>NC_134989.1:6667500-7917500 GCF_050947335.1 Megachile rotundata
CCTATACAAATTTATGTGTTTGAATTGTTTTTTTCAACAGTTAAGGAGACCTTCAACTGAAACAATGAAATATAAAAAACTTTTCATACGAAATGCTATATACTTTTTAATGTTGTAGAGAAGAGCGTGTTAGGAAGAATTCATGTGTGAATGAATGTTAGCTTCAAGTTTGTGTGAAGGCAGAAATCAAATACATTGCCATTACAAATTCCACATTCCATAATATTATATTTATTAGTATACTGTTACTACAAATTAAACCATCCATTATATTGTATGCATTAGCATATTTTCAATTTGACTTCAACATTCCGTAGTGCTGTATTTATTAGTTTACTGTCGTTACAAATTGTACACTGCACAACATTGTTGGCATTATAATCATCGGTACATCGTCACTACAAATTGAACATACCATGATATCGTATTTATTAGTGCATAGCCAATACAAATTGATAGAACTACATGTGACTTCCATTAGCAAGAATGTATTTCTGAGCTCTATTGATTACGTTCCTGGTACTTGCTAATGTTGCAGTGGATGTGGATGCGCATATTTCTTCTCTTTTAGTTTGTGAATGGTTTAAACCTCTCTGCAATGTAGTATACGCAATATTTATAATATCAGAATATAAAAACGTTCATATGTGATAAATCAAGATGTATAGAATAATTTCTACAGAGGGTCTGCAGGCAATATTATAGGTCTACATGTTCCGATTCATTTGTTATTGAATGTATATTTTATAAACTTCGTAACAGCATGCAATTATGCAAAGAAACCTTATCGTCTTTGAAAAATGTATATTTTATATGAACAATAGTAGATGACTTTTAATACTTTTGAAATTCATTATATAAAAATTGTATTTATTGCCACTTAAAGTTCTAAAATAAGTAATATATTAGGATAATTTCACAGCAGAGATTTATTCTAAATTGTAGCTAATAATTTTTCTTTAAATTAGTGTAAATTGTGACATGTAGTCACATAAATTTATAGTGACAATATACTAATAAATATAATATTACACAATGTGCAATATATTTCTTTTATTTCTGCTTTTACATGACCTTGAAGGTCACAGATATAACAATCAAATAAATAAACTTCACTATTTTCACATTTTTAGTTGCAAAATTCTGAAATTTTCAAATACTCCAATTCGCAAAATTTCAACATACATATGTTAATATTTAAAAATTTCTAAATCTCTAAATTTTAATATTATCAAATTTCTAAGTCTTCAAAAGTTCTAATTTCCATATCTCAGCTTTTGAATTACTAAAACTTCAAAATATTAAGCATTCAATTTTCACACTTCCCAAATGTTAAAATATCTAAATGTCCAAATTTTTAAATATTCAAATTATCAAACTTCCAAGTTATCAAATATTAAAATTTTCATTTCTCCAATTATGTCCAAATTTTCAGATTTTAAATTTCCAAATTCTCAAACACAAAATCTTTCCGAATATTCAATCGTGTTAATATTCTCAAATCTTTCAACATCTAATTTTTTTTTAAACGATAGTCTTTGCATATACCTAATAATCCTTTTATGCAAATAGACTTTGATTGAGGACTTTGCATGATGTACTACACTGTTTCCACATATAATGTAGAAACTTTCTTCGCGTTTTTCGAAAATGTTCAACAAGTCCAAAATAAAAACGCGATAGTCAACCGGTTACCTTCACACTTGTCTTGTTAATCTGCCATCGATAAGACATCGTTAATTAACCGCTTTGCCCAGCCATCATTTAATATCATGCATGTTCTTTCGGAGTCGTATTTACTTTTTTAAAAACGCCGACACGTTTTACATGTTCAAGGAAACCAGTCTACGCAGTGTCATTATAGCGATTAAAACGATTAAACAGAAGGACAGATGCCTGATTAAGCAACAAGGACTTTTTCACGTTCCAAGGACGGGTTGATATTAATTGATTGATAAATGATGTCGGCTCTGATTAATTACAAAAAATAAATGCGTTCTTTAATTTTCTAATTCCTACATCGAGTTTCGTTCTTATACTAAGAGATTTTTATCTACATTTAGAATAACTGTTTAGCTAACTCCTTAGTTTTACAATTAATTCAAAACATATTTACTAAGAGAAAAATCATTATGTTGCAAGGTCACAATAGTCTGAGAAAGCAAAACACGAAATTGTTGTCATAAAAGATTAGAAGGAAAAAGATATCAAATATAAGTTAAAACAAAGATTTTTACAAGAAAATTGATATTATAATAAAGTAAATTTGAATAATTTTATATTAATTTTAAAATTTAGAAAACCAGAATATTCATGCCAAAATATCTATCGTAATAATCAACAAATTCATATTTCAGATAAAGTTAGAAATCTGGACGCCATTTATTTCTTTATTTATTATACCGCTTTACCTCAACCACGAGTAAAAATCGTGAACATAGTTTCTTGTCATTTCCTGTCAGCTCATTAATCAGTAAAATTATCACTCACACCACATTAGAGTCTACAAAATAGTTACAAAATCAGCTTTCGAACGTGACTCTAAGTAAAAGGCAACCACTTTTAAACGATCATAAACTTGTACGCTCGATAATTGGATCACTTAACTTCTTTGCAAGTCATCACATGCAATCAGTAATATTAGCCTTCGGTTACTTATTGGCTCGATTTAATACACAATGTTACATATCAACATGCACAATGTTGCTAGCACTATATCGAAAAGGTATGCAATATTAACGTTGATCACAGAATGATCTACGCGGTAGGAATATAAAAACTGTAGCGGACTTTGTTAAAATCGACAGATAATTTTTGAACGAACAGTTCGCTTACATTGTATGGAAATCAAAATTAATCTAGCCGGTCCAGCTACATTCATAGTTCACCGAACAAGATGCAATTTGCTTCAAAAGGTTGCCCGTATGATCCTGACAACCGAGAATTACGATT
This sequence comes from Megachile rotundata, assembly GCF_050947335.1. Classification (NCBI taxonomy): domain Eukaryota; kingdom Metazoa; phylum Arthropoda; class Insecta; order Hymenoptera; family Megachilidae; genus Megachile; species Megachile rotundata. The sequence goes on from NC_134989.1 coordinate 6,670,453, forward strand.
GACTTCGATGCTCATTTTATCTGGGTATTAACCTTACGTGAGTTTTAGCAGCGTCACGAAAGATTGCGTAGAGACGCGAATACCAAATGCCTCCAGGAAATCGGTGTATGTGCGGATATCTGAAAAACTTCTCATCAAACGAGGCGACTAAAAGCAAATAACAGGTATTAGAAGACATTACATTACTTTAATGGCCTCATAATTACCAAGTAATTGAAAAACTAATAATATGCCGCATGGCGGGAAGCACAAACGGCGTGAACATTTCTAGACATGTCGAATAAAATATCGCGATACATCTTTAATACGGGAGGACTTCTGAAATTATTTACATTTTAGAAAGATTATAACAAATATCAAATAAAATTTATTTCACATCTTATCAACTTTCATTTCCAATCAAAGTATTTTCAAACTAAAAATTATTTACTTTCAGGAATTTGGTCAACAATTTATATTACAGAAGTGGTACGTGTATAAAATTGTATACTAAATTTTCATTCACAGAAGAAATTATTTCAGGTTTTCAAATATCTTTATTCTAAACCTTCGTCTCCATACCTTATAGAAGTAACTAGCCGGTTTATCCGCTTTGCAGCTTCGCTCGTAAGATTCAATACGAGAATATGCATGAAATTCGCGTGTTTTATTTCTGAAGATAATATGAATAATCAGATTTACTTTCTGCAATACTAAAAATTCTGCAGCTAAAATGTACGTGAAATTGAGGTGACTTTTGTGGTACTTCTTCACCATAAAACCTGACTAAAAGCATCTAGGTTATCAGATCTCTCTGCAAAATTTCCTGAAAAAATATGCAGTAGTGATGACACACATAAAATTGAATGGAGATTTATATAGATGTCCAGCTCCGGTTGACACGGTCTCATCGCCATGCACCACATTCCCAAGAATTTTATCATTGATCCCTAAACGCACTCGCAACGAACTGCTTTCTGGAACGAAGCGGAATGTTCGTGCGAGACATTTCGATGAGCAAATCCGCGAGGCGTGACAAGCCTGATCGAGACACGAGAAAGGAATGAAAATAGCGGGTGTGGAAGAACGAGAAATCTTGGTAGTAGATCGCTGGATCAGATCCACGATCAACGGACCGGCTCCGCGGACAGAAAAAGGAAGAGACACAGGAGGAGAGTTGTAAGAACGGCAAAGAATGATCCTTGGAATGGTGTTGACACCTACGTAATAGCTTGACGAGTAACAATTTGACGTCACAAGCTGAAATTTAAATTCTAGTTTGAACCAATCACTTAAACCGTTCTTCAGACTGAATAATTTAAGAGGCTGGGGAGACTGGGATCAACAGTAACTTAGATTAGATAAAAACTGTTTATTTGTAACAGAAATTTGTATTCGGAACGTTGACTGGTTACCAGCATATTTTTTATTTTATGTTCGTCTATAATAAGTTGATATATGGAAGCTTGAGGAAGTGTTACAAGAGTTCTGTTCTCCACATTCTTTAGAATCTAGTTGTGTTTTGCAAATTATGGAACTACTGAATTTCTGAATTTAGAGATTGTTCAGATTGCAAATTGCCCATTAACCAAATTCATAGTCAACAATAATAATAATCAACTAACAATGAAGAAATTTAAAAATATGGAAATAAAAAAATATTCAGTATACAGGTTTACGAACTAATGTACATCACAACAACGTATTCAGTCACTTACAACAAGACATATTAAATGAAACTGTATAACGCTGTACAAAATAAAATACTCCACTCGCGGACAAATTATACTAGAATCCACTGTAGCAAGACGTACAATTGCAAGGCTCTATCGACAGTAACATTAAAAAAGGCATTCAAATTATTCGAAAAGTTCAACTGCTGGCCTACAGTGAACCTCCGGGTAATGAAGAAATTTTCTCACGACCATTTCCCGATACAAGCTGACTGATTAGTTAATACATATGTATTTATTTGTTCGGTTTCATGGTCGAGGATAACGTGTTTTATTGCACAGAAAGTGGATAATTGATAAGGTAAACGAGACGCGGAGTTAATTAAAGAGGATATACGAACGCAGTCTAAGGGAAGCTGCAAGTGAGCGAGAGATAACATATTTTCATATTCAAGATGGATAATTAAAATCAACCGTTTATTATGGAGAAGTTACACGCGAGAAAATTGAACGATTCCCGAACGGTAGTCTCGTTAAAGTTGTACGCTCAATGGAATTTAGGGAGTGGTTATTTCTAGAATTTCTACCGGTTTTTCCCTTATCTCGTGGTCACGTATTTTACTTTTATATTTCCAAGAAATCGTATGATGTATTAATGTTGCATCTCTGCGAAGACCGGTAAAATCTTAACATATCTGGCGATCTCCGATGATAAATCTTCGATTCTATATGTTTTAATGAAAGGTGTAAATTTATCAGCTGTAAAATGTTGCGATTAATTAAGGAACTTATTTAAGTGCACTGTGTAAAAATTTACTTTCTTTACATTTCGTTGTATACTTGGCGACTTTAATTATTCGTTTACGATGCGCTTCATGTTCTATGTTTATTACGGGACGTAGCGCGGGAAATTTAAATTAATACAGAAAATGATTGCGTTTAAACTTGTACTGTTAATACACATGGTTAAAACTATTTAAATGATACATAATTGAAGCACACAGGTTAAATAATTTAAATAGTTGAAATTCGGCAATTATACATATTTTAATATAATCACATGATAGTTAATTAAGTAATCATTGAACAGCCGTACGATAATAATTATCATATAATAATCATATGCCGTTAATGATCATAATATGATAATTTGTATGATTTAAAATGATTGTATTTTAAATAATAATTTATCTACTACTTAGCTTATATTAAGACTTTCGATAAGTTTTATTCAATTTACTTTGCATAGTTAAAACAAAAGTTATTTGATTTCCTAGAAAATTGTAAATTAATTATAATATTAATTCGAAATTAATTTGTACTTGTATCAAAGACTTTGTGTGTAATACTATACCTATGTATACGGAACATATTTAAGGCGGGAAGGTTAAATTGTCCAAATGTAACCTATGTCCAAATATACCTTAGTCTCCTCTATAATTGCAGATGTTAATTAAAATGTACATTTAATTGAAGCTTTTCACGAATATCTTTAAAACCAAGGTAAAAGTGATCGTTATATTGTAAATTATGATTATGATTAATAATGTAAGGTTTTCAAAGAACTATGATAATTGGATTATGATTATTAGATAGAACATGAAAGAACGATCGCCTCCGAGGTTCCCAGATTTTACATAAACTTCCTTTTGTGGGAATACATTAAAGAAAAAGTACTCAGTTAAGATATCGAAAGTGAGGACCAATTAGTGTAATTAATTACGTATTTAAAGAACTGGAAAGTAGGAACACGTTGACAAGGGTATATTAGTAATTAAATAGGTATAGCTATACATTCGACAATGGAGACATTTTCAGAAATGTTATAACCGAAAAAGTAAAATTTTCATTCCAGTAAAACTTTCACAGAAAATTTTGGAGTTAATAGCGTTTATAAGCAGTGAGGACCCTAATCACAAGGCATTGTTTATAATAACAACTGCAAACCTCTCATTTTCATCGTTTGCCAAGAAGACATTGCCATAACATCAAAGATCACTCGTGTAAAACACAAACACTATTATCTCGAATGAATCGAAAATCAGGAAACTGTATTCTTAATTTTCTATAAGGAGTTACGAGGCTTTCACGTGTTATTCGTACCCCGTACAATTATCAGTTTAGCCGCTTCGTTGCAACATTGATCGATCGATTTCATTAGTCGTACACCTGGTTACCACCACATCCACATTGGCGCACCTGAACGGCTCGAATTTTTGCTCCGGAAGCGGTACACTTCTCGAAACAAGCCGCACGCCCACGCGAGCACTCGATCGGACGACAACGATCTCGTTCGTTCCGTTGTGCAAGCACGGCCCACAGGCGTCGTCGTCACGCGACGATCCCATGAAACTGTTCTCGAATCTCTTCGTGAAAATTTTTCATCGCCGGTTATTTCTCCACGTGCGATCCGCTTAAATCTCGGAACTGTCGAGCCGTTTATGCGCGCCGGCTCCGCGCATGCACGCGAGCCTTCCGCTCGGCTTCACGCGCAATTAAACATGGATTTGTTCTTCTTTATTGAAACGCCAGTCCGCGGCGCGGAACGAGAATTGAAAACTGTTGGCTGGTTCGTTAACGCGTTCAATGTATTCAACGAACGAGCATCTTTAATTTTCAGGAAACATTCCGTGTTAATTGCGACCACATTTGAATGGCACTGTGAAAATTCCTGTGCGTGGTTACACCATGCTATTGAACATAATTATGAGCTCACTCGATCTTTTGCTTTTTCCCTGATTTACATTTAAGATTTCACGGTCTTTGTTTATAGACGGAGATATAGGGTTTTTCATTTTTTATAGGCGGAAGTATAGGACCTTTCATATTTTCTTTACAGGTACAGGTCTTTTCATATATTTTATAGTTGGAGATATAGGATTTTTCATTCTTTTTTATAAGCATAGATATTTTAATATTACTATTTTCATATTTTCTTTACAAGCAGAGATATAGATTTTCTTTCATAGGCAGAGGTATACATTTTTTTATATTTTCTTTAAAGGTACAGATGAACAATTTTTCACATTTTCCTAACAGGTCAAGATATAATATATTTTATTCCTTCTTCATAAGTAGAAGCGCAGTATTTTTTATATTTTGTTTATAAATACAAATATAAAGTTTCTCACATTTTCTCTGTGAGCAAACGTATAGATGTTGTCATATACTCTTTATAAATAGAAGTATAGAATTTTGCATATCTTTTTTAGAAATGGAGGATTTCACAATTGTGCCACACGGTACTAGTTCATTACTTTTTTGTTGTTTGAGTCAGTATAATGTCATATGTCCACAGTTGACTCATGATACAGCAGTATTTCAACAAATAACGTGAGAACTTGAATCATTAGGTCACTCGCGTCATCTTCACATTCTTCAGGGTGCAGAGTGAACTATCGCAACAATGTAGCTGAATGAAAAACGTGGACTTTAAATATAGATATCTGCTTGATTTTATCTTAATTTACTTAGTTTAATCAGTAATATCAACACGTATTTTCTTATCTAGTAAGATAAAAATTTAAACGTAAAAATTGTTTGTTAATACATGTATTACTATCACACTATTGGTTAGGTTCATACTGATTAATTACTAAACTTGATTGGTTCACACTAATTAGAAGAATGACTCTCACAGATGAAATCAGTGATTAATTTATTTCGCTAATTTAATCAGTACTTATTCACTGTTCTGCATTATTCTTATTGAAACAATGACTATTCACTGATGATTGATTGATCTTCACTAACTCACACTAAGAGAGTAATTTAACTTCACTTCAAAATTACTAATTCAATTAAAAGTGTCATTGGTATAAGACAGTATTTCATACATTCTGAGCAAAAATGTATTAAAAAACAAAAATGATACAATTATTTTTAATCCAGTTCTGTTTTTAGCGTTATCGTGTATTTCTGAACTACAACAAAAACTGAAGGAAGTTAAGGAAACTTCTACACTTTTGCCTGAAGGAATTGACAGTTTTCCTCGACGCTTTGTAAGCAACAACTGTACACGCCAAGTACGATATTCCGTGCACTATAACATGTACATGACACGTATATGTCCTCCATCTTCTTAACCTCCGTTTTGTTTTTCTTTATATCAATGCCTCTTCTATTTTTATTATTACTATCGATGCAGCAACTTCGATAGCATCATCTATTTTAATTGGCTACACATGATCCATCATACTAGACATACGGTTACACGATAAATTGAAAAGTAACAAGATGAGAATATCCGGATAACGTTAGCCTAGAATCACTGACGGACATTTAAATTACGATTAGGATGATAGATTATTATCCTGATCGGTAACGCGACGTGATAATTATATAAAACATGTACGCCATGAATGATTTTAATCATTTAACCCGACATTAAAATTGATTAAAACAGATTACATTTCTTTAGCGTGCCAAGTATATCAGGCGAACGTAAGGCTGATGTACTTACATACATATGTATTACACGTGTAACGTAGGTTAAACAGTATACTTATACAGTTGCAGAGTTACAATGTTCCAATCTGTGGAACAGGACCGTAATACATCAAAATACTTGAAAACTGGTCACCGTTTCAAACAAATCAAGTGCATGCAGATTTTAATTATATTAAATCTATTTTAGGATTAATTACTTTTAATTTTGAAAATATCAACATTTTTAAAAATGGAAACTTTTGGAGATTTTAAAAATGGTGCTGGAATTTTGAAAATAGATACTTTTACCACTGTAATGGTTCATGACTATACAGAGGGATAAGCAGTGAATTGAATCTAAAAACTTATTGTTGAGCTTGTCCAGCAACCACCTGAGATTTTATTTTACAAAATAATTGTTATATGTAGGTAACGTTTGCGCACATGTTTCAGATTCAAGATAATTTAAAAATTATTTTTTGAAATATTTTCGTTAAAAATATATTTGCTTCTTATATTTTGCACCTGGTGGCGCTAGCATCAGATTAGATATCCTTCAATGAGAACCGCGGAAGAGGGGTATTGACTCTGAAAGGTGCCGCCATTTTTAAAAGCTGTGCCGCGAAATTTAATTTCGTGTAAAGCATAACACAATACTACTTAATAAATACTATACACGTTTTAATAATACACATTGTATTACATAGCACATAAAATTATTAACAATACATTAATAATTTTTGCTGCAAAATAGCGTAATTGATTTAACTTTGTTCACCATTACGAGATTCTGAAGGATTTGTAGTGAAAAACTATTTACATATACTAACACCACAAATATTAAAATATTAACGATATTACAACACGAATAAAACCTTCGTTCATATTATATTTTACATTTTATAACATCAAAAGCTGATACCTCAAAGTATTCGTTCGTGCTTATCGTATATTATTTTCTTCACTTATCATCGCACCAAGCAGGCCGTTCACATCTCACAGTTAATTAATCGATCAAAAAACTACCGGATGGCGTGTTAAATATTTCAATCGAGTGCATAAATATCTTGATTTTTAATAAAGCGTCTCGTACTTCTGCCATCTATACTCGTGATTCCGGAAGTCATAAAAAGTCACGGTTAAACAGACGCTCGCGTGAGTAAATTAATAGAAATCTGTGGCACTATTAAGCGTGACAAGCGTACATTAAGTTTCTGGATGCACCTGTGAAGATAGGAAGTCGTCGGCAGTGCATTCGTTATAAACGACATGCAAATCGAGTCACGTCCACGATTTCACGACAAAATCGACTAAGACCTTGGCGCTCACTAAACAACATACCGTGACAATTTCATTACTAGTAAATTTCTTGTAGTTGCGAGAAGACGTCATGCTAAGTAAGTTCCTGGAAACGTAAAACGATATAGCTACTACAAACAAGAAATAGAGCCTTCTTCGAACTGTTCATTATAATTCGAACGTTTCGCTGCGACTTACGCGTGTATAATATATATCAGGGACGAAATAAGGACATTGGAGACACCAAACGCTGACGTGATTTCTATAACACCATGCATGTATACTTAATCTATATTTAATATATAAAATTTCATTTTTTGAAATGAGAATTTGGGACTTTGCAATTTTATGACACTTCGATTTTGGAACTTGGAAACTTTGAATCTTTGCAACTTTGAAATTTTTACGATTTAGAATTTTGAGAATTTCAGGATTTGAGACATTTGGTCCACTGTGATGTTTGGACTTTGACAAGTATGGTGGTTGGAATTTTAGAAGGTTTAAAGTTGGCAAGTTTACGGCATGAGGATTTTTGGATTTTACAAAGTTGAAACTTAGGAAGTTTCGGTTTTAGAAGGTTTAGAGTTTGTGAAATATGGAACCCGAAAAGTTTGGTACTTCGGAAAGTTAGGGTTTGGGAAGATTGGAACTTGGGAAAGCTGGGGTTTTGCGAAGGTTGCAACTTGACAAGGTTGAAACTTAGAAAGGTTGGGATTTGGTAAAGTAGAAGCTTAGGAAGTTTGAGATTTGGTCAAGGTTTTTAAAAGTGTGAAATGTTGAAATTTTTTAATTTTGTACTTTGAAACATGAGAACTTCAGAACTTCTAAATTATTAAACCTTGCGAACTACTAATATTATTACATATCTTACAGATAGTAGAAAAGAAAACGTCAGACAGTAAAGGCGATAAAATTGAACATTGCTTAATTTTACTTGATAGATCTTTTTATAGAACTTGTAAGTTTGCAGTCTGTCTTACGAACACATGACAGGATAATAATTATGAACAGGCTACCGAAGCTGAAAGACGGCTAAATAAAATAGCGGAAAGAAAGAGTGGCTGTCTAAGTAAACTGATAGAAGTTCATTACGTTATTACGCGTAAAACTGTATATTTCGATAACCCAACATTTACACGATATATAATTACAAGTGATTTTTGATAAGGTGTCAAAGATTTCTCTACCTTATCCACGGTGGCTTGAAATAATATTCGGACGTGATGATATTAAAATAATTATTGCTCGATTTACCACCATAATGCTGTGGCTAGAGTTTATAGAACTTGGTACAAAAATTTAGATTTATTTTATTATTACTGAATTACTATTTTAAATAAATAATAAATGAAGTTGACATTTCTTACACGGTAATGGATTGCAGTAATTGGCAATATAGAAAGAGCATTTACCAAATGGCAGTGGAAAGTTTGTAAATTTGAAAATTCATATAATATTTTTTAATCTGAACATTTGTGATTATGAAAATATGTATATTTAAAAATTTGACGAGTTCCAAAGTTGAAAATTTCTAACTTAAATGATTTCTGAATTTACAATTTTCTAAATTTCTGCATCTCTGAATTTGTTATCTTAAAAGTTTGTTAATTAAAGAACTTGAAGTGTTAAAAATTAAAATATTTGACAATTTGAAAACTTCTACTTTAACTTAAAAATATTAATTTGATCTGATTACAATTAACTGCCCTTATTTTTATTAACATTGAACAACATTTTTTAAATTATCTGTACCAAGTTCAAAAATACTAAAAACTGTAACACAAAACCAACTGTGGATACTAAAAACTGTAAGTGTTATAAAATAATAACTGTAAATCAGTAATCGCATGAGATTGTTATTAATAATAATCTCTCTCACAATCTGTGAAAATAACTTGAAAACAAAAAATTTGAGAACCGCAGTTCTTTTCAGAATTCATTCGACGAGGGAAACAACCCTTCTTCTCTGTTCGAACTATTGCCTGTTTCATGATTGGATAGTTAACCCCTATGTCCAACCCCTTTCAACCGCCCTTTATGACAAGTAGGGACTACTGAGAATGTATGGTGCACCCTCGTCTCGTGGAGGAAATTAAGGTTCGTTGCTACGGGAATGTAAAATGGAGAATTCTGACATAGAACTGTGTTTTACCACCTGCGCATTTTAAAAAATATTTCAATCACTGTTTTAATTTTTTTCTATATAACCAAATTTAACACTTTTATTACCATTGTAAAAATGGATAATTTTCATTATGCAAGGAAGTTAATCCTTTTAAATCGTGTACAAGGCGGTCAAAATTTGTAAATGTGGTATAATTTCGAAAGTGAAATAAATAAATTATATCCTTACAATTTGAACACGCTTACCTTAACCTTAACCCTTAAGGGTTACCTTTTAACCCTTTGCGCTCGAGATGCGCCTCTTAGGCGCCATTCGATTTAATACAATAATTTATAAGAAGCATTATTTTATTAATTCTATAACAGTGCTTATGTGATGTATAAACATAGTGAAATAGACAATAGTGGAAATTATTAGTAGAGAAATAATAACTTCAAAAGAAGTCATTTAACATTTTAATTAATATTTTAAAGTTGCTGTTTGCAAACAGTAAAATTATCTTCGAGTGCAAAGGGTTAATTTTACGGAAAACGTGAAAAATGCTGAAAATTTCTAGTGGTCCGATGGCGAGGGATTGTATCAGATGTTGAACCGATACGTTTCACCGGAGAAAATACAAATGCACTTTTAGCCGCGAAGTTGTTTACATCGAAACAAAGTGCAGCAACATGCTGTACCAGTGTAACACAGGAAAGAGGAGAAGAGGTTGGAATGCCGTGGATCAACGGCCAATTTGAACGTGTCGAAACGTTTCGACGTCGTTCATTAAGATGGTACGTGGTGCAGCGGGCAGAAATGGCGAAGGGAACGGCGATCTACGTGGTGAAGCGGTTGCACGTCCAAGAATCGCCGTTTACCGAGATTCCATCAATAATAATCGCAGGTTTCATTACGAGCGAGCTAAGTAAGCCTGGAACGATTCTCTGACAAGGAAAGTGCAAGATGTTCGGATTACCACTTTCGTTCGAACTTTCAACATTGGTGGATTTCTATTAACCCTTTCGATATTTAGGTCAAATATATTGGTCCTGAAAAGGTAGCAATTTTTTGTTCAGTGATGAATACCTTCGTCCTGAGAAGATCACTATTTTTAATTCAATAATAAATGTACTTATCACGAAAGCGTAATTTTGGGTTTAATGGCGAATATACACGCCGTGAAAAATAGACGATTTTTTGTTCAATTACAGATACACACGTTATAAAAAAAATAATTCTTGGTTTTATAACAAATATACTTTCCATAAAAAGATAACAACTTTTGTTTTGTGATGAATATTCTTATCATGAAAAAATGGAATTTTTATATATTTATTTAGTTACATTTTTTAATTTATTTTTATGCACAGAATGGTTTATTAATGGCCCACAATCATTTCCTTGCATAGCGATTTTTCCTATTGTGTACAATAATATAGAAAGAAAACCATGCAACAGTAACAACTTTCCTGATACAAAAACGAGAAGTAGAGATGTTCAGTACATGCTTTTATATTGCATCAAATTGCCGTACGACCTCATAACAACACGGTAAACGATTCTCTTTATATTGTTACACGGTTCGTTGCGGTCGGCATAATTCAACGTCAAAAAAGAACTTAATATAGCCATAAACATTTTTAGAATATCTGTCGGGAGCAAATACAGGGTGAGCCAAAAATCAGTATTTCAGAAAAGCATATTGAAGCTTCTAATATATTGGTGCTTTAGAATACAGACCATGGAAATAACACATGGTACCACATTTTCAATTAAACATAAATATACAGTGGTACAAAAATCACTGTAAAATTTGAATACCCTAAATTTTTTAATCCAATTCTGTTATCAACTCTGTTCTTCTCGACTTCTAGTTAAACCCAAGTATTTAATGAGCCGACTATTGTGATGCAGCATCGAGGTTCAGCAATATCGAGGAAAGTTTTCGGCCCGTCACGATTGCTCCCGAATCGATTCGATTAATCGCGGCAAGCGACAACAATCGATAATTGGCATTGCCTAATCGCGACACGACCAAGCAACGGTCAGTCAGGTAACGATTATGAGACGACCTAACCCTTGGCGGCAAACCGGGCCACGATCGTTGGGCCTCATGCTGGGCCCACTCCTTATTTATCTCGGCTAGAGCCGTGGTGAGGCAACAACGCACCACTCGGGAACCAATGGGCTTATCTCCATCAATATGTACCTGTCGGGTGCACAAGCGACCGTATAGTGCCTTCGTGAACGTACCGCAAGCTATTTCATCTCCATTCATCGGGTGATCTGAATAACCGCACGAGATTTGCACAATCAATCGGTTGTTTAATCGTTCGCCGATCGAACATCGTTTGCGAAACGGAGCCGGCAGAAACTATGTCTCGTAACCGAATTCGAATATTTGAATGTCGATCAAATTTGAATGTGAAATTCGAGGGAAGAATGTTAAAGATCAGTGTCTTCAATATTTTGAATGTTCGAATTTTGAATACTCTGAATACTTTGAACTTTCGAACATTTTACAGGTAGGAAATTTTAAGCATTCCGTAAAATAGCAAATATGTGCTTTATAATTTGAATAAATATTGTTACATATCAAAAGACATGTTTCAATGAAGTACTCTAAAATACCACCTTCAGTCATGTGTGAAAGTAATACAAGAGTACAGGTCAAACCGTATCAAATACGACATTCTGTCAGATAATCAAACTTACTTAAAATGGGCCAAAAAACCTAGGAAAATTGTCAAAGGTATCAAAAGGTAGCTAACGGAGAGTCTGGAAAGCGGAAACTTCCCAGTGAGCGAAAACAAAATTAAAAAAAAAATTTTTAATTTAATTTTATCTTCTCCTTATTTAACCCTCTTGATTCAAAGTCTAAGATATTAATAAAATTGTATTTTTAAACAGTACAAAGAATTAATACGCAGCAGACACATGTAACAGCTTAGTGAGTCCACTATGCCCGCGGGCAGAGGTTTGAGAACCACTGTTGTGCAGTAATCATAAAGAAAATATAGACATATTTATTATATAATGCAACTGAACTTCTAGCAAGATTTCAAGTTTGCACCAAACACAATAAGTATAAATTACCTTGCTCGGTAGAATTATTTCAGAAATCTCTACAAATATTCAAGATTAGGTGTTCTAATGATCAATTAGGGCGTGGCTTGCGCAACTAGAGGCGGAACGGACATGTTTAATCAGTTGGAAGTTCAGAAGGCGGACCAACTGCGATCCTCATGGGGCTTGATATAGGGTGGTAGGTGGTGATGGTGGGGTAAGATTTACCCTCCGAGGAAAGTGAGGCAAAACCAACCACCCAAGGATAGCTCAGAAGTGACTTTATACTAGCTTTACAATATTTATAATTTTTTCTCTACCTTTTATTGATAAGGAAGTCAAATAAGTTAAGGTGAAATTGATTAAATAAATAATAATCTTGCTATTTTAAATAATACATAATTTTTATAATAAATATAAAAATAAATAAGTTTTATTGAAAATAAAAAATTTGTTATTTCTCATTATGAATGCATATAAATATTCATAAATGCAAAAAGCTTTATCATTTCAAGTAACTATTGCGTTTATTAGGGATTATTTCAACAGTAATAAATAAAAACGATGAATTTATGCTAAAATTGAGATTATAATAATTTCGTATCTAAAACTACCCCTATTTTCGCAGTAAAATAAAAAAAAATTGGAAGATTTAAATATTAAATAAAATATATAAATTTAAGTAATATAAAATAAACTATACAAATTTAAGTAATATAAAATAAAATTTATAAATTTAAATAGTAAAATAAAATCTAGAAAAATTAACAACGTATAAGTTTAATAATTTGAAAGTCTGCGAACACTGAAATTTAAATATTCTCAAAATCACAAATTATCAAATCTACAAATCCTTAAGCATACTATATATGTAGATGCACTTCCGGTAAAATGTTTCCTGTAATACATTTTTATTTGTGGCAATATATCGAGGATCACACCATTCATCAAACAATTTTCGAAGTTTCCAATAAATAGAAGCGTATTGCCCAACTGCTCCACAATCGCAACTCAAAAATCGCATTTTCTGAATCACTGTTGAAATCTCGGGCCAGTTACAAAATAAGAATCCGCATTAAGTCAAATGGAGCTGAAGACTGTTGCGCACGTATCAGATGCCGGATTATGCGGTCATCAAGTGGTCAGAGTTACCTGATCACCCGAGATCCGATAAACACAATCGTTTTTTTCATCGATAAACTGACCAGTATGACCGATAGAAAGCGTGAGCCACTCAAACCTGTAGAAATCTCAGTGATTAAAGTTCTTTTACGATAGTGGAGGAGGCAATATCCGATGAGATGGCCCTGGTGAACGTGCGGTCACTGTTGCATTGTGCTTTGTAATTGTTGTAAATTGAACGACTCGACAGGATCTCAACACTGGTCGGCCGCTGATAAATATCTCGATTTTCCTACCGTGCGTTCATGTCTCCTTGAACCCTACGATGACATGCGATTCTTCTCTTCTTAGTGCACAAATCGCACTATGTATCTTGCCCTTCCTTTCACCCTTGCAGCACTTTTATCTTCATGGCGCTCTAAAACCTTGCTCGCGTTTTTATTTAGGACACCTACTTTTTGTTGAAACAAATTTGAAATATTGGAAAGTAGAAAGCAAGCAACTTGCACGAAATTTAGTTCGCGACATTTGTCAATTTTTAGGTTAGTTTTAAATAAGGTAGCTGTTGAATAAATATGGTAGACATGTAACAATATTCGGATATTTTGTGATAGATTATCACACAAAATTTTTGGCTTGTTGTGATCAATGCTATGTGTAATGAACTTGGATAATGGATACATATGTAGAACTTAATGAAAATGGACACATAACTATGTAGAATAGTGATGGATGTGAAGTGTCTATGTGGAACTACTCAAATCAACTGTTTATGCAGAACTACTAGTCAAAACAAGTATTTATTTAGAACTACTTCTCAACTCAGGTGTCTATGTAGAACTATTAGTCAAATCAAGTAGAACCATAAGTCAAATCAGTTGTCCATATAGAACTACTATTTAAATTAATATACCACGTTTTGATAAAGTGATTTCGAGAAACTACATTTTAAATTTTAAATTTATTACTTGTTGAAACCGATCAACTGTTCGACATCAATAGATGCACACAATGGCCTCAGATGTTTATGAGATACCACTGCATACAAAAAATAAATGAGAAATATTTATTTCTGTAAGAAACGATAGCTTTGTCAATAGGAATAGAAGTATCTTTTTAACTATTCTGTAATATCATCCTTTGAACTATTGTTCCTGAAGAAACTGCGAAGGATGGTTTTCCAGGAATAGCTTTCAAAGCGTATGATGACTTTACTAGTAGTAGAACTGGAACTAAATCGTGATTTCACGCATGAACCGAAGCAAGAATAGCCGAAACGCGATAAAATCCAGATATGTCCGAGCAAGTAATTTCCGTCGCGTGAAATCGACGAATGAAATAACACGAAGCAAAGAAAAGGTGATCGCTTTTTCTACGAACCTGTTCACGGAAAAATAATTGCGTTCACGTGCTCGATAAATATAGCAGTGTAATCGTTCGATCCTGTAAACTGTTCGAATAAAAGAACCATGGTATTTTCGTTTTTTTCTTCGAGACTCTTTTCGTCGAAACTCATTAACGTCAAATTGCATTTTACGATTTGACAGTCATAGCCGTCATTGAATCGTTAATTGAACAAGGTATGCTGAACCACTTAAGCAACGATTGAAATTGTCGTTTAAGGACGACGTAAAAAGTGTCTGTGAAATTTGTGAATTAACAGCGGAAAGAATTTATCAATGAAAATTGAATTCCGCGAGCTGTTGCCTGAGAATCTTCAGATTTCTTTGGAAATCGATACACGTCTGAAGGATTGTTAGTCTTTGTAATTTAATCTCTTTGATGGTCACACTTTACGACGAGAATGTACGGTAATTGAATTATTCTCGATTACTTTGAAATTAACACCTAATTGAATCACGTGAAACTACTGTCCCTTTGAAGCTTAATTTTCAAAGAATGCTATTGAAAAAAACCTCTTTTACGGGAAGGTAATTTATAAAATATTTCGAAATTGCACGGATCAAAATTATCATGCATTAAGCCAGTAAATATAATCCAAATTAAACCGTGTTTCACTTCAATCAGAAAAATGTAAAAAATTTATCAATAAAAGTTTCATAACAAAAATATCAAACCTATAAAAATTCTATTCTTGCACTGTTATCCAAATGTTCATTTGTGTCAGTTCTGTTTTTCAAATTTGTTACTATAAGAACCAAGTAAAATGAAGTTCTGTAAAAAAAGACGTGTACAAGAAGTCATGTATACCATATAGGTCACAGTACAAAACACCGTGACAGGTGTACATCAGAAATAAATTAACCATTACAAAATCCACATAATAGATTAAAAGTATTTAAAAGACACCGCAGTATGACCCGAAATGAAAGTGATAGTTCAGATTCAGAGCAGAAGAGAGCAACATAATCGTTCAGATCGCGTGTACCCGAAACATGCCGAGAACAGTAGGTTAACCGTTGTAGCATCTTTTCGACCGACAGTGTAGAACGTGGTAATAGGCAGGTAATTCCATTAGAATACGTTACGGTGCCTGAACGGAAAGAGAGAAGCGTGGAGAGTGAAAAAGCATGGAGCCAGGTGAGATGGAAGGAACCGAGCACACGTTAAAGATTGCTGCAAGTAGAGGGAGGCAAGGAGAGAAAAAGGATCAAGGCACCCCCTGGGGAGTCGAGAAGCCACCCAAGAAGCAAACTCTCCGATATCTTGTAGGACATACCGCGGCTTTGCTATTCAAGCTTCGCCAAGTAATACCATAAATATTCCTGGCCGTATGCCAGGATCCATGCTGCTGCGGAGAGCTCGATATGCGACGGCAAAAGAGAAAACGATAGACGAATAGGATGCTGAGAAGCCGGTAGGGATGGAAGTGGATCTGTCCGGGGCTGAGGAATTATGCAAGAAATGTTTTTTCAACGATCGCGAAACGAGGATACACCGAGGTGGAAATATTTATGGATGAAGTATGGTAAACGGCTCGGCCGACACCCGAGGTAAAATCGTATTTTGAACGGCGATACAGTTCGGCTACGATCGCTCGAGATAGATAACGGTATTGTTGCGTATAAATTCTACGGGCTTAGTTAGTGTGACTACCGCGGCACAATTGCACCTAAAATGACAGCTATGTTAGCTTGATACATTTACACCAGTTCATTATTCTCCCCGACATGATACATTGTGTCATCCCAGAGATGGCGTTCGAGGTAATTCTTGCCCACGGGAAGATTTCGGCTGGAATATTTATTTTTACGCCGTTTATTTTGAAAGTGGGACATTTCTGAAAAAATTAAGATAGCGATAACACTTAAAATAAAACTTAATGTGACTAATTCATAAAATATTAAATAGAGGGTAATATTTACGTCAATACAGTATTACAATGTATCATAAGTATTATAAGTGAGTGTCATTATCAGTAAATGTTATCATAAGTAATATACTACTACTAAATGTTAATATAAGTAATTCAATAAAGACACGTACAGTTTCACGATCACCGATTACAATAATGAATATCCTTCAAATATCTGAATTACAAAATAGGTAATATCGTATTTAAAATCAGCGTTTATATTTCAACCGCCATCGAGGTTCCTTGAAAGGTTGAAGAGCAAACGAGCTATTTCTGGATAAAGACACACCTTTTAGCGGCGGAGCATTATAGATTGAGATCAATGCAATTATTTTCGTAATTAAAGACAATTATCGTTATTGGTCGATCGGTTGCCGGTCTTCGAGGGGGGCCAAGAATGCGCTCGAAGCGAATCGAGATCACGGAGATATATCTTCATCGCTGCAGAGAAAACGACCTTTTTCGGTTCAAAAGACAGCAGAAAATATTAGTCACTTTCACCGATCATGCACTTGAATGCAATTCTTGGTGCAATTTTATAATATGATCTTGTCGAGAAAGCAAATAAATCTGCGGTCCATTTAGAACTATTTCTAATTATAGAAAACGTGGCGAGGAAATTTATTCTATTGAAGAAAACCAATAACTCAACACACTTTGTATGTTACAGTATAGCTATATATGTAGGGTAGAACGTATATGGGTGATCATGGTTTTATGGAAAAGATTCATATGTCCCTTAGAATAGTACAATTTCTACAGTAAAGATGCTTTACTGTAGTATGAAAGTGTTATTATCTTGTTATTTCTAACCTTTAAAAAAGGAATCATTCTTAAAGATTAAAAAGATGAAGTCTCGATATGAATCTTACAAGAATTAAAACCTTTAACAACCTATCATATACGTTGAATAAAAGCAGTACTCCGTTTTCGATCAGAACTTCACCATCTGTGCCTAACGAAATTATAATTAAGATTCTCGCGAACACGTTTAGGGGAAATTATGAAACGCCATGGGTAGTACAGCGATAATCCATGCCTTCCTAATCCTTTTAGAAAGATGCTATCCGTGTCTAGCAACGACAGAGGGCCCGAGGGCTTTCGATTTAATCTCGGAAGGTGAAAAAAGGCTTACACGTACTCGACCGAACGCATTTACCTCTGATAAATCCAATCAGATCGGCTGTCGACACAGAGATCCTTTTTCTCTCTTTCTTTTCCATGCCTCGATGCTCTTTCTTTCGCCGCTTCTTTCTCGCGCCTTAGCCACAAGTAACCTCCCGCTTGTTCTCTACTCTCGGTGTAAACTAGTTTTGTAAGAAGGATAAAAAGAATCAGTGCATCCTCGAGTGATCACATAATCGTGCATTCACCTCGAGATCGGGCCTACGCGATCTTCTCTTTCTTCTCTTCTTCTCTTCTACACTTCACCTCAATGCTGACTCCAACCTCAGCTTCCTTCTCTCTTCGTTCTTCTCGTTTTCCTTCTGGATCTTACCCTTTGCCTCCTTCTACGTATTCGCCATTATTTCCAACTACTCCTGACTACCTCTTATTTCTTCGTTTTCCTTCGCTACTTCATGCAATACTCCATTCATGATTTCATGTTCTCTGCCTCGTTGCTCATTTCGACACTCTATAGGTTTCACGGTAATCGATTTGCTTCGTCAGCCTGGCACTCTACCCTTGCCATTTTTTTTTTTTTTTTTTTTTGAAGTTGATATGTACAGGAGAGTACGAATTGCAAACAAGATTGTTTGTAGTCTGCTAAATCACGCGTGGGACGAAGTTATTAAA
This sequence comes from Megachile rotundata, assembly GCF_050947335.1. Classification (NCBI taxonomy): domain Eukaryota; kingdom Metazoa; phylum Arthropoda; class Insecta; order Hymenoptera; family Megachilidae; genus Megachile; species Megachile rotundata. The sequence continues at coordinate 6,689,237 of NC_134989.1, forward strand.
TGCAGAAAAATTATATTTTGTGATTTTATTTATTCATTTTAGAATTTCATTTATTTTGTTTATTGAATTTATTTTGGAATTCCATTCATTTCATTTGTTATATTTGTTCTGAGAGAACTTTATTTATAGTTTTTATTTTATTAGTAATTTATATTAATTTTATTTACTTTACTCGTGAGTTATATTTATTGCATTCGTTCAATTAATAATAATATTTACAAGTATTAACCCTCTGTTGCATTCAGTTGTAAATACATAAAATAAACTATGAAATGCTGTATTTTATTAAGTATAAATGAATGTCAGCTTTCATAAATGAAATTATTGAAAAAGTTGTTTAACATTCATACTTTCTCAAAATATTACAGGTTTGCAATGTATATCATTTTTATTAATAAATTCCTTTAATAGAAACTATTTATGTATCATTATTTTCTTATAAATATTACCTGCGAGGAGTTGACAACGCATTTCTTATTGTAAAATAAAAAAATGGTACAATAAGGGTTTAAACAAAGTAGGGGTGCCCATACTCCTAGATGTATATTCAAATTTCGCGCCAAATTGCGCCAGAATACAGTTCAAATTCTCCGCGTTTTAAGATAAGAAAATTAGATCCATTTTTAACAATCATGACACAGAAAACCCATGAATTATTATTTAACGTTCACATCACTTACATAGTTTTAATTAATTTGTAAAATAACATGGCCTCGTGTTATATAGCAAACTTAATGTTTTGTATATCAAACATTTCTCTCGAGGTGCTTCGTTCAAGTAATCCAATAACTATTCGTAGCATGACCATCTACTCTGACCATCGAGAAGGAAATCGCAACAAAATATCTTCTCATCTCATCACAGAACAGCAGCTTACATTCATAGATATTACGCTTCAGTATCGATGTGGACAGTTGTTTGCGATCGCTCCTCGATTTCTTGCGCTTAAAATTATCGTAATAGATCTGTGCTTCGTCTTTCGTTTCGATTTGCCATAAAAACTGCTTAAGAATACGGAACTATGATTCAAGAACTATCCACCATAATCATCGGTCAATTTATGCGGCTACCATTTTCCTTCCTCGTGCGTTTTTCTTCATCGTATGCAACCGGTTGAAAATGGTGACTCAAGTCTGTTGAAATTGTATGGAATGTTGCAGTTGTATTTATACTGACGTTTCATTTAGCATCTGTCTAACTACATAAAGTTAATTTATGTATTTGTTTCTAGATATAATAGAACAAAAACAAGTTTTGATATAATACTAAATAAAAATGATAAAATTATAAATGTTTCAAATAATCATCAACATTAAAATTATTCGACATTTTTGCTACATTTTTTATCTGACCAATATTGAAATGTGTATATAAATTTTATTGGCATACTTTGTTCAAAATGTTTATAGCTTTTTATTTCAACTCGTATGTTAAGAGACTAATGTGTTTCTTTGTCAAAATATTTTATCACCAAAAATTACATAACAATTCAAATACACTACAAGTATATATGTAAACAAGCATAAAAAATGCTTGTTTTATTTGAAAATGCTTAGGATGTTCATCCTTGTAGAATTAATTCGTTTACGATTTTGATCGTGATTTTCTGTTTTTACTCTACATCTTTTTCTTTTTCGTGATCTATCCCGGGAGTAATCGCTTTTACTCGTATCTATTGCTGGCTGATCACTCTCACTATAGCAATCCCTCTATATCGAGTATTCCTATCATCGATCTAACCGTCTTTCGCGTGAATCGAGCCACGATACCAATGATGGAAATCCGATTGTTATCTCGAAAGATTAAAGTATCCAGTCGAGATGAAGTAGACTACTGGCTTGGAAATTTTTTCTTCTCACGGATCACTGATCAAACTTTATTGCCCTATGAAAAGAGTTATTATCGCGCGATTATCTGTTGTCTAAAAAAATATGGCGTGTATATTGCCTAATAAGAGAATCGAAACACTGGAGAAAATTAACGATCCAGCATCGATGACTGATCATAGATTTACTATCGAACTGACGATATTTCATTACAACTGATTCCACTACGTTAGTATACAAAATCGATCGGTATAAAATATTGTTTCATCATTCTATTATATCATTTGTTTACGTCCATTCACAATGTCAAGATGAAGTCAGATACAAACTGCAGACAGTGGCGATTACTTTTATATCATAAAGTAAATTCTTCTCAAAATAATAGTAAATATGTACAGCAAACTTTAAATAATATAATTTTTATTAAATTATCAAACTCTTTTCAAATTTTCTATTTTTATTTTTTATATATACTTTTTTTGTATGCATTAATTTTTGAAGCACGTAAATTTTTTAAATTAAAAATTTAATCACAATTATTGTCATTAGTATCAATAATTATAACTGTCGTTGTAAAAACTAAATATATTTCTTAAAGATAGTTAATTTTACATACTCTTACATACTGTGATTGATCATCGAACGGAAATACAAAAAGGAACGGCGTGCGTATAACTTCGCGTATATATATCGATCGTCGATCAACCGAAAATCGCCTATTCGGTCAAACGCGCGTCATTCAAATGTACTACAAACCTCCATCAATAACTCTTCCGTCTAAGTATATTCATCGCGATTAAATCAGTAGAGAAACTATTACATTTCTCCGTCGTGGAAAAAACGATCACCTTTAACGCGAACTGAACGATGTTTATTTATTACAGTCGACTTTACTGCAATAACCAATAAAAACAAAAGCACGCCACTAAATTTGTTTATAGATAACGATACACTATCCAGCATCGTTAAAATAACCAGTAAAACTTTTATATATCAATATCTCACTCGTGAAGATGTCTTTTGACGTACCAGTACGCTATCCATTGCGTATGAATTACGGGAAGAGAACTTTACTGCCATACACGTGTACTAAATATTAAACAGATTTATAATGATGACATTAGGAACTCGTTATCAGCTGCCACAAGTAATTTCAAATTTTTTTTTATGCGGTTATAAACTCGGGGTAATAGCATTAAGGTTGTCGAAAATATAAAATTGATAATTGGAGGTTATGATGTTGGTACACACAATTTATATATCATGATTTGATAATTAATACTCTATTAATAAATTTAGACAAAAATTACATTCATAGACAAATATTTGTTCTGGTAATTATTGTACGTATTTAAAAAATAAAATTTCGACTTTTTGAAAGCGTATTCTTATTCTTGGTAATTATTTTTTTTAAATAATTGTTAATATTTTTGCTGTAGTAAAATATACTTCAGTTTACATTTAATTGGAATTTTGCAAAATTTAAATAAAAATGTGTTACTATTTTATTTTTGCATTCGAACCTTTTTTGAGGGTCAGAAAATATGCTGCCATGTGAATTGGTATAACAGTTTGTTAATCTACATAATCCCTTATAATTTTCTCAAATTTGTGAATGTTGGAATTGGCTTGGAAACTTATTTGCTAAAATGGAACTTAATTTTTAAGTGTATACATGAAATATTTGCATCATAACGTGAGATCTCAGAAATGTTATGTTCATATGACGACTACAGAACACTTATACTTCAATGTACAGCGCTATTTTGTAGATGAAAACAAGTTTGTGATGTAGATCTGAAATAAGATTAAAATGACTCGAACTATTTTAGCTCAAAATCAGACCATGCGTCCCCAAAACTATTCAAATGAATATTATAAGACACTTTCTTATTTTTGGAACACTCAAAAATATAATAACAAATCACGACAGCTAGTAACAACAAAATTAAATATTACACGAAGACCAGAAGTCTTGTATGTATTTTTCGAGCACGATCAAGGAGCTCGACGTAACATTTATCACCGCAATCTGAGATTCGCAGCGGCTGATTATCTTTTAGATAACCGATAATTATGTTCCTGACGATGAGACACGACGGGTCGGCAAAATCGATTGACGAGAACGATCGTAATTAGAGGTAACTGTGTCGTTGGAAGGAAAAGGAATCCAGCGAAAAGAGACGAATCCACGAGCGGTATGCGCACGACCAAACATGAATGAGCGATCCAATTTATCGATGCCGATCGAACCAGTCCAGGAGCATACTTGACAGGATCGGGAGAGCGACTTCCCTTGCCCACAGCGATCAGGTGCAGAAAAAGTCGATAAACGAACGAGAACAGCCTGGCAAAATCGATCCCGTCACGCTCCACGTAATCTTGAAGTGGAAACTTCAGGAATCCGTCGGTTCTCGTTTCTTTTACTGGTCCACGCGCTGAAAATGATTAATTTAATCATTGTTGTAAATAAGGTCGCATCTCTATGGTATGCCGTAACTGATGGCCTCCAAAGGAACTCCAATGCAAAAAATAAGTGGAATACATAAAATAAAATTTTTTCGTATTTAGGAACGTCTTAAAGAAAATTGATAACCAAGTTTCACGATGAGTCGCATTACACAGATGCACAATAACAATAATTCACATTACATAATTTGACACCAAGAATAATTCTCAATATACAAATTTGCATCAAAAATTTAGATCACTAAAATTAGTACTAATAATAACTCCCATTATACAAGTTCACATGAATAATAATGATCTCTCGTCTTTTCCTAACAATAGCTCAAACGCATAAAATGCAGTGATTTGAAAAATACCTGAGAGAGCGTAACAGGGTTAATCTGACGATGCCATGGAATTAAACGTCATGATTTACTGCCGTGTGAAAACGTAGCCAAAAGCATGTACGAACGAAACGCGACACGTATAAGCGCTGAAACGCAAGAGACGCGTTAGCGGATAAAAAGCAGCAGGGACGCGTGGGCATCGAGTTAATAACCTTACGCCTCGTCGCATTAACGTCTTCTTACGGAAATTACGAGATATATCGTTAGATGAGATTCGCGTGGTATCACGAGCCCCTACGAGATCGATAATTATCGGTTTTGTGCGACACGCCACGAGAATCCTACGCCTAATTGCGATATACATCAGTCAGGCATTTCGTGAGATACCCGATCGACCCCTCCATCATTCGCCTTTTCCGTCCGACATTTTTTATTCTGCGCTCGTGCTTGGCTATACTGACGGTGAAAAGAAAATTTAAAACGCAAGTGACATGACAAATCGCCATAATTTTGCGAAAGTCACGATCTTTTTATAAATACCATACTGCATGTGCCAGGTGTACAATCTGGAGTGAATGTGATTTACTTAGGGGAAATATGGCAGTTGAAAGTGAAGGGACATCTTATTCCTTGATTTTGATTCATTTTTGAGGATTAGAACATTTAGGGATGAGATGTGGATTTGGAGATCTCAGGATTTTGAGAGGTAGGAGGCTGAGGACGCAGGAGTTCAAGAATACAGAAATTTTTGGGGTTTGGAAATTAGGGAACACTTAGAAGGTTTTAAATTTGACGCTATATAAAAGACAATACAAAATTCACCAATTATTTAAATTATAATATATGCATAATCACTAGCCTAAATAATTACAAAAATTTGTAAAAATCACTGTTCAAACAACTCTTCAAACTAATCAATTCCACATTTATAACATAAAAACTGACTTCTGTAAATCAATTTTTCCAAGGCTTTGAACGTCATAAAATGATGTGATAATTGAAAACAAAATTTGTTTTGATTTTGCACATCTTCTGCGCTATTTTACTTGAACGTACATCCAGTTGTAGATGACCCACTCATCGAAACACGAGGGTTAACATTGTCCATTCAACTTTCAGTCGCAGTTACCTTCACACGTGGACGAGCGGTATCGTGACATGAGTTATAAGCAAAATAAGAAAAAGACGAGACTCAGCAAGAGGCTATCAGAATGAAACGGGCATACAGCATTCGTGCATGGTGCCCCATGTGTAGTCAAGGGTACCCCCGTTGAACGCCACGTTTAAACGACTTCATTACCGGCCAAGACAGAGTGCTAATTACCGCGGCTCGTTAAGCCTCGCTAAATTGTTGACAGTATCCACGCCGTGAGCAGCGCAGTTACCAACTGCATAACGATTGAATTCTTAGCTTACAAAGTGATCGTAAAAGATTCCGATTATCGAGCACCGCAAGGGTCCTGAATAACGGGCTGAGTCGTGCTCAAACGATCTCTCGAAACTATCGACCTTGGCTGCTCTGGCCAATGATCCTTGGATAATGGTCATCGGCGATTCGTAGCGTTCGCAAATCATACGTGCTTTAACGCTGCGTGCTTGAGAATTCGAGAAGCTGTTTTCCTGGAAGATAACAATTTAACCAGGCAGAGCACACGTGAATTTCTGAATTTCCGCGTGGGATGTTCAATGGAGACTATGGTTGAGGTACAATCTATTGATCGCGATGTACAAGACGATTTCGATTAAAGATGCCTTTAAATTTATTGCTTAAACCAGCTTCTTACACTCTATTACTAAATTTCTTTATATTTATATTTCTATATTCAAACATTTTTAAATTTCTACTTTTTTAAATTCCTGTCTTACTAAATTTTTACTCTTCTAAATTCCCATCTTCCTAAATTCCTATGTTCCTAAATTCCTATATTCCCAAATTTCTAAATTTGTAAATTCTTTAAGAAATTAATAATCATAGATTTCCCTATCCTTAGATAATCCCCAGATTGCAAGAGCTCTATACCTTAGTATACCTAGATTCCTATACTCATATATTCCAAATCTCCAATTCCCAAACTTACCAAATATTGAAATTCCTACGTCTCTCTGATACTAACACTGATTAATAATAATTTCACAATTTTTCAAATATGTTCATTACCTTACAAGATTCCCTAACTATTGAATTAATAAAAAATTACTTAAAACTGTCATCCTTCTTTCTCTAAACAAGTGAACTTAGAAATATCTTTAAAAATTCCTATCTTAATCTTCTAAAAAATGAAACTACACGTGAAGAAATGTTATTTTCAATTTTTTACCAGTATCTGCATATAGAATAATTATTTTCTTATTTGTATTATTAATGCAGGAATGTTGTATTTAACTTTTGGAAATATTTATCTCAAAATAAGTTAAATTGATTTTTGAAGAAATGAACTTTCACTGCATTTTTACTGACTGCATATTTTCATTCTCCACCTGTATTCAGTGAAATTCCAATTGCATTCTTCGTACAACAACAAGTTTACGAAACGAACGCAAATCGATGTTCGATAAACACACGGAACATGCGGGTACATAATTTAGTTTGGAGCACGGGACCGGAATGTTTACATAGAGAGTAATAATAGGTATTGAATCCAAGCCAAGACAGACATCCAACCGCAAATCGATTTCACTGGCCATCCAATGATTACTGGCTACTTCAAAGTTACGTTCATCTATTCGGTGAACGGAAATATTGTTCGCAAGGAATTTTTTTTTATCAAATAAATCGAATTATAGAAACATACAGTTACAAAATCTTCGAATTTTTGGAATTCTTTCATTTTTAAAGTTTCAGCGCTTAAAATTTATTTTGGATTAAAATTTTAAATTGTAAACAAGTGGCCAAATTATGAAGTTTTCAAATTTCCTGAATATGCAAAGTTATAGATTTTCAATGTTCCAGTTTTCTCAATTCTTAAACTCCCAAATTTCTTAAGTTTGCAAACTAGAAGAATCCAATTTTTCAATTTTCTTTAGTTCTCAAACTTAAAAATTTCAAACTTTTTTTAAGTTCTCAAATTATGAATTATTTAAACTTACAGATTCCCAAATTTCTTAAATTTCGAAACTTATGAATTTGCAAGTTTCTAAATATTCAAACTAATCATTTTTTAAATTATAAAGTAGTAAGTACGAGTAAGTAGTACAAGTACGACTATGTTCGTACTGTCCTAAAATTACATTAGATAGCAGTGCATTAGCCTTAACGAGTGTTTCATTACTTCCCTTATCTCTATTTTGCAAATCCTTCAAGAAATATACAAATTGAAATTTAAGTTCACTACTGAAACTTTATCCTTTTTCAACTCTAAAATTTTTTGTCGATTTTTCCTAAACTTCTGCCAATCTAAGTTTTTTTTAACTAAATACCTAGTTCAAATAGGAAGCTAAGGGCAGAAATGTACAAAATGTACCACAAATATTAATCCTTTGCGCTCAAGAGGCTCCTCTCAGGCACCATTCGGTTTATTACAATAATTTGAAATAAGTATTATTTAATTAATTCTATAATAGTGTTCGTGTGATGCATAAATATACTGAAATAGATAATAGTGGAAATTATTACTAGAGAAATAACAACCTCAAAAGAACTCATTTAACATTTTAATTAATATTTTAAAGATGCTGTTTGTAAACAATAAAATTATCTACGAGTGCAAAGGGTTGATATAGCCATGGTAAGAGAAATTTTGTTTAATTTTGAGTGTGGCTTAAGTTCGGAAGTATGGCTCGAAGTATATAATTAGTAATTGACTCGATTGACAAGTAAGTGTTATATACGAAACAAAACAATGTGGCAATCACAAGTTAACAGGTTAACAACTTCCCCAACTTAAAATTACGAATCTAAGATCCGTTATTTTGATTTAGTATCGTTTGTTTACTTCTGATTTCAAATTATGTGTGCATCAAACGTCGGTAGTTCAGAATTAATAGCTGTCGCATCCTGTCAGGTTCTGCATTTTCAAAAACCGCGGTCATAGACAGCCGATGCGTAAGGACGTGACGTTAACATACAAGATGCAAGCGTTCACTAATTGAATCACCCATGAGCGTCGTGATCCGACTAATGAATAATTCTAAACAGAATTTTCGCGCATTACATTGCATCGGCTGTGTCCGAAATTAACATATCGAATCAGCATTGCGCACGAATCGTTCTACAGACGAGTAGACTGGGTGGAGCGTTAATGAAGCGGGCAAAAAGGTCGAAAAGGAACAGCAATGAAGCGAGCGGGTGTAATTTCTGTAATTCCTGCTGAATAAAATAACCGATAAGGATAATTAACCACGGGATGACGGCACTACCGTTAAACGATGCACGTTCGAGCAGAATAATTAGATTACCGGTTTGTAAGTTGGCGCGTCCTGCGCCCGAAAAAATCTTAATCTACGCGAACTCGTTCGTTTTTGCACTCTATGCTAAAAAAACAAGCATCTATTTCTTGCTACGTCTTTTTCTGCTGGGGAACCCATTAATGGTTTCCTTTTTTCAAGTAGTTTTCTTGTGAACGAATATGCAAGGTTAGATGGTTAAATATAGGGGTTTAAGTGTTATAAGAAATTATAAATTAACGATTATACATTTTTTCTTTTTAGAAAAATAGACTTTTGAGAGAATATGTTTATAGAAAAAAAGAAGTTGGAAGTTTTTATGCTGTTTGATAGTGTGACAAATTATACATTTATGTGGTGTATATATAAGGTCTTTGATCTTCTTATAAATGTATACCCGTAAAATCATAATTCAAGAATTTTTTGCCAAAGTAAAAGATGTCCCACAGGTGTTGAAAAGAATTTACACCCTGAATTATATTAGTGATGTATACATTTTCATTTGGTCGTATTATCATTAATTATTGTTGACTCGTGAGCAAAATAGTTATTTTTTATATTGAAAGCTACTTTCGAAAATGCTCACTTCACACGCAGACTTCACGGCGAGTGAATATTTGAAAATGTTGGATAATGAATACTATGATAAAGTTCTATGTAACACTTATTATATTTACTAATACAACTATGAATATTTTAAAGTATAAGTTTGTGAATTTTATCGGACGGCACGTAGAAGATTATTTTAATGTTATTCGTATGCTGATATGTTTGTATCTGAGCTTTCTCGCAAAATTTTCTGTCGACATTAACTTGTTCTTATAGTGGGGGCTTTTTCTAACAACGGTTCTGATTGGTGATTCGAAATTTTCTTGAGTTTGGGGAAATGACATACATTTGGCGGGGACTACCGTTAGCCTCAGGTAAGTTCTCTGGAGCTTCTATGTTTAGGGCGGTTGAGATTGTAAATTTTTTAACTTTCCGAGGTGTGTAAACCGGTGACCTTTTTTATGGCATCTGTAAGGGTAATCATGTATATTATTGAACTTTTTGACTTTATGATTTTAGAAGGTTTCGTCGAAATATGTTTTTCAATTGCCCTACCTGGATGGTTAATTTTTGTTACCTTGAGAGGTCACAGGTCACTTTAACGACTTACAAATTTGTATAATATTTGTTACGCAGTAACAATTATATATTTCTATTTAAATTTCAAACCTGATCAAACCTAATCTAATTTAATCTACTCTGACTTAATTTTACTACAAAAATTTATCTATATATGTCTAAGCGTCGATTATAATCTAATGCAATATTGAGTATGGTCAAATTTAAACTTGAATACATTAGGTTATTTTATTTTTTATATTAACATTTAACATTTTTATTAACAAGTTTATTTTAACATTTTAATGGCATATGCTATTCATATACTGAATTACCAATAAAATGATCTGATAATTGCAAATATTTTTCAAATATAAATATGTTTACTAAAATACGCCTGATTTTATACAAAATATGTAATTATGTCATGAGACGATAAAAAAGTGTGAAAAGTGTGTGAAGATATTAATTAATTCTTTTGATGCGAGTTTTTCACCGCCATTTCCTTTCATTACGCAAACACCGTGAATCAGGTTTGGAAGAATGCCAATCAAGATCACAATTTCTAACCGACTCGATCGACCGGATGCGAATGCGATTTTTTATCACAAAATTAAATGCATATCTACAATCTTGAAACCGACGTTTATCTATCTTTTGCTTTCGGTCTTTGTGTAGGTACGTTATAAAGTTTTCTACATTTCTCAAGTTTCAATTATTTGAATTACCAGAAATTAATTGGTTACTGAAACTTTGCAAGTTTAATAATTGTTCTCCAGTTTCAAATTTCTAAATTTCCAAATTATCTGATTTATATAAATTAAAATCTGAATGTTATTCAATTTTTCAAGTTTGGACCTACGAAAGTTTCAAATCTCTAAATTTCTCTAACTTTCAATTCCTGGAATTCTAATATTTCCAAATTTCTCTCACAAAAATTACATTTCTCACCATCTAAATATTTGAATTTTAGAACTAATAGATAATCAAATTACAAAATTGTGAAATTTTTACAGCAATATATTATAAAATTACCATGTTATTAAATTACTAAATTACCACAATGCAAATTATGAAATTTCTACATTCCAACCTTAAAATTAAAAAAATCAAACTTGAAATTTGAAAACTAAATTTAAAACACAAAATGCAATTTGTCAATATAACACTAATTATCATACCCTATGTTTGCTAATCTCTTGCTTCAGATCAAGATTACCACTAAAACTCAAAAATTTTCAAAATTTATTTCTTCTAATTCAACTACAAGTTATTTTAACTTCTTTGAATCCAATTATAAAAACATCCGATTATGAAAGTATTAAAATATTCATTAAAATCAATTATATATCGAATTTCAATTTGTTTCTGAAAATTCATTGTGCATCATGCACATGAATAATCCACCGAACTTTACCCTGTCCTCCAGCCACGGATATAATGTAATATCCAGTTTCTGCGAAATAAAATGATCGCAAGAGGAGTAAGACATACCGATACTTTTTTGATCCGCTGTACTTGACGGCGAACGTGTTAAGCAATGAATTCTCGTGCAAGAAAGGAGCGAAGAAGAGGAAAGTTCGGAAAGAATCGATGTCAGAAAGGCTTTCGAGTGCATTAAAGGCAACTTAACCGACGGCCGCTCGACGTAAAAGCGCACCCTTTCACGCGATAAACGTCGCGCGTTCAAAGCTATCGATATAATCACGCCGGATCGAGGATCGGGAAAAGGACCGAAGAAAGGGGGATTTATAGATCAGACGAAGCCATTAGATCGAATGTTTATTCAGTGGGTCGCTTTTAAATTGAAACGTCTCTGTCCAGAATGTCTCGTTCCCCCTGCACAGCTGACATACGAAGCCGCCTCTGTTCAAATGCGCATGCGCTGTAAAACAAAATAGTGTTATAAAACAAATCACTTTATAACCTTCTTTGTATACTCGTAACGTAAACTTCCTTCACACAAACGTACATACATAAACTTGTGCATTTTTGAATGCGTACATCTTGAAATTCGTATCTTCTTTCTAACCATTTTGCAAATTCTCAAATTTCCGAATTTTCAGTAAGTAAATTTGAGCGCTTATAGGTTTCGAAGTTCTTTAAGTCGTTTTCAGGTTTTTTAATTTATACATTTTCAAATGTTTCAGATATCGTATTTTTAAATTTTAAAGTTCCATATATCTGTGCTGAGTACGCTCGATAAATATGCGAGAAGAACGTCAGATAAGTGTACGACGAAACGCCTACTACTCACGCATGCGCAGTCCTACACGAATAGCACACAATTGTATTACGTACCATTACAATTATTTTAACGGTATAATTCCAATAATTATTCGAATAGAGGTCATCACCTAATCATACTTCCATATTAATATAATGTTTCATATATCTGCGCTGTGTAACGCTTGATAAGTGTACAATAAGAACGCCAGATAAATGTACGATAGGAACGCCCACTGCTCACGCATGCGCAGTACTGTGTCCAGCATGTCATATCCAACCAATGAGCGAATGACCTACTAGAACAGCATATGATTGGATAGTTCAATGCACCATTATAATCATTTGTAAGTCCAAAATCAATAACTCCAGATCAAACAATGCCAATATCAATAACCATAATAAAACTATTATAACTCCAAAATCAAAAATTCCAATACAGTAACCCTATTACGAATAACCTCAATACCACAAACTTGAATAATACTATTATAACTCCACTGCTAGTAATCTCATTACCAGTGATCTCATTACTAGTAACTCCATTAACGATAACCTTAATGCCAATAACCCTAATATCCATAACTACAATAACACTGATAACTCCAGTAACCAGAACTGCAATAACACCATTATAACCCCAGTACCAACAATTCCAGTACTAACAGTTCCAATAGCAACAACTACAACACCAATAACCCCGAAACACCAATAACGCCAGTAGCAATAATCCTAATACCAATAACCTCAATGCCAATAACACCAATAATACAATTATAAACACAAATCATGATGCACGACCTAACACATTCTTCTCGTTAAAACAAGAGATTCCTTAAGTAGTCAGTAGATTTTCGAAAGCACCTTTAACATATTCCATCATCCGCCAGTCAATCGATTTTTGTCGTAAAGATTTTTGAAGCAATCGTCCAATAAACTCGGTGCACGTTCGCTGAACCCACCATTACTCAAGATTAGTCTGCCGATGATCTTCCGCCGATAGTCGAACGACCTCGACTGCGGATACGTCCCGGTGATTTGCAAGCGATCGCCAGCGTCCATCAGAGAGGATGAAGATCGGCGTGATAAACGACGGCAGCGTGTGTCGCGCGACAAAAAACGAAACACGCCGTAGCCGCGCGTCGGTAATGTATCGTTGGCGTTTCACATCGCACTGACACCGTAATGTAATACGAATAGCAGAAAGCTTATATGGTGCGACTTGCTAACCGAGACCAGGGGCGGATCCAGAAGCACTTCTTGCCAACAACGATAAAGTACGGGAAAACTTACTTTGGAATTTTCTTTTGCACCGTTTTACATGTAATGATGTTTTACGTTTGCGTTAACAAAAACCGGATAGATGGATACAGAGTTGATGTAGAAGTAATTTCTGTTTTTTGTTGTTTCAGACTTTGATTATTTTCTGAATTAATATTTAGTTAATTCTGTAATTATGCGACATAGTGGAAGATGGTGGAAAATAGTATGTCTCAGGATTTTGAAGGATGTGGATATACAGTAAGCGAAATACCTCACTTGTTACAGTGAATATGTAATTATTACAAAAATTACAACTAGCTGAGTTAAATTTAATAAACTTCAAACACTACATCAAGCATGCAAAATGACCATAATTCGTAATATAACAATAAACGTAGTAGTATACTAATACTCATATGGTTTACTTTACACAACACAGTTTTGGTATGGGTCAAAATTAACCCAATACAATTAGTGATAGTACTTGATACTCTATTATTTAAGTGTTAAAACACCACCAACAATAATTCTATTTTATAAAGTGTACAATTTATTTAAATGACAACTTTTGAAGGATCACTTTGGCTCTTTTCAGATCCACCCTTGATCAGAACTCTTTTGAACAAATTGACAGAATATAACCGAAGAAATGTTACATAGTGTACACATAATCTTCCTTCATGAGATCGATCGAAACCGGTAATGTAATATTCTGCTTGATGCTCGTTTTTCACACGAATCGATTGCAAACGATACCAAGACCACATTGAAACGCTTTTTCGTGTCGTTGAAAGGTAGAAACTCTCGATTATACCCTGCCGTCATGTTTTTTCCCTTTTTTATACCTTTTTCTTTTCGAATTCGAAATGGAAGATCTTCCGTCGGAGGCAATTACTGAACCGTACGATAAAAGTGCAATGGTTTCTTCTTCGGGGGAACTCGGAGAAAATGGATGGAAAAAAAGTTAAACGGGCTTAATGATTACTGTTTTCTTATAATATATTTTTCCGCCGATAAAATATATAGCGTTGCTTTACATTTTAAGAGGTGCATTCCGCGAAAGAACTGGAACTTTTTCTTGATACTTCAAAACAAACAGGGAAAAGTTGTTATTTATGAGAATGAATTTCGAGAAAAACATGAGATGAAAACGGTTAGAGAACCTGAACTATATATTACATAATGTGGTATAATTAGCTCCTTTCTTTAATGAAGCTCATATTGAATGGTACTAGGCTTTGCACGTATCAAATTAAAAGTCACGGAAATTGTTCAAATTTTATTTTTAAGTTCACATATTGTTGCAGATATAATAAAAGTTAAGTTCCTGGTCAAAATCCCTGTTGATTTCTGTTGAGACAAAAATGTCTATCTTAATTTATCATTCGTTTGTTTTTGTATTTTATAGGGATGTAGTAATGTATCTTATTTTATAGCAGATTTAGTATATTTCATGTTCTATTTAATAGTATATTCAGTACAAATATTCCACATTATTGTGACTACCGTTTCTCCGTGCACACCAAAAAACATAAAATAATGTTGCAGACGCGTATTTTACATATTAGGTTGCTAATGCATCAAGGCAAGAAATACGATCCATTAGTATCGACGTAAATCGATTAATAGCCAAGGATCGGTCGTCGATAGCGAGTTTTCACGGAATCTCGCAACTATTTATAACCGGTTTATTTAAGAAGCAGAAGAAGCTATCCGTTGACATTCAATACCTTAATAAAGTAACGAATAAAAAGAGACCAAAAGGAGTAGCAGTTGGAATAGTAGGTGCCAGCTTCAACGGCAGAAAGATTATCTGCTGGCGTTGAAGAAACCACAAGCCGATAGCAGATGTACGATCGCTCCATCCTCAAAAGGTTCTCGCTTTTGTGAGGGAGGTAGCAAAGTAACGCGTACGGATACACATGAAGATCATCGAACAGACGCTAAAAACATTTTATACTTGCTGTACGATGTCGACGAAGAATTTGCTGCAACATAGTGGGGTTGTTACACGTGACTTGATGCAGTAATCAGCGGATATCCCTATAAGGACATAAGATAGAATGTGCAACGACAAAAAGCGTATTTTATCAATTAAGGGAAACTTTAAGTGACATAATAGAGGACGTGCAATTAACTGTTTAAAGTTCAATTAACACTTTGGTGTCACCTATTCGTCATTGTGACTCTTTAACTAGGTACTAAGTGATTTTGCACCTCTTTCACTTCTTGTGTTAATTGCTATTTGAAAGTTAATTTTGTAGGGAACATTAAATGGCATTCTCAAATATAATTTCGAGATTTTTATGGTAGTAATGTTTATTAGTATGCAAATTACTAATGCAAAATGGTGGGAATTTAAATAAATGTGCGATCATCGAAGCGATAATGTGGAATATAAAAGTGCAACAAAAATTTTGTAATTATTAAATATCTAAAATTATATGAAATTTTATGCAAGTTCATTCTTTTATGAACATTTGCATCGAATTTTGTATTTCTTAGTGTTGGGGTTATATATTTTGAGCAAATGATTTTATGATATAAATGGTTGAATATATTTTTGAAAGAATTAATAAATTTCATATTTTGTTTCAGAAAACATGCAAATTTGTAAATTTTCAAATTACTATATCTCAGACTTTATCTCAGATTTGAAAGTTTGCAAATTGTCAATTCGTAGATTTTTAAAATCAAAACATTCAAAATTTTAGAAATTCAGTTTCACAATTTTGAAATTTTTAAAGTATAAACTTCAAACTTTCACATCTTCACATTTCTGTATTCCTACATTTTTGAATACCTCAATCTTTAAATTACCAAATTCCCAAATCCCTAAATTTCTAAATTGCGAAATCCACACATCCCGAAATTCTTGAATTCTTAAAACTGCAAATCCCTAAACTTCTAAATTTCTAAGTTCGAAAATCCCTAAATACTCAAATATTTAAATGTTTCATTTACAAAATCCCAAAATTCTCAAATTTCCAAATTATCAAGCCATAAATTAAAAAATTCCTAAATTGCAAATCTACAAATCCTAAAATTCCCAAATTCCTAAATCTCCAATTCTCTAAATTCCCAAATTCTCAGATGTCAAATTCTCTAAATTCCGTAGTTCCTAAATTCCTAAATCTCTAAATTCCCAAGTTTCCACGTCAAATATAACAATCCCCAAATTCACAAATTTTCAAGTTACCAAATCCACAAATCCTAAAATTCCAAAATTCTCGAATCTCCAATTTTCTAAGTTCCCAAATTCTCAGATCTCCAATTTCCTGAATTCCCAAGTTTCTAATTTCCTAAATCCCTAGATTCCCAAGTTCCTGCATCTGTAAATCCCTAAATTTCCAAATTTCTTAACTTCACACTACAGTAGATTTGGTTCCACCACACTCCCCAAAAATTGTCTACATTTGCAAAAGCCAATAACTACCATGCTACATTTAAATGCAATAAAAAATACTTAGAAGCTGCATCAATATTCTACCAATTTTAGAAACTGAAAATGATAATAAATAAATGCAACCATGACAGCCACATGTTGCTTCGTATTTGTACCTTTCAATAGCAAAATTAATAAAGGCAACGTAACATAAAAACGGTTGTTGCAATCATGCAGCATAGAAACACAATTTAAGTCCTTACGAATATAACGAATATATCTTGTTTCAGTTGTACAGGCACAACCGCGTGCACCAACGAGCAATAATATTAACATACGACTGGCAAAATGCGTAACATTTTACTCATAACCGGTTTCAGAGAGCCTTGAATGCAAGACGTTTATAATTCACATTATTAGGAGAAAAACGGTCGGGCTGCTTGATGTGGAAATTAAAATACATCTGCATTTCATCTCCCCACCAGGCTCATCCGGTTATTCGATTTATAACATTGCAATTTACGAGGCGATTACGTTTTTTAACGCGAATTCGATCGAACCCGAGCAAAACCGGTTCAATGACAACATTAATGTCTTTTCGTCGATCCGCTACGGATTTTATGGAATACTTATCCGCGGAGTGCAACCAGTTCACCGCGTACGCCATAATATCACACCCAGTGGAAGTCGACATTGGAATGCGTAATACTGCGGTTCATTGTATTTCCCATTCAACTTAAACACCGTGAAACGTTACCGTAAAAAATGATTATCAATTAGATCGGTTGGGATTCGTTTTCGCGCGACAGTAAATCGCAGCGTTTAATTCCACGACTCGAAAACTGGAAATCGGTTGCGATATTTTGCGTCTCGTGTAGCTTCAATGTCGAGGCATTAAGGTTGTCGACGTTCAGTATGTTGCGATTAGGTTAATGGTTGTACGAGCACGTAGTTTGATGGAAAGTATAAAGAAATTTTGGGTAGAAGTCAGAACATGCTTCATCGTTGTATGTCCCATTTAAGTTAAACACAGTGAAACGTCGCCGTAAAAAATGATTATCAATTAAATTGGTTGGGATTCGTTTTCGTACGACAATAAATCGCAACGTTTAATTCCACGATCGCCATTGAAAACTGGAAATACGAAATTCAATACGTTACGATTAAAAATTTAATGACATTCAAAATGAGATTCAGACTGTTTGTGCGTATGTGAATATACAAATTTTGAAAATAGATAGAAATGTAGTATGAAGATTAATACATGGAAGATAAGATCATAGGAGGATAAGAATATGAACATTTCGCTGCATACTTTGCGTATGTTCTACGTATTTCAGTTGAACATTACTGGCATACTT
This sequence comes from Megachile rotundata, assembly GCF_050947335.1. NCBI lineage: Eukaryota > Metazoa > Arthropoda > Insecta > Hymenoptera > Megachilidae > Megachile > Megachile rotundata. The sequence continues at coordinate 6,707,583 of NC_134989.1, forward strand.
GCAGAATAATGGATTGCAGAAGAATGCAACACGAGATAACAAAATGGAGATACTTTGTGTGAATGCACTTCTGAAATGCATTCTTAAGCACTGATAGACAGATAAGTTTGCAGGTAAAAATTTGAAGAAATTAATATTTTAAATTGTAGGTTTCCAACTTTCTAAATTTTTGAATTATTACATTTCTGTTTTTTAACATTTTTGAATAAGTGAATTGTCAAATCATTATATTTGTATATCTATAAATTTTTCAATCTTTGCATTTTATGTTCATAAAATTTTTGTGTTCTTAAGTTACTATATATCCAAATGCAAACTTCTATATTTTATAGAATACTTGCGATACTTGCAAATTTCAAAGCCTGATAATAGGAAAATGTGAAAACTTGAAAATAGAAAAATGTGCAAATTCAAAAACTTGAAAATTATCACACACGAAAATTAACATACTTTCTACAATACACAAAAAAGCAAGTTTACTCGCAACCATCACACGCATACACTGTATCAAATTCCAAGTCCCTCATGTGACAGCAAATTCCTAAATATATGAATAAAATCCGTACAAAAATGGAGTCCGCCAATCTTTCACAATCGTCTAAAAAGGAGCACATAAATCTTCATTAAATTTTCACATTTCAACATGTTGCTACCACGATAAGAATTCATTCTAATTAGATTGCTTGGACGCAGTTAATTAGTGTTGAAAGAACATCTCAACGAATTCCCTTACCCGTATTCTTTAGAAACGTGATAAAATACAACATAGCTGCAATTTAAGTCGAATAGCAACATGACAGCAAGATCAGTGGATAACTTTTTCTTCGTATTGGCCGCTGCAAGCAATATCAGTCGGTATCTTAGACAAGGTTGCTGAAGTCTGAGTCGCTGAAGGCCAACACTTCAATAAAGACCTCATTTCCGGTATACTTATATACAGTAGCAATCACTTCGTTAATTCAGAACGATTGTGCTTACATGTGTATGAGTGTAGCACAATTCAACCGAGTAATTGCTATATTGGTCACAAGTATCGCAATCTACGTGTTGAATTGCGTTTTGCTAAGATACTTCGAATTGATCGATTTATGGTTGCGCTGAACTTTTTCGTATATCGCCGGCATTAGCTTTGCACTTCTCGATGAAATGTACACACTCGTTCAACGAGTATTATACTTGGACGTCCGGCACTAAATGCACGTCAAATGACGATAAGTAGCTATTACGTCAGATTCTTTGTGAAATGTGCGATAAACGTGAGTGAGTTGCAGAAAATTATAAGGATTGGTAGAGAAAATTTGGAATTTGGGATTTTTTGAATTTCGGACGTATGTGATTTTAGAATTTTTAAGGTATTATTTAGGAACTTTTTTAGTTCTGGAATTTTGAGATTTTGAGACTTTTGGAAGTTTGAGGTTTTGGAATTGGAAGATTTTAGAGCTTGAAATTTTAAAATTTCGGGACTTTGATACTTAGAAAAGTGAGAATTTCGGATTTTGATAGTTTGGGTGTTTGGGAGTTTGGGGTTTTAGGGATTTGGGATCTAGGGACTTCGATATTTCCGGACTTTGGAACGATGGAACTTCAAAATTTGGATACTGTTCTATTTTAGAACTTTGGAATTTTAGAATTTTAGGATTACAGAATTTTGGGATTTAGGGGTTATAGGGATATAGAACTTTGAGAACTTAATATATTGAGACTTCAAGGGTTTGAGATTTTGGGATTTCAAGAATTTGATATTTTGGGATTTTAAGAGTTGGAAATTTTCGAATTTTAGTTGTTTAAGATTTTAGAACTTCGAGGCTATGAAACTTTGGAACTTCTAGATTTTCGGATTTTGAGCCTTTGAGACTTTGGGATTTTATGATTTTGGAGTTTAGGAATTTGACATCTTAGGACTTTGATGTTCACGCTATAATAAGTTGCTTATCATTCACTTTACCATTATTATCAGAAAGACAAATGACACAAACGTAAACGAATTTGTAATTTGATATGTAATGTGATATGAAATTTGATATTAGGGTCACTAACATCAGTAGTCTCGTTACAGTAAATAATTACCAAAACAAAGTATAGCACAGAACGTTAAAAGACTATAAATTCCTTTGAACAGGCATTTAATCCTTTGCACTCCTTAGTTTCTTATGCCTACCAACTTTTTAATTTACAAAATAAATTCAGAAGGTTCTCAATCAAATGTTATGCAACAGTGTAGACTATGTGACAAATACATGTCTCATTTATACTAACTAGTAAATAAAAGAAAATATTCAACCAATCCAATTATCTGAATTATTTATAAGATCCAACAGAAATGTCAAGCCACACTCGACAACGGAATGCAAAGGGTTAAATTATAATACTTGAATTCCGCGTCTGCAATACGTTAAACATCAATAATAAATAGCACTTCTGAAGCAACAAGTATTCCAAAAGTCAATCCACACGGCCTGCGCGTCTCGCGTACCGTTTATTACACATTTGCAGAAACCTATTCAACATTTGCTGGAACCGTGACAGCCGTGGGTCGTCTAATTTTTAATGAAAAGCAGATTTCTACAACTAAATAAACATGAATTACATACCGCGTGCATTGCGAGCGTCGCGTATCACAGAAGTTAACGCGTGTCTCGCGTGTTCCGACACGATACGTTTCGCTCGAATAATTACGCCAGAAGGGCGGAAGCTTTAAATTATGATAAATTATGCTTCTGAATAAATTTATTGCCAGCAGGACAAACTTTTTCATCGAATTTTTTTGTCCACGGAGCTCACGTATCATTTTTACTGCATCCTAACGACTGGGAGAAATAAGGCGAATGCATCGGTAGTTGACAGTCTACTGGTAATTGACACTTTTACTTCCTGTCGCAAAAAATGGCTTTCTACCAACAAGCGAGTATTTTTAAATGACACGTTGGGTGAAGGATTATGATCTTTGGTGCGAAAATTTATGACTACTCTCGTTGGGGAATTACTGCGGCAGGCAGTTCTGTTTATAGATGTTGTAAGTTAAATTGTGATACGAATTTAGTAGTGATAGATGCAGAAAATTAAATAGTAATCGATACTAAATATTAAATAGTAATAAGTACTATACATTCAATAGTAGCAGATAATAGAAATTAAATAGTAGTGCGTATAACAAATTAAATAACAATAAATATTATAAATTTAATCATAATCGAAATGGAACAACAAATAGTAGCAGGAACTACAACTTATATACTAACAGATACTAAACGATAGTAATCACAATTAAAAATATTACAATTAAATACTAATATATGGTGCATATTAAATAATACTAAATATTACAAATTTAAAAAAAAATAGATACTAAAAATTAAAGAATAACAGATGCTAAGAATTAAACAGCACTAGACACTATAAACTTCATAATAGTCGATACCACAAATTAAATGGTAAGACTAGAAAATAGTGTTACTTTCAGTATAGAGATATATTATTTTACCATTTTACTGAGGTAAAATAAAGTATTATCACATTTCATCCGATGTTCCTTTTATTTATCATCGCCATATTTTACAATGATATCAGTGAAAATAAATATTTTCTCATTATTATACTACTAACTGTTTCCCATTAATTTACACAAATTATCATATAGATTCATTCCTTTTGTTCATGGATATGATGAGTTTAGAGATACACATGCTTTTAATAACTTATCTTAATAAAATCTGTAATTATACTTCAGTATGAATAATAATTCCATAATGTTCCCATGTTAGGGAACTCGTGATCTTATATTTCAGCTAGCCCATATGTAGACACTAGCTTTTAGTTTCTTACGTAACTTTTTGCCTTCCGTCTACAAAATCTTTAAATGTTAATTTCCGATGTTCTTCAAAACTATGCAAAGTTTGAGTCAGATCGGTGCTTCAAACGTGGTGTACTTTTTTTCAAGATAACACACCTTAATATAAAATCAACATAATTTTTGTCTACATAATTTGTTCTTTATACACTTGCAAATAATATTTAACTTAACGTATAATTTTGTAGGAGCCGTGTCATACAGAAGTAACTAATTCCTACAATGTGAAAATAAGTAAAGTAAGTTAAAAGTTAGGCACGTTTATCTACTAATTTGGTAATCTGAAGATATAGAGATTTGGAGATTTAGAAATACAGGAATAAACTAATCTAAGAACGTACACATTTAAGGATTTAAAAATATATGTAGTGATTTCGGTATTCACGAATAAAGAGATTTAGAGATTTATGAAGATACCTGGTCATGTGGAGATTTGGAAATGTGGAGATCTTGTAATGTACGAATCCGATTATAGGATTTGACAGTATATCCTTGATTATAAAGATTGTTATAGGAATTGATCCCAAAATTCAATTGCAATGAAAACACGAGTTTGGTCACATGTGTACTGCAGTATACGTCATAAGAGGATTGCAAAGATTGTTACAGGAATTGAACCAACAATTCTATTGTGATAAAAACACGAGTTTGCTCACATGTGAACTGCAGTGTACATCACAAGTGTGACACAATATTATAGACCAAGGTAAGAAATACAGACCATGATTGCCTATCAAGGACTCACATCACTGAACACACGAGACGTTGCTATATGTACGCAACGCTCTGTATTATAAAATTGGCAATAATAAAATACTCTCAATTTCCAATCAGAATATTAAAGTACGACCGTAAATAAATGCTCGTAAAAGAAACGTTGTTCCGCATTTCGAAAGAAATCTATCGCTTTTCAAAATCTATCATATCACTGCAGTAATCTCGCGTACGCGTTGAAGAATAACGAACGAACAGGGTATAATTATCTTACCGACATTAAAATTGATGCGTGTAGTCTACTAAACGTTAGCCCCGCACGAAGAAAAGGAACGCGTTGGGCTCGTTTCGCGTGAACGTTATATTATATGTATATAGTGGCACGGTTTCGATTTCGTTAAAAATGCATTATACGGAAAACGTTGTAACTGATGGTTTCCGACAACATTCATAACTCTCGGCAACGGTGTGCGATAATTTACACGCATTTGCTTAATGATTCGCGCATTAACCGGAGGTTCTCCGTTTACCAGCGATCAGTCATAATGGCGATAAGCGGACGATAAGACGTTGGGAATATCGCCAACAATGAACATCGCGTATTTCATAAAGACGGACGCACTTTCGCCAGATTGAGTACCGATCGTTGAATTTTAATTACTATACGTGAAACTTGAGACGATGTTGGTTATCAAGCTCGTTGATTTTCCACGCCGATTATTTCTCCTTTTCTCGAAGACATTGCACCTGTCCGTGAATCCTGATAGGTAAGCTGCATGTATTTGCGCTGATATTTATGTGCAAGCATTCGTAGATACGCGATCGGTGTATCGAGATTTGGTTCGTGAATTATTTTCGAGGTAATTGTCAGATAAATTCGAGCCATTATTCAAAAAGATTATACGTGTGTTATCTTTTGCGGTAGAGGCAGTACAGCATTTTTTAAGTATTAAACCCTTAACTTTAGTCAGTCAGAACTACTAAATTATTACTGTAATGTTAAGATAAATAAAGAACGTTGAAATGTTTAGTATATTTTGCTTTTAGTGATCTTCAACTATACAAATTACAATTGGTAACTCAAAACTCGATTTTGATGCAATTTGAACGTCACTGACTCGATGATATAAGCTCAATATTTAATTTAAGAGAAGAACAAAATTTTGCCAAAAATAATTTGTTGTTTTGTTGTGAATAATTCAAATTACATTCTTGGAAAGTTAATATACTTTTATGTTTCAAATTTTCAGTGACAATGAAATAATATATGAAGCTCTGGTCTAATTGAAAAATTGCATAAATTTAGACAAGATTGCAATCCATCTTCATTTTATTAAACTAAAAAATCAAATAGATAATAAAATTCTTTCTAACGATCAAATTAGGTACTTTTGAGATGCTGACATAATATCAAGATTCCCCAAACAAATTTAGTATATATTTATCACTTCTGAGTCAAATAAAAATTATTTAGTAGCATACCATAATAATATATTTCTGCGTTAATCATAATTAATAATACAAGTTAATAATAAAACATAATTATTTCGTGATTAATGACTACAGAGATAATTATGCGTGCTGACTACATTTGCATTGATTATTACAGTTACTGATCAATCATGATTGCTGAATTACTTGGTAATCGTAATCATTAATCATGCGTATGATCTCATAACAGTTATAACCATTAATCATCGATGAGATTATTTTCTTTTGAGCTGTGATGTATAGTAACTGAAGTTTAGAGAAATGTAGAATATACAGTGTTCATATAGACTTTTTCTCGTGTATATTTCTTGTTCTCGTATGTGCTTCTCGTATGTTCATATATTTGTCAAATTATATTCGTCAAATTTATATGACCTCACAAGGTAAATAACCTTACATTAAAGAAACTGAGGAGCACTTTTGTTTCTGGAAAAATTTTGCAAATATAAAACGTTGACATAAGTCATCGTACAGATAGCAAAATATAGTATAATTCTTTTCTCCATCATTCTTTCGTATTTTTTAATATAAACAAAAGTAACCTAGTTCGTATTATCATAAATACTCTGTACAAAACATTAGGCCCCTCTCCTTGTTTTCTCTGTCAAATAAAACTACTTATCTGAGTATCTAGATATTAATGCAGCATTTAACCCTTGAAATGTTTCATTCAATCCTCAAATATTTTATTGCATATAAATGTTTTATTTACTGCCGTGTGCTCAATTATTTTTAAACAAGTCCAAATGTACATAACATAAACATTAAAATAGTTAAGATTAAAACATAGAAATGTATGATATATAAATAGTACCCTTCCGCTACACCTCTCCAAAAACGAATGACACCTCTCACAATGAAAGTATAAAAAGGAACAACAATACTGTATAACGCATAAACGAAAAATTTCAGCAGGGACCTTGTTAAAGCGGTTGTAGATCAAGAATGGTGGTGAACACGTCGGTGAAACCTGTGTCGGTGATTTCAGCACGATCCAGCTCAAAGACATCGTTTGCTGAAAACCGTGAGATCTGATCGGCAACACAGCGACCACATCTAATCAGCAAACTGAAACGATCGCGATCGAAACGAGTCACGGTGTGTTTTCGTCGTCATTTTCTTCGTCATTCTCGTCATCGTTGACGACGCATCGTTTCCAAGCCATCCAGCAAGCTCATGCCAGCTTACCAAGATCCGAGATCGTAGATCCGAGATCGTGTCTGCTTTGCGATGCCGCCGACTCGTTACCAGATTATTCTCAAATCTTGCCATGATCTCCGCATGCACGCACGCGTGTACATACCGACATTCACCACTTTTATCCGATTTCTTCACGGACGAAATAAAATTCGCCATCTTCAGTGTTCGAATCACTAGACGTATACAAACGATCGCTAATTGTCGTATATCCAAGGACGTATCTCGATTTTCGCCTCACATAGGGATACAGGTTATGGTAACTTGTTAATGGATTTCAGTGGGACACGCTGATTAAACTTAAATACCTCATTATACGGACTATTAATACTTTCATATTTTGCAATAACTTTCTTCATTAAATAAACACGATTTGCGTGGTTGCAAAATTTAAGCAATTGAAAAATTGTCGGTTTCCTCTGTATCTTAAATTCAGGGTTTGGGGCAAAAATGTGGTTGCAAAGTTTGAATTATGTAATTGAAAAGTTATCTAATGTCCTTCGTATCTTAAATCGAGGGTCAGACTCAGACGTCAACATAAATATTTGCTGTTTGTGTTAATGACAGATATCGATTTTGTGAAATTTACAGAGTCAAAGAACGCTAACAAAGTTCCCTCTCCTGTAAAATTATGAAGAGTTAACGTTGTCTGACCCTAAACCCTCAATGTCCAAGAGTTCCACCTTAAATGTTCTTGAATTTAAACAAAAATGTACAGAAGGTAGATTTCGGTAACTTCTCCAGTTGAGATACTTTCATAAATCGTTGCGGTGCTTTTCAATTCGTTCTGCCATGTCTGAATTCGAATGTTTCTGGTCGCCGCGAAAAGAAATAAGCCTCGTAGGTCAAGCTCGTATTGTAAATCGTCGAGGAGCGGAAAAATCGTCACACACCTTCGCGAACGTGATTTACCACCTTAATACGTTCGGACATAATTCGTTGCGCGGACAGTAACCAGGCAGTTACTAGTCGGTAACGGTTCATGCGAAACGAGCAAAGGGTTAAGCTAGCCCGTGATAATCGTTGTTGAAGCGAGTACGAGATGCCGAGTGAAAAATCACTGCGCGCCACAGGAAAACGAGAATGTTTCACGGAGACGTTCGATGAGGTATGGCGAACGGTTTCTCCTAACCGACGCAGCTATGCCGCGAATTTCAAAAAGCTGAAAACGCAGTGGCTCGTATTAAATGCCTTATCAAGTTAAAAGTACCGCGGCTGGCTTTAATATTCTCGTGTATCTCGCCTGATTCTACTAAGCATCAGCGTATCGCGTTACACCGAAGTTGTTTCAGTAATTTATTGCGATACCGATATACCGACATTCTCGACTCTACACAACCAAACATGCATCTTTATCCTGTATTGTACATAGTACGTTTTACGAAGTTAATATTATTATTATTACCTTAAAAATTGTTTTCTAAAATATTTTGTATATTTGACCCACATTCTGTCAAAAGCTATACTGTGAGTTGATGTATTATACAGGTATAGATACAAGAATTATGCCATGTGAAAGAATGTTTATTGGTCTATCATTTGACACAAATTTTAGCTCCTCTGTGATAAGCAGTCAAAGACCCATCAGCACCCATAAGCAACGTTAATAATTTTGTAGAGAATGAACTAAAATACAAACTGCTTACTTAGCTAAGATACGAGTTGAAATCGATCAGTTATCAAGAGAGGTAGGAGTTATAAGAATGACAAGTTTCTTTTCACTCTTTGAGAGTGATAAACGTTTGTCTTGTATAGTAATTTACATTATTCTAGATGTTCCTGTATACATAGATAACACCTGAGGCTCGTTCAATGAAATCAATTCCGATCAATTAACAAGGGAATGTTGTATAATGTTATTATGTAAATATAACAAACGAAATTCATTCACTTTCATAATTACACAAAATGAATCCCACTGAAAATGCTTTTAACGCAAAATAGAATTATTATAAGAAACGATAAAAAGAAACGTGTAGTATACATCCTCCGTAAGTTTTCTTCATTCCCACAATAAAATCTAATAACCTACATACTACACATGACTTTTGTAATTAAATATAAGAACTTATAAATATACTATCTAGGAACGCTATACTATCTAGGATCAAGCGATTGGTTTAATACGAATAGTTTAAGTATGAATATTAATAAGAAAGTTGAAACAGCAGAAAATTACGTTAGTGATCTGAATTGCCAATTCAGTTTAACCATCGCGTGCGGTTCATTGCATGGCTCAATTTCAATCAACGGAACGAAACATATACGATATGCATGCAACTATGTAAAACAAATTATCCAAAAGCGTTTATAGAAACAGGGAAAAGGCGGGTTATTTACAACACGCCGTTACTCTTATGCAGTCAAGAACAAATACGGTTTTAGTGGAGAAAATATGGCGACCGAGGGAAAAACTGAGCTGGGGACCTAAGCATTCGGAAATCTAGGAATTTGGGGATCTAGGAAGTTGGAGATGAGGAAATTTGGGAACTTGAAATTTAAGACTACTACCAATTTGAAAATTTAGAGATTGCAAACTTTGGAAACTTGAAAATTAGTGAAATTTGACAAATTGGAGATCTTGAAATCTGGAAATTAAAAAATTTGGAAACATAGAATTTTAATATCATAAAGATAAGTAATTAGCAAAAATATATACATATAATTTTAATGATAATTATAAATATAAATAAAGTTACAAAAAGACATATTGCAAAATTGTTTCTAGAGATCTTACAATTATTTATCCATATTACCTTTATGAAGTCTATAAACATTTCTAATTATTATTTCTTCATAAACCTTTAATATCTCTACAAGATCAATGACAAAAATAAAATAACTCTAATAAATAAATAACTAATACTTTCATTAAATGAATGTAATATTTTATATAGGATTTCATATTTCCATCCCAGTCTTACAGGATCGAACTCATCTTCAAGTCGTGTCTGTCCCAGTTTTTAATTGCTCGCGAATTAATTAACATGGCTCACATGAAGCGTGAATACAAGTTGTATTGGCACGCACTTGCGTAAAATTACACCTCGATCGATCGACCATAACACCACTTTTTGCTACCGATTTCTTCTTATTTCAATACGAGTAGAGATCGGTTATCTGGTCAGAAACTAATTGTACGAACGCCCGAGCAATCGTATTTTATGCGAAAGGTTTCACGTCCAAGATATATTAGAATCCAACCAAGTTTCCAACCAACAGGAATGTGATCTTCTAGCCGTTGCGGCTTCTCGATATAATTTTCTTTCGACTTCTCGTTTTATTCGATACAGTTCCTGTGTTTTCTACTGTCATATGAATGAAACAAAGTCTGTTAGAATCTTGCAAAACATTTTCAACTTCTCAGAGAATTTTTGTGTTTTAACACTAAGCCTGCTGTTGCATAATGTTCACTTATTTTGAAACTAGAAGTGAAATTGAAAAATGAATGAGGACGATAAAAAATACATATAATTATGTAATATAAACATATATAACCATACAATATTACACACATTCTTCTTTATGCTGATAAAAGTCAATAGAGATTTAAAGTAAACTACCTTAACACATTTTATAAATTAAAATAAAAAATTTGCAAAACGATAATTTCATCTCTCTGTTAGTTGTAGTGTTAATACTCTATATATACTATCAGTGGAATGTCTAAGTATCAAATCTGTCAAATCCACAAATTCTTAAAGTCTCAAATTCCAGGTCGTCAAATTATGAAATTCTTCAAAATTTCTAATTTCCCAACTTCTCAAATTCCTCAAAATTTGTAATGTCCCAACTTCCCAAACTACTTCCCAATTACTCAACTTTTCTAACTACCAAACTTCCCAATTTCTCAAATTTCTCGAAACATCCAACTTCTCATCATCTCAAAATTCCAAATCTGCAAGATTACACAAAACTAGCTAACGAAAGGGATAAAACCAAGAACACAATATTGTCATTAAATGAAGATGAAGTCACGATAAAAATAATAATCCTAAACGTCAACGCACTGAAGCAAGTATACAACACATTTTTTGAAGTGGACTCATAGAACTTATATCCCGAGTCCAGTGAATCTCAGCGGAGAAACAGTTCCTGTGGCAGGTCGTTGCATGAAATTCAATGCCAATCGTGCTGACATCGAGTCTGTGGGCCTCTGCCGCTATTCGAGGGGAATCTCAAGATCGATCAATCGTGATTTCGAAGAGAGACGCCGCTTAAGGCGAGACCTGAGCGTTATTCATCGCTCTTTCGCAGCGTGGAAACGTTGAATCGAGTTTTTTCGGGATCACCGGCCTTGTACGGCCGCACCACGGCGTGGCAGGTGCAACTTCGACGACCAGTGGGTCTCTTTTTCTCTTTCCTCGTCCTTTACATCGCGTTCCTTCGTCGTTTTCTGTCGGCATTCACTGCTTTTCGTCTCGCGCCTTCGGATCCTCGAAGAACAGCTGACCACGGACCAGCCTTGGCACACTGATTGCACCCGGAATCCCGGTATCTGTTCGCTTGGATATACGCATCCTTTGGATAAGGATATGCAGTTACTTGTTAATATTCAATCGGTACCAATCCACCGTATGTTGTTCTGCGCGAGGTAATTTAGATATCACGTTACTTATTTTGTGGAGAAATATACCATTCGATGTAAATTGAAAATACATAAAAATTTCTACGTCTTCAAATTCTTAAATTCGCAACTTTCATGGTGTCCAAACTCATAAGCCTTCAAATCTCCAGGATTCTGAAATTCGTGGTCTCATAAATTTTTTGGAGAACCATGCATTTCTTAAAAAATTATTAGAATATAAATTGTAGACAAAAGTTCTCTCAATAAATTCACATAAAACCATCGTGTTTTATGTTTCCGCATATAAACGAGAAGATTAAGTTGTTAACCCAATTAACAGATGGAAAAGCGCATACCTTTGAATTCGCCTTTCGTTCATAAAATAAATTGTTGAATATGTAAAACGCTGTTTCAAGCTTCAGTGTATCGTGTCAACGTTCCATTACGATACGAAGCAAGGACATCGTCCTTTTAAGCGGCTTACGCCCAAGTCCTTTGCTTGAGTTCAAGAACAGGCTTACGATTTCTCATGCCAGTAATCATTACAACTTCTGATCTCAGTCAGAAGCAACAAAATCTTTCTGAGCGAACATTCCTGCGAAATTGTCGAATCGCTATTATAGTTATCGATAAGCGTATTATTAGTTCTTCTGAATTCAAGACCGTCCATTAGTGTACCTTCGTGGTAATCGCTTTATGGATTTTAACCATGTTGTGCAAACTGAATGAATCGAGTTTGCTACTGGTCCAGCAAATAAAGACGGTATAATATGACACATGCCAAACGTTTTAAAAGCTTACTCATTACTGTACTGTGAACCGCTCATTTGTTGGTGCGATTAAATCCACAAATTGCTAGTTTCTTCATTTTACTCTTTTATTTGCAAGTAAGTGATATTATAAAAAAGATGAGATAGTCACTGAGATAATAATTCGATCATATTTTTTTATTATATTAACATGTTAATTTCGTATATTCAGTATGCACTAAATTAGCAAACACTAATTTATATTAGCCAATAACTTGTATTACAACAAATAATAATAGAAAACTCTGTACAATCAGAAAATTATTAAAATTACGAAATAATATCTTCTATGATAATTGAACCTAACAGATATACAATGAATGAAGAGATTAACTCAAAATACCTTAGGCAGAGGTTAAGAACATAAAAGTTGGAAATAATTACAGACAAACCTTTTTTATGGTCAATTTCTTAAAATACCATAGGAAATGTTTCGAAGATAACAAGTTCGCTGAAAATCGTTTTCATTTCATTATACGTCGTTCAGGATTGTTGCACACTGATTTGCGCCGAACGAAATGAGAAGCCGTATTACGTGCTATTACGAACTAAAAATTGGTTCGATACTAGGGTATAAACGAAGATATAAAAACAGATTTAATGATAGGTGAAACCACGTGCACCGTATGGTTATGATACCTAGCTCGGCCGACAATTATTATTATTTCATCGACTTCGGAAGAACGTTAGTTCCTGATTTTTCAGAGTTCACGAGGCGGAGTTTCCGGTATTCTACGGCCATGTAATGAGAAAATAATCAACTGTCTTTTATGCCCAGAAAATTTATTTGTAACATAAAAATGGAAGCTTGGAAATTGGTCGCAATTTTTGTTGCCCTAATCGCGGCGATTATGTACTTGGTTTCGGTCATTCAACAGACATTAAATAGTGAAATTAACCTATTTCCACAACTAATAAATATGGAAAACTGAACTCTCATTATATTGCCGTAATGGATGTTACAGAAGTATTACGTGCTATAGGGAACAGAATAGCAGGCACTTACAAACACTTATAAAAAATTAAACCGTACAGAACAGCTGAACAGATAAAGAAACTGAAAGTGTTTTAACAAATTTTTAAATACATTAAAGCTGCCAATATAACTTTAAGAGGAAACACTTTCACTAAAATAAATTTAGAATTTTTTTAAACGGTATGAAAATATCAAACCGTCCAAATTTTTTAAATAATATTCCGAATCTCTGGAAAATATCGAATGAATTCATTGAACCAAAAAGATGGAGGAAAGAAGGGAAGCTTGGTAGTGGAGGTAGAATACGTTTCCTTCAATTTATGTGACTGTTTCAATCACTTCTACCTCGAGGCACATCCCACAGAAAACAGTAGCAGCCAAAACGATCAGGACACATTGTACACAGGCGTGGTTCGCAGAAACAACACGATACAGAACATAATAATGTGTCGCGTTGAATGATTGCAGCATGGGAGTACAAGCCCTGCGAAACCAGTCGCATTATAATATCAGTAATAACGTTTGGGCATCATTAAGGCGAAGCGGGGCTAAGTTCGCGAAGTCATTTGTAAAGTCAACTGCAATTTCTCTAGCGTTGATTACACGTCTACGGGCCAAGTGAAATCAAGTTAACGTATCGCTGGTTTGCAACGCTGGAAACTTGATATCAGTTTCTCTTCAACTAATAGTACCAGCGGACTAACGAGAAGAAATAAAAAAAAGGGCAATCTGCTAAGAAGATAATGCTGAAATCGAGAAACGACTTCGGTCAAGCAGAAATGGAAACGAGAGAACACTGAAGCCATTTGTAAAATCACTTACGGTATCCTTGATACTCGTTAGGCGTCATTAAGCAGCATCGAACGAAACTCGCGCCTCGAATCGAACGAACGTAATTGCGATAGAACCTGACGCGCGTAATTCGAAAGAGAGAAAAATAAAAGTGAATGAAAGCTCAGGTCTAGAATACATCGAGTCGATATCGAATCTCGATAGCGGCGCCGAAGACCGAGGGGTATGAGTTTGCTCAGGATGGAGCCGCAATCTCTATTAATTACTGCCGGCAGCGCCTTCGCATAAATCAATCGCGGAACAGAGATAAAGATAGGACCGATGAAAACCACCGACAGAGAGAGAGCAAAGAGGCCAGGATGGAGAAACGTGTAAGCAAAACTGGCTGCATTTTCGTGAGTCATACTCTCCTTGTTAAGCCTGCTCCGTATATATGCGCAGCCGGTGAACTACTTGAATCGATCGTTCCTTCACTTTGCCTCGTTCGATTACCGCGAAAAATCAACGATAATGCAGAACGCGTGGTTTTAATAAGCGTTACGAAGCAAAAAATCTGTTCACTCGGGATATGTGATTTGTCATTTCCCTTTGGCGAAGCTGGTTCTATTTTTTTCTTTTTCTATGCCTATCTCGATGACTGCGCATATCATCGGTATGAAATAAGCGACCCGTGTTAATAGTCGGATACCATGGTGTTTAACAGCTTATTACTAGATATTACTTTCTAATGTAATGTTTAAACGTTTCTTTCGGTATGTGTTGTAATTATAACGTGTATTGTGAATATAGGAACATGTGGACGAAATGGTTTTGTTATACATGGTGTTACCTCCAAAGCGACATACGGTTCTTCACCTATATGCAGTCAACTGGCAATAAATTTAGAACAAATGTTTCCAACCATGGAATAGTCATGGATAGATGTCAGTAAAAGAAATTTCGAAAATAGTTTGTTTTCACGGCGAAATCGAGGTTACTTTGACGAATAGAAACACAGATTTTTCTTTTCATCATGAAAAACATATTTCCACGTGTAAAACCATTGGTGATCACTATTTTATCATAAGAGTAAACTATCTTTTTATTATGCTGGGTAAACATATTACGTTGAGTAAGATGAGTGCGCACTCAGGTTTATGCAATGTATGCATCCTACTCCTATTTTGTCTTATGAAGATGAAAATTTGTATACTCGTTCTCTACGTTTCAATATCAGTAAATAACTTTATTATATACAGTATAACTTAAGTTATAAATTACTTACAGTATAGGAATAAAATTTGACAAAAGACGTAAAAAGAAAAACCAGTTAGGGTTAGATTAAAAAAAGCAGTGAAAGTACTCGACTAGTGGCGCCACCTCTGCAGCGACACCGGCGCCATTGGATTCCAACAAAATTAAGCTAATTTTTAACTATGACAAAATAACGTAAAATTAAAAATACTTAACATCCGTGTGAAAATACTCCAAAAAGATCCCCACAGAAAATAATACAATATTGATTTCTGAAAACCAATCAATTCCACGAGTCAATTCGAAAAGTGGATATCACAAAATCTGGATCAGATATCGAGATGCAGTTGATCGATCAGGCGTACCAGTTAACCTTCCTGAAACTCATATAATTAAATGTTAATGGAATCTTAAAATAAACTGTGGTTGAGTGACAATCACATTAAACGACAAAGCAGTTTAGTCATTCACAATCCTGTTTCCAGTATTTCCGTCTGAGATTTATCGCGGTAATGAAACTTGATCAGACGATGGTGTCTGGAAGGGCATCTTAACAGAAGAGAAAAGAAGCAGAAACAGCTACCGGTCATCTACATGATGAGTAAATAGATTCAAGTTACTCACGCGAACACGGCAATTTATATCGGATGATCGTGAGATAAGTTAAGAAGTGGCGCGCAAAATCAGCTGCAATTAAAGCTGCATGCTCCAACGTTTGAATACGTTTTTTTCGTATTTCTAACTGCGATTCAGCGTTTTTCAAACGTTCCTAATTCGTTTGATTTACCATCACCTTTCCATTTCCGCAAATTAATAATCATAGATTCTCATATTTACTGGGTGCAAAAAACATTTCAGCAAACGCAGCAGAATCTCGATTATCTAAATTCTAAATCAATCATATTATACGCTCTTCGAGTAACTGGATAACTATTTTCGCATCGAGGAAGATACTTCTTTCTGTTTTATTAGTATTAAGGAGAAACTGGAATTATGGAACAAAATTTACTGTACTAGCTATTTTTGTTCGACGAATTTTTTATTATTTGATTTTGAGGTAGATGCATCTATGAGTGATCGTGGAAGGTGGAAAATTGAGTTTAGGGAATTTAGAGGTTTGGAATTTTAGGAATGTAGAGATTTAATTTAATTATTCAAACCGAAAACTGATGTTCAAAAAATTAAGAGACGGCAGATTTCAAAGTTTCTTGCAAAAAAAGAACATGTCAATTTATCTCCACTGTTATTTCATTATTCGTATTTAATGAATCATAATTATGTCAGAATTCAAACGTATCATGAAAGAGTAGTCGTTTTTCAGGTCTCCAGCTTCCTGCTAAGCTGGATAGTAATAAATTAATCCGTTTCCTGTATTGTAAGCAAGAGTTTTGCATGCATAAGTATGCTGCATAAATATATCAACAAACTCTAGCTGGTTGATTTCACACGGTAGCTCGCATTATTATCGGCCTTTTGCTTATGCTAGCTCTACTAGCGAAATGATTAATAGCCGCGTGTCATGTTAGCTATTGCCAGCTTGATGGCCAACAGAGATGCATGAAAGAGTAAGCGTAAACGTGAACGCGAATTCTCGTAACCATGATAACTGAACGAGAATTCATGGGACGAACTGTCGACACACAGTTCTGTTATGCAATTAAAAGTAATTAATTACCATCCGTACATCTGGGAAGCTACAAACGCAGAAGCTCTTTGTAACGAAGAAACTTACTAATAGCGTAAAATCATAATTCATTAGAGGTGTAGAATAAACCTCTGTGGTTAGGAAAATGACGAGTTTCTGGTATAGGTATCTAATGAGAATCGTAATTGCATAATTATCATATTTCAACGTTCACACATTATATACCGTTTGAATTTGTAATTGCAAGAGGGTTTATGCAATTATATCGAAACATGATGAATGTATTATAATACTTGAGACGTTGCTGTAGTAGATTCTGATTATCATGTTAGAGGCTTGTTAAATATTATTAGTACCTTAGATTATATTATAATAGAACTTTATTTTTATTTTGTATTCTTAGGATATCGCAGAATTAGTATTTTTCATATTTTCAGAATACTAAGTACTAGATCACTGCAGAGAAAAGGTGAAGAGTACTGACCTATCTCTACAAGTGCACTCAGTCTTTGGCCTATGTCAGTCAAATATTCAGTTGGATATCCTCTATAAGATATGACAAAGCTACACAAAATGAATGTAACACTTAGAAGTTACCATTGTCCATCTGAGTAAGTCGCTATGGAACAGTCTAATATTCAGTTGAATGTCCTCTGTAAAATATGACGAAGCTTCACAAAGTGAATGTAACACTTAGAAGTTACCCTTGTCCATCTGAGTAGGTTACTATGCAACAGCATAATATTCAGTTGGACATCCTCTGTAAAATATGACGAAGCTTCACAAAGTAAACGTAACACTTGAAGTTGCCCTCCTCCATTTGAGTAAGTTGCTATGGTATAGCCAAATATTCAGTTAGATCTCCTCTAGACAATATGACAAATCTTCACAAAATGAACATAGCACCTGGAAGTTGACCATCTGAGTAAGCTACTACGGAATAGTCAAATATTATGCTAGATATAGTCCATAAATATGACAAAGCTACACAAAGCGAGCATAACACATGAAAGTTGCCCTCGTCCATTTAAACAAGTATGAAACAGCCTGTATTGTCGTGGAGTGTAGGTATCGTTAACCCTGGGTACGCGTGTCTCGTAGCCGGTGTCATTACGTGGCGATCGACTCCCACCAGGAAACGGTGCGGAATTGTAAAAAGGCAGGACGACGTTTGCCGTCATGCATCGATATGTCGTAAGAACGTCTGCACGACCTCCTCTGTGGGCGACCCTACGAGCTAGAGCACGCGTGGAAAAAGGTAAAGCGGCTGCCACCGGTCGTTAGGTTGACGTTTACGTTTCGTGCTTAACGAAGCACGGCAGAGCAATGTCGTACCTAACGATCGATAAAGTATAACGTCGTAGAGAGAAAGAGAAACATCGACAGCGAAATTGGAAGAGGCCAGGTAAGAGAACAGAATGAGCACCAGGGGTGATCGTACCACCGCACAAGCCTTCATTCGAATCATTTGCAGCCGGTTTAACGATTTCCACGATACCTGTGTCACTCTGTTCGTATGTTTTTACCTGTTCCCCCTTAAAGACTCGTGAGCCTCTCCCTCGCTGTCATGTCGGTTTCATGCGCACGCTGCAACGGGATGTTTCCTGTCATGGAGTGCAACATTGTCACTGATCACGAATGCGTTATTTCATCGTACGGGACACAACGCTGCTTTCTTATTTGTTTCGTGACCATGTGGGCATGTACGGTACTAGTAGATGCCATATATTTATCAGAAGGATTTAGGCCAGTTTTCGTAACAAAGCTGACAGATTTGGAAGAAGCTGGAACGCTGGGAAATTAGGAAATTGGAGATTTAGAAATTTGAGGACTGAAAAAATATCAGCAGTTATCAGACTTTGAAATTTCCAAATTTGAAAATCTAAACCTAAGCAGTTTGAAGGTTTTCAATATTCTAGAAATTAGATTTTGAAATTCACGAAACCCCAATTTCTCAAATTTCTATATTTCTAAATCTCCAGAGTATCAAATTTCAAAATGATAAAATTATCAAATTCCTAAATATTCAAATTTTCCCCTTTCGGAATCGCTAAATCCTCACTCTACCAACTCTCCGAATTTCCAAACTTTCAATATTCCAAATACCCCTTGATCCAAATTCTCAATTTCCCAAATCTAAACACTGAAATCTAAATTTTCAAATTTACAAGTCCTTAAATATTTGAATCCCAAAATTTCTAAACTTGAAAGTTAAAAGTTTGAACTCCATTTAAACCGTTATTGGAAAGCTGGTCGTGTACCTCCGGAGTAAATCCTGAACTTCAGATACAAGTTTGAGTGGAACTTTCGACAGTGTGCAATAGCAATGATTGTTCATTAGCGGTGGGCATCCTCGTCTTTAAATGTATGTATCTGCATAGACGTGTGCTATCTGTGTGACGCTCGACGTCCATTCGCCAATGGCGCCCATTAGCACTGGACCCCGTTTCTCTCTACGTATAGACTAATGATCATGTCACCCGGCTCCTTAATTGCTAATTGATCTTTCGCTTGTACATCAGCATCTTGCGTCTTCGCATACGGTGTGATTTATGTGATGGAGTAATTTTAATTTACTTAGGTAACGCACTTTTAACACTAGATTTACGAAACTTGTCAAAATGGCTAGTCTTCAATTTTTTATTTCAACTTACAAAGGTTATTAGGAAATCGTAATAAGTTTTATTAAAACGCAAGTTAACTTTTTTCGTCATGAAAAATTTTTTTGTCAGCAGATTTATGTAGCATTAGTTTTTTATTTTTTAGTCTCAATTTGAAGCGATGATTAATTACGTCTAGAAATTATTAAGAAATGAAAATAATTAAGAATCACAGACATCATACACATATAGTGATACTAAAAAGTACTACAATTTTATTAATATTTTCTTTCCCAGCTATGAATGTGAAAAATAAATAAACAAACGACTAAACATGAAATCTTACACACACTAATTCTTTATCTTGTTGAAAATCAATGTAGATTTCAAGAATTCTTAACAAATTATGAAATATGATTGAAGACATAAAACAAAATGGCCACAATTTATCGTATGCAATACGTTCTCACAAAAAAAGGAATAATTACGACAACAAAGTACAATCATCCGAACATGAGTTGTTCTGAGCTCCTTGAGAAATATTCCTTCAAATGTACACAGGACTCGAAAGCAGCACACGTTAAAATCCTATTCAAAATCATTTTTTGTATCTTTCGAACGTACCATTATTTGGCTTTACGGTCTAGGAAGCAATGCATCAAATCGATAACAGAAACAAGCAATTATTCCAATCTTGAGAATGATTTACGTAGATCAATGCACGGTTTTACGTTGCATGAGAACATACATGTTGATTTCACACGCGGACTTTCCCCAGCTGCGTGACATTTCTCCGGCGTCTTCTCTTTTCTCAGGATATCGCGATCCCCGAGACGGCTGAACTTACGATCGAACTCGACCGATCTTTTCTCTGTTCACCTATGTACATACGTGTGCATGATCGCGCGCCCACGTTGCTTTTCACGATGTACATTCGACCCGTGCTGTAATTACTAATTGTAATACACATTTGCTAAGCCTACTAAATCTATCCACCTCGTCCCCGATAAATATCCTTCTAGCGGTTTAACAATGCGGATGCACTTTGTTCATTGTATATAATTAAATGCGTGTTCAGATTTCTGCTGCGTGTGAGTCGCACTTTTAACCGGGCAAGGTTGTACTTTCGCATAAACATGCAATGATACTGTTCGAAGAATTCGAACAAACGAAAGGATATTTTACACTGCTGGTATTGTGTGCGAGTAATGGGCAAATGCGCCCGCGGGGCTGCGCTATATGCACGTGCACGGATAGATCCTTATTATATCGCCTCGGACGAGCCTATGGGATTACTAACTTGCTATTGGCTATATAAAAGGATGTTCTTTCATGTAGAGTGTGAACGCCTGGAAAAGTTATATACTGAATTTTTTAGTAACTCAATCTTGATATTTCTAAGAGCATTACTTCCACATTTTACAATTTCTGCATTTTTTTTATTCTTAATAATAAAATTTGAAAATTTGTCAACTTCAAAATCTGAAAATATATCACTACATTTATGAAAATGGTAAGTATCTAAAATAAATTAAGTCAATATCCTATACAATATCCTTACTGAGTAGGATGTTCCCCCACGTTAAATCATGCAGTACTGATCACGCAAAATCACTAATAAAAATTGAAATATTTATATCAGTCTCTACACTATAATTTACAGACTGTGCCAATCAGTTCGTGACACTGACGTATGCGAAGTACCATTATCATCTATTTCTTAACTATTAAATATATGAGTATTTGAATTTCGCGGCCAGACCGAGGGTGTCGAGTGAGTAAATGTAGGCGCAAAGAGTATATGTAATAGGTTAATCGTGAGAAGAAATGTATGTTACAGGCTAATTGCGGGAAGAGAGTGTCTGATAGGCTAACTGCGTGAAGAATGAATGTGATAGGTTAATTGCGAAAAGGATGTAAGGTGCGTGCGTGGATTCATGGCAAAGTGTATTCAAGGAAAAATGAAAAAGAGAGAAATGTTTGCACGAGAAAGCTAAAAAGAGAAATGATGTACTTGATTGTAGTCGAAGTTCGACATTTGTAAATGACATATGTTAATAATTACCATTTCTTTGTTTAATTTCTTCCTTCTTTTTTTGTAACTTCTTAAAGTTTACTGTTAGCTTTATAAATTATCACGATAGATTTACTCAAGAAGTTAAAATGAAGTTCAAATCAGTCCACTAAAATATTAAGAAATAGTTTCATTTACTTCCTTAAAAGTAAAAGTGCATTAGAATAGTTCTAATAAAGGGGTGAATTTAGCTCTAAGTCCGCAGCAGCCTACTAAAATAAATAACCTTGCCGCTCAGTTGGGAGCACGAAATACAAGTAAAACACAAATGAGAACGGCGAGGCATACAAGCAAATAAGAGAAAGAAGGAAGGCAGCACCTGTCGCTGCAAATTCTCCCACAATGCGCCATCCCGGACGCCGTACAAGGGCTGAAAAAGAATTCGCCAAAAGAGAAAAACAGGCAACGAAGGCCAGGATTTACGCAGGCCTCAGTTTGATGCGTGCGTGTAGCCCGATGGCATCGAACATCGAGCCAGGAACACCTTCATCTGTCCCTGATGGCCGTTTCAGCCTCTTCCAGCGTCTGCCTACCGTCCATGATACTATCTGCAAGATGAATCGGTCGGTGCACCGAGTGCAAGCGGACTGCAACGACCGGGTACCGAGGGCACGATGCCCCGTAAGTAGTCGTCGCTGCTCGTCTCTCCATTTTTCCGTTGTCGGACGGAAGGCCTTCGAGAATTTGCATCGCTACACGCGTCCGACACGCGGCGTACGCGAAACGACACAAATCGCGCGTCGCCCCGGGCACATTCGCCCTCGAACGCGCTCGATCAACGTCCACTTTAATTATCCGACCCGTAACGAGAAAGAATTAATTGCCGTAACGATGTTGTCGATGAAAACTCCTACGACCGCTTTTCTTCTTCGTCAACGGTCATTTGCGAAGGACTTGATCATTCTGAATAAGGGTAAACTCATTTATGGATGAATTTTCTTAGTGTTCTTTTGGGTTATGGATAATTTAACCTAGCTTTGGATTACTGGATCCGTGGTCTGTCACATTTGCTAGTAAAAGATGAGTTTTAAAAATACAGCTGGGACAACGCTGGAAAGAATAGGAAGTTGTTTAAATGCGACAGAAGTGAAATAAGGATTTGAAATACTTAGGGTGTACTAGAGTATAATACGGTATAAAGTAGAAGTATCGATATGTCCTACTTGGAGATTTAAAGATACAGTACATGATTGGAAATATAAAATTTTATAAACTTCACTATCATTTTAATACAGGAACTAGTCAATTTTACTATTAAAGTATAGATCATCGATGTCCCAAATCACATATAAGGAAAGTCGTTGCAGCATGATTTATCAACACGCAAAAGCTCATTAAACTCTGAGAGATATACGTAGGGAAGCATATACAGATTCCTTGTAACAGTACCATCTCTTTGAGACACCTTATATATTAAAGGTCTATCAAACGAAATGACAGGTTATAAAGTAGAGAGCAAGAGCAGCTTCTTACGTCGGATTTATCACGAGTAGACTGTCTGGTAGTTTATAAGCAGGGAATATAAGGACTGATAGAATGGATCGAAAGAGCATCCTCGATTAGTTAATGGAAGTTTCCATTTCAACCGGTTGCAGGAAATGCACATTTCACTATATGGCAATCATAGGTTTCCAACCTTGTGATTTTCAAAAAGTCTTCGATGCAATAGCTGGTTATGATAAAAACCCGTTCGAGTATAGATATATCTTCCTATAAGCTATAAAAACAATTAAATCTATACCTCGTTTATTAGACGCAAAGTTGTGCAATTATCATAATTCCACATATCATCTAGCTTTAAGTCAGACTTGTTTAACCACTAAACGAGGTTAATGGTTTTATTTCATCAAAATACGTTCACCACTTTAAAATGGTTAATCAAACTGTACAAATCTCCACATCATTTTTCACTTGCAAATGATAGCACATGAATTAATAATAATAAACTGGATTTTTTTTTAGGAACAAATATGAAATTTTTAGAGGTCCAATTTGAACTCATAACTCTGATAACTGTTCCTAAATTATTAGAAAAAACGATGATATCAAGATTGTATCAGCTATCTTGAAAAGAAGATAATGATGATATAATTGAAAAACATCGATCAGTCTCCAAAAGGTTAATAATATTAAATCACTAACGGTTACAAGAATTTTAGATTTAATAACTTACGCTCGAATTCGACGCCGAATGTTAATAGAGTTTCATGCAGGAGGCTTAATTTGTGTCCTCGATGATCGATGAGTCTGTCAGGAACTTGTAATTAATTAGTAGCTATGGAGGTACCTTACGACGCAGAAATAAGATTGATCGATCTCGCCAATGGACAGTACATCTTTATTCTCGGTAATTATTTGTCGATGGTATGAATTCAATTTCATGGAAGGAAAACTAATGAAGACACCAAGAGCAGAGGTACAGGACGTCACAGCAACTGTGGTACAACCAAAAGGCGATGTTTACGTAAGAAAACTAATTTGTAGACCCGTAAAAATGTAGATATTGACAGTGCTGATTAATTTATAACACGTGTGCTATGTGAGTCACTTGAAATACTGTAAATTGTGAACTATGTATTATGTAAAAAAAATGATTGAAATAAAAGTGGTATGATGCTGATCGAGGATATGATATAATAATTCGATTATTATTATTTACTGCAAAATACAAAGTCAAATATAATAGCACAGTTTGATAGTATCTAATGTTCAGCTAAAATAAAAGGTATACATTGAGAAGTTGATAATTATTAAAGAAATATTTATTTTTAAGACTTCATTTCAAATTTAAAGTTAAAATTTTCTTAATGTTGCAAAACAATCTCCGTAATAAAAAGTGGCAACAAAAAAGGTTTTATGAAACACTGACCTCAAAGACCCCTTATTACACACAACATGGAATCATGTGAAACAACCAATTGTAAACCACTCGAAAAAGCAGCCTCCTATCTCAGTGAATTCGTGACGTACACATTGGTTACGAAATGTTGAATTATTCGCGAACATAGGCATTCATCGCGAACGAACACTTTAAAGGCGCTCCCATGAATCGGCTGAATATGTACGGAAGCACGAATCCATGAGCCGCGGACAAGTAATGAATTTTCCTAGCCACATGCCCCCGGTGACACCCGTTAGCTGGCACTCTTGTTCGACCATTGAAATTATTAATCGTCGCAATTAGCAAGCTGCTAGGCAACGCCAGTTAAATGTCAAAACGTCTCTTGCTACCAGCTTGTATGGACGGAGCCGTTCGGTATTGCGGTATGCGTCGATTTCCTTCTTTTTTCGCGCGATTGCATCACGCGCAACGCGATTCCAATGAAACGAATTCCGAAACTCTCAGTAGACGGTGATTCAGTGATAACGGGTCGCTGATGTCCACCCAGAGGATCGTCTCTCTTCGTCAAGAAGCTTGACAGGAAACCTTAAATAATTTTAGAGACAGTAAGATGACCTCTATGAACGCAAAAACTTCGGTGAAAAATAGTAAAACTGAACGTTGATGTATTTGAACAAGATGGAGGTATGCACAAGAATAATTGTGCAATAGAGTGGACAAGAAGGAAGTCTCACATTTGATTTTTAGTGACTTTTGAAGTTCACAAGATTTATGGACAGGTTAGAAATTTGGAAACCTTGGTATGTTGGCATGTATGATCGAAGAGAAGTAAGAAACAATTTTGAGATTGTTTGATTTGATAATCTAAGAATTTGGTAATCCGTAAATATGAGGAAATGAAAATTCATAAACCCAGAATTCATCGAATTTACTTACATTTAGCAATGTATGAAACTGAAGATGTGGATATATGA
This sequence comes from Megachile rotundata, assembly GCF_050947335.1. Classification (NCBI taxonomy): domain Eukaryota; kingdom Metazoa; phylum Arthropoda; class Insecta; order Hymenoptera; family Megachilidae; genus Megachile; species Megachile rotundata. Next base: position 6,733,344 of record NC_134989.1, read on the forward strand.
AACTCGGTTTTAGAGGTCTAGAAAATTTGGGACTTTAGGATGTGGAAAAAGGAAATAGGTACATACACAATAGGGAAATAGGTACATACACTTTGAAGTGTCTAGGAATGTGATACTTTAAGACTTGAAGGTACAGAAACGACCTTGATTTGAATCTGAAGAAGAGCTAAGGTAAGATCAAAGTGTACAAACAAATAATGTAACGATCACACGTAATATTTATCAATCAGTAGTTCTACATGTCACATCGACCAAACATTCGGTCACCGAACGAACATCTTCGTCAACACAAATCAGATTTTTAAATGTACCAACAATTTTGTGACTCACTGTACATTTATTAGCAAAACCTCGAACTCGCCTTAACGATTCTGAAAACTCGAGCCGGTTTCCACCGACAATGAAAAAATCCTAATCGAAAGGCGCGACTAATCGTTGCGTGACGGCTGCAGCAGCGAAACCACCGTGAAATCTCATCTCACCCGCCCTAATGAATTTCAGACCGATGCAGATCGCGGCTCTAATCGTTGAATAAGTTGATGAAATGTTTGCGTTGCCGCAAGCTTGAGACCGGATAATATTATGTACGACGAAGGAACGATATTCAAAGTGTATTTCATTAATATTCGCTAGATTTACGGTGTGGGATAAAATGATACGGTGCTTTATACAAGGTGTTCCAAGCTAAAGGTGCTGCTGTCGGTTATCGATAAGTTATCGATATGTTATTGCCTCTTAATTCTACACCGACAATACCGTTAAGATATCGTTAATGCTAATACGAGTGACTGCGATAAAATTAATGAGCGATTTTGTGATCTAAATACGAGGTGTCACTTTCAAATCAACTAACATTTTATATATAATACTTACGTCAAAGATAAAATAACTGTAAAATTATTAGATAACTGATGTTTATGACTTTCGTCAACTTTCGTTTAATAACTTTCGTCAATTTTATTTACAATAAAATCTACAAACCTAACCTAGTTTTTATGTTCATGCCAAATTTTATTGCTCACATTTAATTCTTATTTTATCCCCAAATGTATCATAATATATAATTCTATCATTTTTATGAATTTATTCCTAAATTAAATGTTAAGTAAATGTAATGTCGAAATAAATATTTTGTAATCTATTCCAATCATTTAAAATATTTTGTGAACCACTAATTATGACACCATACCTTAGAGACGTAGAGCGTCCTATCTAACGATCCTATGCAAATATTCAAAGAAAATAAAAACGAATGAGACTTTTTTAACGTCGAATACATCACTCTCGTCAGGAATCGCTTCCATTTTATTTTCCCCACTTATTGGCTCGTAATTTATTGTTACGTTCAGTTCGCAATGAAAAATCAGAAACCATCAGCGCGAATGGGCAATTCATCATACCCACGCAACAAAGTACGGTTCCGTTTAAGACTTCATCAATTTTCCAGACGCAAAATAATGCTTCTCGATTATTCAATTATTCGATAAATTAACGTCATTCATAAAACACTATTGGGCCGCGTTAACGACAGGCCATCACCGTTGCTAAAACTCACAAGGAGGGATCACCTGCTCGGTTATAAATCTCGACTGAATGAATACCATATAAACATCGAGTATTTAAAAGTGTTTGGACCAGTATGGACATCGTACTTTTGTAGTTAATGCGTGGGTAGGGAATGATACCTCGTAAAGTTTGTTTATAGGGGCCGAATAGCAAGTAAGCGTTTATCGTTTATTAATTGAAACCTGAGATGGTTCCAGCTGTACGAGGCTTGTTACAATGTCGGTCTTCTCCGTCCTGCAACAACCTCGTTATTTTCAGATCGCAGATACGGTAATAAAAAGAAATAGCAATATGTAAGCCGTTAAGTTTATCAGATCGTTCTGATCAATCAAAGACAAGGCAATAAATGAACCGTTAACCTTACAAGGAAAGGTTCCCAATTGGACGACTTCGACTTTAATGTGTTTTTACAAGTCGATAGTACACGGGACATTGATATATTTACAGTTATTAAATGCTGCTGCTTGATAACTTTGAAAATATATAATTACTGACGTAGGCTTCAGCTTAGGGTAGAATTCTGTTTCAACTATCTCATATTTCCTGTAATTTATTTTTTCATTATTGTAATGACATATTCTGGGTGGTAATTCTAATAGTACCTTACTCAAACAAAGCTGTGAAGCTCGCATATTTACATATTTTAACTGGATACTAAATACATTTGCAAATGACTACATTTTCAAGTTAACTCGATGATTATTAGGTTCATAAAGCAACACGTCATGTGACTTAAAAACAGCGCAATGACTCCATCTATAGGTAAAATAACAAAGATGAATGAGTCTAAATAAGATTTTCAAAACTGGTCAAGACTTCTGCAAGTCTTACAATGGCTCGAAAATCAGCTCGTTCGAACCTTTCTCAAATGATACAGCATTTAGAATAACTCCACAAAAACGATAACATCTGTAAAAGATGAGAAAATCGAGTCAATCATCGAAGAATGTAGAATGAACGTGACTCTGGAAACACTGGAGCAAACTACTGGGCAACAAAACGATGTCCAGCATGGTTATCGCTGTTCTTTATTAGGGTATTCGCGAACCCGTGAAAGGAGGGACCAAGTTTTACAATCCTGAATCGTGCAAAAGCGAAACGGAGAACATGAACGGCGAAAGGAAGAGCTGGAGGGTGGAGAGGTTCGAGGTTTACGATGTTGAATCCTGTCTACGATCTCTGATAGAGTCGTGTCTGTCAGTTTGCATGTTCATGCCACGACGTTGACCGATGCCTTCTTCTCAACCACTTTACTGACGTCATCGACAATCTATACTGGGTGGGCCAAATGTACCCGAGACCAATGTTTTTAAACTGTGTAGTTTGATTAGGAAGTCGATTAAAACTATGTTTGAGATAATGACATATTTCATTTGTAAAATTGTGGGTAATCATAGTGTCGTATGTTATTATCATTAATTAAAACAGGTTTTTCACATCTATTTTCAGTTTGTGTTTGAGATGATTTATTCAGAACAGTGCCTATATCATAAGTTTTGAGTGCCTGTGAAAGAGTTATGCAAGATTTATTTGATTCTAGAGAATGTTTCTCTAACACATGTTATCCTTGTTAGATGCACTATTAAGAATTTTGGATAATATTTCATGAGATTTACATCGAACACAATGGAAATCTATTTTTAAGTCTTTATATGTCCACATTTCTATATTCTGAAATTACTACATTTCCAAATTTTTATATTCTCAAACTATGTTTACGTAAACTATGCTTGTAAATTGTTATATTCCCAAATTTCTATTATCATCTAAAACGACTATATTTTCAAATCACTCTACTCCCACATTTCTGTATTCTCAAATCACTATATTTCCAAATTTCTGTATCCTCAAATCATAATGTTCCCAATTGTCTATACTCTCAAATTACTATACCCTAAATTTTTATATTCCCCAAACCCATATTCTCAAATCTCATAATAAATTTACATGCAGCAATTTGCACTGTGACTGTACACCCAGTTATCTCATAATCTGACTTTTCGTTGCCTCCAGTACATCATCTTACTCTTCACTTTATTTTCATGATTCTGTAAGCGACCCTACGATTGCAATTTTACGATATCGTTTCCTTTTGATTACTCCCGTGATGCCGTGTTTAAAAGCGCATTAAAATGTTGATTACACTGTCTTGAGTTAGATGTATGCCGTAAACTAATTTCATGGTTGACAAGTAATGCTCTTTAGGAGGATACGTAGAATTATCTCACGTATTTATGTGTTAATGTATCAAATTATTACTCTAAACCTTCCATGGTAACGATTTATGTACATAAATCCAACGATTTGTTTTTTTTTTTTTTTGGATTCATTCAGAACTGAACATCTGCACTCAGGTGCATTTTAAGCCTTCTTGAGTGAGAATATGGGAAAGGAAAGTAACCATCGCCACCAGAATCCTCTGGTACAATTTTCTGATTTTCTAGATTTATTAATTTGTAAAAATCTGAATTAAAAAGTATCAAATTCTCTAATTCCTAAATCCACAAATTTTGTATTAAGAAGTATTAAATTCTCAAGTTCCTAAATCCACAAATTCTGTATTAAGAAGTATCAAATTCTCTATTTCCTAAATCCACAAATTCATTAATCTCCAAAAACAATTTCAAAATCCCTACATTCCCAAATCTTTAATTCTTCAAGTTTCTATACAATTATATCCCTAAAACCTCAAATCCACAAATCTCCGAACTTGAAAGATATTCAATACTTGAAATTTCTAAATTTTTCAAATCTCTAACTTACCAAATTTCCACAAATCCAATACCCAAAATACCTAAACTCACTTCTAAATATGAAGTTGTGCTAATATAAAATTTTACCATCCAAAAACCGATGAGCAATGAAACTTCCGCGACATCTCCATTTTCCTTAATAACACCTTACTGCATTGTCCACTTCATATATTATATCCACATAAATACTTATTAAAATGTCTCCGTGAGAATACCCGAAAGGTTAAGATACTTCATCCTCCAATTTGTTGAAAAGCAGAGAACCTACTAAATCCCCTTTATCCTCAGATAATTCATCGAAGATGTTCGCATCACGTCTCGAATAAATCATTTCGGTACTCGTTGCGTTGAGAGCGTTTACTCGATAAGGGGATTTTTCAACGCAATTGAAATTGCATAACGTATGAGTCAATGGGAGCGAAACTGTCTTGGTTGGTCGCGTATACACGCCAGCCCACCCAGCCCGCACAGAGAACTTGTTCTACAATATCTTCCGTCACGGCGGTCTCCTTTATAAAATCACCTTCGATCGGGACAAACGCCAGTGCGGCGAAGCGATCCGTCGTAACTCGAAGCAGCCATTTTTTCCGACTGTCAATACCTCGCCGAGTACCGTGCACTTGTTCGTCGCTTCACGACGATTATTCTTTCCCCCCGTTATTATTCATCGATTCTGTGATTCTATAGAGTGTACGCTGCAACAGCAAAACACCGATATACAGGGTGCGTCACGTACTCGAGTAGGATTACAGCCTCGGTACATGTAAATCTCGCGCGTCTAGACATTCGCTTATAGAGAAGTCTCGATATAAGTGAATCTGTTGGGTCTAAACTTTCGCTTATATAGATGTTTCGATATAGGAGAATCTTTCGGGTCTGAACTTCCATTTATACAAATGTCTCGATATAAGCGAATCTCTCGGATCTAAACTTTCGCTGGTACAGAAGATTCGATATAAGCGAATTTCTCTAATCGATAACTTTGGCGATAGAAATAGTAACAGACTTAGAACGTTCACGAGGATATCACTGATCAGAGAAGATAATGTGAAGATCCTGAGATCGAGTTCCCTTTTGACCACCGGATTTTGCGTTCAATACCTAAATAATAGGTGAATATGTAAAACGATGTGGGTAGTAATAATAATTGGGCTATACAATTTTGATTAATTTAATTCTTCGATAGAGAGGATAATTTGCCTACTGCAGACAACCCAAGAGTTGTCTTGGGACATCTCATACGTATTTTTGGTGATAGAAATATTAGCTCGAGTAATCATGTACATTGAAGCCAATGAGCAAGGACAGTTTCGATGATCATCTACAAATTTAAAAATTGAGATTAAAAGAAGATAAATGATCTTCGGTTCATAAAACGTGCTAAAACATGAGCTCAAAGTCTTCTTACTGACATAGGATATTCCAGTACAATCTGATATGCATCGATACTTTTGTTCGTCTTGGTGCAAATGTAGTGTAATAATTTCTAGCTGTCGTAAGGGATCTACAAGATACCTGCCACGACTTTCAGAGCGCGTATAACCGAAGTGCAAAAAGTATCGAGCGAATAAGTAAGTGCTAGTCAAAGATTTGAAACGTAGCTAAAGGAACATCGAAAGTAGTTTCTATAAAGGAGCTGGGAAGCCTGTCAGATCGCATCGAAGACATCGCGAGAGGAGGCAACGAACGTTCTCAGATAAAAAACGAAGAGAAAATAAGGCTATTTGTGAAGCAGAGTCATTTGTGGAGCATCGGTGGATCGTTCTGCATAAATGAATCTCTCGCTAGTCGCAAAAAGTACGATCGGTCACGGTCAATAGCTTACGGCTGCCGTTGGCATTCGATCAGCGATAACCGTATCCCGCGACCATAAAGAAATATGCGTCCAAGTCGATTATCGCGCAATCTGCCGCGAAGCGTTCGAACGGGTCTGATTCGTCCTGGTTAAATCGGAAACGACGGCATAATTCTCGCGCAATTAAGTCATTTGAATCGCGCGCATGGCCACTGCTCGCTTCGGTTCCCGCTCGCTTGTCTCGGCTCCATTGATTCATGGTCCTCTCGCTAATCCCATTGTACTGTTCGACGATGTTCATGTCCTTTTTCTGCCACGTGGACTCGCGAAAAAACCGTGGGCCCACAAGAAAGAGACAAGGAAAAGAAGCGAACGAAAGAGGGCGCAGCGGGACTCCGAACTGGCAGCAGGGCGCCACGCTGTTTTAATTTGTCAACCGGCTGATCTGTCTTTTTGCCAAACGACCCATAGATATTTCACCAATAAAGACGTCTTATTCACGGTGAACGACGGCATCGATGCTCACAACTTTTATTAGGCACGTTCATCAGGATCGTTACGTTACAGCGAATACAGGGTTCAATTACCGGAGGTTTTCAGGCAGTTGACATGATCGTATATTCATTAAAATATACTACTGCATAAATGATATATTTTTAAAATTGGTAAATGTTATTACACACTTCCGTTTAGTAAACTGCGTATTTTTTTTATAAAGAAGAAAAATAAAGAATTAAAAAAAAATAATAATAAAAATGTATTTGATGTATTTAATGTATTAATGTATTTGTCCTTCTAATGTACCTAATGTATTTAATTTTTTAATGCAGTAATGTATTTGTCCTCGTGGATATATTTTAATGAAATAAAAATGTTTTTAAAAATGCAGTGCAGAACTTGTATTTCCAGGCTTCTGAATTTCCAAATGTTCAAATTATTAAATTTTTCAATTCTCTTATTTGAAAATTGAATACATTCAAATGTATGAACTCCCGAATCTCCAGATATCTAACTTTCCACGTATATCAACAAATAACGAAAAACAATAAATAATAAATGATTAATAAACAATGAACTGCAACAAGTGATAAATGAACAGTAAACAGCGATAAGTAAAAAGTGAATAGTAAACAATAAACAGTAATAAGTAATTAGTAAATAACGATTGATGGTAAGTAATAAATGACTAGTCAACAGTAGTAAGTGATAAATGACAAGCGATAAGTGAAGGATGAAAAGTACAAACAACAAGTGATAGATGAAAGTTAAAACAGATGATTGACAAGTAGGAACTGAAGTGATCTCTCAAAAAAATGTCCAAAATTGCAATTTCGTAGAGTACCCATTGTGACAGAACTATTACTCAAATCAGAGCAGTATAGCCCCGTTGGCCATGAAAGGGTTAAAACATCAACAACAAGCGACGGCGTAATGAATCGACTTTCGCTAACACGTCTATTACTAAACGTATTATCTACTCAATCTACAGGTGTAGGTAAGGTGACGGAATTGTATGTTTCGACACGTTATCTATACGATCTGGTATGTATACGGTGACCTAAGAACAACCTTAAAGAATTATTGGATACAAAAATGAAGAGAACAGGCTAAACCTACGCATTCTCGGTGACAATAAAACTAGACACACCTCGATGAACACGTGTACAAAGATACTGAGCACAGGAATTTCAAAGATGGTTTTATTATATTATATATATACAAAACTTAAACCTTCTCACCTAAACTTCATGTGATCAATAATTTCACTCATAATTTGTGACAGAATATTGAATTATATGTATTAGTCAATCGCAACTGTTCATATTCTAATACTAATATTATTATTACGTCTATGATAAATCCCAATATGCAATAATGTCAGATGTTGTGAATAATATTAATGTTTCTTAATTTACCGAATTCTACCTAAATTATGAAATTATCAAATCCTCGAATTATGGAATCATCAAATTTCAAAATGATTAATTTTCTAAATTACTATCTTTGAAAATTCGAAAATTTGAGACATCCATTTTGAATACCTACATACACGGTACCATTCACACTGGTGCTCGCAAACTACTCATGAACACTAAATCTGTCTACCATCTGTACTGTCATCTATACGTCAAGCTTAAATATCTCGCGAAGTATCAACTACATACATCAAAAGCTTCAGTACCTCAACATATCTACCACAGTACAATAATCGATTAACTAGGATTTTATATACGGATCATTTCTCATAGAATTGACATTGACACAGTTTCACTGCATTTTGCCATCATAGACCTCAGCAACTAAAAATGATGAGAAACTGCAAACATTGCAACCTGAATTGCATTTGACATACTATTATTGACAGAATATTTCAAGATAGACGAATATAGGCGACAGATCAACGTCGCGAAGGAAAGTCCATAGAAAGCACTTAATCATGGTTTCGATTCGAATTTGCTGGGTGAGTTGCGTTGTCACATATATAGGTAGTTGAAATATATGTCCTCGCGTGACATAGCAGAATGCCTTGGGCAAATTTGCATGTTGGCCTAAATTGGAAACGGCCTCGGGGGGCATGTTCAACTTTGTACGACATTCACCAGGTAGATGTTTATACGCTATCACGTAGAAAGGAACGCGATAGAAGGCGGTGCTCGAACCAGGTGTCGGCGACTATAAAATTTATCTATGATCTCCATAGAAATTCCGTCCTATTTCAGTTTCATTGACGCGCAGTTCATTTTCCGACGGATAAAATAGCTCCTCAGTTTTCTCACTTACGCCTCTGGCGTGTCATTCAAAAATGTAATAAACCTCATATTTGAGGTTGGACGTAGTGATTTATACACAGCTGTTGCAAAAGTATTTGTACCTTTTCGATTAATACCTTGCAATTACGTACTTACAAATATGGAACAAGACCAAAGTTCACCTAACTTGTATATGTTCATATGTATAAGGGTTATATCTTTCACTAGAAACAGTAGTTTTAGTTCACGGAATTCGAATATTATTAATCAGAGACAATGTTACGATCTACATATACAAGGTATCTGTAACAGAACATACAATGTTTCACCCACTTGCATTTTCTTATAATTTTAACATACTTATGAACAGTAAACTTTAATTTTAATTTACTCATAATTTTTAACATATCTAACTAAGAATAGTACACTTGAATTTGAATTTTTCTATAATTTTAACATATTCAAAAATAGTAAAAGTAATTTAATTAAAAATTGTATAGTTACTACACAAATAATGCTATTCCTATATAAATAATGCTACTTGTGAATTTTACAAATAAATGATTTTACAGTATACACAATTACTGAAATCTCAGTGTAAATATTAAGTCCAAGTTCAACTAGAAAAGTCCCTACAGATATCGAATACCAGTACAAGTATTTACTTCGTATGCTTTTCTGCACAACACATATATCATTTTCAATTACGTGTCTTAGCGGACAGTTTTATCTATCCAATTATGGAATAACTTTAAATGTGAACAATTATGTAACTACGTCAAAGCTGATCGTACACTAGTAAGATAGTTGTAAACAGTAGCACATATAAGTTGACTTACTGCATTCGCAGCTCATAATTCCTTCCAAACGATGATTCATTGACGGTATAATAAATTAAATCAACCATGTCGTTAAATCGCAACGTTGACACTACATCCGCAAATATTGAGCGAATATAAAAGTTCAGTCATACTTGTTTGCTTAATTTTTACAAAGTGTGTGAAATATATGTAACAACACGTAATATAGAACAGCATAAGACCTCGATAGATAAATAACTTACCATAACCTGTGGCTGCTCCTACAACTAAGACCTCAATAGACAAACAACTATAACTGGTACTAAGGCAATCATATTTATTTTAAAGCAACTAGTATAAATGCACTGTTGAAAGACTAATATTGTTCCTTCTTAGATCAGAATTATTTTAAAAATAGTAAAACAATTATCATAGAACTGTTTCAGAATTAATTAAATAAACATGACCCTCGTTGCATTGGTGCGCAAAAGAAAAATATTCTTGAAACTAGAAATTATATTGCATACTTGAATGTATAACACTACTTCATTATTTTTTACTTCAAATACGAAAACTTATTACACGTTACACAATTAAAAACTGTTACAAAATCTACTGCTCGTCCAGATATCATTTAGTCAGAAGATTAATACACTACATCAACATATCATGAGGAAACATAGTATTACCAGTTGAGATAAATCAATCTTTCCTAATTCTTTCATATTTTACTACTTTCTAACATTATTTGAGACAGTAATTCGTTACCTCAAGCTAAAGATTGATGATTAAATCGAGTACCTAGTAAAGAACTAGGTACATGACTTCACAATGTAGCAATGTGACACACACTTTCCTTATCCTCGTTTCGCAAACATTTCAAAAGCAGTACGTACCTGGAACATAAAAATTTAAGTATACGTTATTATAGTGACAAATTGAGCATAAGCAAGTAATACAAATTTAAAAATGTACATGTAGGTTAGCAACACGCCATAAAACGATAAATGCTATAGACATTTTATGTTCGATCTCTCTGTACTTCAGGGACATACATGTGTGCGCATAAACACGTATTCTACAGATACTAAATACATATAGGTTGACTGTGATTATCTATTGTCCCCTTCGCGAAAGAACATATTGCTCGAAGAATAGTTTCATGTGGGCTCAGATTCTAACCTAGTTTGATGAAAACTTCAAATGTAACGTAACAGTGAGCTGCATGTACTAATGCGTAGATTATATTTATAGGAGGTAAAATTAGTGACAAATGAATGATGTGATACGGTTAGAACAGCTTAGATCTAGGGTAAAACTAAGAAACTCAGAATTATAGCCAAGATATTAAAATTAACATCAGTATGATCATGTATCGCAGTGATCAACTATGCCGGCTGTAAATCTGAACTACGCATTGTTCTGAACCGTGCCGTTCCCTAACCTTTCCACATTTGAATGGACAATATAAATGCACCTTAAATCGATAGGATTTCGCAGAAAAATTACGATCTCATTACGATGCGGAGGATGTAGAAGGTAATAGCAGCTATTTTGATAAGTACAAGTTATCACGCGATCTGCTGCGTTTTCTTTCACTGGAGTTTTGAAATTTGATACTTGATATATCTCACAATTAAATTTCATAGAGAGATAACTCGATGCAATCGAAACCGTGAACCGGTCGGAGATGGTGCGACTCACACCACGCGATCCAAGAATTCCACCCTGAATTGAGTCCGCGACGCAGACAATTTCAGTTTGCGTCTCAGAAGTCTCTGGGGATGAAAGAAACGCGCCTTGAGAATTTGCGGTAGACGCGCGCGACGCGTATTTGGCGAACGATCATAGCATAAAAACGGAAGTGGTCTGATTTCAACGAGAAGACCAGATACACATGCCAGAACGATCCGAGACACGGTAAGCAGGTGTCACATTCCAGAGGCTGGACCTCGTCTGAAATACATTTGGTCGGCCTTCCAAGTTGGACAATTATTGCCTCAGAATAAATTAATTCTCCCTTTCTCTCGTGCCTGCGCGCGCCATCTTTCCCCCTTTCTTTTTATTTCTCGTGACGAGTTGAAATTACAGAATGCCACAGCGTATAATTACCAATTTAATTTCTTTTTCCGCGATCCAACGGATTACAGTTCACGTTACTTGCCAGCGTTCAATCGTGCTGACACGTGAGCGAACGTAACATCCGCTCGAATTAAACCGTTTCATTCCGAACTTTCGTGAGGTTTTTTGTACTCGACTGGGGTACATTTTCATGTGACAGTAATTGCGACTTTTACTGTTACCGAATAAAATCGATGCGTCGGTACGCAAATATCGTATCCTGCCGATCGAAGCTATAAATCCGCTGCATTGTTAGTTATCTATCGCATCTTTAGTCTGCTCTTGTGAATACTGTTACGTAGCTTTCTCGACATAGAACAGGTTGAAGTATTCTGCAATAATGTACAATTAAGAAGTAATGGGCGGATTAAAGGCATCCTGTATCTACATAGAACTAACTATAATGGAAGTTGAAATCGACGCAGAAGAAAAAGTTTCATGATGGAATCGATATAAACGGAATAAGAAAAAACCCGGTATATTAATGCGAATTCTTCCGAAAGAAATAAGTAATGAGACGCTGCACAAAGTGTTACCATAATTATACCAACCTTACGGACCTGTTCTAATCCAAAAAGTATCAATGTTATGAACTTATAACTACGATACATGACGTATCAATGATAATCGACGCTAGTAATAATCTATGCTAATTGCAGACTGCACAGAGGCCTGATCAATGTCGTTCCGAAGGCAACATAACTCTTGCCATGCTGACACTTAATCGTTAACGTTCATTTCGTTTTATTTCAGATACGTGACACAGGCCTAGCAGACAGTAACGAATCAAAGAGCATAATCAAGGTGAGTCGGCTAGTCTTAACCTAACCACTGTCGCTGGAAAAATTTATGCAACGATTATAAAATCTTTTTTCTGCGATTTATCTTTACCTTTTTTGGCGAGGCTAAGAAGCGGAGATAGGCCATCACGCGGGTAACCTGGCTATGGCTAACCCGTTTCCAATAAAAGGGTTCGTAATGAACCTCGATAATAGCCGGGATTATCGTAGGTATTATATTAAAATATTCAGGGACATTAATTATCTTGAATGGGCATATGCTTGCATACAAGCCGAGTGAAAAGTAGTTTAAAAAATTGAAATTCGAACTACTCGGGTAATTTATCCGGAATATGCTTCCATTTAATGATTTCGCAAGAATTTTCTGATTGAGAAACAGGAGATCTGCTTAACCGTTTCATCGCGATGAGTATGTAGCAGACTGTATATGTATAATATTTAAATATGTATGAGTATGTATAATATTTAGAATTAGAATTAAACTATCATGATTCGAAGTAAATTTTATGAAGAATGTGATTTATTATAATATGTTCTCAAAAATGTTATTTTTAAATTAGGCGTAATAGTCAACATGGTAAAATTCTATAGGAAAAAGAGCGATGAGAAGAATTCCAATAGGGTGGTTTCTAGCAGTTACATTTTTTGGTCAAGGAATTTATAAATTTGTGATCTGTGAATCTCGAAGCAGGAAGACTTTACAAATTTAGAAACAAAGAAAATCATAGAAATTTTAAAATTTTCAGATTTGGAAATGTGAGAGTTTGACAATGAGGCATGAAATTTAAACGTTTACGACTTTGAAAATTAGAGAATTTGGAAATTTATAAGATTGACAATATCTGAATTTAAAAACTTGGGAAATTAGAGATTTTGAAATTTCAAAATTTGGCAATTTTAGAACTTAAAAATGATTTGGAAGAATAAAAATTTGGCAATATATAAACTGTGAAACCTGACAAATTTAAAATTGCAACTTGAAATATGTAAAATACGAAAAATGGCGGAAATATGTAAACTTAAAAATTTGAGAGTCCAGATTTGAGAATATTTGAGGACTTAGATGAATCACTGATATCAAAATTAAAAAAAACAGGAATTTGAAAATCTGAGAAACTAGGAACCTCAAAATGGTGAAATTTGGAAAATCAGCAATCTGGTAATATGTAAGTTTCCAAATTAAAACATATAGAGTTCTGCAAAGTTGAGAATTTGGTAATAATTTAGAAACTTAAAAAACTAAAAATTTAGAAATTTCAGAATTTAAGGATTTGAAAAATAAAAAATTAATGAATATAAGGATCTGAAAAATGTAGAAATTTGACAATACTTGCCTCATATATTTAAAAAACTAAAAATCTGTAAACTTTTATATCTGCTAACAGAATTAAACAGTTTGCAAATTTCACAATATAAAACCCGCATAATTTAAGAAATTAAAAGCACATAAATTTCAAGATTAGAAAATTCCTGAACCTTAATCATTCTAATAGATATATCTACAGGTTAACATAACAGACAAATTACCGTTTTACTCAGTATTTTACATTAATAATTCGTCGAAGAATCTTAATATTTCCTTCAGTTCCCAAAGGAAGTAAGCAATCTATAGATTGATATAAGTGCTGGTTCTAAATGTTGTTACGGTTTTAATCGTAGGGCTGGTAATTCATTTGTTTGCTCTCATATCTAACTAGCTGTTTGAAAGTTGATCGGCCATGTTATCGAGCAACGATTAATGGTTACTTTCCTACACACCCTATACTCAAAACTGATATACACAACGAAGTGCATTCTAATCACAATAAAAAGAACAGCTAACTGTTGCAATTAATTTCAGAGAACCAGTATGTACATTTACCGAAGAATATATAACAATATTCTTGTAGAAGTTCAAGGTATCCGATGATCGAATCAATGAATACATCCGGTGTATTATAACGGTAAATATTCATGTTATTTTACCTATAAATATTCAAACGTGTAAACCAGATTTAACGATATGGACAATCAATTTGTCAGATGCCGGGAATCATTAATATTGAGAGAATGAGGATAAAACAAGCGAGGATAGTTCAGGAAGTAGTCATTTTCAATTTTGTATATTGCCGATGATGATATATTTCGAAACGAGATATCAATTTAAATGTAGATGGAGTTGGAGAGTTCCGTATTATCGAAGATATTTGCTGATCACTATTATTGAATTTTAATAGTACACTACTATTAAAAGTAGTACATTGTATATTGCATTATTGATATATTGCAATGTACAGTTCTTGAAAGTTACAAAAGTAAAACGTTTTCAAGTTTCAAAGTTGAAGTATCATGATGTTCTAAAGTTTCGAACAGATGTCGCTTTAACATTTCAAGACTTCCATGTTAAACCCCCAAAAATTGGAAAATTTCGAAGTACCAAACTACTGAAATTCAGAAGTTCCGCGATATCAAAGTAGAAAAATTTCAATACTAAAAGAATGGGCAAGTTCCAAAGTACCAAGGTTTCTAACAGTACAAACTCCTAAATTCTAAAATACCAAAATACGAAAATTTCAAACTACACATTCAAATTCATAAATTTCTACATTTCAACAAATTCAAAAATCCAGAAATTATACATTCTCAAAAATTTCAAATTCTTAACGGTCGAGAATAAAAAAATTTCAAATTCTGAAAGTACCAAAATCCTCAGATTTTAAACTCAACTTTAATAGTCCTAAGCCTCTAAATTCTAAAAAGTTAAAAGTTCTTCAAATTTCAAATTCGTAATGATCTTAGAATCCTAAAATATCAAATTCTCAAAGTTCAAGAAATCTAAAATTCCGAGATCACAAAGTTCCACGATCCTAAACTTCCAAATTATCAAAGCTCCAAAATCCTAACCTTCCGAACTCTCAAAGCACCAAAATCCTAAAATTCCGAATTCTCAAATTTAGAAAATACTAAAATTCTCAAAGCTCCAGAATCTTAAAATTCCAAATTCTCAATTTTCCAAAATAGTAAAATTCCAAATTCTTAAAGCTCTAAAATCCTAAAACTCCAAATTCTCAAAGCCCCAAAATCCTAAAATTCCAAATTCTCAATTTTCCCAAATCCCCAAGCTTCAAACCCTCAAACGTCCAAACCCGAAAATTTAAATTGCAAAATACAATTACAAAAACATATTATATTAAAATTCCATACAATTATTAAACCAATGTATACCTAAACCCATTTCCAACGATACATCAACTATCAACATAATTGACAGAAGCTCAATAATTTTCGTAATTTAAAAGAACAACTCCAAGATCCGTCATCCTGACGGGTTCCGTAAATCCATCGTTAATAAAATTTCACTGGTTGCTAGCACAGGTGGCCCGTCGTCGTATGTTTAGGAATTTCCAGCCTATTAAGACATCGTCGTCAGCCAGTTTCACAGACATGCTAAACAACTTGGATGTTTCATTTAAATAGATCTTCGATTAATCAGCGGAGAAACAAGGGAAAGGGTCCAAAGAAACATAGGATCGATGGTTTTACCGCGTTGACGACATTATATACATCTTCTGTCCATTCGAGAGCGAGCAGATGTCTGGCATCAAAGCTTGTCCTGGACAATTCAATAAAGCATTTCTTCGGATCGGTGCCGTGTTCTGGCGAGCTCTCAAGCTGGTTCGCGTCTTGTCTAGCTCGAGTGCGGCTATGTTCCAGTGAGAAGATCATCGATCATCATTAGTTGTTGCTCTACGAGCTCCGCGTAGCAGCTTTAGTACCACCATGTCAACTTTGAAATTATTTAAGCGGCTGTCGCATCGAAAATCGAGCCGTGTTCTTTCTTTCTTCGTTTTCTCATAATTACCCGGGCCCTATAGCCACAATAATTTATCAACTAACAATATTAGCGAATTTATAAGTAACGGCTTGTCGTGCCTTCCGTTGCACGAACTGTTTTTACGTCTAGGAGAATTACAAGTTAAATCATTAACGTTGGAAGGAAATACAATAGACTCTTGATTAAATCTGCTTGGAACTGTATAGTGAGTGACATACGTTTTCAAATTTATGATTGATATTTGTTAACTTGTGCACGAAATATTTGGTTAATATCGACAGCGTGTAACAGAATTTTGTATTAGGATAATACCAATGTAATTTTGTATTTGGCTAATACAGTATAATTTTGTATTTGATTAATGCCAACATAATTCTGCATTGGATTAATACAATCTAAACAATGAACAGTGTATTAAGTTAACACAACCTAAACAACAAATGGTATATTGAGTTAATACAGCATAATTGCTGTACTTATATTTGTATTATAAAATGAATATGTTTGTTAAAAATAATTATCTGTCAGCATGTCGATCATCTATAATTATCGTCGATTTACTATAATTATAACACCTGTTCTTGGAAGACATAACATAATAGTAAACGTATGAATAGTTCATTAGGTTCATTTATCATCTTCAACAATGACATTTGTTTGTAACCACATATGAAGAATATTAATTTTATTAATGTCAGTAACTTAAATTTTGTCATAAGCTGAACTAATAAAATATTGTTTACACCTATGTCAGTTCATAACTACTACTAATGATACAAATTATTTAAGAACAAATGTATTGATACTAAAAATACCTCAGCAACAATATCAAATAATACAAAAAAAAAACGCTCCTTATTCATAAGGAAACTATCATTCTCCCAGTATTATAACATTTTTTCAAGCGAATTTATATGACCTATAAAATCGTATTAATTGCACAACGGACGCACACGAAAGGCACGAACATAACAATAATAATTTAGCTTGTCACTTGTAAAATTATGAAGGCAGCGCAATAAAAGTCTGCAAATTACACCGTATACCATGTAATTAATATCACTAATATCAATAATTAGTGAATTATAGTGCAAGAGAATCTCGAGCAGCGTCACGAAGTGCGAGCACACGATACCAAATATAGACGGCAAGAATCATAAATGCTATATATTAAATTGAATGGTTCCAGTTAGCATGAAATATCTTCTTTCTATTTAGTTTTACATTAAAGACGTTTGTACTATCCAAGCTTCATGGTTAGTTCCGTTCAATCGGCTGCATTTAGTATTAGCCTTGTTCTGCCGTTCCGCCTTCTTCCGTCATAAACTGACTTTGCGTTGTACTGCCATAAATTTCTCCTTAACGAGGAGTTCGATCGTGACGGAGACGTTTAACGAAGCAACAGCGATCCAATAGTTCGCTCGAAACTATACGACTATTCAATGAATAACAATCTGTCTTACTTACAATTAAGTCAGCTATCATTCAAATTTGTTTGTGGTTTTTCCACGGTAAATCACTGATGAGGTGAAAATTTACTCTCATTGATAAAATTATATTGTATAAATTTTAATTGGGGGATGAAGTTATTTCGTGTCAAATTGATCATATTTTGCTAAAGTGTAAACAATGTATATTACTTTGTCAAAGTAATGGATGGCTGGCATGTTTGGGATGATACATAAATGACACAGATGCCAAATCACGAGTTGGCGCGTGATCAATCCAAAGTAAACGAAGCTTTATTCCCACTGTGAATGCTTCCAGTTACAATTGGGCAAGTAAGAATAATAATGACAATAACAACTGCTGAACGCAAGTAGCACTATCTCCATCAGTTGAGACACGTTTGACGACTGTCATTGCTTTAGGCTAATTAGTGAGCGGCTGCTCCAGCCAATAGTACGGCCGAGTGTGAGTCCAGGCGACCATTTTTCTATTCTGACCAATTGGACTTATAGCTATTTGGGAACATAGTGGTTTGGGGATGTAGCGATTTGGAGACGTAGCCATTTGGAGATGTAGGAATTTGGGGATACAGGGATTTGGAAATGTAGGTATTCAGAATTATAGGAATTGGAGAAAATAGAAATTTGGAAATGGAGAGATTTAGGAATGTTGGGATTTGCAAATGTAGAAATTTGGAAATGTAGGAATTTAGGGATGTACCGATTTGAGGATGTAGGAATTTGGGGATATAGCGACTTGCGGTCGAAGCAATTTGGGTGTGCAAGAATTTGGGAATATAGGGATTTGGGAACGAAGGGATTTTTCTATTCTGTCCAGTTGGAGCCATAACTACTCTTAACACCTTGATCAGCCTCTTCACGCGCCAACTCATAAGTAGACATGGATATGTATATTTCATAACTATTACAGTTTCTAGTTTCATATTGTTTTCAAGTGAACATCACAAAAACTGTATAATTTACGTACTGTTAGATTACAATTAGCCATAAATTATAACTTTGCTTGAGACAATATAGATTTAATATATGAAGGTAAAGGATATTTAATAAATGTTTCCTAATTATAGCCTGGCTGAACATACTATTCTCCTCCTAATCAAACTTGAACGAATTAGCCTTTTCATTTTTCCAATAAAATGAGTAAGATATAATTACCGAAGAATTTCATCATTTTCTAACCTTGTTAAAATCATCCTGAAAGATCCTTAAACCATACGTAACTTTAAAACCTTAGATAGAAGAATAAACCAAATTATGAATTATGTATGTATGCTGATTATAGGTTGTACGCATGGTACTGTCTAATTAATAACAAAAATACGTGTCAATACATAAGTTAGAAAAGAAGGGACATATGTGTAAGACAGTATATTAGAACAGCTGAGATCCATACAAGTTGGCAGGTATGCCAAGCGAAGAACGTAAGAACGTCACGATCTATCGATCAACCGACAATCGAGAGAAGCTGCGTGCGTAAATCTTCTACTCGATCAGTACCTGGGAACAAGATTGTCCCGACTAGGGAATACCATTTCCTATATCCATAGATCTCATATTCTACTCGTTATCGGGACAACAGATTTTCGCCATCAGGATTATTCTGATTGGCAGAAAACAGAGAAAAAATCTGATATAACTGATGGAATATTCATGAGAACTATTGAGATGTCTAATACCACTTTTACTTGTAGATAATATTTGCTCAATTCAGGTGTCAACACTTTCTTCTTTAACAAATGTATATATGAGCTTGAAAGATGACCTTACATCTTAGGGTAGCCATTTTTATTTGTAGATATTTGTTCAATTCAGGTTTCACTTTCTTTAACAAATGTACATATTTTTAAAAACGCCATTTTAACACCCTGTAACTCACAACTGCATGGCCCAAACAAAAAACAGCAAAAGAATTTTTTTAATGCGAACTGACACCTTGACAACGAGCATAAATCTGGAATTGTTTGATCGATAATTTACGAAATATCGATCACTGCAGCCAGCTACCGAAAAAATAATGGATTTCTTTGTCTCCAACCTATAACCATAAATAATGACCTTACATCTTAGGGTGTCTTATTACAAAATCAAAACAGTACTTAATATACAGTTCATATCCATACTTAAATATAAAGATGGAGTTTTCAATCTTGGGATAGTTAGAAGTGGAAGGTGAAGAGACAATATTTTGGAAATATGTTACGACTGCCGCAACAGTAAGAACGTGGTTTAAACTCGGAAAAGGTATACCAGGAATAAGTAGATACATTATGAGTTATTTTTTTCAAATATAATTTATACAGATACTGTACTTGTAATTGACGTTAAGACCATATACTACAGGTCAGCTCGTAACAGCTTGTTCTGTCCGATCGGAAATCAGAAATCAGAAATTCGAGCCAGTATCTTCAGCAACGAACGATCGCTCCGTTCTCGTATCTTCTGTACTTTTTCTCCCGCAGCATGTACACTCAAGTACAACGTAGGATCCTTTTGAATAAAGATACACATGTAAACTTGCGTATTTAAATTTCGTGACTTCTACACTTTTCCAAAATTCCTGAACCGTCCAAACCTTAGAGTAGCACACCTGTAGTTCCTCAAATTCTGAGATTTTCAAATTTCTTCGTTATCAAGTAGTAAAACCTCCAAATCCCCAGATTCGCATTTCTTTCAATTCTCAAATTCCAAGGTCCCCAAATACCAGTTTTCCTAAATAACTTCCTTCATATTCCAAGACCACCAAATATTTAAATTTGTATACACCTGGATTCAAAAAATTTGTATGTCCCTAATTTGCTATGCGTCCAAATGCCTAAATTCCTGTATCTCTCAATCCCCATATCACAAGGCCCCAAATACCTACGTCTCAAAATTCGTAGATCGTCAAATCTCTAGATTTGCACATCCGTGGAATCTAAAGTCTAACAATAAGTCAAAAGTCTAAACTCCCAAATCTTTAGATTCCCATATCTCTCAATCTCCAAACCCTAAGGCCTCAAATTCCAATATCCCAAAATTCTTGGAGCGCCAAATTTCTCGATCTGTACTGCTGTAAATTCCCAAATTCTGAAATTAGCAAAATCGTATGTCATCAAAATTCTAAGCCCCCAAATTCTGAAATTGCCAAATTCGTATGTTACCAAAATTCTAAGCCCCCAAATTCCTACATTTCTATATCTCTCAATCTCCAAATCTTAAAGGCCCAAATACTCATATCCCAAAATTTCTAGACCACCAAATTGCTCGGCCTATACTTCCTCCAATCACCAAATTCTCAAATTCCCAAATTCCTATCTCACCAAATTGCTAATCCCCTAAATCTCAACATTCCTACATTTCTCAATTCCTAAAAGTTTTTAAAAACCACCTACTGTGTGTTGCCTTCTCTCGGTTAGCATATTCTCCCTAGGGAAATCAGATTTGCTCTAGACTGTACCTACACGCGTGCAATTTAACGTCTCTGCTCGAAAGGTTCGCAGCAGCGCAGCGGAATCGACATTCGATACGCAGAGACGCGTTGTACGGAATCACCGAGTGTCGCGGTGTGTGCGAAGGCCAATTAATTACGCAATTAATTACCTCCTAATTACCAGTATCTCCTGTTTAGCTTGTTCCGTTTCGTAGCCTACCGCTCGCAGTCGGATTCTCGGGTTCTGTCGAGACGAACGTACGCTGGTACATATAAATACGTACGAGCTGCCACGCGTTCTCGTAGATGTTTCGCAAGCACGGCGTGACACGCGAGCTTCTCGACTGCTAAGAAGAACTTTAAATCTGCCTACCTGTCGGATCGCTAGCTCGCATAACTTCGTTTCCTCACTGCGTGTGTTCCAAATGGCTGCATGTGGAAGGATGCGACCAAGTAAAAATGACAGCGACGGCATATGTGCTCGTTACTTATTAACCAATGTTTTATCTTTTTTAAACGACAAGTACAT
Source organism: Megachile rotundata (assembly GCF_050947335.1). NCBI lineage: Eukaryota > Metazoa > Arthropoda > Insecta > Hymenoptera > Megachilidae > Megachile > Megachile rotundata. The sequence continues at coordinate 6,755,150 of NC_134989.1, forward strand.
ATACAGGGCAAAATGATAATTATATATTACCTTGTACCATATCAAATAAATGACTTCGAAATACGACGTCGCAATAAATATTTTATCGTGCGATTCGTTTTTCAATCAACACATGCACTGGGTATAAAGAGATCTTTAATCTCTTAACTTAACAAACTTTCAGAAAAAGTTTGTTGACAGAGTTACATCTAATTTTTATTTTTCTACGACAGTTTCTTTATAAACATGCCGCATTAAAAAAATACAAATATACGTTTTTCTAAATGGTTGCATATTTTTTCTGACGTGCGTCAACTCCTCGAAATATTACTTGTAAAATAGTAAGGTACTATTTAAAATAAAATTCAATTTTATTGTATAATGAAACGAGATGGCGACAGGTGTGTTCCCCTATATTTTGTACTCTATATTTCAATAAATATAAGAACTAGTTACTACCGTTCATCCTAACAAATACCTATCTTGACACCAAATTTAAAACAAGTAAAAATGACTTAGATTCCTCACTTTAAATGATAGAAATCATTAAATATTATATTTGTCGAATATAAAGAATAATTTTACAAATTAATGCACGTTTCAATCCACACTTATTTATCGTTTTATTTCCAGTTTAAACCCGCTCATCGAACGTCCGTGAACCTGACAATAAAAACACCACACACGTATTAAGTGGTAGAAAAATTCTGAACACGAAACCCAATAACAAGTACTCATCCCGATGGTCCGCTATCAGCCAGTTTGAAGTCGTAGAACTTTTTCAACGATCTCTTAAACGAGGTAAAGGAGTCTGATTGACGACTCAAATTTACGTAGCCTGTAAACTAACGTTAATCGTATCGCGTATCGCGTTTTGGTGCGAAAAATTCGAAAATTGAACGACCAACCGGTTTCACAGTGACTAGGATGCTTCGTCACCGACATCGAGCAGGGTTCACGTTTGCACTTTTGCGCACTTAGTACGACTTAAGTGGACTCGGTACGTGTATACGCGCGACTATAGTGAGTATACTTAATAAGCTGCGTGCACCGCCGGTACCTGTCTGATACTCTACGTCAGTATTACAGGTATTACGATTATCAGCTCCTATTAAACCAGGAGCATCTAGTGATAAAGATTAGAAACTCCCGCTTGCTGGTTCTCGAGCGATTTAAGTATACTCCAGCTTCGAGTTACTTTGAATCGCATTCGAACATACGAAGCTTTTATACCAACTAACGACAACAATTATGGAGAAAATGAGGGGCAGTTAATTAAAAGTGAAGGTATTTATTTGATCACGAATTATTTGCAAGAAGAGTGGAGACTTGAATACGTTCGCTACAATGATTTACAGCAACACAAAATTTAATTGGGGTTATATGATTATAACCACAGTGGCAACAAATCTAAATAAATTTCAATATCTGTTTTATTTCACAAACACGAAAGAAAAGTATCTAACCCATTGAAGCAATCTACAATTAATAAAAAGAGTAATGTAAATTATTTCTTTTATCATGAATACATAAAACATTTTGTAAACATCACTGTATCCTTCATGCGAATCAACGTTAAATTAATCAAAATTACCTTAAGCAACATTGTACAATAATACTGTCCTTACGGTGTGCGAAATAGCTTGCATATCTGAAATAAATCACTCGATCTCGCGATATATGAGGTTGAATTCTGAATTATTCAATGAATCGAACTGTGTAATCATTCTCTGATATTTAACACGCGCCAATGAGTATCAAATTGACCTAAACTATCAATAATAACCATCGAACAGCAGTTTGCACAGATCACAATCAATTCTTGTGCATTGTCTTGTAATTGCCACCGTTATATCAATACTTCTATTGTTGTTGGACCCTGCAGACAATTGAGAAATTTGTTTTCAGTACACTGTAGTTATCTCTAAATGGCCAAGTAGTACTGATAATAATCAGCTAGTGACATTTATCGATGTTTTATTGCCAACAATTAATACAATTTCTGTTTTGTCAGCGACGAATGTTGTTGAAAATTTGCAACCATGTGAGACTTGCGTTGAGAACGAATTGTATGCGTTTATATAAAATATTTTTTTTATATAATCTTACTTATATTTATTATAATGTTACTTCTGATAGTTAGTAATGGTACCTTAGGCTTATATTGATTATATTGATTCCAACACGACAGCAATTTTTCACATTTTTCCAACAAATCACTTTTTAATTTTTTTAAAAAATCAACCCACATAAAATAACATAATATGATTCGATTTAATGCTTCTTATATACCAGTAACTTGTCCAAGAGATGGCGTTAGGTATAATCAAACAGAGACAACATTTAAAATATAATAGGAATTCGATTTCGATAAAAATACTTAGGCAGACAAAGGAAGTGGATTATTCATTAGTACACCTAATATGTGCGAAAAAGGAATGCGTAACAAGAATGGAAATACTAATTGATCCAAAGCTCCCAACTTTCCTCAGCTTCTCGACACAAAGTCCGTATGCAGATTTGCTCGTTGCCGCGACGTAGCACGGTTTTCTTTACGATTTCGAACCTGGAATACCGATCAGGCTGTGCCAATTAAAGAGAAACGAATTATTATATCGCATTGTGCGACAGAAAAGGGATCGACTGCGGAACCATCTAATTAGCTTCGCCCTCATTTAGCACGGATAAAGGCGCGTTTCCGTACGCGCAAATCTGTGTGTACAGTTTATTTCACAAGAACATATGTACATATGTACATATTTACATATTTATATAGTTTTTACTTCTCAATTCTTCAAAACCTATGGTTTCCAAAAACATATGTTTCTAAACTCTTAGATCAAATCCATAAGCTTTCAAGTACCTAGGTACTGCAGCTTCCAAATTTCAATCCCTAAATTACTATATTCATGCTATATCCCCTAGTTCCAAGACCCACAAATTTCGAAATCCTCAAATCCAAAGGATCTCAATATCCTATGCATTCAAACTCCTAAACTAAATCCATAAACTCTTAAATACCTTGATGTCCCACCTTCTAAATCTTAAATCCCTAAATGTCCAAATCTTATGACCTCATACGATCCTCAAATCGCAAAGTTTCGCTGTACTTAAGTCCCCAAATTGGTAGTCCCTTAAATCCATACAAATCCTACAATACATCAAAAATTTCCTAATTAACGAGAAAACTAATACATCCCAAATTTCTGAATTACCAAATTGCTAGCTCCACAATATCCCAGATCATCGAATCGGCAAAATACCAGATTCCAAAAGACCGAATTCAAAGACCTCAAAAGTTCAAATCCACAAAAGTAAACATGAACAAGTGGTGCCTCACACGTTATCTACGGAAGACAGGTTTGCTGTTGACTGTACACTTTCTTGTGGAACAGACTGTAAGTACTTACGTAGCACGCGGTTACCGGCCGGCGCGGCGCACGTGTGTACCGCATAATGCAACCGGGATACTGAACGTTTTTTCTTCATCCGACCGGCCAGAATGGTAGGCTACAGCCATAGTTCTCATGGTTAGTTCGAAGCGGAGTATAGCTGCGCACCGACGTTGCCCCGTACGTTTCTGATCGCAGCTTCCTTTTGTGCGGATAACGACGATCGACGTGGCAGATAAGCGTTTGCTCTCGCGGTATTTCGCGTCTCTGCGTACGCTGCCCTTACGCTACTCGCTCGCCTTCTTACGGGCGGCCATTTTTTGCAGCTTTCGTGTTTTTAGAGAACGACGAGCACCGCTCGTTTCTATATGGACAATGGAAGTTCCGGTGTGCCCGGCATCGAGGTCGCGGTTACGTTCGTTTATTTCTGAACATTGCAGTTCGATAAGAGCCTTATCTATCGAACCACTTCCCCCGAGGGAATTTCTGCTGGCACCCGGTAGCCGGTCGCATTAAGGGGATTTCGATTTTGCGTCGGGGAGGAGAAGATCGGCCTCCGTAAAACGGTGATTTTATCGTTTCCGATCGTGCCGCAGGGATTCCTGTTGCTTGTCTAGTTGCTTCTTTTTCCACTTCGTAGCATCGGCCTTTCAGATTTTCCTTTAGCTATGCAAAGTACTGTTCTCGACCCTTCGCAGTAACGAACCTTACTCCGTGTACTTTCAAAACAGGGAGCCTCTCTTTAATAACGACGTCCTTGTGCTACCTTCTTACGTTTAATTCAGAAGCACACCAGATATTCCTTTCGAGACGCTTCGATACTTAACCTTTGAGCTACTAAAGGTGACTATTTTCACCGAATACCCGCTCGATGAGTACTTGAACTGATCGCACTCATCTGCAACACTTTGTATAACTTCAAGTTATACTACTAATTTAGCTCCTCGGGTTCTTCGTGCTATCTTACACAACAGTGATTCTCAACCTGCGAGTCTAATATTGGGTTCTTATAGATTTGATACATAAATCAATTATGAACTAAAAAGTTCACTCAGAACTATAGATATTTGAATCACTGATCTTGAATGAAATTAATGAGGAATACAAAGGTATATGGTACATTAAGACACTGAACGTCACAGTGAAAAGAGATGTTTGAGGTCAGACATATAACACAAATTATAAACAAGGCTACTTCGTCTTTTAATCTGTTCGTATATCATTACTTGAATATTAAGAGCCCTCAAATGTCCCTTTCGTTTCATATCCCTATAAATAGATAATAACTAAAGAAATATGTGAATTAATAAGTTCTAGCATTAGGACTCCACATTTCAAAAGTTACATAGAGTAACAAAAATGGAGAATGCTACAAACTCGGCAACTTCTTTGTGCCAATTCCGGTGAGCAGATGTGTTTTACAAAGATCGCTTACAATAAACTCGGCAGCAATTTACTTCTTGTGTATATTCTCCATAATTCCGTTGAAAGTCAGCCTTATCAGTCCAAGTACTTCGAATGGAATTCACACGTGCCGCCGGCGCCAGAGACTCGCGGCATCCAGACATTCAAGTTCCGATTCTACTGCACGGATAATGCTTCTGTGATAATGAAATGCATAACTTTGGTTCAAGTATGCTGAATTGAATTTCTGTCGGAAAGACTACTTCGTGAAAATCCGCGTAAGAAACGGGTAATAGTTTTATGTGTTTCTTCAAACGATTATACAAGGTGTTTTATAATACATTGGACAATCTTCATAAATTGCTTACATATTTGCTATCTTTTTCATTAATATTTATAGGACTTAATTTAGAATTTTCTACTTTTGAACAGTTAATAAAAGAAGATTAACTACTTTTTTGTACGCATTAATTAATTTCAAGATAATTATGAATATATCTAAAAGTAAGGAAGTCTTCTGAATTAGGGGAGTATATTTTAGGTATATTGGAAAAATTGTAGGTGTACTGGAAAAATATGTATATACTAACGGTGTGTGTCGAGAGAGTTTGAGAATCATTGCGCCACGTAACAACAAAGTGTGAAATCTATTGGGTTCTGACATGGAGGCGTGGCTTAAATCAACATGGCGCAGAGCGGATAAGAAATTGCATTAAGTTATACTGCGATATTATTTAAATTGTATTTAATTTTAAGCATGATAAACTAGTAAAAGTGATGAAAACTACCTGTAATGAAATGAAATCTAACGTAATGTTAAATATAACGTTATATTCTGCCTCAAAGACCGTTTATGCCGTAATACTATTAATAAAACTACGGTCAAGTTATCGGAAAATAATGAGACTTATTTATTTATTGCAAGTCCAACGATTTAAATACCCAAATATAAAAATACTTTAGCTTATTAACGTAATAAAAATGATTGCATTTATTAACTATTAAAGCTTAAGTGTGCAATAAAAATTTATATATAAACTTAAGGTTTTATAGATTCTCTAGCACTTAAGGTTAAAATGTATTATTTTATGGCTAATTAAGAGTTATTCATACTAAATGTGACTTTTATTACAGTGTGATAGTACAATAGGAGATATGTATAAAGAAACGTCATTATTTATGAGCCAAGATGTTTTCATCACATAATCCTTCATTTTTCTTCCATAAAACCTAACCTTATTTATTTTCAGCATGCGGTAGATCAAAAATATTATTTCTTAAATATTCATGCTTTAACACTTATATTCAATGCAACGTAAGAACAGTGATTCAATACACTGCGAGAAGTAAAAATCTTTGTATGCTCTATATTTTAATAAAGTACCTAATAATCTTTTCAGGCTATATTCAAAATTTCATCTTCCAACATAACTATTAGTAGTTATCAATTTCACCATCGGACGGAATTCCTGAGCTTCGACACACGAATAAACCTAGCTAACCGTGCCTATACTATACTTATGACTTAATTATTGAAAATAGTATACAAAAAAGGTAATTACTTTCTTCCGTTATGCCTACAAATAATTTTTAGGTGCATTCAAGGTGTCTTCCGCTCACTGAAAGTATGTACGCTCATAAACGTACGGAATCGGAAATCATTACCATTATAAAAAAACGCAACTGTCGTTGTTTCTTTATATCTAATACGATAGGACTATAGGCAATAGAACTAATCGGAACCGGACTTCCTTGAAGATGATTAAAACTTAACTGCGGCCAACACTTTAACTGCGAATACACAATTGAGGTCCTCACAATTATTTATTTCAACGCGAATGCATAAATTATGAGCAGCGTAACAATAAACTTATACATCATTACCAGTTTCGTGTAGTTTACTTGGATATCGACTTTACAAACTCATAAGCGGCTATAAGAATTTCATGACGTTAATTAAGCGGGATATTCGAACTATGATACAGAGTTCATAATATCGCAAACCTTGAATTTCTGTAACTTACTATCATTTCATTTTAGTTTCAATAACGAAATAATTATTACATTCGTGTTGAAGAATTTTTTGTTGTACGGTTGAAATATTGATGTTCCTACATTATATGAAGATATTCATAGAGCTATTAAATTTGAAGTATTGGGTAAGCTGAGATTGACAAGTGGAGAATTTAACCTATCTCCGTTATTAATCATCCTGTGAAAAAAACTTCAGGAAACTAAGTTGCGCTGTTTCGAGATACAGACAGAATGATAGAATCAATTTTTTCTGATTGTGAGAGGCTGTCTATAAACAAGATTGTTGGTTTGAGGAATTTCAAGATCACTGTTATATTTTTGAATAGAATAAAGTACTTTTTATTATACGAAACGATTGTTTTAAGTATTTGATGTGAACGAGTAGCGATTTTTGAGATACTTTCAATAGACAAATATTTTACATAATAATTTTGAGAGATGCCAAACACTTCCATATATCCCTAATTATAAATGTTTCAGCAATTGTTGACTTTTTAAATTTCGTACTACAATACTCTATTCTTTATCCTCTATCTAATCTACTTTATATTAAAATGAACGAAATTGTTAAAATTGTATGCAACTATTGAAGGCGAGGAGATCCGTGGTCGAATAAAGTGTCGTAATTAATTATATATTGAACGATCAAACTATTTATTCAAGAACGATTACAAAATGCACAATAAAAAATACGTGAGGAAAATCAGAGAACAAAATTGAAACGAAACATGCGAATGTAAGAAGAAATAATTAATGGTGATTGATACTGTCAGATGGAGACAAATGTAAAAGTTAATTCGTGTATCGCTTTTATCACCAATAATAACTCCCACAAAAATTTGCTATTCAAATTTTTCAAAGTTATGAAAATCTTTGTTTCTTACATAAATCATATTTCTGTTACAATATAAATAAAAAAAAAACGAAAGCAAAAATTGAATTCATAACATTATTTTTAAAAGACAATTAACGTAAATTGTATAAACAATATATTATTTGTTTTCTTTTCAACTTACGTTCATTGTATTCCGTTCAGAATATTCTTTTCATCGCATGTATTAGGTTGGGGAATAAGTTCGTAGCGTTTTGACATTTTCTTTTTTTTTTTACAGCAACATTTTGCAATTTGCAAGAGGTTATAATATTCATTCGATAGAGCTCTTTCTGCTCTACAAAACTGTGTTAATCGTTTTTTTTCAGTAGATTCATTCGTCATTACTATTGAGGCTTAGAAATGGAATATCAAGAAGGTAAAAAGCAGCATTTTCGACACCTGCTCTTCTTCGCTTTTCATCGCGGCCAAAAAGTTGTGAAAAGTTGTGAAAAGTTGTTGAAACAGGCCGGGATATTTGCAATCTATACGGAGAAGGTGTCATAAGTGAGAGCACGGAAATGGTTTGCAAAATTCAACCTAAGGTTGGGCAATAAGTTCGTAGCGTTCACTTCGTGAGGCACCCAGGCTCCCAATTTTTCGACAAATCCCATTGAATGGAGATGATTGAGAATAGTTTTGTGTTAACAGTTCATTTTTTCGACCAATTCACGACTAGTTTGAGGACCATCCTGCTTCACAAATGCTCGGAGACGCTCTTCGTCGAACTCAGAAGGTCTTCCGCTGCGGGGCGGGTTTTCGACGTTAAAATCGCCATTTTTGAATTTTGCAAACCATTTCCGTGCTGTCGACTCACCTATGACACCTTCTTCGTGTACATTGCAAATATCCCGGGCTGCTTCAGCAGCTTTTTGGCCGCGATGGAAAGCAAAGAAGAGCAGGCGTCGAAAGTGCTAATTGTTACCTTCTGGATATTTCATTTCTGAGCCTCAATAGTAATAACGAATGAAACTACTAAAAAAAACGATTAACACAGTTTTGTAGAGCAGAAAGAGCTCTATCGAATGAATATTATAACTCCTTGCAAATTGCAAAATGTCGCTGTAAAAAAAAGAAAATGTCAAAACGCTACGAACTTATTCCCCAACCTAATATAATTGTACGCATGGTATTATGTTCTCAACGAACGAAGCAACTTCCTACATGCGTAACAAATTAAATTTAGTAACAAATGTTTAAATAATGCAAGAAATTTTGTAACGAATGATACCACTCATCGCACGCATAAAGAAGTTTATTTATCAGCACTGGTATGTCGCAACCATGTTCCCAACAAATGACATTACTCATCGTACGCATAACGAATGAAATTTGTTGATGAATATTGGTGTGTCGCAATAATGTTTGTAATAAATGGCACCACTCGCTATATGCATAAGAAATTAAGTTTATTAATGAGTGTTCATATGCTGCAACAAAGTTTTTAACGAATGAAACCACTCAGAATATGCATAGTTTATTAATGAGAATTCGTACGTTGATTTAGCGTAGCCATTATGGCTGTCGTCTTCATAATATTTTTTTGTAATCACTACCGAGGCTGTGTTACTAATATGAACCCATATACTATTAATTTCTAATCCATTATATTTGATATTAAAATGGTTCCCATTTAAAAAATGAAGTTTAACGTATCGATTTGAACTGAATTCTTCAGACACAATGTTTTGCTGAAATTCTAAGAGTTTGAAAGAAGATACTTGGTTGAAATTAAAATTTAGGATTATACAAGTGGTCTTTTGATATTATCTCACCATTAGAAAGACTTTATACTCAAACTTCTAAATTTTCAAAGTAAAAAACTTGTAGATTATCCACTCGAGAGATAAACATTTCCAAATTTTCAAATCTTGATATTTTTAATTTTAATGTTCACAAAAGTTTCAAGATTTAGGTATTTATTAAGCTTATTATTTTCAAATGTTTATATTATCAACTTCTCAAGGTTAAACAATTTTTAGCTTAAAAGCATTCTTTGCTAACTGCTCACCAGCAGATTTCACCAGTTATTTCTAGAACATCGCACCGGAAAATATTTGTTCCTGCAAAAGTTTCCTTACGGTATCTTCATGAAATCCTTTAAGAACATCCGATCTTAAACGCACTCAGAATTTATATAGTAGAGTAAAACACGCATGTAAAATAGCACTTTAGGTAGGCTCTCTTATCGCCAACGCAGAATACCGTGATCTTCTTTATCGGACAATAAATTTGAAGGTGTCCTTTCAAAGAGGATGTCTAACTCAAGGATTTACATCCTGATATCAAGCAGAACAGCTTGATATAACCAAGGAAACAGGATACCTGTTGTAACTGTCCAGAACATCTGGAACGACCTTGTTATGCATTTTCCCTGAGGAGATTTGTTAAGATTTGTTCGAACTAAGAACTCCGAGTACGTTAGCTTTTGAGAAAAAGGAGATGTACGCAAAGGAAGTATCACTGGGGAGTTACTATGCATTACACCTAGTTTACACGAGACGAGTGTTCGGTTTAGTATTCGTTTCACAGCGAGGTGCTTTATTTAGCAACGGATAAAATGAATGACAAGCTCGATGCCACATTCGTTTATTGAACCTCCATGTGTCATGCTTAGGCTTGAGTCTCAAGCATGAAAAACGATGAATAGTTTTCCCCAGGGCGCCATTTTCTTTAGGGGAAGTTCGCACGTTCGTCGCAGTAGGGCGCGACATTCATAATTTTTAAGATTAATCCTACTCTGAAAACGTAGGATGCAGTAAATTTAATATTGCAAATAGGTAAATTTGTAGTAAGTTTACAGTATATAATTGTAATAATGTAGTAACTTTAGATTCTTAAATGTAAAACTGAACAATTGTACTAATGGATTTGGACTGAAATTATTTATTACATAGCTATAAATGAATATTTTTCATAGTGTCAAAATCATAGTAAACTACTTATAAAAGGTGTACAGGGTATCTCATTTCAATCAACCCACTAATACAACATCAAAAATTTTGATGAGTATATGAGAATATTTTAAATATTGATGCTACATAGCAATGTTTTTGGCAGCAATTACATGTGAACCCTCTTCTACGTGGACATAAATAAGATAAAAAAATCAAATTCCTTTTTCAAAATGGTATTATATTCTCGAAACTACTATTCTTCATACAAGAATAGTAAATTATACATATTAAAATATTGAGCTAAGTATGTATTTGCAAAAGTACAATAAAGTTTCATGAAACTTTTCTGATATACATATGTGAATGAACTTCATTAACTAATATAATTTGCGAATATGCTTATAATAAATTATGCGTAAAATCGTATTAATTTTGTCTAAATCCTTTTTCAATATCATCAATATTTTCAAAAGTGTTAGAATGAGATAATTGAAATAACTATGACACACTAACCTAATTACCTACTATACTCTAGCATAACAAATCTCAAAAATAATACCTGATTACAGACCACACAAATTAACTAAATTTGCTACAGGTGAATTCTAAAACGTAAACTTTCGGTACGCACTGTATCCATACAATTGCGTCCATTAAAATCTCTCAGAAAGGAAACGGAAAAGAAAGAAAAAGATGACTGTCGGCCATATTTTAGAATTAGCGACTGTAGAGGTAACTAAACCAAACGCAACGAGAAGCAAAGGTCGCGGATCAGACGATCCTTGCTATACCTTAATCCGTTTAACCATGAAGGGCTGGCAAAGCTGACAGACAGTATCTCTCGTTGACAAGCGAAACGGAGTTTGTCATAATTATTGGCCATGGTGTCAGCGAGCTGTGCGATTGCGAATTTCGCGATGGGCTGCGCGTTCTAAGCAAAATGGCTAGATACGCGAATAAATTCGAGGATGGCAGAAAACGTGCGGCTGATTAACGACGACTCTACCGTTGATTCTGAACGCTACATGCTCGGATTAATGGATTACGACGGAATAACAGTGTCTCCGTAAGTTTCATGCCTTCTCACGCAGTGGTGAAATGCCGGAACGAACACAAAATGACGAGTAAATATACAGTGAGTCACAAAAGTATTCGTACTACCTCAGTTAATTGGTACTCTTAACAGAATTTGAACTTTCTATATTGGTAATAGAAGTAGAGCTGGTAATACAAGTAGGATGTATGTCAATAATATTGATGGAGAAGTAAGACTACCTATATCAATAATAGGAACGAAGAAGTAGGAGTAATATTGCAGGAATACAGAAGTGGATCTATATCAATGATGATGATGTATCAGTTAAACTACCTACGTCAATAATGAAGATATAAAAATAGAATGTAGAAGTAGAAGTCTACTAGAACTTGTACAAATGCAATTATGTTGAACATGTATCAAAAGACATTACCAATGGTACTAAAAGCACTCTTCGCATCTTAATCAGTACAAATCCACTCACAACGAGTAGACACTACTTCAATGGGCTGTAAGAATGTCTCTACAAAATTGTAAACAAGTAATCCTATTATCGAACACAGAAGCATAGGATGTGAAGAATGATATAGAAGCAATCACATGTCATGAATATATAAGGATTTTTGTAGAAGAATTTCATCATTGAATGTTGATGACTTTAAGTTTGTAAAGAACTACGTTTTCAAGTGCAACATTCACAAAATGTTTGTGAATGTTCACAAAATAATATTTGGTCTGATCCTTCCTTTCCTGAGATGTATTAGATATTTTGTAGTGGTATAAATGGAAATTCTTTTTGAAGTTCAAAAATTCCAAAATACCAAGATTCTAAATTATAAAAATTCTGAAATTTCAGATCTCCAAAGTCGCAATGTTACGAGGTCTCAAAGCAGATAACATACCTTCGAAGATACAGATGTCTATTATTTGCATATTCCAAATCCCAAAGTCCCAACCTCTCAAATGTCCACACATCCCAAATTTCCAACTCATAAATATTCTAAGACTCAAGGTTTCAAGATTTCGAAACTCTAACAGTCTGAAATACCAAAATTCAAAAATTGAAAAATTCCAAAGTCCTAAGCTTCCAAACTTCTAAAAATCCCAAATACCAATGCCTTGAAAATACCAAGCCCTGATGTTTTAAAATTGAAACATCCGAAAGTCTCAAGCCTCTAAACTTCTAAAACTCCCAAATACCAAGGACTTGAGGTTCTAAACTTCTAAAAATCCCAAGCACTAAACTTCCAAACTTCTGAAACTCCCAAATCTCAAAACCTCAAAGTTCACAAATCCAAAAAATCTCAAGCTTCCAAACTTCTAAAACGCCAAGTCCCATAGTCCAAAAATTTACAGAGCACCATCCCAAAATTGAGAACCACCAAAGTCCAAAACATCAAAAATTACCAAGTTCCAAAATTTCCAAACCCCAAAGATTTATGTTCCTAAATTCTAAGATCCCAAACACACCTACACCACAAGTTCCCAAATTTCAAGACCCCACTTCACAAACTAAAATATTACTTCACACTACACATTTCGAATTAAATATTACACATACAAGCATCAGAATAACTGAAGACGACAAACTCACACTTCAGTCCTGTTCTAAATCCCTATCTAACCCAGTTTGACAGTGATTAATATCAACGCATCGTCAAAATAAGTAATACTAACCCCCGATAGACATCTACATGTCTTTAACAATCACAGATGCTCCCATGTTGACTTCGAAGTAGTCAAACCACTGGACATCGCAGATCGATCTAGGAGACATCGTTAAAAAGAGACAAACGCTGAGAATGCCGCTTCTAAGCTTCTCGTGGCGGTAATCTCATTTACACTTAAAGAAGCCTGCAGGGGAGCGAACGTAGTATCCTGCATACTGAGAGAACGGCTCAAAGGACGAACAATAGCGTTACCACAGTATGATGACACCGTATTATGCGAGATTTCTTTCTCTTTTCCGTTTCCAAGGGCGTTGCTATAATGGATGGGTGAACTTGTTTTGATAGTAACGGTTAACAAACTCTTTCTCGGTCATCTTTCCCAGACTTAACGCTTTCAAGGATCCACAACGACCAAGGGGTGAATGAATTTTGCTGTACATTAAGTCCGTTTCTAATTTATATATTCTCGCGTGGAGAATATGTGCCTCGAATTTCAATTTTGTAATCGTAACTGGTACTGCGTGGTGGGTACGTATTTTATGCCATATAATTGTGTGCATGATAATATTGTACTCTTGAGAATATTTCGTGCTATTTGAGATAGGTAGAAAATATTTTTAATGGTAAAACTATTGAAATAGAAAATTTTTCATATGAAATTTTTCTTGTACGCGTGGAATTTTGAAAATTTACTATTAAGGATACATTGTAAAACCTTACGTCATTTGTGATTAGATGTAACGAAAATTATTAGTGTTTGTGAATAAATTATTAAACCTCTGCTGCACTGTATGTGAAATTTGCTTACTGTTAATTCATAATATTACATGCTATTTATAATTCTGTAATAAATTAAAAAATTAAGAACATCAGACATGCACCATAAAAAAAATATTAAATAAAATATTACAACTATATATAATACAAGACAAATATTATAAAGAATTATATATAATAAAGAAATATTAACACTGCAAAAGTGATATTGTTTTCTTTTTTGTTCAATAACCATAAGTAATATTTCTATTAACATAAATCTCAATGATTTGTTTTAACTCCATTCACATAATATTCCCATACACGCATTTTATGATATAATCTTCATTTTCTTTTTTATTTGCAGACAAATTTGAACTCATTCATACTATTTCAATCTGTTTAATAGATTACAGCGATGATATCACTGGATTAACGCTTTTTGTCAAATTTTACGTAGACAACCAATTAGTTGTTTCTATAATTCTTTAAACAATATTTAAAAGTACAAAAATTTCTGAATTTGTAATCTTCTAGACTGGAAACTGTTTACACTAGATAACTAAATTTTTTAATTTACAGGTTTGAAAATTTAGTATATACTAAACTTTAAATTTGGAAGTTACAAATTCATTTAATTTACACAACTTATGTCCACGGTTTTTAGTGCGCAATGAAAGTCTCCCCTTCAACGCCATTTTAAATTTGTAGCCCGACTTATTCGATTAAAGAAGTGCTGCAAACTAGCGGCGAGTGGAATAACTATTTTAGAATGGAGTTATGAATTACTGAAGCCGTCATTATTTAGTTAGCACTGGATAGTAGTGAAGGACGCGTTGATTTTCAGTTTTGTGATGTGTGATGATGTTTCGTCGTTTTTGTTTCATACATTTTAACCAGCAATCGAAATAGTTATCCATCGTTCAAAAAAAATATATGCAAACTTACATCTGTAATTTAAGACAGTATTTATACCTTTAAAATTTGTATGTAACGAAATAATATCGTTAGGGACCTTTTATTAAAAAATTCACAAAGAACAAATATTTTAGGATCTGTACAATAATATTGGAAATACGCGAATAAAAAGTGTACAATGAATCAGTTAAATAAAAGTTTTATGAAAACAAGTTACTTTATAACTTTTATAGAAAGCAAAATTTATTTCATTCATTTCACAAAATCAATAAAGTTACAATACTATGTACTACTAGCTTAATTATGTAGTATTAAAAACCTATGAAGTACTGGCTCTACTTAAGAACATGTGATATTATTGATACGGTTATTTCGTAGAAGATGCGAAAATTATAACAGAAGTAATTAATAGTTTTACAAGCAATATTAAATAAAAAGAGAGATAGTCAAGCATAACATCTAAATATAGTTTTTTATAATTTACAATTTAACTAAAATACGGAAAAATTTTATAATATATTGTATAATTATGTTTATATCCCTCCTAAGCCATTAAAAAAAATAAATATAAATAAATAACCTGTTATGAAAGAGTTAAAAAATTGTTAAAACACATACACCAAACAATTGACTTCGAAATTCTCGCGATTTTATTTACTATAACAAAATAGTAATTTTTAAATCCGTTTCTGTTTTTGGCAAATCAATATAAGAAAGTAAAATAATAATCAACCCTATTCTCTGATATGAAAAGAATTATATTATTATATGCCATCACGAAAAAATTCGTAAAATAACAATGAATTTCGAAAAACGGTCAAATTATTGCAGGATAAAATATTAGTGTATAATTCAGTATATAACATATATGTAATAATAGTATATAACAAAATCTGTGACATTGCTACAACAAATCAAAATAATTGTACATAGATGTAGATAAATTATAAAACATCAGGTAATCTGAAAATGGCGTAAAATATAGTCCACCCGTTTAAAAATTAACATAAATCAGAAGCGAATTTAATAACGAAAATTTATGACAGAAATAAATTTAATATTGAACTTAAACTGTCAGTCATATGTTGGACAAGTAAAATTCTGGCTCCGCCATTCGAGGGTTAAATACTAACATTCCCCCTATAATGTCCTTTGAGGGGTAGCGTACTAATTGTGTGGTGGGGGTACACAGAAACCAATAAGAAGTTAGGGTGGTTTTTCCAGAAGCCCTGGTTACGCCCCTTACAACCCCTATACAGACATAATGAACATACCCTGCTTCATATTTTTCAATTTCGAAAAAAAAGAATGGTTCAATTTACAAATCCAAGTCTGGTGCTTAAGCAAATTTATCACAAACATCAACTGCTAATGAGATAATTAAGAAAACTTTCAAAATTGAATGATTAGTGACAACTGCAAATTGTGGAGAGAGTGTCTTAATGGTGGTCAGTGAATAATTCTAATCAGTTCTATTTAACAACAAAATGAAATAGAAATAAACTTTGATTGTTGTAATATAGTAATTGAGATTTGAAACGATTTTATGGTAACTAAGGTGTTAAGGAAAATTTAAATTCAGTCTGTGACATAGTGTTATTGTTTATGTTTGAAAAATATGGAAAAGAAACTGTGTTCCTAAATTTTGTACTCATGTTCTGTTTTATGGAACGGATGAACATATATTTGATAAAGCAGAAAAAATAAAATATTTTAGTGCTGTAATAAACGAATAGTTGTAATAATGTCCAGTAGTTGAACAACAGAATAATAATTAAACAAAATTGACAATTTCTCAAAAATGTAAATGGAAAAGTAGCTAAAGGTAATATTACATAAAAATAAAGAATTGCGGTGTTTAACCATCAATTTTATGCAATATAATTTAGCGTAAAGTCAATTCTCAAATCTGAAATATCCAATTATTAAATCCTTGAGATAAAAATGCTCAAAAGACCAAAATCTCAAATGTATAATTGCAAATTCCTAATTTTACAATTTAGAAATCTCAAATTCTTTAAATTCCCAAATTTTCAAATTACTAATTACTAAAGCCTGAAATTATCAAACTCATAATTTTTCAAACCCCTAATTACCAAGCTCACAATTTCCAAAATCCCCAGATCCTCCAATTCCCAAATTCCCAATTTCTGCGTCTCCAATTTTTCAAATCCTCAAATCACCAAATTTTCAATTCCTCAAATCCATAATTGCCAAATTACTAAATATCCAATTCCCAAATTACAAATTTCCATATTCTCAAATATGTAAATCGCCAATTCCTAAAATCCCTAAATCCCCAATTCTCAAGTTCCTAAATTCCTCAACTGCCCTAATCGCAAATTCCCAAATCTTCAATTGATTCTTCAAATCTTAAATCTGAAATCACAATTTCTCTAATTCCCAAATCCTTCATTTCCGAATTTCCCAATTTATAAATTCTGAAATCTCTAAAAATTCCCAACTTATAAACTACACAATTCCCTGCATTTCTAAATTAATAAATGCAAGATCTCTATAAGGCTCCAATACCGCTAACCACCCCATACTCTCCTGCGCCCACAAGCTCATCGACGGAGGCTACACCTATCCATCATCTTAAACATTTTAATATGAATTCTCACCCCCTGAGTTCCTCTGTTCTCTTTGTAACTCCACATTTTCATGTACCCACTATACAGTAAAGATTTTTTAAATATATTCTCACGTCAGTTATTGTCATCTTTCGTAATCCTTTGAATAATATGTGTCATCCCTTAAGTGATCATCATTCACCTACCATCCCCTACAATATCACAATCTAAAAATAGCAGAAGTCACGTACTCATCGTAAACCCGGTTCTCCTGAATAGTGTAGTACTCTTTTATTAGGGAATATCTGCGGACATTTTTGTACGGTTACATGAAAGGTAGGCTTCCCACGGTTAAGGGGAAGTCTAGGAAAACCAGCTTCTGACCACTCGCCATAGGGCTACCCCTTCTGTGCTCACGAGGTAAACCATATTTGTATACAGGGTGGGGCATCTAAAACAGGCCACCTGAATAACTCGCTTGCTTTTAACGATAGCGAAAAATACAGAAGACCAGTTTTACTTCGTTTCGACGAAGACATAATCTGATGTTAATAATTTCTTTGTAGGCGGAGACGCACTGAAAATATGAATACCAGCTTTGCTTCTTCAACCCTTATCCGAGAAAGGTGAGTCTGTTGGATTCACGTCGTTAGCGTATTAATAAATACATATATTACATATAAATATATATTATACATATGAATTACTAATAAATACAGCCTTTTATACTTATTTATAAATATAGATTAGTTAATACAATCTATTGAATATTAATGACTTACCGAAAAATAGGGTATGTTTTAGTTTTTGAGAAAAATGTTTAAATATTCGATTAGTACTTTGTAGCCAACACTCCTGTTATCAAGAAATACATAGTTGATAAGTACAGGAATAATATTGAAGGTTTTGTGTTGCACGGTTGTCAGGTCGTTGTCAGTATCCATTTTTAAAACTGTAGCTTAATACGACTCGAGCACACCATGCGGTGATTTTTGGTATTAACTCGTGACAATATGTAAAATTAAACGACGTTTAAACATTTTTTGAATGCGCCTTTTTTTAATAAAATAAACCTAAATATATGTAATACATCACAGAAAGAATCAAAATAAAACTATCAATGTTTGCTTGTAAGATGAGTAGAAGACCTAAACGGATTTATTCTAAAGAAAATATCATTTACCGATGTACACCCGATCGTTAGGATGATCGATTCCAACGTTCACGTATTCCGGACAGCGACGAAATATTCGGTTGGACGTTTCGTTAAGATTCTTGTCGTACTTTCGACGAATGGTTTTTACAACAGCTACGCAGGATTCCAACAGATATCGTAGCTATCGTATTGCTTGAATAGCTCGTCTTTTATGGCAAGATCAGCAGCGTCCGATATTAGTCGATCGCATGGATGAAGCATGGACTGTGACGCAAAGAATGATACGAAGCAGTATCAGCCATCTAGTTCGACGTGTACACCTATGCACCTATATATACATATATATACCTATGCCTATTTACACGAGCAAGAATTATGCGAATTAATGCGACAGTGCGTCGTCACCAGACAGAACAAGAAATACATAATTTCGTGACCATTCCAGGGACTCTGATTTGTATTCTGAAACCCCTTCTTGGAAGCGCCGTGAGAAGCGAGTTAACCCTTATTTGTTAAAGCTCTGCAGACGATTATACAGAAATATGTAGGTACTTTTTGTGATTTTAACTCTGGTAAAAATCAGGCGATGTATTCAATATTTATGGAGAAATATAATAGGTGTAACTATGTAACAAATATTATATTTATTTCTGTTAACATAGGATATTTTTATACATTCACAAAAATTGTAGTTATTTAATACTTTAGCTACAGACGACTGCATTTAGCATAAAATTAAACACTCTGTTATGAAAATGTGTATGCGAATGATTCTGACCGTGACATAGGAGCAACATGTTCAATTCGTTCAGCGATAGTGCAATAGACGAAAATTTAAGAAACGAGAATGGTGATATAAATTAATTTATTGTTTGGAAAAATCTTACGCATAAATCCTGGTCTTAATCAAAAACTAACTTTTGGTCAGGGTCTAAGATTGCTGGACTTAATGAATCTGTTCATTTGACTTTCTTTCAGATACACTGCTGAACGCGATTGTAATTAATTTTCAAATAACAGTGAAATTGTTAAGGAGCTTTGTGGACCAATACTGAAGCAAACACCGTATCCACTTTGTTGAGCATTTATTATAAATTGAATTAGGACTTTCTGACAAGCTCATAATGGAGACCGATGATTATACACCAGATAGACCTACATCACATCCTTTTACCTATACCACAAATATTGTACAATTTGTAGTTTCTTACAGTAGTGTCAGTTACTAAAATTTATCAAAATTAAATTGCACTTTTTGATAACTAAAAGTAACTTTAACCTGAGGTAGGGTGCAGCCTTATCAAAATAAGCATCTTCCATTATCATTAATCTGCCCAACTTCCACCGCCCACATATTTAAAAATTTCTTCCAAGACTGCAGATAAAAATATATTAAGTTTCATCTATTATTATTATCTTTATTTTTCCAAAAATGCACCTGCCCCATTTTCAATACAAAAAACTACACAAATAAATAGAGCAGTAACTGATATAATACTACAGTATCCAAATATTAGTAACTCCATACCATCCGTATAGTCCGTATAAACTTAATACGACCACAAAGGGTTACACCCTTATTAATAATAAAGTTTGCGTGCCTCAGAAATAACGCAGAAAAACTACGTTCTTTTTGGGATGTCACAGTGTCGTTCCCCCTTAAGACCAGAGTGCAACACCAGGACACTGGACACGCGACTCGCATACGAATCCCCGTCGACGTCGAAGAGACCCAGCCATCCCTGTCCCTTTGCCTCCTGGATTCCTTCTAATTGGGCGCATACGCTGCAGTTGTGCTTTCGTCGAATAGCATCCCGACGCTTCTTGCGGCACCGCTACAGTTCCATTCGGGACGCATCCGCATCCAGCACGCTCCACGTCCAATGCTCGCTCCCACGTTTTTTTAATCAATCACATTGTCTATTGTGCGTTGCAGCTGTTCCATTGGCCGGGCTGATTTGAATTTAATGGGCTGACGTACATACGTCGGAATACGGAATCATTAATTACCGAGCTCGAGATTTCTACATGTTCCGTTACAAAAATACCTAAACCCCTGGAGGCTGTTGCCTTTAAATTAAGCCGCGTCAACGATTGCCGTGTTGAACATCAATCCATCGATCGATCGGTCTTGGAAAACGCCCTCGGTTGCCGGGTAAGGCTCCATTGACCGCGGACGGAAAATATACGAACTGAATGTTACAAGTATTTTCGCGTGAATTGTGGATTCTTTGTTTCGTGGCTAGGTATAAATAGAGTGATGTAATGTTAGGGTGTGTGGTACAGATATAAGATCGTAGATATGTGATTATACCAAGGCGGATCATAAGTAGTTATATCCAACTCGATGGTAAGAATTTAGGACTTAAAAATTTGGGAATGTTTAAATTTATAAATTTTTATACTTAGGAATTTAGGAACGTGAACTTCTGCAAATTTATCACTGTGTGGATTTCGAAAATTCAAAAGAGTTATTTCTACACGAAGTTATTTCTACACATGTATTTCTGCATAAAGATCAAATTTAAGTTTAAAATACACTTGCATATGATTCAGATAGATTCATGGAATTCTGCGCAAATAAATCTGTGAGGCACTTCACTTTTAAAACATCGAATCATGTGAAGACAAATGTACAATAATGTTAAAAAAACGAAACTGATCTTCATACACTGTATCATCTTTTGACAAAAACACATCAAACTACATCACTCAAAAAATCTTAAAATCCTCTCGACAGATAGTCCCGACACTCCTGAATATTTATTCAAGTCATTCCATAATATTATAAAAAAAAAGCAAACTATTGTACGAGATAAAGTCAAATGGACCAACCTGCACTACGAATGTAACATGAACAGCAAACACAGTCTACCTAAGTCGAAATGTATCACAAATCGTACACCATGTTTCAATTCTATTTTAAATTTACCTGAAATAAACCTACAAGTAAAACTTCAATCCTGCCAAGTCCACAATATCCACTTCCCCTTAATTCGTTTTCAAACTGTTCACTCGTGAAAAAGACAACAACATTCACGATCACCAATTTGTGAAAAACAATTTATGAAAACCAATTATTGGTTTACGATTTCTGAACCACCCTAATACATATACTTCGTAATTAACGGTTTTTTCAGTCCAGACGCTGCTGTAGGCCGTGACACAGCCACAGTTGTAGTACCGCAAAGAATGAAAAAGATGTATCGCGTATTACGCGAATGGTTTCAGACCGGTATAACCGGACCGTGTGTATTTATATAGGGGGTTTCAGTAGTCCTGTATCACTTTATTGCTGTAGGACAGTTGAAGGATGATTGAAATGCAGCCCCTGGGTGTTCCTGCGCAGGAACGCCTGGCAAGATGGCGGTCAAACATAGTCGCAGACTATGATTCGTAGGCTTATTTAGTCTTGTACAGTCGGGAACAAATCTGGCTTCCATGAAAGAGAATATGAAACCTAAGTGAAAACTGCACCCCACTGGCTCTTCTGTTTATAGATTCTGCCTTGGATAACTTGGGATAGGTTTAGAATTTGGGGATGAACGAATTTACGATTTGTGGATATTTAAATTTTGGGACTTGGTCAACAAACTTGTATATTTCTATTCCAACAATTCTAGGGACATACAAGATTGTGGATGTGTGAGTTTAAGATTCTGGGAATTGACAACTTGGGGATTGGAGGATCCAGTAAGTTGGAAACAGAAGTTTGAGAATCTTGGAATTTGGTGACCAAACAGTATGGGATTTTGGGGATTAGGGGAGTCTGAAAGATTGCAGAATTTTAAGAAGTTTGGGATTTAAGGATCTAGAGATGTGGGAAATAGGGAATTGATGGTTTAGAAATTTAGGGACCTGGGAACTTGAAAATCTGAGGGTATGAGGATAATGAAATTTAGGTATTTGAACATTTAGAATTCCAGGATTTGTCAGATTGCATACTTAGAAATTTAAGAATTTGGTGATTTAAGACTTAAAAACTTAGATATATAGAAATGTAGCGAAGAGTTTAGGGATCTGATAATTCAGATAATCAAAAATCTAAGGGATTATAGCATTGAGAAATTTATGACATTCAAATACTAAGAAATCTAGGAATTTGAAGAACTAAAAAATTGAGGATTTAGAAACTATAAAAATTTTAAAATTTAATTTCCGAATATACAATATTCATACTTTACGAATATACAAATTTAATGATTTGAAAATTGATGAATTCAAACATCAAAACTTCATAAATTAGAAAATGTGAAATTAGAAGACTCGTAAATCTGAAAATTTAAAAATTCGAAAACACCAAGTTCACGAAATTCGATAATAAAAAATGAAGACGTTTCGAGTTCACACATGTTAACGAAAGCAAGCGTATGTTGCACCCGAGTGTACCCCTATTTTCCTCGAAGCCATAAGAGAACGTGTAATTTCACTAAACCATGTAGCCGGATTGATTCCTGGCATCGACTGCCCGTAAATTTAACTAGAGTCTGTGCTTATCGCGACTCATACTTAGAACTGAGTACGAGAAAATTGTTTCTTCGAGCATCTTCCATGCCACGAGCTTCGACTCGGTTGATCTTTTTCCTGAAACGACGAATCATTGAGTATTGATGGGGTTCGAGTACTTACGTACGGAGAGATAGGCCATAAACAATTTTTATTAACCAAATTAAAAATGTTGTAACGAGAGAATATGAACTGGTTCGTTCATTTTTCACATTTCAACGTGTTTGATATGCACGTCACTTAAAATGGACTCTTATTGATTGAGAAACATGACTT
The DNA here is from genome assembly GCF_050947335.1 of Megachile rotundata. NCBI lineage: Eukaryota > Metazoa > Arthropoda > Insecta > Hymenoptera > Megachilidae > Megachile > Megachile rotundata. The sequence goes on from NC_134989.1 coordinate 6,778,618, forward strand.
AGATATATCTTGGCATATAGAATTTGCTACTCTGCTTCCAGGATGCATATTTTATTTCTATGCTCCTCTTCTACAGCAATCTGATGAAATAGTAGTCAATGTTGCTATATAATGATTTAGTATTCCTTAATGATGTGGCAACGTTTTAAAAGTGTAATGATGTATCATGATCAGATTAAGACATGAATAATATGTAAATTGTCTACATTTACTAAGAACTGAGAAAGGTATGCTTCACCGTGGACTTTGATTTTGCTAACTGTGTTAGGCAGTCAGTTATTGCATCCGGTATAGGAAATTCAAATTGATACGTGTGATATGATAAAGCTGTCATTTGGAGAAAATTTATGATAATTTTCAATATTATTAATATTGTTCTCTTTGGAAATATATTTCAACTTTATGTTGTAGAAATCAGACAAAATGGCGGATGATTAAAAGAGAAATACATCTTTCTCTCATTTTTTTTATTAGAAGAGAAATATCGTCTGTAATATCTAAATTCAGAAAAAGGAAAGAAGTTTTGAATGTATTCAGCAAATTTTCATAAACATGACAAATATTCTGAATATTTTCCTAAACTACCCTGAATAAATAGGAGACATTTCATAACAAAAATTTGATATTACATTTTGGACTTGTTAAACAAAATTTATTCTCAAGGACAAAAGGGTTAAGAAAAAATTGAAGGGAGGACTTTTCAATCACTCCCATAATTTTTTTTGCTCTTTGTTGCTCCTTATGTGTTAGGGTAAAAGGGGTAGTAAATTTACAACGCGTCGAACTCCCCAGATTGAAACTGGAGTGAATCAGACGTGCGATGGAACCCCCTTTTATATTTTTCTTGAAGAGGGGAAGATCAGTCTAAAGGTTTCAAAAATCAATTCAAAGAATCTGTTTAAAAGTTTAAGTTATATTATTTCAAAATAATTTATCAAAATTTAATCAGCCGACTGAGTCATAGCTATTATGTATAAGTATCATATGTAAAAAATATAGAAGGGATAATTCACATTTTCAGACTTCCAATCTTTCAAATTTTTTAATTTTCCTATTTAAAAATTTATAAACTTGGTCATTTGAGAAATAGGACTTATACTTCATAAACTTCGAAATTTAATAATTTGATAGTTTAGAATCTTAAAACTAAAAATTTTATCTTCCCATTTTCAAATTTTTAAGTTTACAAATTTACAAATTTGTATACTTCAAAATTTAGAACTACACTTTCAGATTTTCAAACTTTGAAATTTACAATGTAAATTCAATTCACAACCTAATTTACTGTATTTAGAAATATAGAAATTTACAAACTTGGTAGATAAAAATCTAGAAACTTTTAAATCCACAAAATTGCAACTATAAAAATTTCAAATTTTCAAATTGAAACTTTGCCTATCAAACACAGCATATCGAACCAGTATAGGGTTTTTGAAATTTCAATTTCCTTATACGTCGTCCTTGACAAAGATTTACAACCCTGCTATATCATACTGCAGCTATATCAATCCCATCGCTATCGTTAACTGTTAATACTTGTCCATTTCTAACTATATCAAACCGTATCGGCTATCAATTTTTCCGTATCATCCACTTAATATAGAGCACAAGATACATTAGTAACCTCCCATAATACACGGTATTTCCCTATTAATTTGCGATAAGATCTTTCAAATGCAATCCTCTATACGTTGTAGGTGTCATCCACGTCGATTCAAGCAGTTCATCATCCTACCACCATCAGAATTCTGCTTCAACGGCGGATATTGATAAAAAGCAACCGTGCTCTATCAAACAAAACTAGTTTTATAACGTTCCGTAATTTTGCATTGTAAATAAAACGACTAGAAACCGATCGTCATTAACGATATACAATTCCTTTTCGGTCTTCCTTTTATCCACGATAGGAAGCGATTTTTCTTTCGTCAGATCGCGATAGGAAACTCCTTCATCAACTTAACTTTCATCTGATGTACCGGTGTCATCGATGTTCGTCTCGATCGTTTATCATCGCTTATAACTTCCATGTTAAACCGAAGACAGAATATTTTTGCTTCCGGGGAAATATTACTTGTTCGCTATTTAATGCAACTTCTTGCCACCGCTAGTGCTTCCTTTCAATAGAATTCGTGTCACTGATGATTTGCTATGATCATACTACGATCGAAATGTAAGTCGCTTTTTTGGGTTCGTATCTACTTTTGATGAGAGCTGTTCAACATTATTAATTGAACTGTTGCGACTTTTTCGTGGAAGCTTGAGATTGCAGCATTATATTACATTGTATCTGTGATCAACCTTGTGGCGTTTCAAGTATGGTGTATATTCGAAACGAAGGGAGATCGAAGTAGAATTTGAGCATATGGCATGTAGGAATATCGGGACAAAGAAATTATAGATTTTGGAAATTTAGGAATTTAAATTTCTGCTTCCGAACCTTCAAATCTCGAAATTCCCAAATTTTTAAGTACTCAAACTCCATACATTTAAACATTCGTTCAAAGAATAAATTATATTTGACATCGAAAAAGCTAAATACCCTACAACTACTACTATCAAATACTAAAAACTTGTGTGAAATGATGCCTAACTCACAGAATACATTCTCTGTACGAAGCAAATACGATAGATCGTTAATCAATACTGAGAGGAACTAGAATGTTAATAGTCAACACAGAAAGTATCCAGCATGTTATATGGTCAATACTGAAAGGATTGAAGGTGTTATATAGACAACATATATCGATCATCCGAATGCCCCTTAAGAGGTTGTCAATTACAATCCGTAAAACGGTCGAGTGAGAATAGCTAGTCGATTGTTACCCTCGATCGAGGGTAACGGTACAAAATGCCTACGGTATCGTTCTCCAACGTGGCAGCAAGGAGGAACAATGGAAAAATTAAACGGCATCGATACGAAACATAAAAAAAGCGTAAAGGCCGTTTTGCATTTCACCTGCGGTTAGAGGTTCACGGCTAGACGGATTTCTCGCCGGTTCCACTTTCCTGCGATTATTCTACGTCGCCATTCGGAGGCTGGATCATCGATCATCGGCAACGGTTTCCAATTCGATCTCTCTGTCACAAGCGGGAAAATACGATCGGCTCGTACGTTATTTGCGGGGCCCCGATAGCACGACTGGGAAGAGAAGTTAATGCCATGGCCACTTTATCAAACTGCAATAAGAACGGGGTGCCACGGCATCGCAGAATGTAAGAACCAAGTTCCTGAGTAATTGCTCGGAGCAGAGCAATCCGAGGGAAGGACAAAGAGAGAAAGAGGTTGAAGGAAGAGACAGATAACTCGCGGGACGAAGGAGAGGACAAGACCGGCTGGTTCTCGGTCGGCTTTCAGAACCAGAACAACGTGGAATCTTCGCGATCTTAAGTGTGCTTAATTAAAGCATCAGCTCGCGTTAGTCTACGACCGGTTTTCATTAGGGCGGCATTCATTCGACCGATAAGGTGGCAACCTTCGACGACCGGTGAAAATATTATGGCGACCAGTTTTCTTTCTATCTACAGACGCTTGTCGGATGAAACGTTTCGAGTGGGTCTGAATTTTCCACCTTTCACGTCCTTTGATCGCTGCGATTATCTGAGCTGTTTATTTTGAAAATAATAGCCACCTTTTTTTATCGCAAAATATTAAAAAATTTGCAATAAGATAAATTTAGAAATATTGGTGAGCGTTACTAAACAAATTTGTTGTATTTTGTGGTGTTGAGTAAGGTACATTTAAAGTAAAAAATAAAAAAGATAAAAGTTTTCCCCAAACGAACTTAACTCATTAATTATTTTTATTACTCCACTGACTTAATTATTATGAGAATATTTGAAGACAAATTGAACTAGACATAAAAAAGCTAATTAAAATAATAAAATTGAAAGGGCAAATTTTTATACCTCAAAACATTTAAACAACCACATGGAAAATTCACAGATGAAAGAATACTAAAGAAAAATGTTTATAAAAAATTATTACAATATATCATACATAATATTACATTTGAGGTTAGTCTAAATAAAAAATTTTATGTAATAAATTTGTTGTTACATCAATTCACAAAAATGAATTAATAATTTGTATAGCACAGACCATATTAGAAATTACACCAATAATCCTCTGGTCTTTAATAATTCTAGGCTTAATTTCAATAATTATAGATAATGAATGTGCAATTATTCGAACAATCCGATTTTCCTAATCACCTCTGTCTCAATTGCTTCAGATAATTGACGTTCGACTAGGCTCGCTGATAATTGATTTTCACTGATTCAGGTTTAGAGAGTAAGTTACCGTATAAGTAAGTAAACATTGTAATTGAACTCCTGGGTTTTCTATAGTTTCTTTTCTAAGATTCCCATGCTACAGGGTATAGTATTCTCTTTATGGACATTTTAAAGCCCCACAATGTGACACAAAAAAATTGAATAAAGCAACAGATTCGAGTGTCTGCTGGGATCATGTAGTTAGCATAAGAATCAAGAAAATGTGAATAGATCTCGTTCAATCCGTTTATATTCAGATTTGCCATGTAAGAAGGGAGTAAATACAATAAATCCTTGTAAGAATTATTAATAGTAATCGAGTATTTAGAAATGTACAACGGTACTCTTTGATGCTGGTACCTATAAAAGAAGTCTGAGACAATTACCACAAGATGAAAGATATGAGAATCAATCGAAATTTCTATAAAAAATTTAATATTTACAATCTAGAAATTAAGAAATGTGAAAGTATAGATGTTCGAAGTTAAAAAATCTTATATTAATAAATTAGTTACTCAAGCCTGAACTCCTAAATTATTGGATAGGAAATCGGTAGATTTACAGATCCCTCAACTTAAATATTCAAATCCCTAGATTACTAAATTCTTAGAGCGTCTAATACCTAAATTCCGATATCCATAAATCACAAAACCCAGAGCGCCAAATCCTTAGATTCCCATATCCCTAAATCCCCAAAGTTGCAGTGTCAAATACCTAGAGTACACACGCATAAATCCCCAAAATTAAGAGCAACAACAAATCTCTAAATTCCTATATTACCAAATTTCCAAATCTATATATCCGAATTTCCAATTAACTCAACTCCTAAAGCTCCAAATCCTTAGATTCCAATACCAATAAAATCGCAGACTTAGACCACCAAATCCCGCGATCACTAAATTCCTAATTCCCCAAATCCCTACATTCCAACATTCATAAGTTACCAAATTACCACGTCCCTAAATTCAAGACTCATTCCCAAATTTTCAAATCCTTATCAATCCCTAAGAATCATCACATAAGAGACCTCTTCCCGTTTAACTGCTACATTTTCCTTAGAAAATCCAAATTTGCTCTAGAGTGTACGTGAAATCCAGAGTAAAGACAAACTTGCGGAGAGCTTAACGCCAGGTAGTTGGCTCCCGCGGTGCTCAGCTGGACGCATTTGTCCTGTCAGAGTCCGAAGATATTACGCGGAAACGAACACGTGGGCGAGGATAATGGGTTAGGGGTGTGATCGCAGCTAGATTTCTAAGCCGGAAGACGAGTCCTGGTCGCGCAATCATTTTCCTTCGTTTGGCCAAGCCACTCGAGAGGTGTCAGAACGGATGAAATAATGGCGCTCGTGCCACCATGACAGCGCCCATCTGGGCAGCCTTCAGATTCAATTTACAATGCGTGCCTTCTCTCTCTTGCTTACCGGTTCCGCGCTCCCCTAACCTGTTCATTCTTTCTCGGGATATCCTTTATTCCACTCGCCACCTCTTTCTACTCTGCCTTTATTCCCTGTCCAGCTTTTCCTTCCCTCGCCGCGGGACCCTGCCTCCTACACTTGTCTTGTAAAGCACGATTCAAAACATTGCAAAAATCGCGACACCGACTGACCTAAGATACACCGTACAGATAACGGACGTCTTCCAATGAAATTTAAGAAACCGATGCATTCTTCTTCTATTCTTCTGCTTTTTCTCGCTCACTTTCTTTACTCTCTTCTTACATCGACCTCTCTTCGCTTACTGTTTCATTATCTCACTTTACTACAATTTCTGGATTCTACTGGTTTCATGTAAACTTTACTACAATTTGTAGATTCCGCTGGTTTGATGTCTGATTTTACTTCAATTTATGGATTCCGCTGTTCTGATATGTGATTTTACTACGATTTGTGGATTCCTACTGTTTTGATGTCTGACTTTATTACGGTTTGTGAATTCCGTTGGTGCGATTTCTGATTTTACTACCATTTTTGTTTTCCACTGTTTTGATATCAGTCTTTGCTACAATTTGTAGATGCCACTGTTCTGATGTCTGATTTTACGACAATTTATGGATGCCACTGTTTTGATGCCTGATTTTACTACAATTTGTGGATACCACTGTTTTGCGGTCTGCCTTTACTATAACTTATGAATTTTTATATTTGATGTCGGACTTTAGTACAATCTGGAAATTTTTAAACCTATTGCTTTGCTACCTTACAACAGTTACATATTACATAACTGACATCATGAAATTAATACACTACTTAAAATTAACTATGTTCGACATGTGTACACATCAATTCAAAACGTTATTCCAGCACAATCGACGTTAACAAATTATTAATTTTTTATTAAACAAAGATACAATACTTCCTCATTTTGTATTAGCCTATTCGTAACATTAGTAGTAAAAGCATTTATCGTCTATTCTCATTACTTGATTGTAATTACGTACCGTGAGACACGTTTGCAACTAAATTCCACAGTTAACCAGATAATGTAGGATAAGTGCACCTAATATCCACTATCGTATTTTAAATAGTTCTCAAGTAAATGGAAACCATGAACATTCCTAAATTAATCTCAAGCGAAGATATTTGCGTTCAATGTACAGGATGCGATTTTTCTAATATGCGGTATTTCAAAATAGAACAAGACAATGTTAGACTGTATTTCACAAGCGACATGATGACATATATCGACTTTTTATATTTACATTATTATAGATCATTTTATACACTATATAATAAACTGATAAAAAATTGCGTGCTCATCATGTGGCGAGGCTTTGATTATAAATACCAGTAAAATAAGAGTGTCTATGGTAAGTGGAGAGAAACTGTAGCTTCTTCATGTTTAAATTATGTATGCATCGAAGAAGAAACCCTTACGATGCTTCTTTTGGATTCTAACCGTTCTTTGACGCGTTCTGTCCATCGTTCGTTTCATTTTGTTTCCTTTTCATTCCTCCCCATCGCTAGTGTCACATCTTCGGTGGTTCTTTCGATTCCTGTTTCTTGATGTTTTTTCTTCGGTCAGAAGTCCGGCCGATCACGCGCGATTTTAACGACTTACACGGGCGGAATATATTTCCACATCATACATCGACGTAAACGGTCAGGACATACTCTTCCTGCATTCAATATCGTAACTATCTTAATATCCCATTTAGGTTTTCACGTTCTGGGAATTTCATCCTGTTCGACAGCAGAAAAAGAACAAGATGATCAATCAGGAATATCGTTGCTGTCTTTTCTTCCCGATTATGGCTTTAGATGGACACCATCTTGTTCTCGCTGTTGTTTTTTCATAAACATTAACGTTATAATCTACTCTTTTTCGTAAACATTTACCTATTAGTTTTTACTGATATATTTGTATAATTTCAGTTCTTGTTTAACGTTGAAGGCCAATAATTTTTAATGTTCTTCCTAGTAGAAAGCATATCTTATTTTTAAAAGGCGTATCAGATCTGTTATATTAACATTGGTACGAAATTTGTTAAAAAATTTGATTACAAAATTTTTGACAATCATACAGATTTGAATTTAATAAGGGAGAATGTTTTTACAGTATCTAAGTACAAAAATCAAAATGGCTACTTCAAACACAAAGGCAAGTCAACTTGTAGTCGATCGACTGTGTTTAGACACAAATATACATGTGAACCTGTGACCGGTCAACGTTTGAGCATAAAAATGCGAGTTAATTCATATAGGTCAACGTTTGGACCTAAAAACACAAGTGAACTCCTTGCCGGACAACGTTTGGACATAAAAATACGAGTTAACTCGTGTAGATCAACATTTGGACCCAAGAACGAGGGTCAACTAATGGTCAAGCAATAATGTGTTAAACCAAAATTGCAACCTTTTTATTCAGATGCAATCTTTAACTCTGCGCATTAAAACAAGAAAATTATTGCGAATCGTAGCGGTATAACGCTTTTCTATATATGATTAACGTCAACAAATTTCTGCAAAATCCGGAAGTTAGAACCGCACCTTAACCTCGGCCGTTTGATGTACATACGTGTAGGTTCGAGGAGCCGAAGCGTAGAGCGTCGGTATGCGTTATACATGTTATAATTCACACAGAGAAGCCATAACTCACAACACGAGTCTCAGCTTCTTCGGTAGACAGTCGACCATGGGCGGAGTTGGCAATGCTCTCTTCCTTCTATTTATTGCGTTCGATGCACTGTGCACAGTACACCGCCACCTCTTACGTGATCCACGACGTTTCCAGGCGATAGCAAGCACACCACGCCACGCCACACCGGTTGCCCGCTTTCAAATTTACTTGGAATTTACCAGGAGACCGAAACGTTACGTGTGTTGCCGTTCGAGCACGAGAACACGATAGAAAGTGCGGCGGATATTTATTAAGGAACGCAACGCTTTGCACGCGGAATGCCGTGAATTCAACGGTCGTTGAACGGGATCATCGGTGGCTCTCAAAGTCTACCGAACCAATTAATCTCTTTGCTTTCCTGTCAACACGTACAACTAACTGGCACGTGAATATTCTTCCAAATTGCGTCACGTACTTTTTATATACTGGTAATAATTTTCATTGGATATGTGAGAGAACGAGGATTTTCACTGTGTCTGAAGGGAAATTTTTGACGTGATTTTGACAAAATGCATTCTTCAGGAATTTTGTACAGGCGTTTTTTTTATTAATTTTTTTCTAGATCTTACAAATTCTGTAAGTTCTATAAATACTATAAATTTTATACATTCTACAAATTCTCTAAATCAGTAAATTCCTCAAATCGTCTAAATCTTGTAACTCCTCGTAAATTCTATCAATTCTATCATTCTTATAAATTCTATAAATCCTCATATTCCATAAATACTCCAAATTGACTAGATTTTCAGAATTCTAGCACTCTCCTTAAATTCTAAAAATTCTCCAAATTCTCTAAGTTCCTCAAATTCTCCACGTGCCCGAATTCCCGAAATTCCGCGATACAAAACTTCCTGACGACTAAAGAAAAAAAATATCCTCGACCGTGAACAGATCGAGCGATCTCGATCAATTACCGGACATGTCCTTATAAGGCAATTATTAAATCACGCGAACACATCGCCTATCACACGCGTGTGTATCGGTAACAAGCGATCTCCGTGTCACTCAGGGCAAGATTCGCTGAGAATCTCGATATCCCGTTTTCCATGACGTCCGGTAAAGGGTATCGGATCGAGAGATCTCGGGATCGAATTCTCGAGCCGCGAATAAAAGAGAATCCTTAAGACGGCGCCAGTTTACAGGCGAGTCCGCAAGTCGTGAAAGCACTCGGAGAAGAGCACGTGGTCTGTTTACCGTAATGGATGCGAGGCACGGCCGTAGATTAGGCAGATTAACCATTATGGCGTAGCCCGGTATACGACTATCGGCGAAATACGATGAATTATATGGTAATTACCGACATTTTTCCCCGCAATTGCTTCATCTTCAAGCCTGATACTATTGTCTCGCGCTACTTGGGAACGCAATTTACGACCTGGAAAAGTGTAGCGAACAATGCGGCGACATTGTTTCGGTCGAGCCCAATGCGATATCTGATAGGCCAATTATTTATATTAGGTTGTTGCATATTAAATGGCCGATTTCGAAACATCGAAAGTCTGACACGATTTGATAACATTGCGGGTACTGTCAGATAACGCTTACTGGCCAGGGACACGAAGATAACGCATCTCAATTTTTTGTCCTCTTCTGATATACGGGGCGAGGAACATGTTCTTTTTAATTAGTATTAATAAATGCATAGAACATTTTCAGGAACAATAAATATACATGGGCGCTGCGGTAGGAAAGATTGAAGGTTCTTATCAAGATCTCCCAATTTAAACGCTGAAGCTAAAATGTGCGTATGTGAACTTTATCTTGACGTGCTCTTAAAGCTTATCTTTATGAAATTGTGTGTTAACTAATAAACTTGTCTGAATCAAATTTTGTGGTAATTAATAAACGTTGACTATAATTACCAGATGAATATCTCTCAATTGCGCATGTAGTATGTGCATATATGAATTTTATCTGCACCTATGTTGATTTCATCTTATCGTTATGAAATTGAGTGATAGCCATTAAACTTGTAAGAATCAAATTTGGCAATAATTAAGAAGTATAGATAATATCAGATATAAGTAAAATAATGCAAGAATATAATATAAAAATCACCTGATTTAAATTAATAGATTATATACATATATGAATTTTATGTTCACATATTTTCATTTACATTCATTTACGTTTATGTTCATCAAGTTGTATGAACTATTAAAATTTTCTCCATAAAATTTTGTAGTAATTAATGTTCTATTAATTTTTTCCTATTCAAAATTATGCGACATGTCAGAATTTTTGTAAATGAATTATCGAATGTCGAATTAATTCAGTAAATTGCATTTCATTTTGACTAACACCTTTTGGTCCATTATTTTGTGTGTATAGATCAATTCTCCAAAATAACTTAAGTAATTAAATATTTGTCAAATATTAGAGGATAACAACAAAGTAAATCAAATCATAAAATATAACATTTTTATACGAAGTACTGATTTTTATAATATTAATTTTTGGATTTTCTCATGAAATGTTGATTTTTTTAAAGTTCTTTTTTTATTTTTTACACTCTTTAACATATAATGACTTGAACGGTCTATATAAAAAAACATGCAACTGCGATTAAAAAAAATGAAAATGGCAATTCAAACTCTGATCACAGACTAATTTACGATTAATTTAAGGTAATCATCTTGGATGTCTCATCCTTTAAGTCAAACCCGTGTCATTAAACAAATTACTCTTGATTTTACGATCCATTCTCGATAATAACATCAATGCTGTCCCTAAAGTATTAAAAGTCTGAAACGATTAAAGATTATCAGGAATATTTTCACATCCATTAATAGCAAATCGTAAAATTTTATGAAATCTAATAGCTTTTATGTTATGATAAAATGTATAATAAGAAATAAGCAAAGCCGAAATAGGAGGTCTATGTTTCCAAATTCTCTGTTTGTCAAATAATCTTGAAGTATATCACATGAATAACAAAACTATTGGTGTCAAGAATGTTCCATTAAGAAAGCGTCCAGATAAATAATCGAGGTTTTATGACACTGATTACGTTTTCAGCATCATTCATAATTTTAGGACAAATATACTTTACATATACTTTAATTTACGAACTTCCCAATTCACGTATTCCTAAATTTTCATATTCTTTAGTTTAATAAATTTCCAAATTTGTTTATTCTTTGAATACCCTAATTCTTAAGTTTCTAAACTTTCACATCTCTAAATTTCCAAATCTCGTTTTCCTTAAATATTCCACCACTTCCCAAGTTGCCAAATCTGCACATCTCTAAATTTCCAAATTTGCGAATTCCTTATATTTCAAATATCCCAGTTCTCAAGTTCCTATTATCTTCACATCCCTATATTTCCAAATTCCTTCCTTTTCAAATATCCCACTTCCCAAGTTCCTAAACCTCCATATCCCTAAATTTCCAAATTTCCAAATCTCGTCTTCCTTAAATGTCCCACCAATCCCCAAGTGGCTAAATCTTCATATCACTAAATTTCCAAATTTACAAGTTCCTTATACTTCAAACATTCTAGTTCTCAAGTTCCTATATCTTCACATCCTTAAATTTTAGAATTCCTTACTTCTCAAACATCCCATGTCTCAAGTTCCTATATCTTCATATCCTTAAATTTCCAAATCCCGTCTTCCTTAAATGTCCCACCACTTCCTAAGTTGCCAAATCTGCACATCTCTAAATTTCCAAATTTGCGAATTCCTTATATTTCAAATATCCCAATTCTCAAGTTTCTATATCTTCACACCCTTAAATTTCCAAATTCCTTCCTTTTCAAATATCCCACTTCCCAAGTTTCCAAATCTTCACACCCCAAATCCCTTACACTTCCAATCTCGCACTTCCTAATTTTCAAAATCTTCACATCCCTGAAGATCCAAAATTTCGAAAAATGCCTAAACTACATCTTACGAATAATAAAACGACCGACTTAAAGAATGTTCGATTAAGAAAGCATCCAAATAAATAATCGAGGTTTTACGGTGCTGATTATGTTTTCAATGTCATTGGCAATCTTCGGACAAATTCATCGACTTCCACCGCGGGCGGCCAACCGATCTGTGATCTTTAATTCATTGGCCTCGACGATCGTCTCACGGTCGGCATGCTGGTGATCCCTACCTAAGGACCAGAATGATCCAGGACAAGGATCTACATACATATCCTTGTTAGAACTATCAATGATCAGCAATGTGTGTTGCTCGTATCGCTCTATCTTATACAGGTATCGTGTAACTGATCGTACAAGCGAAAATGAGACGATTCGTTGTGCAAAATTAAACTGAAATTGCAGAATACAATCTTTTCGTAAAGAAAACGTTGAAGGTTGACAACTAAAATAGTGAACAGGATATGATCGACGAAGAAAATGGCGGGGTATGAGATGAAATTACAATTATGGGATATAATGTGAATGTTGAGACTTGGAAATTTGTAAAATTTAAATTTGAGGGCTTTGGAAATTAGAATTTTGTGGAATTTTAAGTTTGGGTATTTTGGGGATTAGAAAATTAGAGCCTTTGGAATTTCGGATATGTGAAATCTAGTATTTGAAAATTTGGGAATTTGAGAACGTGAAAATTCAGAAGCTTTGGAATTTTATAAGTATACAGTATTTTAGAAATATTTGTTCGTAGACATCCACGAATTTGAAAATTACAGAATTAAAAATCATGGAATTAGGGAATTTGGTAACCGAAAATTTGTAAATATAGTAGTTCAAAAATTTTTATGTCTCATGACATTAAAATTGAAGAATTTGGAAATTCGGTTTAATAATTGTTAAGTTTCTATTCTACAACATTCAACGGGAAGCTAATTACAACCGTATTAACGAACACCCATAAATATTTCCCAGTTAAATTAAAATTTCCAGAAGTGGCAGCAATAGCAACCAAGTTACGCAGTTTACAGGTTAAATGGTGTGAAAATGACCAGGTCTTTCTATCTAATCAGATCAGAATCAATTGAATAACTTGTTCAAGTTTGCCTGCCGCCAATTATACGGTATTTTGCATAATCCTCATCAGATACGAAACCTAACAAATAATTGTCAGTCAACTGACTGGAAAGACATCCGCTGTCGACATAAGCAGCAGAGGTTAATTAGCCTGATTATTTTTTCTTCGGAATATATAAGCATTGGTGTCGTATATTTCCATTCTTAGCTTTCGTTATTTTTTTAATGAGCTCAACGTTTTAATATACAGGGTGCAAATTTAATTTGAAACACATCAACAGAGAATATAAAGAAAAATTTTTAATATTCGAAGTAAATATATAAAATAGTTTTCTAGAGGTCACACTTTTCAAAATTTCAAGGTTATATTTCTTTAATGTAATTTGCATATAGGTCTATTATGATGTAATAGAAGTTTATACTGATTCAGTGATGCAAAGTAAAATAATCTTCATGTTACTTTGATGTATGTGAAATGTTAACAAGTAAATAAGAATGAATGAATATAATAAAATTTATTTCAATAGATAAATTGTAAATGTATAAATTTTTCAACTTGCTCGATAATGTAAATATTTAGAACTCGATTTTGAAATTAACACACATTACTATTAAAATAGATGATGATTACAAATGATGTTATAAACTATGTTAAGTTTTAAACTATGTTGATAATTGTTTCAGTATATGTAACATCAACAAGAGACTGTTATTACATTAAACAAGTTTATATAAATAAAAAGATGTCTTACATATATATATGTTCAGTAAAATTCTCTATATATTTCTATATCTGCAATTAGATTGTTCGATATCCAACAAATAAAATTTCCAAACCGAATTAAATGAACCATTTTATTTTTGCAGTTTCACTCGCTATCTGAAACGAGAGAGACCATTTACTCCGCGAAATAATATTTTACGCAGGTCTGGTCGAGTGAAACATAACCACGAATTTACGAGAAAATGTATTCCCTGATGGAATCAATACCGGAGAGATAGTAAGCAGCTTATGGCGTATAACTTATTTAGTTTATTGCATAGACAACGTTCGAAGGTGGACTTGAAAGTTCCAGGAAATTGAAAATAGAGCGAACAATGAGAACAATAACGCCGCAAGAAATTTTATGATTCCTATAGTATGCGATGAAACATTTTATACTTCACAGTTTCACAAGAATGTGTAAAGATACAATGCGTTATCCGAGTATTATGGTTATACATGGTGTTCTGTATTGAAATTTACAATTATATCTCCAACTGTTTGTTATTACGTAAAATTTGTTTGGAAGGGTGTACCTTATGACTTATTTTATGAAGTGCTAATTTGAGAATTACTTATGATCACAACTGAGTGAGATATAAAATGAATAGTGGTTGAATCATGAATAGTGATTTGTCAATATTTGAGATTGAAAGCAACTAGTAAAAAGTAAGATTGTAGGGCATTGACAAATTAAGAGATGTTGATTGTAGGTTAGGATAGCAATAAACAGATTGCATGTTCACTGCAAACTTCAGATTTAATCATTTATAAACTTAGGATATTAGACTAATTTCGTAATTTGGATAGCAATTAATTTATGAATTTACAGTTTTAGATCTTGACAACTTAATATTTAGCAAAATTAAAAAATGAGGAAATTTGAAACTTTCAAATTTTGTAACTTGGTATAATTATTATAAATCGACAGTTCCATATGAGATACAGTTACTCATTTTCTCAATATTAAATTACTACAGTTCTAATAGCTCCGCTGTATCACCTAACCTATTAATCCTCCACGCCCCACTATATAACACAAAATAAATATAGTAACATTGCAATTGTATAAAATTTATACACAAACGCTTCCAGCCCTTCCATAATACAAAACTTCATCAAAACCAGAATACCAAGCGTGAGAAACACTCCTCATCAAACTTGCGTAACAGCTTTTGAAAAAAGAGAACACAAAACTGGGGCGTTTTAATTATATGTGTCATACGTATGCAACCAAGGGACATTCTTATTTATAATGAGGTGGGATGAAAACAATACGGCGAAGAGATAAAAGACAGGCTAGAGCCGCTTGGTTTATTGCGTGTATTTGTGTTCAATAGTAGTATCCACGTGGGCAGAGACACAATAGCTTTGCTCTTATCCGTTTGTGTCTCATACCGTGTTTTCCTTCCGCGGTCCTTGGGGCTTGTTTGCATGGTGTCCCAGATCAGGCGATCGGGCACAAGAAGAGCTTGGAATGGTATCATAAGAAATTACGCACTACTCGACGTGTAAAGCTGACTCATACTTTCTTATATGCACGCGGGTGTAATGTAGACTTCTCTTGGTTAACGCGATAGCTGTTATGTTAGTTAGGGTGCTATTAGGAAGTTAGGGTATTAGAGAATTTGGAAAATAATCTGTGTGTGTGGAAGTTTGGAAAATTGAAGATTTCGACTTGGGAATTTCAATGTGTAGGATTTTTAAACTGATTTGAGAATTTAGGCTGATGGAGCTGTAAGAGTTTGGAAATTTGAAAAATTAGACTGATGGGACTTTAATAATTTGGTCACTTGAGAATTTAGGCTGATGGAAATTTAAGAATTTGGAAACTCGAAAAATGTAGACTTTTGGAACATTAAGAAATTGAGAATTTTACAATTTAAGTTGATGAAAATGTAAAAATTTAGGAATTTAAAAATTTATGCTGATAGAACATTGAATCAGAATTTAAAAATGTAGTTCCTTGGAACTTTACAAATTAAGGCTTTTGGAACTAATTTCGAAAATCCAGACATTTAAAACGTCAAGAAATAAGGAATTTCAAGCTTTAAGAATATTAGAATTTCTGAACTATCTGAACACTAACGAATGATTATGATAACATTGATAATTATAACATTTATTAATTGCCACAACTAGGTTGGAATTGTAATTTCAATTTTCCGTATACTAAATCTTTTAAGTATACCACCTTACAAATAATTTAAATAGCTTCAGATTCGCCCTTCCACAAAACAAAATCAGCTACAACCTCATTCAATACAACCAACTTATTACTTCCGTTCGAATTACCCGTTCTCCGACCACCGTATCAGTAACACCATCCATAAAATATCGTGGCGCGGTACAGCAAACAAAAATGCGAAATAACATTCAAGCAATGTGTTTCTTCTATTGGTCCACGTCATATTTGTTTGTACTTAAGACAGCCACTATTAAAATTCCGGCATTGATAAGTGGCCGTACTTGAACGGAAAAATCGGTAGCAAGTGACTCGAATGGTTATTAGCAATTGAAAGCAGGAAATAAAATACTTTTAATACCATTAACTATTCAATTAACGACAGCATTACCGAACGTAACGTTCGAAATAGCTAAGTCTAATTACTAGCTACGCGAAAGAAAAAAAGAATATTGCTATTAACGTTTAATACCGAGGTAGCCGGTTGGTATTCCAGATATTCCTCGCACTGTTTCTAGCCTATCACGTAACAGGGTGCAGGATGCCCGCAACCTGTAATCAAATACTGGATAAGCTCTTAGGAAAGGGTAACCACACGTCGGATCGCTGAAATGTCGTGTTACACAGAACTGACCACGGAAGGTCTAAGAATCTGGTGAATCGCGTTGCGGCCGACGGTTTTTCTCCTTCTCTCTTTTCGATAACCTTCCCTTCTTTATTTCGTTCAACGTGACCCACTTCGGCTTACAGGTTGCAAATCTGACAGGTGACAAGCTTCTGCGGTCGTCGTCTTTCATTCCAAATCGATTGGACACCCTTTCACGCAACTTTTGAACGTTATCATTCGCGAAAACGATGTTTCAACCCACGAGTTGGCGAGTGGAGACTGACTCAGGTGTTTGGAAGAGCATGGTTCCAAATGGTTAGAACAGAAAAATGGATACCTATTAATCTCGTTTGATAAAATGGAAGTGTTGGAAGTATTCACTGCTTCTTTTACTTTAAGTCGTGGGTTGACACCTGTATATCAGAAAAAAATGAAATCCGTTGAATTTAAAAGCAACTAATGTCTTAAATTAGGACAATATATAATCTGTAAGCTGTGTCTCCTCTACAAAACCGCCATTATTAGAACCGATCAACGGATTATCAAGCTGAACAGTATAGCTTCAAGTAACAGTGCCTTTCGTTACAAAAACAATGTATGTACGAGTGGACAAGGGTAGAAAATAGAAGCAGTATATCATAGTCCAACAAGGTCAAGACAACCATTTAACAAGTTTCTTAGCTTAATTAAAAAATCTAAAATTATTTTAATTTAAATCTGTATTGATTTTCTTCAAAATAATTAATGCAAATTTCCACGCATCTGATATTCAGACCGTCAATTCGGATCCAACCTACTAACAACACGATTATTACAATTAATAGCAGTTATTAGAATACAATAAATCTGAAAATAATTATTGAAATTAAAATTTATATAACACCTGAAAATTCGTGTATGTATACGCACTATACATCAGCGTTGGATTAAATGTTAATTAGACAAGTAAAATTTCACAGAAGCTAACTGCTCGATGTTATCAACAGATGCAAAACGTCTGAAGGAAAGTCCACGACTGTAACAGAGTAGCTTACGCGATTTCATGGATGGAGAACAACCTGACACGTAATTTACTGGAAATCGCGTTCCGGTTTGGTAGCAACGATGCAGAAATTCACCATAGTGAATCATGTCGTAGAGACATAAGCATGTAAGTTGCTATACCAGACAATAATTAACCGGCGAATGGTGGCTGGTTTGGCTGACCGTATGAGAGACGATGCTTGAATTCTTATGAACTTGTATTAACTATCTACCAATAGACAACCTAACCTTTCTAATTTCTGTATATTATTGTCTCAATAATGTAAATAAACGATGTAATAAATACAAATATGTTTGTATTGTTAGTCTATACAATTTGAACAAATTATACGATTTTTTAAAAATTATTTACGTTACTTTCTTTTTATTTTTTATACCTATAAAAAAAATGATTGTATCATTTCTCAGTTAGAGATGAATTGACTTTAATCTATTATTTTTTTGGTAAGTCAGTCAGACACAGCGAATAAACTATTGTCACAATATTAAAATAGAAAAAGAATGTTTAAATGTTAGAAATATTTTATATATGACGATCACTAATTACACAGGTTACAATCAGAATTAAAATTCATTCGTGATGAAAATATGTCAGACTTGTCACATGTCAACAGCTATGTGCAACACAACTGGAACTCGATATTACAAGGCAGGGAATTAAAATCGAATTTCTTGTAGTATTGAAAAAAAAAATTGTGTTTGGAACAGTAATAGTCTTTAGAAGGTACTAGAAATACAAATGTAACATGCAACGCTAGCGGTCAGAGTGTGAACTAAGAAAAATGGCCGTCGTATATTGTCGGCACAATAAACATTTGTAATCCTACTTCTTTATAATAATAAACATTATCTTCAACAGCATGTAGCACGTCAATTATTCCTGACGATCCTTCTTGGTCTTCTGTATGAACTAATTAAGCCTTTGCACTAGAAAAGTGACTCATAATTGAATTTATTGTAATTTGAAATACAAATTTTTTAACTACACCGGTACATACAGAGTAAAGCTGACAATCGTGACAATTATTAATTTTCAGCACTCAAAGATATATTTGCTATTGTCAGATATAGATTTTAAAACATTGCAGTTAATATTTGCTGAATTCATTTAAGATTACTGACTCTATTATTAATTACTACTATTGTCTGCTTCACCGTATGTATACTCCATGTATAATATATTATGGATTCGGTTAAAAGAAATTTTCATTATTGTATTAAGCTGAGTGGTGAATGAAGGTCATCTTTGAAATGCTAAGGCTTATTATACAGAAATGATGAAAGAATTTAAAAGAATTCAGTCTCTAGTGAACCTTTCAACTAGAGACTTGCAGAGTTACTACCTGCCAACAGTGAAAATACCTTCGAGTGCAAAAGGTTAATAATGACATTGCTATTAATATTATTACCACTACGGCCATCGTCATTAGTGTAACCGAGAATAAGCTATAACACCGAGTATACTATAATTAGTTTTCGATTTAGCGAATGTAAACGCAGCTTAAGTTTTACGCTAAATGGTGTTGACGTACTTTAAGGTTGTTAACGTTACAAAACTATATTCATTATTGACTCGATTGTAAGTACCTACAGACAAGAAGACTCGACGAGCCAGATATAGCCGGTTCAGGATGAGATAAGCAAGTCTATCTACACACTGCATGCAGGACACGAAGTTACGAGTAAGCTGACGATATGAATAGACGCTGTCTAATAAGGATAAGCGTCTGATTGCCTTTGCCACGGTGCCGCCAAGCTGCATTAACGTTTTTTCACTCAATCGTTTCAACAGTTATTTTATTTGAAACGATTTAAGAAGCTTTGAAACCATCGAGATTAGTCCGGAAAATGTCGTATGTACAGACAACCTCATTCAGTGATCAAACCTTACTGCCGCCGCGTAAAAATGCAATATACAGAAGGTTTATTTTATTCTCAATATATAAGAATTATTCCGCATCGACTTATTAGCATTTCATTGTTTTCATTTCTACGTATTCATTAAGGTTTTTGGGGAATTTTTCAAATGTAAATTCTAATCCACTGGTAGATGCTGAGGTGCTTTCGAGTCGCTAGCTGGTTTCGAATAATTTGCGAACAAAATTTCGAACATTAAATGTTAAAATATAAGAAAGTTAAAAGTGGTAAAGCAATATTCTGTGAAATTTTAGTCCTTTAAAGCTTTGTAATTTTGAAACTATATAATGCTGTTACCTATATTGCTGTCTTCTATTAGACAACTTCCCTTTACTTTCAAATATACGGTTTTGAATTTACTATTCACAAGATTTTGCTTTGTAAAGCCTTGCGTATAACAGAAAATCCATATAAAATAAATGGTTATAATTTTTTTTTCTTCTACGACAGTAATCGGAGAAATGAAATAATAAATAAACACCGGATGATGTATGTTACTGCATAAAATTCAACTAGTGTGACTATTTATACAATTTGCTTCAAATATTCATTTTTTTCAGCTGCAGCTAACAGAAATCGTGAGAAACAAATGAATTTTGTTTTAAAATTTGATTACGACAAAGTAAATTACTTTATTCTTATTATTCAGTTCTATTCTCGGTTCGTATTTACTTGGTGACACACCACGTTGTTTTTACGACAGAAAAAGAAGGAGATTTGAACTACTTGCAAGTACAGCTAATAAACTAGTTACTTTTATAAAGCAGAAGTGTGAACAAACGTACTCCAAGTATCGTTGCCCCAATGGAATTCGATGAAATTCAAAGGAAGAAGATACTCGACCGAGTTCAGATTGTACTCGTCACGATACTTTGCACGTCTTCTTCGAAAGCCCTTGGGAGTAAAGCTATTTTTCACAGGAATCCATGAAAGGATCCGCCAGCACCGTGAAATCAGCCAATGCTTCTTTCAGTCTCTTTTTAGTTTTAGCAACGTGAGATCGTTACGCGCATTAAAAGTGCGAACGGAATACGCTCGAGTTTCAACAGAAGTTGCTTCCGTTTTTATCTCAACATTTTCTTTCTTGCGAAACAGGAAATATTAGAGTTTACGGAATGTAGACACAGGTTACCTGATAACTGGTATTTTACTCTTAAAAAATTCTCGAATTCTTAAATTCATAAATCCGCAAATCAACAAATGCACAAATTATCAAATTATCAAATTGTCAAATCGTCAAATCGTCAAATAGTCAAATCATCAAATAGTTAAATCGTCAAATAGTCAAATTATCAAATAGACAAATCATCAAATAGTCAAATCATCATATAGTCAAATCATTAAATCCATATATCGTCAAATCCACACATCACCAAATCCACATATAATCAAATCCACACATCATCAAATCTACACATCATCAAATCCACGTATCATCAAATCCGCAAATCCTCAAATCCATAAATCCTCAAATCCTCAAATCCTTAAAATCCCAAATCTTAAATTTACAAACTCCTAAAACTCTAAATCTCTAAATTCTAAAATTTCATATTACCAAGTTTCCAAAACCTCAAATTTCGAATTCTCTCGTTTGTGTAACATTCGTCACCAAATTCTCAAACTTTCAAACCCCAAATTCCTAAACTTTCAAATTCACAAATACTATTACCATCCGTATTACTATTAATAGAATTACTGTACTACCCTTCGTTACAATTTCTTACGACCCCCTCCCAAAAAACAAAGTACTAAAAAAATAAAATAAAAATTTGAAAACAGAAATGAATCACCATATCTTAAATAAAATTAAAGTCGTTTAATGGTATATAAATTACAACTATCTCCCCGACAGTTACAATATTAATAGTAAGCAGTAAACAACGATACGAAAGTATTCGGATAATTTCAATTAAGTATACTTAAGGATAATCGTATTACCTAAAACTCCAATCAATCTGAATGTCCGGTATCGCCGTCGGACGTCAGACACAAACAGTACACGTTGCATGTAGTTTTCGGATATTAATACCAAAACCATGTACGCTTCGTCAAAATTATCGCGGCACGATATGCATGCACAGCAGCCTTACATCAAGTAAGTAGATACATACACGAAAGTCTTGGTCTGAGTGGAACTTGCTGTAGGAAGAACAGGAAGGGGTACTCCTGGTAGCTGGCAAGCAGAAAAGATAAGGGGTAATGAATGCGATACCCTTGTGGTTTGTATACCGAGGATGGGAAGATCGCGTTTTTCTTCATTCACCAAGATTATGCTTCTAATGCACGCTCTTTCGGCTCCTTAACGAGCAAATCATGTGTAAGTGTAACTCATTTGTACGAGTTCTACAAGTGTTTCATTAAACACGAGCTTCGTGATGAAATTTACTTAAATGAAAGGTGGAATACAAATGAACAGGACGAAGTGAATTTTTTAATAAACTGGGACTTAAATGGGACTTTAGTAGGTATGGTTTTTACTCTATTTAGTAAATAATTTTGGTGTCATACAACATTTCCCAACTGAACTAAATGTACTAACAATTAAATACCGTTATTAATGTCACCGCCATTTGAAATCACACTGCCATCTACTTCTAACGAAACAATCTCTCTCTCAGTTGAAGATCAATATGGCGACGACCAATAAAAAACTCGAACACAGCAATTTGAGATAATCACACCAAATTTTTTTTAAGCATTGCAACTTAATACATTCTACAATATTCTGAGGAACTAATAAAAAATATATGCAATTTTATTTAAAACAAAGTGCATTCGTATATCGGTTCCTTCACAAGAAAAATGAAGTCACAAAGAAATAACCATTAACACATTATTCAATCTCTTCTTTGCTCATCTGTTATCAATTTCAAAATTTCGTGACATATCATCTATAATACAACCAAAGCGCAATTACATTTGATTTTCAAGAGCACGCAACTTCTGAAAATTGCATCCGTACGCAAATGTTCGCGTGTGTCGCAGATCTATATCACGGACATATGTGCGTACATGTGGCATGCATCTGCATGCATACACCAGTTACATAGGCGGTTCGTAAATATGTCCAGGAGCCGAGCAAAGCCATTGTTACCGGTCTCAGATCCATTAAGGACTTTGGTTATTTATTATGCAACCGGTTCAACTATCGGTACCGACCTACCAGTCGAGCGTAAC
The DNA here is from genome assembly GCF_050947335.1 of Megachile rotundata. Classification (NCBI taxonomy): domain Eukaryota; kingdom Metazoa; phylum Arthropoda; class Insecta; order Hymenoptera; family Megachilidae; genus Megachile; species Megachile rotundata. The sequence goes on from NC_134989.1 coordinate 6,801,642, forward strand.
CGAAGCTTTTATCGGATTCTACGAATTTTTCATATGTATCGGACTTCCAATGAACTACATACTCTTCGAGACGAACAAGCCACAAAAGAAGCTTAAATTAGCTCTATTGATCGCAACATGTGGATAAGAATTTCTTTTTCGAACAGAATGTAATTCGTGTCTATATATCATTATGTCCGGTAACGAGCGTTACATACAATCTTCTGATATTAAACGATCAACTTTTATTGGATATACCATATTTTAAATTGGACAGATGAAGTAATTGGTAACGATTCGATGTACTTTGGTTATTATATTATTTTGGTTGTTCGGGGTTATATTTTATTAGATACAAGTCTTTTGATAAATGCAATTAATTTTATCATACATAAATCCGATGGGCTTTCTATATTCCCAAATTCTACAGTCACCACATACATCTCTCTAAACTTTCAATTCCCCAATACCTAGAGAGTCAAATCTCCACATTCCTACATTACTACACCATCAAATCTCTGTATTCTCAAATCTCTACAATTCCAGATTTGCACATACCCAAATCTCAGAGTCTATACACAGCTTAAATTTCCAAATCTCTAAATTAACCTAAATTCTGTAATTTCCCTAAATTTCCAAATCCAAGAATTCATAAGTCCTCAAATCTCTAAATTACCAAACTCCTATCTCCGCAAATTCCTAGACCGTCAAATCCCTATACCATCAAGTTCCCATATCCCCAAATAGCAATGTCCCTAAACTGTAAAATCTCCAAATTCCAAAACTCTCAATCCTCTAAATTTTTAAATTCTGATCTTCCCAAAATTTTTGTCCTAAATCCAGACCTTCAAATCCCTAAATTCTCACATTCCTAGATTCCCAAATTCCTATATCCCTAATAACATCCTATGTCTCCAAATTTTTAACCTACTCCCAAATTTTCAAGTCCTCAAAATTCTCTAAAAATCAACGAAGGAAGGCTTCTTTCTCTTTGGCCGCCATATTTTTGTTTGCCTTTACTACACCCTAATTCCAACTAGACCAGTAATTCAGCGAACAGATTTTTCTTTTATTTCCGTTTCTGTAACTGCTGAAGGAACATTGTGATCTTCGTCATATACCTGGTCCTTCTCTGTTCCCTCTCTTTTCTCCACCTTTAGCTGCTTCTCCGTACGCGACGAAATCGCGACGAACTCTCGAGCACTCTCGAGGGTCAATTAAAATACCGATGACCATCGTTCAGCCAGGATTTACGAGCATGCTGATTCTTGGTTCTGATCGTTCATTCGACAGTCAGGTGGTGTCGAAGTCCACAACCGGGAAGCTCGGTGCGTTTATCATTTGCATTGCAGCTATGTACCACGAGGTTCTTGTGCGTCGTGTATAGCGCAAACTTGTCGTTTCTCTTCTTTTTCGGGGTGGAAACAACATCGGTTTACGCGAAGAGACACGAAAGGGATATTTTTGTTTGGAATGAGATATAAAAAGAAACGGACAATAAATCAACTTCTAATCAATAATACCTGAAAGGTCAACTAACTTGCTGTAGCTCTAAGAAATACTGTTATATCTTTATTATAATCATTGGTTTCTTCGTTTTTCAAAAAATAATTCCAAGATAATTTTCAACACATATACTTTTCACAAACTAGTTGTTTTGAAAGGTAGACCAATGTTCATGTAGGGAGAAATGTAATGAAACGTGATAATGAAGTTTCTTTTATTACGATCTTTCCAAAAAATTACAAAAGTGAATAGCAAAATAAGTCATATTTTATAAGTTTGTTATTTGAACTCGTAAAGAAAACTTGAGATACTTTTTGCAACTGGTGATAGTCTTTTAACATAATACATAGGTACGCAGAGAGTCTCTTAAGAAACAGTTAATATACCCAGGAGTAAAAATTGAACTTAACAAGAATCTCACGTTTTTTGCTAAAGAATGCAATTAGTTCTTAGGCGCGAAACTACGATTTTTATCAATTTCCGAACGATAATAGGATATTTTCTGTCAGACCTCCTAGTGTTTCGTTTGAACGGTGAACAATATAGTAACATAACGGTAAATAGGAAATCCTGGAAAGTGTATTATAAACTTTTGCAGGCACAGGTGCCGTAGTAAGCAGGTGCAAGGCTGACCTAGCCCAGCGGGGGGCTCAACACTCGAGCGACGTTGAAGAGAGAAATGGTAAACGGAAGAAATGAGAGTCTGCCTCAAGCGTTGGAGAACAAGCATACTCTGAAAGCAATCGTATACCTTGACACCGAAAGCTTTTATCCTACAACAAAGGTAAGTAAGATCTTCGAGCGGCGATTGCATAATAACAATGTTTTTTATGATCGGTTCTATTTCATGAATTAGGATTAGAGCTACATTATGCACCGAACATTTACTAAACCGTCTATTAATTTTCAAATTAGAATCATACAGTTAGCTCTTCAACTTTAATGTTAGTTTTAGAAATTCTTAAATTTCTGAAATTCCAAATTTCAGAACTTCCAAATTCTCAGAATCTCAAGTTCTAAATTTTTCAAATTCTCAAACTTTTAAATTCCTAAATCTCCATCTTTCTAAGTCACTGTATTCTGAAATCCTAATTTCTCTGTATTTCCACATTCCCAAATTTCAAATATCCATTTCACATGCAATTTAAAATCCCTAGTTCTCAAATCCCCAGATTTCATATCTCCAATTCCAAAATCCCTAGTTCCCAAGTCACCAGATCCCGTATCTCCAATTCCAAAATTCCTAGTTCCCATATCTCTAGTTTCCATAACCCTAGTTCCCATATCCCTAGTTCCCATATCCCTAGTTCCAATATCCCCAATTCCTAAATCTCCATTTTCCACAAACCCACAATTCCAAATCTCCATTTTCCACAAACCCTCAATTCCAAATCCCCATTTCCCATATCCCAAGTTCCAAAATCCCCAGTTTCCAAATCTCCAGTCCCCATATCTCTAGTTTCAAAAATCCCAGTAACCAAATTCCCAATTCATAAATCCCCATTCCCATATCCCCAATTTCCAATTCCCAAATTCCCCAATCATCAAACTCTCAAGTTTCTAAATTTCTAAATCCCCAAATTTTCAAATTTTACAAATTTCAACTTCTCAAACCTCCACCACCCTAAATTTCTAAATAAAGTAATGTAAAATATCCACAGATGCCCAAACCCCCCTGCACCCATGCACATCTATGCTGATCAACTCTGTACTCATACTATGCCCACTCAGAACTTTAAACACCGACATGGTGAATAATGCGTGCGTAAAATGTCATCTTATATGATTACTTTAGGTATACCCAATATATCGCCCGACATTCCGATTATATTCCATTATATGGCGGCTCTATGAACATACACGTTGCCTGGTCCTTAACATACCAACTATTTCTCGGCAACATCATGGCTATACCACAGCACCATTGTTTCGTAATATAATAGAGCGTTCTCTGGAGTCGATGCGCATCCTGCACGTATCCTGCAGGCACGATAATGAGTCCATGTGAGAGTCCACGTCGCTCTCGACACCGACAACCTCGTACCTTTCCGAACACTTTTCAAGATCCTTATCTCGGTGTGTCTGCCATTTGACATGCGGCGTGTCGCCTTTCCGACTCGCTCTTCTCGGTCAGAACCGCACTTTGTCGCCATTTTTACGTATAGACTTACGGCTGCACCGTGTTCTACCTCAAAACACACTGTGTATAATATTTCTAGTAAGTCTAGCTCCAGTTTGACATTAGTTTCACGGAAGTCCGCTGTGTAGCTGCTTTTGGATTAAAAATTAAGTACAAGAAACAGGAAGTAATTTATACAATTATTCTTTGTCTTGACAGAAGGTAGCAGACATTTCAATAATAGCATCTTAATGATTTCTATAATTTAAAATTAGAAATTTACAGTGTCTTGTTGGTGTGTTTCTTGAATTTAGTGTTGGGCGTCATTCTGCAGTAACGTATTTGAGTGACGTATTTTGGACGAAGTTTTTTTCAAGCCTTTAGTGTCATTCCCCAGGAATAATTTTGTCCATGTTAAAAATTGCTTTCATCTTGTTTTCTCATCTGACATTCTAATTGATACAAAATTTATCTGCCCTTCATAAAAACTTTAACCTCACTAAAAATTCATTTTAAATTTTTTTACGTTAACCCATGCAATTTTCGTTAATAACAAATTTATTCATCCCTCATAAAAACTTTAACCTTCATGAAAATTCTTTTCAGACTTCTTTTCGTGTCATTCTCTACAATAGTTGCAATTAATACAGGATTTATTTTCCCAGCATACAAAATTTATCCTTGATGAAAATATTCGATGTTTCTTTTGTACAACTGCTTAAAATAATTCGGATTATTAATAAATGTCTATCCTTGCAAATTTTTAAGTTTTACGAGATATTTCTTCTAAACGTGACCTATACAGAATACGAATGCGGCTCTACCGCATTTAGTATGTAATTACACGCGTTTCAGACCAACACTTAATTTATAGTAGACTTGTTTTAAGTGTTAAATGCTATTTATACGGTATATAGTACCACGTTCCGTGATGCGTACGTAAAAATCATGTGAGTGATCTATCACTGTCACGTTTCCAGTAAAGGTCACATGTGACGGATAATAAAGATACAAACAAGTTCTCATATAAAGATACTAATAAGTGTAATCAGACTAAATAGCGATTGATCGTATTGTGATTATTTCTATGATTAACTAGTGGTAATTACAATCATTAATCAATTAAGAGTTATGAAAAATCGGTACGTAATCATATGTCACTTTTGTACTTTGTAACGATAGATCATTAATTTGAAGTTGATGTATGAATTATTAATTCATATTTTACTGAGACTTTCACATTTTATTGAAATGTCTGCATTATTAATTGCAGGTGTTTTCTAATTATGTATAAGAAAAGTACAATAGATATTCATTAGAGAGGAGTAGAAGTTCAATAAAATATAATAATGCGGACGTGTTTTGAATAAATGCAATTATAGTGCATTGTAGCAAACTATTCTCACTTTGAAAATTTCTTAAGTTTTTAATTAGAAATCTTGAAAATTCGTGTTCTCAATATTTTTAGATTTCTAGATTTCTAGATTTTTAGATTTCCAGCAGTTCAATTTTCCAAATTTCCAAATATCGACATTTGATATTTGTACATCTTTACACTTCTAATTTTCCAAATTTCCAAGTTTTCAAATTTTCAAATTTCGAATTTTCAAATTGCCTAATTCCCAAGTTTCCAAATTTTCAAATAACAAATTTCAAACTTCCTGAATTTCCAAATTTGAAACTTTGTAATCATCATAAATCTCTAAAGCCTCTGCCCTCACAACACATACTACTCTTACCTCTTGTACACTTGTTAAACCCACCACTGCAAAATATATTGCACCGTGCAATATATTGAAATGAAACCTGAAAACCGAATGCAGTATCGAGTCCTGAAACTTTTAATTTCACTATACGGCATTTGACAAGGGTTTAACTTACGATCCACCCTACATCACAACGATGATTGTGCATAAGCGAATTGTACGTGCGCGCTGTACTAACTTAAAACGGTAATGAAAAATTCGGCAAACTTAATTGAAACGTGAAGCTTGACAAGAACGAATGGTGGTCGAGGTTTTATTAATATTGAAATATTTCGAACTCGGAGTATATTAAATGCAGGTGTGCATACCGAACGTGCGAGTAAAATCTGGTTGGAGTTGATATACGTACCGCACGGTAGTTGACCGGTAGGTCGAGTCAGGCCAACCAACAATATTGCATTATTATTTATTAATTCGGAGCATACGAGATGTGTATCTCTTACGATGCGATGCTGCACTACCCAGCATCACGACTTTCTTATCTCCGCGGGCAGCCAGCGATTCTCAATCGGAACGAATGATTTTCTGCGTCAAATTTGCGAATATGGAGGATCATGATAATTTAACCAGTTAACTGTGGCGATTTTTTTGGAAAGCGCGCACCAGCGTGTGTCGCGATAATCAAGCGATGACGAATCAGCTCTCAAGAATTTATGAATCCATCTCAAATCATTTACATTTTATATTTGTTTATTTCATTTCGTGTTGACCTCTAAACATTTTAAACATATTACAATTTACGAATATAATTTAATTTTCGCCAAAATTACAATTTAAATATCAAATTGTAACAAAATTTTACGCATGACGGATATAGTCGTCATGACACAAAATTCTGCCACATCTTCATGACAGATATAGTCATCAAACACACTTGACTGGTTAATTATACGGTATACGTTTTGTGTGCAAATATAGTTGTTGGTTTGTTAAATAAGTAAGGAGTGCATTGTACAAATCGGCTGTTTCTATGAATCTTTCTGATTACAATTATGAAATAGTGAATAATCTACAAAGGTAAATCGATATTGAACCAATAGTCTACATAGGGTAATCGGTGTAGAATCAGTTTACAAAGGAAAATTGATATTGAATCAGTATACAAAGAAAAGGCGATATCGAATCAATAGTCTACAAAGGATAAACGATAGTAAGTTAATCTACAAAGGAATATCGTTACTGACTCGGTTTAAGGAAAATCGATATTGGATCAATAGTCCACAAAGAAGAAACGATGTAGGATCAATAGTCCAGAAAGAAGAAACGATATTGGATCAATAGCCCACAAGGAAGAAATGATATTGAATCAATAGCCTATAAAGGACAATCGGTATTGAATCGGCCTAAAAAGGAAAATCGATGCTGAATCAGTTTGTAAAGGAAAATCAATGTTGAACTAATAGTCTACGAAGGAAGAACAATACTGCAGCGATAAATTAATCTAGAAAAATTCTAATTACAATTGTGAAATAAGGTTATCAATTTTGATTGGTACAGGCATTTCTCCTCACAAATCACACCATAATTTAATTCGTAAATTATGGTATATTTTAACTAAGAGCATAACAATTACGTAAGGAATAAATTTTAATAATAATACATAATAATAAATTTTATAATAAATGTTAATGAAAATACTTTATGAAGTATTACTGAACGTACATAAATGGAACGTTTCTAACATGAAACATGAATATCACTTACAAATAATGCACATTTAAATTTTATAAGTACTAAATCATGATTTAAGAAGTTTCTCATTCTTCATATGTAGAAAATGTGATTTTCCACTAATTTTTCATAGCTTAAAAGCCGAAGTTTTTAAAATATTTACTGCTTTAAGATGTAATGTACGAAACATAAGACGGAAACAAAATATTTGGACAATAAAATTAAAGGAATGAGTGATTTCGTTATTGACCTAACGTGAATGACTATTTCGAGATTCTGATTAAAGGTTTACTACCTCTAGGGTTGTTATGTACTTAATTGCAGTAATAAACGACTATAAAAGTTGCTTATCTGACAAGTGCAAATGAAGAAAACAACAAGTGCCATTTCTTAAAAAATTGATTTACGTTTATGAAAGGTATACATAAATCAATGTTACTAAACATGAACTGAAATAATACAATTCTTTATACCTTTTGTAAATATCAAATTTTTTTATATTCTGTCAGTAAATCAAATTTATGATGATGAAAAAATGTTTTCTCCTAGACATTCAGTTTTGACATTTACAGTTCACAGTTATATTTACTTTCATTCTCCAGTTTAATTGCAACTAAGCAGATTCATTTTTATAACGTTTAATTACCTAGACGGATTTGATCACTTTGATAAATCAAAAAAGTATGACATTTTTTGAATTTTTTATGTAAATGACAGTAATTATAATATTATTTTTGAGCTCTTCGTAACACTTTCACAAAAATTTATAATCACACAAATCTTTCCTCACATTCGGCCTTGTAAAATCTTCCGTATAAACATTATCTTTCAAATATCCCCATAGGAAAAAATCTGAGGGCGTCAGATCTTGTAACCTTGTTCAAAAATCGATACACCTCGTCCAAACATTTGCTCAGAAATATCTCCACAAACACAAAACACTCGATGCAACCCGAATTTCGTGATACTAAAAGAAAAACATCTGAACTAATCATTGCCTGCTATAAGTGACTTAATATTTCTATATAGACAGCTACATTGAACGGTGTATAAAAAATATATAATTCTACTTATAAAAAAAAAAAAACGAGCTTAAACGTCATATCTCTACATAAGAAAGAAAGCTTCACCAAATAATACCCTCTGCAGTCATGTAAGTTTTATCTAATTTTCTGTATTATCAGTATTTTCAAAGGTATTCGAATAGGTTGATTTGTCAGATAATTTACCCTCTGAAATCAGTTTAATCAAAACATTCTGTATAATCAGTATTTTCGGAAGTATCCGTAGGTCGATTTAAATGGAATCCCGTATACGAAAAGAAAATTATGTAACAGAAAAAAATAATTCTACAAGAGTCTCCTAGACTCTGTCACCAGTTACGGGTTAAAGATACAAGTTGTCCAGATTGTGTGGGGCACCCTGTACACCAGTGAATACCATGGGCAGTGTACACCTACGAGTACCTCCGAGCAGTGCAATCTAGTGGCATCGGTCTGACCTCTCAGTCCCAGTGGCTACCGTTCTGTGATTACCATGATAATTCGTTGGTTCGCCTATACTCACTACCAATGCCCCTTGGCAGGCCAGATAATATGCAATACTCTCCGATAGAGCAGATTCCATATTCTTAACGACGACCCATGAGCATATCTGGACCCATTGTTTTCCGGTCTCGACCTCACCAAAAGCGCACGTATATCTCGTATATCGCTGGCGAAAAGTACCGGCATGTTCTCTCAAAACACTTTTTATACCGCCGAACATGAAGAAAGCTTTTAGCAAACCATTTTGGAATGATCTGAATAGAAGAAAGTAGGGTAAAACCGTGTACTCCTTCCTTTTCACTGATAAGACTTGTTATTGTTCAACAAACTTTATAAATTGTACTAAGAGGAAAAACTTGTCTGGACTTTTACTTATCTTCTTTTTATTTAAGATAATGCACGGTGCATGATACACGCGCTTTTAGAATGCAAACGAAATAGGTATAAGCGAAGAATAAAACATAAGCTATTATATGGGTATGTTAATTCATTTCCTATTTCGATAAAAATCAACACTCTGAGATAAATTAGATTCTGTTATTTAAAATGAGAAACAGGAAACCGGTCGACCAGTCGGATAATTTTACATCGAAACTAATACAACATCCGAAACTTCAATTAACTTGAATTTCTTTATTCAAATGTGATTCTTGGTGGATGTTTAAACAAGTTTAAATAAAAATTAGTTTTAAGCATCTCGAATACGTTTATTCTCAACAGGTTTCCCATCGTTTATTTTTAAATGTCCTGTACGCAACATTACGAAATTTCGCATGAGATGCATGAACGTCGACGAAACGAATCCAAAGCTGTTTAAATTCGGCTTACACGAGAAGTAATCGCGTGGGTGACGTCTACCTGACGGTAGCTGGACAACCATCACGATAATAGGCGATATATATGTATGCAAGCTTCAAGATTCATAAGCAACGAGAGCAACGGGTGCTACTTGGGACCCATGTCAGACTTGTTCTCTACGCTCGTCCTTATGCAGAGCAGGGACGATTTCCTCGTATCCGAATGGCTTGAATAATATACGTTTGAAGTTAATGGTCTCCATTCAAGGCGCCTGCTATGCTTCAATATACCTATATATCGCCGCACGCTACTCACCGACGTGCCGATCCCACGTTCTATACGGTTCTCATGTGTCACTCAAGAAATCGCCGCGTATGCACATACGGATGCAGCGTAAGCTTCTTTTGGATAAGTACACATATGTGAACTTGACGATTTCTTAATGTCAAAGCTTTCACCAAATTTTGAAGTTACAAATCTCAAATTTTTTACGTTTTAAATCGTCGAATTTCTATAATTCTCATTCTTCAAATTACAGAATTTTTGAATTGCTAAATTTCTATAGTTGCGAAATTTTCAAGTCTCTAAATTTCAGATATTCAAATTCCCATACTTCTGGATTTTCAAATATTTAAATCTTCAAATTTCAAAATTTATCATTTTTCAACTCTCCCAATTTCTCGAGTTCTAAAATGTTCAACATTTCAACAATTCCCATTTCGACAACTCTAGACCCCGGTATCCTTGATATCCCTAAATTCTTAAATATAAAGACTACAGTAAAAATACATAAATGTAACTTTAAATGCTAAATCGATGTTTACTGAAATTTCCCACACCCAGAATGAAGTTCAATATAGTAGAAAGCTTGTTTAATTGAGAATATACGAATAGTCTTGCGATTCACAGCAGGAACAATAATATTTCACACATATGGTGTACAAATACCGATACGAAATCACTATATTTCATTCTTAATTCTGCCATAGCCTCGAAGTTTATTACAATATGTAACATCCATGGGTTTTGCACGCGGATAACGGAGACCTAACTGCTACCACATTACACTAGGATTAGGAGAAAAGTAGAACCTATGTGACAGCGAGGGAAGTCAATTCCACTGCGCATAGGTGCGGGATAAAACTAACTTACAATAAAGCAAACAATATTAAATGTAACATACGTGTATAAATGTGTCTACTCAATTTCCCTCCCTTAATTAATATCATATCGATTCTGTAGTTATTAACGGTAGTTAAGTTAAAGAACCGAGAATCAGAAAAGATAATAACTTTTTAAGTTGTTTTGAAAATAATTCAGGAAAAATTAATTTTTAGTCATGAAAAAAGTAATAGTTCCAGTCTTACAGAAAATTATAGAAGAAAGAGATATTTAGAAATATTAATATATTTCATACCGTTGAAAGATATTTTATTTACTAATAAAATAATGAAAACTCAACAGAAGACTGTTGAAGTATTACGTCAAATATTTACCTATGAAGTAACTTACTGGTAATTAGCAAACAAATTATCACAGTATTAATAAAAATCAATAATCATCGAAAATAACCAAAAAAAAATCGCGTTGTCAGCAATGTTTCATCAAAACCAATTTTCGTTATGGCTAACAGTGATCCATAATAAAAAAATATTCATACTATGTATGTATATTTGTTGTAAAAATATTGCGGTATAAAAAATAAAAGACGAACCACATATTTTGACGCATCAAACCGACGCGGTGCGTCGCAAGGCAAACGTACAATATTTCCTAATTTCCTGTATCAAAATATCTACCTTTATAAAAATCAGAGAATTCCGAAATTAGATAACACAGTAACTTTCACATTACATTTCCCAGATATCATTTTTGTCGATTATCATATTTGAATCCACAAGACCCATCATTAAACGAGATATAAAAAACAGTTAAAAAATTTCATCGTATTCAAAACCACAGTATTCTTCCTCAACGAAATTCATTTGAGACTTAAAATATGGAAAATGTTCTAAACTCTTACCTCCCTTGATAAGTGATCGTGTTAAATCCCAAGATGCGATCAATTAACAAATACATTTCTCACGATACTAATTTCTCACATCGACGTCCTTCTACATGTAACAAAATTATTAAAAACACAAAGCTACCGAATCGCATAACGTTACCAGTGCAAAATGACGGCAAGTAAAGTTGCTCATCTGCACGGAGCCTTATCCTGAAGATCTATAATACTCGCGTCGTCGCGAGATTGTCGCTCGAGACAACTCTAGCTGTAACTTATTTACGCTAGGCGGACACTTTCGCGCGCGACTTTCGCGTATGTCTAGTCAGAGAGACCAACTTAGATATCAACTTTTACGTTCAACTCAGGCAGACTTCTCTCGCGACCTCGCGATCTCAACCGTGAGAAAGGGCACGGCTGTTCTCGCAGAGACACGCCGCGACTTTACAGACCTGCTTCGTTGTTATAATTTTATTCGTGAGCAGAGGGCATTTTCACTTTACCCCGGGAATGGTCATGTCACATAAGTACGCGCACTAGCACCTGAATGGACCGAGAACCTGAATGCGGTAAACGATAGACGATGACAACCATTACAAACAATCCCCTCCGCAAAACTACCTCCTTAATTTCATAAATTTCCCAGAAATATTTTTTAAAAATAGTTTAAAAATAGTTTTAATCGAAAGATATTCCGAGTTACGTTTTTCGTGTCAACACCAAAACAGGTGTGGACAGTTGACATGTGCTCCGAGTTTTAAATAAAGCATTCAACTACTCGTTAATAACAAGCAAAGAAATGAAAATTGCCATGTCTGGAAGAAAGTCAATGATACGTTCCTCCTCTGGAATAATATGAAAGACTGGAATGACTGACAGAAGAACGCAAGTGTGCATTCTATAAATTCCAAGGATTCATTCCTGCTTGTATTGCAACGCAAACGCAGTAATTGAGCCTCGCCATGGAGATTTAATGTAATCTCAGAAGACCAGACACTGATATAATAACGGGTTAAATTACTCTGGACATTTTCAGTTTGATTCACCATCGAGAGTGGACTATTATTTACAATTGCTTTACGTCGGGAACAACATTTCTGATTACCTGTTGTCCACGTTTCTACAAATCATCGGGTAAACAGGGTATAACCCCGATTATCGGAACAGCATTGAATGAAACGATCGTTTAGCGGTAAATTTAATTATCGGAACATACAATTATCTGTACAGTGACGTTAAATAAATAGGCAAGAGAATGTTCGCTACGAAAAAACCGCACGACTCGCAAACTTAGTAATTATATTTCTCTTTATTTCACTTTTGACCTTGGAACAAATTCTACAACGTGTTTCATTTAAGTTTCAAATTGTTTTTATTATGAGTAAAAGTACAAAAATGTAAACGGTAGCTTACAAGGTGCCTAAACTTTGAAACTGTCAGTAATTGCACATTCTGTTCTCAAAGTTCAAATCGGAAAACGACACCCAGTATATTTCATTGATTAAAATTTATAAATGTAAGAGTTCGAATACTCTGATGAGTCACTGTGTGTCCCGGTATCCAAACGATCGGTTTCCAGCTGGTAGTTTTGGTCAACGAAAGAAATTTAATTGCATTTCGTTAATCCGGCTGTTTACCAATTTTGATTAGATTGAACGTTTTTCCCACGTGTTCCCTTTCTTATCGCGGCATTACATTGAAACCTTATATATTTGCAGACCTTGAATCGTGGTAGAGACCGAGTTGCACAAAAACCGGCTCAACTTACTCGATGCTGAACAATTTCGTCACTAAGGGAGCTACCTTCTATCAAAAAGTTGCTTTTATAATGTTCAGCGAAGACTGAAATGGCAGTCAGAGGAGCACCGAAATTTGCGAGGATAATGCGTGTACATATAGGGTGTTTCGTAACATGCTCGACCTTCCTTTTGTGGCTATATAAAAAGAGGAACTTATCAACGAACATTTATGGATATCAAGGCTCCAATAAATAGCGACATTTCAAGAATAATTCAAATCCCTATATATCCAAATTGTTAAATCCCACAATTTTCACATTTCCAAATTCCTAATTTTTTAATTTCGCGACGCCTAAATTAACCAAAGGTCAATGAATGATATGACTTTATTTCTATACGGCATTTTTCTTAGAGAAGGCTAGTGCTCGCACGTGTACAGGTCACGATATAACGCAAATGGTAATATAATACATGCACGACATAACTAATGATTATACGACACATGACATAACGTGTGGTGATGTAATGCTCGGGAAATATAACATGTGACAATGCAACGTTCGGTGATATAACGCATGACGATACAACTCATAGCTATACAATAGATAACAATATATCGTGATTATACACTGCGTAACGGTGACAGTATAACGCATGGCAATATAACACGCAGTTACACAACGTGTAGCTATATAATGTGTACGATATATTACACATTTACACTATCTTTACGTAGATATGTCTATGTAATTTCCACACATGTTATATTTTTACATATGGGTACTTAACATAAGCAATTATAATTTTGACACCAACCTAATGTAGTTACAGAATTATAATAGGTACTAATATGTTCATAAACTATTCATCACATACTTATATGTTAAGTGCATAAATATGTGCAAATTAGCTTTAACTTAAAATATTTTAAATTAATATAAATGCTATTACTCACATGAAAATCTTAACCGTTAAAAAATTTGAGAATTTATGAACGTTAATCTTCACATCCAATATCGGTAACTGAAATTTCAACAACGGTTAAAATATTAATGCTATACACAAACGTAAGCACATTTCACTTTTGGGTGACTGTATCCACATTGAAAAGAATAATTTAGATAAGATGGGTCCCACACTTTTGGTTAACAATGTATAAGAAGATTGATTCCGCTCGACCAACCTCAAATAGCGTAATAAAAATTAAAATATACAAGCGAGACTCGAAATCTCTGAACAGCAACAAGGTGACCAAAGAAATGGTGCATTGTTCGTTACCCTTGTTCTCCTCCCGGTAAATGAAATCGAGAGGGTAACGAACGGCTTCGCACCCGACGTACGTATAAAACAGCGGACCCCAACGAAGATTCCTCTTTTAATCTTTTCCCAAAGAAAACCAAAAAGGGGGTTAAGAGGATCGTGTATGACACCTGGACGAAGATGGTTCGATCCGGTCGGTCCAGTTTCACGGCATAAAGATAAACGGGTCATTACATTGAACGTATACGACATAGATTCGAACTCGTAGAACAAAAATAAAGACACCTCCGTCGATCCTCGATTTGCCACAGCTTCCCCTGCCATCGTATCTGGTATCGTGGCAACGGGTGGGAAGAGGGGGACAGGGAATCAAAGAAGTCCGCCATGTTAACTCGTGACTCACCCCGAACCCAAGGGAAGGATTCAAACAACAACAAAAAAAAGAGAGAAATAAAAGAGTGGAAAGAGAAACAGGGGAGAAGACGGGAGAAGGCATGACGTCGAAGAGAAACCACCCTTGCCGGTATTCGCACGGAACCCATGCGAAATTTTCAGACCCCACTCCGAAATGGAATAAACTCGTCGAAGGGTGGCTTTTCTGCCCGCCTCCCTCGAAGCTCCGACCCTTCCTCCTTTCGCTAGGGTAGCGAAAGACGATGCTGACTGGCCATCGAGCCAGCAACCCTGAGTACCGACCCATTCCCGGATAGGTGGAATCTGGCCGAGGGGATTCGGGAAAGGGTGTGGTCGAAGGTAGCGAAATTTATGCTAATCACTATAGCCTTTAAAGCCCTCGAAAAGCGCGGGTTAAAAAAGAAGAAGGGTTCCCATGCGTAGCCTCTCTCCTGGCCAGCTCCATCGATTTTTCTCCCTTCTATGAACATCGCCGCGTATCGGCTGTGATGTGTGAGCTTTTCAGGGTGTAGGTTGGAAACGAAAGAGGAGAGCGACCGTACGTACACGCCGATACAACCCCATCCCGTAACCTATACACCGATCGTTTCGAGCGTTCGTATACAGGGACGCGAGCGTGGTGCGTGAAAACGAGAGCATGCGGGGCAAAAATATTGCGTGCGTGGTCCCTGCAGTGTCGGACCGACGAAAAACTCGGCCGGGTAGGCGACGAAAAACGCGACGCGACGCGGCACGACGCGATGTCGCGACCGATCGTCTTCCGTGGTTGGACTCGTCGAATCTTTCAATGGAAACTGGTCCTTATTCGCGGTAACGTTCACCGTCTGCTCGTCAACGTGCTGCAATTTACTTCTTTGGTGGTGGTGCATTACGCGAGGAGGATCGCGAAAGCCCTCAACGTTTTATCGCTTTTGTCGAAGAGAGCTGAACAAGGATCTGGATACGCTGCGCATTCGCACCTGCGTCTCCGCCGCGACCAACGGGAACGCATGTGTCGATATGACCTGGATGCACGTACTGCACCGGTGTTGACGAGGAGTGAGTAACTACGTACGGATACGAACACGGTGTCACTTCAGATTTTTCCAACGATTCGTACGGATGGCTTGCTTTCGACGGGATACTTGCATGCGCCGGCCCGATCATCGGGCCTCGACATCGCACGGATATTTCTGGAAATCGTGCTCGGTTTACTTTATATAAATATAGTGGTGATTATCGAATCATAATTGTATTTTGATCGGATAAACAGAGTCGCGAACTTCGTTTTCTTCTTCAAGCACGTTTCGACATGTTACATTGGTCTTGTATTAGTATATATAGAAGGTCGTGCACCGATTAAAGCTAACTCTCGCTTTCAACATTGGTTCGCTACGTTTTATCAACGTTATAGTTCTGTGTAACATCTTTTGGAGTCATAGTTTCTATTTCGGTATTACCAAAGGCCAATTGAATGTGTACGTTGATATTTAGTGCAAAGGAAGTCAATTTCTAGAAATGGTATCACACTCTCTGGATAGTTAAATGATTCTGTGATACGATGTATACACTTGAGTTCGATCTACAAGATGTTAAATAATATCTTTACAATTTTCTTCGTTTGTTATCACAAGATAGCTCCAAGTGCCTGTCGTGCAATACCAACCACCGAACATTCAGCTTCGAACAAATACTGCTCCTTTTCTGTCTGTATTTATACTTTTTAATTTTGAATGATTATTGCGGATTATTCACATTTCATCCAAGGTGTCTTGGTGAATGGAGTCCAGCTAAATAAGAGTTTATTCATACTTTGGATGTGCATCGGATAATTCATCTATAGTGAATGTGAATTATGAAAACTGGAGTAACTGCGCGAACTTGAATTAGTTGAATTTCACTAATTTTCAGAATGTCGATTAAAACAGTGAATGTTGGATTTATAAAAAGTTTGAATATATTCCTATGTATGAATCATCTAATCAGTTCATGATTCTTCTTCGTTCAAGCATCGTCGTTTGGATAAAGTGCAGATGCAAACAATACTACCTCTCATTGCGATTATTTATGATGCTCCTACAAAGCGTGAAGTCTAAGTTTGCCATAAAATTAACTTACTCATTTTATTTTGAGATGATCATCGTGGAAGATTAATTGGAAAACACTTTCATTCACATTTCATCCACAGTGATTAGTGAATTTCTAATTTTATTAAAATGAATAAATGATTCATTTATAATAAAGCACCACTCACAAATATTTAATGTAAATTTATTTGGAATTATGCTAAGTTTGGTTAGGACTTTCACCTTTCACGTACATGAATAATCCGCAATAATCATTTAAAGTGGAAAATAATTTGGGAAACATAAAGAAAGAAGATGATAACTGAGCGAAGACAGAAATAAATTAATAAAGGCACTGAAGAATTCGCTTCTACACAATTCTCTAACGAAGATTAAGTGCAGCGCGTTAAATTCAAAAATTAAACACAAATCAAGAAGCAAATAACAAATTTAAAAAATAATATAAAAAAAAAATTAATAAATTTATCTGTGATGTACGCAAACAAAAATTTGGATTATAAGCCTTCTATTTTAACATTTAATTTTGTCGCCGATAACATTATTAATCGCTTACATTAAAAAATTTACTAAGTAAACGCTGAACAAAACTGAATAACAACTTTCTATGAACTAAAAATAACGCCTTTTATATTTTTGTTAATTATCAATTTTTATCATGAAATTTAAGAACAACAATTTTGCTTTATTTGTTAAATTTACATCACAATTGTTTCAAATTTTTTATCAAAACTAGAATAAGATATGGTAAAAGAACTTGTGGTGGTTGGTACTGCACGACTCTCACATATAACACACCGCCATTTTGTACTTCCACTGCTCATCTCGCAAATGACTTCCATAAATAAATGACTATAAACTACACATTACAATTCATAAGTTTATTTCTGTTCATTCGTGTTTTTAAAAGAAGACTAGGAAAAATATAATAAAAGCGAATAATGCATTAGGATACTGATATACAGAGTGTAACTTTTAATCAATCGGGACAATATTTGTGACTTGTTTCGACAATTTAACAGAAAAATACCTTAAATAAAAGATTGTCGACAGTTTGATATTTAAACAAGAAATGTCTCACTTTGCATTAAAGAAAGCAGTATACGTAAAGAATTACGCAGAAGGAGTTCCATTATGAAACACCTATTTTCAGGTTTCAAAGAATCAATACATTCTTTCAATTGGTATCACAGCATCTTCAAAATAATCAACTAAAATTTTATTCATAAGAAATTAACAAATAGTGAAGCAATATGGTGAAGAACGAGTTTTAACAAATGTGTTTCCAGAAATATCTGTTGTTTATATTTCACCTCCAATCGGTTCGCATGTATCGATTAATTTCATGTTTCTTCTGTGTGCACACGTGAATTTACGAATTGACTTTTGTTGTTAATACTCCCTTCATAATGTATACTGTTGTACATATTTTTCCTTAAGGAAAATGGCGATATTTGCGGAAGCAATAAATGTCACCATGTAGAAATAGCATTTTCATCAAACAGTATTATTGAGATAACCTCATTGTCAAGTTAACAAATTAGACACTCATCAATTTAACAAAATTCTTGCGATAAATAATCCTTTGTAATGCAACTATTTACGGAGACATTAGAAAAGCAGAAACAGAATTATGATTAGAATTATGAATGTAATATTTTGGAAGGAATTTGGGAATTTAGAGATCTAGAAATTGAGAAATGGGGAGATTTGAGAACTTCAGCATTTCGAAATGTGATAATTTGAGGACTGAAAGATTGGAAAATATAGGAAGTTAGGAATTTAAAATGTTGTAAATTAAAAGAATTTTTGATGTGTACAGAAATTTAGAGAATTGATGTTTGAAAATTTGGAAACTTAAGAATTTAAAAATTTGGAAATTCAGGAACTTGGGGATTTGAAATTTTGAGTATTTAAGGATTTGGAAGTTCAGAAACTTAGAAATTTAGAAACTCTAAACTTGGGAACTCTTGGACAAGTTTAATATTTGCAGATTAAAAAATTTGTTAATTCCAATATTTTAAGGTTTTGAGATGTTAAAATTTCAGTATTTAAAAATTTCGAGATATGGAAATTTCTACATTCGCAAATTTGAAACTTTGAAAATTTCTATATTTAAAGATTGAGAAATTTTAAAATGTCAGTGTTTACATCATTTAAAAAGATTCAAATTTCTGCATTCAGAAATTAGAAAATTATTAAATGTAGAAGTTCACAAATCTATACACAGACATACAGAAATTTGCGAATTTAACCACTTTTACGTTTTGAGATTTTAAAATATTGCACTTTGGCAATTTTCAAATTTATGATTTTTTAAAACTTGCACTTCTCATAAGAATCAGATCTCACTCCGATTTCATAATAGTCTGTAAAATTCTCGCGCTGAATCTCTCCCATGGAAATTTCACTCGAGTATAAAAGTTAAAAGGGCAATACATATATTGACATACATGATATTCGAGGACAAGGACGAGGTTCGGGAGAAGGACGAACATGCAGAGAAAACGAAGAGGACGAAAGATGCATGAGTCGTCTACACGTTCGCGTAGGCATATAGCACGCGTGCAAATAATCGCACGCACAATACACACCGCTTGTGTGGGCCAAGAGACGCGGTATTCCTTGCATTTACAATTCAATTTATATGTGGCTAGCAAGATGGTGGCCGGGAATAAAACCCTCTTGCAAAGGTGGAGGATCTCTATGTGATTCCTTGTACTGCGGTATCACATGAGCCGATGTAAAAAATTTGTATGCTAGATTGATAAAATTTGGATAGATGTTTGAGGTGATTAAGGTTAGGTTAGATTAAATTAGTTTAGGTTAGATTAAGGTTAGATGAAATTAGGTTACTTTAAATTAAGGTTATATTAAATTAGGTTAGGTTAGATTAAGGTTAGATTAGGTTAGATTAAATTAGGTTAATTTAGATTAAGGGTATATTAAATTAGGTTAGGTTACATTAAAATTAGATTAAATTGGGTTAGTTTAGATTAAGGATATATTAAATTAGGTTAGGTTAGATTAAGGTTAAATTAAATTAGGTTAGGTTAGATTAAGGTTAGATTACATTAGGTTAGTTTAAATTAAGGTTATATTAAATTAGGTTAGGTTAGATCAAGGTTAGAATAAATTAGGTTAGTTTAGATTAAGGTTATATTAAATTAGGTGAGGTTAGATTAAAGTTAGATTAAATTAGATTAGGTTAGGTTAGATTACGTAGCTAGATACAATACGCAATGTGGCAGACCTTTTTATACGTTTATGTGATTAGTGGATTAAGATAATTAAAATTTTCAATCGCGAAGGCACTCATTTTACGACAAACATCAATAAAGAGCAAAAATGAGAGAAATTAAGAAACCAAGAAAATTGAGTTAGATTCAATAAATCTCTTATAACATTTTGGAGTTTTTGTTTTTGTGGTAAATGACATTATTATACCCATTTTATGTTGTAGCTTAAATGGAGCTTTCAAAGTGTGTATCGTATATCGTAAGCAAGGATAACTTTGATCAGATTAATACAATTTTGGGCCAAAATTGAAAAGTGATCTTATTCTGTAAATTATTAAATTAATCTATTCACATTCTTATTGAAATAGAACGCAGTTGTAAAATTTTGCAGAAACTTATCAACAAATGAAGCATTAACTATTTGTTAATTTAATAACAAATAAAAATATATAATTTATAATTATTCTTCTATAGGTGATTAAAATTTGCTAACAAACTACTCTTGCATTTTTAATATTACTTGGTATGCTGAATTTCGAATAAGAAGAATAACTAAGTAATTATTTGAACATCATTTCAAATGAATTATTATCCATAATTTCAAACAGCAGTAATGAAAATAATTGACTGAAATACAATTTAAAGTGGCAATTTCTTATTTTAATTTCAAACAAAAATAGCGCAGCGCTGGGACGAGCAAATGCGCGCTTACAGTATGTGTTGCAATTATTAACTGAAATAAGTTAATTAATAACTGATTCGTAGCGGTGCTCCCCGACCAGTAATTTAAACTATCAAGAATTAATGATAGCTTATCTAGACGAAAGGCGGTAGTAGCAGAACTCGCTACTTGGAATTTTAATCATGCCAATTGCCCTCAGTAGCATATTCGATACAGTGGATTCTATTACCTCTATTTCTCAATAAAAAATTATAAAAAATATATGTCTGGTTAAAAATGAACATGCAATCAGTTCATGTAAGAAATTCTCCGGCGAAGAATGTAATATTGTGAATACCGAATAAAATAGCAAAGCTATGTTTAACCTGGTGCACCGTTTGGGTTAAACTGACCCGAGATGGTCCTCAATTATTTAGCAGTTTCTTAATGAAACTAATTGCGGGAATTCAACTGACTTCTATAGTTTGAACGTCGACTTTTATTTTTTTCGTCATGTAAACACCGTTAAGAATTAATTAAAATTAATTTCAAATGTTAGAACTGAGTGGAATTACAATTTAGCTGGTAAAAATCGAATACACTAGAAGTTAACCGTTAAAAGATTGGTCTTTTTTAACTCGTGTTATTAACATAAATCGAATCATATATTGTGCATAGTTCAAATTTTCTGTTATTTATAAATAAATCTCATGTATTTATAACGAAACTTGTGTAGTGTTTCAAAATAAATATTTCTCCATTACTCATTAACAGTAGCAAGTTTTGAGAAAAGTTATTGAAAAAGTCATTCAACGATACAAAATGAGGGATCTTACATTTCTTACTTCAAATCACAAAATTTATTATCAAGTTACTGTCAAAAAGTATGCCCATAAAAATATAGCCGAGATAAAAAATCATAGTAGCTAGTTCAGGTACCATTCTTCGTTTATTTATTCTTTTTACCTCTAAAGTTTGAATTTAAAAATAACTAATCACCAAACGCCTCTAAATCAAATATTAATACAATTAAATAATACTTCTATGATAAATAAATAAACAAATTTGCCTAATATTTTGTCATCCAATAGTCAATAAATGCATTTTAAACATTATCAGATGATTTGAATAAAAATACAAAGTTCCCTGTAAAAACCGGAGTTTGCATTTTTTAAGAAATAATATAAACAAAATTCGTTTTGACTAATTGTTTCTATTTTACAATGCAATTTTCAAGTTTTGCTATTGTAGATGGTTACATATGTATTATGTATTACTTAAACCGGAACACCCTGTACAATGGTAGTTCTAGTTCACAAAGCAGAATTTCAGGGGGTTAGAGTTGGGAGGAGGGATCAAACTCAGGGAGGGGGAATGACGTTATAAGCCCCACCTCCTTCCATCACAAATACTTATTATAATTGGCTGCCTCCTCCCTCACATCATAAAAGATAAAGTATCACATTATTGGTCACAGTGTCTGCCATTTTGTCGTAGCCCTTTTCATTAACGGATCACTCAATTTTAAATTGATCACGGTCAATTTTTAATTGATCGTTTCTTCTATCTAATACATTACGATTATTTTTTCGAATAATTAACCTCGGCTATTTTTAACTATTTGCCTTCCAATTTGTTTAAGAAGTTAGCGATATCCGCCGTGTAATGATAAAGCATTTAAGGACAGAACTAATTTTATTAAATTTGTTAAAGTTTAGTAGATTTGTAGTAACTTGATAGTTTCGTTACTTCGAAATTTAGTAACTTGAAAATTTAAGAAATTGAAAAGTTTTAGATTCGACTATTTCAATACACCAAAAGGAAAACCTCGATAAGTTAAAAATTTCAATATCAGAAAGTAAAAAATTTGGTAATTTAGTAAACTGGTTAATTGAAAATTTAGTAACTTGTTTGTATAAAAATTTAGAATGTAATGAAACTTACAATTATTTTTGTCTAGCTAATTTTTAACTCGTTCTGTACTCAATAAAATGCTCTTGTTTTTCCTATGCGTAACTTTCTTGCTATAAATATACTTTACAACCGCACTCTATAAAATGATGTTTTATCGTATTACTCATTTTTAAACTTTCGTTTATCCTCTACTCTATGTCCGTTTATTATCTCCATTCCCACTGTGTTCATGTGTTAATTTGTAAAATGAAACGGCGTACGACTAATTGCCATTATAGCGTGTCTTACACGGCCATTTTCACCGCGTGAAAATGCGTTTCCCTAAATGTCCTTTAAAATTAAGGACCAGTTTTTTAATCACGATTTAAACTGCAATTTCAACTTGAGTTAAATGTTTACTTTTGTTTTGTACAAACTTACACGAAATTTCATAAAATAACACGCTTTCCCACTTTTAAAAATGAAACAGAAAGTAAAATAAGGAACGTAGTAAAAAAGTAGTAGAATAAAAAATATTTCTAATTCTTAAATTAATAATAAATAAATAATCACACTAATTTTTGTACATATATGAAACAATCATACCATTTTATATCGTCTAAATAATCCAAGTGTAGATTACGTTTTATTGAAATTAAAAAGTTAATTATGTAACGTAAATCTTGTACCGAAAAATAGTAAAATTAATAAAGGGTAAAGTGTAAACTTTGATATGAATTATGTAAATTAGGTTTAAACAAAGTATGAGCTATTACGGAAAAACCGGCCTTAAAAACGCGCATGATCAAACACATCCCACGTAATAATCGTGATGTCTGCCGGGACTGTCCGATCGAAGCGAACAGCTTTTTCTGGTTGTCCACTCCTTTCTCCTTTCAGAGACTCAATAGTTATTAAATTCATATCTATCGGAAGCATTTAACGACCTTTCCATTCAATTTATTCGCGTAGCTGAACACCAGAAGTTTTAACTCAGGTACGTACAATAAGCATTCGCTTCGATTCTGCTCATCGTAAATTTTTAATAATAAATTATAACAAATACACATTATTACTTATGAACAAAATAAAAGGAAGAAATATAATTTCTAAAGTAACGAAGAAAGGAAGAAGTTAGAAATGACCTTGAAATCCTTAGTCAAAGTCGATACATCGTATCAATTGAGTCCAAGTCAATTCGACATCGTGCAATTTGATCGGATAGTTCTTTCTATTTCCTATCATTTTAGAATTATAACTGAAACCAGTTGCGTGTGGTGCCTCATATACTAACCAGATCAAACTAGATCCTCATGATGTAACGATTAAGATTTAAATGATGTCTATAGTAAAAGTACAACATGCGATCGAATAAAATGGCAAAATAAATTTATCCGAACACGTCTCAATCTGTCAGTTCTTGAACAGTAATTTCTGGTACACGCTCTGAGGCAAGAACTCTATCGAGTTTTTATGATTCCTAATTAGCCTTGTCTTTTCCCGATTAATTACGAATAAAACGTAGTTTGACAAGGCAAATGTGAATCTATTGGTCGATAAATACGGCGAGTCTGATAATACCGCAATCTTGGGAAGCATAAAACGTCCGTAAGCCTGATTCATGCATGGATTTCACGGAGATTGTATGACTTCTTTTTATTCCTCTCGATTTATGTCTTACACATGTACGCCATAAAACGCTGTGTTTAATCAATATATGACAATTTTGTAGCAATTGTATGCCGTCTTGAGATCACACGCAATTTAGAACGGAAATCAAAGATAACAATTATTCTGCAAATTTTTTAAATGAACAGAAACGTTTTAGATTTTTACGAAATATTCTCTTTTTACAAAACAATGAATTTAAATTCCAATGATTATTTAATATATTATTTAAAGTCCAAATGATTTCAATTATTTGGAAGAATTTAATGTATAAAATATTTACAAGAATTTAGAAAAAAAATATTGACGAAAATTTAATTTTTACAAAATGAAAGACAGTCATAAAATTTTGCAGAAATTTATTAACGAATGAAATGATAAACAAATATTAATTGATATTAATTTATAATAATTTTGGAATGGTATATAGTTGATTAAAGTCACAATACAAACAACGCATGTTAATTAATTTACACTCGTCTAATATCAAAAACATACAAATATTGGATCACGGAATAGACGTAAATTCCAAAAAACGTCTCATCTCAAAAATTAATAAACGACATCATCAATTACAAAAGCAACATGAACAGAATTAATATACCTATATTTATATGCCATCAACAGTTTACACAGTTAAAAATATTTTCAAGGATTGCACATGAGTTGGCATGAAAGGAGATTTAAAAAATGAAAAATGATCGTTGGTAAAAAGTATAACTACCCCGTTAGTAAAGTTTCCCACGTAAAGAACATAATAGTTTTTACGAATGTACGGCACGTAGCTCGAATTATTATTATTTAAGATTTCAGTTACCCACGCTGTCTCTTCAACCATACTGTAACAAAGGAACCTGCGAGGCTGGCTCAAATATATCAAGGGTTACATTAAGAAACTCGATTATAATTCAGCCGGTAGTGGGGACTACTACTTTTCGGAATTTAGTTAATAAGCCCAGACAGGATGTTCCCCTTCATACAGAGCTGCTACTTCTATGGGTCTCATTTCCATTATGGCGTCTAGTACGGCACCTTAGCTCGCACGATGGTCATTTAACTACTGTACGTCTACTGTGCTGACCACTTAAATCAGTCCATATTTTTACGTATTTCATGCTTGCTATGCCCAGAAGGGTAAGGGTGCCAACGGTGGATGATTCAAGGAATAACGGGCATACTTAATGCGAGCTTTACCCTCCTTCGTACTTAACCCCTTTTCTAAGGTCATGTTTGAAACTGTTGCGTAGTTGGATGCTTTGTAAGCTTCTTTTGGCTAAGAACAAGTGCAGGGGAGACTCCCACCATTAGTCTTAGATTTTTGGGATTAAGTATGTGAACTTCAAATTTTGAATACACGAATTTTGAGTTTTGAATGCTCGAATTCCAAACTTATAAATTTTTATTTGTTTAGATTATTAGATTCTTGCATATGTACATCTCTATATTTCCATATTTTCAAATTTCTAAATATTCAAATACTTTAATCCCTAATCCTGTAATCCTCTCCAAGTATTATAGATTGCCAAACCACTAAATCTTCAAATATTTAAATTCCCAAATTTCTAAATCTTCAAATCCTTAAATTCTTTACTGATCTAATACTGATTTGAGTACTGATCTAATTATGAGCCCTATATGAAGAGCCATTAGCGCTTAAAAATACAGTACCATTATTACCAGAAGAATTACTGTAGATCCTCGTTCTATTGCCACTTTCAGACTTTTACGTACAATGGTATTACCTCCATTATTGCAATATAATATACAAAAGGTTTATGAAAACTTTAATATCAAAAAAGAAAACTTATTTAATTTTGTTGCTATTCCATGGCAATATAACAAGAAACTATTGTACGCTTCCATTCCCGTAGTTACTGAATTTGTTTCCCTTTTCAGTATAATTTAAAACTTTGCGAAAAACATCATGAAATAAATTTATTTAGTTATTGTTGATTTTATCTTGCACTACTTATTACTGATTTTACACCACTGTCGGTTTTATTGCAATCTCCCTTTTCTAATATAATGTGTAACGTTTCATGGAATACGTGTCAGTTTCCTTCATCTTCCATTTCTGTTTTAACATTCACGCATGCTCTATCAAACAACAATCCTCTAAATTTATTTTTTTTATAAAGTTTTAGTACTTAGACTATTATACTTTCGTAAAAACTACACTAACTTTAGCAGATGTTTTATAAATTTCGGAATTTATGAATTTATAAACTTAGGAATTTAGAAATTTAGAAATCTAAAGAATTTGTAATGTGTTTGATGGTTTATATATAACAGCTAGATAGATTCAATTATTACTACAGCCATTAACTCTACATAAAGTTTATGACATTAGGTGAAAGGAACATAACTTCATCCTGCATAATCAAACATTTAGGACGCGAATCAGTATTATTAAATAACAATATAGAGTTTTAATATGGATTTTGTGACAGTTATATTCATTACGTATGCAATCAATTTAATTGAGAAGATGTATTCTTTATTGTTTAAATAGTTATTGGACTATTCATTCATTCTCTATAAATATCTGGAGATCGTTGCAAAAAATAAATGGCGATCGTTTATTAACTTACTACCCATTTAAATAAATTACATAACAATGATTCCACATTTTTCGCGGAATCCATAATCAGAGACTTGAAACCCTTAAGAGATGCAATATCTTAATTGATGCTAAAGCTTTTATATAGCTGGTTTTTGCAATATATCGTAATGATTATATAGGAACATTCAGCTATTTATTAAATACACATTTAAGTGCTATAACAGTATTTCCTCGTCTATGATTACGGGTTAATCGATGTTATATGGTGTCAAATTATATTAAATACTTATTACTGCACAATTATCTCTATTAAAAACGAGAATCTTATAATATCATCTTTGGCCGCATAACTATCTCCAATTTGACAGAGAAATGTTTAACACTAAACTGTTTATCATGAACCATTCAAAATGACTGATTTCAAATTTCACACTTTATATTACAATGATGAAGAATACATTAAATGTTCATAAGAATATGTTCGTTTCTGCACCAGTTACTTATCTATTTTTCAATTTTATTTTCAATTTAAGAGTATGCATTTAACGCCATTAAAAAAGTTAGACGAAAAGTTAAAACTAAAATTAGTCAGTTTCAAGTAGACTAGCGATAATATTTACAAAAAAATTAAGGGCGTGTACTATAAGATATCAGTCTGACTTTTTAAAATTTTATTCCTTCAATTTCATGTTATTATAACTGATACCTCGTCAAAGTTAATGAACCTTGAAAACTAACAAATAACATTGATTTTAATTCCTGAAACAAATAACACTGATACAAAGCAATTGGAGCAGAACATCAATGCAAACATAGTTTCAATATTGTTCGTATTAGCAGAAATGACTTTGCATGACCTTGAATTTTACTGTGACACCTAAACGTACCAAAACACTACATATATATACTCATTAAATTATACTCATACTTGTTTATGAACTCCCATTTTCTGTAAATGTAATGAAATATTGAAATATTCCAAAATATTTCAATATCATATTATAGCAAGTCGCTGCTCATCTCGATATCAAGACTACGATCTGAAAAATAGTGTTGTCTAAAAAAAAGTCAAAGTAACCTTTTTACAAGAAATAAAATCAAGCTTCTAACTCTTATCTAACAAAGACCTAGAATGCGAAGAAAATATTTTCATGAGATGTGAAAAATAAAAGAACAAGGACTGCAAACTGTCAAACTGAAATTTATATTTAATTTGACTCAGATATCATTTCAGTAAATAGTCCGTCCGCACGCAATCAAACACGTGAAATATAAGTGGGACTCTTTCAAAATGCAAATTTCAGCTCTCTCGTAAATATCGAAAAAATGAGAACTCGTTTCGAGCAACTTATCGAATACGTAAATCGTTCCGGCCAGAGACAGCTCTATGAATAATACTTTGGCACGTTACAAGATAAGCATACTGTTAGTCAATCAGTTATTACTTATATAGTACAATGTAATAAATAAGTATGGCAACAATCAGCTGGTGACATTATAATTACCTGGCATTTCAAACATATTACACGCGTATGAAGAGTGAACCGCCTTCAGAGACACTAATTTACATTTGTCCAGATCTAGGTCTGCGTTTAGGTCAGCGAATTTAGAGCGTAATCGACGCGAAATCGGTAGATAAAATGCGATTGATAATACAAAAGGGAAGGTAGGAGTATTGCGACAACGTCTAATGATTTGCGGACAATGAGTTATTGTACTGAAAGATTGATCGACACAGTGGTGAAGAAATTGAGGGGTAAAAATTAAATACCAATGGCAAAATAGTTTTGTAAATCTGTAAAAAAAGCAAAATACTTTGTAATGTTTTAGTACAATTTTTCATGGTTCTTAGTATAATAAAGTGCTAGATAATTCAATCACAATGAATGTCCTCCAAGTTGCAACCCACCTAAATCCCGTCCTCAAACAATAAATTTCGCTTTAAACTTATTTGCAAAATGAAACTGACAAAAAATGTACAAGAATTACTCGTTTAGTTTCTTTGACCATAATTCTTAGACACATTTACCAAAATTGACATACAATTTTACAAACTTTACACGTTTAATAACATTAAACTTGTATTACTACAAAAATATGCATCATTTGACTCACAAGACTCAACAGAATTATTAACCAAAAAAAACTTCTACAAATTTTCGATAAATAAACTGCGTATCATTTCTAAAACCCTCAAGTTTAACACCCTCCTAAAATCAGATTTTTCAAAAACTAAATGTGATTGGGGGAAATAATGTGCACCCTAGAATCTGAAATGTTCATGGAGATCCCATGTCAGATTTTTAAAGAGTATTATTCGACACTGCCTGACAAATAAAAATTTGTTAGACAGTATTGTTCCTTGTCGAAAGTGTTGAAGCATGTATTGACGTCTTCAACAATGGCAGAAATTATTCACCACTAAACTGCTTAATGCTTTTCGTTCCAGAGGAATGCCGACAACAACCAGGAGGGTAACAATACAAATAGCATGAAACGAGGAGCTGAAAATCTACCAGTCCAGTTTCGGATGCTGTCCTGTGCGAAGGCACCGGTTAAGGCTGAGGGTGATTTGGGCCTTAGTGGTCCTGTGGTGGCTGTATACGAATCCTACTGGCCTGCTAAGTCCCAAGTTATCTTCAGCACACGCTGCAGTAACCCTGCAGTCCCGACGATTGCAAGTTCGTGTTCATCAGAAGGTAATATTGTCTTGCACCGATTGTTAATACTGTCAGGTCAATTAAATATAAATCTCTAATCAAGACTCTAAGTAAAAGACGATATTACATATTTTCAGAAATTATTTATGTCAAACATTTGACGAGCAAACATCTCATGTGACGAACATTTGATTTTTGAGAGACAGATATGAGATATTACAAGCATTTGAAAGTGTGGAGTTTTAAAATGATAATCACGACGCCCAAAATTACACTTTAGTGCGTGTATAAACAAATTATTATCAAACTTAATCCACGAACAAATTATTAGTACACATAATTCATAAATAAAATTGTCACTTAACGTAATTCATAAATAAAATTGTCAGTGAACGTAATTCATAAAGATTATCAGTAAACGTAATCCAAAAAAAAATTGTCAATGAAAGTTTAAACGAATGACAAATGAATGAAATATTGAATACTTGAGATAAAATCTAAAATTTAAAAATATAGGAAAGTGAGAATTGGTTTGTGAAATGAAGTGAAGAAGTGTGAAAAAAATATCTGAGAAAAGAAAATTGTGTGATTTGATAAATTCTAAAGTTGGTAAATAACAAAGAAATTTTCATTTACAAAAAATGATTATATTTAAGAGATCAATTGTGGTGCAAAGTGTAAGAAAATGTTGGGCACGTTTTACAACAGACTTAAGTGTGAATAATGATGTTAAAATCTACCTAACAAGAAGTGAAAATCAATGTAGAGATCAAAAGAAAATTGATTTTCTTCAGATTTTATATTATTAATGAAAAAAAGGATAGTCAAATTATTAAGTAACATAATTAACATACAATTTTGAATTCTTTGACGAATGAGTTATCTCCTGTAAAAGGTGGTTCATTTCTACAAGAGTTTCTCGATATTTGCAATAATTTATATTGAAATAAAATATTCTCTCAAAATTTTTCAAACACTGTTGTTGGTCTTCTTGCATTAAAAGTAATATCAAGCACAAATTTAAATGTAATACAATTGTTTTGCATAAACTAACATGAAAATGTGTTTTATTGCAATTGTAGAGAGTCAGTATATTAAACTTGTTTAACAGAATTTTGATCTCATTGATAATTAAGTGAGTAACCAGTAAATAAGAGTGATTGTGCAACATATAAAATTTTCAACAATCAAGAAGATTAAACCAAGCGAAAATTTCTAAAGATTGCACATCTGATCGAATATGAAACGCCGTCGCGTGCATTATGTGCCAAAAGTTCATTGGTAGCCATCGAGAAGAAAATTTCTTTTAATCGTATCAAAAAAAACATGATCGTATAAACAATTAGAGAAGTTTATGATCTCGTTAAAAGTGATGAGTAAATTATTGAGAGAAAATAGTGAAATATCAAAAATTAGCAATGATAGTGTGTAATTCGTGATCCGGAATTAGCGTTAGTTATTACTTCAATGATTATTACATAAAAGTAAAGTAAATCGGTGATCTTCATTTTAACCCTTAGTAGAAAGCAATGTCAATACTAAAAAACTGCAATATTTATCTAAAATAGTAGACAAAGGTTTCCTACTTGTGTTTTGAAAATAATACCGTGTAAATTGCGGCCTGTTACTCTATTACACGTTGTTACTCTTGTATCGAAATTTATTACTAAATTTTACATAACTGAGGATTTATTTCATTTCTGACGTGTCTTTCAGATTTCCAATTGTTTCTTTCTTTGTAATTACAAAGAAGATCACAAGGACGGATGTGTACAAATTTAGAATCTATAAAAAAAAAACATTAAACGCGTCATGAGTATAATTTTTAAAACACAAATAGAAAAGTTCCATCTGCTATTTGACTCATAATATCGTGTCAGACTCATGACGTATATTGCAGTTCGAATACAACAAACCCAAATCGTATTTGCAGCATAACTGAGGTTCAAGTTTAATACTAATTATAATTTGCAGAGTCAAGGTTCACCGAACCCGAAATATATTTATCATTTCAACTTTTCTTATTTGTCTCAACATTACAGCAATAATTAGTTAGTTCTCGCTGACACAACTATAGATTCAAGAGTTAAATAAATACTACTTATTTTAAATATTATCGATATCTTTACTAAGCCAAAAATTGAAACATTTTATACATACTTTGAACAAAATGGAAATACTAAATAATAACGAATAAAGTTGTTTTTATTCGATAAAAATATAGCCGAAGGTTCTGAAGTAAAAATTTTGAACGAAACAAAGTTATTGCAAATATGACAAATAATTTTCAATTCAAATAAATGAGCTTCACTTTAACGTCACCTAAATTGATGTGAAGTGTGGCCATCTAATGACGAAAACAGAAACTATTCTTGACCGATGCACCAATCGGTACAGCAGAAATTTCACTTACCGTATTTGCTTAATGCTAGCACGTTTAACGCACGATAGAAATTTCGCTTACGTTTAATTTTCAAATTTCCAAATTTTTGTATCATGGACAACATAGAACTAAAATTGTGTTTCCATTTCAGAAAGAAAATTCAACAAGTGGACCGTTGAGTTCGTTGCGACAGGGTTGGGGTTTCTATGCGGCATGTGCCTTGCTTTCAAAAAAGGAATGCCCTCCGAAATCCCAAAAATGTCCAACGCTTATCATCATTAACAGCATAAAAATCAAATTTGGAATCGAATTACAGCCGACAAGGGGATGTTTTTGTACAAAACTTAGATTTAGGTCGTATATTGTAGATTTAGAGATAACACCTGATGAACACTTCACTTCTACATTTAGTTCTAGATTTAGAGTTTTTAATTTAGAGTTCTTGTTAGAGTTATCGCACTTAATTGCATCAGTATAGTTAAATTCAGAGAATAATAAATTAAAATATGATACGGCGACACATCTTGATGTAGTCTCGTCCAAAACCATTTTTGATTACAAATTGCTTCGCAAATTACTCTGCAAATTACTTTATCAGTGCAATATTCGAATCTACATCTCATAGATGCATTATCTTGAATATGAAAAACTGATTTTGTAGAACTGCGAATGAGCATCGAGCATCTTTTTAACCCAAAACCTGCGTTAGGGTATTTAAACTTCAAATTTCGCACTCAAATTATTTTATAACCATAGTATACCTCTGAATTTAACTATACTTTGCAAACAGCTCACATAGCTGTGATTTATTGTTGAAATAAACAATAGTTATCGAAATCCAGTGAATCAAAAAAGAGAGTAGTGATATATGAAGTACCATTGTAATAATTGTAATTAAGAGTTTAAATGTTATTATTATATGTAGTCTATTGTACAGTAATAAGTAGTTTAAGTTCTTTTTCTAAGAAATAAAATGATGGCAGCATATTGTGTTTCTAAAAATCCAAATATAGAAGTGAACAAGTTTCAGGATTTTTAATTTGAAATTTTCTTGGATCCACAACTCATTGCTGCATATATCATGTGCACCAACACCTATTTGATACACAGCTATTTGATACACAATCTGCCCACCACTGATGTTAATCAGGATGATCACGAAGAAGTGAGTAAATATAAGAATATTTACAATTAATATTTCTTTTTACCCTTTATTTACTTGTTTCATTTTTATATTTATTTTAAACAAAAATTAATATTTGTTTGTTTGTTTCAGGCAGCAAGCGGAAGTTATACACAGAAAAATGGTTTGCATTTCTGATGGATAAAACATACAAGTATTTTCAATTGTAGAAATTTTATTAAAGAAGAAATATTAAAAAGAACATCATGTAACTGCAGAAAAAATTCATCAAACTCGTGATTCAAACGTTAATTCTAATAGTAATGTACAGCAAACAGAAAATACAAAAATACAACAAATTGCTAAGTTTTTTCCGATAACTGCATGATATAAGTACTTTAGATTCAAATTATTCTGAAGTGCTAGTGTCAAATTTTCAGCATTACACTATGCTGAGGACATTATGATAAAATAATGCGGAAAATCATTCGAATAGTTATAAAAACACAGTTTGTTTCCCACAATACATTATACGTATTGTGTTAATACAAATAATATAAATTAATGTAAAAACAATCTGGGACTCACCGATTCGAAGTCCTGCTCGAGAAGACGCAACCGTGGGAACCTGACTGAATCTCCACGCAGCGGCGTCACATCAATATTTCCGCTACCTTGCGCTTCTTGATTTTCAGAACGAAACAGAATTCTCCGCATTTTATTTATACGTGAATTTTCACCTAGGTACTATGAACACAAATTTAAATTTGTACACAAAACAAGAGAAAGACAGTTCATATACACTTTCATTTAGGATTATTAGAACACTTGCAACATGTCAATTTTTGTAAATTATTGAATTCTTATACCCACAATTATGTATTCTAGAATCCATAAATTTATTAATTTGTAAATTTAAATGCTTGAACATATGAAAATTTGAAAACTTGAATATATAAAAATTTGAATATTGGAATATATAAAAATTTGAAAATCTTAATACATAAAAATTTGAAAATTGAAATATATCAAAATTTGAAACTCTTAATACATAAAAATTTGAAAATTGGAATATATCAAAATTTGAAAATTTGAATATATGTAAATTAGAAAATTTGAAAATCTGTAAACTTGTAAACTTCGCAATTTCTAAATACGTAAACTTGTCAAAATGTTAGGAAAAATAATCAATCAAATTCATTTCATAAATTTAATACATTTAAAAAAAAATAAAAAATAAAATGTGATTATCTTCCTCTTTTTATGCATCACAATTCACTACACGATTATGAAAATCCTTTTAAATGCTCACCGTGCACATAATAGTTAATGTATCATTATTTGGTAAGAACTCAATAACTTAATGTAAACAAACAGGAAACATAAGAAACTCAAATTGATAAACGATAGATGTAAATTGTTTTTAATCTTATATGATTATTTTAAAGAACTGAGAATCGACACGACGATTCGACTCTCACAGCGGTAAACGATCAACTGACAGTATAAACTTTAATTTGAATTTGGCTGAGGACTTCAGTGGAAGCAAAACAACGTCGCGCGCCTTTATAAACACAATCGAAGGACTGTGTGCAATTCGAAGTACAGCTGGTCTTTGATTTTCTATGTGCGTGGTGTGACAAAAGTAAATACTAGTTCTTTCTCTACTTCCTCTTAAATATTTAAATTTTTTTTAAATTTGTATAACTTATGTAGTTTATAATGATATGTAAGTTATTTTTAAAATATAAAAAATAAATTTAAAAAATGTACATTTTAATAAAATTTGTATTCAACTTATTTAAAAATATTAAAAAACTTATTTATATCCTTTCTAAATAACTTTAAATGATCTTTGTGAACTTTTTAAATGCAGTATAATAGAAGCATTCATAATTTAAAACACAATACAATTTTTGTGAAACGAAAGGATAAAAATGGACAGAAAGAATTTGTATGGCCAAACAAAACTCAATATTTAATTAAAAAAAGTGTGTCAAAAGATGTAGTTATACATTTGATTTATATTAAAATTTTTATATAATTTTATATTAAAATACTTCTTTCCTTAATAAAAATATTATTGCGCCGAGAAATTTCTTTTTGAATTGCCATTATTTGTTAAATAATTCAAACCGAAATTTAATAACAAATGTTTCTTAATTAAATGAACAAGAAGCTACATTCTTAAGACATGTGTTCTCTTCGATTTCTATCACTATTCTGATTTTAAAGCTTATGAAAATAGTTCCTTATTAAAAGCATTTTGAAAGCAAGAAACTGTACTATAAAATGTAATAAAATATTGGATACAAGTTTTTGGGAATCCTCAATATAAATAAATAATATTATTAAAATTATAATAAAAATGAGGCAAAACCTTAATATTTTTAACCATTTTGATTTGATGCTGGAAAAAGAACATTTAAACACTATGTTTATTAATTGTAGTTATAAAGATATAACATATAACATAATTTTACATTTGGATAACTATTTTGAGTAATCGCAATGACAATTAGGTATACAATATATAAATAACATTAGTATAATAATCGACAATAATTTCATTCACATTCTTCAGTTCTTCTGTATCAGATGCATACGTTGACTGGTCCTGCAGGCTGTATGGATCCAAATGCTTCATATTTAAGAACAAAAGTCTTATATATGAAGCATTGATGCTGTAAAATGCTGAAATATTCTAACTACATGGCAGGGTAGTTCATGGGTGGGCATAAATTCATCGTGGCCTGCATTTGGCTTCATATCTCAGGTCTGAATAAACCAAAATGTTTCAAGTTTGAAACTAAAGATCCTCTATACGGATCCTTTGTCATCAAATATCAAAACATTTTGGCCAAAGGGCAGGGGCTCATAGGTCAGCATAAATTGTTTATTGGTGGGGTCATCTTTGGGGTAGGTGGAAAATGCTTCAATTTTGAAGTTAAAGATCCTCTGTATGAATCATTCATAACATCAAATTTGAATCATTTCGATAAAAGGGGTGGGCTTATTCATAAGTGAGCATGTATGTTGACTTTTCTTCGAGCTGGACATCTTTGGGCTAAAAGGGCTAATCTGCATCGTTCCTAAACATGGGACATTTGTTGAGGTATCTTTGCTGCAGGGTAGGGGTAGCACAAATCAGTGGTGGTCCATCTTTGGCATATCTCTAAACTAAATAGACAAAAATGTTTCAAATGTCAAAAATTAAAAATCATCTGTAAAGGATGCCTGATAATATCTACTGTTGAAACATTTTGATCAACTGCGAAAAAGGGGACGTAGATCAATTTTGGGACTAAAGATGCTAAGCATAGGGCATTCATATCATCATATGTTGGGACATTTTGCTGAAAAGAAAAAGTTAGTCTAGAGGAGAACAACCAATGATGGCCTATTTTTGGCCGCATATCTCCAGACCATGTGGACTAAAATGTTTCAAATGTGAAATTAAAAATCATCTGTTAAGATCATTTATAATATAAACTGTTGAATCATTTTAGTCAATAATGGGGCATAGATCAGTGGAGAGCATAAATGTGTGTTGGCACACGTTGTCATCATATCTTCGAACTGGACGGATCAAAATGTTTCGAATTTAAAATTAAAAATTCTGTGTAAGATCATTTATGATATTAAAGATTGAAACATTTGGATCGAAGAGATGGGGCGTAGTTCAGAGGTGAGCATAAATGTATGTTGACACTTCACTAGTAGCATATCTCAAAGCTAGATGAACCAAAATTACACTCTTACATTTGTATATCATATGTTTTCTGTTGCTATTGCTATAACATGCTATAACATTGCTGTAACATGCGAACTGTTTAGTTTGATAGAATGTTGCATAACAACACAACTGAACCATCTGGTTTTTAACTCCTGAATTGTAACAAATTTACTATTGCAACAAATTCACACTCTGGTCGATAACTTTAAAATCTATAAACCTTTAAATTGATTGAAAAAACATGCGGGAAATTTAAATCAATTAAATTGAATTTCAAAGTCCATCCAAACAAAACAAAATGTATCCAATTTTCTCTATGTTACTAATATTAAAACTATAAAATAAGTGAACTAATATAATTTAACAGTAGCAGACAGCAAAATTACTTGATATATTTTAAGCACACTGAAGATAGAAACCTTGGATCACTATCATATTTGTATATTCAACTTCCACTTATCATTTGCATTGCATGTAATAATATATAATTTTATAACACATATTAATGTACACTTATTTATTCACAGTACCTTCTTTATAAAGGTCTACACTTTTAAAAGCGCAGTACCTTACTTCTTCATATTTTATTTATTTTTATTTTACTATCTTTGAAGTTAGATGACAAACACCAAACCTCTGTTCATTTAACAAACACACTGAATCACACTAAATTTAAATACTTTTAAATAGATGACAAACACTAAATCTCAGATTGTTCAATTCACAAACACACTGAATCACACCAAATTTAAATACTTTTAACTTGTGACAATCACTCACTATAGAAATCACTGACCGATTCAAATATTCATGCACAAACTGAAGCCAGATTTTTCTGACTTCCATTCATACGGGTACATTTTCCATAAACCAAATAGCACATACATGATAGGACAATAATCACAGCAGTCGAATCAATCGATAAAATCAATCAATCAATCAACATACATAATTATAACAAATCAAACCAAATTGACATAAACCAAAAGATGTGGAACCACATTGTGCAATACTCACATTTAAACTGAATTTTCATGCATTTCTCATACCTTTGCTATTTACCGATAGTACTCTCATCCTTCAGTCTTCCATCAGCTGCTATTTTTGTTTAAATTGATAAAAAATTGAAATCATCACCTCGTCTTGGAGCTGGGTTTTCCTGGCACATACAGCTTACTTTCAAACGTTAAAGTGTCATGATACATATCATATTATCTTTAATTGTATGAAAAATTATTGACATCTACTATAAAAAAATTACAATATGGAGATTGCAGAAAAAAATTTTGAATGGAAAATGAAATTCCTATTTGTTAGTTATTTAATATTAATTAATGTACGTATGAAATTTTATCTCCAAAATTTGGTATCAAATTGAGTTAACTTTTTTCTTTTTAAGAAAAAAAAAATGTTATAATATTTTTGTTTATTGAAAAATTACTTTTTTAATACTAAAAATTTTTAATATATTTTTGTTTTATAATATATTTGAGACTAATTATATTATATATAATATTATATAATCATAATAATATTTTTGTTTATTGAAAAATTACTTTTTTAATACTGAAAATCTTGAATATATTTTTGTTTTATAATATATTTGAAACTAATTATATATAATTAAGTATATGATAACTTCCATAATAAACTATATTTAAATATACTTTGAAACTAATTTAATTTTGCAAAATAGTTTCAGAAACCACTCTTGGCCAATGTCACCTTTCTCCTGGCTACATATAAAAATATCAATTTATTTGTTTACTGATTATTTACAAGAAAGGTGTCATTGCTCGATGGAAACCACGAGAAGGTGGTGGTGTTCTTCCATCGGGAAAGGATAGGAAGAGGTTAGTATAAATAGGACCGGACAGAATAGGACAGGATAATAATTGAAAATGGTCAGAAAAATCATACGTGCACATAGTTTTCATCATAATAACAAAAAATAAGTAATTCTAAAAGTTTGTATTCTTTAAACCAATTCAAACTCAGGACATTACTCATTATATAGTAAGATTAGGACAATTAGAAGCAAACAAAATGATAATAATACCTCAAAATCAATTCTATTAAAAATGTCAAAGAATTGAGTGTAATCCTTTAGATTCTCGTTTTCTCCAAACGTAATTTCCTCGTACAAATATAGTGATATAAATTGTAAAATAAAATTCTAAATTTAGATGTTTATTTACTGAAGTATTATATGAGAAAGAAAATAAGTTCAGGGTTAAATTCAAAACCCAACATAGTTGCAAATTTACAATTCCGCTTTCATGTGACCTCTATGATTATTAAGGTTCAACCTCTTCTTCAAACATTTCCATCTTTATATGCTGATAGTGAACATATTCTCCTTTATTTATGTTCTGTCATATTGTAATTTTTCGCTCTTTAGGGATGTTAGAGTAGCTTCAATAATATATGTAACATAAAAATATTTCACAGTAAAATTAGATCCCCTAGGTCCTCCAATGACTGGACCCACAATCCGAGGAGAGTGTATGCAACATGTGTTGCTAGAACCTAAAACAATCAAATTAATATGAATATCTTTACAGACAGTTGTCAAATTGGACAAGATCCCGACACACTGAAGAACATGCATGTCGACCCAGGAGTTCTACAATTTTATCAAATTAATATCAATCAAAATGATAATTGTAAAACCAACATTTCGGAATTTTTTGTTTAAGCATAAGTTCCTCAAATGAAGAAGACTGTTCATATCTATCTAGCACAGATTTGTGTGGAATTAACTCTCTAACATAATTGTACGTAACAATTTAAACTCTTTCAAGCTGTCAGTTCAACTTCAGAATTTGCATAAATTAGTAACACAAGTATTTGACACCTTATTAACAAAGCAAAATAGTTTCTTAACCATTCTTAATAAATGTAATGATACAAACATTTCGTAGAATTAATTTTAATACACATGCTTGCGTAATGTGAATTAAATATAGAAAAACACACTGAAGTAATTCATTAACCTAGTATACTTTTAGTCTGAATTGTCGTAAATGAATCAGTAAACATTTCATCGAATATGACGCTGTATAAAAGATGTGCCACTAAATATGCAATATTTCATATCTATTTTCTTATAACTCATTTGGTGGAAGGAGATGCAATAGAAACAATAGTAATTAAATATTTGCAGTGATATATCACAGGAATATATTGGCACATCATATGGCACTATATCTGATAAAATATTCACCGTGGCATTGGATGACATAAGATAGTGTTGGAAGTTATTTGAACAAAAATTCATTATAATGAATCAAATTTTATTTATAATTCGTTTATTTGCATATTATTCTGACTGTAGTAGAGTATTTCCTGCAACATGTCGCAGGTATTCATCGTGCAGAACCACATATAATATACTGTGGAGTTAAAAAGAAGGTTTACAAGTCATTTAGAAGAAATGCGATTCCTATTTGTTGTATTGACATAGAACTCACTCTTTGTTAATACAACCATAAAGAAAGAACTCATACATTTGATATTATTTGATGAAACAGTTACGTTTACTCACATTTACTTACAAATGAAATAAACTCCTTTGAAAATTTCTTCTTTTCAACTGTACATTGTAATAAACCTCCCATTCAGAAATTTAGCTAAAAATGTACAGAACTCGTCAAACACCAAAGATACATTGCAAACATATTTCTCCTTTCTATTTTTTTATATTTATATACAGTTGTGTAGAAAGAAATTTTATAAGTATACCATATATTCAAATCAGCCCAATTTATTTTCATAAATAGCTTTTTATCATACATGTGCATTGTTTAAATATCGCCTTTTTATCAAGTTTCTATGCTCTAAGTTCTTCGGCCATTTTCATCTACTGTCGATTCTTTGCATAATCACCGGTTACATTATCGTCGAATTTTCTTAAGCACATTCACATTTCTGTTACTTTTGTGAATGTGAACAATAGTAATGTGCACATTACGAACTACAGTTTGCAATTTTCCATAGTCCAAGTTCTGTAGTTCCATCTTCTGTACCGCCAAAAGTCTTGAAGTTTTGCCAGAACTTGATAATTTTGAGAAGATTCTTAAGCTCTTAATAGTGGCTGATGTCAATTGATGTGACACAATGCAGTTCCATTTTCCATTTCACATGAATTTAATGAAACTTCTTTAATAACACATGCAGAATGATAGCATATCCTGCAAATGTGTAATAGATTGAACTTGGATACTTTAGCTGATCTAACTTAGCCAACTATAGTAACATTCACATCTGTTGCAAGTGGCTAACACCACTTAAATGCATCCTGTTCAGTCTTCTTCCTCGCTGTGATTCGCCATCTTCTGATTGCAACTTTTACTCAATAATGACTCACATTTTATCCAACATATGTTACGTAATTGGAAGAGTAAGTACACATCTTTGCACTTCTATTCTTTGCGACTTCCATATGTTTTTTAACAGTGAAATTTGCAGCACCCATGTTAGTAAGGATTTACAGCAGCTGCTTCCTGTATTTAGTCGTGGTTGTGTTTTCATTCATCAACTCGAGTCTTATCTATTTGAGCTACGTGAATCCAATCTTCACAGCTAATTGTGTCTTGTTCTATCTAACTTCTTATATAGGAAGATCATTTAGGCTTCTTCAGACAACACTTGTAACGATCAAACGATAGATCATTGACAAAGATACATAGCAGAACAACATTTTCTACTAGCATTCTGTGTTTTTGCCTTTAATGCTGATCAGTTTATTTCTCTATCTCTGCTGAGCGTGTATTTGCATCCGCATCTTCTGAAATTATGATGTCACTCACACAGTATTTTCAGTCCCACAATTAAAGTAGTTCTTCCTTTCGCTGCATGCAACAGGCACCAATTTCTGAGTCATTGCTAGGGAGTCTTCTTGTTATGCACAATTTATACTCCGCATCTCAACAGGTTCCACATAATTATAGACTTTGAAACAATTGCTCCTTCCATTCATGAAGCACCGACTGTATACTTGTCTTCTGCAGTTCTTTATCTATTATTATACCCTGTTGA
Source organism: Megachile rotundata (assembly GCF_050947335.1). NCBI lineage: Eukaryota > Metazoa > Arthropoda > Insecta > Hymenoptera > Megachilidae > Megachile > Megachile rotundata. Next base: position 6,843,475 of record NC_134989.1, read on the forward strand.
GATTTATGAGACTTCTAGAATGTAGAACTGCAATGCGTCTCTGATACTAGAGGACATCTTCATTAAGTTCTATTCAAATGCATTGTTCTTAAACAGTGTATCGCGTATCTCAAAAAGCTACAGCGTATTTCAAAACAAATGCTCACATATGATGTGTAAATCAATATACTGAATTATCAATAACCAACCTAAAGCTAGCCTTGTACATTTTAACCAACATTTTCTGAACGAGATGTTTGCGATATCCGAGACATACCTCCAAGAGATATAAATCAGATGTCATTGTTAAGCTAAAAAAAAAACCGACTATAAAAAATACTATACTACAGCCTCTATTTCAGTGCTGTTACAAAAATAATAAAATTCAGTTAACTCTACAGAACATTATTTGAATTTGATATTCAAAATAACTTGCCCAACACTAATATCGCGAGTAAAATGTATTATCATTGTATAATCATTGTTGCATAATTGTCATTGAAAATCTGCTTAGGATAATGAATTACTTGTGTTTCACACGAAGACTGAAATATTGTATCAACACTTGGCCATCACTGTATTCCCAAATTTCTAAAACTGGCTTCATGGAATTACCACGTTAACAAACTTTCAAAGCACCTTCAAAGCACATTGTCTCACGGAATAGAATGAAGTTATAAGAAAAAATTGTACACATATCTCATTTTGTTGCTGAACCTGAGTGCAACTGTACTAACATTTTATAAAAATCACCTCGGAATCGCTAACATGCCATTTGAATTTTTATTTTTATTGTCCTCATCATTAGAACTATTATTAATATCCTTATTACTATTATTATTATCATTATAACTATAACTGTTCCCACATTGCTATTATTATTATCGTTAGAACTATTATTAATATCCTATTATTATTATCATTGTAACTGTTACTCCAGTTAACTGCACAATTGTGGGATTCAATAATAACACATGAATTGTGACCAAGAGGGGTGCGGGAGGAGGCGACCGTAAGGCCAGTTACTGAAAATCATGGATCATAAGACAGATGAAGAAGCATACTTGTTGTTTTCAAACAGCTCTTCAAAATACATGTTCTCAATGAACGAAGGTCATCGTCAAATCGATTAACCACTTGATTGTACGTATAACAACGCACCATGAGCAAAAGGAGAAAGACAAAAGTTCTCTCCTCAACAAATAAATGTGGTTAAAACGATTTATCATGTCTACATAGTTGGACAAGGACATAGTTTTCAAGCTTTCATGGCTTGATGACTTTTCATCAAGTTTTTATCAAATCTCCATCGCTTGATTACTTGTCATCAAGTTTTCATCCAATTACAATCACTCTTAAGGAGGGTACTATCTGGAGGCTCCAATATTGCACAACTATTACCACTTGCAGCTAATCGATCATGATTGAGGGTTGAAATTAAAGAGATTTGATTGGACTCTAGATGCATCAGACGAAAAATGAACTCTATGAAGCAAGAGTTACAGCGTCTGAAAACAAACGGAATTACCAGAACCTCTACGAGGTCTTCTCAGTATGTCTAGTAAAACAGACGATGTATCTGTATGAAGACCTACATAAACCCTTCATTCATATCAGCATTGATATACAGCTTGCTGCCCAACGCGGAACAGCATCGCAGTGACAATCCTCCCACTGCGAACTGTATTCGCAGATTAGCTAACAGATTGTATTCGAATGGCTCGTTGCACCCTACACGATCGGATGCAGGGCGTTCGTACCAGATTCCTACGGTACGAACGGACGAGATACTCGAACAGTTCCACGAAGATGAAACGTCAAGCATACGAAACGTCGCTCGCCGCTTAGGGTAAATAATGTTAAAAATATTCAAACGTTAATATTAAAGTATCCTTCTTCATATATTAATACATTTCTGTTCTCACTGGTCAGAAGTCGTAAACAAGATAACGCGCGGTCCAGAAGACGCAAATAAAATAAGCTCGAAACAATAACGCAATTCAGAGATAAGCAGAGTATAAAAACAGAAGCAGGCAGGCGCGAGCCAGATTCAGAGTTCAGATTACTAACGAGCCAGATCGTGTTGCTCCGGAGTCGAATATCGAGATCTTTCTATCAGTACTTTTGTGACAATAAGCATTTACATTGTAAAGTAGTGCGGTCTAGAAATAAAGTTTTTTTAAAACCCAAACGGAGCCTTCTTGTACGTAACGTTGTATTTTATTTCAGTATGCATCGCTCTGCGGTGCATCGAATTCTTCAAGAAAACCAGATGCACCCGTATAAGTATGTACGGGTGCAACATCTAAATTCTGGGGACTTTTCATAGCGCTTGCAATTTTCAAAATGGATCTTGGGGAAATCGAGTGGAATCCGTCGTACCTCTCATGTGTTTTGTAGACAGACGAAGCAAAAGACAGACTTGACAGGAGAGGGGTGCTTCAATGCCCACAATTCACATGTGTGGGACGTCGAGAATCCGCTCGCGATTCGCCATGCTCTGCGCAAAAGCGCTGGTCTGTCAGCGTATGGGCTGGCATTTCCGGGGATTTTATCGTTGGACAGTACATTCTGCCACACAGATTGGATGGTCCTTCGTACAAAATTTTTGTAAAACATGTTCTTCCAACTTTTTTGGAAGATATTCCATTAGAGATTTGCAAGAACATGTTCTTGCAACATGATGGTGCGCCTGCCTATTATGCCGTTAATGTTAGATCGTACTTAGACGAAGCCTTCCAAGACAGGTGGATTGACCGGTTGCGTGACCCCCCAAGATCCCCGAATTTGAATCCGCTAGACTTCTTTTTCTGGGGATTCTTGAAGGTATGATAACTATTCACAATTAACGACTGATAACAATTCAAAAATTAACAATTTGCATTTTATTTTAATTGTTGAAGAATGAGGTGTACTGTGATGACGTGACCACGCCGGAGGAGGTGGTAGCCTGCATCCACGGCGCGGTTGCCAAAATCACACCTGACTTATTGCGGCGGGTACAGGACAATATTGTAAAGAGATTGCGGACGTGTGTTTCTACTAGGGGTGGCCATATTGACCCACTCCTGGTGTAACTTCCGGCAGTAATCGGTCCCTTTCGGGGCCACTCATTGGATCATACGAAGTTGTAACGAGAGTAAAGCTGCATGTTTATCGCTAAGCTTGAGTTCAATTTAACAAAAGAATGTAGCATTGGTATCTTGGAAATCTGTATTCAAATATAATATTCCAATGCAGGGGGATCACAATACTTTAACAGATCACAAGAAACGGGGTTGTACAAGGAATGGCAGTATATTGCACTTGAGGGACATTTAGTATCACAAAATAGATACTCTTGAACAGAGTTTCACATCTGATTCTAGTTCCATGAAAAGACTCAGTCCCATCAAGTAAAGAGACTGCCTTTTTCGATAAATCAAATTATTTTTGTATTTCTAGACTTTTATATTTCAATATCCATTATTCTCATTTTCATACTTCAAGAGACTTTTAGTTTCTTTAAATGTTGCATCTTGTATCATATTGAAAGCGCACATTCAAAAGCATAGCCAGTATTGATTTATGCACTCCCCTCCATCGTTGTACCTCCAAGCACCTGCAACCCACAGTTCGCCAGTGATTTTTGTTGGAAGCAGACTGCATACTTGTGCTCCGCGAAAATAATATTAAACATCAATATTGTCAATGTGAAATTTTTTGTTAACTTTGCAAAATTCTTTATGGAAACATACATATACCTTATGGTGATGATCTCGTTTCAAATCTTCAGTAGTTTGTCTAGAACAGAAAATTTAGCATTGCCGAACAGACATTAAGTCGATACATATTTATGGGTGATGAAGTTGAAGGAATTTGCTCTTCCCACCACACAGAGCTTGTAATTTTATCATCACAGTAGTCTTATTATGATAAACACATGTTGTTAAAATTATATATTTTGTAAATAATATTTTTGACAGTGTTAATAATAGTAAAGATACTTAATGAGCATTTTCACTTTTTATAAGACAAAATTTATTACAAGAAAGTCTAGGAACAAAAAGGTTCCATAAATATTGCAAAATTGGATTGGTGTTCAACAATTATAAATTCGTGAAGACATATTTGTATGACGCATTACAAAACTTTTTCGGTCAAATCAGACAGCATGGTGAGAGAAATACTAATCCAACTTGCAGTGTCTTTCATGAATATTATTTGGCACTATTCTTAAATCCATATTCGGAATTGATACATGTGCAGATAATAATTACAAATATGAAGAATTCAGCAGCTTTCTATTTTATTTGAAAAAGTGTCAACTTTTCCAAATTTATTGATGAATGAAAATATTTCCATTTCTCTAAATTATAATGTCCCAACAGTCTCTGAATGCAGAAATTGGTTCAGTATTCAGTCTTGTAAACAATATTAGTTGTAAATTTTGTTTGATTACAATATATGAAATTGAAGCACTCATATTTTTACACTTAGTATAACAATTTATGTTCATTATTTTTTTTCTTAGTTAAGCCAAAGGCAATGAATGTTATTATTTTATTTTTCTACGAACATTTATTTATTTTGCGAAAGGGAACGACGATGAACACGTTTTTGAGTTTTTTTGTATGGGTGATGAACGTTCATTTATAGGTATATGCCCAACCTGGCCATTAAGTCAGTTTAAATACACCAAAAGTGTAATTATAACGATAACACACGTGTGGGAAAACATGAAAAAGTATTTAGTTTTCGCACACGTTTAGTCGTAAATACTGAAAGTGGTTGTGTAAAAAACGTAAATACAATATTTATATACTGAATCATTGATATGGTTGATGAAAACAAAATCTCATTACCTTCTAGAGATTATCACAAATTCCTTTTTCCTTTCTCAGAACGTCGTGTCAAGTAAGTAATGAACATACAGTATGTGGTGTGATATGTTCTAAGAATTGTAGTTGAACGCTAGTAATCACAAATTACAATTCAGCTTGTAAACTATAATTCAGCAGTTTGAAAGATAAAGTTAGACGCGAGTATCACATCTGATGCTAAGCGTGAGTGTAACCGTACTAAAAGATTGTAGAATCCGCACATAATGTGAAAAAATTCAAAATGCAATTTTTATGTTCTTAAATAACAAATTATGTTGCATAAATAGGTTTTTAAAAATTTGATTTGTTTAACATATTTTGAAAAATTGTTAATAAAGTGTTTAAATTATTTTATAAATTATATATTACGTGGATAAAATATACGGATAAAGTATTTAATTTAATTGAAGTAATAAAAAATATATGACTTCATTTAAAAAATAAACTGGACCTCCAAAGGCCTCCCACATTTTCTATTTATGTAAAACATAATCACGTTATATTATGTTTCCCTCTAACTTTAGTTTAAATCCTTCTCTTATTAAAGTCTGTAATAACTATTAGTTGCAAGTTATTGAAGTGGTTCCAATTACTTTTAAATTAAAGACAGATTTGTATTAAAAAAAATTAAAAAAAGATATTAGCAGAAAAGTGTCCATATTAATAAATGATTGTATGAGCCATCAAGTATTGAAGATACATAGATCAAGAAATAATAGAAAAAAAAGAAGTTACTTTTTAATAAATAATTGTTTACATTTCACTAATATCTGTTTTTGTAAATATGTAAATGAATTTTAGTTTAGATCTATAGTTATTGAACATAAATTTTTATGAAAATAAAATAACATTTTGAAAAGAATGTGTCAGTAACTAACATAATGCATAAACAAATAGATTTGTGGTACTTCCGAGATGAACAAGTTAAATAAGAGATTAAATATAAACAATTCATCAATTTAAAATATAAATCAGACTCAAAAGAAAAATATAAATGCAAATAAATATTTTTTTTAGATTAGTAGACTGTGAAAGTTTATATAAATACATAATTTAAAAAATGGATAATAAAAATGGGACTTCAACAAAAATATGTTTCATCATTAAAGAATTTAAAAAATACAGTTTGTTTATTTCACATATTTTGCATCCTACATGTACAGTATGTTTGTTTCAAGTCTCTCGTTACTACATACTATACTATCTGACCTTGCAACGTCCTTAAAAAGCCCTATGCTGATAATTTTTTAATTTTTTAATGGGATAACATTATTATAATAATAATAATGATAATAATAATAATGTACAATATTATATTATATTTGTATATTGAACAAACAGAATAGTACAAATTTCTGAGTAGTTTCTGGTACGCAAATGCTTACTTATAAAATGTTATCTTACTCATAATTTCAACCCTGCATATGCACTTACCAGTGTGCATGTAATTACATAAACTTCCACAGTCTACTTATCAGTATATATAATATAGTAGAGTTTGATTAAGCGTTCGGATTTTATTGCAAAAAAGGCTGGAGCTGATAGGAAATGAGGGAAAAAATACTGTGTATGTCTTACAAGAAGTTTTTCCAAAAATATAGTGGCTGATGACTTCTTGTTAGACACACACAATAGGAAAGCATTTCTGTTCTGAACTGAGGACGCTTAATCAGACCCTACTGTATGAGGAGTATGTAAAAATTTCCATTATATGTAAAGTAATTTACTTTATTAATATTTTATATCCAACAGAATATTTTTCATCAAAATATTTTTTGATAAAAATTGTATACTATGATAAAATTTGTATTCTTAAAGTAGATATATCATCAACAAACCACTTTAAGTTAATAATAATTATTATTATAAAACCATTTTTGAAACTTGTATAGTAATTATTACTATAATTATAGTAATAAGTGCCCATAAAATTATTTGTTGCAGTTTTGCTTCACTAATTAAATAAAAGAAATATACAATGATAAATATCAATGATTCTCATTTTCACCTAAATTAAAAATGCACTAACACATTCGCAGCTTCTGTTCTAAATTTTTTTTTATTTTATTCTTACACAAATTTATAAATTTGATACTGCATTTGCAGGTTTCCAACACGAAAAATTTTTTTAAATTTCAATAACAGTATTTAGATAACTGGAGAAGTTATTATTCTTCTCTGATAGAGATATTTTAAGACCTTTAAATTAAGAAATTAATTACCCTTCACAGCCTGCAAATGTGCACCAACTTTTAAATTTCTTTAACCAAACTACTAACTGCGAATGTAGTAAAAAATATGGTTTGTTGCATATTATTTTTCATAAACATATACAGATACCCTGTGAGCCCTTTAAGAGAAGTTCAAGTCAACACAAAGAAAGAGAATACTGGCCATAGCCACTGTCTCTCCTTCTAATATATAATTAGATGGAGAGATTTTTATATAAAAAATATAACATGGATATTGAATAAAATATTCAGTATATTTATCCCCTCCTTGCTTTCCAATTATTTTCTTCTGTACCTTTATAATGTGCGATTAAAATAGCACCACTGTGGGACCTGCCCTTCCGTGTTGGCTTTCAGTCTTTACAGTATGTATAAGGACACACAGTTTACCTGTATAACTCTATACTTTTCATACAAATTGGCCAACATTAACATATTAAATCAAAAATCATATTACAAATTGCACTTATATACCTCAAGTCATTATTTACATTTGGCCAATAGAAATTTTTGCATATCCCTAATAGTATCTACAGATTCAAATAAAAAATACGCTAGACTAACTTATAGTATAATTCATTACAAAATAGGAAATGACTCAATAAAAGTTAAACTGTTTCAGCATATATCATCTTATTTACCGTCATTCCAAATAACGACATGTCAGCTCAAATGTTTCGCTTACAATTAATCCCACGAATGAGTCTCAGCAAAAATTTTTTTCTGGTCCGATCCACGAGCAGCGTTAGCATCCAGAGGATTCTTCTGCTTCCTGCGCCGTTTTCCTGTGTATATAACAAGAAATTAATATTATCTTCAATGACAAAACTAAATAACAAATGCAAATATATATTTCTATACAGTAAAGGTAAAATCCAAGATATGAGGAATATTTATATATTTTAAGGTAAAGAAAGTTTTTAATATTTTAGGCTAGTTTGAATCAATCACATATAATCCATATGTAACATACTATGAAACTAATTTAATTATATTTCTGAAAAAAAAGTTTTAAATATTAATTACAAGAAAATGAAAATAGTTTCAAACGAGATTTTTGATATTAAACTATAATACAATAAGTTTTTCATTAAAAGAATTACTTAAATCTTTTACCTATATATTTGATATTTATTTCGTTGTTTATCCAGAACTGATGCACTTGATGCATGTCTTATCCGTACCCGTCTTGACCGTTATACAAATCTTTTCAAAAAAGCGTTATCCTACACCCCCTCGTTTTACATTGAATATAAAAAATAACCGTTTGTATTTTATACCCATCCTATTAAATCTATAATATATTCAAGATTATTTTGCTAAGAGCACAGAATTTAGAGGAACAATCAGAAAATAACTATTCAGAATAATTGAAATGAAAATGTAAAGAAACGATGCGACAAAAAGACGCACAATTGATCTACTTCTTAGTTAGTCGCGTACATAATACATACAAGAGGTAACAACTTCTGAGCAAAATAAATTAGAAACTTCGCGTTACCAACTTCAATCTTTACATCAGTGATTCTCAATCTGTGGATCATGAATTCTAAGAAGATAGTAAAGTATTTATTTTCTTAGGCGTCACCGCGGTTATTTTAAATCAACAAACTTATTTATTTTAATATATTTGTATTGTCATTTCATTAGTGATGTAATGAAATTTGGAATGCATTCTTCTTAAAACAGGATGTTTTTTAATTGCGCATATTCATGACTAAGTTTATGACATAAACTTGGTTTATAAAAATTGCTTTGAACTCTATACTAGGACGAAAAATTGCACTTTCTTTCCTAAATGAAAAAAATTAAATTACAGTAGTTAAATGTAAAAGTGCAAGTAAATTAAACAAATGCTTTAATGACTCGCACTGGGTTGCTGCAAAAAAATTCTACAATATTTTATAAAAAGTTTTAAAAGCAGCTGATCACTCAAAAGCTCTCCCAAACCTAGAAATATTTATTTCCTATTCAGAATTATATATTCTAAATTTCTGAACATGATCCACTTAAACGTGCCACTCATCAGAAGCAAAAAAAATTCCTCCCTGCTCTGAAACTAAGATAAAATGATGATCTGCTACATTTATATAAAATGTTTATCTGTAACTTATTATACAAGTTTACTTCTAAAAAAAATTAATGTACAGTAATTTATAATAAAAACCTATTACTACAGAAAGTTTATTTGTAATAACCTTTCTTTGTTTGAAGAAAATGGGAGAAATAGTCTTATGAATACTTGAACCTAGTAATATAGAATTTCCAAGATATACCCTGATAAGTCCACTAAGACCTCCCCTCCCTGCCTACATGCCCATTTGCTTGTTTTAGAAGAAACATCTTATTTATACTAACTGGACTGCAAATGTTTATGCGTTTATACTATAGTGTGTAAAAGATATGTGATCTACTCAACACAATACTTTGTGACAAATAAAGAAAAAGTGTTTTATAAATAGAGATTGCTTAAATATAAACACTCAGATGATTATATAAGAAATATTAAGTAACAATTTTTAGTTTCTAGATATACAATTACAATGAAAACACTTTCTGCCGATTTCGTCAAAATAATAAAAATAAAGTCTGAGAGTCGTTACATTGCATGTATAACTTTGTTTTAAAGCTCTTTTTGAAAACAGTAATTCATTACAAACCGTTTCCGCTATTAGTGTACTGTAATATCCGTTGTTGAACAACTTCGCCACAAACAATCTCTTTTCAAATAACACTGAGAGGAATATTTCTTCTACCAACATTTAGGCATCCGGTGACGAATGTTTCTTCTTCGAATAAATTGAAATTTAAAAAATTTCACATTTACATTTTTGACCATCGATAATTACAGACAGATGTAATTCACTGACATTGTCATTTTCTCACAGGAAAGTCTATCATATTCGGTAGTATACGTTGACTGATAAATTCATAAACTGTCCATTATAAAAGATGACGATGACCATTATGAAAAATCCAGCACTGAAGGAAATATATGTATTATATTATAAATTATTGTAAATATATTTTTATTTATGTAAATATGTACTGTAAGTTATAATAAATAATATTTTTATATTATGTTAAAATAAACGCTTTTTTACAGAAGTAAATTTGTATCATAAGTTACTGTAGATAAATTTTTCTTGAAAAGAAACTTGTACTATGAATTATTAAATAAAATATGTCATATATTTAGATATGTGTAGCTCCTAGTTACGTTAATCGATTTCGATCAAACTTTTTACTTTAGATATTGTATTTTGAAGGTTTGGGATAAGCTTAAGTCAGGTTTGATATGTCTGCATTAAATTTCACGTTGTCTTATCTGAAATTGACAGAAATTATTTTTTAAAATTTAAAATAACCAGTTTAATTCATAGAAGCCATGACGGAACGTGGTCACATACAAATGTAATGTAACCAATAACGTCCATCTTTTTAAGTACATTATATTTTTACATATTAGAAATATATTACATTTGTTATTCCAACGTATACTTAGAAAAATTAATGCATTAAATCAGAATGCAACGCATAAACACATACATTTTCGTTTAACAATATAGCCCATTTCAAGCTAAATTCAATGACCTACAATATGTCAGTCTTTGAAGGTGATTCAAAATCATTTGCGATTCTTTAAGATATGCTAAAAACATGTTTTTTAATTGCTGAGTAAAAATATGAGATAGAATACCTTTTTTATCAACATCTCGAAATTTAACACCAGCAGATATTTTCTTACGGAACTTTGTACAAGAATAAAAATCTTAAAATTTTTAAATTTCTAAAATCACATTGTCCAGAAGTTAGAAAATAGTTCATATAAGTTGAAAACCACTGTATTGTGGTAATAGTTAGTAATTACTATAATCTTTATTTAAGCATATTTAAGTGTTTAGTATGTAATAACAACTTATATCATCTTAGTGGAAAAAATTCATAAAATTATTTCCTGTCAATAATAATGAAATAACTTTTACATATTTTAAAAGTACAAAGCATCTCCAAAGTTAAAAATGTGACATTATTTATCAAATCTTTTTTTGAACATAAAGTGTTAAAGAAACAGTTACAGATTAATTCGTTCTCAGTTCAAGTTATGTACTAGATTTTTCTTCTGACAATTACAAAATTGAATTCGCGTTCATTAATATATTGGGCTATCGATATGATTTCATGGTCACAAGTCCCAAACATCGTTTTGGATTGTACGTGAAGATAGGAGTAAAACTATAATAATAATAATAATACCTGTAGCTATTTGCCACCCATCGTCGGCCGGTTCTGGTTTCACGCCGTTCATTGGCACAGAGGTCTTCTCTTTTTTCACTGGAACAGGCCTGCGATAAACGTAAAAATATTATTAGTTATGTAAATCCCCTTTTTTATAAATACGATAGTTGAACAACTACAGCTAATATTTTGAAGTTGATTTATGTATATAATTTTGCAGAATTTAAGCCTATAATTGTTTAAAAAAATAGAGGTTATGCCGAAACCTTTTTCTTCGTCACGTTTTTGTTCGTCTATTACACTTTGGAAGTAAATCTTTAATTTTTTATGAAGTTTTTAAATCTTTGTGTCAGTCAATGTTCATACGTCGGACATGACATCCTGTAGAACTGTTTTTTTTATTACATCGGAGAATAAAGTAAATTTTGTCCAAAATGAATCACATACTTTCACTACTGATGTCGCTTTACTGAATCATGTCGAGTAATTATTCTAACTTGGCTCTTTAAAAGCGTTTGTATTATTCAATAACAATTACGGTAATCGAATAAAACGTGTAAGTAAAAGACAGTAAGGTGATCAATTTTACAAACTTAAAATTAGGTTGCAAAATAAAGAACTGATTTATTGAAATTCAAATATCAAATTCCAATTCCAGGTTACGAATAGTGAGATCTTGAGAAGAACATAGATTGCAAAATATATACACACATAAATACTTACTCAACTGGAGATAATTTTCTTTTGCGTTCTCCTGTAGTGAGGTTCACTTCTGACGTTGCTTGATATTCAGCATACCTTTTAATCTGATATACGTTTGTTTTACGTAGATTCTTTACTACTGCGTTAACTTGTTCACGACGATTTAATCCTACGTACGCTGTCGTATCGGATAACCATGACACATGAACACCTCCTATAATATAATATAAATTTTTGAATGAAATAAGTCAGTAAAAATGAAAAGTAGATTATGGTATAGCACTTACCGAACGGACTAAATAACTGACATATATCGTTAAGTTTCCACTCTTTTGGGAATGTTAAATGGAACACGTGATCTCTACTAGGGTTTGCTAAAATTAAATAGCATTAATATTACTAGCAATAAATTCTATTTACAATTTAAATGTGAAAAAATAATATAATCGCACTTACGATCATCTCCAGTGAGATTTATATATGGAATATCTTTTAATCTTGCTATAACAAGTCTATAATAATATGAAAAATTATGTACTGCCTAAAATGCACATCAATTAATAACACAGAAAGTATAACTACACTCACTTATTTAAAAACGGTTCAAGTAGAGGCGAATCTGATAGGACTACTGAAATTTCAGGTGTTTGTAAAGAACCTGAAATAATCAACTTACAATAAATAGGGTATTTTACAAAAAATTATAAAATGGTTAAATAAATATAAGTTACTAACCTAAATAATTTGATAATGCAATGAAACATATTCCAGTAATATACGCATCATAACCAGCCTCATGACATTTTTCTGCTAACATAGAATAACCTCTGCCATCAATAGATTCTACTTCTGGAACTTTAAACGGGGATTTACTAATTGTTTCTAGTAATATATTTAAATTTGACGATGGTACGCACTCCCTGAACTGCTGTGAATGACAAATTATTTTCGTATCTAAAACTCTGCAAAAATAATAATTATTTCATTATTCAACATGTATATTATAAGAATGTAAATAGGTGAACAAGAGATTATTACTTAGGGAACAGGCTGTGGACGAGTGCCTTAAATTCCAAATAATTTTCTGGTAATTGTCCGAAAAATTGATGGACTATATGACAAAGGTCTAACAACATGTTATGACCAACTATTAACTTCCCCTGCAATGGAAATATTTACTATACGTTATATATTGTTTGCTTAACGTTCGAAACCGTTGAGTTTATCATATCAGTTGTAGTACAGATGCAATAATAAGTTAACTATTATTTCATTAACAATGAAACTTACAGAGTCTGCAATTTTTCTCATAAGCATACTTAATCCAACAGCTTGTTGAATCTCTAACTTTTCTTTCTCCTTTCTCTTAATTTCTTTCTCTTCCTCTTCTTCTTTGGTTCCTAATCTTTGTACTACAAGAGTGCACCCAAAATTTTCTAATCTATTTTCAACTTTCAACTTATTTGGCCATCTTATTCTTACTTCTTGATGTACGAGTCGTCTCATGTAAGCGTTACATTTTTCTATCGTCAATTCTTCAGTCTCAGACTCGGTAAATTCTTGTATCCTCGAACTAAAGTGATCCACAGTTAAATTTAAGTCGATTTATCAGAACATAAAAATTCCTAATTATTTTACCAAATATCTTCAATTTGTGGTTTATCATCGTCTGTAATTGGTACTAATTCTGGTGTCTCCTCTTTGAGCTTTTGCCTTTTCTCTAAACGTTTTGTTAACTTTTCCTCTTCGGTCATAGTTAAATAAGGAATACCCAATTTGAAAAGTTTATTAAAATCAAATCCTTGATTAGCCAGAAATGATAAACATGACGTTTGACACATAAATCTACAATCCGGAGCTGCACAATTTAAGGGCCGTGGAAAAACGTAAAAGTTATATGATCGTTGATTGTACCTTTAAAAAAAAGGAAACAATATAAAATTGTTGTTAATAGAAAACTTATTTTTCCATGGTTGAATATAAGTATCAACTACTGATATATTACTAAATACTGATGCAGTTAGCATAACTTAATAGTAATTTTACCATAACTCATACATTAATTTTACATTTAAAAAATTTAGTTTCAATATGAACAAAAAAATGTAAACAAGGAACAAAAGCATACTTATTCGCTTCTTTATCAAATGTAAAAACAGAAAGGCCAAACTGTACAAGAAGAAAGTCCATTGAGCCTGCTCTCAATTTTGCGTAATACTGAGCAGGTGTATCAAAGGCACCAGGATCAGGTCCCGAATGAAGGCCTGTAAATTCTCCATCAATTCCAATGAATGATGCATTCTTTAAAACGTCGTCCAATTCTATCAAGACTTCTTGAAAATCTGTGAACAATTTAAAAAGTATTAAAGTTTAAGACTTATGAAAGAAAAACCATTTAATAATAAATACTAATACATTATTAGTAAAAATTATACTTTTAACTTTTCATTAAAAAAAAATTTACTATCTGCAAAATGTCAGTTTAGATTAAAAATATTATCTTCATTTAAAAAGCATTTCAATAAATACTTGTTCGCTGTATTTGTTTCAATTTATAAATGGTTATCATCATTACATTTTGCTTTCAGAGAACATATAAAATATAATCTTTTAAGAATTTTAGATTAACACTACACTTACAAGATACAGATATAAAACTTTCTAATAAAAATGTGACAATAATATGAATCATAACAACATGAAAAAAAGTATCATTAAAAAATATTTTAGTTGTTCTTTACAAGTATGAACATTTCTGTATATTTTATTTCAGTAAACAATACAAATAAACCTAGAATCTCAGTAGTAAAACTTAGACATAAGCAGAATTTTTATAGCATATAATCCTGTCCACAGTTATCATGATGACTAGAAATATGAATGATATGTTTACTTTTAGTATTTACTCACTCGAAGAAGTTACTTCCATCTTTTTAGTCTTGTTATTACCAACACTTAATCTCTACTGGGCATCTCCAATTTTCTATCTGGAACTGGAATTGGACGCGGAATCTATCAGAATTTGTGGGAACTCTTCAGTTCTAGAGGTTTTGTACTTAACCATATTAAATTGGAAGATTAGTATGAAAACTCTATCAGAAAAGATTGTACTGCAAATGCATTGCCATCTACAGTACAAAGAACGTACATTCGAGTATAAATCTAGCTTTCTTGGGAAAATGGAGGAACACTTGCAACATCGTGAGCGTATCGATATGCAACATACAAAAAATATTTGCAAAATCGATAAATATTAAATTGTTAGTGAATACATGCTTACTAAAAACAGGTAGCTTTATTGTGTATTTTATGTTTGAGAAAGAAACTATACTTTCGAAAACTTCCATGCTACAAACTAATTGAAATTTTGGGAATGGATTTGTTTTTAATAAAAATGATGATTCCGGGAAGGATTTTTGGTAACTCAAGACAAAATTTTGCATCATCTGGATGTCACTTCCTATTTTACCGACACAATTATTATCGGTAGGAATACTTGAGACATGAAACAGGGATTGATATTACATACAAGTTAGTTACAAGTTCATTCAATACAATTTTCTTAATTTTTTAGTATAAAGCTTCAAACTCATAGTAAATTCATTTTTCTGACTTCATTGTGTTCGCAAAATTGTTTGAGAACGTCAAAAATACACAAGAAGTTTTTGTGGAAGAACTTAACTTTTTATTTCCATAGTTCTATGCTTCACTACTGGATGGCAACTGTTGTACCATTTTATAAGAACATAGAAGCACATTTTAGAAATAAGAGCTATATTTCTTGTTTTTCGAATTTATTAATGTAGTCATTTTTAAATTTCGCAATTCAGGAATTTCGTATTCTGCAAATTTATTAATTTGAAGCTTCAAAACTTTAGACATTAAGCAGCTTCGAAGATTTATGACTTCGACATTTGGTACCTTGGCTATTTGGAAACGTGGAAACTTAGATTTAGTAATTTGTTACCTTGATGATTTGCAAACTTGGAAATTCTTTAATTTCTAAATTTGAAATGTTATTTGGAAATTTCAAAATAAAGAACTTTGTAATTTGGTTCCCTGGGTATTTAGAAATTTACATATGCAAAAATTAGTTGTTTGGTACTTTGACTAAATTTAAAATTTAGTATTTTAGTATGTTAGTAAATGAATATTTAGAAAATTTTTAATGCACTATTTGGTACTTTAATACACTATTTGGAAACTTGGTAGTTTTTAAACACATGAATTTCATACTGTTATTTAAAAATTTGATAATTTAGAGGTTATCAAATTTAGAAATTAAATAATATAATATAAGATCTTGAAAATGTATAAACTCTTATACAAATCTATATATAGAAATATATATATATAAAATACAGAAATTTTAATACTGGAATTAAAAGATGAACAGTATATCTATCACACTCCCTTGCACCCTCATACAGAATTTTTGCCCAACCACCCATTCCTGCCCTAAATTACCTCGACTCTCAAGTCCTACTTTCTTCCATCTAAATTACATAAAAAAAATTCCTCGTTAAAAACCAATGACGTATCGCGAAATAACCTGTGCAACGCATTAACGTGGAATTTATCCTTCCACGAGTTTAACTGGAACGTCGTATATCCGTGAGAAGCATTTACAATATTTTTCAGAGGAGCTTGCCAAACATCCTGATGGTGCACGTTTGGGTGCACATGGATACCCTTGATGCACACGAATATGCGTACGTTACGAACGATCGATAGCTCGCTCATCCGTCGCTAAAAGGGTTAATGATGCCTGGCGTGCATAAATGGTGCTCACGGACCCGGACAAATGAAACGTAATGAGCGGATCGCTGGTACATAGCGGCGTGTCACGATTGCGAGAGTCGTAATAATGCCGTGCTATGGACGTGAATCTGTGTGTGCCACATTGTGGAACCATGGGACGCGTGAATTCGAACAATACGATTAGCGGCTCCACCGTTACCCCCCGCCCTCAATGTTGCATATCGGCTGCATTCAAGTTATCGACTCAAAACCTTTTCACTGCGTGGCCATTTACGCGAAACGAAAGCAGCCAGTTTGTTATGTGGTACCTTACGGTGTATTTATTGTTCGCTACGACCTTGCACTGACGTTTTGTAGGGTCAATATGGAACTTTTTAGGTTTTTTTGCGGTTTTGTTCAACTTTGGGTTGAATATAGAGATGGTGATGTTTTGTGACGTAGAGGAGAGAGAGGTTTTACAGAAATGAAATTTTCAGTGCTTGGTTGTTAGAATTTTGAATAATTATGAATACAGGAAGTTTTGGATTTTAAAATTCAGAAATTTACCAATTTTGGTATTTAGGAATTTAGGAATTTAGGAATTTAGAAATTTAAGAATTTAGGAATTTGGGGATTTGGGAATTTGGGAATTTGGGAATTTGGGAATTTGGGAATTTGGGAATTTGGGACCTTGGGAATTTGGGACCTTGGGAATTTGGGACCTTGGGAATTTGGGACCTTGGGAATTTGGGACCTTGGGAATTTGGGACCTTGGGAATGTGGGACCTTGGGAATTTGGGTCCTTGGGAATTTTGGACCTTGGAAATTTAGGACCTTGGGAATTTGGGACCTTGGGAATGTGGGACCTTGGGAATTTGGGTCCTTGGGAATTTTGGACCTTGGAAATTTAGGACCTTGGGAATTTGGGACCTTGGGAATTTGGGAATTTGGGAATTTGGGAATTTGGGAATTTGGGAATTTGGGACCTTGGGAATTTGGGACCTTGGGAATTTGGGAATTTGGGAATTTGGGACCTTGGGAATTTGGGACCTTGGGAATTTGGGACCTTGGGAATGTGGGACCTTGGGAATTTGGGTCCTTGGGAATTTTGGACCTTGGAAATTTAGGACCTTGGGAATTTGGGACCTTGGGAATTTGGGACCTTGGGAATTTTGGACCTTGGAAATTTGAGAATTTAGGAACTTAGGAACTTAAAAATTTAAGAATTTACAATAAAATGCAAGTGTCAGTTTCAAAATCCCAAATGTTAAAATTATTAAATTATTAATCTTCCATCGTTTTAAATTTGTAAACTTTCAAATTTCTGTCGAATTCAAACACGTAATTAGTACATTCATTGTACATATAGATTGCAACCTGTTCGATCTTCTGCGGACGGTCTTCCCATCGCTGGTTTATATCCTTCGTGATCACAAATTAGTTATGCTCATTATCAGCTATCACTGCTATCGACCTCCATTGTTTATTGATTCGCAGACAATGAGGAAGCTGACGCAAAGTTCACCCTAGGAGGCACCACCAGCATATACATCAACTATGGTTGCAACATTGAGTTTATCGATCACATGAATCGATTATTGAGATTGATATACGGCGGAGAAAGAGGCAAACAATTCTATTTTTTCAATGAAATTCTAGTCGTTTTCATCGTGTTTAACACTAGAACTACTGAAGCAAATGTTTCATAAGTTTCTTCCTTTAATTTACAAAATTTATTAATTTATTTTTTTTTTCAAATCTCCGTTGATTTTCATCACGGTAAAGAATCAGTTTATCGTTTTTTTATTTCATTTTTTAATTTCGTATTATTATTCACTGTTTAGTGTTATAAACGTTATTCTGATTTATAGGGTGTACCTTTTACAATGGTTGTAAATTAAATTATCGAAAAAATTCAGTTTTATTGTGTATTTACGAGTTTTTTTAAGGATGTAGAGAAAAAACAACTCGTCAATAAAGGATTATTTATTTGTATAAAATTTGGATGTTCAACATCATGTCGTAATCATTTAAACACTTCTAATATTTAAATTTTTACAAAAACTACATAAACTACTTAAACTACGTACAGTAATATAAACTTCATAACTATACATATACATACTGTACTATACATAACTACATATACATAAACTATACATACTGCATTAAATATACATATAAACTACATTTGGATGTTCAAGGCGATGTCGTAATTATTCAAATACTTCCAATATTCAAATTTTTATAAGAACTATTTAAACTATATGACTACATAAACTACACAAACTAATATAAATCACATAAACTACATAAATTACATAAATTACATAAATTACATAAATTACATAAATTACATAAATTACATAAATTACATAAATTACATAAATTACATAAATTACATAAATTACATAAATTACATAAATTACATAAATTACATAAATTACATAAATTACATAAATTACATAAATTACATAAATTACATAAATTACATAAATTACATAAATTACATAAATTACATAAATTACATAAATTACATAAATTACATAAATTACATAAATTACATAAATTACATAAATTACATAAATTACATAAATTACATAAATTACATAAATTACATAAATTACATAAATTACATAAATTACATAAATTACATAAATTACATAAATTACATAAATTACATAAATTACATAAATTACATAAATTACATAAATTACATAAACTACATAAATTACATAAACTACATAAATTACATAAACTACATAAATTACATAAACTACATAAATTACATAAACTACATAAATTACATAAACTACATAAATTACATAAACTACATAAATTACATAAACTACATAAATTACATAAACTACATAAATTACATAAACTACATAAACTACATAAACTACATAAACTACATAAACTACATAAACTACATAAACTACATAAACCACATAAACTACATAAACCACATAAACTACATAAACTATCTAACTGCACAAACTATATAAACCATATAAACTATACGAGCTAAGTAAATATATAAATTACATAAATTGTATAAACTACATAAACCATATAAAGGCTACTTTGACAAGAATAGTACACAAGCAAGTATAAATATTTGTTTGAAAGCTATCATTTGCACACCCTTGCACAGAATCCATGTAAATGACATCTTCGACCATCCAACATTACATCGCTGCCGTTCTCGCAGAAGGACTCGTTCGTTGATTTTTACCATCTCAACGTCGATGTCAGAGGGCTGCTACTGTAACGTAAATTTATTACCAGCTACAGAACTTTCCCCCCTTCAAGAAGGTAAAATTACTTCATAAACGCAAGGCCGAGCGTATCTCGGCAGAGTATACCGCGGCCGCATCTCTACAAGTTTCCTAATGAACGTCGTAGTGGAAAAGGTTAGGCTGCCACTCCCTTCGCGAGGGTGTCTTTCTACGTTCCTACATCCCCCAATTTATGCATCTACTGTGTAAATTCTACGGTGATAACGAGGCTATCCGACCGAAATTCCTTCGATGTTATAGAATTGATTATGCGACGGAAAATTGCTTATTGGAACGTCCACTGCTTGGAAATCTCTGAAACGTACTGCTACTCGATAAAAGCGAACGATTTTTAAAATGGTTGGGGTACCGAAAAAGATTTGATAAACGACTAGTTGATGACACGAAGATTAGATTATTATTTATTAGATTCGTTTAACTTGCAACATTAAAGTTTCAGTATTGAGTACTTTATTAAGGTTCTGTTCAGTATTAAAGTTTTGCTCCGTAAATTTTAAAATATTTGCTGGGTTAAATTGTAAATCGTAAAAAATTTCCCGCGTCAAATTATAAATTCCAAAATACCTTGTAAGCTAAATTGTAAATTGCGAAATATTGTGCAAACAAAATTGCAAATTGTGAAATATTGGGCGAGTTAAATTGTAAATTCCATAATATTTCGCGAACCAAATTGCAAATTGCAAAATGTTTGGCAGGGCAAATTGTAAATTCGCAACATTTTGCGGATCAAATTGGGAACTGTGAAATATTTGTCGGGCTAAATTCCAAATTCCAAAATATATCGCGAACCAAATTGCTGATTTCAAAATATTTGACAGACCAAATAGTAAAGTGCGAAATATTTGGCTGATCAAATTGCAAAATTTCGGAATACATTAAGAGCAGAATTACAAATTTAATATTGTTTGAATCAAATTACATATTTAATATTGTTTGGGGCAAATTGCAAATTTCACAATATTGTTTGGGGCAAATTGCAAATTTCACAATATTGTTTGAATCAAGTTTTAAATTCCAAAATATAAAATCTAAATTATAGAACAAAAATAGTTATAAAAAGATATGTTCAATACGATGTTAGACCCAAGAGAAAGATTCATACTACTTTTATAATGTAATCGTTCTTTATGACGCATTTCCAGAAATGGCAGGTCGAAATTGTCCCGAAGGCAATTTAACCTCAATCTCATGCAATTCGATGAAAGCACGTTAAATAATCTCACCTTCTTATATGGATATAATCATTTTAAAATACTGATCTTTTAAACATTTGAAACTATCACGTAATAAAGTTGAATTTTCATTATCAGTAAGTTGAATTTTCATAATCAATAAATTGAATTTTCATAATCTGTAAGTGGAATTTATCACAAAATTCCTACGAAAATTTTACTGCAGAATTATACTAAAATCTATAATTGGTTTGGAATTTCATTTTTCATAAAAATACGATCTTGTCTCATATTTTCCAAAGAAAAATTCAATAACATTAACAAATAAGTCCGAAATCGAATAATTCGACACACGTACGATTTACCATAAATACATCAGTGTATTATATTTTCATGCCGTTAATTTAATTTTCTGTCAACGTAGAACAATTTCGTCGCGTCCGAAAAATATTTACTCACGTTCAACTGAACCTTTGACTGCTGCAAATATTTTTCATTTGCTCGGATCGTATTATCAAATATTCCGTTTAACGTGAGCCATAAGCACGTTTAACAGAGAGTCGCCTCGCGCGCGGAAACGGCAAATATTTTTGGAAATTTCGTTACCCGAAACATTTATTGACTCGAAGAAGTTTCTGTTTTTTCATGCAGATTCAAGCGGAGACATGCATCGCATCTACGGCAGCGAGAGCTCTTTTGTAATTTTAATACTACCGGCGCCGGAATCATTCAATGCGAGCGCTGCATAAATAACGTCGTCCGATGCTAAATGCAAACGCAGCTTTCGGAAGTTTGGCTCTTGAATTACGTTTTCTCTCTCTTCTGCTCCTCTTGCACTTTGAATGAGGTTCGATGGTACTCCGGCATGGAGGGACGAGCAAACCCCGATTGCGTTAATCCAGAAAATTCCAGCCATGATAGTAGAAATCACAAAGATGCCCCCGATATTGTCAAATCCTCGGCTTTTCTGATACCTTTCATTTTCTCGAATTAATCTTTGACTCGGAAGATTCTACAGTTCGTTTTTAAACTTCGTAAATCAGACGGGGTAATCAATTCGTTTTGCAACGTCGAAACTCGATAAATCGATTCAGCTGAGTATTATAGCAGCCCAGTTAAATGGGGATTCGTAGGTTAATCGGGAGCACTGAAAACGTCATTAAAATTACATTTATTTCCGACAATGTGTGTTTTGTGCAGTGCGCTTTATCGGTTATTAGTTTACAATAAATTCTGCATCATTAGGTAGAATATGCACGGTTCATTTGATAACGTATTTGATTGTGTTTTATTTGATTTATTTAACGTAGAATTTATCAGATAATTCATTGCTTGTGGCTCGCTTTTGTAATTAACTTTGGTAATACTTAAACTATTACCACGTTTGATGATTGTACGCTAGCTTTTCATTCTTGGGTATTAATTATGTGTATGTCATAATTAGTGTGCTAATTAAATGTATATTTAAATGGAAGAAGGAACTACATTATAATAGAACTTTTTACATTATAGTTATTCAACATTGTATTAATTTTGTATTAATTTTATTAATTTTGTATTAATTTTATTAATTTTGTTAATATTAGGAAGGTTTGAGTGTTTGTGCTCTGTATATTCTGTATATTTTATATACATCTGTATATCATGCGCATTTCATATGTGATGAAAAATGAGGAATGAACATATTACATTTTTGAAGAAGAATTAAAAATAAGCAAGAAAGACTTATAAATTATAATAACATTTCTTATGAAAACAGTAATTAATGGATTTTAATACATAACTTCATTTTAGTAGCTAAAAGTATTCACGAATAATGAAATATATATTTTTACCAGTAGAAGCATGTATCATTTAAATTAATAAAAATACATATACAAGAATGGATCAATTTAAATAAAAACGTTTGCAAGCAAAATGTATCTCAATTACATAAATTTCAGACTTATAGTATATTGTACTTTCAGCTTATATCAAAATAAAGCGCTACTTATCACTCCATATTCTATATCATATTAAAACATAACCTCAACAGTGCGTTATCTCGTTATAAACAAAAAATAATATAAAAGCATATCATTTGTCTGAAGCAATTTCTTCAGTAAAATATTCACCTGTTGGAACATAGCGAAACAAAAAATTAATCCCTAGTATGGAAGTTAAATACGATAGGATGTTTTATCGCAAAATTCCTGGTTTCGAAAGAGCTATCATAAATAAAATCCGTTGCAGAGACTGAATGTTGTCGTTACATTACTCAAATGTGTATTGTTTTCCACTAAAAAAAAAAACCTGTTGACGTGAGGGTCGCAAACAGAAATATTACAGCTATGAAATTTTGAAATTTCACGATCAATCGAATGAACGAAAACCGTGAAACTCGGGATCCGAATAAAATTGTCAAGTGTATCGTGGAAATTTCGTGCGTAGGGGCACAACTGTAGCTGGCGGGTTTGCACAATACTTGACTGACTATTTCAAAGGTTTCGACTTGCGCAACCCCTGCACGTAATATATTTTCAAATAAAGCTCGGACGCACGTGCATCTGCGAACCCAGACGTTCTACAAATACACTCGGTACCCCATCGACGAACTGAACGATGGAGGAAGCTAATTAAAGGTGCACATTTTTTCAACGTCTATTTCAACTCGTTAATTACAGAATTCTACACGAATTTTTGTTATTTCTGTGCTGACTGAAGGAAATAAAAAGTATTCAACGATTTATATACTATTTATATTTATTTTATTAGAATATGAAATTTACTAAAGTTATGTTCAATATTTATTTGAAAAATTAATACTTTGTATATTAATTCTTAGTTTGTTTACAAAATTTTTGATTGGGGGATTTTTATGAAATCTTATATTAGCAGGTTTTCTGGGTAGCTCATTAGGAATCTGAAGTAATAATTATAATTGTCGTAACTGGATGGCTGACTCGATATTACAAAATCAGAATTAGACGAAGGTTAAAAAATTATTAATAAAAATCGTTGAGAATGAAGATTAAAATAATTAGTAATAGAAATAGTTGAAAACGAACAATGATTATCGGAATTAACTCTGTGCACTCCTATTGTGACATCAAATTTCTCATATAAATAATTTAGACAAATTGTATATTGTACCTTAAATTGTATACTATACCCTAAAATCCTTGTGCATTATAAATTAAGGAGTGCGAAGGGTTACAAAAGAAGTTTTCAATGTACATGTATTTCTCGTGTGAACGTTTATTTGTATCGATCATTAGAGCGCGAAAATGAGCAACAATCGCTGTTTACCGTTATAAAACCTCTGAAGACGGAGGGTATTGAAATCTAATGTAGGTATACAAACGTCAAAGGGCGAATCTTCTTTCATGTCTGCTCGATCGTGATTTCAATGCTTTCGAGCGGAATTTTCCAAATTAAAAGCAGGGAGCAATTCAGCTTGGTCTACGGTTTGGTCCATTCAAGCAGCATAAGCTAAAAGCTTATATAAAAGAACGGTTCGCCGCAGCTCGAAGACGAACCTCCTTGAAAAGTTGCATTGGCGCTATAAAATGTCCAAAAGTGTTCGTGCATCCTTTCAACACCGCCTCCTTACTTCTTAGTTGTCTGAGTAAATTCATGCGATTCTCGTTAAGACAGATTACTTCGGTTTTTAACATACACAAAATTATAGTTGGATCGTAGTAAAGTGTCGAACACTTTTTACTTGAAATAAAAATTGTATTTAAACAAGGTACGTTGATGTATAAAATATGTTATATTCCTGTATTAGATTTATATTGATAAATTTCGTAACGACATTGTATTTTAATATAAGTTACAAATTGTCAAAGATCATGTCATTTCTTTAACTCGCCATCTTGACTCTTTGAGTAATGGCGTCCACGTGTGACACACTGGTGCATCTAAATCAGGATTTTATTATTTGTGAACGTTATATCGTCACAACCATACATTTTACTTCTAACTAATATCTCGTAGATATTTTATACAACTGCAAAATTATAATTTAATTCAACATGGTTAGTAAAGTCATAACTTTTGCTGGAGCAAATAATTTGTGACTGAAGAGATTAACTCTCTGAATAATGTAAAGACACATACTCTTGTATAACCTTTACTTTAATATAACTTAAGATGTAACTTTAAGCAACTGTAACGATAACTGTATATCTTCATATTACCTTTGTGTAGATAATGTAAAGGTTAAACAACTGTAAAATGTATATTAAAAGTTTATTCAATGTCGACGTTTCACAGTAATTACAGTACACATATTTCAATGGATTATCGGAAAGGGAGGTTATCATAATACCTCGTTATTTCTGCACATTTTTGCCCGAGTGATTGATTTATATTTAAATACCTTATCGAGTGAAGTGTCGATTATCGAAAAACTGATTTTTCAGCGACTACAGACGAGTAATAAAGCGAGGTGCATAGTACTTAAATGGTAGTATGAACCATACTCCCATTTCAATGACTGATGAATTAATTATCCGTTATCAAGATTTAATATACCGGACGTTTATATCTGCCTTCTTCTTCCGTGTTTGATCGAGAAACTGTCTATTTGGGAAATGCAATAGAATAAGGCGAACTTGTCAAAGTTTCTATGCTGTATCGATTACTATGTCAAAAGTTTGATAGCTAGTTCACTAACTTTAGGTCAAACTACTGTTTGGAACTTTTGTTCGCAAACTGAGTTGTAGATTTAACGTTAAAAATATATAACCAAGTTACACAATAATGTTATTTATACAGTTGCCGACGGAGGCACTGGCGAACTGAATCGCAAGTCAAATATAATCGAAATTGAAAGTACACTTTTTTAATAAAAGATGTACATGTCCTTATTTTCATATGTTACGTCTTGATTTGGTATATCACGTTGACTGTCATAGTGAAGCTGTTGAAAATTTTATTAAATACAAATTTTATTTCTAACATATCTTGCAAATACAATACAATAAATATTTTCGTGATATTTTGCTATATTTATTATTCATTGTTTCAAATTGTTAATACGAATATTTTCAACTAGTGGACAAATTTTTAATAGATTCGTATGAAAGTTTCAGTGTTACCCATATGTGGGTGGCAGCCAAAATGTTGAAGAGCAATATAGTTGTATATTAATAATTTTAATATACAACTCTAATATATAACTTTTATTAATATAATTCTGACTTGAAGAATACTTGAAATGATGAACTTATATTACATGCAATTATATGTATGTATAATTACCATTCATCAGATTCACTTATTTTCAGATCTGACTCAAACTTCAACTCTTTGCACATTAATCGAATTTCCTTTTCAGTGTTAGTAAATCTATCAAGCATCTAGTAGCCCGTCATAAAACTACGGTTATTAATCCATCGTTGTGACCTAATTACCTAAAGGCATTGGAGAATTAGACTCTTCGACTTGTCACATCATACCCTATCAATATCGCGCAGCAAGCTGAACTTCTTAATTATAAATTCGTGCAACCTTTAACTTTGAGATCATTTACTTGCTTTCAAAGCCTGAAGTCGCATTATGTTTCAGGTTTAAAATTTTAAATAGAATTGCCACCATATTTTATTGCTTTTTATTGTAAATTTCTTTAGTTTCAACTTTGCAAATTTTTCGATTTATAGAGATTTTTACATTTCTGAAACTGTAAATAATCAAACGATAAAATTTCAGAATTTTCAAATTTTCAAGTCACTATTCCTATACTGGAATGCCTATTTTTTTAAATTTATATAATTTGTAAATTTACTGAGTTCCCAATAAACATATGTACAAACATTCAAGTTGATAAATTTTTTACTTTTGCAATTTTTAAATTTTCAAACTTGCAAATAGTCAAATCTTCAACTTTTCCTAAATTCCTAAATTCCCAAATTTCCAAGGTCCCGAATTCCCAAGGTCTTAAATTCCCAAAGTCCCAAATTCCTAAATTCCTAAATTCCCAGGGTCCCAAATTTCCGGGGTCCCAAATTCTCAAGGTCCCAGATTCCCAAGTTCTCAAATTCCTAACGGCCCCAATTCCCAAGGTCCCAAATTCTCAAGGTTCCAAATTCCGAAATTCCTAAACTCCCAAGGTCCCAAATTTCCAGGGTCCCAAATTCCCATGGTCCCAAATTCCCAAGGTCCCAAATTCCCTAGATCCCAAATTCCCAAGGTCCCAAATTCTCAAGGTTCCAAATTCCTAAATTCCTAAACTCCCAAGGTCCCAAATTTCCAGGGTCCCAAATTCCTAAGGTCCCAAATTCCCATGGTCCCAAATTCCCAAGGTCCCAAATTCCCTAGATCCCAAATTCCCAAGGTCCCAAATTCTCAAGGTTCCAAATTCCTAAATTCCTAAACTCCCAAGGTCCCAAATTTCCAGGGTCCCAAATTCCCATGGTCCCAAATTCCCAAGGTCCCAAATTCCCTAGATCCCAAATTCCCAAGGTCCCAAATTCTCAAGGTTCCAAATTCCTAAATTCCTAAACTCCCAAGGTCCCAAATTTCCAGGGTCCCAAATTCCTAAGGTCCCAAATTCCCATGGTCCCAAATTCCCTAGATCCCAAATTCCCAAGGTCCCAAATTCTCAAGGTTCCAAATTCCTAAATTCCTAAACTCCCAAGGTCCCAAATTTCCAGGGTCCCAAATTCCCATGGTCCCAAATTCCCAAGGTCCCAAATTCCCTAGATCCCAAATTCCCAAGGTCCCAAATTCTCAAGGTTCCAAATTCCTAAATTCCTAAACTCCCAAGGTCCCAAATTTCCAGGGTCCCAAATTCCCATGGTCCCAAATTCCCAAGGTCCCAAATTCCCTAGATCCCAAATTCCCAAGGTCCCAAATTCTCAAGGTTCCAAATTCCTAAATTCCTAAACTCCCAAGGTACCAAATTTCCAGGGTCCCAAATTCCTAAGGTCCCAAATTCCCATGGTCCCAAATTCCCAAGGTCCCAAATTCCCTAGATCCCAAATTCCCAAGGTCCCAAATTCTCAAGGTTCCAAATTCCTAAATTCCTAAACTCCCAAGGTCCCAAATTTCCAGGGTCCCAAATTCCTAAGGACCCAAATTCCCATGGTCCCAAATTCCCAAGGTCCTAAATTCCCTAGGTCCCAAATTCCTAAATTCTTAAATATCCAAATTTCAACCTTCTCAAATTCACCCAGTAAACAAAAATCTGCTTGCTGCCAATAAAACTGACTAAAAATAAAAAAATACTATCTAAGAAAAAATCTCTTCAGCGATTATCACCAATTGCAGTATTATCAGACGTACAAATCATACATTCTACTAAAAACTCTATAGTGTATCACATTGAAGAGACAAAGTGGTAAACGATGTAAAGTATGAAAACTAAATGTTACCAATGGAAATAAAGTGCGCATATCTGTTCGCATAAGTAACACAACCATACGTTTGTCATTGAATCGCATTTGATTCAGTGAACGATTTAAACAGTTTGTTTATATTTTACCACTCAGCACTTCGTTTACAGTTATTCGTTGGACGTCATGCACGATGATCCAAAAAGATGAGATCTTTTTTCGACGGGTTAAAAGCAATGTGTACGCGTTTGACCATTGAAATTTGTTTCATTCGCTCAACCCATGGGGCTTTCAATAAATCACTGTTTTCATTTTGCGAATTGCAACTAAATGATGTAAAATCGCCGTACGGTGAAGTCCAATTTTTGCCGCAAATTCCCGGGTAGCTTGATTGAAAAATATCATTTTTTCATGATGATACTCAGCCTGCCATGTCGCTCATTTCTAAATGAAAACTCTCTTCGATTAAATTTTCTGTAACGTTTTTGTTGTTTTCTCGTTTACATTATTTTCTCTAAATATTTTTATCGTTTCACTTTTTAGAGATATCATCTAGTATAATGTGGACGTAAAATAATATAACACTGTTCATAATATATTTCACAAATTTAAAACAAATTTTTTAAGGAAAATTTTGTCGTAGACAGTGACTAATTATAAATTTTGTATAAAAATATTTTAAGACAATATAACTGTTACAATTTTCGTTCTTATTTCTTGATATTTTAAGTCTATTTTAATATCTTAAATCTATCGATAAGTATATTTTTTAATTTTGTATGTATTTATAAAAGATATTATTTATTACAATTACTTAGAATTTGTAAATTTCATTTGATTTATATTTGATACAATAAGATTTTCATACCTTTTCACATCTTTTTCAAACATTTTACATCTTCGAAAGATACATTATACACTGCTCAAAAGAAATATGGCATAGAAAAATTTTAGGCAAAAATTGGCCAAATTCAACTGATGATAACTCCGTGAAAAATCATCGCAAAGTTATGCTCTTTTTTTTAAATTAAAGCTTGAGATCTCTACTTTAAGACCCTGTAGTTTGATTTTAGATTTGATGCATCCCTGCCACAATAACACCGTAAATGTGAGGTCATGTTTGCAATATTGAAAATTACAAAGTTTGACGAAATGCATGGACTTGCCACATTTTTTTGGGGCGATACTGTTTACAGCAGCATAAAGTACAAACCTTTATCTTTAATTTCCAGTATGTGAAAAACCGCTACCATTTTTTTCTGCAAAGATACAGAACTTTAAAGAAACCCTTGCATTTATGGCATATATCGCCGCCATTAGCATTACCCGATGTGCAGGTCGGAGAGGTTGCTGGACAGATTTTGCACATTATATGGCTCTGACAGGAGCCTTTTCTGTGCGTATTTGTGTGTGAGAATCTGTGTCTGTGTATGAATTATCGTCGAGAAGCCTCGTTGAGAATCATTCTCGAATTTTGCAGTCCCAATTCAATTTGATTGCTTCCATATTCTGCAGTAAGTCCAAATTTGAACCCTATAGAAATTTAACAAGACAACCTACCAATCTGTAAGATCTATCGCAAATCTTAACTGAAATTTGGAATGACATTCCACAGGAAGAAATTAGGGCTTGCATTAACATGAGTAATCGACTGCAAGGGATAATTCAACAACGCGGTGGAAACACGCGTTATTAGAATTCAAACATACAGACACACAGATACTCACACACATATACACACAAAAAAAGGCTCTTGTCAGAGGCATATGATGTGCAAAATCTGTCCAGCAACCTCTCCGAGGTGCATATCGGGTAATGCTAATGCCGGCGGTATATGCCATAAATGCAAGGGTTTCTTTAAAGTTCTGTATCTTTGCAGAAAAAAATGGTAGCGGTTTTTCACATACTGGAAATTAAAGATAAAAGTTTGTACTTTATGCTGCTGTAAACAGTATCGCCCCAAAAAAATGTGGCAAGTCCATGCATTTCGTCAAACTTTGTAATTTTCAATATTGCAAACATGACCTCACATTTACGGTGTTATTGTGGTAGGGATGCATCAAATCTAAAATCAAACTACAGGGTCTTAAAGTAAAGATCTCAAGCTTTAATTTAAAAAAAAGAGCATAACTTTGCGATGATTTTTCACGGAGTTATCATCAGTTGAATTTGGCCAATTTTTGCCTAAATTTTTTCTATGCCATATTTCTTTTGAGCAGTGTATATTTACAATTTATATTTTATACCGTTTCACTCCATGTACTTTAATTATAATTAAAAATTTTTCATTCTGCTACTGTGCTCTACAGCTCCATATAAACAATGCATATCAGACAAAATTATACAATGATAAATCGTGCGTATTCTGAGTATAAATTAATTGATATACGAGTTTTAGCAAAATGCCGGTTTATATTCAATTGACCCTTATATCTTGAGGGGCCCTCAGGTAATCAATATTATTGAATGTCTGACGGTGCGGATTGACGTATCGTCGATATTTAAAGTATTGACAGGGTAGTTTGATGAAACTCAAAATATTTTTAGTATTAACAAAATATTGATTGCCTGAGAGACATTGATATATTATGCACTAATTATATATCGAAGACTTACTCGGAGCAGAAATATTATCATTAAGTTTTTGAGGTCTGTGGCAAATTCTATTTACACTGTCAATTTTAGTCTGTCGTTCATATTTGCAATATTTAGACTCACTTGGTTTCTTTGTTTAAAAATACCAATTTTTTAGGTTATGTTTCGAATCTCAATTTTGAGGTTATGTTTCGAAATTTTGTCATAGTAGGATTTTGTTTAAATTCATTATTTTTCTAGTTACGGTTTTGCTAGATTTTAGGTAAAGTCCATTTTAGCCATAGATAGATTATATTATAGGTAGATAGGTAGATAGGAGCATTATGGATAGATAGATAGTTATTGCAGGTAGATAGATGGATGCACTATATTATACATAAATGGGCAGTTAGCGTTAATATACGTGTAGTGTTAATACATTTATATTGTACGTATATAGACAGATGCATTATGTTCTACATAGATGGATACATTATACATACATATACATACGTAGATACATATACATACATGTACATACATGGATAAATAGATTTATCATACAAGTTCAGTTACAACATTTTATTTTATTTCACAGTATTTTACTTACTACTTTATCAAAATTACAATAATGTATCCTTACATACAAACACCTATTATATCAAACACTTGGTACCATCGCACGAAAATATTCGTACGGAGACTCGATATCTCAGTACAAGATTACACGAAAATCGTCGGATTTCGAGAATAAGCACAGTTATCCCACTGTTTTACAAGTTACAAAAGATATTTTATCCAGGACGAACAACAACATTAGTTACGGGATAACCTGATATACCGTCAAACGATAATAATAATTGATCCTCCGCTATCGTATCCAGCACACTCGATAAGCTGTTCAGTCGCGGAAGCTGGTTCACGCTGGCTGAATCGCTTAACCACGAGTTCGTCTAGCGGATCATCCCGATATGATTACCGAATTATGTGAGCCCTGGTGTACGCGACCACGTTTGTCGAGCCACGGGATACATAACCAATATTTAACGCCTATTAGTGCCAAAGAGAATTTATCTTACGGCGCCACGAGGGGTTGCACCTCGTCGATGGGGCACAGGACCAGACTACGATCTGCAACAGGGATGATCAAGGGGGTAGAATAAGGGGGAGAGGGAACACGTGCAAGCCGGCACGCGCAGAAATTACGCGACAGCAGGTATCTGCTATTGATTTACCGGTACCAGGTGCACAACGGGTAGGATGAATTCTCATCGGCCATGCTATTACGACGGATACGACGTTCGTCACCCATATCTTTATTGTTATTACGCAAGGAGGGTGCTAAGTCTTCGGATCATCGGTTTACCTCGAACTCTGTTCTGGATGATTTGAACTGTTCACGGAAATGCAATGTCTTCTATATTGGTACTACGAGTGGTATTCTGACATATTGACTGTATTATGACAGCAAGTAGTCTTGCCAGTAGGTGGACTTTTTTTACTATGTACCAGGTTTATTTTTGCAAAAAGAAGACAAGAAAGAAAAGAGACTCACAAGAGATTCACAAATCTTCACATCCTCAAATTTCTAGACAGTTAAGTCGCTAATATTCAAATCTCAAGGTTCTTAAATCGTTAAATCTTGAAATTCTTACGTTCCTAGGCCCTCATACCTTCAAAACCTCACATCCCCAGATCCCCACATCCCCAGATCCCCACATCCCCAGATCCCCACATCCCCAGATCCCCACATCCCCAGATCCCCAAATCCTCACAATCTCTACATTCAGAAATTCTTGCATCCCCAAATTCCTACATTTTTAAAACCCTCCATCCACGGGCCCCTACATCTTCAGATCTCTATATCCCCAAATCTCTACATACCCAAATCTTTACATCCCCAAATTCCTATATTTCCAAATTTCTACATCCTCAGATCGCTACATCCCCAGATCTCTACACTCCCAAATCCTTACATCCCCAAATCCATACATCATCAGATCTCTGCACCCCCAAATCTCTAGATCCCCAAATCCGTAAATTTACAAATTCCTAAATCCCCAAATTCTGAAGTTCTCAAAAATCCCTAAAAAGACGCTTGATTCGAAGTTTTTCATTATTATAAATGCATTATACTGACCACGGTATGTATATGAATCGAGAACTTATATTGTAAGTCGACACCAGCAGAATTAGTTAAACTAGTTCATATTGAATGAGCTAGTACAATATCAAAGTGGAAACAGTCCACAACCAAACTCCGTGCTAGTCCACGTAAATCTAAGTCAAGTCAGTCCAAAACCAAATTCTAAGCACAAACATTGCTTCAAATACATTCAAACAAATTCAATCAACGTATAACTTTGTAATCTCAATCGGTTTAATATAATCGATCTCTTCAACGTTTCAAGCAATACGTTAATATGCATTTATCGTAGTATCGATACCTCAGATTGAAATTATTGTGGAGTTCTCAATATAAAGTCTTTTACATAATGAAGACTTATGGTATGTGTATCATTTATGGTTTAAGTTTATGATGATTTATGCTTTATGTTTACAATATATTATTTATATTTCATAATAATTTGTGTGTTTACTTCTTTATTTACTTTTTAATTTCATTCTTAATTTCAAAGTAAGTATATATTATACACTGATAGGTTAAGTATTAATTTTTGACTATACTATCTATATATTATCATACTATCGTAACTATTATTATTATTGTTATGATAGCACCTTTCTAATATTCTAAGTCAAGTTACTTCATCATTACACACATAGAAAAGTTCTTAATTATTATACATAATATTTAATGTCTTAAATATTACCATGAAGTATGCTAACAGTAATCAGCAAATTCCCCATTTCATCAAATGAAATACACAACCCTGGGTTAAAACTGAAACAGGTTAGCTGAGCGGTGGTTAATTACTCATTGGTTCCGATTGTTAACCGTATGGCTTCATCAGTTTCATCAGATCCGAATATGATACGATTCCCATAATTGCGTTCATTGTTTTCAAGTGACACAATTTGTCTTCTCTGTTCAAACGTTGTCATCGCTTTACAATAACCAGGTGACCAACGCTGGACTGTAACCGAAACGGAATGGAGCTGAGAATTGTCATAAATCACGACATGCATTGCAGATCGCGATAAAAGCTATATCATAATTGTCCAACCGTTTGACGTGCCGGTTTTAAATTAACGTCCAGGAGGAATAATGTTCCAGTATGCATGCTATGATAAATAAAAGGCTAACTATTCGTACTAATTTATTGATTATGTAATATGCATATTGTTGTGGTAACAGTAAATGACGTTTAAACGACGCGTATCATTAGGATTTCCAACAAGTATAAGTGGACTGTATCTCAGAAATGAATTTGACTTCGAAAAATTTTTACGTTTTACGAGTGACGTATGAGATGAGTCTGGTTTACTCAAAGAGACTATAGTAAGTAGTAAAACCAAGCAATACCTCGGCATGAATAAAAAGCAGATGTGACTACTAACTAGATGTGAGTAACAGTAAATAAAAAAATACTCGACAGAATGTAATGACTCCTTGTGTTTTATTAGTGCTATAGGTGAAGAACTATTCATTTGAAATTACAAATTTGTCTGAAGGAATAACAAACCGACAAATTATTCTACAGGGTGTCTAACAATTAGTGTAGGACCCCGAAATGGGGGATAGCTGACGTGATTTGGAATAAGATTTTTCTTTGCAAAAATGAGGTTTGAAGCTTCGTTTTCGAATTATTAGGGTAAAACACGGACTAATCAGAACGCAAGGATTACGCGCGTAATAATTCTACGCGTAGTAATTCTACGCGTAGTAATTCAATGCGTGGTATTTCTATGCGTAGTAATTCTACGCGTGGTAATTCAGTGCGTAGCAACTCCATGCATGGTAATTCTACGCGTGGTATTTCTTTGCGTAGTAATTCCACGCGTGGTAATTCAGTGCGTGGCAACTCCACGCGTGGTAATTCTAAACGTGGTATTTCTATGCATAGTAATTCCACGCATGGTAATTCTACGCGTGGTATTTCTTTGCGTAGTAATTCCACGCGTGGTAATTCAGTGCGTGGCAACTCCACGCGTGGTAATTCTAAACGTGGTATTTCTATGCATAGTAATTCCACGCATGGTAATTCTACGCGTGGTATTTCTATGCGTAGTAATTCCACGCATGGTAATTCTACGCGTGGTATTTCTTTGCGTAGTAATTCCACGCATGGTAATTCTACGCGTGGTATTTCTATGCGTAGTAATTCCACGCATGGTAATTCTACGCGTGGTATTTCTTTGCGTAGTAATTCCACGCATGGTAATTCTACGCGTGGTATTTCTATGCGTAGTAATTCCACGCATGGTAATTCTACGCGTGGTATTTCTTTGCGTAGTAATTCCACGCGTGGTAATTCAGTGCGTGGCAACTCCACGCGTGGTAATTCTAAACGTGGTATTTCTATGCATAGTAATTCCACGCATGGTAATTCCACGCGTGGTAATTCAACGCGTGGTAATTCACCAATCCGTACGATTACGCGCTCGCTGATTGGTCCGTGTTTTTCCTTAATAGTTCAAAAACAAGGCTTCAAACCCCATTTTTGCAAAGGAAAATCTTATTCAGAATCACGTCAGCTACTTCCCCATTTCAGGGACCTACACTAACTGTGAGATACGCTGTATAGCTAAAAACTTGTACCGAGCGCTACCCTTGCTGCAATATGCACTCTAAGACACAGCATGTCTACTACATAAATATTATGAATTTCGTTATACATAAACCTGCGCGGAGACATTTTATCAAAGATACGCAGATTAACCACTCAATTACTATCAGTCGATTGCTACCAAAGACAATCCTTCCACTTCTGTATTCATCTATAAAACGTTTATTTCAATATACCTTCGTTATCGTTTCCGCGATTCGTATTATTTCATATATTCTTTTTTCTATTACATATGTTGCGCAAAAGCGCTTCGGTACTCAACTCGCTGACAGCACTCGGCACCGAGTATCATCTGACTACATGCACTCATATTCCACTTACCGGGCTCTTCAAGCTTTGCCGACGATTTTACAAGTGCCGTTTCAATTGCAAAATGGAACAATTAACTGAAAATAACCGTTTGAAAGTTTCCCGGTGTACTGTTCGTCATGTTCTCTGTTTTTCGCGTTTACACGGGCCGTTAATCTGTTTTCGCTCGCCATTACTTGCAGTCATAGCGCTAACGCGCCATTAATGAAAGAACAACAGAATAGTGTCGGGAATTCTTTGGCCGTCAGTGAGTAGCAAATGTTGGAAACTCCTGCGTACAATTCAGATTTTACATAGCTGAATTGAACCCCGGGGTTAAGATCAACAAGAGTGCTGTGAAAGTTTGCGTTGCGCAAGCACCAGCCAGATGCTGCCTCATACATGTTGCCTATAAGCAGGAATTATTACGCTCGAGTTACGTAATCATTGTCATTTGCAATTTGCGATTCCTCTGACGACTGCTTAGGCGTTGTCGATCAATTTGAATCTTCGATCAGTATTTGACATTGTGGTTAATGTACAGGGTGTCTTGTACAGCTTTCTTTACAGCTTTTTGTTCGCAAACTTCGTCATTCTATTTGTGAAAGTAAAAAGAGGAATCAGTGTAGGATCTCAAATACTTTATTATAAAGATACGATGATAACAGTTATTTCAATATTATGTATTATTGCAATAATACTGCAGATCTGTTGTTAGTGATAATACGATCTTAACCCGAATAATATAACCTTACTACAATATAATAATACGAAATTTTGTCATAATAATATGAAATGTACCTTTCTTTGATTATTAATATTCTAATATTAAATATTTTAATTATTACAATAATACTACAGATCTCTAGACAATTATAATACGACCTCAATCTTAATAACAAAACCTTATTACAATAATACGAAATTGCAACTTTATCACAATAATAAGAGATGTACTTTCTTCTCAGGTTACGAATATTCTAAAATGAAATATTTTAATTATTACAATAGTGCTACAGATCTGTAGTCAATTATAATACGACCTTAACTGTAATAACGTAACCTTATAACAATAATACTAAATTGTAATTTCATCACAAAAACACAAAATGTAGCTCTTTCTTTGATTATTCTAAATATTCTAAAATATTATAAATAATATATTTTAACATTTTGAAATATTTTAAGTAATCTGAATATTTTAAATATTCTAAATTATTCAAATACTCTAAAATTAAATATTTTTTCTTCATATTTTTAACCAAAGTGCGTCCTAAATTATCTGCAATGTAGGTTGCCATTTTTCTAAAATAATTTCCGAAAATTGATTGGCAATTTGCTAAAATAATTTGCAACAATACGTTTGTTTAAAATTCCAATGTATATTATTATTTCTATAATTGCATTTATTTTCCATTTCCGTTCACAGTCTATATTTAAATACGTTCTTTGTTTCCCAACGCGAAACAGACGCATTTTTCCATGTTTCACGTACGAAATCATTTCACCGTTTCTGCAATCCGAATAAACGAAGTTTTCACGAATTACGCCCGCAAAACGCAAAATGGATTAGTGGATTAGCGAATTATTTTCCATAAACGTAATAACAGGATTATAGCAATTTCAATAGCCACTGACCATTTGTAGAATCAATCTGCAAAAATGCTTTATATGTATACATATATGTAGTTTTTAATCGAATCAGTTTATATACATGTATAAGCAAAAACCCTCTTTTTGCTCCTCTTTTTCTGACTATTACTATCACGTTTTCATGAACCAGTGAACTAGTTTCTATTGAATATTAGTATTCATGTTTGCATAAGAGAAATGTACTTTTGTTAAACTGTCTTCATATTGTTAGTTAATTTTATTAGTGATATATGAACTATGTTGTGCTATATTGAATGATTGGGTTAGTTTAGCTTATAAGATATGATTTTGTAAATTTGAATCTGATTTGAAGGGGGAAGGAAATCTGATACTATTTGATGATAAGTCAAATTTATTTATCGGTCTAATACTATGACACGACTGTTTAATTGTTGGATTTAGAAAATTTTTTATTGCTGAGAGTTTCGGTATCTGAATAGATGGGAATTTGGGGAATTGTGAATTTGAACAATCGAGAAATTTGAAATGCAGGGGTTTTGGAATATGAGGATATGAAAATGAGGCGATGATGGAGATTGCAGATTAAAGACTTTACAATTTACGACGCGTCGAATTACCACGCGTCGAGTTACCACGCGTTGAATTACCACGTGTCGAATCACCACGTATCGAATTACAACGCGTCGAATTACCACGTTTTGAATTACCACGCGTAGAATTATCACGCGTAGAATTATCATGCGTGCAGTTACCACGCGTTGAATTATCACGCGTGGAATTACTACGTGTCGAGTTACCACGTATCGAATTACCACGCGTCGAATTACCATGCGTCGAATTACCACGCGTTGAGTTACCACGCCTCGAATTACCACGCGTTGAGTTACCACGCGTTGAATTACCACGCGTAGAATTACCACGCGTGGAATTACCACATATCGAATTGCAACGCGACGAATTACCACGTGTCAAATTACCAGGTATCGAATTACCACGCGTCGAATTACCACGCGTTGAGTTACCATGCCTCGAATTACCACGCGTCGAATTACCACGCGTCGAGTTACCACGCGTTGAATTTCCACGCGTGGAATTACTACGTGTCGAGTTACCACGCTTCGAATTACCACGCGTCGAATTACCACGTGTCGATTCACCACGTATCGAATTACAACGCGTCGAATTACCACGTTTTGAATTACCACGCGTAGAATTATCACGCGTAGAATTATCATGCGTGGAGTCACCACGGATTGAATTACCACGCGTGGAATTTCTACGCATGGAATTATCACGCACCGAATTACTACGCGTAGAATTTAAGAATTTGGGAATATGGGAATTTTAGAATTAGTGTAAATCTATGGTTATTAGTGGAAGTTACAGAAAGTACTGTTATGGACAATTGGTGATCATTCGTCGAACATCGAATAATTGTACTAATGCTTTACGTCAGGGTTCGAACGTACTCCGAGGGTTAATTAAATCCGCAACCACCGGTTCAATTCGACGCCACTAGTCCGGCGCCTTGTCATTGGGAGTCTTGATTACAAGACTAGTGCTAATAATTGGCAATGCCGTTCTAATAACTGCACTCGACTGCTCCGTAATTGCGACATACTCTCAAAATCGAACAGATATACGTTTTGCCAACTATCTCGTTCCTCGCGAAATAAATGTTCGCGAAACGTGCGTTTAAAGATCGAAATCGAGAGTTTATGGTACGCGTACAGTTTTTAGTATCGGTAAACTCTACGTGGGAAGTCAAATAAAATTTCCCTTCCACACGAATTTTTATTGAAGTTAAAATCGATAGTGAACATTTGATGCAATAGGAGATTGTAGAATATCAGATGCAATTTTAATTAAAGTTTGAAATATTGGATAATATCATGTATACAATTTTAATTGAAGTTTGAGGAATTATATACCATATGAAATTTTAATTAAAATTTGAAGCATTGTCTACCATATGTAATTTTAATTAAACGTTTCAAGTATTGTATATGTAATTGTAAATCTAGGTTGAAGTATTGTATTATATCATATGTAATTTTAATTTAAAGTGTATTGGACTAAAGTGGATTAATTGTTGTAGCTTAATTAATGAAGAGGTCTTGAATTTTATATTATATCAAGTTTCTATTTAGTAATTTTTATTTTAGAAGGGGTAATATAATTCACAATAGTGTTGTGGTTTACCAACATGTTTTAATGGTCTCAAGTTTACAAATCCCGAAATTCGTAATTTTAGAAATATTCAAATTCCTTAGGTTTTAGTTTTTCAAACTCTTCAGTTTCTAAGTTTCTATTTTTCCAAATTTCAAAATACCTCAGTACTAAATACAAAAATTTGCATTAGTGACCGTGTACGGAACAGTGATTACAAAATACCCTATACAACACCATTACCATAATATTTATCGATATATAACACACTCGAATCCATGAATTTTAAATTTATGAAAATTTAAATTACTACACCCTGTAACCACCCCCATTTCTCTCCATAAATCTATAGCTTCTCTTATCGCAAATCGTCGTCCCGATTCCTCACCGGTGCAACATGAAACATAGCCTCAAAATCGATTGTTCACAAAAATAAAAGAAGGTAATCGAGCCATTTATTCCAGTGCACCTGCTACACGGAAAAGTGCTCAAACATATCAGCATTATTCCATAACGTATGAGTGCAACGTTTATCAAAGATACACACGAATGAAGTGCTTTCTAAGTCAGCGATGAAAGTATTCCTTCGACTTTAATATAAAAACAAATAGAAATCACAATGGCGATGAATATGGAATTTTAAATTTCATTCTTCCGTGTAGTTTCAGTAAGGGTGTATAACAAGTTAACGTTCTTTGTGTTTCAATTCTTTTGTCGAATTGTAGTCAATAATTGGTTGAAATGTAGATACAGATGTCAGCACACGAGTTGGCGTGTGATCGACCTAAAGTGAAAGAAGCTGTATAGCGGTGAACACTTTCAGCGTTACATTTTGGCAAATAAGAATAATAAGGACAATAACAACTGTTGGACTTAAGTAGCACTATTTCACTTACTTGAGAGATGTTATTGTTGACTGCCATTGTTTGTGGCCTAATTCGTGACCGTTCAAGCCTATACTAATACCGGAAATGTATGTGAGGCGTCCATTTTTCTATTTTGGCCAATTGGAGTCGTAGCTATTTAGGGACGTAACGATTTAGGGACGGAGCAATTTGGGGAGGTAGCAGTTTGGGGGTGTAGGGATTTGGGAATATAGCGATTTGGGTTTATATGAATTTGAGAATATAGGGATTTGGGAATTAAGGGAATCGGAAAAATAGAGATTTGAGAATAGAGGGATTTGGGGATTACGCGCGTAATAATTCTACGC
Source organism: Megachile rotundata (assembly GCF_050947335.1). NCBI lineage: Eukaryota > Metazoa > Arthropoda > Insecta > Hymenoptera > Megachilidae > Megachile > Megachile rotundata. The sequence goes on from NC_134989.1 coordinate 6,884,630, forward strand.
GTAGTAATTCTATGCGTAGTAATTTAATGCGTGTTATTTCTGTTCGTAGTAATTCCATGCGTGGTAATTCAGTGCGTGGCAACTTCACGCATGGTAATTCTACGCGTGGTAATTCGACGCGTGCTAATTCGATACATGGCAATTCGACACGTAGTAATTCCACGCGTGGTAATTCAACGAGTGGTAACTCGACTCGTGGTAATTCTACGCGTGGTAATTCGACGCGTGCTAATTCGATACATGGTAATTCGACACGTAGTAATTCCACGCGTGGTAATTCAACGAGTGGTAACTCGACTCGTGGTAATTCTACGCGTGGTAATTCGACGCGTGCTAATTTGATACGTGGTAATTCGACACGTAGTAACTCCACGCGTGGTAATTCTACGCGTGGTAATTCGACGCGTGCTAATTTGATACGTGGTAATTCGACACGTAGTAACTCCACGCGTGGTAATTCAACGCGTGGTAACTCGACGCGTGATAATTCGACGCGTGGTAATTCGATGGGTGGTAATTCGATACGTGGTAATTCGATACGTGGTAATTCGACGCGTTATAATTTGATACGTGGTAATTCGACGCGTTGTAATTCAAGGCGTGGTAACTCGACGCATGGTAACTCGACGCGTGGTAATTCCATATGGGATGTAGAGATTTTGGGATGTAGAAATTTGGAAATGTAGAAATTTGGAAATATAGGAATTCGGGAATATAAGAACTCAGAAACGTAGGTATTCGAGGGTATAGAAATTTGGAAATATAGGAACATTATAGATGTATGACTTGGGATTAAATTACTTAAGATTCAACGATATATGGAAGCTTGATAACTTACTGGGGGCTGTACTATTCCACACGTTATACAGGGCGTCTTACAATTAACATTAGTAAAGGGGTTGTAGCTGACAAGATTTTATACAACTTTTTTCTTTACAGAAACAAGTAGCTTCGTTTTTGAATTATTAAAGAAGAACACGAACCAATTAGAGTGCAACTCCTTTCCAGGAGTAACACTAGCTGTGAGACACCCTGTATACACTCTTCACTTTCAATTTCACTATGATGTCCTTCACTATGCTTCATTAAATGCTCTCTACGCAAATTCTATGATGTTTTTGCTTTTTCACGCTTTTCTATACACTAACTTTCTCGAAGGATTTTTTAAGAAAAACTTCCTGTCCTCCCACACTTATTTACGCCTCGCATTCTCCAGTGGGTTTCCCTAACATAAAAATAGTATGCCACGTGGGAACGAAGCGCATTGTAAACCTTGCAATGTTAGGCCTGCGAACTTCAAATTGTCGCCGCGACTCTATCGTAAAGTATCTTATTCTACACTAACCTACGAATTTATCTAATGCGTCCCACTATCTTACAGTACTTTTTTTAGAAAAAGGACGTGCGTTACATTTTGAACGTATATCTTTTCTTTTATTAGAGTGTTTAACCCGCTCACTGTCAAATTTTTATTTTAATTTTATGGGAGGGGTGGGGGGTTGTGAGCTTTAAATGTCAAATTTTTATTTTAATTTTACGGGTGGGGTTGTGAGGTTTATATGTCAAATACTTTTATAAGTTAGGTAATGGTAAAACAAAAAATTATTTTGAAAACTAGAATGCAAACTACAGATTACATATTTATTCAATATAGTCATATTGCAAGTGATGAACAAGAATATATTTAAATCCACAGTTGGGGACCTCAGTGAATGGGTTAAGATCACATCTACCCTCTTGGTTATTAGTAACCTAACCTAACTCAATTGGGTTAACTAGTGCGGGATCGTGTATAAAGCAAATGGTGTAAGTAGTATCTTTTACGAAGTTGGGAACTATTCTTCAGTAGTCAATTTCTCATAAAATATTCATTGAAGTCAACATATGTTGTATACTCTTCGTACTATATTTTGAATAAGTGACGATCTAAAGATAGTCTTTACCTCAGATCAAACTTGACCTCAGTACGAATATTTTGTAAGGGCAGCTCTTGTCTTTTCTTAATATTTTTTTAACCAATCCAATAGTTCATTTTTACCAACTCGTCCACCTAACTTGTTCAACCCAACAGTATGTCGATTCCACTCCACATTTCAATTTTTGGTAAAAATATTCTTTCTAAATAGTTCAGATTCTCTTGAAAGCTCTCAATAAATGAAGTACAATATTTTAAGAAGTTCGTAGCTGCGAATTAATATTTTAAAGTACTACAAACATTCATTTTTACATAAATTAAATTTATCCCGAATCAGTTAGTTCATTTAGTGTCCAAGTAGTGTCACTGATCCACATATTAAACTAGCTCTAACTGTTATTAAGTTGAACCGCTAGCAATACTGGTAACTAACTTTAAGGTAACTTCAAGCTAGCTAACTCCAAGCTACATTTTCCTCCACGATGAGGGATGAGAATTGACAGAATCCAGCAGATACCATTCAATCCCGATTACCGAATCGTACGTGGTGTGTTCATGAAAAATCTACGTGACCATCGAACCTCGTAGAGCGAGTACTTCCGGTTTTTGTTCAGATAGTGGAACGACGACAGGTCGAATGATTTGCGAGACGGGATACTTCTACGTACCTATTGCGTTAATTGTGATCGTTGATTCGAGTCACGTAGCGAGGGTCACAGAAGTTTGTACCCCACCGCAACGCCGCCGATGGAAAGCATCGATCGGCACGAACGAATTCCGCTAAACGTTTCGGTCATCTATGGGCTTATCTCTTCTTCTCAAGGGTGCCGGTTCAATTTGGAATCGTTGTTCGCGGAATTCTTGTTACGGATCTATAGGGTGTGCCGTGAAATATGGGGTTCACTTTATTATTGTCAAATACGAAGGAACTTACTCTCAATTGGATTATCTTGAAATATATTGCCAAGTTTGGTATTTTGTGGGAGTTTTACTTGCATTTTGTTATATTTTGTAATATGGTTTTATATTCTTGTTATAACCTTTCGATCTTGTTATGACCCTTTCGGTCGAGGTGTCATATAAAGACAAACTAGATAAATTTTTGGTGTTTCTAATATTGGCACATTTTATTGTTTGCAAATGTTATATTATCATAACTATAGATTCTATTTCTATTTAACGTCTCGAAGATATAGGAATCGGAAAAGTAGAGATTTGAGAATAGAGGGATTTGGGGATTAGTCATAATTCTACGCGTAGTAATTCGACGCGTGCTAATTCGATACGTGGTAATTCGACACGTAATAATTCCACGCGTGGTAATTCAACGCGTGATAACTCGACGCGTGGTAATTCGACGCGTGGTAATTCGATGGGTGGTAATTCGATACGTGGTAATTTGACGCGTGGTAATTCGACGCGTTATAACTCGATACGTGGTAATTCGACGCGTTGTAATTTGATACGTGGTAATTCGACGCGTAGTAATTCAAGGCGTGGTAACTCGACGCATGGTAATTCGACGTGTGAAAATTCATATTTTAATTTTAAAAATTTTTTAGCAATGTCATAATTACTTTTGGAGGTATAAGGTCATGAAAGGGTTTAGGTGGATTATTAATTTTAGACAATAAACAACACAAGTTTATGCTCTTTCTTGTAAAATAGTCGTTCAAATCATGTATATTTCTTTCTCCTTTTTCTGCTGCTGCTCTTTGCATATACAGATACTACGTTTTCAATACTAAACCAGTTTTGAGGTACAAACCTAACCTCAATATTCTGAATAACTGTTTTATAACATGTAGCAATTAGAATCTTTTAATTTCCTATCTAACATTAGTTATAAATTTAGTTGTAGATTTTGAAGTTCGAGAATTTGGAATTTCATCAGTCAATGAAAATTGATCAATTGGAAATTTATAATGTGAATGTAACTTGCAAACTAAAGCAAGTTTATCAATCTGTCCATCGTTTTGTAAAAACTATTCTAAGAGAACTACATTCAAAGAACAACTGCAAACTAAACAATATTTTAATGATATTTGAGAAGTAGAAAAGTCAATAAAAGGTGCAGCCAAAGATTCAGTAAAAGTCAGCAGTTCGTTCTACTTTCTCCTTTATTCAATTCCTCCTTTACAATACGAATATTCTAAAACCATTTTATATCAACACCAATTCTTATCAATATTATTACCTTATCAATATATTACCAATAAGAGTTAGCTTATATAATTTTTTTCACAACCTGTGAAAATTGGTCTGTATAGACCAATTAAATTATAAGCTCTTAACGATTTTTAGACCTATCGAAGCAGATCTATAAAATAGAAACAGAAGCAATCGAAGTCGTTATAGCTAGTGTAAAACTATACTCGTCTAGAGTTAGGTAATTTATAAAAAGCGCAGTTGATCGGTTTAACTTCTGACAGGCTCAATTATAGCCTCAGTCGGTATAAAAATAAATCGAAGAAGAAATCACGTAGCCGTCTCTCTTGCTTCTGTTCATTCACTCTCTCGTTATCAGCCATCTACTCGAATCCTTTCTATCCTACGCTTCAGAAAAATGTTCTTTTAATTAGGAGTCTTACGGCGAAAAGAACCATAGGAGGTATAGCATTCGCGGCGATCGATCACACGATTGGCTCGTTCGAGTGTGCCGTGAAAGCGTGCAAGAGAAGAACGAGAAGAAAAAGAGGCGATCCTGACGGCCGATGTTTTTCATTAATTGGCCGGCTCTCGGTTGTTTGCCAACCGAAAGACAAAGTTAAACAAGAGAACAGCGCAACCTCCCGAAGAAACTGAGAGGCTTCTATAATCAGACTCGTTATCGGATAAGGTTTGCCCGTGCCCCTTCGACGCCCGTCGCTTCTTGCCCGTGAAATTAGTTCCACGCCCATTTAGTAATCACCTGTCGTTTCCCTTGATTAGCCAAAACTTATATTCTCCCTTTGCTCGCTTTGCTTCGCCACCCTGCTGCCTCTAACCCCACACTTTAACGGACAATTTACTTGTGCGCCTTGACATTGCGGAGTTTAGCTAAGAGCCATTTCATGTGGGGAACTACTCCTTCGGCTTATACTGCTCTGCATAATCGATATGTATTAAAACTTTTACTTAACACTAAAAATGTCTAAATTGCTTCTTTAGCACTTTGACTACTACGTCATACATGCGTGGGTGGCGTTTTAATTTTCATATGAATCTTTCACTTGTAAATGCTAACTTATTTGTCCAACTTATTGTTAGAGTACATTGATTCAATGTACAATATAATTCAGCTGATTGACAAGTTATAAATATAAATTAATGAATAAGATATGTAATTTTTATGATGTGTAATATAATAACATGTGATTTTAAATTACAAAGTTTCACATATTGTTATATTTAACACTTTGGTGCTGCATCATCCACATGTGGGTAATGTTTCATGTAATGCTCCTATATGAATGTACCTATATGAATCGATCACCTCGAAATAATAAATCATTAGTCTAACTTTGTTAAAGTGATCCAATATACAGTATAATTCAGCTGACTGCATTGAAAAGTTATAAATGTAAATTTATAAATTTAATACCGAAACTATCAATATAAATAGGAATATGCTCTTTTAACTTATACTTTCCTCCTAGTCAATTTGTAGTTAAACTTTTCCCCACATAGAAATATTCACACTTAACACTGAAACTATTATTCCAAACAGCAAATTAGCAATGCTATATCACATTTCTTCAAATCCCATCAGTAAGTCAATTAATTATGGATAAAGTTAACAATAAAAATGCAAGTTTATATGGTTCTATAATATGACAAAATATGTATGTCATCTAGCATTATTAACTTCGTCTTTGTATCATTTTAATTTTATATTTAACTTCATATGACATTACATAGTTCGGAGTTAACATTACATAATTAAACACATTTAATGCATTTTAAAAGCAAACAACTTTGAAAACTGATAATACAAATAATAACATAACAATACATAACATAATAATTATTTCAGATATTATCGTTTCAACCTTTTAAAAAAATAAAGCTGTATAACAATGTTTTCGAACCATACAAGTAAATGAAGAGTGTGTATGGAATACTTTTTTCCAGGACTGTAACATATCAAAGATTCATTAACTGCATGCACTCGAAAGTTTCTCTACTATGGAGAAGTAGCAGCTTGAAGCTCGTTATTTGATACTTGCGAATCCAAACTTTAACCTTGCTCAAAATCAGCAACTTTTAATCATTTCAAACTATTTCCATTTATTCTGCCATCAGAATCACAACTCTCAGCTTGTATTGGATTGTACATCAAATGGACTATTTCGAAACTTATAAGGTGCGACGTGATTTAGTGACATAAAATTATTGGGAAATAGCAAGTATGGTATATTCAATGCACGTATCAATGACGTTGATAAAAATGACGGCGTGAACGATTAATTATTGTATAGATTAGACCATATAATTTTTAATTTATCAAATTCTTAAATTGTAAATTGGTAATTTAGAGTTTTGGATATTTGGAAATTCAGAAATTCAGAAGTTTATACGATTAAAAATATAGATTGAGAGATGGGAAATTAGGAAATTTAGAAATTCGGAAATTGGGAAATGGAAAATGGATAATGGGAAAATGGAAAATTGAGAAGTGGAAAAATAGGAAAACTTAGGATTTTGGAAATTGGGAGATGGGAAATTTGGAAAGTGGGAAAATTGGGAATTGGGAAAATTGGGAATTGGGAAAATTGGGAATTGGGAAAATTGGGAATTGGGAAAATTGGGAATTGGGAAAATTGGGAATTGGGAAAATTGGGAATTGGGAAAATTGGGAATTGGGAAAATTGGGAATTGGGAAAATTGGGAATTGGGAAAATTGGGAATTGGGAAAATTGGGAATTGGGAAAATTGGGAATTGGGAAAATTGGGAATTGGGAAAATTGGGAAAATTGGGAAAATTGGGAATTGGGAATTGGGAATTGGGAATTGGGAAAATTGGGAATTGGGAAAATTGGGAATTGGGAAAATTGGGAATTGGGAAAATTGGGAATTGGGAAAATTGGGAAAATTGGGAATTGGGAATTGGGAAAATTGGGAAAATTGGGAATTGGGAAAATTGGGAATTGGGAAAATTGGGAATTGGGGAACTTGGGAATTGGGAAAGTTGGGAATTGGGAAAATTGGGAATTGGGAAAGTTGGGAATTGGGAAATAAGAAAATTGGGAAATTTGAAAATTAGAACGTGGGGAAATTAGGAACTGGGAAAATTGGGAAATTTGGAAATTGGGAAGTAAGAAAATTCGGAAATTGGGAAATTGGGAACTAGGAAAATTGAGCAACTGTAAAAATGAAGAGTTTGCAAATTCGGAAATATGAAAAGAAGGAAATTAATGAAATTTCCAAATTCAGAAATTTAGGTTTGATTCGTATAAAAATAATAATCGTATGATTACCACAATACACTTCCAATTACAATAAATCCATCAATAATTAAAAAATTGATTGATCGTCTCCTATTGTTCCTTTAGATCATAAGGCAAAATAACTCTCTCATTTACTCCAAACCAATCTACCATAACTTAAGCATCAAACGCGAACAAACAAATTGTTAAGAAAATACTTCGCTTTAGGTTGCAATAACTAAAAAGAAAAATAAATAATTTCCTGTAAACAACGTCACATTCTACATTTACTGACTTCATTCCTTTGAGTTCTATTTTCCTTTCTGACAAACTGAAGATAACAAAGAATTTCACAATCGTTACACCATTAACTTTGACAGTAAATGGAAGAACGTAATTCTTTCTTCCTACAGTCAAATATTTTGCGCAGAAGAATTTATCACGAAGAATTGTACAGTACAACGAAGCAAAGCGATGAACCAGAGCAAAATTAATTAATGGCTCCTTTATCGAATAGTTTATGGAGTCCCTTTGTCACGACATTTTAATTATGAAATTCATTTTCGTTTATTAATACTGTTACAGTGCCCTTGTAAGCGAGGGTACTTATTAAATTTTCGTTCAGAGTTGTAAGACAAGCGAAATTAATATTTCGAAAAGAGAGTACGAAATTGCAAGTTGATGAATGTATTTGTAGGATTAATATTGGTTGATGAGTTACTTCATATCAAGTTAACTCGATTTTATGATACGTTTACATATTAATATGTCGAATATATTTATTTTTTATACGATACTTAAAAATATTTTTCCAAATTAAAATATCATTTTGACGTTTCAGAAGTTTATTGAAAATGAAGTTGAAAATTAAAAAAATTAAACTGAAGTTAAAAATAAAGTTGATGATTAAGTTTTGTAATAAATTAATACTTTAAGAAAACTTGTAAATGTTTTGAAAATTGAATAGTGGGGAAATTTGGAAATGGGTAATTGGGTAATTGGGAATTGGGAAATTGGGAAATTAGGAAATTCGGAAATTTGGAAATTGGGAAATTGGGAAATTAGGAAATTGGGAAATGGGGAAATGGGAAAATGGGAAAATGGGGAAATGGGGAAATGGGGAAATGGGGAAATGGGGAAATGAGGAAATGGGGAAATGGGAAAATGGGAAAATGGGAAAATTGGGAATTTAGAAATGGGAAAATGGGGGAATGGGATAATGGGGAAATTGGGAAATTGGGAAATGGGGAAATTGGGAAATGAGAAAATAGGAAAATCGGGAATTGAGAAATGGGAGAATGGGGAAATTGGGGAAATGGGGAAATGGGGAAATGGGAAAATGGGAAAATGGGGAAATGGGAAATGGGAAATGGGGAAATTGGGAATTGAGAAATGGAAAAATGGGGAAATGGGATAATGGGGAAATTGGGAAATTGGGAAATGAGAGAATAGGAAAATCGGGAATTGAGAAATGGGAGAATGGGGAAATTGGGGAAATGGGGAAATGGGGAAATGGGAGAATGGGAAAATGGGAAAATGGGAAAATGGGAAAATAGGAAAATGGGAAAATTAATTGAAAATTAATGATTACAGTATTATTAATTGTTTTAATCTGTCATAATATTTAATATTAAATAATCGTCAATTTTATATTACAATAATCTTTTACTCTATCAACAAATAAAATAAAAGTACAATAAAAATTAATAAATAATTCCTTACCTCAGTTGTTTAGTTTTTTCGATTTGCAGTGAAAATCAGAGAGAGAATATTTATCCCATCCGGTATGTAATCAATTTTACGTCTTGTATATCACCAAACCAGAGAACAGTGTACTAAAAACAAATTACTCGAATGCACAATGTAGTACGATAACAATTTGCTAGATAATCAGCTTTCATGGCTCAAAATAATGCGATTAATCCTTAATTATTACAATTCCATCGGGAAACGTGGCACTAAATTCTCGAGCCAGCATCGCGCCAGATATTCCAGCATCGAATTCGCTCGAAAATGTTGAATGTTCTCTCGCGATCAAAATTCGGCCGTTATTGGTGAAATGTCAAGTATTCTTTTAAGCCGAGAAGTAGAACGTTCACTCTCTACTACTTGGCAATTAAGTGATTTCGAGAAACACTTTCGTAAGGAGTTAAAGAGATGATTACACTCGGTAGTAAGCCGTTCACTCTCAACCCATTTCCAGACGTAATGAAGTACTTAAGGCCACTTAAAACTCTGCTGTAACAAAAAAATAGTATTAATGTTTCAGACAAGTGTCTGTAACTACGGGCTTATGCTTGTGTATCTCAGGCTTAATTTTAAACTGATTAAACAATCTTATGGGAAGTCTTTATTTAGGAATGTCTGAATTTATGAATTTGTGGACAATGAAACTTGTGAATTTGAATTAGCAAATTTTTGTATGTGTAAATTTGTGAATTTATAGATCTGTAACTAAGTGAATTTGTTAATACGTAAATTTGTGAATTAGCTAATTTTTGTATCTGTAAATTAGTGAATTTATAAATCTATAACCGAGGAAAGTTGTGAATGTGTAAATCTGTGGGCATTAACATTTGTGAATTTGTAAACCCATGAATCAGTAAATCTACAAATCTATTTTATAAATTTAACAATTCTATGTATCTAAATTTCTGAAACTTAAATTTTGAATATGCAAAATTTCTAAATGCAAAACTATAAAAGTTGAAAAACTTAAAATTTGTATTAATCTAAAATGAATACCTAAGTAATGATACACTGAATACACTGAATACACCGAATTCACCGAGTACACTGAATATACATAGTATGCAAAAGGTACCAGTATATCAACGAACCTTTGTATTAACATTTCCTGAGTCTGCTATAACAAACGATTCATTCAAAGTCCGCTTTCAGACTTGCATAATTAGTTATTTAAAAGCACTCTGAAGCCACTTTCAATAAAAGAGGGCATTGTTGAAGGTGGCTAAATTTCACGGGCGCACACAACGAGGCCAACTCGAGACTCGGATAAAAAGAGACCGAAAAATGAGAAAAAAAGCACGGTACGAGTAAGAAAACGAAAGAGGACAAAAGAAGAAACGAGACTGGTGTCAAGAAACCGACTTCTAGTGTGGCTATAAGAGGAAGGGGTGCAACTGGACACATAATAGAGTCGAGACGACGATGCTGAAACAAAGAAACTGTGCCCGGAAGCGTGCTTCTTTATGTATTTTACGTTTTTGAAGAACGATGGGATTAAAGGTCCGTGCTACTTGTTAACGAAGGTACCGTTTTCAAGGTTTGTCGTCGAGTTCGATCAAAAGCTGTGTAAAATACGAAGAACTAAAGTCGTCTCGAAATGTTCGAGGGGAGACGAGAAAATGGCAGCTGTTAATTTTCGCGAGATTGCGTCAAATGGCTGTATCGGAACTTTTTTTTCATTTCCCCATTTCCCAATTTTTCCACTTTCCAATTTCCAAATTTCCAAATTTCCCAATTTACTAATTTACCAATTTACTCATTTACCAATTTCCTAATTTCCCAATTTTTCCACTTTCCAATTTCCAAATTTCCCAATTAACTAATTTACCAATTTCCTAATTTCCCAATTTCCCAATTTCCTACTTTTCCAATGGTCCAATGTTCAAATTTCCCATTTTCCTATTTTCCCAATTTCCCAATTTCCCAATTTTCTAATTTTCAAATTTTCCATTTTCTAATATCCCAATTTCCTAATTTTTCAATTTCCCGACTTCCCAATTTCCCAATTTTTCAATTTCTCAATTTCTCAATTTCTCAATTTCTCAATTTCTCAATTTCTCAATTTCTCAATTTCTCAATTTCTCAATTTCTCAATTTCTCAATTTCTCAATTTCTCAATTTCCCAATTTCCCAATTTCCCAATTTCCCAATTTTCCAATTTCCCATTTTCCCAATTTGCCAATTTTCTAATTTTCTTATTTTCCAATTTCCCAATTTCCCAATCGTAAACAGAAACTGGACTCAAATTTCCCTGTCGAAGTTGGTAATATTGTTTCATATTTGAAGGCAGATACTTTAGCGTTTGCATTGAAACTCAGTTATAATAAATACGTACATATATTATTAAATATCGCCATCTTTTTAAAAATATTATAGACATGATACAAGTACGGTATATTTGGTATTTGGAACAATATTCCTGGTATAAAGTACAGGACATCAGTGACATTTCTCTACGTATTATGACGTGTACCAGGTGTACTAGAATACAAATGCAGTCTTAACAAATACTTGTTAGTGACTTTCGTCAAAATACTTAATTTTATTCAATTAAATCGTATTCCGACAAGTCAAGTAAATGTACATCCTACGCTTATATCAAAGCGAGTGTAATGCAAAGTATTTCTTTCTTCACAATCCATTGACCGAATTAATCGGTCAAAGCTACATTGTTGCGGGTAATTTGCTGAAAGCAAATGACTTCACGAGGGGACTGCGGTTAGTTCACTATGGACGGTTAGCAACAATGTCGAGGAACAATTATCGGGGTTAAATTAGCACGTAGATAAGTTTGAACGAAAGAAATTGGCATTCTCGGCTACTCTCATTCTTTCGAAAGATAGGAAAAGAAGTAGGGAAGAAAGTAGGATCTTTTCGTGGTATTAAAACGGCCGGAATATCCAATTAGGGGAAGCTTAAAAGATCTTCGGTGCAGTTTCCGCCTGATACGCGGAAGACGATTAGAGATTCGACCGAAATAAATTGCGGAATAAAAATCTTGAATCAGCGTTATCGATGGGCACTATTTAAGAAAATATTTAGAAAAAGATGGTTTAAAAAGACGTCTTACTAATACATCATTCCGTCAGCTTTTTAAAATGGTATTCGATGGGATTTTATAAAAATATCTATACATAAAAATTTGGTATGGAAGTCCTTTATTTATAACACCTCTTATCTTAATGATAAATTGTAATTTATATTTAATACATAAATTGTTAATTTCTCTTGACCAGTTTTTAATGACAAGCTTAAACATAATATCAACATATCTACAATATTCAATTAATTTTATTTTGAAATATTTTGTACTTTGTTCCAAATTTAGTAAGTGAAAAATCAATTAAATCTGTAGAAAATAAAAAATCCTTCAATTTGAATTTTTTCAACAAAATTTAGAGTAAGTGAATGTAATGAAATTTCGAAATCATCTGATCGATCGTGAAAACTTGTATTCCATTTTATTTATAATAAAGTAAGACTTAATATTAATCCGCATCTTGTAGTTAAAATAACAGGATTTTCTTCAATTATCCGAACGAATTTATTACCCAGTCCAAGATATTTTTCTGAAAAGAGAAGAATGTTCTCCGCTGCAATTGTACTTATTTTTCCTTTTAATGAGATCACAGGGAGAGAAGCTTAAATTGTTCTTTTTTATACCATCTATTTCGCTCTCTCCACTTCTCGTTTTTAGAATACACGTTGTTTTAAAAGAAAAAGAAACAACCTGATTTTTAATGAAACAAATCCCTTGTCTGTAATTTAAGAAAGTTGTTGAACCATGAAAATGTAAAACAAGTAAAATGGCGATAGTAAAATCAAATTAAAGCTACTTCGTTTCCGCTAAACGATTTCGTGCAATTTTACGGAATAGATTCATTTTTTCCGTAAGATTTAATGAATATCATTAAAAGCTGTTCAAGAGAAATCTGCACGTTATGACTGTATTACGTACGTGAAATAATTTTATACATTTGTTAACGTACTAATTAGTTCTTCGTATTTAAATTTTTCACCAAAATGCCCAGTTACATAAATTTATAACGAAGGTTGCCTTTCATTATTTTATCCTTCGTTTTTACATGCAGATTTGTGCAGAATTTCAAATCTCTTTTGCGATTTAAAGGGTCTTTAAAAGGAAAATATATACAGTATGTGACCAAATTCTTTATATTCTCTAAAAAGGACTGATCCTCTGCATAAAACTAACAGGGGAACAGAATACAGATATTTTGGTACAGGTTTACTTTTTCAAAGGCTGAACAAATAATATTCGACGTGCTCTTTGTGTTATTATTTGTATTTCCAGTTTTCAAAAGAAGCTTTTAAAATTCATTAAATTTAATGTAACTTAAATGGAATTTAACTATATATCGTTAAATCGAACTATGTAATATATATATGAAGTTAAATATAAAGATAAAATGATACAAAGATGAGGATAAATGCAAAGTTAGGTTATGTATTGCATCCACATGTGGATGACGCAGTAGCCATATTGTTAAATATCACAGGATGTGAAAACATAACTTTACAATTTAAACTCTCATTCTATTGTATTACATAATTTAAAAATCGCATATATTATTCATTAAATCATCTTTATAACTTATGAATATAAACAACTGAAAAATTTAGTGAGCGACACAGACGGTTGCACAATGGATTTTAAAAAATTACTCAAATTACCACGTTAACAAATTAGACAGATAGACCAATAAATCAGACAAATAATAAACCTAAAAATTCTTTTCGCAAGCTGGTGCATAGATACAATAGAGAGGATTGATGTTTCCAGCAGAAACAGAATATCGATAGTTTTTGCATTTGCTTTCGATCGAAGTTCTCGACAAGCTTCTCATCCTTATAAGTAGAAGCTATTCTAGAAACGGATAGCATAGAACCCATGTCATCCCTCAAAGTTACCGACTTATCGTGCGTTGAAAAAATGGGCCAACTTATGGCCGTCCCATGGTGGGATGTATTTCCGCCATTGGAAAAATCGTGCAGATCCATTCATTCAACAAGATGAATGTTCCGGTGGCGTAAGCAAGATCACGTGGGTCAGAGTTCATGCATTAGGGCGGTATACTTTTGGCGACATATCTTGTCCTGGAACGTTCAGCGAAGTATCGAGGGGATAAGCTACCGTCCACGAACGAACAAGATGGTTCGGTATAAATCAATAACGAACCAGACACTGATTCTAAAGGGTATGTCAATCTGTTCGTATTTACTGTATACGTGTGTACACTACAGTCCATAAATATGATATTTGTAATTTTATTGAACGCTATTTATTCAATAGAAGTCAGTGAAGATGTCGTATAATATTTGTTCAAAAATGTATTTTTTTATATAATATTCATCTTCAAGCAGCACTAATCTTTTTAGTATGTTTATCTTCTTTTATTACGTTAATTAATAAAGGCATCGTGTTTTACAATTTTGATGTTTAGATTGATGCGTTCTTAAGTGTTGCTCAGGAGACCATAACCTAACCATATTTGCAACTTTATCGAACAAGGAAGTAAATTAAGAAGTATAACATTGTTTAAAGATCTATTTTTTTATATAATAATACTTATGTAACAGTACTGATTTTTGTAGAACATTAATCTTTCCTTCTTAAGAAAATACGTTGTTTAGATTTATCTTGGACATTAAACAATAATTAAATATTTTCTAACCTCTAACTTCTAACCTAATTCTAACCTCGATAAATTAAGCAATCAAGTAAATGCAATATTCTTTATTTATAATTTAATGGAATACAGTTTATGTATGATAATGATAACTTTAACTTGAACTTTCTGTATGAAATGCAAATAGCTATTGATCAATTTTATTCTTTTGCAATTTTATAGCAGACTGCTACTTTAAAACAATGAAGCGATTGCGTACGGACTGAAGGATGAGTTAAAAGCTCTGTGGGAACAGAACAAATGCTTTCTAAATCTTTCACTTGGTCATTGGAAAGTTCAAACCAAGTTTAATGTTTAAACCCTTCTTTTACAAGCGACTTCATAAACGATTCAAAATGTGGAATAATTTAAAGTGACGTATAAATTTTACAGCTACCTTGAAATCAAGAGTGCTCAAAATATAGGCTACCACTTTTACTTTAAAACTCCCTATAAAACTTTTTAAGGACTCCTAAAATATAATACTTTGATGGGTATCTTAAATATGTTATGGAGTTACAAATCGAAGAGAATTACTTAGATTAAAAGATGTTCATTTCTAAAATGAATTGAATATTTTCAATGATTTAAATGCAAATTACTCTTAAAATAATGTGAATGATAAAACTATTTTTAAAATAGAAATAGTTAGAGGTATGTCTGAAATATTTATAAAAATGAAGTTAAATGTTGAATATTTTAGAAGTTTGACCATTTTTAATAGTCAAAAATGTATGCGCACATCCTTTTCAACATCCGTTCACTAAAATATTAATATAATAAATAAAAATAGTAAAATACCAAATCGATTTAAAAAAATATCACCTTCTATATATTAATAGCTGTAAATAGTTAAAGTAAGTTTTTCTTTTTAGAACTGAATGTATTTAGATACTTGATCACTGCAGAACAGGTACTTGATCAAATGATTAAGCATCCCTGTAACACGTTCAGTTCAGAAAATTTCTCAGAATTAGGATACATGTTCTCTTGAGAATAAAATTGGCCCTAAAAGCTATCGATAGGGTCATTCCGCGTCAAATCGATCACATTTTGACCTCGATGTCAAGGATTTTGCTACAAGTTCTAAACGAAATATGGTGCACTATGAAATTATGCAAGAGGGAATTTAAAGCATAATTTTTAAAATTCCTTTGTGTAAGAGGTATTTCTTATTTTACATTCTTCATGTTTTGTTCATCATCGTTTATTTAATTTAAAAAATTGCAGTGATCAAGTTAGATTTCGGTATTTACCAATTTTCATGTGAAGAGAAAATATTTAAATTTAAAAATTATGTTCATGATACTTGTACCCATAAATGTATATTTATTAACAACAGTTAATGATTTAAATGATATACTTTACAAGATGTCTCACTTATATCGAATATCTAATTTCCAAAATGAAATAAGGATGACCTTGAAATAAAGCTCTCTGACCTCTCAAAAATATTTTGGAATTTAATTATCACTTACCTTTTTCTATTTTTAATGGCAGTGAAATTCATTTAGACTTTAGATGCTTGATTTAAGTAAGATACCTTGCGTACAAAATTTATAAATAACTGTTTCAATGAAAAGGCAAAATTGTGATCAATTACTCCAACCTTCTCCTATACAGTAAACTATAGAATGAAAATACGTTTCAATTTTCAACTGCAAATAGTTCCTGCCTTAACGAACTTTTACTTCGTTCAATATTTGAACAAGCGAATGGCGCAGTATAATATTACAACGAAATAGTTTAAATAGAAGTAACTATGGTATAAAGGTTGTTCTGACGGTTCTACTTTTATACGTGTTGAATTTTGCTCCTGCCTATCTTGTACAAAAATTTGAAACTTATTCCTTTCCAAATAATATTCCGGTACAGTGTCAGTACAAATAAATAATGAAAAACATAATTATTATTATAAGTATGTATTTAGAGTCCAAAATTAGAACGTAATGAAACGTGCTTTTTAAACCTTTAGTAGGAAAAAAAAGTAACTCTGCAACCATTAAAGATATTTAGAGTGAAAGTTTAAAAGCGAAATCTTGAAATGAAAACTAAAAAATGAAATGTTAAAATTGACACTTGAAAGCTGAAAAATAAAATACTGAAGTTGGGAAGTGAAATTTCAAAGTGTAACGTTAAAGTTGAAAAGTGAACTTTTAAAGGGAAGTTCTGTGCTACATTTTGTTGCCTTTTAGTATAGAAAGTAAATTGAATTTGATAGAGTCTAGTTCTTTCGATGGACTGAATATTTTAGTACATAACATCAACATGTCTTGACTTCATATTGCTGAGTTCAATTTTGTATTTATTGGACTAAATTTTACCTTATCATGATACTTATAGAAATTTTATCAATAATAGAATTAACACCGATTTTGATAAAATTTGGTACTCCAGGATGTAATTCCTAAAATTGGTTGGTTCAATTTTTGCGAAATGGAAATGTTTGAGGAACAAAATATTTTTATTTTAACGTATTTATTGAGATTAGAAATATTAGTGTATTTATCCTGTGAGATATTGCACTTTTGACGTTTTCATTTGTGCAGTTCGAAATATTTTAATATATTTATTAGGATCATAAATATTTATCTTATGAGAAATTGCATCTTTGTCACCTTCATTTGAGTAATTCGAAGTATTTAACGATATGTATATTTCTGTTAGTGATTTTTGTAATTTGAAACAAATATATAACGATTTACTACTACTTAATAATTCAAAATAATCCTTAAAGTACCTGTGAATGTAAGAAAAACGTAGATAATAACAAGATTTATGTACATATTTCTGATCTTTCGGCCATCATGTGACAGCATTAGAGTACGTAATGTTATAGCGCCCTATTTAAAACATGTAACTAATCATTTATAATATAATGACTGAAATAATAATTAACAGTAGTCTATTTATAAGTTCACTATATTATTTACATGATATAACAAATATTAATTAATAGTTCATATCTTTCTCTTATTTATCGATCACTAAAACACGAAAATAAAATATTATACGCCACGTCAGCTTATACCGAAATAAATCAAATAAAAAACGCGTATCTTTTGACTAGCTATATCGCCCCATAGTTCTATCGGTATAAAATACCCTTAGGGTTTAATACTGTCAAAAAAGCGAGGGTAAATGTATCGAACAGGGGGCCTTAATATATATTATAAAAGAGTTTCTCGCAAATAACTTTTTCTAATAACCGAACCGTTGGTCAGTTTATTAAAAAATTTCACTATGAACAAGTGGTTCAAAAAATTTATTTTTAAAAAATAATACAATCACGACGAACGCCAGACACATTACATGAACTTCTGTTTCACTTACATGAATGTATATGCAATATTTTGTTACGCAGTTTTTCGCTAACTCATTTATGAGTTTCTAACATTCTTTCCTCTCTCAATAGAGTTGATAAATAATTCCGTCTTTCCTCTGGGGAAGTTCGCTACAAAAATGCCTAATCTAATTTAATCCTTTGACGTACTTTCGCATGGAACCATCAATGTATGTATATGTGCTAAAATATTGAAACATTTGCCGATATTTCCAGTTGATGGATTACATGAAAGGTAGACTTTTAGTAAAACAGTAAATGTAAAAGAATTTATAGCGGAAAAATTCAAGGTAAAACTGTAAAAAAATTTAGATGTAAAACATTCTGTAGCTAAAGTGTTAAGTCAAAACTGGAATAATTATAGGTCAAGTTTATGCAAAGAGAACGCTGCTTTACATTTGAAAAACTGTAACCTAACTTAATCCAAGTGATACTGCATATCAGTGTGTATAAAGGAAGTTTCATTATTTATTTTTTTAATGTTTTCATCTTTCATGCAAAACATATTCTGCAATAAGCAATGGCTAACTATAAATTTCTTTACACTTACATTTACTACAGGGTTTCCTTAAATGTTCTACCCTATCCTTGTATTTCAGAAACGGTCTTAAATATGTATAAATGTTTAGACAAAAGTTTGACTTTGGATAGTCTTTTAAAGGTCACTTGAACGTCATATATGTACATTATTGCACATTCTTGTAGCCCTCTTTATCAAAACACTATGCTTATTTTTTGAGCAAGTCATTCCTTGATACGAAGCTTTAAAGTTAGCTCACGTGATGTGAATGTGGACGACATGTCAACTTTGAAGCTTCATATGATGACTTACATAAAAAACGTACATAGTGTTTTAAGAACATCTGGAGGGCTACAAAGATAAAAAGAAATTCACGTGGTCTTCAAACGACCACTGCAGGTCAAATTGTTACCACCATTTTATGTCCTCCTTCATGTTCTACAACTTTTATCTGTAACATTTTTCCATATTTAAAGCAGTTTCCGAAATATAAGGGCAAGGTCCTTGGAGATCCTGTAGTTTCTTTGTACTGTCATTCATTTTGGACCAAACGTGATGGCAGAAAATTGGTGCAATCTTCGATCGATGAATTTTTTACCGCGACCAGTGAATTTTTTACTTTCCTCCGTACGAAGTGTTCCCCGGAAGAAGTCAGCTTCCGAATATTCCGTAGGAAGGTAACGTCCTCGAATTCTCACGCGTTCTGCAGAGGTCGAGTTATTTTACTTCTTTCCTCGGTTGGAAAGACGTTGGGACGCTGCGAAGCAATAAATCAGTTTTTCCACTCCAGACGACGTACGCCGCGGCGCTGACGCTTCCTTCTTCGTTGCGTTATCAAGTATGTCCTCGGGGAAGGGACGAGAAGAAGAAATGCCTAAGACCTAGGAAGATTCAGAGGGGGGATAAGAAAAAGGGTGCTATATTATTCGGGCCATCGTTCTCAAGCGTTTCTTGTACCGCGACTACTTTTTCTCGGCAGGCTTTACATTCAATGGGCCAATTAGCTGCTCCCTTCAGTGCCGACCCGTTTGCCTGCTTTTTATTGGTAGGTTCGTTTGTTACCGGTTCTCTTGTTAACGTTACTTTTATTGTTTGCCTCTCGTTTCGCTGCACCTTCGTTGGAGACACTATTTTTTACCGCGGTTCAAATTCAGATATTTGCAGCTTCTGTTTTTTCTTCGGTACTTTTGAGTGTCATGCAAATGAGAGTAACTAGAAGTTCAGATGATTATTCTTAAAGCTATAATATAATTTTTAAATTTTAATCTTCAGTTTACACTATTAGTCATCCTTTATTTTTCACTTTTTTTAGATCATATTGAATTGATTGATTATTAAAAAGGTTACCAATAACTTCTATGACAATTGTGTGTACAGAGTGCAGATAGTACGTTCATCATAATAATATGAAATAATTAACAGTAATATATACCAAAATAAAATATGAAATCTGTAACAATGTTTAGAAGGCTAAGACTAAGATTAGTAGAACAAAATAGAATAAATTTAATAAAATAGACTAAAATTACCAACAAAAGACCCTAAATTTATTAAAACAGAATTAAGTTAATAAAACCCAACAGAATAGAATTAATTTCATTACGTAGAGTATAATGAAGGTAAAACTGAAGAAACTGGCAAACAAATGAGCACGAAACTGTCACATTAGAATATATTTACCGATGCTAAATTTCTGCGAAACAAGACCTGCTCGTCGAAGAGAAGAATGTTAGCAAAGGTGCAGATGTAGAAAGGACTGCACTTAGGACTTCTAGACGCGAGGACGCGGATGCAGATAGAAATACAAATGTTGTTTCCACGTCTACGTGCCTTCTTAGGTCTGCCACTGCAGCCATATCCATTTCTCTTACTTACCTTCTGTCACGATGTAAGTAAGCATCGTGTGCTTCATGTTCTTCTCATGGTGGTGTACGCAAAACACCTCTGCGCTTACTTATTAAACAACCCCGGAAATTCTATTTGTTATAACGAACAGTGAAATTAGTTAACGTTAAACACTGTGAAATCGGCTAACGATGCTGAAACATTCAAACTGTTCAAATTATTACGTTCGGTAGCTTTTCTCTTGACACGTGAAAGTTTTAACTTAAATTGCAAATGGACGGGTTAAAGGTTCGTTCTTGGTTTAATTTTTGTAAGCTGTTATTTATTATTTTTATATCGGGTATTTTTTCTTATTAATATTAACAAGATGAAGATTTGTTATCGTTTATCATATATGTCTGTAAGGGAGAGATTAAATTTCAGTTTTGAAAATAAAGAATTTTAATTTAATACAAGTGAAGTAACAACGCTGATCAAAACCATATTTAACAAAACAAAAAATGATTAGTTTCAATTAGAATATTAGTTCAATTAGAATAATAAATTGTTCAAGGTGTTATATTATGCAAATATTCGTCATACAATGGACGTGTAAGTTTAAATTAAGAAAAACCACAATTTTTATAGCAAGCTACTATTTAATCGACGAATCTTGAAACTATAATTTAATTACCATACATGAACGACTCTGTACATCAGACATCCCTTAAATCGATATTGGAGAGGTATGTAATCGTAAAACGATAATCACTCAATATACTTTGAGTCTACCATTTTTTTATTTCGTATCATAAAGCGAATACATAAGTATAAATTATAATTCCGTAAGAAAGTTGCGAATTCAAATAAAACAGGAGCAAAAATGTCAGCGACTGATTACACGTCGTTAATTAAACTCGACGGCAGGCAACGAAATTTAATAGAGGGTGGGGTGCAATTAAAATGCCGATTAAAATCACGTTTTATTTTTTTCCTGCCTCTCTCTCTTTCCCGATCCGCTGAAATGCGATTTGTCTGAAACTTTGCTGAAAGTATTTCCCTTCGTAGCGCCCTTTTCTCGTAGGAAACCAGCATCAGAGTGAACAGTGGCGACGATGGTTTCCACGGTAATATGCACTACGGAAAGTCCTTAAATAATCCGCTTAGCTTGTGATTGTTGCCAAATCGGGTAGGAAGAGGATGAAACGGAACGAGATGAATCGAGAAGACTACCGGAGTTCCAATGGAAATCCAAAGTTTGTATAATTTTATTGTTAAAGCAAAAGAAAATACGGGAACAGCAGACTGTATGGGCTCGCGGAAGCTACGTTAATTAATTTCGTTAAAGATTATATTTCGTCGAGATGTCTTGCCGTCGGAAATTTCCGGTTGAAACGTTCCGCGACTGTGTTATTAATATTCGCGGGCGAACCGGTGACTGAAACGGAAATAAAAGAAGCCGGCCGGCAATTTGCACGGTCCAATTATTGGAATATAATTAAAAGTTTCATTTCGTTGGACGATTTGTTAACGATACTGTAACGCAAAATGCTGCCATTCCGAAATGAATTGGTCCGCTAAAATCGACAGAAAATGGCTAATTTCAAAATTATATCGAATTTTTATTATTTTTTAAACATTTTTTGTAATATTAATTCGTTTGAGTAATCTGAATTTAGCGGGTTTTAATTCTTCAGTGGAAGTTTTATTTTTAGTGTAATTATGATTGTAAAGCTGTTTGGAGAATTGTGGTATTTGCTATTGATTAGTGAACTTGTTATCTGAATTAATTTAATTGAAACTTTTATAATTTTCTCTTACGGATTGTAGATGCGATGCTTTTTGAGGAGTCAGGATTGTTTATAGTCAGTAGAATCAGAAATTTATTTGTAGATTTCGAGCAGATTTTATTGTAAAACATGTATACAGGGTTTCATTTGACACCAAATTCAAATTTGATATTGGACTCAAGCTTTGAGAGTTTGCAGCTAAAATAGATCTATCATTGTTTATGCAAGATTTAGGTATTGTGTCAAAATTAATATTAGAATCAAGGTTTGAGAGTTTGCAGCTAAAACAGATCTATCATTGTTTGTGTAAGATTTAGGTATTGTATCAAATTTAATATTAAAATCAAGATTTGAGTGTTTGTAGCTAAAATAGACCTACCTTTGTTTGTGAAATCTTTAAGTATAGTATCAAATTTGATATTAAAATCAAGGTTTTAGTTAAAGCATACCTATCATTTTATCATTATGAAACCGTTAGGTATTATATCAAAGATACTAAAAACAATGCTCTAGTGTTCGTAGTTTAAACCGACTTACCTCTGTTTGTGAAACCTTCAGGTATTATGTCCAGTTCGATATGATTATTAAGTTTTAAGAGTTTGTAGTTAAAACAGGTCTACCACAGTATACAATCTCTAGTTATTGCATTAAATTTGATTCTGCAGATTTGATATAGCAATCAAGCTTTGAGAGTTTAAAACTATTATCACTGTTTGTATAACCTTCAGATATTGTGTTAAATTCGATTCTGTAATTTGATATTACAATCAAGGTTTTAGAGCTTGCATCTAGAACAAACCTATCATTGTTTCTGAAACTTTTATTATATCAAATTTGATATTAGGATCAAGGTTTTAGAGCTTGTAGCTAAAATAGACCTACTATTGTTTATTTAATCTCTAGGTATTGTGTTATATTTGGTTGTGCAAATTTGATATTATAATCAAGGTTAGAGAGTTTGCAACTAGATTAGGCCTATCATTGATTGTGTAGTCTTCAGGTATTGTGTCTAATTTGATTCAGCAATTTAATATTAGAATTATGGCAGCTAAATTAAGCCTATCATTGTTTATGTAACATTTAAGTACTGTATTAATATTGTAACAGAGAATACAAAAATTAATAGTAAGTCTTACTATAATTTTGTTATTAAGTTATTGAATACAATTTTAGAATAATTCATAGATTTTCTAATTCAATTAAAACTTTGATATAGTGTAGGTTTGTTGCATTTATCTAAAAATGGCAGAAATATCATTGTTGTATTTTTGACTCAGTTAATCAACTTAAAATGTTTAATAACAGAAATTTTGGGTAGGGTTATTAATTTCGTAAAACATTTTTCATATATTAGAAAATTTTACTGTTTTTCAATGGAAAATCCCTCTTACCCTATAAAAAAAAAACTAAACAAGATACGCGCTTTTTTAAAATATTTTAATAATGTCCAAGCTGCCACAAAAATATATTTTTTCTAAATCTTCGATGAAAGAGATTCATTAAATATCACGGTATAATTAACATAAAAAATCGTATCAAAAAAATTGTATTAATCTAAAATATCAATTGAAAATATTGTATTACTTTAAGAAATTAAACTGAAAAGGTTGCATTACTTGAAAAAATTTAATTGTAAAGGTTGTATTGCTTCAAAAAACTCAATCAAAAATCTTATATCAATTACAAAAATTTTGAAGCTAATAAAACTAACTAATTTAAGAATATTTCTACCATGTGATAATTATTATAATTACAATTACAATTGTTATAAATACTTGTTTACCTCATTTACTATTATTCAGTAAAAATATATATAAATTGCGTAACTACACACGTTAAAAAAAATTCCAATCAACGAATAAAATATTAAAAAGCAATTTTTCCCAAAAAGAAGGGAAAAATGTTTCATCCATTTTCACTTATTTCCTTTTATACAAAATCGCCATTGTCCCGGCTGAACGAGCAGTTTTACACGTTACCGCGTGGAATAATAAATTTTTGTGACAGCGGCAAATAGCGAGTACAATCGTTAATTTGCAGAAAGAAAGGGGCGCATAATATAATCCGATTGGTGGATCGAGCAAGTAATCACCATAACATTCTGGCTAGATGCAAATAATGTATCCGAGCCGCGATCTTCCGTCCGTGGATCGCGTTCAATCTGCTTTACGGTTTGGTTCTATTGTGTCGTTGCAGGAAGTCGCTTAGTATGGTAATTTCGTAATTTGTTTCCCATTGTGTAGTAGCGTATGATGTCACATCGGTCGATCGATCTCTCGTCGGACGCGGATACTACGAATAGCCTAGCGGAATATTCGCGAATTTGCATCGATCCCCCCTTTTTTATCTGAACCGTGGTGACCACCCATTTTACATTCGACGGGACGAGATCGGCTAAATCCCCTTCGCTGTGTCCCTGTTAATCAGCCACGTATTTATTTAGTAAAATTTACGCGTCTGCGTTTCAGTCATGGGGCTTAAATTTTTTTCTCCCTTTGCGAAGAACGTGTGCGGGAAGAGCAGACGAAAGTTGCCTAATATGGCCACGTTTTTATCGGCAGCTCGTTAATTCGAACGAAATATTTCGGAATTTTATATTTAATACTTTTTAAGTATGTACTGGATGATGTAATGGTTTTTTTAAATCGTCTGCTTTTTATGGGGTTTCGTTTGAAACGATTTTTTTTAAATACAGGAGCAAGTTTTTTGTGTTTGAGTTCGTCTGGAAATGTATCGTGATAAAATAGATGCTTTTATGTAAAAATTATTTTTAGTGAAATTGTTAAAGAATTATTTATTTAATATTAATTATTAAAATTATTATTGAATTAGGGAATTATTTTTATTCGAATTATTTATGAATTATCACTGAATTATTAATGAGTTATTTCTACTGAAATTATTACTGAATTATTAATGAATTGTTCTAATTGAGATTATTTATGAATTATTACTGAATTATTTCTAATGAAATTATTACTGAATTATTACTGAATTATTTTTATTGAAATTATTTACGAATTATTAGTGAATTATTTCTATTGCAATTATTTATGAATTATTACTGAATTATTTCTATTGGAATTATTTATAAATTATTAATAAATTATTTCTTCTGAAATTATTACTAAATTATGAATAAATTATTTCTCTCAAAATAATTACTGAATTTTTACTGAAAGATGTAAAAATAATAAGTTTCGAATAACAACGAAATGCATCCATAAAATGGAATATTTACATTATAAAAGATATTTAAATAGCGAATTAAATTTTTCTGACCCACCTTTAGAATTTAATAGAAATTAAGATTAAAATTGATATAAATTTGATGTAAAGCGAAAAATTTGTTAGTATTTCGGGACCGTTGGTTATGTAATTGCAGTTTAACATCACCCCCAGGTGTTCTGTTGGGTTAAGGTCAAGCGATTGCGGTGACCAAACTGAAACATGACATTATTTGCTATGCTGGCATCGTACGATCAATAAATATTGTCAATATATCTTACGGCTCTCAATATTTATTTTCGGTGTCTGCTGAAATATTGATGAAAATGTACGTTCGTGGTAAATTTGGGATTTGAAAATTGAGGAATTTGAACGTACGGAAATTTGGGTGATTTCAGAGATTTATAGATTTAGGAATTTGGGATATGGGAAATTTGATAATTTGGAATTCGGAAATATGGAGAATTGGATGATTTGGTATTTGGAAGGTTAATCATTTGAGAATATGGGGAAATTAATAATTTGGAATTTGGAGATATGGAGAATTGGGTGATTTGGTATTTGGAAGGTTAATCATTTGAGAATATGGGGAAATTAATAATTTGGAATTTGGAGATATGGAGAATTGGATGATTTGGTATTTGGAAGGTTAATCATTTGGAAATATGGGAAGTTTAATAATTTAGAATTTGGAAATATGGAAAGTTTAATAATTTAAAATTTGGAAATATGGGAAATTCAATAATTTTGAATTCGGAAATCTGAAGAATTGGATGATTTGAATTTTGGAGGTTAATCATTTGGAAATACATATGGGAAGTTTAATAATTTAGAATTTGGAAATATGGGAAATTCGATAATTTGGAATTTGGAAGTTTTATAATTTGAATATTTGCAACTCTTAATCACTTAGAACTCTAGAAAGAATCGACCTTGAAGCCTACAAAAATTTCAAAATTAAAAGTTTCCAAACGTTCACATATCTAACCCCATCAACCTAAGAATTAAAAAATCTGATACATTTTAAACTTGAAAATTTATAAATCCAAAAATTTGAAACCTTGCAAATCTAAAAACGTGAAAAGTTACAACTTCAAAAATTAACTTAAATTTCTAAATTTAAAAACTGTAAATTTGAAGATATAAAAATATTATACACTAATCTCCCAAAATCCAAATACTTACTATTATTATAGAATCTCAATAAAAATTTGCTTAAATTCGAATTCTTATCGCATCAAATTAATTCATATGATCAGAAACATAAACTTAATCAATATATATTACTGTTAATCTAAACCTCACAACCCGTTACTAATTGACAGACAAGTATTTATGCGAATCTCTGTGTATGCAGTATAAAATCAAACAAAGGATACGTACATAACCGAGAACCTTGTGATATCGCTTGTAGACTAATTTACGAGCGATTATCATAGGAGTGATGCTTGAAATGGAAATTTCTCTGATCAAACACGCTGTTTGTTGTTGTCGAATGGTCGATTATGTCATAATCGTTATGTTCGTATTTCATTATTATGCTGACAAATTGATTCGGTGTTTACATAGCTAAATAATAACGCTTTCTAAATTTATACCAGGGATTTTCCTTATCGATTATAAAATTTGTCTTTCTCCGAATTTGTGCAATTAATTGTAGATTCCAATACGCGTCTCATAAATCTCGCTGTTCTACTTTTTGTTCCGGAGCTATTTTGCGTAGATTCCAAACGCAAGGTAAAAAGCATACCGATGTAAATCATATTTTAGTGCAAATTGAATAGCTATATCAAGTTGAACATATTCCAGAAATATGCGTCGTGAAATTATTTATTATACTCAAAATTGCATTTTTCAGTTCGAGAAATATTAAAGTTACAAACTTTAGAAATATGAGAACTTCGTATGTTCAATTTTGAATTTTATAAACTTCTAAGCTTTCTATTTTTTATTCTTCAATAAAAAAATTCATTAATTTCGGTAATTTTAAGAAGAAATTATTTCATCAGGAATTTAATATTTTTTGGTTAAATTTTTATGAGATTGTTTATTTGAGAAGTAAAATATTAACATTTTCTTTTTAAGATATTTAACATTTCTATGAAAAATCGTATTTTTGTCGCTATCATTGTAATTTGAATTAACAATAAATTATTGCTGGAAACTATTGTAATCCAAAACAAATTTCAAATGATTTATTATAATTCGATATAATGTTTGAATGCTTGAGAATGAAGAATAAATTATTCAGTAGCGCAATTTAGCATCTCTGATGAGTCGGTCATTATTAAACATTACATGTGACAACATATTATAGTCAGGAATCACGGTGTGCATTATTCTAAATACATGATTTGAACTGACCGTAAATTATTTATAAATTTACCATTGTTTGCGTGGAATATTAGTTTTACATTATATTCGTACTAAATTTAATATTAATTACTTATTTCATATCTTTCACTTATTTATTGAACATCACTAGTTCTACATTGTACACTTACTAAAATTATTATTAATTAACAATTTATATCTAGTATTTATTTATTGAACTTTAAAATACGAAAAAAAAAATTATTTTTACTTACGAATGTTATCACATATGAACTGCAGTGTGCGTCACGAGTGCGTCATGATATTATAGGACAAGTTGTTAGCACTACGACTTCCACCATATGTGAACACCACTTATATGTTCACTGTTAAAATTAAAATTTATATATTCAATGTTAAAATTAAAATTAATATGCTCAATGTTAAAATTAAAATTAATATGTTCAATGTTAAAATTAAAATTAATATGCTCAATGTTAAAATTAAAATTAATATGTTCAATGTTGAAATTAAAATTAATATGCTCAATGTTAAAATTGAAATTAATATGTTCAACGTTAAAATTAAAATTAATATGTTCAATGTTAAAATTAAAATTAATGTATTCAATGTTAAAATTAATATATTTAATGTTGAAGTCATTAATATATAATACAATGTATATAATACAATACAAGATTAATACAATAGAGATTATATATAAAATCTGGAATATCCGAAGATTCGTAACAAAGCAACACTGAAGTGCATAGAAGTCGAAAAGCAGAATCGACTGAAAGAGTACCGATCTCCATGAACCACACACTATTACCGAATCTCGACGAGTCGCAAAACTTTCCCTCGAGTTTTCCCGGGCGATTTTCGGGATTGTTTTCGGCAAGAACAATCAAAAGTGCCGACTGACGGGAAAAAGGAGCACGTGCTTGTTGGCTAACGTCTAGTAAATCCGGGCTAATTGGCTCAGGCAACGATATCATCTCCCTTGTATTCGTAGCCCCTGTCTCCAAACTTCTGCCTCGTCTCCTTCAGCGTTTCGATCCACCACAGCCACCATCAAACTCTTGTAGAATGCCTTCTCCGATAGCACGCAACTTTCCTCGTGACAATCTCCAGATTGTCCGCACGTCCCATTGATTAAACCGTATTTCATCGGCACCCACTGTGAACGTTCACGATCGTTTCGCACGTTTAACGATTCGGGTCGAAAATGGAAACTTCGCTATAGCGGGATTGTTCAAAGAGCATGGGTCTTCTGACCGACCCGGTTGATATTAGGGTTACGCCATGCCAAAGTGGAGGATGGACTACAATGGAATTTCTTATCTTATGGTACGCTGTAATACTGTATTTTAACCTAGTAGAACTACAATATAGTGATCGTTCAAAAATTATTGACAAAAGTCGACTTTCATAAATAAGATTCTAGGTACTTCAATTTATGAATTCTATTATTTGTTTCAATGAGCAAATGTTCAAAAAAAAAATTTAATGAAATGGATTACATTTTTAATTATTGTGTTTTTGTTCAAAGAACATGGGTCTTCTGACTGATATTTAATAAAGATATTTCAGGTTATGGGCTCTATTATTTATTTCAATGAGTAAATATTTTTAGAAAATTTTAGAGAAAGTGGATTACATTTTTAATTATATTTGTTTAAAATTAACCATAGTATGATTGCTGAAAAAAAATCCTATGCCCGACCCACTTGAAATTAGGGTTACAATCAGCGACTTCTGCTTAAAATTAATGGGATTCCAGAAAATTCTTAACATATAGATTTTTAGATTATTTATTGTATAAAGAAAGAATTAAAGAAAAAAGGATTTTTACATGAAACCTAAAATGTAATTCTGTATTACAATAAAAATATTATCGATAATATCAAATAGAAATAGGGGTTGCAGTTCCACAGGGCTTATACACGAGTCGCCATTGGTTACAGTATAACAAAATCGAAGAGGATGGACTACAATGGCGGAATTTCTTATTTTATGGTAACCGTAATATTGTATTTTGATAACCCTCGTAGGATCATAATACAGTAGTCGTCCAAAAACCGAAGGTAAAAATCGACTTCCATAAATTGGATTTTATGAAAGGTACTTTAATCCTTTGGATTTTTTATTTCTTTCGTATAAATATTTATTAGACAAACAATTGTTTAATGTATATTTATTTTGAAACTGTTCGCTGAATATTCTAAAAAAATTATGAAATGATTTTATCACATATTTGCAGATCGTGAACAACATTTTTATTATTATAAGCAATATGTTTATTATGTTTGAATTAAAACTTATAAAATGTGATACAAATACTATATTCATAGCATTTGTTATACAATGAAACTTATTTTATATCTCTTTCAGAATAAAATACTAATACAAAACAATGATAAAATTATCTGCTTTCTGCGTAATTAAGTTCAAATTTCATAAACTGTCGAGAATCGCACAGGAATTAAAATAAAATTGAAAATAATGTTTTTTGCACGGATGAAAAGCACCAAGCAATAAAAATGAAGCTGAAAATAATTACTAACACGAAAACAACAAAAATTAAAAGAATAATTATTCTTTCTTTCAAAATGTATAAAAGTCAATTTCCACAAAAATTCTTTTTAACGATTTTTCTTCCTTCAAATTAAAAATACCTAATTCATCGTTTCGCAGCTTTCTACTGACCAAATTTCAATTGCTTAATTAGCAGTAACTTTAACGTCTGAATTTTGATTACTTAGTTAACAAATTAGAGAACGGTACAAAAAGAAACTATTTGTTGGAGGTGGTTTATAAAATAGCATCGACGAAGCGGTACCCAACAGCCAATATTCTCGTAAAAGGTGAACTGGGTCAAAAGTGGGTCCCTGTAGCTGATAATTTACAGGGGTCTCTGCGTCTTGTAAAAATCGGACGAAAAGTTTTGCCGCTTACGAAAGAATAGAAGCACCGCTCTTACGTAACTGGGACGAGCTTATTAGTAAAAATCGCTGAAGTTCGCGATTAAACTTGAGCCACGAGCAGGTAAAAGCACCGCGGATATTTCTAAAGGAGTTGTAAAACAACTTTCAAAGGTTTCCCGCGATTCTTCATACCTGCTAAATTGATTCGCGTTACCGGAAAACTTTACTTATGGTGGGATAAGGGAATAAAACCGAAACGACTTGCGGGTAGTTCTTGCATAGTTTTACAAGCTCATGATTTAGGTATTAATCGCAGTTAGATATCGCGATACTGATGTTTGAAGTCGGTTATTCGAATGTTTATGTATGAAAGAAATTATTTTTGCTTCTGTTCATTATTAACCTCTTAGGCAATGTTGAACTTCACGCGACGCTGCATCTCTGTACGGCAGAGATTTTAACGTTGACAAAACAGTTTTATCCCAATTGGGTAGGGCTGTGTAACGCAATTTTACATAAATTATACAACATTGGAATATGAAACATGGGGTTTAAGGGCAAATATGTTATTTGAAACAAAGGGTTTCCTCAATACTCGACGAATAGTATGGCGGTTTTTAACCTCTTATAGGCTACACTCGGCGCTTCTGTGTACATCAGAGTTTGTATTACGCGTAAACAGCACTACAACGTGTGACAATGCTCTCTACGAGTACATTGGAATGAAGTTTTTCATGATTAAATTATAATTTTTCCCAAAGATATGATATACTTTAATAATTTGATAATTTACTTTTTTAGAAAATTCACAAACTATGTAATTTCCAAATGTTTCCAATATCGTGTATTAGTGCGAGGAGGTGCTCCCATGGTGCCTAAACTACTTGGTACTTTTTATTTAGATGTAATGTACTTTTGTGGGATTTGTTAATACTCTTATAAAACGTGATGAAGGCAAAAAAGTGCGAATCAAAACATATGAAAACGGTCGTTCAATTGAAACGGTGAGCGAGTCAGTAGAGTGAGCCATGGCGCTATGTAATCTACGGTGACATTCGAGAGAGCCACTATAGTGGACCGTCGTATAGAGAGATGTCCATGAAAGCCACTATAGTGGACCATTGTGTCTAAGAGGTTTTTTTTTTATTTTAAGAAAAGATATATTTTTAAACATTCGTAATATATGAGTTCAGGTATGAAGATTATATAATGTATAAAGGTTGCATAAAGTATGCAGATTTTATTATACTAAACTTGAAATAAAGAATAATGATTGTATAAATAACAAAGACTCTATAATGCATAAAGATTGTATTATACACCGATCGTACTGTACAAAGATTAAATAAAGTGTATGACTCGTAATGTACAAAGATTGTATAAAACATAAATACTGTATAAAATACAAGGATTGAAAAAACATGAAGATTGTATTATACCAAGTTTGCACTCTACAAATATTGTATTATACAAAAACTGTACAAAACATAAAAGTTAAAAATAAACAGAATTAATTTCTTCATCCAAAAGAAGCGAATTTCCCTCATATATCAAAAATAATAAAACACAAAAAGTAATTTGGAAAAATCAAAAACCTATTACCGAAAATTGGTTCGATTTTTTCTGCAAGATTGCAAACTACAAAATCTTATCACAGTTATCGCATCGTTTGTTGTAAAGTAGAATCGATTAATCGTTGAACGAATTGCAGAATTAGTTGAGGGCGATACAATTGACTTTACAATGCACTTTTCTCGTGGCGAGCCATCATAAAGCATATCGGATGCGGGCATAGCGAGAATTTACCGGTAAAAAAAACCTAAACTGCGCCTCCGTGTTGCGATCTGATAAATCTGCGCTGCGAATTGTCAAATGGCTGATAAAAGCAGTTTTCGGGCCGCGGAAAGCCCGCTGGGCTGCGCATTGTTTCGCGATTGAACGTTTACCCCCGCTTCCGATTGTTTCGTCGCGATAGGCGCGATCCACGACGAGAGCACCACCGACCAACCCCCTACCCTCGTTGTCTGACTTTGCAGCTGGAAACCAGACGAGCGAGGCTACGCTAAATTGCCAGCGTCCCCTGTTTTTCGTGTCTATCGAAGGATGGTGAACTCGATCACGATCGAGATACGCGTAGATATTGCAGATCGGCCTCTGCATCGCAAACATACATAAATCGTGCTCGTCTCCACTCGATGAGCCCAGCTGGAAATTGATGGGCAACGAGCCAGTTGATTCTGCTAGCTTCCCTCCTCTGTAAGTACCAAGCATCTGTGTTTATAATTTCACCATTGCGTCAATTGAACCTGAAAACCCCTATTTTTTTCTTTTTAACCGACTTCGAAAAAGGAGGAGGTTACTCAATTCGATCAGTATTTTTTTTTTTTTTCTAGATTAATATTTATATCAACCTGAAATTGGAGACTCTGATCTGGTTTACATGTGGTCTGATTTGTTATGTAATCTGATGTTTTAGATAATTCAGGTAATTTTTAAATGTTAAATTTGCATGTTGGACGATATATTTTTTATGGTAGGTGAGGACGTGGTTGATGTGGTTAGATGACGATGTGGTTGCATTTATTTTACATAGCTATTGTTGATAGATGATATGGTTGCATTTATTTTACATAGGTAACAGATTGGAGGTTTCTTCTTGTGGAATGTACTGGTGCTTTGTGTGATCAATTTGGTTCGATCTGGTTCTACTTTGATACCTTGGTACTTGTTCATGTCTGTAATATACTTGGTCATGCCTTGACAGACATTTTCTTGCAAAAATTGCTTTTGTATCGAAGTCAATACTGATTACAATAGCATGTTCCATAGTTTGTTTCCATTCTTTATTAGTTTTTCTTTCGCATTGAGAAGGAATATTTTTGAAAGAACTTAATTCCTATTTTAATTGCACAGAGTTCGTCTTTGATCTGCATCCCTTCAATCTGTCACAGTAATCAAATTTTTTACATGTTTTTTATATTCAACAGATATGTATGCAATTGCAACAAGGCTATTTGGAGAGCTTTTAACATGTCCTAACATTGTGTACATTTCATTGCTTTTCTGTATTTTTATAAAAAAATATAATAATATTTTCGTAACACTGATTTAAGTTCAGTTATAACGAGATACACAACCTGAGAGAATTTAAAATTAAATTCATTAAGCAGATTGTGAAATTTGTTTTTCAGACATTAATTTGATTTGTCAAAAGGGTTGTTAAAAAATTAATAAGATAGAAGTACTTTTAATGTTTGCAAAATGCAATCCTGTAGTGTAGTAGAATTTTTAAACGCAAATGGTACAAAGGAGTCAATTCTTCAATGCAGTACTGAAACTTTTCCATATGAAAATTTTAATTTTGCTGGATAAAAAGTTATGACATTCCCTATGCTGCAATTGATTTCATATTGCCGCGAGGTTCACCTGAATAGAACACGTTGGTTGCATATCGCAGCTATTATTTTATAAAAACAATGATGTCCTGGAATTATTCCCGTACTCCTACATGAGTATATTCTACATCAAAATAAAAAAAAGTAGTCTCCCATTTTTTCGTTTGAAAGTTATAATAAATTTAACAGTTTAGTAATTACTTGGAACTTCGTAAACAACCTGCACATTTATTCAAAATAATTGCATTAACGATTTGATCGTATTTTATTTCACCGTTATAATTTATGTGTAAATTTAAAATGGCGGTGGTTGGAAAATAATTGAACTTTGCTGTACTGTTTCCGCACATCTGTAGGTTACATGAAATAACTGCTACACGTTATTTATTATACATGTTTCTGATGGTAATCAGACAGTAATTTTTCGAGGTGTATTAAATAAGAAAGGTCAATTAGGAATCAGGTTAATTTGTTAAAAAATACGGTGCGTCTAAACTTTCGATATACAGTGTATTATATGTACATTATTAAAAATTTTGTTCACTTTACTAACTGAAAATACTCGTAATTACTTGTAACTAGGGAAAATTTATACAGTAACAAGGAATAGTGAAAATATTTGGTAAGATTTGTTTAAAATGAAAATACTACCTAATGTTTCAACTTACTAACTTACCTAATGTTGGCAGTCAGAATGTTAAAGATGATAATAAAGGTTATGTTTCGAGCACTCAGAATCGACTGAACACGCTACAGTGATAATTCAAAATTCTTTGTTCGCCGAAGCCGACGGAGCAGTCGCGTTAAATTATTTATTTGATAAAGATTGCTTAACGAGCAGCATACGCCACTGCTCGTTCGGCCGGCGGAAAATTAATTGGTGTAATTAAAAGAGAATTAAAAGTGCCCCTCAGTCTCGTCTGAAGGCTGGCAGAGTCGTAGGAGGGTCGTGAGCCAAAGTCGAATTAAATCCCGTTGTCAGCTGGAAGAAGAGTTCTTCTCGAAACGATCCGGCACCGTGCATCACGCCAATGCGAACTAATTTCAAGAACATTCCCCCAGAGGGCAAACCAAGAACAAAGAGGGAAAAGTAAGCTTGGCAGGAAAGAAACTTTTACCCAGGACCGTCTTTCAGTCGAGCAACACTAATTGAATTCAATTGCGGAAAGGTCAACGAGTATATGAAACGCGGCTTTGAACACTAAGAAATTGGAAATCTCCGTCGTCATTGGAAATCTCCAGTTGTCATCATAATTGTTTCTTCAGGTTTTCATAAATGTCTACTTTTTTGCAAATGTATGTTTTTTTAATTACACGAAACACGTTGATATTTATAATAGAAGATTAGGATTTCACACTTTTATTGTTACTATTTTATTATTTTTTATGGGTTTGTATAATATTTCGTATATAAAGTTGCGTTTTATTATTGGACCAAATAGACGCACCTTGGGAGCCATATGCCTGAAACGGTTAGGTATTTACAAAGGTTTTAAGAATTTGCAAATTTAAAACTTTAAAACATTGATAGACATCCAACATATGATCTTTGAACACACTACGTTGTTCATAATGAACCCATTACTCTACTAAATATTTTTGATTCTTATCCAACACAGTTGAACTCCTTCACATATTCACATATTCACATATCAATACGGACACCAACTTCAAAACAATCATAGATATCCAACATATGATCATTGAACACACCACGTTGTTCATAATGAACCCATCACTCCACTAAATATTTTTGACTCTCCCCCAACACAGTTGAACTTCACATATTCATCTATTCACATATCAATACAAACAGTCTAATTCTATCGCATTTTAGTTTCCATTTAAAAGATTTCTCCATTCTACTGAAACATAACCTCAAAAACTGACGTCCAACACGCAATGGCAAGCTATCACAAATACCGATCAAAATTACTCGAGAGTAAGTCAGTCGAAATCTTTCCATCCGCAGACCGTTTCAAGAACCTGTTTCAAACTCG
This sequence comes from Megachile rotundata, assembly GCF_050947335.1. Lineage (NCBI taxonomy): Eukaryota > Metazoa > Arthropoda > Insecta > Hymenoptera > Megachilidae > Megachile > Megachile rotundata. Next base: position 6,920,729 of record NC_134989.1, read on the forward strand.
CTCAAGTTCTTTATGCATCCCAGAATGTATGTATTATCGAGGAGGTACATGTTGAAACTTCAAACGAAATTCTCGCGAAGTCTGTTGGGCAGAAACTCCGAAAGATTATATCAAGATGATTCCGCTTCCAGCTGAACGGGATTTATTGGTCGGAACAGAGAAGGGAGAACGTTTCGAAAACGTGTGCAGTCAGCAATGTGGATAGGTCGGATCTCCTCGAAGCGTCTTCATCGGACTAGGTACTTTCTACGTGGTTATCGGGCTTTCTCCAGGGCCGTTCAACCGGATAGGGTGTCATTAATGCTTGCTTAACAAGACTTATCTCAAGTGGGCACGCGTGGAATTACGAGTGAATAGCAGGACCGAAAACTCTCCGCTGCCTCTCTTTTCCATTCGTTGCCGGTCCCTCGGATTCACCCTCGTTCGCCGAGTTATCTTGGGGTTCCTTTTATCCCGTTGCTTCCCTCGCACGGTCCTAAAATCAAAGGGACACCCCGTTGTTGGTCGCTCGTCCGGCCAATTTCATTATGTACGTCCCGCCGCCGGCCAGAACACCTACCGGTCCAGCGAATGGAAAACGAACGGGGATTTTGCGACAGTCCTTAGTCCTGTTTCAAAGAACGCTGCTGATGAATTATTTTCTGACAATTTCATTCGGGATTACTGTCTTCATTCCACGATGAAACGAAACTGGGTTTCAAGGGTAGAAATATTTGCAAGCCTGTCAACGCGGTGGAGAGATTCTGAATTAGTTATTTTGATCAACAGTCTATGTTACGAATATCAACTGAGTTGATGTGTGAGGGGTTTATCCAAAGTACTCTTCATTTTAAGAAGCATTTTTCTATTCTGACCAACGTGGCTCTTCTAAACAGCTTGGTCAGTCTCTTCACACGCCATCTTGTGGATTCACATCGGTACATCTGCATGCATTGTTTTCAATTCTTAACGGATCACTGTGAACGAGGTTTAAGATTTGAAGTATGATTTGAAATAATAAGAAAGATTTGTTTGATTGCAATGACATTGATTAACAAGTGAGTGATACGCAATACTAGCCCTTAAAGTAAAAGTTGCTTGTATAAATTATTTATAATAAATTAATGACATTATCAGTTAACGTCATTTATCAATTATTAATTACTGTAAGAACATGATGTTCTAATGACTGAAAGATTATCATAAAAAAAATAGCAGAAATAAATTGTTATAACATTTCAAAAAGCAAACACACTTTGTGCAATGAAGAATTGCGATGAAATCGATAAAATTTGCATGGAATGTCGAAGAGCAACTGCAGTTATTTTAATTTCTGTGTGCTATGAAACAGAAGTCACATTTCATTCGTAATTGAACATTTATTACTTCCAGAAATTGCAGAATAGGTTGTAGATTAATAAACTCAATTTCTACAGTTGATAATAGAGTGTAATGAAAAATGAAATCGAAACTATTTTTCATTAAAAATCTAGATAGGTTTCATCCAATTTTGTGTAAATTTATTGGACAAACGAAACAGAGTAATTCCAGTTTCATTTTTGTTTTATTCAACTCAAATAATATATGTAATTTATTAATATTTATAATGCAATTATGTGATAAAATTTATTGTTTCATTGTTACAATATTTAATAAATTCTAGAATGTAAATATTTATTGTATCAATCTCAATATTCAGAATGCAATATCTTCATTCAGAAATGGTTTCTATGGACAGAATAATTGGCAGAGAAAATACGAGTTTCATGAAGCATTTGCTTTAAACATAACTTTCCGTTCCGCAATGACAATTATCATGGCAGTAAAATGGACTCGAAACCGAATAAAGCTTGTCAGATATTATTTTTCGATTTATCCAGCATTCGATGCATTCGATAAGGTTTAATGGAGCCGGCCAACATTGAATTTATAAAAATTCAATTAGCGGAAGTGATATTGGATATTGCGTAGGAAACAAGTGTTTACGGTGAAAATTGTTTCGCGAACAAAATGAAAATGAATGGAAATATAGGGAAAAGTAATTGGGTGTAGTAATATACGAATAAAAATTCTAGCATTTAGCGAAAATTTAAATTGAAATTATTTCTAAAATATTGCGAATTACGAAACAACGAATTACGAATATTAGCGTTTTTAACTGGAAGGTAATTTTATAATCTGTCTGATGCGATGAAAGCTCTTTTCGTGATTTCAATTATTGTTGGTTATTGCATTTATTGAAACTTTGGACTTTTGGATGTTTTGAAGTTTGATGATTCGAAAATTTGGGAAGTTAAAAATTTAATGGGATGAGATTTTAGAAATTTAGGGATTTCGGTTTGTAGAAATTTGAGGAATTAGGGATTTGAAAGTTTAGGGATTTCAGTTTGTAGAAATTTGGGTCTATAGGGATTTGAAGGTTTAGGGATTTCAGTTTGTAGAAATTTGGGTTTATAGAGATTTGAAGGTTTAGGGATTTTAGTTTGTAGAAATTTGGGTTTATAAAGATTTGAAGGTTCAGGGATTTCAGTTTGTAAAAATTTGGATCTATAGGGATTTGAAGGTTTAGGGATTTCAGTTTGTAGAAATTTGGGTTTATAGAGATTTGAAAGTTTAGAAATTTCAGTTTGTAGAAATTTGGGTTTGTAGAGATTTGAAAGTTTAGAGATTTCAGTTTGTAGAAATTCGGAGACTTAGAAATTTGGTTTTATAGAGATTTGAAGGTTTAGGGATTTCTATTCTTAAGAATTTGGAAATTTAGGGATTTGCGTTTTGCAGAAATTTGAAAACTTAGAAATTACGGTTTGTAGATATTTAGACTTAGGGGTTTCAATTTGTAGAACTTTAGAAATTTGAAAACTTCGATTTATAAAACTTTAGAAATTAAAATTTTCAGCTTCTAAAAATTTGAAAACTTAAAAATTTAGATTTCTAGAAATGTAAAAACATAAAGATTTCAGTAAATAGAAATTTGTAAATGTGAAGATCTCCGTTTGTAAGAATTTCGATTTGTAAAAATTCAAAAATGTAGATAATTGGTTTTGTAAACATTTGCATTTAGATTAAATTATATATGCTAAAATAAACGCATTAATGCGTAATATTTGTGTGTAAAAATGAAATATCGCGTAATCAAAGAAGCATCCATTCCACCCTTTTCCTGTCGGGATTCACCCTCGTTTGCAACGTTACCACGACCCTTCGGCTAGCACTTTCCTCGATTACCGCCCTAAAATCAAAGGAACACCTCCGCTCGCACGGTATCATGGTCAATTTCATTAGGTTCGTCCTGTGTGAATGACCAGACACCTCTAAATTTTCCATCGATTTCTCTTAAATTGACCAGGAAATAGTTCTCTTTATGGGCAATATTACTTTTTTCATTTAGCGTAAGCAATTGAGGTTATTATAAACCTTTTAATATTTGCAGTAATACTAACTAATGTAGATGCACGTAACTTCATCATGCTAATGTTTAAAACTTTTATTTATTTTATTTGATATTGTTATTTAATTTTTACTTCAATCTGTCTAGGTAAATTATTAATATAAAAATGTATTTATTGGTTTTATATAAAAATAGCAAATTTATTTATTTACTACCTTTGAACAAAAATAGCAAGTTTAATTATTTATTTATTACTTTTGAATATACATAGCAAATTTATTTGTTTGTTACATTTGAACAAAAATAAATTTATTTATTATCTGTGTATATTATCTTTAACAAAAAAGGTTTATTATTTAATAACACAATTTCGGAATAAAACGCTGTAAATCGAAATTTTCTTCATTCACAAACATTGCAACAGTAAATATTAAATGTTGTTATGAATTTCATTTAAATATTAGATTTAATATTAATAGAATAGTTTCATGTATCTCCGGAATTAATTAGAAGATACAGTAAATCACTTTATAAATATGCAAGGTTACAATTTTGGTTGCTTTGATAACAGTTTAATTATGCAGAGCTTATTATATTTTACAGCACCGTTAATTCGCTGGTGATTACATTGTTCTCCTTCGTTAGCTTTCATGGCATTAATTTCCTGTAATTATAGCGTTACATGATCAACAGATGTTACCCAAGTTACATGTAGGACTTCGTGTCATAACGTATTAAACTGTTTCACGTTTATTATAGAAACATTAGTTATCATACACCATTGAAATATCAGTTATTTAACTCCCCTTCCTTCAAGTATCCTCTGACTTTAAATACATTTTAAAAAATAAATAAAAATTTTATTAGCAAAAAGTCCGTAAACAAGAGCAATAATTACTTTTTTCAATTATTTATCATTTCGTTAAATAAATCTCAATCCCTCAAACGACGAGTGAAATGATGGATATTAATTGGATTTTATAAAATAAATATGACAAGTGAGTAAATATATGAAATAGCAAACATTGTAGTGAACATTTCAGATATCAAAAACAGTGATAGGATATTACAAAAACGAAACAGTAATTACATCTCTGATTTAATCAGTTCTATATCTAGATATTTAGATTTCTAAATTACAAGAAAAAAGCAGTTCACATCACATTGTTCCAACCTTCCCCCACCTAAATTATTTATGATAAAAATCTCTTGTCAACTTTTATTCCATAAATCTAGTGCTACTCCAAACCTTCCTTTCAGTTAACCTATACTTATCATGCAAAAAACCTAAACCTAACCATAAAAACTTCCTTCATAAAATGAATATCATACGCATTTGCTCTATACATGTACTCTTGTGCGAGACTTTAGTTATGCATCCCTTGAGAAATTCCCCTGTTAACCAGTTAACAACTTGAAAATTTGGCAAAGATATTTCCGAACTCTATATCACGCGTGTTTCAATTACGCGTCTAATCTGTCCATCAAATTTTCCCTCGTGTACGTCGAATTACAAGGCAGAGGCGGCTCGGCGCAAAGGGAACAAATACGTTCCCAAGATTCCAGACATTACCATTAATTAAGAACGACATTCTAGCCAAACAATAGAAATTCTTGGTTCGGTAGAACAGACTGCTCGCATGGCCACGCTCGGACCACAGACACGGCACGAAGGTGACGAGATACACGTGTATTTTTAGACGTCCCTCGGGAAAGGACCAGTTGAAGACAGAAGTGGGGTCGCCTTTTGTTCGACGCTGGTAATGAGCGACGCACGACACTCGAGAGGGATGAAACCGGCCCGCTTGGAAATGGACAGATCGGACGCTTCCGGGAGCTGGAAGGCCAGTGTTGTTGGCCCTGGACGAGAGAGAAAAACGAGTATGCCTTTTCCTCGGAAGCCCTTTTGCAATTCTCCGTGACGGGCGTGTAACGAGCGACCGACGAAACTCTAACGAGCCTTGCCCATGACTCGCGTTTCATCGCAAATAGTACTGCACACCCTCACCCACCCCGCTGCCCGCCGCTATTCGGGTTTCCTGGTTAATTTACCACGGAAGGACGACCGTGTGCTTTCGTTCGACTAACGCGAAATCCTGTCGTTCCGTGATTTTTCTCGGATAAGGTCACTCGATTGCGCATCAGAGGTAGAGATTTGTCTGTGGGATCGTACTTGATCGCCAACCTCACGCTGCATCCGTAAACGTTTCATTAAAACGACCCGACTTGATGTTTTACCCTACCTTTTTCTCCTCAGCTTTTTTCCTTTTCTACGGTTCACATACGAACGCAATTCACGATGAGGTCTATTCGAACCTGTGTGCTGGAAAGCTTGCGGTGAATACGTGTTCGAAGGTTCAGCGCGAACAAAATGGACGTACGAATATGCATGGTGTGTTGATCAGGAGACGACGATGAAAATAATTATGGTGGTAATTTCGTAGGTGGGTCTGTAGATATACCTGATGTACCGGTTAATAATTCTTAATTCTTCTTTTAAGAAAATTTGAATTTGGATCCTATTTCTGTTTTTTACATTGACTGTAAATAAAATTAAATCTGAACAATATTTAGTGTTATCTTGTATCTACAAGTGTCTTAAAATTTTTAATTTATTGCATGTAACATTTTTATAAAACAACTACTCTTTTAATTAAAATTAAAAAATTTAATAATAAGAAAAGAATTATTGTATTCATAGCATTATATTTTAATGACTAACAATTAAATTTTTCTTAGTAAGTTTGAATTTAACTGCAATAGTAAAGTAAGTAGCAGACACAAATTTAGTTGTAACAGAAAAATAAGTAACAAACATAATAATTGTAGTAGGAAAGTAAGAAGTAAACGTAAATCTAACTGCAACAGTAGTAAGTACAAACTAATTGTAATATTAAAATAGTTTCCATAAATTTTATATTTTATATACCAAAAATTATGTACGATGTTACAAGCTTAATAAAACACAACCTTAGTACAAACTAGTATCGAAAGTGTGTAAATATTATTTCTTAATTTTATACATAAAAATTGAAATTATTACCATGTGTGTACGTAATAATACTGTAATGATTTCACCTCAATTTTAATCCACAACGGTCTGTATTTTCAAGCAGTCGTACTCAAATATGATTCATTACAACCTGTAGATTAACTCGTCATTTAATTTCGTCCTATTGAAGAGAAATTAAGCGAAATACTGTGTGAACGAGAGAAAATGACCATTCCAAATAGCCAAGTGACGTTAATTAAATTTAATAATGTTTAGCATTTTAATTTCGACAAACATTTCCATTCATGTTTAATTCTCGACAATTTATTAATGTCGAACGGAAATGTTGAGAGTAAACAACATTCGTCTTCTTATCCTAGCAATGCCTTTCTTCTTGGAATCAACGTTCCGCGATAAGTCAAGGATTTCGTTGATTACGGCCAGTAAAAATGCGCAGCTGGTTCTCTTTGTACTCTTTCACAGTGAAAAGTTTTTCTTGTTTTAACCTCGTGCAAAAGGTTGCTAGGTGACTTTGCCACTTTTAAGTTCTCTTTTCCCCGTAATAAACATCTCGTAATTAATAGCCGTCGTATTTAAAAGGCATAAGACTGAAATGGTAGACAAAGAATTTCTTCAAAATTAGTTACTCTATACTCGACACCTTGGCTAATGATTGTCATTAATTAACATTCAAATTACTGCAGGTTAATTATAGTTGCTTTTTTTTAAAAATAGTTTATAACTTTACTAGTATTTTATATGAAATACGTTTTGCATTTTATTATCTCACGTACTATCATTATTATTTATTGTCAATTAATATTTATACAGTTCATATAAAGTTACTGAAAGTTACCCAATTTTGAATAGCATAGAGATTCCCTGGATTGTAAGTTAAAAAATAAAACGGATATTTTTATACCTTTACCCTAACCTTCAGCAGTCCAATATTTGTCAAAGCAATCTATTATAATTCATCGATTCGATTTATTAATTAATAACGAGCAAGTTTGTGCAAGTTACCCTTCCGCCCGGAGCAAAAGTTCACCCGCTTGACATTCGAGGAACAAGAAATCCAGGAAGGACAGGGTTCAATCTCGTAAATAATTTATGAAAGTTAAAAGGTATCCACCGTCTTGTGGAACACGGTGTTTCATAGATATTCAAGAGACAAAGGTAAAGATTCATTGGAACGTGTCACAGGAAACTTTAGCCGAGGAAAGTCGCTCGTTCGGCGTGCTATGTACACGAAAAAGAAGTTACGCTCGTGTGGCGGAGGGCAACCACTGCTATCGAACAGAAACGAAGAAGCTTGTAGCTGTTTTTTTATTCGAATTTCACCTGCCAACTGGTAAAAAGGGTATACGGTTCCTTGCCCTTTCTCGGTAAATCCACCACCAAGAAACATTTCCAGTGTCGTAGAAAGGTAATTACTGGTATATGCGCACAAAAGAATTCGAGAGCTTGTCCGAAGTAGGAAACCACACGGGAAGGAAAGAGAAGACTTTGAAATGATGACTTTTCGATTTAAACGTCATTCTGGCAAAGTTTGCTTGATTCACAATATTCTACTACTTTTACGAGCACAGAACTTTCGTTCGGAATTGTTTTATTCATAACTTCGATCAAATTATTATGTCTTCTGTTTCTTCAAAATTTTTGGTCGCTCGTGGTTAATGGTATTTTTGAGGAATGATTTTAAAAAGTTATTGTATTTTTTTTAAAGTAGTTTTCTTTTACGTAATATGAAGAATAAATTCGTAATAAGTAGATGTTTCTTATTAGGTCAATTTATTTACAAGGGTATACATAACCTATTTTACATCTTACAAGTTACACCATAACCTATTTAAACTTATCCTACGTACAGTATGATCAAAACTGACAAAATTAAACTTATACCATTCTTACTTATAATTAGGTAATGATATATTATTCAAAGAGTAATGTATTATTTTGTAATATGAGAACGAATGAGTACAAATAATGAAGCAATAGTGTTTATATATTGAGAATCAATATGAAAGATATTATATACATCATACTACTGAAAATTAAAGAATACTATAATACTGCGAATTCGGAATGTAGGAACACACTGTATAATTCTTCATTTTCATAACATAAATCGAAATCTTAATATAATTTTATGAAACTTGAAGCAAATGAGACAAGCGCCATTTGGTGTAACCTTTGTGTCATCATGTCAAGGACAGTATAATATTGCAAATTCGGAATGTAGGAACACACTGTGTAACTCTACTTTCATAACATTAAAATGAAAGTTTAATATTATTTATGAAACTTGAAGCAAATGAGACAAGCGCCATTTTGTCCAACCTCTGTGTCATCATGTCTACTTGTGTCAATATGTACATACATGTACAAATGTCTTCTGTATGCACGTATCTTGCGCAACATGATTAATGCACTTAAATGAATTTTTCAAGCCACGTTCCACGAATAGGAAGCATAAGGGTGATCTTTTATTTACGCCCGGAATACGAGAACGATGAAAGAATCATCGCTAATGAAACTGTTATATCGAAAGAGTAACATTACGCTCCATGTACTTTTAGATTTCCTGTGCATCGTATATGCAAACGTTGTGATAATGTAAGTTTTCTTTTCGACCGTGGTTGCCCGAGAAGGAAATAATCATTTTTAGTACGCCGAGCACGAGCGTGTTACATTTAGTACGCGGTTACTGTTTGCAATGGTGCGAAGGAACTCTAGTTGAGTGTATGACGCAGTAAAAAGTACAAGGTAAAGACTATAAGACTTCTCTTCCGTGAAATTCGAGCAAAAACTCGCTAACGCTACAAGTTGTTTCATAAAATGAAGATTCTACTTCAGAGGTACATTGTACATGGGAACAATGAAAAATGTTGCTGAAATATGTGCCAGTGTTTAACCACGTCTCCGAGCTACAATTATGGTCCTACTTCTGTGATATAACGTTGCATGAATAAACTTTACTTCATCTTTCTGGTGGTTTTGTGACACTTGTTGAGGAAAATTATTCCATGCTTTGTTAATTCGAAATGTTACATGTACTTATGTTATTTTTTTGAACATATTCAAATTATAGTTTTAGTATAATCGATAGTGGTAGGTAATTGTTTCAGATAAATAACCAGTTTTAAAATATTTGAACTGACAAATTAACAAATTGATAAATTTTCAAATTTTCAAATTAAGAAGTTTGGATGTTTGAAGTTCTTAAATTTCAAGACTTTTAAATTTCCATCTTCAATTTTTTTAATTTTCCACATACTCAGTAAAGCATGTATAACAACTAATTCTCAGTAAAGCATGTATAACAACTAATTCTTCAACTTTGCAACGCCCTGTATAATATAAAACAGGAGAACGAAAATGATAACGTTCTACCTTCAAAACTGTACAAATATACACAAAATTAAAATTGTAGCTAAAATAGTAATTTAATTAATTAAAATTGTAGTATACACAGCAGACTATTTCCACAATATCCTATTTTATTCTTTAACTTTGTAGCACCCTGTAAAGCGAGAGAACGAAAGTGATAAAGTTCTTGCTTTAAAACTGGACAAATGTACACAAGATTAAAAGTGTACCACATAAAGTAGCAATTTAATTAACTAAAACTGTAGTGCATTCAGCAGACTGTTTATACTGATCGTTTAACTTTACAAATGTATACTATAAGCATCAAGGAAAATCAAAACTTGACAAATGTATACAAGATTAAAATACCACAGTTCAAATTTATTTCAAATTTTAATATGTACAGACCGGTAATATCAAGAATGACAACAAATTCAAAAGGCATTATGAGTTTTTCTTAGAGAACAGATCACGGAATGCAATATATCTTTTGACTGCAGCTTGCCATGCGTTTCATCAGCTTTTTTCGTCCTTTTCTGAGCTTGCTTTTTGACGAAAGCATTGCATCGTTCCACATTCTTCGTACTACATTCTGAAATTCTTCCTTTCAGACTTGAGACACCTGAGAGATTTGCACGCGCTTGTTTTATGGATATAGATGCACTTCGGTTTCTTCGACTATTTCAAGATTGAAACATGTTACCTGTGTCTTCCATAAGAATACATTTTCATAGAAATATGAGACAATTTCGTGTAGACGAAACTCTTTCGAACGTGTAGCGTTTGATGTTGCTACTTAGAGTACTCTAAGGTAAACTTATTCATAAATAATTAATTATTTCATTTTATTTAAAATGTGATCAACTAACTAATACGCTAAAATATTGAGTATTTCAAAAATCATTACTTTGATAAATAAGAAGAATTCATATGATGATATATTGAAAATATGAATCATTGCATGATATCAGATGGTTAGGTTAGGTTAAGTTAGGTTAATATATCAGTATTATTTAAATTATTTCTTAAATAACTTCTTCATTGTTAACAATAAGTTTTCAGTAATGAATTATTTATTCATTATTAATCGTTAAAAATATTCATTCTTAAAAAATTTTTAAATTACAACTAATGAACAGAAATAAATCAAATGGGAATAATTTAATTAAATGTCCCCTAATTAATTTGATCATAATGTCAATAATAATGAACGGTAATGAGACGTAAATTTAATGAATAGTAATAACAATAGTATAACAATTTCGTTAATAATTGATATTATACTGCTTCATTCATCTTGTTCCAATTTATGTAATTTTATTACTTAAACAAAAACTAGAAATTACAATATTGAATGTTTCAATAGTGTAATCGATATATTTTTTCTGTATTCGAGCACCTGAAAAATTCAATTTTTCTGTTCATGGTATCGATATCTATTTGGTTATCATAGAATTGGTATTGATTGATATTGTTATACGTTGAACGAGACATCGGTATCGAATATCCGGGATTTCGATACCTTTCGATATCTCCCGCTGTCTAGTTAGGTATCGAATTGTTTGAATAACGACAATATGTATTGTTTCAATCCTGTGAGCAAATGTAGGTTGTAAAAGTAAAGTGACGATTGAAACCTTTTAACACTACATTTGTTTTATAAAAATGAGCAAAAACCCATCGGGGAGAATCAATTTCATGTCATGCTTTTCATTGGAACGATTCACGTTTTTTTTAGAACCTTTATTTGTGTTTGTATATACAGCTTGTTATTTTATTTTAAGTATAAGTATTTAAGATTAATTTATCTTGTTATATTTTGTTTAATAATACAAGTACTTATAACTCATTTACTTTGTTATTTTTTGTTAAATAATACAAGTACTTACAATTAACTTATCCTGTTATAATAATACAAATTAAATAATACAAATATTTGTTAAATAATATTAATGTTATACAAATATTTATACATTAACGTCTTCTGTGTTAAATTTATTTGCATTCTGACATTAAATAGTAAGAAGACACAAAATGATTAACTTCTACTATATTTTGTGAAAAATTATTTTATTACAATTATAAACAAGTTTATTAAACTTGAAAGTATAGTCAATGAAAAGAATTATATATGAAAAGTATTATAAATCTGAATAATTGCAGCTTAGTCTTTTAACGAGTTTAATAAAAAAAAATTTTGTAAACAAAACGATTTGGTAAAGTATATTGTATGGAACAAGAAAAGTTGAAACAAGTATCTCCATAAATTGTTGCATAACTACTCTTCGTTCATGTGTCTTCATTCGACCATCATTTGTCTACTTCATTTTTCACGTTCTCTCCCTTCTTTTACTTAAATACTGGATGGCAAAATTAATGGTGAAAACCAACAGGAAATGGATATTTCTCAAGCTTTTAGTCCATCAAGCTTAAACATTATGGGTAGATACGCGTCTTTGAGTATTATCCAGAATAATTCGGGTACAAGAAACTTGCAGTGTGCCATTGAAGGATAATTAATGTTGCGGGCTAGGGAATTTAGGACTCTAATGCAGTATCTTATTAATCACAAAGTTTATTACGTTGGATACCAGAAATCGTGACACAAATTGAGAGGAAGAAAATTCGAAAATAATTTTAGAAAAATGTATGTATTTTAATTACATCGAATTTCGAATTTCAAAAATGATTTTTTTGGGGAAAGTGATTGTTTTAATGTAGAGAAAAGACATAGTTTCATTGACATTTTAATTTTGTAAAAACATACAATATTATAATGTGGGGCGTCAAAAATATATAACATTGTAGAATAATATCTAATAATTAAATATAATGCATGAAATTTATTAACAAAATATTACTGGGTATAATTAATGAATTGCAACACAAAGATGAAACTTCTCAAATTACAAAATTCTCACGTCTTTTCCTCTCAAACTCTCACAAAGCAATCCCCTCTCAGCTTCTTCTCAAAACATTCAATCGCACCAAAAAGACAATCTTCTAGCAACCTTCATTACATGCAAACTTCAATCATACCATACGCAAGCTTCATTCATATTATGCACCCATGTCAAACACACACATACCATACAATTACAAAGTACACACACACACACACATACCACACACCACAGCATTGAATTTTATTTTTATTTAAAATCAGAATATTGCTGAAAAAAATAATTTCATCATTTGTATCCTTTCATCTACATTTTAACAAAGATCCAAATATTTTTCATTATTTCAAGGTGTTCCTTACGGCTTGTGAAAATACTGTTCATTACCTGAATATGCAGTGATGTTGCATTTTTGTATTGCACTTTCAATTTTTCTTTTTCGAAAATGGGTTCTCGTAGAATAAGGAGATTAGTATTTGAATGAGATTTTGGGGTAATACTCTTTCAGTACCATGGTTGCCATTGCTAATTATACCAGTACGTGATGCGACTCATGTAAGGATTATACCAGTTTCCTGCAGGAGCAAACTCTATTTGAAACTTGTGTTCAAATATTATAAGAAACTAAAATGTTATAAGAAACCATAATTACTATGTTATAAGAAACCAAAATTACAGTGTTGTAAGGAACTGAAATTAAAATGTTAGAAGGAACGAAAATTAAAGTGTTGCAGGGAACTGAAATTACAGTGTTATCAGAAACTAAAAGTAGAATGTTATACGAAACTGAAGTTACAATAGTATCTAAAGTTCCAGATAACCTAACCTAACAAAATATTCCTGCATAAAGAACTCATTACAAAAAGTTTATAAAAGTTTGAAAACAATCATTCACGTTCGACAAGATGCAAAAGTTGTGTATTATTTTATGCACCACATTTGTAACCCAGTACGAAGAGTGAAATTTTTGTTCAAACGAGTTATAAAAGTATGCACGCCTTAAAATTTCACGACCTCAAATACGTTGCCATAAATTATGCACATAACCTCGAAATATTGCCAGTTGCAGCTGCTCATTTCAAGCAGGTAACAGTTTTCCCTCGAATGCGTGAAACACGCAGAGGAAATAAAACATTAAAGAGGCGTGCAAATATAGTGAGTTGAAACAATAACAAATGTACAACGAAGCATTCAGAAACAGTGGGGGTAAAAAGAGGGTAAGATGCGGCGAGCAGCGAAAATGACGGTAAAGCTTTTCTTATCTGAATTTCAAGTGCTACCCTGTAAGAAGAATGTTGTGCTCCTTGTCTCCCAGGGGTTTCTCGCACCACCGTTGCAGCAAAGTTTCGCGATATCGTCGACGACTAATTAAAGTACAGAATAAGAGGGAGCAATTACCAAGGCGGTTCCACTTAATTTCGTAGACCGATTTAAGACACGGTTAGAGAAGAAAGTAGGTCTCCAAACTGTCTTATATATGTATTTGCATAAACTATATATCATATTTTAATATATTATTTCTAGTTTCATTTTGTTATTGTGTAATGTTGTCGAGATATTTAACCCTTAACGGTCATACAGTGGTTTGAAAGGATCCAATTTTAGCTACTTTATGTTCTGAAAATTTGAACAAACAACTTTTCTGAAACCCTGGAATTTTTTTACCTCAAACTATTATACAGTTAAGCTACTGATGGGTATGATTTCGGGGGATGGTACTGAACTTTTTCCTTTACCAAAATGTTGAGTGAAGCTTAGTTTTTGAATTATTAACGAAAAACAATGACTGTATCTCAAGAGAGTTCGAACAAAATGGTGGACAGTACACGAGCGGTAACTTGATATGTTCGCACTTCATATTTAATACATTATTACAGAATTATTGTCATAACCTTTACTAAAATAATTCTTAATAAAAGAAATATCCTGTAGAATAAAAATAAAAATATAAAATATATTTACATATGTTAAAGTATAAAATACAGTTTCTTAATACAAAACTACAACAAGATTAACTTTATAAACCCGTAAAATCCCCATGAAAGTCTATTAACATAAAAAAACCAATAGCAACAAATGCACGATAGTAGATCATTCTTATTTATGTTGTATAATGTAAACTTCTTGTTATAAGAGACGCAAAGTTGGCATATTTTATCGTTTACTCTTTTATCAGGCAGCCGATAACGTACTTGATCCATATTGTTAAGAGAATTTAAAATAAACCCCTAATTTTACGGGCGATTTGTTTTTATGAAGCTCACGTTTGGAGAATTGAAAAGCTAATGACTTTTTTACGGGTACGCTGAGCTTTATGTAATTCTATTCCGCCGAGATAGTACGACGTTTCTCGACAAGCAGATTATTTTTCATTGCATTTTCTATGTACAAAGTTGATTATCTGTTTTTAGAAACATTATAGTTCATATCTATATCTGATACGGTTCAATATAAATAGTTCTTTTGAAGTTATATATTTTTTTAATGCAGGATGTATCCAAACTGGTGCTATAAACGAAGTGAAAAAATAAGCAAAAATATAGAATTAAAATAAATATCTGGAAAAGTCTCAAATTCAACTTTTTCAAAAATAAATTCACATCAAAGAATTTGTTCTACATTTCCAGTTAATTGTCTCGTACTGAGTCATACCTTCCTTCTAGTATCACATGAAAATATAACAAAAAATATAACAGACATAAAAGATATTTAGTTAAACATAAACTTTGATGCTTGCCTATTACCATCATCAAAGAATCATTTATCGAAAAAAATTATCCGAACAATATCGCATGCACAATCTGAAATCGGCATATTTTCCAGTCGAATTAAACGCGAGAATAAATGGATTAAATAGCGGATTCTTTTCCACCGTGCTTTTCCTTTCATTCCTTCATTCCCAACCTCTTCGCCATACCATTCTTATTCCCCGGTGCATTTCTTAATAATGAACCATTTTAATCTCGCGCACGGTAAAGTACGAGCCGCTTGTAATTCGCATTCTCAACTTTGCCAGTGAAACGAGACAATTAATCAGTATCGTGGCTGCGAAATAATTCGACAAGCTTTTACTCGTAATCCAATATCGTATTATCATTTTCTGTTATTATACTGGAAAGAATAATTTAACTTTTCAGATAAATCTGTTATTACGTTTGTGCAGTGTTTTCTTTAAAATATCTTATCTAGAACGGCTGTTCTATTTCAGAGCGAAATTAAAGTCGAAGAACAATAAGATTCTTTGTGAAGAACAAAATATACGGAGAAATAGGCAGCTTAGTTTAATCTTGATTTAAAGTAACGTAACAATAGAATGAATTTTCCTTGCAAGAAATAAAAAAGTAAACAGCTTAATAATTTCAGCAGCGTATCGGAAAAGAAATCCTTATAACGTGTATGAACCATTATAGAGGAGGATTTCAGAGAAAGGTCACGAGGTCGTCTTTGTGACGCACTTTCCTCACAAGGCAGCCTTATCTAATTTTACGGACGCGGATATCACCCCGAGTCTGCCGAGTGTGCTTGGCGCTATGAGACTCGAGAACATCACTAAATGAATAAAACGGAAAGTACCATTGAAACATGACGCGCAAATGTGCAATCCTGTGTTAAATCCTCCGAGATAAAAGTGATTGTACAATTCACAGACGTTTTCGACGAGCACTTTGCTACTATTTGCTTTATTGGCATTAAGTGTTATTTTGAAGTAGCGATACGGAAGCTTGACCTTACCAATGTTGCGTGATTTTACCTCTCTGGTTGCTTTCGAGACAAGTTTGTTCTACATTTGCTGTGATAGTTAAAATTTCAAGTTTATCTGGTGAAATAGATTTTTTTGTGAAATTCATGAAAATTGTAGCATGAATTGTTTATACTTTTAACGTGTTGGAAGCTTACAGAAAATTAAACATTTTGTATTTAATATGTTGAGTGTTATACTGAAATTTAATATGAGTATTCTCAGTTGTATAAGTGAAAAAATTAATAGCACAATTTATATGTTATATTTTGTATTATTAGTAATAGTGATAAATATTTAAAATATGTAACAGTAATGCAAATTATATTTCTTTAGTAACAGTAATAAAATTATATTGATTTCTATTTAAATATTATACTCAAAAATGAATGAGTGTATGTATGTCATATTTGTCTATGTACTTTATTGCTGAATGTTTCATTAATGATATGCAACCTCAATATCAAAAATATAACAGCGAACATCAATTAAAAATCACTGAATGTAATATTAATTAAAAAACAACCAAAGTAACATCAATTAAAAAACAGCCAATGTAACATCAATTAAAAAATCACTGAATGTAACATCAATTAAAAAACACTGAATGTAACATCAATCAAAAAATCACTGAATGTAACAATTAAAAGAAAAATGAACGTTATACCAATTAAAAATGAGTGTATACAACATCAATTAAAAAAAATAAATGCAATATCAAATTAAAAAACGAGGAATATAACATCAATTAAAACGACAGTGAAGTTACATTGAGATTGCACTTCATTTTACTATCCAACGATCCTCCGCCATCTTGCGTCTATTTAAATAACCTTCTACTTTCGCAGAACGATGGCGTGTAAAATTATTCAGAACTCGAAGCAGCTGTATGTCATGCCTGGTAGACACTCTTAAAATGTCAAGAGAGCTTCCTGTACTTAAACAGTATAAATCTGGAAGACGATTTAATTATTTTCAAAAACTTCGCGCAGAAGCTACGAGTATTCGAATGAAATTAGCGAAGTAAATAAAGTTGGCACGAAGACAGCATTAATAAGCAGTGAATGAATCTTGCTAAGTTTTTTGAAATTAAAGTTCTTCTAACGTAATTTTAATGATGGGAAAACTTGTTTTAGTAAAACTAATCATAACTTTCGTCGGTGTAATCAGGAAGGGACGTTGTATTTACTGAAATAACGAATTATACCTATTGAATAAATTTTAACTGTAACTATATATTATTACTATAACTGATCTTCAAAATTAATTACACGATAACTGCACAAAAATAATTTTTGTAGCAGACAGAAAATTATAAGTTTGATATTTATCGGAACAGTAAATGAAAAAGGTTGAGATGTCAATTGTTCGTTAACTGATGTAAAACTCTTCTGCATAAAAATTATTTCATATGAAATATTTGTAAAGGATTACAGTATAAAATATGCACACGTGAATTTCGATGTCGATCAAAATAAGAGACAGTACCGTTTTCCATATTTCCCGTTATTTTTAAATATATTCGTATTTTAGATTTTAATCCTCGCCAAAATTCAGAAAATGAAACGTGAATACGTGACTGTTTTAAGCGATGGATGTCGAATGCACGAATGTTGAAAAATTGTGTGCTCAATGGCTAAACACTGTTTTATGAAAAATAAAAGAAAGTATACTTTATTTAATAATATAGGTTATATTCAAATGGTAGACTTCAAAATATGTAACAATTATGTAAATTTAATTTATTGAAAATCAAAATAATGTAAATGTAATTTATTAAAAATTAAAATAATGTAAGTGTGATTTATTTAAAATTAAAATAATGTAAATGTAATTTATTTACAATTAAAATGATGTAAACTTAATTTACCTAAAATTAAATTGTGCAAACTTACTTGCAAATCTGTATTTCAATTTTAAATGCAAAAATTACTTACTAACATCATCTTTCTGAAAAATAATGTGTGTAAATTAAATCCTCTTACAAAACATATAACACATGTTTGAAAACAATAAACATATGACTGTGTTCGATTATTAATGCGAGTAACAGTATACTATTTACCTCAACAATCCTCGTTACTTTCGGATAAAATAGAAAGCGTATCAAATAACTGGATCAATGAAACTGTGTGCAAACAGTTGAATGATAGTCTTCTTGAACCCGACATTCCACGATCAAGCATATCTTTGATCTTAGTGAATGGATGTTCGATGCTCGACAATCTTGGCACTACAATCTAAAGAACTAGGAGGTATTCAGGATTCTCAGTGGTGAGAGTGGGACTATTTACTTCTAGTCCACGATAGCAAATAGACTTGTTCACCTTACTGAAACAGCTGCTCGCTGCTTTCTGCAGAAGATTCAAGCAAATACTCTGGAAGTGCTTCAGAGAGAATATCCTCCAGAAGATTAAGTGCATCGTATGTTCCATATTTTATTCGCGCGCGGTATCGGTCAAATTATTTTCTTTTGATATATTTAAATAATTTGAATAATATGATTGAGAAAGGTACTTAGGCAATTTTAAGTGTTATGAAAATTGATAAAATTGGGTTTAACACTTTGACTGCTATATTGGTCATATAAGGGTTACAAGGACTATTCGTTATATAAGGGTTAATACTTATGTGGGTTATAGGGATATTTGTATGGACACTTAAATTTCCACATAGATTTGACACCTATATTACTAAGAAATTGTTCACTTATCTAATTGAAATTACACGTACTAACTATTTGAAATTATGGGAAATAAATATTGTGAAAATATTTGATGACTTGTTAAAAATCAAAATTCCACAAAATATAATTTTCAACTGCTTCAGTGTGATAATTAGTGTGTTAAGTGATAAAATTAAGTGACAAAAATTGATAAAATTAAGTTTGAGTGTTGAAAAAACCAATGAGATTATATATAGGTTATGTTAGGTTAGGTATTAATTTAAGAATAAAGAAAAGTAATAAAATTGAGTACTAAACATGAGTACTGAAAAAACTAATGAGGTCAAATTTGAGTATTAAGAAAACTATGAATAATTAAAAATAAAAATATAGAATAATTGAAGTAATTGAACAATGCAAAATAACAGAGTGACTTAATATTTTAAGGAATGTCCTCTAGAAACATTAATTGCTTATAATTGTAAAAATCCTTCTGCATTATAATAAAAGAGATATTCTATATATAATACAATATTTGACGCCATTTTGCACAGAGTATAGCAAAAAGCTGAAGTTTCATAAATGAAAGTTATTCGTTCCTGCAAAATGTAATCCTTTTTTGTATGTTCATTTCTAGAACTTAACCATTTCATCCATTATGAAAAATGCTATCTCAAATTGCAATCTTCGTATCTAAAATCTCATGGTTGAAGAGATACGCTTTTGGTTGCAAATACGCAGATACGCTTTTGGTGTAAAAAGGTATAGCAGAGAAAGGTAAAGAAAGTACACAGTGTTCTTGCGTCGAAGATGCATAAAAATAAAAGGTAATTTCGGAGAATCTCTGTTGTTCTATGGTTACTCCCTCTGTTTCACATGCGGGATAATATAAAATCTATAGAAAAAATGTTCTCGTTTCCTGAAATTGAATATTTATGATCCGATGGCTACGTAGATTTTAATTTAGCTTGATACGAATATGGAAGAAGAGATACATAACTGATGCCTTAATTGGATCTCTTTGTATCTATTAATTTTATTTGAAGGTACCGAATCCATAAATCACAAATATTAATAAATATCGGTAAGAACAAATTATGTAGATTTTGCTTAATTGATGTGCAATATAATGTAATACAAATGAGATATCCGATACACAAACTTTACATTTAATTAAACATTTCTCCTTTTTACGCACAAACAGGTTAATCAATAACCGTAACAACGCTGTGTAATAAGTAAATTTGTTTATCAATTTATAGGAACGTTACTGAATGTACTGATGCCGATTCATGAGTTGGCGCGTGAGGCTGACGTGTTTGGAAGAGATATGGTTGCAATTGGTCGGAATAGAAAATGGACGTTTCACGCGTACTTGAAGGCGTACTAGTATATTTCTAAATCTCTACATTTTCAAATCTCTACTTTACCGAATTCCTACAATCCCGAATACCTTATTTCCAAATCTCTATTTTTCGGAATTCCTACAATTCCGAATAACTATATTTCCAAATCCTACGTTTCCGAATCCTTGCATTCTCAAATCTCTACTCTTCCGAATTTCGACATTCCCGAATCCCTACATTCTCAAATTCATATATTCCCAAATCTCTACGTTTCTGAATCCCTGCATTCTCAAATTTCTACTCTTCCGAATTTCTACATTCCCCAATCCCTACATTTTCAAATCTCTACTCTTTCGAATTTCTACGTTCCCGAATACCTACATTCTCAAATCTCTACTCTTCCGAATTTCTACATTCCCGAATTCCTATATTCTCAAATTCCTATATTCCCAAATCTCTACTTTACCAAATCCCTACGTTTCTGAATCCCTACATTCTCAAACCTCTACTCTACCGAATTTCTACATTCCCGAATTCCTATATTCTCAAATTCCTATATTCCCAAATCTCTACTTTATCAAATCCCTACGTTTCCGAATCCCTACATTCTCAAACCTCTACTCTACCGAATTTCTACATTCCCGAATTTCTACATTCCCGAATTTCTACATTCCCGAATTCCTATATTCTCAAATTCCTATATTCCCAAATCTCTACTTTATCAAATCCCTACGTTTCCGAATCCCTACATTCTCAAACCTCTACTCTTCCGAATTTCTACATTCCCGAATCCCTACATTCTCAGATCTCTGCTCTTCCGAATTTCTACATTCCTGAACTCCTACATTCTCAAATTCCTATATTCCCAAATCTCTACTTTATCAAATCCCTACGTTTCCGAATCCCTACATTCTCAAACCTCTACTCTTCCGAATTTCTACATTCCCGAATCCCTACATTCTCAGATCTCTGCTCTTCCGAATTTCTACATTCCTGAACTCCTACATTCTCAAATTCCTATATTCCCAAATCTCTACATTACCAAATCCCTACGTTTCCGAATCCCTACATTCTCAAACCTCTACTCTACCGAATTTCTACATTCCCGAATTCCTACATTCTCAAATTCTTTCATACCCAAATTGCTATGCTTCCAAATTCCTACACCTTCCAAATCGGTACATCCCCAAATCATTACGTCCCCAAATCGCTACGTCCCCAAATTGCTCCATCCTCAAATCACTATGGGTCCAGTTGGTCACTTCAGAAAAATAGACGTCTAACCCGTATTTTCGGCGGTATATTAGCTCGAGTGGTCCCACACCAATTAGACCAAGAATAATGTCAGTCGGCAAACGTCTTTCAAGTGACTGAGGTAGTGCT
Organism: Megachile rotundata; assembly: GCF_050947335.1. NCBI lineage: Eukaryota > Metazoa > Arthropoda > Insecta > Hymenoptera > Megachilidae > Megachile > Megachile rotundata. The sequence continues at coordinate 6,942,490 of NC_134989.1, forward strand.
ACTTACGTTCAGTAGTTGTTATTGTCATTATTATTCTTATTTACCCTTATATAATTGTAAGTGTTTACAGTGAAGATAGACCTTCTTTTATTTTGGGTCACGCGCCAACTCATGGGTCGACATCTGTACATAAATATGCTCTCAAACAATTGAACTTATCGAATTACCTTATTGATCTCGTAACAATTAACCTTGTTGATCAATTAACCTTATTGCAAACGACATTTCTTCAAATTTTCTCTCTCTTTCTCCAAAGTTATTTTCTATTTACGCTCATACATATGTATATCTCTATTTTTACACACATTTACATTTTTAACTTTGTACCGTTCATAAAATCCTTTGAAACATCCGTACGATATTCGTAAACGTTGACAATACACAGAGCTTAGAATGCATCAAATATGCAGTACATGAATACTACCTGAATAATAGGTAACGAAGATAATACGTTACGTTAACGCAAGTACAAATGTAAATGAAATTTAATGGAACGGAAATAACGATCGCGAAGTAGCTCACGGTGCTTTTGACATGGAAAACGTAAAGGAATATTCCACAGAAATAATTGGTAATGAGGTGAAAGCATAATGTCGGATATTGGAAAAATGGTAACCCATATTTATTAATATCAATCCATTTTGTTTGATTCAATGAAATACAGATTTCATTCAGATATTGATGGTAAATTCTCTCGACACGAATTTTTTTTCATTCTGTGCAGTGCTTTTGAGCTGACACAAATATCTTTTCGTTAAAATTTGAAACGTGCAGGTTTCTTGTATTAATTATATAATAGCGATGGTTTGGGGTTTGTAATTCATTCTCGTAATTTGTATTATTTAAAAGTAATAATAGTATTACAGTAATAGTTAATAATTAAATTTTTGTAATACTCTACGCGATTGATATTAGAAATATGTCCCAATAAAATGTGTGCTTCTTTGAATATTAGTATTGAATATATAAGTGGTTGCTGAATATTAGGTGGTATTCAAGGTTTATGGCGGCCATTTTGAACGTCCGTAGCTTCAAAGTAATACATATTGTATTAACTCAATCTTTGTTCATTTTATTTATTGAATTATGGTATAATAATGTGTATATACGTTTTATTAATATAGCTTGTAGATTTCTGAAAGATTGAAGGACTTCTGTCGAACCAAATGTATGATATCGACAATATCGAAGTACCAAAAAATACAGCACAAACATTTCAAAACTCCAATATTCCAATTCAGAAAAATCATAAAATTCCAATATTTTTCAAAGCATACAATTTACAAAATTCCCAATATTCCAAAGCATAGCAATTATCGAAATTCCAATATTCCAAGGTAAAAATTTTTAGCTCCAAAATAAAAAAATCTCTCTCAACAATATAAAACTTAAAAAATTCCAAAAGTAGTCCACTTAAAATCAGCTCTCGTTTGACAACCGCGTCATAACCCACATTTCAAGCACCCTTATTTAAAAGTATTATTTGTATCTAAGTGACAAGCAGTTTTTCCTTCAAATAATTTTCTTGCATCACGACAAAGATAGAGATGTTTCAGGTCAAGTACTAAAAATAAAGTGAACGATTGCTATATACGTATATCGTTGGAAGGAAATAAGCACACATGTGTCATGTGTAAGAACGAATTAATTTCCGAACTTCGAAAAATCGGGTTAAGTGCACCGCTGTGGTCGAGAAATAAAACCCGAATCGTAGCTCGGAACTTTATTTCCTCTGAGACTACCTACTGAAAATTACTTCGTTTCCCATATAGAAGAACTGAAAGTCTAAAAACGAACAAATGGACGCTCTCAGATGCGGTTGCCGAGTCGTAATATCTTTGTCATTTTAGTTGATAGAACTAAACATTTTTTACAACATTATATAAGTACCTAATGCGTTGATATAAAACTACTTCATGAAAGTACTACTTAATTAATGTACTTAATGAAAAATATGCAAATAACAGTGTGGTTGACCTCTTAGATGCATCACGCCACTATAGTGGCTTCGCGAATGTCACCGTATATTACATAGCGCCATGGCTCGCTCTACTGACACGCTCACCGTTTCAATTGAACGACCGTTTTCATATGTTTTGATTCGCACTTTTTTGCCTTTACTACGTTTTATGAGAGTATTAACAAATTCCACAAAAGTACATTATATGTAAATAAAAGATACCAAGTAGTTTAGGCACCATGAGAGCACCTCCTCGCACTAATACACGATATTGGAAACATTTGGAAATGACATATTACATATTGAATTTTCTAAGAAAGTCAATTATCAAAGTTGAAGCATATCATATCTTTGGGAAGAATTATAATTTAATCATCAAAAACTTGGAAATGTGGGAAGTTTGTGGATCTAGAAATTTGGGAATATTGGTATTTGGGGAAGTTGGGATTTGGACACTTAGGTAGTTGAGGGTTTAGGAATTTAGAAACATAGGAATTTGTGGATCTAGAGATTTAGGGATTAAAGAATTTCGGAATATCAATATTTGGGGCTTTGGAATTTGAACACTTAGGTATTTGAGGGTTTAGGAATTTGGAAGAATAGGAATTTGTGGATCTAGAGATTCAGGGATTAAAGAATTTGGGAATATCAATATTTGGGGCTTTGGAATTTGAAAACTTAGGTATTTGAGGGTTTAGGAATTTAGAAACATAGGAATTCGTGGATCTAGGGATTTGGGAATCAAAAAATTTGGGAATATCAGTATTTGGGGCTTTGGAATTTGAAGACTTAGGCATTTGAGGGTTTAGGAATTTAGAAACATAGGAATTTGTGGATCTAGAGATTTAGGGATTAAAGAATTTGGGAATATCAATATTTGGGGCTTTGGAATTTGAAAACATAGGTATTTGAGGGTTTAGGAATTTAGAAACAAAGGAATTCGTGGATCTAGGGATTTGGGAATCAAAGAATTTGGGAATATCAGTATTTGGGGTTTTGGAATTTGAAGACTTAGGCATTTGAGGGTTTAGGAATTTGGGGATCTAGGGATTTGGGAACTGCAGAATATGGGAATATAGGAATTTTAGGACTTCTGGATTTTGAAAATATACCAATCTAGGAATTAGGGTCGCCAGAATATAGGTATCTACACGTTTGAACAATGAAAAGTTTGTAGAATTGACTCTCCAAAATTTTAAGAATTTGGAGTTCTCAAAGTCACAGAATTTGAAAATTTCCAAAATTTAACAAACAGATAATGTCGAAATTTAGCTATTAAAAAATCTTTAATTACGCAAGCTCAGTAAAAAATTTGACAATTTAAAGATTCCGAAGTTTGAAAATGAAAAAAATTGAATATCTCTATAATTCAGAAGTTTATCAATCCAAAAAATTCGAGATTGTCAAAATTTTTAAATAATATAATGTCAGAAATCTTTCTTCTTGAATCCAATAATTTTTCCTAAATCTAGCACCTTTAAACAAATTATCGCAAATTTATGTGTAACGCAACTAAGTTTCGAAAAGCAGGTTAAGAAGTTACAAATGCCTCCAAAGATTCACATTCGTCCAGTTATCTATTTACATTAGATAACAACAACTTCCGAATTGTTTCCGAAGTTTCCCAAGGCAGTAGTGCATTTTAATGTATCTTCAACTTGCACATCACGTTCAGAACGTTACGGAATCCCATATGATTCAAGGGTGTACCGCGTCGTAAATACAGAGGCTGAATTACGAGACGAGGAGAATAATGTGTGAATCAGGGCAGGGCTGAATTTAGGCTAGGTCTAGGTTAAATCTTGGGATAGATCCAAATTTGCACGTGAGTTACCTGCACGTTCCATGTCATATCCTGTTAGCAATCAGATCGCTTTGTATGCAAACGATCGCGACTGAAGTAATTGATTCAGATGCGCCAACGAGGTTCGAGACATTGTTGACAAATGTGCTTGTATTTGTCGAGCATCCTATCAAATTATTCCTTCATTCTCATTTCGAAGTGAATTCCAACTTCCAATGCATTCTGTTATTATATTACAGTTCATATTTATCATCGATACAATCTTTTCATCTCGATTGCTAAGAGCAATTGGTTCACATATATTTTTATTCTTTTTATTCGCTTTGGTCTTTTACTCTGGTACAATTGATATTCTTCAAAGTAGTACAATTAATTGTATTACTTAAGTTTATATGAAGTTACGTATTTATTAAATGTCGATCCATGAATGGACATTATAATTATAAGGCCTATGTTCATTAACTCGTTAACTTGTTATAATTATTGAAATTGTTTTATAGTTACAACACAGAAATAATGTACAATTTTTAGTTATTAGATAACGTGAGTTTGAGACTAAATTAAATCGTCAATTTGTTATATTAAAATTGTGAGTTAAGAGTTATTCAATTTATAGCTGGAACTGTAATACAGAAATGGTAAAGACAGAATTCGAAAAGCGATTTAATGCGAAGTAACGATTTTTTACTCTGTCTGGGGATCAGTACTTGAACATGACCCAGTTCGCGAAAAAGGGACCTCGCTTCTGCAGTTGGATTACCGTCGACTTTCATACGGGCTAGAATCGAACGAACTACTCGTGAACAAGAGGTAATTAGAATCTCCGTTCTTCGTGCAAATGGGAATTTCGTGGTAGCGATGGAGAGAGAAACGAGGAGTCCAGACAGAGGGATCTCTACGTTGGCGCGTTTACACCGGCTATCTGTGTTTGCCGAGCAATAGTACCGGCCCGATAACCACTGCTATGTTTGCATTGAATTTTAAATATATTCCGCTTTATTTTACGTCAAACTTCTGAAATGATTATGCTAATCACTATTTGTACTAGGATTCGCCATTTTGCATTTTCGATTATATATTCAAAAACTGCTTCGAAGAATTTCTGATCCTTCACATACATAATTAATTTACAGAATACCTTGAAACAACAAACATCGGAGGTTGAATCAGACTAAATCAAGGTTAAGTTAGTTTACTGTACCTGGTTAGGTTACTGTAAGGTTGATAAGCCTATAATTCGATTGAGGTTAGATTAGGTCAATGTAAAATCGATACAAATAAATTTTGTATGCTATCAAAATAAAATATGTGTATATTGTTTTGGGACATGTAAAGTCAGCATATAGTCACATTAAGGTTAGGTCAGTGCAAGGTTAGATGGGTGTTGTAGGGATTAAATAGGAATTTAATATTTTGAGGTTAGTTTAAATCCATACATGGTTTGTAAAGATAAAACGAATATAAACGTAACTTGTATGAAAGCAAAACATATGTGTTTGTTATAACATATGTTATATCTAAACATAGAGTACGATACACGTGTGTGTAACATACGTTATATTTAACTGTAAAATATGTTATACATCTGTGTAAGATATATTATAAGAAACAGTAAAATATGTTATTCATATGTGTAACATATGTTATATCGAAACGTAAAATTTGTTATACATGCGTGTAACATATGTTATAACTAAATGTAAAATTTGTTAGACATGTGTGTAACATATGTTATAATTAAATGTAAAATATGTTGTACATGTGTGTAACATATGTTATATCTAAATTTAAAATACATTATACATGTGTGTAACATATGTTATATCTAAATGTAAAATTTGTTATACATGTGCATAACATATGTTATATCGAAACGTAAAATATGTTATACATATGTAACATATGTTATATGTAGACATCAACGTTAGGTTAAGTCTGTATATGCTTAGATCAAAGTTACGTCCGAAAAGTAGAGTAATTAAAAAATTTGGCATAGTACATCACCATTTTATAACGCTGTTCCAGAAAAGCGAAACAATTTCGAAAGCATCAGTTTTGTAAAATATCAAGGAATTCTATAAAAACGGTCCGACGTAAAATATTCAATATACACGCTTCGTCGACCAGAAATTATGAACATGGAGATTAAACGTTCTCCGCTCGCAGATAAAGGTACCATCATGGAAATATTTTTGCACTGCGATTGTAGTGGCAGAATGCATACAGCGGATGACAATCGACTCGCGATAAGCGTACCACCTGCATTGAGGGTTGAATGCCGATTTTCGGATCAGTCGTACGAGAATTACCAACCCCGGATAATCGTTTACCCCGTTACAAATTTATATTAACGTTTCGAATATAACGCGATTATACGACGAGACGGATTATACGCACACTATTGTTTAAAAGTCGTAATACTTATCCGGTGAGTTTTAATTATTTAATATATGTAAATTACACTTTATCACTTTGTGGATTCATGGAACATTCAATATTAATTCTGTAAAAAGAATTTAATCTTTTAAAATATTTTGAATGATACTTTGAATGTTAGAGACAGATTCGATTATTATTTAAAAATCTAGAAATTGTTAATCGAGTATTTCAAATTAGATTATTAAGGATAGGTAAATAAACAGATGTTTAACTATTTTGCTTAATGTCTTCAGCAAAGTTTTGTATATAATTTGTAGTAAATTTAGTAAATTAAATTTAGGTTGAAAATTATAATAAATATAATATAATAAAATATAAGTTGAAAATTTAATTGTTTCTTAGAAGAAAACATTATTCCTGTAAAATGTGTCGGAATAAAAATGAAAATATGTTTTGACGTGCATATTTTTCGTTGAAAATATTCAACGAAATATTTCGTTGAGTTCAGAATTTCCTTGCAACAAAAAATTAATTTACTATGTACAGATTTTTTAATAAAATATTTCAACGTCCTGACATTTTTTATATTTCCATAACACACCACTTCGACAAGTATTGATTAAGTAGCCACTGAAAAAAGTTATTGAACATGACAAAACATTGAACAACAATATTTGTCGATAAAATACAGAAGATAAATAAAAGTGCATACAATCAAAATGGCCACCAGCTGAATCATAACTAGAACGAAATTTGGTATTTGTATTAAATATAATTGAGAATAGAAAAAAATAGAAGAAATATGAAAAATTTTCTTATAAACTATTTTAGTTAATAATTATAAAAAATCAAATTTCCTTTCATTCGCGATAAATATTAACTGTGTCTAGTTTCAGGAGATAATATAAATTGCCAGTTAGTTTTGAATGTACGGTGATAATTTAGCTCATCATCAAGTTTCAGTTTGCAATGCTAAGTTAATATATTCCGATCTCACGGTAAATTGTCACCGGTACGACTGTTCGAGTGTCTATTAAACTTGGAAAATTAATTCCAATTGCAGCGTGATAGGTGAGCATCGATGCGTAAGAAATTTCATTCAGCGTCACATTACGTGCTGCTCATCGCGTATTAAAGCACGACCGTAAATTACGGAATCGATTAAATTTCTGAAGAAGCGCAAATATTCGCCCGAATATATCCTTATTTATTAGCGGCACTTATAACCGGGAGTTTCCTAATTATCGAGTTAAAAATATTGCATATTGCATTAATTAGTTCATCAATTTTTTATTTTGTGTACTGTAAATTTAATGGATATTGAAACTAGGTTATTGGGGTAATTTGTCCTACTTTCAGATTAAGTAGGATTCTTTTTAATAATTCCCGACATTTTATCTTTGTATCAAATATTGATACTATTCATTCTAACATAAATAACAAAATTTCATATTAAAAATAAAGTTATATTTAATATAATACCAGAGTGCAATAATAAAATAGTGTAACAGTATAAGAATAGAATAAAAATAGCAAGATGAAACAACCTGTCCAATGAATTATTGCAAAAATGATAATAATTGGAATATGGAAGTAATAAGATAAAACAGAATACAAAATTATAAATCATAATACTGAAAGCAAGAATCATTCATTTTGAAATATTCATCTAACAAATTCACTTTCTTGTGCCTCCGCGTAGGGCATACATTAAATACAACAAAGACCGTGGCCGTAGAATTTCAGTGACTTTAACAAAGACGGCAGAACGTCGTTATATTAGTTACAAGAACCGCTTTACCCTGCGAAAAGAAGCTTTTGCATATTTCAGCATTATATCACTCGCATTTTATATAATACATGGACGCAGAGTAGCAAAACAGGAAACCGGAAAAGTTGGGCGCATCTCTCGTCGAGAGAATAAAAGCTCAGTTATAAATTGGGGGAAAACCGTGTCCCTCTTACGATTCCGAATGCAATCCAATAAAGTGTTTAGACTTTTCCGGTGTCCGATAACTCTGGCGACCTGCATTTTCGAATAAATACGATCGAAAATTTAGAAATTTCAGTTTTTTTTAAATTTTAACAGCAAAATAAACATCGGTATGTTCATGGAAGTTGATGGTTTATTAACGCTTTTAGTAAAGGTGATGTTAAGAAATTATTAGAATAGTTATTACAATGGCTGTGTAAAGGTACCGAGAAAATTTTGTATGAAGTTGTTTAACCTACTCGTGTAACTTTCAAGCATCAAACTTTTCTAATAAATTTAAAACTTTCTTCTTTAGATATTTCTTGAATTGTTGGAAGTGTATTTTACCAAGTAAATTATGGTGTAATTTAATAAATGTTTCTTTTCTGAAGGTTTAGGAAATTTAAAGTAATAACTTCTTAGGCTGAACTTTACGCTGCTTCTCTGTACGGTTAGGTTAAGTCTAGCAGAGTTCGAATTACACGTAAACAGTGCTACAATGTGTGACAATGCTCCCTACAAGTACATTGGAACGAAGTTTTGGATGATTAAATTATAATTTTTCCTGAAGGTATATGCTTTAACTTTGATAATTTACTTTTTTAGAAAATTCACAAAATATCCCATGGTGCCTAAACTACTTGGTACCTTTTATTTACATGTAATGTACTTTTGTGGGATTTGTTAATATTCTTATAAAACGCGGTGAAGGCAAAAAAGCGCGAATCAAAACATATGAAAACGGTCGTTCAATCGAAACGGTGAGCGAGTCAGTAGAGTCATGGGGCTAATCTGCGGTGACATTCGCAAAAGCCACTATAGGAAACTGTCGTACAGAGAGATGTCCGCGAAAGCCACCATAGTGCCGCGTCGTGCCTAAGAGGTTAAGCCCTTGCACTATGACATATTTGTTAGGTGCGACAGTCAGAACGGACTAATTACAGCTACAATATTAGAACGGACAAAGAAAATTGAAATGTTATGTCAATATGTTATTACTCAATCGTTGACTATGCAAATTATAATTAGACTTGAACTCCAAATTGAAGCGCATTAAAAATTTGTGTAAAATTGATCGCGGCCGAGGTACGAGTGCGTCACGAGTCAGACTCGTCAAAATAGTGTAAGGCGCTAATTACACTATAACTAAGAAAAATTTTCTGCAGTATTAAATAGGAGAAGACGGTAAACCCTTGTCTGGTAATAAGACACAATCGTCGACTGATAAATAAATGAAAAAATCAAACGAAACGATTTCAGCATACATTCTTTCACAGTAACGATACAATTTAATATTTTCCCGTTGAAAGCACCGTTACTTCCTTTGGAAGCAGTTCCATTGTTTCCGGTCGACTCTATCCATTACGTATTTACTTATTCAAGCTTGAATTAATAGATATAAATGCATCACAGTAAAAAGTATGAAAGCATTCAGCGAGCCTCTTCGCTTTAATAGATTTCCACGGTAAAACGTTTAAATTCATCAGCTACCAAACCTATAGAAAGGTAATCAAAGAGCTGGAAGAACCCGATGTTAAAATAATTTATTGTAGCAAAGAATTGCTTTGGAAGTCGGGAGCAAAGTGGAACGAGCAAAGGAACATTGTATCTATCGTGCCATAAATGCGAACTTCCGTGACGCTTCTTGTGTTCCGATTCGACCTAATTTCCTCGTAACCATGCACTGGCATTCGATAAAAATTTTCATTTTCGAGTACGTCGATTTCGTTGTTTCGAACGGACACGCGACTTGTAGTTTAAATACTTTTGATTAAAATTTCATTCGCTCGGAAAATTTATTACTGCTTCGTTGACGGAATTCGGTTATACAGAGGTAAAGAATACTATATTTTTTGTTACGCTCGTCGACTCATAGATTCCTGAATATTTTACGTATATGCACTTTTATTGATGTACGTATCATTATTTGGTGCATAGAAGCATCTAAATTTTTTAATTTCAAATTTGTTTACATTATTCATTTATTTAGTTGGTTTTCAGGCAATTCACGTTACACGACATTTTTTTATTTATATAAGATAAATAATTTAAATTATTGTTTTAAGAAGGTTGTTTGAAAATATTTGATGGAAAGGTACGTATTTTGAAGTAAAGTATGATTTAATTTGATGACATAAAAATGTCAAATACAACTTGACAACTATGCAATAAAACATAAATACTACATTTTAATTTGTAAATATAATACTAATTTATGTTCGACCTTTAAACATAATAATTACGTTTCATTTTGAAAATGTAACATTTAAGTTTAATTTGTAAATGTAGTAACTTATGCTTTGTTCATTTGTAATTTATAGTTTATAAAGGTAATAATCATACTTAATTCAAAAACATGATAATACGCTACTTATAAAATTAAATCTTATAATAAACTATTTAAAAGTTCTAAAACAATAAATAACAATATTAAAACAGTTAAAACAAATCTCGTCATTTTATATTATATTAAATAACATAACCACTCAGCATTCTCCTTCAGACTTTACGAATGAGAACAATAATAGAAACATAATTATAAACATCGACATCAAAGTATTTAAAAAAATATACACAATAAAATTTACCTGCATATTCTAACAATTAGTATGTTTTTCATTACCTGATCTTTTATTTAGATTCTCATACTGACCTAAATATACATTAATTGTGCAATTTTAAGCACAAAACAATGTGCAAGGTATTATTTTTATAAAAGTTGACAAAAAGGTGGACAGGTCCGTTTCATATCGTGCTCATTAACCGGACTTCCTGTTTCGTCATTTCACGACAACAAGGAACAACAAAAAGTGGATGGACTTTGTCTAATGAGCCCCTTGTTCCTATTCAACGACCGTTGACGAGTACTCTTGTTTCACCTGAAACTGATTCGGCGATCCGTATGAATCCAAAAATTGAAAGCGCGAATCTTGCGATGTATGTTCATACAGAAATTTTTTATATAGAATACAGGAATTTTATAAATTTGTCTTTATTGAACGATCCAATTTGTCTTTACAGATATTTAAATTTTTGATATTATTTGTTGATGACTGTTGTATGGACATTTTGGTATGATAATGTAATGGCACAGTAGTTAATGTAATAACTGCAAAATTTAATATTCAAAGGTAATACAAATAGAAAATTATTAGGGAGGTTTTTATTAGTTCAATTACATTGTAATTGTGGTTATGATTGTAATTATAAACATAAAAAGTTATGATTGTAATTATAATCACAGCTGGGACTGTAAGGTTTGTAATAGTTGAGGGTAAGTCAATAGAATGTTTTCTTTCAACTTCTAAGTTTTCTGAGAAGATTTGCGTAAGAATTTATAGGTTAGATTTATAAGACCGACTATTATAATGTGCCAGAAGAATTTTGTAATTTTCTTTTCAGCAATGGAGGTTTCTACTGTTTTCGTATATCATCATTTCTGATGTACCATGGTACATTTAATATTAACCCTTCGTATTCAAGAGCTCCGGAGCGGAGCCATTTTGTTTTCAAACTCAAGGGCTCCACTATGGGGACAATACAAATAATATTCACTTCATAATGCAAGGACAAACGAATCTAAGGACAATGACTCTTTATTTTAAAGCGTATATCTACTTCTGTGCGAATATGATTTTTCTATAGAAAATGCTTCCAGTTACTAGTAATCTTCGAGTGCAAAGTGTTAAAATACTACATACACATAAAACCTCATGTCAACCACTCACTCACGAATATAAATGTACAGGTCAAACCGTGTCAAATACGACTTCTTGTCAGAGAATAAACCTTTCTTAAAATGATCCTAAACCTCTAGAACAATTGTCAGAAATGTCGAAAGATGGCTAACGGTCTGTGGGACGCAGAGTCCAGCGAAAGCGAGTTGATAGTCTAGTTGATTGGAAGGTGTTAAAACGAAATGAGTCACGTAGTAAATTGGATAAAGGAGCCATGTAGAAACCGGAAGTCTTTCCTTTTTCCTATTCGAGAGCGAATGACTTGTAAGATAGAGTGTATCGAGTTCAAAGTTTTCTTTGTTGTATAATTAATAAACAGTGAATAGGTGGTATATTTATTTTACTTCATCTAAAAGAGTGTACTTACATTATACATCAGGATTCGTTTTCTTTACATCTGATTTGACAGTCATGGTTCAGTATTTGTCTTATTCCAATATTAGTCCAATATTAGTTTACAAATTCAGATTGGTTTTATTACGGTTTTAAATGGACATATATATATGTTATTTATATATGGTTTTATGTGTTTATATATTAATGTAATATTAAATGTTAAGCTAAGGTTATGGATTCTGACTGCCAGATGTGACTAACAATAAACCATACGTACTCCATAGAATGTAATGACTGAATGTAATATTAAGCCAGAATAAAATATTGCTAGAAACTTGTACCGAGGTCTAATCCTCTTGCTGTAACACACAATCTAAGACATGCCAATGTATATGTTTTTCCATATATGTTTTTAAACTTGCGGTCTTTGTGTAAAGAGGAAAAATGAAGTTCGCCATTTCGAAAGTTACAAATCACCGAAACTGTCACGGTATGTGGCCAGTGGTTACGCTATTTATTTCGGGTACAGTAACAAATTGATCGGCCTTTGTTGATTGTATTTAGATAAATGTAGCGCTTTGTGTTGAATCGTGCGGAGAAAGATTTACAAATGAAACAGCACCAATTGTGGTGACCGAACAAATCTCTACGCTTCAAACTAACATTCAGTACTGGTCACTGATAATGAACGATTCGCAGGATATTCGGTAACAATAAACAATGATCTAGGCCGTTAAACGTTATGGTTCGTTACTGGATCGAGTAACATAATTTTGAACTCTACAAAGTGGGAATGAACTGAAATCATTTGACGAGAAGTAGTTGGTAAAACAATACGTACTGAATATTGGTACTTTGAAAAAATTAAAAGAATTGAAAATAATTTGATAATATATTTAAATGTAGTATATACTGATTGAAATTATACTGATATAGAAATGTATATTTTAAAAATTTTTTAAATTTTGTTTTTTTCTGTAGATACAAGATAAACTTTGTTATACGTTTTACTTAAAAACCCCTTTAAGTAAATGAAATTCAATTTCATAATCTTTCATGAATATCAAGAACAGAATAAGAATTATTTTTGTATTTAATGAAATTAAATAAGTTATTAAATAATTACACTTCAATCTCTTCCTAAATATTAAAAATCTACGGAATAAATTGTAGTTTTTCCACGAAATTCATAAATTCAGAAAATATAGGGATTGCACGATTGAAACTTCAGTCAATTGCTTTATTTATATTGCTGTATTGACAGCACGATTTTCAATTTATCAGAAATAGGTTAAAATCGTATCGAGATTTTAACAGGAAAACAAGAATTCACACGAGTACACTATGGTTCGCACCTATTACAAATATGGATATTTACCAATACGTGAGGTATGGTCGAAAAATAGAATTATTCTTCAAATCTCAATTTTTTTAATATTTAACGATGAAGTGGTTGTTTCGTACCAAATATTTTTCTTCAGTACATTTCCAGAATAATAAAATTCTATTAGTCGTTGTTAAAATTAAGTCCTTGTGAAAATAATTTCTCATTTTATCCAGGACGATTGTTCATACATTTGGCAAATTCCTCCCAAGGACCATTGTGAGTGGGTGAAGAAAACTATCGACTGTAATACCGATTCCGTGATTCAATACACAGAACTATTTTTTTGCGTTTTCAAATCGGATACCACACTTTTGTTCATTCTTGGATTGATACTATTAATCCTATGGCTGTTATATCTGTTTCTGATTTTGGGAACCACAGCAGACAATTTGTGAGTACTTTTTTATTAAATAGAAAATATATTAAATTAAATTATTACGTCAATTTTGTAAATGACTTGAAACCTCACCTTCGTGCTTAATTCTTGTATTTTTGAGAAATTTTTGTATTTTTTCTTGTATTTTTGTAAACATACATATACCTCATATATTAAATCTAGAAACATAACCTTAAATAACCTAAAAAGACATCAAATTTTTTAGAGTTTAATTTCATATATTTCATGGTGTCTGGTATTCTAACACAACTGTTACTTAAATGCATCACATTTAGTATTTCTATTACCGTAATATCGTCACTTTTCATGCTTTCGTATCTCCGTAAAAATCCGCTAAAGCACAAAGGGATTGCAGATTGATAGTTAATAAAATCGTTATGATAGAAGTAAAGTCTGTCTGATTTTCCATAAAACTACCAGCATCGTAAGAGCACGCAGAGCGTAAAGTCTTTCACGACACATTGTGTTCAGTAAGGAGTGAATTATAGCTTATCGTGTGCGTGCGAATCGACGTATTTTCACACGGAAACCGATTCAATTTTAATCCGAACGCTCGAGGAAGCTTTATGTTCCACCATTAAGAAGGCAAGATTCACTTCTGTTACGTGGAACTCCACCACCTTCTACATCGATAAAAGTTCAACATGTTGGCAGTAATAATTCAACGATAATATCCCGAACATGACTTACACTGTTTGCGTGTAACGTTACGATTTATTGACTGCCATTTTATTTTTTAATGTACCAATGAAAGAAATTTCTTTGCTCTTAAGAACAAAAATTCGACACGAATTCGTAATAATACTAGAAATAATTAAATTCTAATTTAACTGAGTTTAACTTTAATTGAATTCTAGTTTAACTAAATGATTAAATATGTGGTCTCATTGTTTTAATATTTCTATCAGATTAGAGCTAATTTTATATTACAACATGATATAAGTTCAATGAATTTATTTTAAAAGAATGACGATTTTTAAATTTATATTGCATGACTATTTAAATGTGACAACTTTCATTTTCATTATAGAAAATCTTGAATGTAATTATTTTACGTTATAGATATAATTTAATTTTTAATATAGAAAATGTGATAAGCAAATACTTCAACTTTAATTGAAATGAGACATACGTTCGATCTTTCGTAAAGCAATAAACGGATTTTTATCCATTTTGCAGTTCTATCACCGTCACAAAAAAAAATCGAGAATTTAGTTGCATGAAAAACGACGAAAAGAATGAACTCCGAAAAAGGTCAGCCTCTAACAAACTTTTCTCTTTCGCGAAAAAGAACCAATCTCGACATTTCAATCAAATTTTCCAGTGATTGTCAGTCGACTATCCTTTTCTAATTCAAATATATTTGATACCGAATTTGCCTCTAAACCTAGTTCGACACAGCACCTAACTCGATTTATTTAGTCAATAATTGCATTTACAAAGGTAGAGGTGCATCGAAATTCGATTCGATGTATCACAAGGGAGTAATGTCGACGAAACGTACTCGACATTCGCTCATACGGCCGGAAATAAAATATCAAACGAAGCCAACAATGAGGTACAAGTTCAATACCGTTTCACGTCCGGAAATCAAACATGGAACAGAATCGATCACCGCAGATTAATTCTAACAATCTCTCTTGCTTTCTGTCTCTTTGTTTCTATCGGAGATTTTGACCGTTTCCTAACCTCGCTAAGAACCAGATTAACTCCGGTCACAGCACAGGAGCTTTAGCAACAAGTACCTAATATCCTCCAGTGGTTTGGGATCAGATCGTTTAAATGACTTTCCTGGGTGAAACTTTATTAAGTGGTGAACGAAAGTGAGAAAAATACATTAGTTTTCCTTCACAAACAATATTTACTTATATAAATAAGAAGAATCATAGACATCATAAACAACATTAGACATCGTCTAATCATAGTTCAATACATTTTCAATCATCTATGATAGAATTAATATCAAAACACAAATAATCATCATATATGATGTATGGTATACGCCGTATCATATATGATGTACGCTCGGATAAAGGAATTTTTAGATTCTTTCAAAAGAATTAATATGTCCATCAATTTATGTAATATCGTTTGTATTTTTTTCCTATTTTATATTATATTTGAAGTTAAGCTTGTTTGCTGTCAACCAGACCACCCGTTAGATTAGAAGATGATCTCCGTCAGGTTAGGCGGGTAACCCAAGGGATAATATGCTATTCGGTTTGGGGTTACAACTTCTGCTTTCTGATCCAGCACACCCTACGTTTACCTCGTCTCTTTTTATTCTGTCTGTCTGTGCAGCTTTTGTCCGTCACTGGCGGTGATAGCTGGTATAATGCGGCTATCGGACAGTATAGCCGGGGTGACGATATTGGCATTCGGAAATGGTGCACCTGACATCTTTACGTCCCTCGTATCAAGTAGCGAAGAGGGGATAATAATGTTTACGGAATTAATTGGCGCCGGTGTTTTCGTTACGGCGATGATAGCCGGCTCAGTCGCCGTGGTCCAGCCATTTCGAGTTCGCTTGAAACTCCTCATGAGAGATGCTTGCTTTTACATCCTGGCGGTATGCTGGATCAGCTGGATCGTCAGAGATGAGGCTGTCCAACTTTGGGAAGCGGCCAGTACGTACACTATTTGCTTATAATAGTTTAGTTTAATTTGCGATGGTCACTTTTTTAAGAAACGTTCTTTTTTAAGAAATTCCTTAGTCTATGGTTAACCTAGACACGGCTGAACTTTAGGAGGCGCTGATTCTCTGTACGGCAGAGAATTACGTGTAAACAGCACTACAGTGTGTGACAATGCTCTCTACGAGTACATTGGAACGAAGTTTTTGATGATTAAATTATAATTTTTCCCAAAGATATGATACGCTTTAACTTTGATAATTTACTTTTTTAGAAAATTCACGAAATATGTAATTTCCAAATGTTTCCAATATCGTGTATTAGTGCGAGGAGGTGTTCTCATGGTGCCTAAACTACTTGGTACCTTTTATTTACATATAATGTACTTTTATGGGATTTGTTAATACTCTTATAAAACGTGTTGAAGGCAAAAAAGTGCGAATCAAAACATATGAAAATGGTCGTTCAATTGAAACGGTGAGCGAGTCAGTAGAATGAGCCATGGCGCTATGTAATCTACGGTGAAATTCGCGGAAGCCGCTATAGTGGGCCGTCGTACAGAAAGATGTCCGCGAACGCCACTATAGTGGTGTGTTGTACCTAAGGGGTTAAATAAACAAAAGATATATTTGATTTTAATAGAGAATGTTAATATTTTGATATACAAAGTACTTGTAATAATATGAAGCAATGTTTTTCTAGTATACTGTGAGAATTTTAGAAAATCAAAGAGGTACTATATTTTATTAATAGAATGATCTGTATCAAGTTTTTATATTTATCTTATTTTTCGTTTTTCTTATTTATGTTATGTAATTATATTATTTTTTAGTTCTATTGTTTGCATTATATAATTAAGTTATTTTCCACTTTCATTATGTGCATTATGTAATTATATTATTTTTTATTTTCATTATTTGTATCATGCAATTACATTACTTTTTATTTTCATTATGTGCATTATATAATTATATTATTTTTTATTTTCATTATTTGTATCATATAATTACATTACTTTTTATTTTTATTACGTGCATCATATAATTAAATTATTTTTCATTTTCATTATTTGCATCATGTAATTATTCACAGTGCACCATCACCTCATATTTCACTTTTACAATTGTATTATATTCATTACGCTATTATTTATCATCCTCAAAATTGCAGGTGCTGAGAATTACAATTATCACCAAAAATAAGAGACAATCGTTTTCACCAACTCCGTTAATAATGAAATTAACGTTGTCCGTTCACCTTTGATAAAATGTAATAGTATTACATTTTATATGGTATATTAACCGCTGAATGGAGAGTTAAATAGAATTATTTGCAACAAAGTTAAATCGCATTGTATGAATAAATCGGATCTACCCTTAACAATATAATATCCAGACCGACACTAATCGCAACTTTTATTTCGTTTCATTGTTACCTAACTCGCATGTTGCATTCATAGTTCGCTCAACTCCTGCGTAGAAGCATTTCTATATCCAGAACGCAGAATATTCCGAGAAGTAGTAAACTTTAGGAAATTGTAGAAAGTTCCGTATAAAGTTATATGCAACGCTGCTGGCTTTACTGTGAAGCAATTTTAGCAGATAGGCGAAAAATAGCTGTTTGTAATTGAAGACATAAGTGGATGTATTATGTCAGATTGCTCATTAATAGGGTGGTGAAACTAAAGACTTTTGTCTAGAATTTTTGTACTTCATTTTTGCAGTTAATTATTACGTAAGGTTCATTGTTATTCACATTAATGAAATAGACTTGCTGAGATAATGTAAATTTTTTACTACATTACTCATTTTAAATTTCAGTTTCAACTTATCACATATTCTGTGACTTTATATTACAGATATGATGATACATTATGAACGTGCTATTTTATATTTCAATACTGTAATTACCAATGAAGGTGATTTATAGAAGGTTTTTCACTTTATAGCGAATTTTTTAATTCTTAATTTATTTATAATAATTTTAAATCTTGTTGTGCTTTCGTCGAGATGTCTTATTGAAATGAAGAATGTATAGTTCATTCTTCTTTGTTTACTTCATTTTCAATTTAAAAGTGTACATTTACCAATAGTAGCAATGTTAAAAATGGAAGTTTAAGAAGGGTCATATTAAAGCCGAAATGTCACTTAAAATTCTGTATTAATTTTACATCCACCGAGGACAAGTTTTCTTCTGTATTTATGTGTTTGTCCATTTTGCAACCCTCGCAAGCGAAAACAAATGAGATTCTTGCAAAAAACGTACTATACAATTGCCTCCACATTTGTCATACCTCAATCGTTACCACAATGTTAGAATACTAAAAGCCAATAAAAGAAGACTCCGTTATCAAAAGACTAATTTGATGTCACAGATGGAAAAGTAAACGATAGAGCACTGCGATAAAGCGTGCAGCCGCTCTGTGCCTGTTTCACTGTTCCACCGGGGTAAACTTCATTAACACGTTAACTGTCGATCACTTCAATCGGAACGATATATATGGAAACGTGATCGCTCCAACCGGGGTGATAATTGAGTAGACAAAACAAAAACTGTCGCTACAGTAACCGCCTACGTAATAATGTTAGTAAATAAAAACGGGAAACACAAAATAAAAATACAACGCAGTCAAAGGATAAATTTAAATGTACAGCTAGCTGCTTTTATTATTGTTTCGACATATCTAATTCGATATATGTACATTATTGGTGAATTTCGTTATTTTATTTGAATCGTAAAGTTTAATAGATTCATCGAGCACAGATAGCATCTATAATAAAGCTATCAGATAGCCCACGATAAAATGGCGACTTTGTACGTGAATGTAGGTGTCTTTTGAATTTAAAAATCTTTTAATATCATGATTGTAAAATGAGCAATTTTTAGCTTCATGCTTTAGTAAAAATAAAATTAAAACGACGTTATTATACAAATTTATATAAGAATTATTTGTAGTTACAATTCCGTTTTAAATATTAATCGCATTGAATAATAATTTTCATTTAATAACATTCAGAGCATCGAATACATTTCTTAAGCACACTTTTTAATCACAAGTTGGTTTATATTATTTATTAACCAGATTATTGTAAACTTGTCTATTAACTTGCAAAGCTATAAATCACCATAAATTTTAAATAGCTACTTTAGAAATATGACTACCATAATAATCTTCATATAATTAAATAATCTTTAATTATAATTAACCTGTGGTTTTATGCATACTCAAACGATTCGAACAATAATTGTTTTAACTCCTACAAATAATAAATTACAAGACTCCAGAGATTCTACTTCGTATTCAAATTTGAATTCAGACAAAAAACAAACGGATAAATTAGGCATAATACACGGAAATCAGATGAGCTATGTCATCGTAGTTCAGAAGTTTATCTATAGGGACTAATAAGTACAAACTTTATCTCAGCAATAACGATAACTCGAGAGAGAATTTAATTAAGCACAGCCACGATCTTTCTACCGTTGGTTTCCTCGCAATCTGGCCACCGACGAATTTCTGCAGCATTTCGCGATGAGTTTTTTAACAGCGGAAAGAGAAGAAGAGCATCACCGAAGAAAGAAACCGAGAATACAGTGAGGGGTAAAAAAGAGACAGTGAACAACACGCGAGAAGAAAAAGGGAGCTCGGCCATTGTTGAAACTAACGAAATCGGTCGAAGAAAACAGTGAAATTCTTCGAAAGGAAACAATTGGAACGTTCTCGAAAAACAATTAGACTCCTATTTAAATCACCACCAATTAAATGCTTCTTTCGTATCTGCAAACCGTTCGTTCGAAGAAAAAGCACGCTGAATACCGAATTGTAATTTTCAGTCACACCTGTAAAACGATTAAATTACAATTAAACTCTTCAATTGAGAATCAAAATGTAATTGTTAATTGAATGGTCCCACGATTATAAAATAAAAATTTTTAATTGGGTCTCGGTAAATTAAAGAGGAAAGCTTATTTCGGTTAAGGGTTTTTTCAATTAACAATTAAGGTAATTGTTACGGAAAGTATTTCCAATTTAAAATTAGCAACTTTGACTGCGTTTCAGGTCATTACGTTACTGCGTTTGTGATATTAAACGTTTATTATTTTCATATTAATTTAAATCGAATAATGAGAGCATGAAAGCTTTTTTAGAAATTTTATTAACACAAAAATTGCTTAAAATGTTCGTAATTTTGTATAATTGCATATTTTTTTAAGAGTTGGTTTTTAATTTAAATGTTTCAAATAGTTTAGTAATCATTCCATAGCTTTAACACGGATTTATGAACATTTAGATTGTGCACATTTAGATTAAAAATAAAGTACAACGATAAATATTTAATTCATAAGAGATGAAACATAAAGAAGTTATAGTTCTTTATCTCAAGAGTTTTTGGAAAAAACATAACTATAATTTTTGTAATTTAAAATGAGCATTCTAAGATGCACATTTTGGCGTACAGCGAAATAACCTGCTGTTAGTGAAATTCGACTCAGTAATTCTAGTGTCAATAAAACTCGATATAGTAATTCTACTGTTAAAAAATTGACGTACTAAAATTAGTGTTAATAAAATACACGTAATAATTCTACTGTTAATATAACTTTACGTACTAAAACTAGCACTGATAAAATTCAACGTAATAAATCTAGTGTTAATAAAATTCCACGTAAAATAGTTCTACAGTTACATAAATTCAATGTAGTGAATTTAATGCTAACAAAATTCGTCTTAGTAATTCTAGTGTCAATAAAATGCAACACAGTAAATCTAGTGTTAATAAAATTTGACGTAGTAAATCTAGCGTTAATAAAATTCCACGTAATAGTTCTACTGTTAAATAAATTAAATATAGTGAATGTAGTACTAACAAAATTCGACTTAAAATAATTCTAATGTTAATAAAATGTAATGTAACAAATCTAGTATTAATAAAATGCCACGTAATAATTTTAGTATTAATAGAATTCAAAATGGTAAAGCTACTAAACTTCCTAACCTAACCAATCACAAAAAATGCTGCCTCAATATTTCTTTTGCCATAGCCACAGATTCTCCCTCAGTGCATTATAAAAATAAGTAAAATTAATAAGCTTTTTTTTCCGAGTTCCATAATTTAAGCAGAGATTTACAATGCGCCTGCAAGTTTTTCTGTGTCGTATCGCGCTCCTCTGCGACGATTAATTACGCTGACTCTTGCGTGCACCTGCAAAGCTTACTGTATACTAACGCTTTTTAATGCTTATGCATTTTAATTTCAGGCCTTATTTTATGCTACGGACTGTTCATCAGCGCGGTGATATTAATGCAGATGCACGAAACTCGTGAAGAGAAGCTGAAAAGTGCGTTGCCGTCTTGAAAGACTTTTCGAAACATAGCACGGTCGAAACTGGACCCGCAAGAAAACGGCGTTTCTCATTGAATCTCAAGCGAACCCATTTAAAAGAATAACTTTGTGCCCGCAATTTAAACCTGCGGGAAGCTTAATGCAACCGTGGCGTAATGTTATTCTTGAAAACGGGAGTATGAAAGGAGCTATAAATTTGAGGAACGGAGCGAAGTCACAGTTTAATTAAGGAAACGGTATCATTTGATTTCAATTACGCGTTGTAACTGCAGAACGGGGGAAAGTTTCGATAAAGGATAATGGTAGGAAATGACCCATTTCTGGATTGAATGGACAAGAAAAATTTCGTTTGCAGCATTGAAAAGTTTGCTAACTAATCGATTAATGAAATGTGGTACTTTGCGAAGTTTTATTCTGGGTAAACATTTTTTGGGTTAAGACAAGGATAAGAATACATACAATTATATACATATCATTTTTAGATAAATGATTTGTGTAATATAAATTATGAAATGAGTAGTTAGGAACTGTTTGCACTGTGAGAAAAATACAACATATGATATAGATAAAGAAAAAGTTATTTGAATACATATTTGATGAAATAACAATTAATTTTATTCAATAGTTAAATGATAAAATTTGAACACACATTTCATTAAATAACAATTCACTTCGTTTAATAGTTAAATAATAAAATTTAAATAAAATTGAAATAATAGTGTAACTCAATTTAACAAAAGTAAAAATTACTAATTTTTTTTAAATTTGAAGAAAATAAAAAATTTCAAGTTAACATTTTGTTTATTTCTTGTATTAAACATGTATCACTTTTGAAGTTGAATTTATTTTAAAATAATTTATTATTAAAATAGTTACTATTAAAATAAATTGAATAAATTGATTCAATTATAATTCCTTTCTTTAAGTTATCCTTCACTTCTTTTTGTAGGTAGAATTCCAAATGTATCAGATCCAACCATCTTGCGCACCTATTTGGCAAACAAGGACATCGCCAGGCTCCCTCGAATTTCCATGAGAAAACGTCCTTTTGGTTTAGGAATGAAGCTCGGTACGAATATCTTATACGATTGATTAAGCACTCTTTTGAATTCTAGCAAATTAAAATCGAACCGTTTTTCATGAATACTAAATTCGCGTTGCTGTAATGCTTCGCAGCGTAATTGAAATATGGATTTCCGTATGGCAATGCTGAGTTTTATCAAAAGTTATGATTAATTTTTATTTTTGTATTGGGATGATTGAAACTGAATTTAGCTTCAAATATTCAGTTCATTAAATGCAGACTAGCCAATTCAGTAATGGCGGCTACATTTGTAGAAAATAAAGTAGAATGTTATACGAAATATTTCTATCTTTCTCTTGAATAAAACGGATAGTTAAATGTAAATTATTTTGATCGCTAAAAATTATATCTCATTTTGTTTCATAATAATGATTTTGTCTGCCATGTTGTGAGAAGTAGAATTAAATAAAAGTATTTCTGTTTTAAATCACAAGATCGATTGTTTTCTTAAAATTCTATTTATTCACAGATTTAATTTAATTATACATAATGTTAGTACTAAAATAAAAATTAAATTCATGTCAATTTTATTTTACACATGAAATGTGTTCAAAACTTGTTTAACTCATATCTTCTAATTAACACTAACTTCATAACAAACATATTCAATAATCATGGAAATAATATACGTATCTTTCTCAATGAAGCATAAGGCTTTACAAGTGATTATATTTTGAATTACAGATGTCGCAATAGCAACAGAACTGCAAAGTGAACAACGTCTAGGGAACATATCCTTTCCAGAGGAGCCCGAAGAAATAGAAAGCGGAAGACCAAAAGGACTTTTCAGAGAATTTCTATACGACATCAATCCGATCGACAGAGATGATTGGCTGGGCGCGAATTGGATCTTTAAATTCATTTTAATTATACGTGCACCTGTAATGTTGATACTTCAATTATTTATTCCAGTTGTGAACACGACTGCCACGAAGAGGGGTTGGTCCAAGCTGCTAAATTGCTTCCAGCTGTGTGTGACACCGACCTTCGCGTTGTTTCTATTAAACGGTTAGTCGTATTAATTGTCGCGACTTCTACGATGCCTGTTATAAATTGTCCGTGCTAATAAAAGCTCCAGCTTTCACAGAAATATTTTCAGTCGCGGTGATATATAAGCTCGCGCTTTTTGCAACGTACAAATTGCCGTCTTTTTGGCCGAAATTAAAACAAACTGACTGAGATTTTTATACCGCTTTCGTGTTACTTCTTTTGCTAAACTTAAATGAACACGTTTATGTGCTTTGTACATTTTTGTAAAACATACCGGGATGAAACGTGTCATTAAGAACGAATATTTGTAAAGTGTTAATCAATTGTTTTGTATTAATCAATTGTTAGCGTGTATTTTTCTGGTATAACTAATGTTATATGTTTAGGGGAGTCCGAAGACTTTTGTACCAAATACACAATATAATTTAAGGAACAAGTAATATACAATAAGTCAATCAGTAATTAATAAGTATTAAAAAGTAAATCAATTAATAATCAATACCTAATAAACAATAAATCAACCAGTACTCAATAAGTAATAAAGAATAACTCAATCAGTAATCAATAAGTAATAAATAATAAATCAATCAGCAATTAATAAGTAATCAAAAATAAATCAATCAGTAATCAATATGTAATAACAAATAAATCAATCCGCAAGCAATAGCTAATAAATAATAAATCAATCATTAATCAATAAGTAATCAAAAATAAATCAATAAATAGTCAATAAGTAATAAGCAATAACTCAATCAGTAATCAATAAGTAGTCAAAAATAAATCAATCAGTAATCAATAAGTAATAAGCAATAACTCAATCAGTAATCAATAAGTAATAAGTAATAACTCAATCAGTAATCAATAACTAATAAATAATAAATAAATATGAAAATCAAAGTAATTAATTAACCTTATTATATTACAACATGCATCTGAAGATACCGAAAATTTTGTACTAATCAAGTCAAACCTTCACTTCTACATTTACCTTCTTACATTAATTCATAATTGAATACATATTCCTTCTAACCAAAATCAAAGTATTTTATGGAAAACCGTAATTGATCTCCAGTTTACTTTTACGTAACAAAATCCCCCACTTTTAAATCACGAAGCACGTATACGGCATTACACTGGAATTTCAAGTAGATTTTATTTGAGGTATCTTCCCAATGCAGTTGTTATCTGTGACAATAAAAAGTTCTCTAAGTTCGGTTAATGACCCGAAGCATCGTTCGGTCAGCACAACCCAGTCTCATTTTCGCCCTTCCTTCGCAGTTTGGCACACACATTTTGGCCCCGTTTCAATTGTCCCGATATTCCTCGGTGTCGGTACTATAATTGGCGTAATTGTATTTCTAACGACCCACGAGGATCGCGTACCAAAGTATCATAACGTGAGTACTTTTTCCACTTTTTCTGCGATTTACGGCAATCGTTCGAGGTATTTGTTTATTTCTTCTTTTTTCGCACGCTCGTAACTGCCGGTGACGTGTTAATTGCAGGCATTCGCGTTCTGCGCCTTCTTGGCTGCCATGCTGACGGTATATTTGGTAGCCGGCGAAGTGGTAGCGGTCCTTCAATGTGTGGGATACGCGTTCAGCATATCGGACGCCATGTTAGGTATCACTCTACTTGCGTGGGGTAACAGCGTAGGCGGTGAGTAAATAATTATCATTTCTGTATAAATTCTGTTGTTCACTTAACACAGCAACGCGGTCGCTGAGTTAGATCAATATTGATGTATTAGCCAGGGATATTTGGAACTGCCGATTTTAAGCGATTTGGCATATAGATTTATATGTTGGGTTATCGTTGACTGACGGTTTTCTTGTAGGCGTGTTTAAGGTTATAGATTACTATATACTGAAATTTAGAAATTGCGTAATTTAGTAATTTGGGTATATAACAGTTTAAATATTTCAAAGTTGGAAATTTGGGAATGCAGACTCAAATTGGAAATTTAGAGATTTGGAAATTTAGGAATTTAGGAATTTAGGAATTTAGGAATTTGGGAATTTAGAAATTTAGAGATTTTGCAATTTTGAGATTTGGAAATTTAGGAATTTGGAAATTTAGAAATTTGGAAATTTTGAGATTCGGAAATCTAGAGATTTGGAAATCTAGAGATTTGGAAATTTAGAGATTTGGAAATCTAGAGATTTGGAAATATAGAGATTTGGAAACTTAGAGATTTGGAAACTTAGAGATTTGGAAATCTAGAAATTTGGAAATTTAGAGATTTGGAAATCTAGAAATTTGGAAATTTAGAGATTTGGAAACTTAGAGATTTGGAAACTTAGAGATTTGGAAATTTAGAGATTTGGAAACTTAGAGATTTGGAAATCTAGAAATTTGGAAATTTAGAAATTTGGAAATCTAGAGATTTGGAAATCTAGAGATTTGGAAATTTGGGAATTCAGAAATGTGGAAATTTTGAGATTTAGAAATTCACAGAAATGGAAATTTAAAAATTTGGAAATTCAGGGATTAGGAAAGTTGGAGGTTTGGAAGTTTAGAAATATAGTAACTTAGATATGTAGAGACTTAGAAATATAGAAATGTAACCATTAAAAAATTTCAAATTTTGAAATAAAAAAAATTTAGTAGTACCAAGTTTCCACACTTTCAAGCTTTCAAATACAAAAATAAGCAATTTGAAAACTGAGAAATGTACTATTGTTTCTATTATAATATTACCTATAGTACTATTTATTCTGTATTTAATATATAAAGTCAAAATTAAAAGAACAGTTAAAATCAATATCAACAAATTAATCTCATTTGTGAATACCAAAAAAATTATTTTTACTCTCATAAAATCCCTCACAAAAGAGAAAATTTATATTCCTCCACAAAAAAATTCTATTTTAGAAACAAATTAACGAACAAAAAAATGTCTCTATTTTCCAAAAGCAATTTAAACAATTTAGATGAACAATAAAATTTTTGCAGTGTACCACACCAATACATCAAACACGTAATTTTGAAGTATCACATCGCTCACTTCAACCCTCAGCTAATTCAATTGCTCAATCCTCCCCTCGTACGTTCTCATCATTTCTACCTTGTACACGAGATCGTTTTATTAAAGATAAATGAAAGTAAGGAAGCTTTATACCTCTCATCCCGTCACGAATAATTTAAAAGGGAATTATGGGAAGGGACCATCCCCTGCTTCGGGACCATCTATCCGAGCAATTCATCTTACTGTTAACTATCAACTAATTTCACTTGAAATTTGTTTGTAGATATGATATCAAACATTGCCATAGCCAAACGAGGATTTCCAAGAATGGGATACGCTGCTTGTTTTGGTGGACCAATGTTCAATACGCTGTTAGGATTAGGTCTAACGTATGGAAGAGCCGCGTGTAAAAGTCCGGATCTGTACACGACAATGAGAATGAGCGATATGGCGCCTGGTGCTACAGCTTTCCTTTTGTGTTCATTGATAGTTACTATTATTTATTTGAATATTACGGGAGCTATTGCTAGGAGATCGTATGGGTATACCTTGTATTCTATTTATTTTGCATTCATGCTTATTCAATTCTTCAGTGAATTTAAATTAATTCACCCTCTTGGCACTGATCATCGTCCGACAGATAAGTAAATTATATTTTTAAGAAGAAATGAAATGGGTGTTACTAAAAATGAATGCTTATTTGGGTAATCATGGTTGAAACATGAAGAGATATGATATTTAAAGTTTGTTCAAATGTTTCAATATGCGCAATAATATAATAAATGTTATCATTATATGTTAATATTAATTCATTGTGAATACTGACTTCAATATTTCTTCTTTAAACTTGTGACTTAATATAATGTCTGTAATAAGTTCTTTTTCTTCTCGTTTATTTTTCAATTGATGTCATTTATATGAATAACTTTTTTAATAAAAAAAGTAGTAAGTAATGAAAACCATCATAATAAGAAGTAGTAAGTAATAACCGTCCTACTGTGCATCCTACTGCGCATTTTACTGTGCATCCTACTGCGCATTCTACTGCGCATCCCACTGCGCATCGATGATTTTCTGACAATCAATCAGAGAAATAAAAAAAAAAAAAAACTAGTGCTCATTACTCATTACTTTCCTTTTTTCTGTCTAATGTTGATACTTTTTGCAATAAAAAATTATTCAGTACATGATATATTGTAGCATAAAACAGAATTGAGTAAAATAACAAAAAATAATGCAATTAGAAAATTTGTATATATAAAAGTCTATAAATATTAAAACATGAAATTAATGAGCCTACTTTAAAAATTTGAAAATTTATAAATTTGATATAATAATTTTGAATTTTTAAATTGAGAAAATATCTCCGTCATCGTTTCATTTATGTTAATATTGTGTTAATACTAATTTATTTTATGCCAATTTAAAAGATACATGTTCTAATTGTAAGTGATACTGCAAACAATAAAATGATTCAATTATGAAAATATTCTTCAAATTCTTAGCAAACACGAGCTTCATTTATTCCTAGCGAGTGAATACCCTCCTTTATTTTCTTGTACGTACAGGTACTCATTATGTGAAGAAAGTCTTTTCTACCTTGTCTCTTTTTCTTATCTTATCATGCACGTTGAACACAGTAGAACTTCTATTATCCGAAATAATAAAGAAGCATGACTGATCGAATAACGGATTTTTCGAATAATGGGACAATCTCTTAGCTAGCACGAGTAATATAAAAATTTTGAATAAATGACTTCTGTGTTAACAACATGAGTAAGTTAAATAAGGTTAGAAAGGTAAGGTTAAATAAATTTTAACATAATAACAGTACAAAGTCAAAAGTAAAATTTTTTGTAATTACATAGAAAAGAAGGATAAATTAGTACAAGTTCTATAAGTTCATAGTAAATTAGTGTAAAATAGTAATAAATTCTGTAATATCGTATTAAAGTAGTATAAATTAGATAGTTTAATAGTAAATTATTATAAATTAGTACAAGTTCTACAATTTGATAGTAAATTATTTTAAATTTGTATAAATCATATAATTTGATATTAAACTATAAATTACACCATCTACAATTTCATACTAAATTATTACAAAATGAATTCTATACTTTCATCGTAAATTATTATAAATTAGTCAAAGTTTTATAATTTAATATCAAATTACTATAAATTACTATAAATTTCATAGTTGAATAGCAAACTATTGTAAATTAGTATAAGTTCCATAATGTGACAATAAATAAATATAAATTTTGAATATCTGTATCCACTTAATTATTCACTAAAACATTACCTCAATCGTAATATTTAAAATACTTTATGTAGTCCTACTTATCACTAATTTGTTTTCAAGGTAATATTAAACATAGCTTGATGTTAAAGATACTTTCTATCAGATAATTATCCACCTTCATACCCCAAAATTATTTTATTAACCACTATATGTATATGGGGCAATATAACGTTATAAAAGTTAAACTGGAATAAGGAATCTTCATTAATAGGGTATTAAGTAAATGGAACATTAGTGGGACTCAGATAATAGGAGCTTATCATTATCGAAGAACTTTAAATAATCGATCGGATATCTAGAAACGATACATTTAATTATCTCTATTAGAATAAAGTATCTTATAAAAGTAAGGTTCAGAATTTCTACATGCGAGGTTGTAAATATAACTAACACAGATAGAAACAGGATAAAACAGATATTAAAATACAAGATTCAGTCAAGATTTCTTCCTCTTTTCAAACTTTTAGTTTGAATAAACTTTACAGATACCTGAATTCTAAAGCCAAAGTTTATTAAACCCTCTTCAATTCGTATTTTATAAAATTTTAAGTAAACTGTCATCAAGAATTTAAAAAAAAAATTGTTTAAAGCAACGAGCATTCAAATAGTTTAATATTTTATCTGTGATAAAGTGAAAATTTCTAGTTATCAAAATTTATACGCATTTTCAATTGACACTCCACAAACACATAACCAAGAATATAATTATGAAACACATAAAAAATGTTAAAATATCAGTAAAATTACATAGAACTCAAACCTCAAAAAATTCAATAAAAGTTTCTTACAGAAAATTCAAGGTAATCCTTAGATAAAATAGTCCATCTACATTAATACTTAAATTTGAGAACTTTGTTCAGAAAATACATTTTGATACTTCAAGTCAAGTTTCAAAAGAAAATGTATGTGGTGATATTGTAATTCAATAAATAAAAAAAAATTAATCAACGAAATATACAAAAAGAAAAGATTTATTTCTAAAAAAAAAAAAAAACGATGGAGCGTATAAAAAAAATTTTGTATCAGACGGACGTGAAACTAAAAATTTGAGACTACTTCATTATCTATAATTGTAAGTGGAGCTGTGAGAGCTACATCATGGTGTTCGAATATTAATACACCGTACCGCCATTTGGATCCTGTTTTCTGGCGGAGATACGAGGGTTAATGGGAGATTGGTGATGTTAAGATCTGCGCAGGTATTAACGTCTAATCTCTGGCAGCCTTATCTAGCTCCAGCGAATTTTCCGGAGCGCGAAAGAAAAAAAAGCAGCGGCAAAGGGGGGAGAACGGTCGACCAAAATGGTGGGCAATTTGTAAGCGTGCAAGTTAACGAACCCATTCACCGAAACGGCTATTCGTCTTTCCGCTAATGCAATCAGCACATTTCGCGCGTACTTTTGCATTCGTTCTTGCCTGTGAAAGAGCACAGGAACGCTTCTGTTCCACTAATTATCCGTGAAATTAAGGAAACGTCTCCATGTTCGAGTCGATGTCAGGCAAGTCTGCGACCAGATAATTAACCATATTTCGCGAGCGGACGACCTCATTATGGATAGCTTGAAACAAGCTTGTATTGTTCCATCGTTAACCCCTTCATTTCCGTCTATGCCGAGAATTTCGACGTCTGGGACTACTCGTGCGAATTCCGCTTTGAATGCTAGCAGCTAATTACCGAATATGACATATGCACAAATGTCGTATGATTAACCAAAGGGCTCCAGTATTTCTGGAATCAGTTGTTGTTCACGATACAATGTAAGCTCTATCATGAACTGCAATTTACTCGAAATAAAACACTACACACGAAAAATATTAAATATGCTAAATCTATTGTCATACCGCTATTGTCAGAAATACATGAATATTCAAAATAGAAGACTACAGAAAAATGTCATAATACGACAAAAATTAAATATGGTAGGTTTAATGTGTTTATTATCACAAACATAGAAGAATAATAACGATTTACCTCTACTTGCATTAAGAACAATATATTAAAAATAATTTCTTACGATGGAAACATCAGATGGTTGATTTTTTCAGACGCTGAAGTCGGGTGATTCACATTCGTTTGATCATAAACATTCGCTGATCCGATTATCTACACCTCGCTTTCATTTACAATCAATTTCACCAGCAGCCACTGAAAGGTTAATCCCGTCCTTTGAGTCTTATCGGTCAAGACCGTTGATGTTTGTCATTCGTTCGATTTTAGTCCTTGCGATAACATCGTACTAGGGGATCCATTAGCTTTCACGTCAAACACTCTTGATTCTACCATTTGATAAGACGGCACGTATGTTGTGTGTATCTCTTCGTAATATCGAACCACAGCAAACGATTTCACTCCGGTCTTTCTGTGGTTGGTTTGTTAGAACTTTTTATGAATTTGTTCTTGACAATGAACTTTTTCATGAATATCAGAACTTAGCTCATTGGTAGTTTACTGAATTTCATTTTAGTGTATATTATCATTTGATGTCTTGAGATATTTATGTTTGATAAAAATCACCTACATCTGTCATAAAATATATTAACAAATAACGATTTGTTTCAGAACATCAAAAACATGGAATAATTCAATAAAACTACATAAAATAGTACTTGTATTGCACGAATTTAAAACGTCATATTTGCTGAAAATTAGGAATAAAAAGCTATTATTAACGTTTTTAATATAAAACTATCAATCATTAAATTGATCAGCGAATCCTACTGCGCATCCTACTGCGCATCCCATTGCGCAGCGACGATTTTCTGACAAACAATGAATTGATTGATTAATCAATTCATACTAAAAAAATTACAAAAAGCTTACATCAAAATTTTCAGCAAACATTAAGCTCCAAATTGACGTATCACCAATGTCAATTACTACTAATTTGCTACCAAATTGCATGAGATTTTCGATATTCCGAAATTTAACGTGAAACCTAATGCATGTGTAAAGGATATACACAAAATGACCTCAAATATGAAAATGGACGGCAGCATTAAAATTGTCTCACCATTTCCATTGCTGCATATGGGCCTAGCCATTTTGTCTTCCACGGTACAGATATTGCTAGGGCATTGTTCGCAGGCAGGCTGTTCAGCGCGTGTGCCAACAGAGCCTCTCATTGTCTCCGGCCAAAAGTTTAATTCTCAGCCGTCTCTGCTATCCATTCAATTCTTCCAACC
This sequence comes from Megachile rotundata, assembly GCF_050947335.1. Taxonomy (NCBI): domain Eukaryota; kingdom Metazoa; phylum Arthropoda; class Insecta; order Hymenoptera; family Megachilidae; genus Megachile; species Megachile rotundata. The sequence goes on from NC_134989.1 coordinate 6,974,970, forward strand.
TGCCAGAATGCCGATAGGACAATGAACGAAGATGACTTGTTAGCAGGGAAGTTTCGTTACCGCAAAAATTCTCGTTGTTGCCCACTTTTTATTACGCTCTCTCCAATCTGGGGGTCTCATTCGAGTCTTAAGGGCTGTCTTTTCAGTTGGACATTGTGCTTGACTACTGTTTTTTTAGGACCTCGAAGAGATTTAAAAAACTTGTTGAAGTTCTTTTTTGATTCATTTGTGGTTCTATTGATTAGTGCTGTCATTGTAGTTCTGTGAAAAGCATTCTTTTAGAGAAGTACTGGAGAAGCGTAGAGAAGAAGTATGTATTGTTATAGTAGAAAGGTGAATTTCATTCTTAAAAATAAGATGTGCTTGATATTATACGTAATTTGTTACCGCAAGATTTTCTTCATGTTTTGCTAACATAGTATAATTCTTCGTTCATCATGAAGCACTTTATATTACATACATATGCGATACAATTCTTACATATGTACATGTTCAATAAGTATGTAGATATGTATGTAATGTGATTATGAAATACACTTGGGCATATAGGTAGCTTAACAGTAAAATAATCTTCAATTTTACTTACGTTTTTTATTGTTCCTTATTCATATATTGTACGTTGACAAATACAAAGCTTAATAAATATTTGAGGAATATTTTTGATATATATATGAAAGTATGGTACAAAAAGTTCGAGTGTGAAATGAATAATAAAATAAAATAAAAATTTTATTATAAAAAGGTTATAATCCTTTTAAAAGAAATTGATTCCATTTACACCTTTTGCGATGCTAACGCGTTTCAATTTTTCACTGTCTGAGCAGCCGAGTGTGCCATTATTTCGCGCGTGACGCAAACAGAAAATAACACTTTCCGAATATTACCCAAATAAATTCGCAGCTGTTGACTGCAAATCTATTGCATTTCCCCCATCGATAGTGTGCAGAGATGCAAGCGGAATGAATAATTTTCTGTCGCGAGTGCATAAAACGTTAGCTCATGGGCCGCAATTAATTGCTACCTCGGCGCAACATGGAGGAATCGGGCAAAAATGTGGCGGTCGGTGGGACCGTAGCAGGCCATTACGTTCAATTGAATTTAATTATATATAAAATACTCGGCGCGATACGTTACGCTCGGCCAGACGTAGCATGAAAATATATTTTCCTAACTGCATTAAATTGGCAATTTCAGCAGCGACCAAAAACCACGCGAGATTCGCGTTGAATCGATTGCGCGATGTTCCATACATCGCAAATACTGGACTGCTGCCCGTGCGCCCGCCATTTCATAAAGAAATCCACGCTTTCTCGCGGCCAAAAATTTCTTTTCATTCGATCCGTTTATTCCGAAGTGTATACGACGGGATGTGCTACAAACGTTGGAAACCTTGTATTTTTTTACGTATGCTTCCTATTCTTTTATGGCACTGTGGCTAAAGAACGACAATGCAGTTTTATGAAATTCTCACAAATTGCTGAAAACGCGTTTCAGACTACAGGTATCATTTCGTACAATAATTTTTGAATTCTGCTTTTATACTTCCTTACATTTTTGTTTCTAAATTGTATTCCCGTATGAAAATTATTTTTTTGAGGTTTCGTTATAGTTGCAAAATACAGTATGTTATAATATTGCTCGGGTCAGGTATTCATTTTTATTTCTAAATTTTATGAAGATTATTTTTTGATGTTATAGTTGCAAAGCACCTAACTTAACTGTAATAATATTGCTCGGATCAGGAATTAATTTTATATTAACCTTTAACCGGTTGCGAAATATCACACGTCGCTTCACCTTACTGATTTGCGAGATTATATGAAATACTCATTATTGATTTTTCGTATAATTAGTATGCGCTCATAAATGAGCATTGATTCGCGAATATCGTATTTTAATTATACAAATGCCTTCGCAATTATTAAAATGTAAAAGGAACATATCCGGAAATGAAAATTAAAGAACATCGATGACATATTTTCGTAGGTACTTTCATGAGATTGCAGATATTACCGAAACCTTTTGTTCAATAATACCGCGAATAATCGAGAGTATTACACAAAAGCGGAATACAATAATTAAATAATTTATTTTCCGAATAAATAAAGAAATGTAAAAGGTATTGAAATGTGTAGCGAAAGGAATTTATTTGATATTATTCCAATATTAGCTATCGTATTATATTCTTGAATATATTGTTATTATTAACCATATATTATTATATTATTTAAGAAATTGACGTTAATGTAAACAGAATGTGTAAATATTGGATTTTAAATACGTACAAAATGAAGCATTTATTCACGTATTTTAACAGTGACGTATTGAGCTAAAATATTTGATCAATCAATCTTCTTGTAGTCTGCCTCTTCAGATTCAAATATTCGTTTCTAAAAGTACATACGATAAACATATGAAAAACAGGGGTGAATATATTAGACACGAACCATTTTAGGGTAGAAACTGGATTCGTGCCCGGCAACTATCGAGAAATTCCTGTCTAGCCTTTTTCGTGCCAACTTGGGTTAATGTCTTCTTCGTCTGGAGTACTTGTCCAAATCGATTAAATCTAGCATAAACTTCTCCAAAATCGTAATTAGCTGAACGTACGTGTAGATCAAAGGCAAAATTACTTTGCAGGTTATATTTATGAAAATTGTGTTCCTGCTTTATTTATCAGAGAATGAACAAATGAATCAGCACTGAAGAACGTGTGATAAGTTTAAAACTATGTACATTTCAAAAGTAATGAACTAAGTAAATGCTTATAGTGAATTAACTTTGAATTTTATTAAAAATTTATTACTGTAACGACAAAATAAATTTTTCAATTTTTTATTGGATCAACTTCTAAACATTCTCTTTTTCGAAAACAGTAACATCAACTATGATCGAATTCTGAACGCACACGTGTAGATACACATTGAGATTTAAAGGTATACATCATGTTCTTTTGGTTATAGATTACTTAATACTGTTCTTCTAATATTCACATACAATTGTTGTTATTATTATAACATAATAAAGTGTAAGGAATTTATAATTTTGAAAGTGTTACTTGAACTTGTTAACATTCACTCATTTCTGACTTGATTAGGATCTAACCTTTCAAATGTACTTATAAAAAGGGTAGTTCACCCGTCAAATGTCATAAACAGATAAAAATTGAAATTTTGAATGTAGAACATATATAGATTGTTAAGTGTAGTCAACATTTTATGGTAGACTATTTTTTTGACAACAGCAAACCTACTATTACACCGATTCTATAGTCTATAGTCTATCTATATAGACAGTAGCAATCCTGTTATTATCTCGGCCATAAGTAACAGCTAACCCATTCTTATCTCAACGATAAGCAAACTATTACCTCAAATAAACAAATTGTCCAAAAACGAATAAATTACAAATAACTTACTTAACAAATTCTCTAAAACTAATACAAGTCACAAGTAACAAATTTGCATCTCCGAACATCGAGTAAACGAACAATGGAGTCTGGGCGATCATCCAGGATTAAACCTTCTCAGCCTACTACATATGCATACCAGCAGACGTCGTTCGAAAGACGAAGAACATCGGAGATATTGAACATTAACAAGCTGGAAGAATAGGACGATAGATCTAGCGACGTGAAAGGGGTGAACCGGACGATGCTGCAGAAAGCGGAGGGCTTTTTGGGCCGCCACGTCAGCGAGCTTCGATATTGCCTTTCCTTCCTAACGGTCATTCAACGTATTCACAAGGAAAACCCGGAGATACTTATGCGCATTGCCCCTTACCCCGACTTTTCCCTGCACGTGTGCATCCGATAAAAGGGAAACACGTGCGTGCGTTCTCTACGTTCTTAGCGCGGGGATTTTGTCCAAATGGCACGTTCCGCTGTGAGAGGACACGCGATGACAATTGTAGAGGATATCCATCCATGGGTTAGCGCATGTGTGGGTTAAAGTAAAAGAAGGTCTATGGCCACTGTGAATACTTACAGTTACATTTTGGCTAATAATAGTAGTGACAATAACATTTGCTGAAAGCAAGTAGCACTATTTCTGATCAATTGATTCTGACTGAGGGGAGCTGCAGAGATTTCGGGACTTAGCTATTTGGGGATGTAGCGATTTGGGGACGTGGTGATTTGGGAATGTGGCGATTTGGGGATATGGTGATTTGGGGACGTAGTGATTTGCGGACGTAGCGATTTCGGGACGTGGCGATTTGGAGACGTAGTGATTTGGGGATGTGGCGATTTCGGGACGTGGCGATTTGGGAACGTAACAATTTTTGGATGTGGCGATTTGGGGACGTGTCAATTTGAGGAGATGTCAATTTGGGGACGTGTCAATTTGAGGACGTGTCAATTTGGGAACGTAACGATTTGGAGATATAGGAATTTGAGGACGTAACGATTTGGAGATGTAGGAATTTGGGGACGTAGCGATTTGGGGATGTAGCGATTTGGGGACATAGCAATTTAGGGATATACCGATTTGGATTCGTAGCTATTTGGGGATGTAGGAATTTAGGGATGTAGCGATTTGGGAATATACCGATTTGGAGACGTAGCGATTTGAGAACATAGCGATTTGAGAACATAGTGATTTGAGAACATAGCGATTTGAGAACATAGCGATTTGAGAACATAGCGATTTGAGGACGTAGTGATTAGGGAATATACCAATTTGGAGATGTATGAATTTGAGAATATAAGAACTCGGAAATATAGGAATTCCAGCATATAGAAATTCGAAAACATAGAAACATTATTTCCCACATTATCAACTTCCTTAACTACTAAATTTTGAAACCTACAAACACCCCTAACTTCCAAGTAATCAAATACCCCTAACTTCTAACTAATCAAATACCCCCAACTCCCAAGTAATCAAATCTCCCTAATTTCTATACAATTGAATCGCCAAATTTCGGACCTGCCACAATTTGAAAATTTGAACTTTCCAACCAAATACAGCTAAATGAAGTAAACAACCAAAATGTTAACACCAGGGTGCTCTGAGTTGGTTGACAGATATCTGACCTGTCCATCTCTGAAATAGATAAACTTCCCAGTTAGCGGCCATATCCATTACAATTGACAGGTTCTGTTCGCTGTGTGGTGTCAATGTTGGTAACTGACTTGACAAATTTAAAGGTCTATGAACTGTACATCTATCTAGTTACTATCACCATTTACTGTACCGATCATCATTTCCGGTTAATTTACTTTTCCGAACTCTCCGCATTATTCAATACTTGAACGAGTATATTGCCACTTGAATTACATTGGATTTGTAGGTAGTTCACAAGTTAGCGGTACAGGTAACTAACCCATTTATTACACCCATGTAAACCTGGCTTAACTCTTGGTACTTATGTAGGTAGATTGCATCGTCGGTTCATGATAGATTAACTAAGTACTTAACGAGTTTGGTGAAGGTAAAAAATATAGAGTTCCGAAAACGCTGTGAATTAATAACAGACGGAGAGTAATTTCGATTATTTTGTTATTACTTTTGTAACTGATTAATAAAAATAATCATACTATTGTGATTATAATCAAATCTAATCATAAGTCACAAGTCTAAACATTAATGAATTAATTATTTTTGGAATAAATAAAAAATTGTGAATATATTTGGTAATCTATAATTATTGATCTTTAGTTTAAGATCATTGAACAAATTAATTTTTCTTTGACTGAAATTAACGTTATGTAGCATTTTGTTTCGTGTCTTTTCAGACAAATTATTTAGTAAACACAATTTTTATAAAAATTGTTCTGTACTACTATATCAATATCCGAGTTAATAACCAAAAACGTAATCATCCGAAGATTATCAATTATCAAATTGATTACATTTGCATCCATTACATCTAGTTATTCATTCAGTATAATTGCTACATTACTCAGTAATCATAGTCATTGATCATGCATATAATTTCACGTTAGTTACAATCGTAAATCATTAATTGGATTAATTATTGCGCAACGGTGATCATGTATGATACCGGCTGTACAGAATGACAAAGATTTAGATATTACAAATGATATCATGAAATAGTATTACGGATATTTTGTATAATTATTAAATGACATAAATCCTGTAAAATTCACATATCTGAAAATTTATTTCAAACATATTCACATATGCGTGAATTCAAAATAAATATATATACAACTAAAATTTATTTAAAACATCTATTTACAATATTTATTTAAAACATATTCACATATGTGTGAATTCAAAATAAATACACATACAATTTAAATTATTAATAAACAATAAATAAATAATTTAAATTTAAATTACTAATAAATTATTTAGTAAATAATTTAAAGTTCACAAAACTTCTGAACGGTTCAAATAACCAGTAAGCTTTATGTTAGCTTATGTTAGCTTTATGCTAGCTTTACTGTTATATTTTTGTTGTGGTTCGTCGTTTTATCTTGTACACCTATCACAGATAAATATTATTTCTGTTATTAGTCATGCTTCTGTAATTTATTCCATTATCTCGCCCTATTATTGTACGAATTGCTTCATTTTAATTAAATCCGGTTTAATTTAATTTCGTAACTGTACGATCGACGTTCCGTTGACTCTTTGGTACACGTGCGCTTCCGGCAAGCGGCACGTGTGTGCGCTGTTCCTTCCTGCATACAGTCAAGTATCGCGGAAATACAATCTGCAAGCGTTAATGGCATTTTGTTAATATCCATCGATAAACCATCCTATTTTCCAAAATATCGCATTAAATATTCAGAGCTTATCTCGTGAAATAGAACAGCTCAACCCTGAAGCCCGTAGGCGGACGAATATTCATCGATAACGCGGCATTTGCCCTCGAACCTGAAGACCATCGGATCTTCTACAAACTAAACTAATTACTTTTATTTTTATTTTGATTCAGAAAAATAACTCGGTACTTCAAAACCGATTAAAAATCCAATATTTCACTTTTTCATTTTTATTCTCACAATTTATGTAATAAATTAATAATTGCAAGTAACTTTGTTTCTATCATCGTCAAACACAATTTAATATTTCGTATTACTGTTAATATTTAAAAAAATAATACTTTCATAAAATATCAGCCTTCTTTAAAATATCAATGTGTTTTAAATTATTTAATGAATGGCAACTGTTTATACTACCGATAGATATAATTAATATTAAACAATTAGTGTATAATCAACAAGTTTATTCCTCGAAGTTAGCAGTTATACATTATTCAACGAAAGTAGAGTTAAAATTTCCCATAGAATAATTTTACATAACTTAAATTCCTTACTCAACGATCTCATGTATAAAGATCAAATTATTTTTATCTCTTCGTGATTCCCGCTCGGCTCCTCAGGAGGATTGTAACAACGAAAAGTTCAGCAGTTGTTGGTAATCACTAGTCTGTTATCCTGTCACATTTTCATAGATCAATAAGAAGCCCTCTAAGGAAGATGTTATTTCGGTTGTTTCCTACGACAACAATATTGAACATTCGATACTTCGACGTTCGATACCAACAACTAAATAAACTGCATTGGCTCCGATATTACTTTCGGTGAACTTCTGTCATTAATTCGGTGAGCTTTAAAAGAAACCGCGAAAGCAATATCTGTCTTAAAACCAAGCCCATGGAGCTTCTACCTATCCAATAGATCTCTGAAAACTGTTTTGCGCAACTGGAAAATGTTCTCAATTTGAACCTGAAGGTTATTGGCTTTAGACATGTAACACGTTGTTCGAATTAAATATCAAATGTCAAATATTAATTTTTTACTTGTCTTCTTTGATTATTTTATTATATGTACTACTATATATTTCTTAATTATTATATTGTACGTTCTGCTATCTATTTTTTAATTAGTCTATTACACAATCTATTGTACATTCTTCAGTTACTCTGTTAAACATTCTGTAATTATTATATTTTATGTTCTATTATACATTTTTTAATTATTCCAATATATGTTCCATCGTATATTTTGTAATTATTCTAACACAAGATGTATCGATAGAATTAATATAGATTTTGTTATGCAAGTGGACCGAAGTATATAGGTTAGGTTGATACATCGGCCATTTGCAGATTACGAACGTTCAGAAAGACCATCATGATTTTTATGTTCCATAGCACTCATTACTTACATCGAGCCAATAAAAAAGTTCGTTTTATAGTCGATGTGTTCATTAAAAAAGTAGAACCTTTAAAAGTAGAACCTCTTCCCTGGAAAGATAATTAGTTTACCAGGTAACAAAATCTTGTTATCAAAAATTGCAATCGATAGGAAGTAACATTCTATAAAAAAAATTGCTTACGGTCGCAAAAAGTTTATCTACCTAGGCGTATCGAACTTATATTCATTCTACAATGTAACAACGTTCAAAAACTGATAGGTCGATACAGCGGAAGGAAAATGCTGTCGTGTTGCCTTTTTTCATTCACGCTCAAACTTTTCTCTGCTCTCAACCGATCCTTCCCTCCCTTTTATGCCAAGATCCACAAAGTTTGATACTCTGTCGGGATATATATCGCAGCTAGATAGAATGCATTACATGTGTGAGATATTATGGCTGTATCACTTGTGCCAGAAAAATTGGAAACGGTGATAAAGTGCACACTTACGTTTGGATCAGATACTTCGATGTGCAGGTTTTTCGATTTTCAACGCTGCTGATTTATATAGTGACATAAAAGACGACTGTGTTGGCGACGTTCATTACTTTTACGTTACAAGATAGCTTTCTGTTAAAAGAACATTATATTCTATTACACAATGCCAAGTATCTTTATTTCGAAATATCTCTATTTAATATCTTGCATTCCAAATGGTAATTTTGCATTATTACATTTTTATTTTAACAAGTGAAAGAGGGTAAATATTTTAGGCTTCAGTTTGAGATTACTCGCTGTACCAACGCCATGTTTTTTTAGAGATTGGTAGGCTGACAAAATGGTGGTTCAGACAAGGGTAAATCAGCTTCAAATGTATTATAAATTGCAATATAGAGAAATTAAGAAAGATACGCGTTTTTTAAAGCAAAGGTTATACTCCTTTAAATTTAAGGAATATGAAATATCAAAGTTTATGCGGCTTGAAAGTTGGAAATTTAGAAATTTAGAAACATTTAGGATTTGATAGTTTAGGGATTTGAGAGTTTGAGAATTTGGGAGCTTCGAAGATTTAGAGTTTGAAAATTTGGGAGCTTCAAAGATTTAGAGTTTGACAGATTTTAAGTTTGAGAGTTTGGGAGTTTGAGAGTTTGAGAGTTTGAGAGTTTGAGAGTTTGAGAGTTTGAGAGTTTGGGAATTTGAGAATTTGCGAATTTTTAAATTCGAGAGTTTGAGAGTTTGGGGAATTTGAAAATTTGCGAATTTGCGAATTTTAGAATTTGAGAGTTTGAGAGTTTGAGAATTTGAGAATTTGAGAATTTGAAAATTTGAGAGTTAGAGAGTATGAGTTTGTAAAATTTGAGAATTTGATAGTTTGAGAGTTTGAGAGATTTAGAATTTGAGAATTTGCGAATTTTTAAATTCGAGAGTTTGAGAGTTTGGGGAATTTGAGAATTTGCGAATTTGCGAATTTTAGAATTTGAGAGTTTGAGAGTTTGTAGAATTTGAGAATTTGAGAATTTGAAAATTTGAGAATTTGAAAGTTTGAGAGTTTGAGAGTTAGAGAGTTCGGAGAATTTGAGATATTGAGAGTTTGGGGATTTTGAGAATTTGGGAATTTGAGAATTTGAAAATTTGAGAGTTAGAGAATATGAGAGTTTGTAAAATTTGAGAATTTGATAGTTTGAGAGTTTGAGAGATTTAGAATTTGAGAATTTGCGAATTTTTAAATTCGAGAGTTTGAGAGTTTGGGGAATTTGAGAATTTGCGAATTTGCGAATTTTAGAATTTGAGAGTTTGAGAGTTTGTAGAATTTGAGAATTTGAGAATTTGAAAATTTGAGAATTTGAAAGTTTGAGAGTTTGAGAGTTAGAGAGTTCGGAGAATTTGAGATATTGAGAGTTTGGGGATTTTGAGAATTTGGGAATTTGAAAGTTTGAAAGTTTGAGAGTTTGAGAGTTTGAGAATTTGAGAATTTGAGAATTTGAAAATTTGAGAGTTAGAGAGTATGAGAGTTTGTAAAATTTGAGAATTTGATAGTTTGAGAGTTTGAGAGATTTAGAATTTGAGAGTTTGAGAGTTTGAGAGTTTGAGAGTTTGAGAGTTTGAGAGTTTGAGAGATTTAGAATTTGAGAGTTTGAGAGTTTGGAGAATTTGAGAATTTGGAAATCTGTCAATGTTACTATTTCGAAAATTAAAAAGTTTCAACATTTAAAAAATCATTTTCCATTTTCAAGTTTTCATTTTCAATTTCTCGAATAATTTTTCCATCACATATTCCAATTTTTCTAATAATTTCTCGTATTAAAGAAAACTTTCGATATAACACAAACATACACGAAACCTATAACTACATCTATACATGTACATCCATACGTACATAATACCACTATTATTAATAAATTCCAATATTCGCAGAAATCCTTAAAAGCATTCCTCGAATACAGTTTCACTACCATTTTTAAACAAAGTAACGTAATTCACTAATTCTCACGGCACTATAATTCACTCTATTAAAATTTATATCCTTTAAATAGCACTGTGCATAACTTCCGTTGTTTTTACGATGTCCTACTGAATACTGAATATGTGTAACTTCTACTGAACTACTTCATTGTGCTCTAGCGTGAATGTTCCTCTCGGGCATAGTTTTCTCACTCGATTTACTTTCCGCCATCATCACCATCTTTTCCCGCTTAAGTGTTTATCAATGCTCTACCGCAGCATGATAACCGCTATCATGTTTTTAAATGCAGTAAATTTTTCATTTGATGTCGTTTGATGTTGCCTCTTCTTTGATCATTACTTATCGTTCGTCGAAGTTTTTCTGCTTCGACGCACATTTCGATGAAAACTCGCCTTCATGTTCGCTCATGCATATGGCAAATATTTTATGGAACTCTTTTCAAAGTTGTTCAATACGAAAAAACAATTTGTCTGGAAAATGAGATATCTGATAACGTACGTTCTCCGAAACGTACTTTAACGTACGTTTTAAACGAAATAGCTAATTTTACATTAGTGAAAAGAAACTGACTTTTCTGATCGAAATATATATTTAAATACATGTAGCACAGAAAAATTTAAACAGTAAAAATGAAAAACGATTTAAACAGTAAAAATGATAAATATCTCATTAATGATTATGAAATTGAATTATAGGTTAGGTATGTAAATTACGGTATTCAATAAATTAACAGTACGTTACTTATTAAGGTTTTAATTTATGTTAATATAAAATACAGAATATTTACTTTTAATAATTTAAAAATGTTAAGTATTAAATTATATCATTGACACACAAATATTAGATAAACACAAATTATTGAAAAATTGCTACTGATGAAGAGTTTATTACAGCAAAGTTCAACTTATTAATTAAATGAGGTATCTGAAATTTGAAGCACAACTTCAATAAACATAAAAGGCAAACGAACAACATTTACGTTTAGTGTTAATTGCTGAATATTCGTGAAAAGCGAAAGGGTTGTACTCTTGCCTGCACTCGACGACTAATTACTTCTCCGCTACTTAGCGAATTTTTCGAAAGTGAGAGACAGGTGAAGAATGAGCTTCTTTGTCCGTACGCGTTTCAGGTAAAAATTTAGTAAAAGAGTTCAAAGGAGGGAGAAACTTTTAATCCTGGAGAATGCACACAACACAGAGATTTAACAAACATTTCCCGTTTCTGTGAAAGCACGCTTTATTTGAGTGAGAAGCCGTAGGAACCTCGTAAAGAGGATAAAAGTAGACCTACGAAGAAGATCTGTCTTACGTAAGCAAAGGCAGTAAGTCTGCTCAGTAATTATTTAAAGATGCTTTAAGATTTACGGTGTACTTTGCGTTTAAATTCACTTCTAAGGCCATTATTGCCGGCGATGTCGGAATTTGAAACTGTTATAAAGTACACGTTAAGTAAGCAATCATCTTCGGTAATTATTAATCTTTAGTAATTATCTTGTTTATTGTTGTCATATTTATTCATGTCTATATCGTATTTATATCATATCGTATATCATATCTGTATCATATTTATATTATATTCATATCATATTTATGTTACATTTATATCATATAGTGTTCTATCAATATCACATCAATACTATGTTATGAATAGTCTATATATGAATAATAGTCAGTTATGAATAGTCTGCAAATGTTTGTGCATTTATGATATGCATCTGACATATAATATGACTTATTTGTACTTTACTTCATATATCATACATACACAAACACATGTCATAAGCAATAAACTGCAGTAATCATTAATCTTCAGTAATCACCTTGTTTATTTATATCATATTTGTATCATGTCATATCACCTGTACATCGTATGTATACACATACGATATACATATACATACGTATGTATATATCACATGTATATCATATGTATATTACACTTATTACACTTATATTCTATTCATATCACATTAATATCATGTTTGTATCATATCATATACTATCAATATTATATCAATATTGTGTCTGGAGTTATAAATAATCTGTAGATGTTCATACACGAACATGTGAAGACGAACATCTGAAGTATTACATGATTGATTTGAATTTAGCTCCACACACATACGTCATGCATACATGAACACCCACAGTCATATTATATCACGTGATTTTTTCCGTAACATAGACAGATTACAGATTATTTAAATATTACAAAAGAAATATTCAAAATAAACAGAGAATTCCTAAAAGCTTAAACTCCATAATCTCTGCACAATTGCTTGAAATGCGTTTACATAACTACAAAGTATCTACAAATAAAACGAATAACGATTGACACGGTAACGGGAAGGTAACAAGAAATCGCAACCCACGTTGCAGAATAAATAATTACTCCTACACGTTGTTAACTCTCCATAACACGCTATCAAAACGGCAATGGATTCGATTTAACGCGGTTCCCCTCAGAATTCGATGCAATTCATCGATTAACGCGTTGCGACGTTGCAACGTCAGCTAAGGCTGGCCGAGGTCGATGGTGTTTTCTGCTGGGAAATGGAATTTTCGCTACAGCAGGTCGAGAGTTTTGCAGTTTCATGGGGCATAAACGGGAAAAGTCGATACAACGTTGAGAGTTGACAGTTGCGGCGAAACGACCGGGATATATTAATTGCCACTGACATTAAAGGAGCGATTACACGGGAACGGTATAAAAAGTTACGAAATGAAAAGAGCTACAATCTAGAGGGCAAAGAGGACGATTAAACGGTTGAGAGACAACTAAAACCGCGTTTCACGAAATTAATCGCTGTGCGCCGCTCTATGATGAAATCACCGCCGCTAAAAAGAGCACGGGAAAATAAGAAATTTATACGGGTTTGGCGGCTGGGTGTGGCACCCTTTACATTTCATGAGAAAGCGAGTAAATTTGATTCAATTCATTATTGCGACAGGAATTTGTTACCTGGAAAGATATCGGATATTTTTGAACCGTTTCATAATCGCGACCAAACTGATAGACGGAATTAATTATTTTTTGCTGACCCACATTGGGAACTTCCAAATTTTTTTAACCAGAGGTTTCTCTCAAAATGTGAACAATGTTTGGACCGGGAATTTGAAGAGCAGATGGTAAAATGTATAGCTAGCGGTACTTTGAAAGCATTTTTCCCAAATTTAAATTTTCCTACAAAAAAAATTAAGAATAACCGATACACCTGGTAGGTTTCATTTGAAAATACTGATATTCCACGAAAATAACTCTGAAAAAGTTTGACGGTTATTAAAGTGCGTATTTATCAATTCATGTTAACTGTTTCCAGTAAAGTACATCTGAAACGCCAGGACTAATTACGCAACGGAAAATGATGCGGAGCGAAGGTGAAAGTACTTCCAGGTTGAAATTAACATCCAAAGGTAAAGAGACCTTTAGGATGCAATTAGCAAGATTTATAAAGCGTCAAAGCATTCCAAGTTTTCTTCCGACGTTATCTCTAAATGATACTGAAAATTGAAGTGACAGTCGCGATGGTGTTGTCGTAAAAGCTACGAGGATCGGAGTGGAATGAGCTCTGTAAAGCTGGCTGCTATCGGACTCGCTAACTTTTACGATCGGTTCGGAACATTGGACATCGTGACTTTTATCGGCTTCGACTTTCAAACGAACATGATTATTGCCGCGAACGGGTCCACTGAAAGAACCAAACCTAATCGAATTTTTTGTGGACGATGGAAAATCAAAGATATTTATATATATTGAACGTAGGAAAGAAATTCTAGGTTATGTTCGCTTTTAGAAATTCAGAGAAGCATTTTATTTAATTTCGTTTATTTTGAAATCATAAATTCTTCTTGTTTACGTATTTACTTTGCATAATTACCATATTTACTTTGTATGTATAAAATTTTAATGATTAAAATTTTAATTATTATGGAAAGTCAACCTATATGAAAATACAAAATTATTGTATATTAACAATAATTAATATAAGGCCTCTATAGAAATAATGTAAGGATTAAAGATGGTATTTTAAAAAAATTTCACTGGAATAAAAAGTATAATTTAATACAAAAATATTACTTAAAAAAGAGAAGAAATAACGTGTCGTTTAACACTCATTTCTAAAATTGTAGAAAACAATATTAATATTACTAATAAGTAAATATTCAAAAATAAACTTATTATCAAATTTTGATATTGCACTAATTACTAAATTTAATTTTAATAAAAACGCATAAAAATCTCCTCCTGAATATATCTTTTTATTATTTTATTATTTCTCAACTGAAATAATTAATAAAAATGCGATGGATCGTATGTTCTGATATTAATTAAGGATTTCATTCTTTCTTTGTCAGTAACATTTCATCCTGCTGAATTACATTTTTTTAAAATACGTTATTTAATCTCTACCTGCAAAGTCTCTACCCTTTTGTTAATACAAAATTTACAAAAACTGTGTACGAAAAATGCAACTTTTTTAAATCAAAAAAGAGCTACAAAACGAGTTTCAATATGCAACTGAATTTTTAACGTTATATTCGTTACGAAGTCGAGGTCTTTCCGTTTTTTTCTGTTTGTGTAGCTATGTACCTCGGCGTTACTGTAACGTCGATGGCTTTTTAGAAACAATTGTTTCGGAGAACAATTACATCATAGACAATCACCTGATTGCTAAACATTTTATTGCTTTAGAAAGAGTAACAATAAGATTGTTTGTGAAATTACAGTTTGGTTTATATAAAGAAGAGTCAACTAAAATTTAACAAAATTATTTTTCTGTATCTAAGAACTATTTATGATAAATATGAATTGAAAAATCGTGGTTTATAATTTAAAAAAGTATAAAATTCACGAAAATTGCTTACAAAAAACGGTTTCTCTACATTAGAAATAAAATGAAAGTAGAGATTGTTTTTCTAAGTTTAAAACTTGATAGAAATAAAAATGAGATAAAATTTTTAGTACAATTAAAAAATATGGAATATATGGTTCACAATATTTAAAGAAACATCACAAAAATGTATTAAAACGATTTCCATAAAAAAATACACGCGCAGAACACAATAGAAAAACAAAGCAATGTGCAGATCTCGTCGAGTAACCGCTGTCGTCAAAGAAAATAAAATTAAAAAAGTGTTTAAAAAAGCGAGATGGTACATGGCGAAATGCACATTGTACACTTCTATAAATTACAAAAAACCTTTCAAAACCGAACTTCGTATCAAACATCGTGAAAACAGGATCGATTTGTTTGAGATATTGAAAACTTCGCTCTACCAAATATTATTATAAGTTACGCTACAACTATTGCACGATTAAGAATGAAGTTCTAATGTCAACGACATTTTCATTTAAAAAACGAACTTCGTGCAATTAACTGTTTGCAGAGAAAATGTTACGTTTTACGTGAAGGAAATCTTCAATGGCTACGTTGAAACATAAACGTTCGCTAAACTACGTGAAACAGTAAAGAGAGTTCGCTACCACGAGCGATCGTTTGAAAATATCCATTTACACGGACATAACAACGTTTACCCTTTGTTCGAGCACGTTAGCGAGGAACGATAAACGAAAACCAATACATATGTGATATTTCTCCTTTCCTTCTTGAGTTCCAAAATATACCGTCTCGTTGGAAAGACGTAACATGCACCAACTTTCAAAAGCCACAGTGAACTTCGAGTAAATACGAGTAAAATTGTTGAATGTATAGAAATTATAAATTATATAGTTATTAAGTGAGTTTATTCAGAGATTCATTCATTGTTCTTTTGCGTAAGAGTTAATTTTAACGTTGACAGAAAATTTCATTCTAATTTGGTAGGGCTGTACGCAATTTTACTTAAAATTATATAAAATTGGAATATGAAACATGGAGTTTAAGAGCGAATATGTTATTTGAAATCAAGGGTTTCTTCAATGGTCGACAAACAGTATGGCGGTTTTTAATCTCTTAGGCTGCACCCAGCGCTTCTCTATACAGCAGAGTTCGAATTACGCGTAAACAGCACTACAATGTGTGACAATGCTCTTTACGAGTACATAGGAGCGAAGTTTTTGATGATTAAATTATAATTTTTCCCAAAGATATGATACGCTTTAACTTTGATAATTTACTTTTTTAGAAAATTCACGAAATATGTCATTTCCAAATGTTTCCAATATCGTGTATTAGTGCGAGGAGGTGCTCCCATGGTGCCTAAACTACTCGGTACCTTTTATTTACATATAATGTACTTTTGTGGGATTTGTTAATACTCTTACAAAACGTGGTGAAGGTAAAAAAGTGCGAATCAAAACATATGAAAACGGTCGTTCAATTGGAACGGTGAGCGAGTCAGTAGAGTGAGCCATGGCGCTATGTAATCTACGGTGACATTCGCGAAAGCCACTATAGTGGACCGTGGTACAGAAAGATATCCGCGAAAGCCACTATAGTGACGCGTCATGTTTAAGAGGTTAGGGTTGCGATTTCTGTCAACCACTTGCATAAAAGTTCATTTGGATAATATTTTACTCATTTTACAGAAAGATTTGTTGTACATCAGAAATATATTAACAACTGTTTACTATAATAGTTTGTTGAATAAGTCATTTTAAATAAATTGAATTAACAGAATTGTTACCTATGTCATTATAAAGTACGTCTACTTCTGCTACTAAAGTACGTCTACATCAACTTCTTTCTGCTATAATATAATTGAATAAATCATCTTAAATATAATCTTATATTTTCTCGTCTCATCATGCTGCGTTTCTGTACAGAATTTCTCCAACAAACTGTTGCACATAAAAGTTAAATAGTGCCAATGAATATATAATACGTATAAGGTAGATGTGCAAGTTATAGCCCCTACCCATGACCACATCTGCAGTTATCATGATTCTCTAACTTTTATGCTGTTCAAAACTAATTTTGTACTGTTTTTGAGTGCACTAATTACTAAATGGCCCTTTTAGGTAGTATGAAGTTGAGTTTTGAATGGAGTTTTTAATGGAGATTAAAGTTATAAGAATCTTATGGAGATTTCCATGAAGGTCTTATTCTATCTTATTTTAATTAAGAATGGAGATTCTTATAATTTGATGGGTATTATAATATAGGTATTATAAGTGTATTTCAGATATATTGGATATACCTGATATTATTATTATACTTGATAAATATTAGAATAGGTATAGAAACCATAAATCCTCAAGACAGCCATAAGGGATGTATTTCTAAAAGACACATTTCCTCTGAGAAATACATAATGGACATACATTAACTTTTAACAAAATTGTATCTTTGACATAACACATAACTATGCAATTTATATAACTTACGTATTAAGTATAACACGTGCAATATAACGCATATGTAAGCACCTACCCGAGTCACGATATGACGTACGGCTATACGATTCAATATGAAACATTAAAAGAACCAAACATCATGCAGATATCTTCCCTCCAAAATAAATATACAAATACCCACTGTTCAAATAAGAAAACATATACTGTTTCCGTAAATCAGTATATCCACTAAAAAATATTAGCAATTTCGGCAGGAATAAAAACGAAGAAAAAAAGCAGCAGCATAAAATGATACAAACGCGTCGGCTGAAAAGAGGAAGAAACGAAATGGAAGAAATATAAGAAGGGAAGACGGAGTGGCTTTGTAGCAGCGATGGGAAGGTTTCCTGTAAGGCAAAATTTTTCGTCGCCCGGGATTATTATGTGGGCTGCTTTGAAGAGGGTTGGAGCAAGTCAAGCGTCCGCCAAGACGCAAGATTTATTCCTACAAAATACTACAGCTACGGCCGTGAATATCGTTTCTGTTGAACGTGCTGCTTTTAATTAAATTGCATATCCGTACAGGCGCGAAACGAATAAATTCTCTGGGGCTGACGTGTGACTTGTTAACACCGACGATTGTACTTGGACCCCCTGACGTCTTGTTTGCCGGCGGCAATTCGTGCGTAATGTCAGCATTGAGAAAGCTCGAAGAATGAGAAGAAAAGGGGACGGAAACCGTGAGAGATTTCTTCGCTGAAAGACGCTCGGGGAAACACGACTACAGTGAAGCGCCAGTTAAGTCGTTTAATGAATTTTTAATTGGCCTTCGCTTACCGATTGATAAGGGAGTGTCAACTGCCTGCAGTTCATAGGTTCACGGCCGGCATCAATTGTGTGCTAGGTTGTACGCCATAAATTGTGTGAATTGTGTGCAATGTTTCACGTGTGTGATTGTGCGAAGATCTAAGTTAGAGTACAGGAACAGCATTTTAACTTACAAATTCTTATATTTTTAAAGTTGCAGTTTAATACTACGTATAAAAATTTTTGATGAATTTTCTCTTTCATAGATAGCTAAAATTATCAAATTCTCAAATATTCAAATTTCTAAATTTCCCAACTCCTGTATTTTCAAACTTTTAAATTTTCCAACTTTTATACTTTTGAAATTCCTAAATTTCCCAACTCTCATATTTTTCAAATTCCTAAATTTTCCAACTATGAAATTCTCGAATTCCAAAATTTCCCACCTCTTAAATTCTGAAATTTCTAAATTTCTCAACTTTCAAATTTTCCACCTTCTAAATTTCCAAACTCTCATATTTTTCAAATTCCCAAATTTCCAGCTATCAAATTTTAAAATTCCAAAATTTTCAAATTTCTAAAATTCCCAACCCTCAAATTTTCCACCTTCTAAATTTCCCAGCTCTCATATTTTTCAAATTCCTAAATTTTCCAACAATGAAATTCTCGAATTCCAAAATTTTCCACCTCTCAAATTTTGAAATTTCTAAATTTCCCAACCTTCTAAATTTCCGAACTCTCATATTTTTCAAATTCCTAAATTTCCAATTATCAAATTTTCAAATTCCAAAATTTTCGACCTCAAATTTTCCAATTTCTAAATTTCCCAACCCTCAAATTTTCCACCTTCTAAATTTCCCAGCTCTCATATTTTTCAAATTCCTAAATTTTCCAACTATGAAATTCTCGAATTCCAAAATTTTCCACCTCTCAAATTTTGAAATTTCTAAATTTCCCAACCTTCTAAATTTCCGAACTCTCATATTTTTCAAATTCCTAAATTTCCAATTATCAAATTTTCAAATTCCAAAATTTTCGACCTCTCAAATTTTCCAATTTCTAAATTTCCCAACCTTCAAATTTTCCACCTTCTAAATTTCCCAACTCTTATATTTTTCAAATTCCTAAATTTTCCAACTATCAAATTCTCAAATTCCAAAATTTCCCACCTCTCAAATTTTCAAATTTCTAAATTTCCCAACTCTCATATTTTTCAAATTCCTAAATTTTCCAACTCTCAAATTCTCCAATTTCTAAATTCCCCATTTCTAACCCCACTATTCACAGTAACTAACATTCTAACAGACAACAAAAAAATAGTATGAAATTTTACTTATGACATTGCAATTTTAAATTAAAAATTCTACACAACAAGCTATTTCATTGAAAACAATGAATCGATCACTGATATTTGAAAACAGTAATAAAGTTTTCAACATGTCATTCGATAGAAATTCTTCAATTTAAATAACCTAATTTTTAACAATCATGCATTGTCCATTTTTTATAAACAATATAATTTGAGATTAATCGTTTCTGTGTTCATTGTTTCATATTTGTTGTACTGGTACAATGTGTAAAAGGTAGAATATTTAAATAAACTTTTATTGTGTAGCCTATAAATTGCTTTGAAACCTTTTACACGGTAAACATGTATGTGCCTTTACACGCGACCTGTTTATTTAAAATACTAAATTAAGGTTAATAGTAATACTTCACAGAATCCAATTTCGTCTGTGACAAGCGCAGCATAACAATTTCATTAAAATTTTAAATATATTTTTAAACATCAATTTAGTCGCTGGCGTTCTAACCTGAATTGTTTAACGCGATCAACAAAAATGGAGGTAAATTCCCTAGAACATAATACAATTACAGTTTTAAAAAGGTATAATATAATTACCACACCTTTTCTCTTGTATTTTTGCATAACAAATTTATTATGTTTCTGCGGGGTACTGAAGATTGGGTTGGTGCTTATTAAAGCAGTAGATGTAACAAGGTTGATATAATTTTGTGACATAAAAGCGTCACGTAATAGTATTTATGGCATATTGGTTTCAAGCTAAAACATTAATCAAAATTGCTACATTTTATCAATATTCATAACATGAATTATTCTAACAGTAAATTAATAATAATTCAAGTAATTACAAACTGACATTAACAAATATTCAGTTTCGAATAAATTATATCATAAAATAGTAATGGATTATATAATTTACTGTAGTTTAAAGAATTTGAAATATTTACTCAAACGATGATACTCTTTTTTACAGATTTTATATTGTTGATTTATTAGTCTTGAAAGGTAGAAGACATTTGAAAAATAAGTCTATTAAGAAAAAACTACAATTTTTATTTAATTTAAAGAAGCAATTTTGGATGACGTAAAAATAATGTGGATATGGTATTCTTATTTGCAAAATCTTCATTCATAATATTCATTAATTCATAAGACCTTATCTCATCAAGTTATTACTGATACCTTTAGTATACGATATACATTGAAACTCTTATGGCAAGTGGGCGAAAATTCGTGCGTCGCGTTAGAACACCCCCTAAACATGACTTTAATAATATATGGGACCCCGCTCTGTAATTAGCTGAAAACTGAATCAGTCGAAAATCTGGACAGATATAAGTTATAACAGTGCTGCAGTTGAAAATCGTTTCATATGAAAGAACTTCAATGAAATTTACTACAACACTCATTCCTTTTTCAGACCTTGTTCATTCTTTTACCCCCTTTGCTTCATAACTAAAAACAGGTGGTACTATGATTACGCAGAACTGCTATGATTACACAGGACAGAAGTATTCATAAATAAGACCACCAGAGAAACGTTCAACGTAAAATAAGTGTTCCAAACTCAGCTGTACATAAAAGAACACTACTAAATTACGATAACTGACACATTATGTCCACATTTTAAAAAAATTCTTCAATAAGTAAACCGAAGTTTCCCAGTATTCCCTCCGTCCATCTCTTCCTCAATCCGCAGCCTATTAACCACAGCCATTATCCTGTTTCCAGACTCCGCATTAACAGAGCCTTCCGCCTAAAACTGTAAATGTAACCCAGGTGTTTCGCGCAGCGAAGGCAGATCAAGCGAGTCGTTTCAGCAAACATCGGATCGTAGCGATTTATCAGCCTACGCGTATTCCGCGACCGATGAACGGCCGTCATCGATGCTGCACCGACGGCAGAATAATTCAGGTATAATTGACCAGCTCGGCTAATAACGGCTGTTAATTAGTAGGCAGATGCCTGGCGCAGCAGTTACACGGGTGAGATATGATCGAGAGCACGAGTTCTGGAGACACATGCGTGCGACCGGCAACAAACCCCTGAACATTAGACTCCGAACTACGTGGGTGGCGGTGTGTGTTCACGAACATATGCATCATGCACCAGAAACGTTCGTACAAATATTCCATGGTTAGCTAGTGGGTATGCTAGGCATCTTGTAAAATACTCCTGACACAAACCGCACACTCTCGTTTGCGACTGCTTAGGTGGGAGAGGTACGATTGGGTAATTCTGTCTGTGATGGCTTTTAATATGATAGGAGATGCTAGGTATATTAATTTCGAATGATGGGTAGTTGAAAATTTAGGTAGTTAAGAATTTGTATGCGTAGGGGTTTGAAAATTTGGTAGATATGATAATTTGACAATGTGACAATTTGACAATGTGACAATTTGACAATGTGACAATTTGACAATGTGACAATTTGACAATGTGACAATTTGACAATGTGACAATTTGACAATGTGACAATTTGACAATGTGACAATTTGACAATGTGACAATTTGACAATGTGACAATTTGACAATGTGACAATTTGACAATGTGACAATTTGACAATGTGACAATTTGACAATGTGACAATTTGACAATGTGACAATTTGACAATGTGACAATTTGACAATGTGACAATTTGACAATGTGACAATTTGACAATGTCACAATTTGACAATGTGACAATTTGACAATGTCACAATTTGACAATGTGACAATTTGACAATGTGACAATTTGACAATGTGACAATTTGACAATGTGACAATTTGACAATGTGACAATTTGACAATGTGACAATTTGACAATGTGACAATTTGACAATGTGACAATTTGACAATGTGACAATTTGACAATGTGACAATTTGACAATGTGACAATTTGACAATGTGACAATTTGACAATGTGACAATTTGACAATGTGACAATTTGACAATGTGACAATTTGACAATGTGACAATTTGACAATGTGACAATTTGACAATGTGACAATTTGACAATGTGACAATTTGACAATGTGACAATTTGACAATGTGACAATTTGACAATGTGACAATTTGACAATGTGACAATTTGACAATGTGACAATTTGACAATGTGACAATTTGACAATGTGACAATTTGACAATGTGACAATTTGACAATGTGACAATTTGACAATGTGACAATTTGACAATGTGACAATTTGACAATGTGACAATTTGACAATGTGACAATTTGACAATGTGACAATTTGACAATGTGACAATTTGACAATGTGACAATTTGACAATGTGACAATTTGACAATGTGACAATTTGACAATGTGACAATTTGACAATGTGACAATTTGACAATGTGACAATTTGACAATGTGACAATTTGACAATGTGACAATTTGACAATGTGACAATTTGACAATGTGACAATTTGACAATGTGACAATTTGACAATGTGACAATTTGACAATGTGACAATTTGACAATGTGACAATTTGACAATGTGACAATTTGACAATTTGACAATTTGACAATGTGACAATTTGACAATGTGACAATTTGACAATGTGACAATTTGACAATGTGACAATTTGACAATGTGACAATTTGACAATGTGACAATTTGACAATGTGACAATTTGACAATTTGACAATTTGACAATGTGACAATTTGACAATGTGACAATTTGACAATGTGACAATTTGACAATGTGACAATTTGACAATGTGACAATTTGACAATGTGACAATTTGACAATGTGACAATTTGACAATGTGACAATTTGACAATGTGACAATTTGACAATGTGACAATTTGACAATGTGACAATTTGACAATGTGACAATTTGACAATGTAACAATTTGACAATGTGACAATTTGACAATGTGACAATTTGACAATGTGACAATTTGACAATGTGACAATTTGACAATGTGACAATTTGACAATGTGACAATTTGACAATGTGACAATTTGACAATGTGACAATTTGACAATGTGACAATTTGACAATGTGACAATTTGACAATGTGACAATTTGACAATGTGACAATTTGACAATGTGACAATTTGACAATGTGACAATTTGACAATGTGACAATTTGACAATGTGACAATTTGACAATGTGACAATTTGACAATGTGACAATTTGACAATGTGACAATTTGACAATGTGACAATTTGACAATGTGACAATTTGACAATGTGACAATTTGACAATGTGACAATTTGACAATGTGACAATTTGACAATGTGACAATTTGACAATGTGACAATTTGACAATGTGACAATTTGACAATGTGACAATTTGACAATGTGACAATTTGACAATTTGACAATTTGACAATTTGACAATGTGACAATTTGACAATGTGACAATTTGACAATGTGACAATTTGACAATGTGACAATTTGACAATGTGACAATTTGACAATGTGACAATTTGACAATGTGACAATTTGACAATGTGACAATTTGACAATGTGACAATTTGACAATGTGACAATTTGACAATGTGACAATTTGACAATGTGACAATTTGACAATGTGACAATTTGACAATGTGACAATTTGACAATGTGACAATTTGACAATGTGACAATTTGACAATGTGACAATTTGACAATGTGACAATTTGACAATGTGACAATTTGACAATGTGACAATTCGACAATCTAACAATCTGACAATCTGACAATCTGACAATCTGACAATTTGGTCACTTGGTTTGATCATTTAGTCATTTTGTCATCAGCTTATTTGGTAATTTGATAATTTGTTCATTTGATCAATTGGTTATTTGGCCATTTGGTAATTTGGTCATTCTGATAATTTGATAGTTTGATTCGTAAGTTCAAAAATTTATAAATTTGAAGGTATAAAAATGTAAGAATTCCAGAGTTTGAGTCGGAAAATTAAAAATTTGATACAAGTATATTTGAACGAATACAAGCGATGCGTTCTACAAACGAGCACCTCCGAGCAAATACTCTCCTGATGAAATGCAACATAATACATCACCTAATTCATGAATCACGTCCAATTGAACATTCAAATTAATAATTTGCTAAAAAATAAACCTTCCATTTACAATCGGTTAAATTCATAAATCAGCCAGCCTAATATAAACGTCGTGATTTACCAAGATCTTGTTCCAAAAATCTTAGCTTACCAAAAGGGGTAAAAGTTGAGATTCTTCAAGATGGGGGTAAAGTTCTAATTCCGCAGATTAGCAAACCGCTAGCTAGACGAACACCATGACTCTCGTAATACGATCTATCATTCCTCACCGCCTAACGGATTATTACTCCGATCAATCGCTTGATCAGGAAAAGAAATGGACTTTTCCTTGAAGAGGGTTGCTATAACGTGACAGATACGTTCCTGACAGGCTGTGATTAAAGATCGTCTAGGTCGGTAAGCTGGTTGGAGAGTAACGATGACATCTATTTTGAGGCTACCCCTCTGCCTAATGTCTCTTGTCGGATGTCTGTCCCAGACTCCCTTCGCTGATGTCTTCCGATCGCGATAACTATTCCTACAGGGACCAGCAGCTACGCATGTATTCCCAATTTACTGGTAAATCAGCTCATTACGGGTAATGTCAACACATCCCAATATTCTCCAGTTACAAACAGAATTTCGAAGATGCCTACAGATTAATTAATCACGTTACCAGCTGGCGATCATGCGCGCCAGGACTTTATCATTGTTCCCCAAGTTTTCAGCGTATAACTCAAAAAGCTCTATTAGCTATGAAAGCTTCATCTCGCCTTTTAGTTATACTTCAAAGAGATGAATGCAATGGAAAAATATGGTATTTGATGAAAGAGAAGGATGGAAATATTCTGTGAACAGTGTGATGAGCTTGGATGAAAATTATGTTTAGTTTCATCTAACTATTTGAACTATAAAAAAGAAATCCTTTTTTTGAACATCACTGATTGGTGGATTATTTCCAAACATGATTAAAGGTCATCTTGAAGGAGCTAGAGAAGCAAAGAGATGTTTATCTCGAGATAGAATTCTCTTTCGAAGTATTTCTTCCTCTCAAGAATCTCTGACCTTTCGAGATCAGATCTTAATCTGGTCCACGTATACACTATTAACGACGTAATACCACTTTGCACGGATGAGGACGAGAGTGAAAGTAGCCAGGGACAATTTATCCTCGAGTTTCTTAAGAACTTTATTCGACTTTATTCGACCTAACGGGATCTGCCTTTGATCTTCGACAAAATGGTCGTATGAGTTATTCAATGAGGTACAAAAAGTATATATAGTGGCTATAAATAATATGCTATTCTTACAGTAACATAACCTCTAAAACAAAGTAGTAAATTAAATATTTATGTGATGTTATTAACAATTTGCTGTTGAATGTTTTGGACAATACATATTTTATAGAAATATAGTATATTGTAACAAATGTTAAATAATAAGCTTGAATGTAATAGACTTGAATATAAATTATGATCATTACTAAGATTTTCACAAACAAACCCTGAATCGTTCAATTTGTACTCTAAATTAGTCATATTCTAAATTAAAAAATTTAATAAAATTTGCATAGTTCTAAAAAATTAAAAGGAAATATATTTTGAAAAAATATGACAATATACGTGAAACATATTAAAAATATATATTTCAGTAATGAACTCTAAAAATCCTTTAATGTTTTGTCGTCATTTGTTTATTTGTGATATGCATTCAAAGATCGTGACTAATGCAATTTCCTCTCCGTTCTCATGTTGACGTATGCTTTCTGTTTGCATGCCTCTGTTATGTATTATTGCTCTGTATCTCATTATTTCGGTTTCCACCCCTTTCGTGTACGTGCATTTGCACATATGTAAGCTTCTTGAAACGTCTAAATGTTAAGAGGAAGCGAACATGTATACGTTTGTGCTACTGCAGGTAATTAATTATTATAAATGTCGTACTTCCTTTTTCCATTAAACAGACCTCACGCTACAATAGCAGTTACTGTTTGATTAAATACCAGGTTACGATTACTTTTATGGTATAAGTACACTTTAATTGTTCTTTGCTTTAACTGCGAATGGAATAAAAAGCGATAAAAGAAATTTTTTAGGGAACTAAACTAGCACGAAATTTTGTTAAAAATATTCCTTCCTCAGATCGATAGACATATTATTTGATCATTTACTTTACTAAATTATTTTAGGAAATTTTTACGAAATTATTAACAAGGAACTATAAATTGTTGTTAAGAATTATAAACTATATGTATACAACTGTATTACTGATTTTATTATGTAACAAATTTTGTTATTTTATTATTATATAACAAATTAGTTATTTTCAAATTATATCAGCTTTGTATATAAAGTTATGTTAAACGTACATAAATATAACTTCTGTCATTTAAAAATTACAAATAGCTTTTTCAATAATCCACTGATGAAAATGGAAAATGAAAGTTCTGAATGAATGGTTAGTTTGATGACAATATATAAGATTTTTAGCACCAAGAAATTGGATCACAGAGGACTAGCAGCTGTTCAGTAAGAAACATAGGTTATGTATGCATGCGTTTTGGCTCAAGCAATAAGCCGTATTATTTCGCAGGAAATGTGAGGTGAGCCAATACGATTCGTGGTTCCATACTTCTGGATAGACCATATACGACATGTAATATGAACACTGGATACCTACGAAAGAGGGTGAATGGTAGAGGATGAAGGAGGGAAATTGTAGCTACGAGGGTCTAGCCGGAACCTAATGCCATAACCCTAACTATTCTAGAACCATTTACAGCTAGCAGGCAGGCTCTCACACGCGATCATATCAATGTTGATTCAAATAATATTTTTCTATTATTTCTCCGCATATTATATAAAAATTAGTGCGGGCGAGACAAATAATTTTTTTTTTAATTAGAAATAAATAACAGGGTCGGGTATAAGACATTATCTTTATGTCTTAATACAGGAAACAGTAAAATTCGTCAGTACAAGAACGTGTTACTGGTTAATGGCACATATAAGGATTAGACTTTTATTGCCTGCTGAGCTGCAATAGCAAAAGAAATTAAATTGCACGAATATAAATCGCTGGTCACGAGGACAGTAAAATTTAATAACGACAAGTTTTAAAAAAGAGATAATTATAATTAACCAATAATTTAAGTAAGTAAAATGCTCATCTTTTGATTTAAATTCTATTACTTAAATTTTTCAGTTATTTTAAGTATATTGTACCAATTAATATACTTGAATTATTTATTTAATATGTGATATAACAAGGTTTCATCATAAGATACAAATTAACAATTATAATAAAATAATTAAGACCTAATTTAAGACTTAATTATAATATTTAACAATTCAGCATTTTATTATTATTCAATAATAATTTAATCTTATATTGTAATCTTAATCATCACAGATATACGAAACCGCATAAATAATATTATTTTTGGCAATGTTTGATATAGAAGATGATTATTCCGCAATGGAAGAAGAACAAACACGAAATCTGTTTAAAAATGGTATTTAAAGATAAGGAGTTGTGTTCGTGATTCAAATTATAATAAAACGCGAAGCTGGCCGCAGCTGCAGCGAGAATCTCTGAAATTCTGCCAAAACACATTTCCTTTCACAGAGCTCGTGAAACACGGATGTGGCGCAAAGGAGTGGGAAGATTGCCTGCCTAACTGGCATGAAGTCCCACGGGAATCCCCGAATTCGTTCAAAGCTTTCCACGTTACGTTTATCACTAATGTCAATAGACACGTTGCAGAATACCAGACCCAGCAGTCTGTGGATATTGATTCTTTTAGGCATGAACGTGTGTGCGTATCTACGACGGCTGCTACATGTGGTCCCTGTGCAAATTACATATACACTACCGGTTAAAAGTATGGCACCCTGCTTCGATAATAACATGCCAATTCCACGATTTATGGCTTCAAAAATTTCGGTATTTTTAATTTATTTTATCTGCGCGTATACCTGTATTTATGTACTTTTACATTTCCATGTTTTTAAATTTTTATATTTTTAAATTTCTATGTTACTGTATTTCTATATTTCTGAATTTTTGAATTTCTGAATTTCCGAATTTCTGAATTTCTGAATCTCTGAATCTCTGAATCTCTGAATCTCTGAATCTCTGAATCTCTGAATCTCTGAATCTCTGAATCTCTGAATCTCTGAATCTCTGAATCTCTGAATCTCTGAATCTCTGAATCTCTGAATCTCTGAATCTCTGAATCTCTGAATCTCTGAATCTCTGAATTTCTGAATTTCTGAATTTCTGAATTTCTGAATTTCTGAATTTCTGAATTTTGGAATTTCCAATCTATCCATCACTGTTAAATAATAATTACTCTCTTGCATCATCATCCATACTTTTCTAATTAATTTAACCCTGCTGTAAACTACAAAATTTTAACCCCGTTATAAATCATTAGATTAATTCTAAATTTCGCATAAATAAAAACCATAACCCAAATAGCGTTTCACAACACTTCTCAAACAATCGCATAATAAATCCGAAATACTATTTTGCCCAGAATGCAATTTACTAAATCTCCATAACATTGTGCAGTCAATATCATGCCTGACCAGTTATTAATTGAGAGAACACAAATATTTTTGCGATTCACTGCATACGGACCTCCCATCTGTAAATTGAGTCGTGAAAATATTTTCATTTATTCGGATCAAAGTCCTTGCAGTAATGATTGTTTGGAATAATGATTGCTTATTACACTCATACATTTTGGAGCAATTTTTTATTCCCTCAAATTTTATAATTTATTATATTAAACAGAGTATATTAATTTAAATGAAACTTCAAACGAAATCATTTTCATCGATTCGTTTTTCATTGATTAATTTTAATTTGAACGTGTGACTGGTTCTAGCTATTACAAAATTTCTAGTTATTACAAAACTAGTGAAAATGTTCTTTAACTTCAGAGGAGAAAATCGTACATTATAGTTTATAATTCCGTTCGTTATAATTCAATAAAGTTAGGAAGTGTCTTACATCCAGCAATCTATCAAGATGAGATAATTAGGTTGATGTTCGAGGATAAGCAGGTAATGAATCATTGGTTATCGAAGGTGTAAGACGTTGATTTACCACAGAAAATAAATGACGAGTCAAAATAATTTGAAACTGATTTCGCAGTACAATGTGTCCGACACCACTTCATAATGCAAATTATGTAAATTGAAATTCAATAAGTAGTCGACAGAGGGTGAATCGTTCATTATTAACAAGCAAATTTGAAACATTTATTTGAGGTTAATTTACAGTGTTCAGACAAATGACAATTCGAAATAATCTAAAATTGATTTCGAAATACAATGTGTCTGACAGAATTTCATTTCGTAAATTATGTAAATTGAAATTCAGTGAGTAGTCGACAGAGGGTGAAGTTGATTATTAGCAAGCAAAGTTGAAACATTTATTTGAGGTTAATTTACAGTATTCAAAGACAAATGTCAATTCGAAATAATCTAAAATTGATTTCGAAATACTATGTGTCTGACAGAATTTCATTTCGTAAATTATGTAAATTGAAATTCAATGAGTAGTCGACAGAGGGTGAAGTTGATTATTAGCAAGAATAGTTGAAACATTTATTTGAGGTTAATTTACAGTATTCAAAGACAAATGACAATTCGAAATAATCTAAAATTAATTTCGAATTACAATGTGTCTGACAAAATTTCATTTTATAAATTATGTAAATTGAAATTCAATGAGTAGTCGTCAGAGGGTAAAATTGATTATTAACAAGCAAATTTGAAACATTTATTACAGGTTAATTTACGACATTCAAAGACAAACGATTCGAAATAACATAAAATTTAAAGTACAATGTATCTAACATTGATGTAACCTGTAACAGATTTGCTTTTAGTTCAATCTTCATGGTCACCTCGTGGACAAACGTCATCCACGTGGAATTTCTGGAAGCTGATTTATTGTCATTGAATCATTCGATCCACGTCAATCGTTTATTGAATCAGTGTCCATCAGTCACATACATTTAACGCGCGCAGCCGTTAATAGCGGAACAATCTCTACGATACGTGAACGGAATGGCGAGTATGTCATGTCAACACGTATGGCGTTACGATTTCACGCGTCTTGCCATTGTTCAATCATTCCGCTGTTCTATCCGTAACAATTAGAAAATCAAACATAATGATGCATCTGATTCCTCCGTTGCCAATATTCGCGGTAATATATTACACGCGCAGAGATTGGACCAAACAATGCGAACACCTCGTACGTTATAATTTGGTTCAAGGATAACGGGTCAAAGGAAAATGCTCCACGCAATTTTATTTTGTTTGATTGATTAACTGATTGATTTTATAAGGACCTTCGCTCATTTATTTCGTTTGGAACGTTTAAAAATATATTCTGAAAATGACGAATAATTACATCTTTAAGACAAAACATGTTATTAAACACAAAACGTGTTTTGAATAAAATTTTTATATTTTGTGGAAATGAATAAATATCTTCAAATTGAATTTGGTTATTTATTTAATGTCGATACGTCAAAAGTATTATTTCTGACATAAATTTACAATCACTTCTGAATAATTATTAATGTATAATTATTGTAAAATTATTAATAGAAAAAATTATTGCAAAATTATTGATAGAATTACTATTTGCTAAATACAATTCTTTCGTTCCGATAATGAAAGTACAGAAAAATTGAGACATATTACATAGTTGTTACCCGTAATATAATTGCAATCAGGAATAAACGAAAAGTTTCAGTACGTATTAGTATAAAATATTCAGAGCATATCTCGTGTTTCTCCTCGAACGAATTTGCAACCACTGTCAACCATAACGATCATTCATTCTTTACAGAAGCACTTCGTACCAGCAAATGAAGCGTGAAACATCTTCCTTCTCGAAGGGTATCTGCACCCACCGGTGCCTTCGAAAACCAGGAAAGCGTAGCTGAGGTACGAGCTATGAAATATTTCGAGCAGCAACGATTAATCGTGACTATAGATCGTTCAGGCAGAAGTAACAGTCTTAAACCCGCAAAATAATTTATAACGCGTACTCGACCCCCAATAATTTATCGTATACACCAGCGAACCAAATATCTCGTTGTTACAAATTTACATCATATCGCCTTTTGATTATTCCGATGAAATATAATTTCGGCTGCAAAATTTATACTTTCTGCATTAAATCTTATCGAAATACTTGTTATCAGTTTAGGTTAACTCATTTTATTATTAAAATAAATAAATTATAAATTCTCTTGTTGCAAGAGTTCAAGAATTATTTTCTAGAATTGTCAAAGTGAAAACCACATTGAAACACAGCTGGAAAAAATGTTGATTAATTGAAATAGAAAATTAGATTAATCTCACATTTAGAGTTAGAACGAATTAATATTGAAGCATCACATGTGATTAATGTGTCATATAGAAAAGGAATATAATACAAAAGATAAGTTATAATCGTTGCTTAAAAATAAGCGACATGCAAGGAAATCGTACATAAATTAATTTCGAACATTAATCAGTAGAATGTAAAATTTATATTTGTCTCGTTTATTCTCACGA
Organism: Megachile rotundata; assembly: GCF_050947335.1. NCBI lineage: Eukaryota > Metazoa > Arthropoda > Insecta > Hymenoptera > Megachilidae > Megachile > Megachile rotundata. The sequence goes on from NC_134989.1 coordinate 7,007,503, forward strand.
CAGAACTGTACCGCGTTCGACCATAAATTTAAGTTTATTGCAGGCAGCTTCCAGTTTCAGAAAAGTGGAAAAATTATCAGCAACAAAACCGTCGGATATACACGCACTGGATAAAATTTCAAAGTTGCTTTGCCGGAGAACAGAGTCCCAAGTGCAAAAAGTTTATTCCACAACTTTGACTTACTTTTCCGAGGTACCACCATTTTCTCGTTTGTAGCAGAAATTTTACTGCGCGTACGCCAGCACAAGAATCCAAACATATTGATACAACTTGTAAAACGAGTTGGAATACATACGGTCCAGTCTTCTTTATTTTATGCGGAGGTCGATCGAGCCCCTTTATTCAAAAACAAAGAGGCCATTGATTGCCTCGAAAGACGGGTTTCGAAGGTTAGGGTTATAGAACGGGGATCGCCGCCAATAACCGGCAGCTTCGAAATCCCCCAGAGACACTCTCGCACATTTTTACCCTGTTTCTAGTTCCGCCGAAATGAAAACACGGAGGGTTTTTGTCAACGCGTGGGTTGCGATTTTCTGGCAAGTTTCACGAAGGAAATTGACGAAACCGTTGTTCCCGTGCGGGAACGTCGCACGGAATAATAAAAAAGGGAGCGGTAGAACAAACCTGCTTGCATGTATAGCCGGGAATAATGCGGGGATTTACATGCGGATGCGTCTTTCGCAAAAAGGCGAGGGCTTTTGTCCCGTTTTGGCCCGTCACAACGTAGGGAAACAGCCCCCAGCAATTGCATCGGCCTGTAAACGAGTTGTTAACGGGTGTTTTTTATTATTTGCGAACGACCTAATGTCCTCGAGTAAAAAGTGCCCTTTATGACAACAGTTGCGTAACTCTAGCAGCAGGACAAACTTGATTTCAGCTGTATTAAACTTTGAGGCGAAAATTTTGCTGGAAATTTACTCCATGTCTGACGAGGTATATTATACGGAAAGAAAAAAATCTGTATAATAAATGAACAAGAAGTTTATTCTGGGTAGAAATGATTGATTCGTTTGCGGACCTTCTTTAATAAATTATAGTAATTTATAGGAAATAGCAAAATGTCAAAATAATGGTAACAAAATATTATAATAAAATACTCGCAATGATGTCTGTTTTTTAGAATATACAGAGTATGTTGTCTGTATACAGAGATACAAGATATTGTTTACTTAAACAGAAGGATAAAATGTGTTCTTTAAAAATATGGCGCTGGAGGCACCTTAAAAATACGAGAGTCGAAGTATAACCTAATACAAGTTATTTTACTGGTTTATTCTTTTTCAAAATTAAAACAACGTTGTTTATACAAAGTTTTAAAAGAAATGCAGTCAAAAGAGTTCTTTAAATTGTTGCATATAACATGAAAGATTAAAATTGTGAATACACAAAATATGGCGTACTCATATTTTTAACACAATTCGATTTTAGGATCAAATTAAATTATAATGCACATAACACAGGATCCTCAATTAACAAAATATGCGTAATACATTAATTTTCTTCCTTCGTTTCAACACTGTAATAATAACTAACTTGCTCGAAGATTAACCTAACCTCAAAGATTAACCTATCCTCAAAGATATTCGATGAAATAGAAATTTTCGACTGAAATAAAAAAAGTAAATTGCTCTCAGTCGAATGTCATTAAACGATCAAATTTCGCGTTCAAAGAGAACAATATTTTCCCCGGCTATTTAATTTCACGAGTTGCTTGCGCAACTATTCAATTTCTGTTACGCGTTGTCATTCGTCGTACAAGTACGTTTAAGTTCAGATTGCACCATCTGCGACCGTGCTCGTCGTTGTTAGAAACTACCTAACCATTCCATGGTCCATCGCATTTGTGTTCTGTCATTCGCTCACGACTGGACACTCACCAACATCAACGCCATTGTATTACAGTTTCGCTATGTCAGGTTCAGTACCTACCATTATTGTAATACGTGCCACCGTCGCTGTAGTCTCCCTTCATTACGAATATTAGACATCGATCTACTGCCATGAAGTAGACGACTTTCCTACTTCAAGGGAAACCATAGTCTCACGCGGCAGCTTACGAAACATTTGATACTAACAAGGGGGTGGTCAGACGTTGATGTTATTGTTTGAAGGAAGTCTATTGAGGGTTATCAGCTATGTTTTGTCTCAAATAAGCTATATTTATACTTAAGGAAAATGTATGCATTGGCAACTACAATCTTCTTACTATTAGTTGTTTCATTTTATTAAAACGATATATTAACGAAAGCCTTAAAATATCGCAGTTGAAAGTACTTTATTTAACATTTTAAGAATGTTCTCTTATCGAAGTATTAGCGAATATGGATGCTTATAAATTACTAAATCTGTAATATTATATGAGTCATATACAAAACTTCCACTTTCAGACACATTTACTTATCATCAGCAGAACAAGGAAAAAATTGTCTACTAAAATTTTGAATTTACTTCAGCCATGATTAAATCAAACTTCGATTTAAATCAAACTCCTTTACCTAAATTTTCAATGTATTCTAATGAAGAAAAATCATTGAACATTTCCATCATAAATTCATGAATTTCTTTTCCTACACCGAACGTATGTATCTTAGCAGAAATTATGATATAGCAGTTCTTTGAGGCAGTGAATCGAAGCAGAATCATATAACGACGTGAATTTTGCTATCACTGTGTCACAATACAAAGGTAGATCGTAACCCTCTCTCATGTTCAAGCTTAACAAGCCATGATGGTGAATTAACGTCTTTGTAGAACTGGAGCGTAAGCTTATAGTTGAGCTCGGTATATTTCTGTGCATTACACCCACTGGGGTAGCAACTTCAAAGAAGCGTATTTTATAATCGAGTCACCGATCCGTGTAAACGCGACGCTTCATTTGTCACGATTGAAAAAAATATTCTTACATTTCGCTGTTCTCAGGCGTGCACCTTTATATCTCGAGACTGGTCGATAACATTTACGTGGTGGGCGTGAGCTTGTTTTAGAAAACGCTCGGTATCTTGGTACGAAATGAATGTGTCTTGTGAATAGAATAATACTTAGAAAGATTGTTAAATAATAATAATTGTAATAAGGTGATTTAAAAATTAATATGTGTGTATTAAGTAAAAGAAGATTATTTGTTAGACATGTTACGTTTTTAGGTTATATTGAAAACTCTCACTTGTTGCGGATGAAGTGTCTTTATATCAAATGAAGAACTTCTAATATTTACCTGAATTTTAGGATAATGTACACATTAAAAAATGTTTCATTAAAAATAATAAATTACCGATTATTTAGTAAAATGAAACTATAAATAAATTTGTACGCAATTAAGTTTACTAATTCATTAAATGCAGGCGTTTTGAACAGCACTTAAGAACACTGCATAAAAGTGTTAACCTCTCACAGCCCAGGCATTGTTTGAAAAATTCAGAGGCAATAGAATAATTAATTCAAGCGTGAGAAAATTGCTTACTAACTAGATTAAGTTCTAAACACGAGTACATCGCTGTTGGCGGAGACTATCTGATCTTCTCCGGACTTTTGGATTACATCGACATTTACAGGGCGATAGTTTCCCTGATAGTCACCGCAGCATGCATGGGGAGGTGAACTTACTGTGTACTCATTAGTACGCACGCTTTGATCGTGTTTGCGTGATGGAATATTGTGACAGGGATAAGAAGAGTATTAGGGGTGCTAGACTTTGACGCAGAAACTGTTAATAAAATTTGTTAGGGTGGATGCATCGTTTGTGGACATCTTAAAAATTTTTAAACTCGTTGATTCGATACTAGCTTTGTGGACGTTCAATATGTTTTAGGTTAAGAATAATGTACAACGATAAATATATGAGGGATGTAACATAAAGTAATTTGAATATTTACTCTTAAAAATTTGACAAAAACAAAATTTACCTGTCGACAAAAGTTGATATACATTTCGACAAAGGCATCTTAATTTAATTAATTTAATTAATTAATTTAATTTAATTGATCACAACATATTTTCGGAATATTACATTCAACTTTTTATTTTAATAATTTTGAAACTACACGTAAGCTGTCCATACATAATAACATATATGTGTAGATGTTTTAATTGATAAATATGGCAATTTTGATGGTCGTATAATTTAAGACTAAATTATAATAAAATTGTTCTTGACACTCAAACAAACAAATTCTCATTTCCCCAGTAAGTAAACTTCTATTAAAATTTCATCATTGCTTCAACTTCGATCAAATTTTCTTGCATTCTGTGCATACAATTCCAAAGAAAAACCATTAGTCAGACAACTGAGTCAGAATTTAAACTCTAGTTTGTAGCTATTAATTGTAGGCAAGGTACTGGAGGTCAAAGTGAAATTTTAGCATAGAAACTTACGTAGAAATTAAAGTCTAATTACAACCTCAAGGCGCTATTTACGACCACTTAGGTGAGCTGAGACTTAAATTAGAATTTATGAGGTTCTATTTTTAGCTTGCAGCTTTTAATATTTACTGACACCTGATTCTGAGAAATCTTATTCATATTAGCACATAAGGTACAATAACTGACAATATACTTGTAAAAGTATAAATTTGTATAAACATTAATTGTGTACCGATGTGAATCAAATTTTGGTAACTCTTTTTATCTTAATTAGTATATTTCATGAATGTATTACTTTCCAGCTGATCAATAAACAGGAAATTTAGTTTGTTTTCGAAAAGCTTATAGTATTTAATATTTCAAGAATTAAACAGTACTTATTTGGCAATCAGATTGTGTGGAGAAACAGGTGGCTACACCGACAAATACAAACCATCTGAACTCCACAAATAGCGTGTACATTAAGTAGATCCTGGCGAATGTAATGTTCTGTTGGATGGCATACTCGCCTCGAAATAATAGCATTGGCTATGTAAACAACGGAAAGGAGGAACCTTATTACGAAATATCTTGGATCCACTTCTCTTTTGCGGTGCATTAAAACCGCATCAACCTATTCCGTGAGCGGCATTTGTATCGATCTTGTCAATATCGAGCAAGCTGTTTCCAGCGACCTTCTCTTTTTCAGAGGAAAGCGCAATAAAGCGACTTGCAAAGAAATCAGCCTCACATACAGAGAGTATATGGAAGAGTAAAACACGATATCTCTGCTCGCAGATTTACTGCTTAACGAAATCATTGCTCTCGCCGAGTGTAAGTCTATTTCCCGTTGAACTGGATCAAAGAGCCCTTAATACAATTATACGGAAACCTGAACAACCTCGTAATGTTTACTTTGTGATGTACGTTACTTGATTCACAACGATTTAGCGGAAGATGAAGTTTCTGGAAAGGAAATAGCAAAACGAAAGTAATTACCGAGTTTTTGTATGTAACAAAGACTTATGGAAAATTATGATTTTGAACTTTCGAAAGAGTCTCATTTTTCATTTAATTAAGTCGTGATGAAACTTGAAATGAAACTGTTAAAAACTTTAAGAAATGCAGTTTATAATGTGTAAAGAACAGTTAAAAAGTATGAAGCATTATTAAACTCTTGTATCAGTATACACGTGGATTTAATTCTTGCATGGTCTTACAAGGTCAATTAAAGTGTCATGTGAAATTATTTATCATGATACAACTGTAAATTTTGTAACTAATGGAATTGAGGATTATAATTTCTTGTTGGTATTGATGTTGTGAATTTGTGAGGTTATGTAACTTTACTGTGGATTTTTAAAATGGAGAATATCATTGTAATATAACATTGAAGCACGAAATTTAATTATTGAAAAGAAGTAATTATTTGAAATCTGTGTGCAACATCCTGACGTACGTATAACGTTTTGTATAACACAATACAAATAAAGGGAAAACAATTTGTATGTGAAATCGAAGCACCTTAATATTAATAATATAATTTTCAATAATAATTAAAATATATGTGATACAACTGCAATCTGATATAATATATAATTAAACTTCAAAAAATCGGAACTTTCGTACTTGATGTGTGTTCCAATTCTTCCTATGTTAAATCAGAATTACACATATGACATATGTATAAAAAATGACAACTTTGTAATTAAAAAATTTCAATGAAAAATGATATAGTACAAACAATTTCCAAGTAGATAATTTTTAATAATAATTTTTGTTATTATTAATTTACACAATAAGTTGTACTACACAGATTATTCCGGCAAATATTTCTTAAATGCAAATTTCAATAAATGATCCAACTCAATAACAAAAATGAGAAGCTCAGATAGCAATGCTTTACATGCAACACGTTCGATTTTAATTACATTTGAATTACACGGAATTCCACGCCACATTTTGAATCAAATTAAATTTACCAATTAATTAATCAATGTCAATTCGGTGTACAATACCAAATATTTCCCACATTAAATCGGAATTATAAAATTTGATAAATCGACACGTTTGCATTAACAAACATTTGCAAGTTCTCCTTCACCTTTACTTAATGGATTTGCTGCAAATTATTGTTTTATTCACACCAGGGATAAAATAATTGCAGTTTATAAAAACATATTATATTGTAATGTAATAAAAATATTTAAAAGAAGAAGGATATTTTTAGGAAGAAGAACTTGTACAGAATCTTCAATCTAAAAAAAGATTCCTTTCAGTTTGTGAAATAAAGGTTAATTGTGTAAATGTCATTAAATTTTACGACTAGGATGACAGACTATTCTTCAGCAGTAGAAAACAAATGTACACAAGAGATTGCAGTATCGAGGACTTTTTTTAACAAATGGATTTCCACCACACGTATCATCAACTTGCAGAGTACAACCACTGCACTTTCAACAACGTGTCGTTCCGAATAGAAGGTTACATGCTGTCGTTGTGTGATTTTTTTCACCAGGATAAAACTCCGCTTGTTTAAAAAGGGGCCTAAATTTCTGCCTCGCAGCAGAAATCCACCACACACGCTCAAGAGAACAACAAACCCATTTCAAACATACAGGTCACGTTTTCTATCGGTTTCCAAGCAAAATTGTTTTTTCGGTCTTGAACGTGACGCACACACAATGTTTTATCACGATATACGGACAATTTTATGATACCATTTAATAATAACTATGTTTGGTACACATAGAAATTTATAATTACTTACAAATCTATAAATAAATGAATTTGTCCAGAAAATAATTTAAAAAAATATATTAAATATTACTCGTCGAAAGCTTTTGAATTCTTTCATTTGAAAGCGGATTTAATATGAAATTAATATTTTCGGAGTCATCGATTTTGTTTCGTTTTTCTGAATATAAACATGAACAAGGGTTGCAAGATACAGGAGGGTGAATATTTGCTGACGGAAGCAGCGTCAATGACGGATAGCTGGAAACATTAACGAGTGACTTATCGTCTGTCACGACCGATATTCCAGTTTTCACAAAACTCCCGAAAATGTTATTCTAGTTCATACCTTAACCTTTACTCAACTTTACTGACACGTGTACATTTAACCTTTCTTTGAAAGGGTTAAACTTATAACATTTTTATTACATTTTATATTAAAGATGAATAACAAAATTTTCCTTTATGTATTTTTAATATTCGATACTTCAAGTACTTGCATTAAATTATAAATTACAAATGAATTTAATTTAAGATTATTATAAAATGACACATTTTATAAAACAGCCTGTGAAGCAAATTGCATACTAAAATTATGGAAAAATGTGCAATAATTATAATCGATAGAAAATCAATAAATTTTACTTGAGCACATATTTCAATTCGAGAAAGTACTCGAATTTATGGATAAAGTACCTACAGTTTATACCATCACGTTTATACTGCGGTATTTGTCCAAAAGTTTTTAAACAAAAGTTCAGCGAAACTCATCTCTCAATCATTCCTTACTTCATCAAGTACTATGCGACTTTTTCCTACTTTCACGATTAAAACAACCTTTACGAGGACATTGTTTTGAATCAATTGAGTCGATAAAACGAAACTAGCCGAACGAGTTGAAAGCCATTTCAGTAATTGAGTTTCTGTTTTGAAGAATGGATAGAGCGATAGCACAAATAAGCAAAGCGGATTATTTCAAAGGTAACCAAATAGAAATTGATGAGCAAATGATTAGTTGTATTATTTATCTTTGCAGAGTATTATAAACAAGGTAGTAAATTCTAGCGGGTAAATAGAAGACAAATGCCACAAATCGTTAAAAATTGGCTTAAGTTTTGAAACAAAGAATTGTTCAGGATGTGCTATTATTTAGATGTAAATCAATTTTAATTTCAATCGCATATAACTGAAATTAAAAATGAAATTAATATATTAGAAATGAAATTTGTATTCAACTTTGATATGTAAAATAATTTACAATTTCTGAAACATGAGGGTGACAGAAAAAGTTAGGTTATGTTCAACGATTCCATTCCCATATGCTATACGATGAATACTAATACATTATACATGTAAACTAATACATCAAACAAAGTAAAATATTATATAAATTAATATGTTTATAAAATAAAATATTGTACTAACAAATATACTATATAAATGTATATCATGAACATAATAATGTACAAATATAATATTAAATTATACAACTTTTCACATGTGTATACAGTAACTTGAACTTCAAAACAGAGTATAATATACCTTAGATTGAAGTGGAACAAAACTTATGCGTAAGAGTGAGCACGTATCTGTATAGAATACATACTGTTTCCTTAGTATTTACCATTCCATAATTAATCTACATATTAAGAAGTCAGACCCACTCTTCGTAGAGTCTGAATGTACTTAAGAAGTTTCAAGATTCAAACATCAATGCTACGACTGATGAAATTTGAATACAAGTTTAATGTTGAAACTGCTAAGAGGGTGTGGTTATTCGCATGGCTGTGAACTATTGAAAATCAGTCCCCTCATTCAGCACTGCTGGTACACTCTGACGAAGCTGGGTGACAATTTATTACATATATAGCTAACACCGAGATATTATACCGCATATTACTAGAACTTTCGAAAAGTTACGAGGTACATGTAATATCGATGAGTTTCTGTCCGTGGCACATTCGATTTCACTTCAAACATTGAAATACAACTCCATTATGATCGACACTGTAAATGAAAGAATATACTACATGTAAAAAATTATATTAAAATATTTTGATAATTTAATGTGAAAGTTTACATAATTTTATTTTATAAAGAAAGCAAAATTTATCATACATAAGAAATAAAAAGTGCAACAGCTTTTTAAAACATTGTACATTTTTTACCGCGTGCAGCTTATTCGTCACACCAAATAATTTATTATTAATGACGAAAATAAATTACGTAATAAATTTTAATAAGCACGTAGTATTTACATAAACTGATTAATGAACATCAATAAATTACGCAAAACTGGACAAATTTATTTTGCTGTAACACGAAACTGTATTTTAATTTGAAATACAGCGTGGATAAAGAACCTATTTTCGGTACAAATAGTTTGCTTGCATGACATAAAAAGAACGATGTCAAATATTTCTACTCTGAAGACTGCATCAATCTTACAGCTTTGTCCTTGTTTATTTTTAATATATATTTTATTCTACATTTTACATATTTTCTATAATCCTTCATTAGTAATAAAAATATATACATTTTATTACATTTCACAGAATAGTTTCTTATGGAAAAAATTATATAATGATTTTAACACATGTTATTGTAACTATTATATTATGTTTTGTAACAGTTGAATTTTAATGCACTGTAAATTAAATAAAAACTTTCATTTATTTTATGAAAATCGGACTACCCTTTTAATAATGCACAGAAAATAAAAAAGATAAACTTAAATTCTTCTAATACTAACGAACATAAGTGAGTTCATATCGCCTTTCTGTAAAATTCATCAAATTAAATCTACCATCATGAAGTAGTTAAAATTTTCTGCATATCTGATGCTAATACGTAGAGATTCGTTTTTAATTAAGCAAATTGCAAAAGCTCATTAAAATTTGTAATTGTGATATGCTCTTCCCAAATGAATTTTATCAAAAATTTTTTCTTCCTTTATTTAAACAGTAGAATGATAAAAAATTTCAATTTTAACTCGAATAATCGAGGTATACATGTTAGACGCACAATTCCGTAGTTTAATTACTGAATGGGTTTAACATGAAAGATTCCATAGCTTGGTGGTAGAAAATTATGAGCAGATTTTCAGAAGTTGGGCACATATTAAAACCCATTTTGCGTCTAACGAGTTTCTCATAACGAGCATTCAAATACCGTTGCTCTATAAAATCACTTATAGTTCATAGCACTGAACAGAATCGCTTTATTTCAACTTGACTGCCGCTTCCAACTCACTCGCCCGCCAGACAGTTATGTTTACGCGCGACGAAACTTACGAAACTTAAGCAAATTAACTAACTAACGAGTAGATTACCTACACGACATTTAACTGCCAACTTCGCGCAGCAGCCAGACTTACAGTTTTCCGCGATAAATTACAAAGAAGCCTGCGAAACATCCCTTTCCAATATAGAGTTCTCGGTTATTATCTTGGTTTAGCGAAATAAGCTGGGATAAAGCATGAACGAGGTACCGTGCTGAGAATTAGAATAATTATGAACTGCTTTGTCTTTCCCGTACATTTCAAACTTTTAATTAGAGGTCATAGTATTATCAAATCGTTTCATGTTCGATGCAATTTGATGCAAACATTCTATGTTGTACACAATTAATCGGTGCAAAAGTAGATTTAGATCGAGTAAGATATAAATATTAAAACAGTTAAAAATATCATGTTCTAACAATATCTAATGTATTTTGAATCACTCTGTACAGGTGTACTTTGTGTATCCCAAAAATAGAGGCGCGAATATAAAGCCGGAACGATCGGCAATATGTGTATTCAGAAAACTGTTCATCCAGTTTGCACAATATGCGGGAACAGTACAAAGAAAGGAGATAAAAGGGCAATATAACAAAATGGACAGACAAGTGTCGATAGAGAACAGCAACTAAATGGCCAATAACTTATTGACCCAGATACAGCCGATGATATTGATCAACCACAGCATGCATGTCCCGCAATAGTTAAACACATCCCCTTTTAGTCACTATTCTGTGTCCCCGGGATGATCATGTGATGGATTGCGGAACGCCATAGAATATTAACACCCTCTTCTCACTTCACTGTTCTCTACCAAAATGTTTCCTTCGTTGCACGAATCTGTGTAATTACATTACTGTTATATTTCGATGAAATGAAGAATTGTTCACAGTTGTTGTTCAACCGTGTTACTTATTTTTAAAATATCCTACTTAATGTTAGAAATCATTTCGAACGTGTTACTTTGTATACTCGTTATAGAAGAAAAATTTTCGTACAGTACAATTTTTATAGTATGAAGTTATTCTATAGTACATAATATATCTATCACGTTATAGTGTTATAGTTTACTATTGTCACCTATTTTGCTGTTTAACCTCAGCGATCTAATACGTACCGTGTCACAGGTCAGTTTATTCACTTCTTTGCTATTGCTTTACCCCTAAGCTATATCTTCGTTGCGAAGTCTTCGAACGTTCTTCCCGAACTTTTTTTTTTTCGTATAGTCTAGCAACGAAATTGGATTTATGGCTTTATTTTCCTCCATCGTGGACAATATCTACTGCAGATTGCTCGACGTGGAACGCGATTCTCGGTATTATGGTGAAATAATGGAGCCCTTGTGTCCCTTTCACGTCGTCCTTGCGGAAGAAAAGAAAAGGCTACGATGCGGATACTGACCAAAGCTTTGATACGCTTCGAAGTTGGTAAAATATATTTTCCGGGAGGTCCACGAGAGCGGGATTCTGCCTGTTACGTTTTTTGTCCATCGTTTTGTGAAAGTGGCGAGAAATTTTTGCTTTCAAGGCGAGCCCAGAAAAAATTCCAAGTATCTCTGATGTTTGCAAGTTCAAAGCGAGTTCACTTGAAAGTAATTAATTAAATATTTCGCGAAAAGAACGGCGCGGTATTAAAAGTGCTATTTTGGAATGAAGCTGTGAAAAACGTGTGGAGAAAAATGAAAGTATGATAAAATTAACTTCTAAATTGTTCTTATAATTTCAAAGAGAGGAATATTATTTCTGGCCGCAAATGAATTTTGTTTTTCAACTCGTTTAAGGTGCCGTTATATGAAAATAAAACGTGTTAGCGCGCTTTCATTTCGAATATTTTCCTCAATTAGTTTTGTTAGTGATATTTTGTGGAATCTGAAAAGTTGTGTAAATAGAACGGTAATCTTCACATTAATTATAGGAGATAGCTCTTGCAGTTTCAAGAGAAAATACTGTGGTCTACTTCATTTATGTTATTAAGTGCTTATGTGCCAAACAATTATAGTAAACAGAATGTAGCAGTTACAGTACACACTAAAATTTTACAGAATTAGATAATAATACAAATAATCAATTTTCAGATAACAAAATTTAAATTAAAAATTTGTGAAAACTTCAAAGTGTATTCTAGTATTGAAATCTTTTAATAACCTTTTATCAACAGTCAGAAGCATTTCAGTATCATTTATTAAATATATTGAAACCCAATTTGAACATCTACTCTTATAAAATAAGCTCACAATAAATTGCATTACATTAATTATTATAATATTATTAAATTAGTAAAGGAATACTTAAACAAATTAAAAATATTTATTATCAGAAGCTTTAAATTAACTTTATAGTCAAACATTAAATTCTAATTAAATTTGAGAGTTAAGGTTCACGCAACTGTTCACGAGATCAAGAATTATACCGCTAATGCAATTCTGGTAATCGCATTATAACACATATTGATTAGGTTCAAATTCGATATATGCATAGCAGGCACTCTAGTGGTCAATTTCATAAAGGCGCCAGAAAAAGTTTGCCGCGTTTTGGTCATCACCTGTTGCGTGCGACATGTAATGCATACTGTGTTTGATGTTTAATGTGTTTACTCTAAGTGTTGTGCATTTTCGGTGATAGAATGAATAAATAGTTATCATCATAATTCAGATTCTTGCTGCAAATGTAAGTAATCATTTTAATAAAACTATTTTGTATTTGTTTTTGAAACGTTAACCTCAAACATTCAGCATGCCGGTAGTGTTCAAGAGTTCTAGTATGATTACAATAATTTTATTGTATGATTGTTTAAATTTAGTGAGTATTTATTTACTTTTATAGGTATGCACTCTTACATTTATCATATTTGATCAATTTTGTGAATTCTTACAGTTAGAACTATTGTCTTGACAGTTGTGTATAATATATTATATTAGAAGTAGTACTATTGAAAGTGTTCAACTTCTTATGAAACATCTATAATTAATTAGATATTAGCTGATTTATATAACTATACCCGCTGTATTTATTTAATAAAGCTATAATATTATTTTGGTACAATACGTTTGTTTTTAATTACAGGTATACCAAAATATTTTAAATATCATTTCTTATAAAGAAATTCCATACTGAATAGTTTATTACATAAACCGATTCATAATGCCTGATTATCTTTCCACTGAGCTTGCAGCCACTTGTGCTGCGCTAGGTTATTATGATGGGTCTAAATATCATTTAGACAAACATTGCTTAGGTAGGATTATATAGTAGCTGTGAATATACATTTTAAGCTGAAAAATTTATTCACGTTGCTTATTCATTATAACAATTTCTTCATAGATGTTATAAAGGATTTAATTAAATATCTAAGAAGGGATAATGAAAATCATGTTGTACGCCAATTTCTTGGGCAAGCTAAACTGCTTCAAACTGATCTTATCAAAATCTTTATTGATCATTCTGATAAATTAGAACTTTGGGATGTATTGTTAAGGCAAGTAATAAATTATACAAAGTATACTGTATACCTCAATTCTTCTATGTTATTGACCATAACTTATTATATAACTAGGTTAATCATCAATTTAACAAGTCCAGTTTTCTTAGTATATAATGAACAAATTCCTACCGATAAAGTTCAGCGTGCAATATATCAAAAACTTATTTCTTATACACAAGATTATAAAATAGCATTAACAGATGATCGCATATGGACTGCATTAAACAATCGTTTAAGTGAACTTCTTAAATTAGTAAGTTCTCAAATTTCATCTCTACACATTATGCTAATATTTAGGAGTAGATATAACTGCTCCTTTTATTTCTCCAGGATAGTGCAGAAAGGGGGGAAGAAAAAGAAATGATTATTGAAAGAATTCTTGTCTTTGTTCGAAATGTGTTACAAATTCCTCCAGATGATAATGAAAAACGTGTTGATAATGATGTTACAATCCATGATGAGGTATGATACAGACTATTGTTTCCTTTTTATTTATAATGCTAGCTATTCTCTATACTACTTGTTTATTAGGTTCTATTTGCATTCAATGCATCTGGACTTGTTGATATGTTATTGTTTATCGCTAGTAATAGAAGTGAGGAACAATACCATTTGCAAGTGTTAGAGGTAAGTCAAAAATAATAATATGTTTATAACATTTCTTAAATATTAGTATTTTAAGTATAGTACTTGTTAACTGAGTTTGTTAGAAGAGATTGTTATGCCATAATATTGTGATATTAAGGCTTTTATCAAAAGTAGTGTTTCGATAGAATTTGTGTAGGAAACCACTACTACTTCTTTATTTAAATTTATCAACATGACAATAGTTGTCCACATTTTTTATTTACAAAATCTGTTTTCGTTGTAAAATATTTTAATTAGAATTATTTTATTTAGTGTAATGATTGTCTGAACTTGTATGAAATATCCATAAAATTACTAAAATCCTTATTTCTTAAGATTTTGTGCGATAGTTTCCTCTTGAAGTGGAGCCGTAATAATTTAGTTCTTATCAAAAAATTTTGTTTTAAATACAAGTGAACAAGCTTAAATAAGAATTCAAAATTACTGAATACAAGTACTTCATAATAAACTTTACTGTTGTTAAATTTCCAGTTGTAGAAATATGCAAATATGTAAATATAACACTAGAATATGTAAATAAAATAAAAAAATATATGAAAATGTATAACAAAATTTTCTTATTAGATTATATCGTTAATGTTGCGCGATCAAAATGCGAGTCAGTTAGCAAGGTCTGGGCTGCAACGTAGTACAACTGAAAAAGAAAGAGATGAAGCAATACTTTTAGCTGCTCGTCTTAAAGAAAAACAAGAGAAAATGGAAAAAATTCGAAAGTATGCAGGTAGCAGGTAAGTTTTCTTCTCTTTTACCTACACATCTTTATATCTTTTTTCTTTTACTTTAATCAAGATTTTGCTTCAAATATTTTCTTCAAATAAGCTTCTTACAAAAGAAAAAAATCATTAATACTCTTTCAGCGTTTGTTTAGTCACAATTACTCTACCAATATCGAAATATATACATTTAAATGTGCTCTGCACAGTTTTAATAATTTGATTTTTTTATTCATCTCTAATTTCTCGGAATATCCAATTTTCACGTTCGGAGAATAAATATTTGAATGAAAATTATTTCCTCGTTTCATTGCGTTCGATGAATATTCTTTTAGCTAGTTTTCGTTCTAATATTTATAGTGTTATGTGAGTGTTTTATAAACAGTAACATAAATTGAATATTTAAATTTTTCACATGAACTCACATAAATTCCTCACTCAAACACAATTTATTTACATTGCATATAAATATGTATGTCTTCGCTTAAAAGTCTATATAAATTTTATAGACAATTAAACAATTTTATAAAAGTCTAATGAAATGATTCAAATCGTTACTGTATTTAGAAGTAACCAGTCTTTTTGAATTATACATAGTTATGTGGTTGGTAAAGCTATGTACTAATTTACTCAGAATTTCATTATAATCCTTAATAATGGCGGAGCTCCTTTTGTCTTTATATCATCTTAAGCACAGTCGCGATAGAAATATAGCGTGGTCATAAATCATACGTCTACAAAGGACTATTCATTATACTTGATCGCGTTTTTAGCACTAAAACTACATATTGTTATTGACAAACTTCGTTAACTTCACACGTTCGCGCTGATTGGCAGTTTAGTTTGTGGATTTCTAATGAAACGAAAAAATATTTTCGTCAAACTATGTTGTCCATACTTAGCTATTGATAAAACGTCAATATCGTTTTTCG
Source organism: Megachile rotundata (assembly GCF_050947335.1). NCBI lineage: Eukaryota > Metazoa > Arthropoda > Insecta > Hymenoptera > Megachilidae > Megachile > Megachile rotundata. Next base: position 7,023,631 of record NC_134989.1, read on the forward strand.
CAGGTTCAATAATATTGACAGTGTACACATATTGATCCAAAGTCTGCCTAATATGTTTTTCATTCATCAAACATTTTAATAACTGAATATTTTTCTGCTTCAGTTAATATTATACGTGTACATACATTCGTAGATATAAGTAATAAAAAAGCTGCCTTTAATATTTTGGCAGTCAACATTCTGATAAATTCAATTGCATGTGTGATTTTTGCATGTATCACATCAAAGACGTGTACACAAGGTAGCGAGTAATTCACAGTTAAACGCACGATAAAATTTAAATACAAATACGACTCCTGTGGGATAAACAAGCGATTTTACCCACGAGGGTTGTACCCTTAGCGACAAAGTGTAATATATTCAAATGATGGCGGTGGTTAGATACGCAATGATATGACCTAGTTTTTGCAGAAAGCCTATGTACCGCCCGACTAAAAGCTTTTATCCACTTGTTGAAAAGTACACGTTTTATTCTTGTATCGTGCATTATTCGCATCTTTGTACTACGTGCCACCATTTCCTGTAGAAAGCTTTTTGCAGCTTGAAAAAGAATCAAAGGCAGTAAAGAGATCGACCTTTTTCTCTCACCCGACGAATTGGTCGGCGAAGAACACAATCGGAAGCGACAAATGACGCAATTCAGAAAATCATTTCAGGTTCGAGGTTTTAGGGACGGTATAAAATTTGTAATAAACTCTGAGATTTAGTTTTTACGGAGAAAATCCTGAATCGAGAAACAGCGGTGTTTCAAGCTTTACATTTTTCAATTAATCATGATTTCATTTACAGGGAAAGCTTTTATATTTTTAGTGTTTGCGAACTGGAATAAAATCGCGTATGAAACAACTGGTTAATAATTACAATAATTACTTTTTAATTATTAGATTATATGGCTTAGTTTATTTATTACAAATTTAATAATTAAAAAGAGTCTTTAGATAAATTGTATTGAAAAATTTTCTTTAGCAAAATACAAGATATCTTGAAAGTATTTTCCGTAAATTTTACATTTTATCAACAATTAATTGTCATTTCTGAACAATTATTTATGACACGAAGAAAATTTTATGAATTTCTTTTTTCTTATGTCACTTTATAAGTAATAAAAATCGCATTATTTTGCTTCGTTCTTAATGGATTGAACATAATATATTTACTACATGGAAAATATTTTTCTCTCGAAAAATATGCCGGTACCTGCTTTTTCATCGTTTAATAAATCTATCTGCGAGTGACAGCTACCTTTTATTCTCCCGATTGAATTTTCAGAAATCATAAATGAAATTGAATTTGAATTATCAATTTTTTTCAACTTATGCATACTGATTCGCACATTGGTTCTTTTTCGTCGTTTTTACTTCGTGCCTTCATTGCAGGATTCATAAATCATATTCTGAAATTCTTGCATTATACAAAATGATCTTTTTCTTCTAATAAGGATTTATAAAAGTTTTCTGTCTTTCAACTTTGGTGTCTAATAAACAGTAACCCACTGTATATTCGTTGTTCTAGTACAGTAAAAGTTTTATGATATTTGTGATGTTTTACAATTTTGTCTATAAAAAGTCTTAGGTTTAGTACATTTTTTATATTTCTGGGTCAACGCTGTTTTTTAAAATAGAAAAAAGATTTTAAATAAGAGAAAAAGTTTTTTTAAGACGAGTAAAAATTTTAGTTGAAATATTTTTGTATTATCGAAAATGTAGTATATGGACATTGAGGTGATCATGTTAAATAGGGCACCGTATATTTACATTAATATACATTAATACATAATATATTTACATTAATATCGTATAAATACTACGATGTGTTTAAATAACTATCTTTATGTTTTCAGAAGACTTTATCTTAGAAGATTATTCTTGTACAACGTTTCTACATATATTTAATATGTATATTATGTCAATCTGAATAAATAAACACAAATTAACTTGTCCATTGTGATATTTTTTGTAAATAGTAGCATAAGTTATAATTTTGATTAAACAATTTCTGTTATATCCTTATGTTATCGAATAAGTTTTAAACGTTTTTGAGGTTATATGTATTCTTCCGTAGAAATGCAAGATGGATGACGCTACTCATAAATAGAAAATAATTATTTATCAGAATGTACATGGTTCAATTATATTATTAAACAAAGTTTATATTTCACAAAAAGGTTTAAAACTCATTTGATAATTCATTATATTATATGTTTTTCCATTATTTATTTAGGCATTTTGGCGGCACGTACGTCGTCCAGAATATGAAAGCTATCGGAGACAATCAGCTGTTATGTCACAAGCCCTATCAGAAGATCGAAGCTCTGAATTTTGGCAGAGACAAGGTAATTACTTGGTGGTTTATTAGTAATGAGAAGTAAACAACAGTTACGGTCTAATTTGAATTCGTTTTAATTCGTTAAAACCAATGAAACATCAGACTAGAAAACGGTCGGTTCAATTAATCTTTGGCTTCTGCCGGTGCTTCTCGTTAATGAGTAAGTGGAAAAGAGGCTGGGTGGATTTGAATGAAAATACGACTGTTAATTAGGACTATCCTCGCGTAATTAGAACTGGCTCCTTGCTTAATGGCGCTGAAACATTTAAAAGTAGGTCACCGCTCTTTTCGCGGACATTCTCCTCTTTTTCTTCTGTCTCTTATATCCTAGCCAGCAACAAGCGGACCTTCTCCCTCTTATACCGTTATTACCGTTTTCTTCGCGTAACATCCGTATCCGAGGAGAGACAAACTTTTCTCAGCTTAGTTCTTTGTAGCTCCTTTCATTATGGACTGTCATAAATCTACCGGGTCACATGACTGTCTACTATCCGAATTGAAGTGATCACTGACTCTCCTCGTCTCTTTTATGGAATTCTACCATCATTTTGTTCTGTTGATCTTTCCGTTGCCCCTTTCTATCTTTTTTTATGGACCTTTACATAAAAGGAGGGAAGCCATTACGAAGAGGGATTCAGTTTTCTGGCGAAATTGTGGTACACGATGCTTTACAATGTTTAGTACGACGAGCTCAGGAAATGTTATCGCAGCTTCATTGTACTAAACTTTTCTAATTACTAAAGAAAATCGGTATAAATTTATCTTGACACTTCCGCAGTTTGCGTTTTTTCATTCTTTTTTTTTAACTGGAAACTGGATACGTAAATAAATTTAAACTTAGAACTTGTTGCACAATATTGTCGCTCGCTCTAAAATACTGCGCTTGTAATTACTTATTGTTTGAAACTGAGAGAAATTTATCTCATCTTAGCGGAAGTGACGTTAAATTATAAATACACAGATTGTTAAATTTAAATTTCATTTTCCACACTTTTTAAATAAATTGAGTCTCGCGAAAAAATAAAATATTTTTATGTAGTACTTCTTTTTTTGTGATAATTTTGAAAATGTTTGTTTTGCGTGAAGGTACTTTGCAAGGTTTTCGTATGTGTATTAATTTAACAGACTCTAATCATTTTTTGGTGTTTCCAATTTTTTATCTAAATGATAAGATTATACTTCAGATTTTTTACTTAAATGATTATTGTATCTTTCATGTAAAGTGGAATAAAGAATTACCTGTTATGTGTTATGTGTTTACAAAATATTTTTGTTTTTCTGCAAATCATTAATTTGAATTCGCAGTACCTATTAATACAAGTTTTTACATAAGTCTGTATGCATTTATGTAATCAGGTTTCACAAAGCTGTAACTTGTTTAAGTCTTGATCTATGCAGAATAGTATTTAGTACCATAAATATTTTTTATATTATATAAATAATAAAATGGTATTTTTATTATTAGACATTATATTTGTAATCTAAAACTCAATTTTGTCACAAAATAAGATATGTACAAACTAATTTATATGTTAAAATATTTGTAAATGTAAAATGTTAAATTCTCAAAGAATTTTTCGTAATATTTCGTATTATTTTATTGTAACATAGAAAAAAATGGCAGTACCGAAAAATAAACGGCCTATGAAAGACCCCAGAAGCGAACGTTTATCTACGCTGAGTGTGAGGCTGTTTTTGAAGGAGTTTTGCGTTGAATTCTTGAATGCCGCTTATAATCCTGTAATGAAATTCGCAAGATCTAGTATTGTCGGCGCAAATCATCCAGATCCGTCTGAATCTGTTTGTTATCTTTGGATTATGCGGTTTTTCATGGAATTCAATCGACATTATACGTTTGAAGTAAAATATGTCAGGTAATTTTTTTTCTTTTTCAAAAATATGCAATTTTTTAAAATTTTCAAGTTTTCAAATTTTGTTGTTGTCAAGTTTCTAAGTTTTTAAATTTGTAATTTTGCAAGTTTATAAGTTTTTGAATTCGCAATTTTGTAAGTTTGTAAGTTTTCAAATCTCCATGTCTTCAAATTTCTATATTTTCAACTTTCTCAGTTTCTAAATCAAATTTCAAAGTTCCCAACTTTTCCAATTTCCAAATTATAAAACCGTTAAATTATCAGATTTCTACTTTCCTAAATTTGTTGTCAGATTTGATCTGTTCATTCTAAATATTCGTTTCCCTTCCAGTTTAAATTACACAATTTCCCTCAATTTTACACTTTTTCACTAAAAAAATACTTGCAAATTACCCAGATAAAATTCTAGACTTCCAAACAGGTTACACGCTTCTGTATTTTGAGCAGCAGTTTATATTTACTTTATACAGAAATTGAGATTGCTCGACCGATGTTATTTCACCAAATATTTCTCGACAGCGAAACAATATCTACGGAAACATTTTACCTAGTGCAAAAACAGATGGACCATTACTACGAGATGATGACCGTCGATAAAAAGAAAATTCCAGTTTGGTCTCGCAGATTGCACATAGCATTAAAAGCTTACCAGGTGAGAAACTGATAACCGATGTCCTTATTTATTTCACCGATGGAACAAGTTTTTCCTCTAATTCTTTATTGCAGGAACTTTTGCACACTCTGATAGCGATGGATCAAAGCAAGGACCGTGGTGTTCGCGAATCCAGCAAAGTTATCAAAAGCAACGTGTTCTATGTACAAGAATATCGAGAAACGGTGCTCTCGCAACTGCTTTGTTTCGACGAGATCAAAATGTCACGGTTTGTATGAAAGAATTTTTTACACACAATGGAACGTGAATTTTATTGTTATATTTATTCGAACTCATGGAGCGTGAAGAAATCGCAGTTATTGAATATCGTGTAGTCGCAATCAGTTTTTAATAATCGATTGGTAGATAAATTCTGGGGTTTTTTAGTACAGAATTATTCAGGTCTTAAAATTCAGTAAATAATTTTTCAGATAAGCTACATTTAAATCAATATTTTGTTGTATTTACTTTATTCATATAAAGTGTAAAAATATAATTACTTTACATCTTCACAAACAGAACATTGTATCAATAATTTTAATTAATTAACAGTTGTGTTGAGTTGTTCCTGTATTTCAGATATTTTACAACAAATTTTTTTCTGATTAACACAAAAATATAAAGTGCATTTGAAGGACTTTTAATTTAATAAAACTTGACAATATTTTTTATATTTCACTTGTGCAAAAAATCAGTATTTAAAAATCAAAGATGTTGACTTAAATCTATATTTCTATATTTTTATAGTTCCATTGTTTCATTAATTATAAACATCAGTAATATTACAATGTAATCTGCAAATGATTCTTGTTTATTTCCGTGTTTCAAGCATCTGTTTATGAAATGGACAGAAGTGGAAAATGAGAAACAGTTTGTTAAAAGTTCTATCTGTTGCGGGCAGATTGATTCGCTTTCAAATCAATTGGTTTGAACAACGAGGGAGCCACTCTTGTTTCGACTTCTTCGATTCTTTTGGACTGTTTCTCTCCCCATTGCATTCACTCGTTACCCATGTCTGGTCTTTCTCTCTTCTTTCGCGTTTCCTACTGGAATAAACAACTTTTATCGACCTTCCGGCCAGTGAAATGGGAAAAGGTGGTGGCTGTTCAACTTTCCGGGAGTTTGACGGGTTTTGCAAGGATTTGCACTGCGAAAATACAATGCCCTTCCTCATATCGCGATATCGTCGCTCTGACATATTTGTGACGGCGACGAGAATAAAACTTGACGGGTATACCGTAGCTTATTGTTAGCTTCAAATGTTACTTCGAAGGTGTATTTGTAACGGAACTGTTAAAATTTTGTAACAAACGCTATTGCGAAACTGCACCTACGTTAAATCCTGGCAGTTTCTGTGAACGTATGTGGAAAATGAGAGTTTAGAAAATTTGAAATTTCAAACAAAGAAGTTTAGAACTGGGAAAAGTTGAGAGAAAACAATGGTTTCAAATAATATTCCAAAAATTACAGTTTTATGGTATTATTTACTCTTTTTTGATTACTTTTTGGAAGATTATTTTAGAATGTCATTTTTAGCGATGTTTTAAATTTTTCATCCGAAAATATCGCAAGCTCTTTTATTTGCATTCAATGAACATTAACTAGGCATTCAAGATTAAATAATAAAAATTAACTGAATTAGTATTTTGAGTTCAGAGGACAGATTCTGTATAAATAAATAAATTGGAAATATTTGTGTTTAGACAATATTTGATTGATCTACTAACGACAGCGCATATCTTTCTGAAAATGCTGGGCCATCACTGTGGACACAATCGCAGTGTGATTGTTCAACAAGTGAAGCACAAACGTCACAAGAGTGGACATAAGAAAAGTGAGAATAATTTTTATTCTTGAATGAGCATGAGAATGATTTTTTTGACTAAAAATATTTATAGAAACTGTGCAGAAAGAACAAGCTCCTCCTCGAAATTTGGAGGAACGTTGGGACGAAATTAGTCCACAATTGTCAATCGTAATGCGAGAGGGAACAATACCTGAAGTTGTGCCATTTGATGCGACCTTGGATACACCTATAGAAGATCAAAAGTACGTTCAAAATTCTGTTAAACAATACTGATAAATGAATTTGATATTTTAGAAGATTTATGTTAGTGAATAATAAAATTAATAAACGTATTCGATGGTTTATTATTTGTAGAGTCGATGCTATGAAGAAAATACAGAAGTTGTTGCGATCGAAATCTTTGGAACAAGCAGTTGGCCTTCTTCGTGCAGCAAGGTAAGATTATTTAAAAAGAAAGATTTATGTTACATGAAAATTGTTTTCTGATTTTTAAAAATTGACATATTTTCATATTTGTTTTAAAATGTGGTTTAAATGTTATAGTAATATGTAGAGTAGTGTTTATTTAAATAAGTATATCAGTAATAATGGAGTGACTTAACACAGCTTATAACAAATAATTATTTTTTATGATAGAATATCTTTTTAAAATCACACGGAATTATTTCAGCTCTAAAAATCCTTAAGTATTGCATTTCAATTTGGCAGAAGATTTTTTTAATTGGTCAATACTCTTTTAGTTCATTATTAATGTATATATTCCGGTTGATTAAGTTCATATTCATTCCAATGATTCTCATTTGTTCCGGTTTAATTTCACTGGGAATATAAATCAAATAACATGTGTACTAAATACTCTGGTGGCAAATTGAACATATATTAAATCTAACAAATACTATAAATATAATTGAGTTTATAATATATTTCATTGATGAGATACTTGAATAGAATTTACTACAACTATTTACGTTTTCATTTCGTGTATCTGTTGAAATAGAGAGAAATTAAATGTTAAAGTACATTTTATGTCCATATTAAAATTTTTAGTTTATAATCCTAGAAATATATATGTATATATTTGAAGATACAATAAAACCTTAAGTACATAAAAGCACACAAATCGTCATTATAAATTATAAATCGTTTGTACAACATTATTCGTATTAATATTTATAGATAATCCCAATTTGAAATATTTAAAAATTATCAAAGTACCTTTTTAGTATAAAAAAATTATTTTTTAAACGAAGCTAATTGCTTAAATACCAGAACGTAACGTGTTGTCTGAGCTTTGAATCGTGTGCACTCACACTAATTATAGCATATCTTTCACGTGTAACCAGTGTGAATAAAAGGTGGATTTTTTCACACCGGTTAACGGATATGAATGATGCTTGGGGATAAAAGTGCCATTTAGGTGGAGATATGAATACGACCCTTGAAGCTGAAAATAGTACTCAAGTTGACGACAGGTCATGTGAAAAAGAATACCTTCGTATTTGATTCAGAAAGACTCTGTAAGCGTCTATTCGTTGGTTCATGCTTTATAAGTCACCAGGAATACCTATATTTCTTTTTCTTATATTATTGACTTCTTTTTTTATAATCGATTATAAGATTCATCTCGATTTTTCTTATTTTTTAGAACTTGATTTTCACTAACAAACACGCCCGCCACAATTAAAAATTCTCGATAAAAATATACATTTTGATTTCTATTTTCTGCAGTAATTTTATTAGTTTTTATACATTACATTTCTATTTTCTGTCACTTGTGTTTTTTAATAACTACGTGGGTGAAATAAAGTGACTAAACTATCTGGGTAAAATAAATATTGATTTTGTCAAATATTCACTTTTCTAAATATTTGTATTGATTCTGTTCTCACAGTATTTTATAATTAATTGATTAATAAACTTGAAATTATTTGTCTCGATTTTTAAATAATGCACCAAAAGCCCTTTTACCAAAATAAAATGAATCATGTTAAATATAAATTAACAGTGAAATTAGCTTAAAAGTTCCCCTTTTTACTTCTGTTTACATAAAAATTTCGTGTATCGGATGAGGGTACAAGGTCGAGCATCGTTTCATCTTCGATAAAATATTAACGGTGATTTCACGAGTCAAAAGAGTTGAATGCTTAAAAGCGAAAGTGCTCGTTAGCGTTGATCGTTCATTCAGTTAAATTGTTGATACCAAACTATGTATGAACCTCTGTTTCGTGTAAACCTTCGATATTTTCCAGCCTTCGTTTTATTTGAAATTCTGAGCCAATTAATTGGCCAAGTGTTTGCGCTTCTACCGATGTTTACATTGCATTAAATCCAGAAAAGGGATGACTCGTTCTTATATGTACATGAACGTCGGTTCGTCCGAATGAGTTCTAACCGACGCAGAACGTTGTTCCTTTGAAGTGTTCCGCCTCTAAATATACCCATGAGTCTTGTCCCTCCGTGAAGTTGTTTCTCCATTCCACCCCATCGATCCTTTTGGCTGCTAGCCTTAATCGTCGCTTCGATGGTTTCGCGGGGCGTACTATACCGTTCAGATGAACCCATTGATACGAAAACGAGTTACTTATATTCGCTTTACTTCAAAAGACTTTTATTTTTGCTACGATACCTCGAAAATATCGACTCGAAAAAGTTATTCAATTGTCAAATTTATATTCAGAGTTTCCATTGCTTCACTTCACAGAAGAGAAGAAAATCACATATGTAGGTTTTTTATGTCTCAAATTTTTCTTCACATGTAGCATGTTCCATATGCACTAGCTAATATAATCGATGAAGAACTAATTTTCCATGGCACTATTTTTCTGTCCAAACATTACTTAAATTCTAAATCTACAACTTATTCATTCCCTCTCGTGTGTTGTTTATAACAAAGATGACAAAAAAGTACATGAAAAGTTATACCTTACTTCCAACCCTGTGTACTATTTCCGCCATAAATCAAATAAAATATACCAGATTAAGAGGAAACGAGGTCTTATCCAATGTAATTGATAGGTAATTAATTCTCGATTGTACGTTCAGAATGGAAAATAACTAGAACACGGAGTTCAACAAGTGACTACTCATTTGTAACTTCGTCGGTATTACAGATACAAATTGAAAGCTTAAAATTCAGAAAATGTCTTGATTCCAGCTCGCGAAGTTTTCACGGGAGTTGAATAATTTGTATTGTTGTTGGCGCTCGTTACAGAGGCACCACAGTAAATTGTTGAAACGAGAAACTATTTTATCATGGCTACCTTTTGTCGCGAAGCCAAATGGTTATAGCCCTTCCTGCAAATTTTTCTTTAGGCAGTATCATCATCAGGGTACTTCTACGGGTTACTTTAGGAGATTGTTCGTAATATTCCGTCGTCCATTTTATGGGGTAAGCTTTGCCATGGCCGGTACACAATGGAAGCTTTTGGTACATGCCGACCTTGTGCATACAACAGGATAAAAGGAAGTAGCAGACTGTTGACTGGGGAGCCGTATATAGGCGCGGGCTCCCGGGTAGATATTAATAACACATTTATGATAATCCGACCGTATTACAGTAAACAATATAATGCCCTGAACTTCCTTTACTTATGTGGACGTATCATGTACGTCCTTGTGGCGGAGTGACAGAGCTTTTAGCGAGTTAGCAAATACTATCGTTTGGATACCGACTTCAAACCCTCTAATTTTACACCGTCTGCATCGGTGCCATTGGTAAAGTGTGTCTGCTGCTTTTAGCGCAGGCTTGGGTAACTCAAAGTCGCAGGATAATTAAGGAGAAGAAGCGCAACTCAACCCCTTTTTCTGCTAAACGAAGTAGTATAGCGAATGACCATCGAGGTCTTGTTTGCGTTCGAAAAGTTGTAATTTCCGCTGGTTTAAAGAACGGATTCAACCCCTTTAATTAAAAGCAAATGAAAATTGCTGATCGAAGGGAAATTAACTACCAGATTTATCGTTTGTAGCATGTCGTTACTTCATTTTAAATAGTTATAAAATTCAAACTTTGACTTCAACAACCTTCGACTTTTATGCTTCAGAATTTGTTACTTGATGTATACGATTTTATCGAAAATAAGAGATAGGTAGCAACTCTACTATACGTAAATTAGCATTATTTTTAATTACAAATCATACCCCAAATATTATTACGCATAATTACATTTTTATTTTGACAAACATCAGCATACATTTCGATAGAAGCAATTCTATAATTAACTTTATAACAAAACAAGAGACAAGTTATACTTAGATTCCTCAGTTCACCAAATTCCATCGATTATTTTTCTGCGTATGTTTTGCAAAAGTTCGACTACGTTTACGAGACCTGAATCAGGTAGGAAGCATACACTCGGAAGAAATACGTCGAAGACGTGCACGATTGTTGTTTGTACGTTACAATTCGGGTTCGATAAAATTTCGTGCGGAGTTTAGAAGATGAAGCCGGTGGTTGGGTGTCTTTCGAGTGTCAAGGGCGAAAATCGACGCGTCGAAATTATTCGTTCCGTGTCTGGCAAAGGAGCTAGTTCGAGCGACTGGATTGGAGGGTTGGTTGAGGCGCGTCTGAGAGATTCCATTGTCGCGAGACTTCAAATCGGGGGATAATGGGGATTGTATGGTACTGGATTTCTATTCAGACAGCCACCAGCAGCGGCCCGGACGAGCCACTTCTTCTGCCCTGGGGACAGCACGTATCCTCCCTTTACACTTCAGCCCCTTCTTCTGCATCTCCACCCTTCTGCCGCCCGCTTATTGGATTCTCCCTCCAACTTGGGGATTTTGCACTTTCAAAAGTAGCTAGACTTTTCGAATCCGTAGTTCGACAAATTAGCTGTCTGTCTTCCCTAAAGTAGCGACTATAAATTATGGGTAAATATTGATGGAAGTTATCACCCCCCTTCTCGATGACTTTTTAAAGCTTTGCGATCGAAATATCGGATGCTCAGAATTCTTGTAGTTTGAAATATTACGAAGAGTTAGTATATTCTCGAGGTCATTGCTCTACACTGTGTTAGACAATTATGACAGGAATAATAATAACATTTGTTCGAAACTGTTTCCTTATTTTTATTTTCATATTTTTTATTTATTTTTATTCCCGTATTGCTTGTACATTTTTAGTTCCATACTGTTTATTTATTCTTACCTCCATATTGTTTATGTATTTTCATTTCCATAGTATTTATTTTTATTTTCATACTATTTATATTTTTTGTTACTGCATATTTGTGGTAAAAAATCAAATTTTTTTGTAACGAATTAAGTAAATCTTCGTGATTCGTGTGATATATAGTTGGTATCGACGTATGAATCATTTGAGGTTATTGCATATGAAACGATTTCAGGGCATAAAAAGTTTGATACGACTTGATAACACGCAACTACGCCGAAGTATTATTAATCTTGCATCAGTTTGAAGCTCGCAGTTTCGTGAAAATGATTACATCAGCGTTTTATTGATGTTTTTAATATAAAATAGCTACGAGTACTTGTCAGTTACGAGTAATGGATTAGAGTGGAATTTATATATGTTTTTTTTATGGATTTCAATCAGAACGTTCTATAGGTTATCTGTAATTTAACAGAACACTTTTGAAATGTGTACATTTAACTTTCGATCAAAGCCGTTAAATATTCACAGTACACACGGGACTTAAATAAACAGTTAAACGTTTAATTTTAATAAATATCAATTATTTTAGAATATTTTGCTTAATAAATATTATTTTAAAATTTTTTCAAATGTATGAACACAAACTTATTTATTGAAAATCATAACACTATACTAAAATTAGTCGAAAGGTAAAAATTGAGAACGTAATAACTACAATAATTCAGTGGGAAACAACTGTTCCGCAATATACTGTTGATGAACGACTCAATTTAACAAAACCTTTTGTTTTCCGTAACCACATTTTTGAATTATTTATAGAAGTACATATGCGGCTTGATTTTATCCTGGTACATGGTTCTCCAGATTTTTCCTACGATGGTGGCCTCTTTTAATAATCACCGTACATCATGCGAGACATGTTTGTGCGTGCAGTTATCTAAATTGAATTATGAATTGTGTTAAGACATTTTTCACAGCAGATTTCAGAATTGTCTAACTTAGATATTGTTTTACTGTTCAAGCTATAGTTGCTATTGTCAAGCTATAAAATTGAATTATTTGATAATTTACTTTAAATTTTATATTCAGGTACAGGCAATATTTATTTACTATATTTATGTTGTAAATGGTTGATAATTTTCGTAGTTTCTGTACTTACTAGGTCAGTTTATTTCAGCAACATGATACAATAAAATATTAAATATAATATTAAAATTATTTGAAAAATATTAGCTTGAGATAAATCTGTATTATTATGTTATACAACATTGACTACTTATCGATTTCAGAAATTTCGTACACGATAGTGATTCATATGTACATTAGAAGTCTTCAGTAACTGACCACTACTAATAAATTTACAATTAAATTTTAAAATATAAATCATATACTAATTCTATACTAATAAAATTTCTGCTAAAAAGATCACATATTTATTACAAATTATACTTGTAATAAAAATAAAAGTAGCTTCTATGTGCCTCTAGTTGCTCCCAATCGCTCCTACATGCTTCCCCTTGCCTTCAGTTACTCCCTCCTCAATTTTACCGTGTTTGTTCAACTCTAAAAGGCAGATTTAACTCTAAAATAGGTTGAAGATAAATTATAAAGGAGCGCATGTAGTAAAACACTTTAAGCAGAAACACTCTATACAGTTCTAAAATCGTCTTCGTTGTCCAATCACGTTTCGTCGTCTCTAGCGTACCCTTTGAAGCTTTACACCTTTCAGAATATTTCTACGTGCAGCAGTTTTTTAATGAAAATTCAAGGCAGACGAAGACTTCCTGAAAAGCCAGCCACCATCTAGCACAGGGTTAGGAATCTTCCACCATTAACTACGCCCTTTTTCATGAGTGCACCACCAAGGTGAAGGCGTGATTTTACCTTTGTCCTCTGGTCACGTACACCGACTCTCTCCATTCCTTGATGCTTTTGGATTCTCACAGGGAATAGAACTTTTGCGAAACGGTCCGGTTCTTCCTGGCTCTTATGAAATTGCAAAAGGTTTTCCGGAGGACAACGTTCCTACAAAGCAATCAATGTTTCCTTTATTCTTCCCACTGAATGCGTCACATAGACATCTCATGAACTTGCATTTCGCTATTACACAAACACTTGTTTTTCAAGTATTCCTTATATTTAAGAGTGCAAAAGTTAGGTCAATTTCTGTCAATGAAGTCTCAAGAGGTACCACCTGTTTTTAGTATTTTTTCTTATTTTCTATTTTTATGTTCAGAGTTTTTGAGGAACATTTTTATGTTCACTTTAACTTTGCTATTAAACGATATTTCAGATACTTTCATACTACGTACAATTTTGCTTATCAAATCTGTAGTTGTGAGTACGCGAATAGTACGGATAATTAATAGTAATTGAATAGTAAAAAATTAAGTACAATAAAAATTTATCAAAACAGTGTAATGCGTAAGTATTAGACGTATACATGTCTATGTCTTGAAGAATACAATTCCTTTAAACCGTGGTCAACCGCAGAGATCGAATTTGCATAAAGTAGTATGTACTTTGCGCGAAAGTGTTGATCAGGCGATGTTCGCTCGAAGAAAAACGTGGAAAACAAATTCGATGAAATTTAAGTGGATCGGCAGCTGTGTCGCCTGTGGATCTTCCTTCTTACACGATTTTCCATCTATTTCTTTCTCTTGAAGATGACCTCACCACTTTCTGCTTGCAGACATCCTAGACCGGTGCTACTTTGTGAAGGTGATCTATGTATTGGATACTACAGAATGTTCCTTTGGTATTTGAACCTTGCTATCTCTTTCTTCACAAATATTCCCTGTCACATTCAATAACTTTTCCAACGCGAGTGAATTTTTATAAAAACCTTTGTCGAAAAAATGTATCAGATTTTATATTCTTCTGAATACTGTTCCCACAGATAGAAATATTACTGTCGGATTCGTGTCATTATCCTTCGAAAAACGTATACTTTAATAATTTTTTTAGGATAAAAATAAGCGATGGTCGTATGGAGTCTATTACTGTCGGTTTCATGATTATCCTTTGAAAAGCGTATCCTTTAATAATTTCCTAAGGATAAAATAAATGGTGATCGTTTCGAAACTGTATCACTGTCGGTTGTGTCATTATCCTTCGAAAAACGTATACCCTTTAATAATTATCTAGGAATAAAAATAAATGGTGATCGTACAGAAATTCTATCACTGTCGGCTTTATATTATTATCCTTAGTAGTATCCGTTAATAATTACCTGAAGATAAAAGATAAATCGTATGGAGATTCTATCATATCCTTATAATGACCGCTGTACGTTAATACTTTCCAAAAGATAAAAATAAATGGTAACCGAATGAAAATAAGTTCGATTGATGGAAAGCAAATTTTTCTTTCAAATTCTGTATATTTTTCAGAGTTATGACTCAGCAATCTCAAAGCTTTGATAAAAGTTCTTTCTTTTGAGTTGTGTAGGTTTGGTATTCATATGTGACGATTCAAAATGAATTCTTACTGCTGTCCACCATTCATAGAGAAAAATTTTTCTCTGATAAAAGTCCAATTTAGACATCCCGAACTGGTTTCCCGGGTGATAACCAATAACGGTCGGTTTGTACAGGTTATATCACAATATATGGACATCATTTCACTGCTGAATTTAGTATTTATAAATATTTGCATTTTGATGAATATGAATCTATTCTATTGATCAATTAAAGCGAACACAAAATATTGCACTATAATAAATATTTAGATATTTTATGTAGAAAGAATTTATTTATAAAATGTAACGACAAGTACAATTTTAATATTTTATTGCAAACTCTTTTGGTTTAATGACCTCATCGTTTAGGAATTTTTTCAAATATTCTGAAAAAATACAATGCCATACTTTTAACTGATAAATTTCTTGGTGTTTTTCTAATTCTTAGGTCTAATTGGTGGATGTAACACTTCTGAACAATTACATAAATATTCCTGCAGTGTATTTAAATAAGAAGGTTTAAAAAAACCTTAAAAGTATAATAATAAACTCTATTTCTTTAGGGGGTAAAAGGTCTAAAAAATATTGCACTTCCATTACTGATATCACAGAGTGATAATTGACGTCCAGGCAGAAGAGGTGATAAGAAAAAAAGCCTGAATACTTTGTTTTATTGAAAGACAATACCTTGACCCGCTTGGAACCGTAGCGACAAAAAATAATGATATGAAAATATGTGTACGTCGGTAAAGTGATCTGGGTAAAAAGTTGGAGGACCTTTTTGAAACACCTGATATGCCAGCGAAGACGTTGGCCGAAGGTAGACAGAAGAATGGAGGGTTAGGGTGCGGGCACTTGACGCAAGCAACCGGATGTTGGTGTAGATCGCGGTGAAGCTCTTATACTCAAGGGAGCCTTCTACGAGACCCATTGAGATTGCCACTCGGACCTCTTTCCCTGTCTCTCCTCTTATCTTTTTGTTGCTGTTCGTCTGGTCTTATGTGTCTTGGCTATATACGCTACTCAAGATAATGAAACACGTCATTAAGGGCGTCGCTTTGTTTAATCACTCTGATTTTGTTCTGGGACATGTGCTCCACTTTCTCAAGTAAGTTCATATAGGATTTTCGAGAGATTGTCATCAGAATTCTCCGAGTGATGAATCTTGTCTACCCTATGCGTTGAATCGTGTTAGAAATGAATTCCTCCGCTCGCGAAATTATTCATGATGCATGGGGATTATGACGGCGAAATTATTTCTGTGTATCATCCGTCTTTGTATTAGCAAGATGATAAAATACCTAGCTAGGACGTTTCACTTAATCAGCGTGCTGTTACAACTTCAGCCATTTGACCTTATTTCAGTCTCACCTTGCATGGTATAAAATTATGTTAGGGACCTGTTCGTTTCTGTTTTCTGATGTTACTTTGAGCAAGCTCCAGATGTCTCTTATAATGGAAAGAGGGTCTTCGTATGTATATTTCATTCATTAGTGTGCTTTGTATATCAGAATTTTTTATTTCAGTTTTCCTTTAAAAACGAGCAAATATTTAATGAAGATTTTTACTTTTCACCGTCAACGTGCTATTTTAAATACACAGTAAAAATACTAATTAAACAGGTGTTTCTTGTTACTCAAATTCTTTATTAATACAATAATACGGTAATTAATATAATTGCTTTTGGCAGAAAAATCTCTATTTGTTTTTAATAGAAAGTCAGACAGTTAGTAGAAGATTTTTATTCTTATACCCAAGATACTCCTAAACCTATGTCTATGACTATGACTCCCAAATCTATGTTCCTAGATCTTTATATTCATAGACTTAATATTCGTCTTAATATTCTATAATTATGTTAATTGTCTATAATCTATTGCCCTAATTATTTCACAGGGAAGTTTGGACCGAAAACGACTGCTTCGGCAAAGCTGATATTACGCAAGAGGAGGAGTTCCTAGCACTGCGGGACATTTTCGTTGCAGACCTGGGCGGTGAGTAATATTTCTGTACTTAATATTCTGGTGTTGGTAAATAAATTTTGATTGTGTTTTGATCTCTTTGATCTACATGTGATACCACTTCTCATATATTAATTTAACTGATTTTGCAATAGTCCTTTGATATGACTGCACAAAACATGTTTGCTCAGAATAAGCATTATTGAAACTGAAATTAAGAAATTTATCGGTAGTTTCGGAATTTTTAAAAACTATTGAAATTCGTCGTATGTTCCAATAAAAATCTGCACAACGCAACAATATAAATTTTGAAGGTCTATTCATAAAAACTGAAACTGAATAAGTTTGAAGAACTTAATTACTTTTACATCCAGTTTGAAGTTCGTAAAAATTTCTACTTCATTGCACTACATAAATTTTTAATACACTACGCAATTTCAGTGACGGTAAATCGATTATTCGAAAGGGAACTTAATCCTGAGCTAATACCATGCCGCCTCGGTGATCGTTTAAATTAAATTCCGGAAAATATCGCGCTAACGAGACTGCAGGAAACGAGACGACACATATTTGCAATCTGTGGTAGGCAGTTTCAGATAAAGTTAGCGTTTGATACTTGGAAAGCGCTGGCCCTTGGTACTTTTTCCCTTTCCACGGTCCAACGGAATTGCCTATATAACTTGAATTTATCGAGAAAATTATATTCTCTGTACACACAGCCCCGTGAGAATCTCGCGGATGCTACTTTTGGCGGCGCGTGATTATAAAGTGGAGAAAGTCCCTTATTACATCGGAGTCTGAAAGTAATAAGCCGTTCGGTTTAATTCCCGAAAAAATTCGTGACTAACCACCGAATATATTGGATTAAAAGTTTAATTCCCTTTGCGCCGTTCGTGAAATTTTCCAGCGAATAAAATTTCCTCGCTTTTATTTTTTCCGCCGTCGCGGTTGGCTCGTGTTGTTATCGTCGCAGGAAACGTCGAATCGAGGCATCGCATCGTTTTATAGTCATTGCAAATTTTTCATGTGTCTGCGTGCACGCTTTTTACCAGCGACGCGTTGCTTTGCGATGAATAGATGCACGAGATTAACGGACACGCTTCAAATACAAAAATTTCCCACGATATAGAGTACATACGACCGTTCATTCATTTACCGGAGCGTTTGAAATTTCACCGT
This sequence comes from Megachile rotundata, assembly GCF_050947335.1. Classification (NCBI taxonomy): domain Eukaryota; kingdom Metazoa; phylum Arthropoda; class Insecta; order Hymenoptera; family Megachilidae; genus Megachile; species Megachile rotundata. The sequence continues at coordinate 7,041,999 of NC_134989.1, forward strand.
AATCGCCGCAAGCCAACGATAAAAGCTCTACCATGGTCCATGGATTCGAATACTCGTTTTCGTTTTTTTATCTTGTTTCAGTTTCTCCTTCTTTCTCCTTGCCCCTTTGCTTGAATTTCCGTAAGGACAAATTAACGCGTTGCGAGATACGCTCGCTACACAGATATTAATACGGTAAAAACTTATAAACACGTATTTTCACTCAAGGGAAGCTCCTGAGGGAGCGGTTTGTAATAACTGGCACGTACATCATGACACGAATTTAATTAAACACACCCTCGGTATTCATTTCGTGTTTCTAATTTATGTATGAGTAACTGCAATGTATAGTGACCGAGATTTCGCGACGTTTCGCTTTCCGGAACGTATTTATCTATGTTTATTAAATGGCGAAACAATGACTACGCTAGCAGCAGTTTCAATAACGTTAGGGCTTTTGGTGTCCTATGCTTTATGCTTCCTCATTATAATCATGTCTCACATTTTGTTTTACATACTAACATTCATATTTTAAATTATTAATTATATTTCATGTAATAAAATATATTTCCAATTATGAAATATTAAAATATATTTTTTTTGCATTTATGAGTACGATGCTTTCTTCAAGTTTTATACAAATGCTGTACTTTATACATATGTATTTAACTTATTACTACAGCTGCGGTAACAAATTATTGGTTTTTGTTTCTTTCGTGAACAAATTGTGAAACAAGAATGGTCATATGTGTAAGAAAAATTTTTTATTTTTTACATTTGCAAAATTATAAAATAATATAATGTTTATATCGTAGCTGTATTTATGAATGTTTCCGATAATATTTAAAGAAGATAAAAATTTATTTTTCATTAATAAGGAATTTTTTAATTTTTACTTGAATATTGTTAATTAATATTGTATTATAATAAGCTTGCCTATTTTTGAGTTAGAAGTAGAGAGTTTAGCGTTTGCGAAATTGATTGGCATTAATTGTACAACCTATTGACTGTGCTTTGCATGTCAACTGTTTTTGATACGAACATGACGTGCGATTACACATAGAGTAAATTGAAATTGCATATTAGTAGAGTATATAAATTATTATTGTGTTCATAAAATATATACATATAAGTCAACGAAAATGTAGAGAAACGAAAAGTTGCTCGCGGCATTTATTTACGAAAACTGACATGTTTGTCTTCGTTGTAACGAAAAATATTACCTTTCATTTTTCGCCGCGGAAAATAGTATATTTTTCTGTTTGGCTATGGAAAATAACACGTTTTGTTCGTTCTTGTGGAAACTTACTGTTTACTGCACTTGCAAAAACCGAATATTTGATTACGAGATAGGGGTTGCATTGTTTTTTGCTGTGAAAGCATATTTGTTTATTGTACTTTTTTATGCAGGAAGAACACATCGTACTTACTTCTGTTAAGTTAATATATTCTTATTGAATGAAATTCAAGTCGTCAACTTAAAATAGTATCATTTATATTTATTTGTTTACATATTAATTTCGATTTTATTCTTGACCAGTGCTATATAGCAAATATTTGTCTTGTATACAACCATACATATAATGCGAGGCGATATATTATCTTGAGATTTAACACAATTTAAAATATGTGGAAATTTAATGTTTGAAGGTTTGACGCGTAACTATACAGCACGTGACAATTTAATGTGAGATCTGACACATGGCAATATAAGGCGTGGTGACATATCGCGTGTCGATTTCACGTATTGCTATATGACAAGTGAAAATTTAACGCGCTTAGATCTAACGCGTAGCTATATAAAGCGTGATGATTTAGTGCGCTCAGATCTATCTTTTGGCAATATAACGCGTGGTAATTTATGATGTGACGATTTAACGCGTTGCTATATGACAAATGAAAATTTAACACGTGAAGATCTAACGCGTAGCTATGTAAAGCGCAGTGATTTAATGCGCTGAGATCTAACATGTGGCAATATAGCGTGTGGTGATACATTGCATGGCGATTTCAACGCTTTGTTATATAACGCATGGTAATTTAACGCGTGAAGATCTAACGCGTAGTTATTGTATAAAGCACGGTGATTTAATGCGCTGAGTTCTGACATATGGCAATATAACGCGGGGTGATGTACCATGTGGCGATTTAACGCGTTGTTTTGCAATGCGTGGAGATTTAAGGCGCGAGGATCTAACATATGTCAATATAATACATGGAAATATAACATATGGCAATATAACGTGTGGCAATGTGACGCATGGCAATATAATACATGCAAATATAACGCATGGCAATATAATACATGCAAATATAACGCATGGCAATATAACGCATAATGACATAACTCGTGGCGATTTAAGTGGTTGTCATCAAACATAAAAATTTAACGAATGAAGGTACAATACGTACTTATACAACACGCGCTGAAATCTAACATGTGGCAACATAACATGTGTTGATATATCTCATGGCAATTTCCCGAATCGCTATGTAATGAATGGAGATATAATTCGTGAAGGTGTAACTCGTATATAATGTGTGACATCATAACATGTTGACATCTAACACGCGCCTGTACGACGCAAAGTAATCTAATATGTTGTGATGTAACGCGTAGCTATACAATGCGCAACTGTATTATGTGTGTAACTCATTGTTGTACAACACGGATCGATTTGACTTACGGGAACATAACGCGTGGTAATTTAATACTCATCTGAAAATCCTCATTACGCTACCGTGCCTCATCGATACCCAATAAACAGTATGAAATTATAGTCCCGTTAAAATATTCTTTTTTGTATCCGAATTCTTCACAAAGTTATATTTGATACAATCAGAGTTATTGTTTCCTTATTATCTAAACGTATATATCAAAGGAGGTCGGTGTTTCCGACGCTTTGAAGATAAAAAGCAGAAAAATGGATCAAGTGTGCGGAACAGGAAGAGAAATAGCAACAGGATACGTTTAAGCTACAACCGTATATTTGAGTCGTAAAGTGGTGCTCCACGCGTTCAACAGACTGAAACGAAATCAGCTGAATTCGCCTGATTCGATCTCTGTTTTTTCCGTCCTTGCACTTTATGCACACCGCCGCTCGCATTTTGCAACTTGGCTGCATTTCGATGCTTCTGCATCTGCTGCGCATAATACCGAGTCTGTTTTGCGTTGATAAAACGTGTCGCAAAAATCAGAGACTGTTTCACGAGCTACACTTGCTCTCTTTTTGTTCGCCAGATAAATGTTCCGCTTACGTCCAGAAAAATTAGTTGCCAGGTAAATCTGGATTTCGCCGGTATAACTGCAAGCTGTTTAAATTCCTTTTACCTCCGATACGGGAACGTATCGGTCGTTTATTGTTGAAAATCGACATCGACAGTGTCGATGGCAACGTGCTTTAAATCTGGGTTAGCGTTGGGTTATTTGAGATTCAATTTAAAGCGGTAAGCAATTTAAATTTACTTTATAATTCCATTACAAACTGCTTTACATATGAATTTATGTAGGCTTCTGGTAAACATAATTGAAGAAAAGTTATTTGAAATCAAAGTTATTTCAAATACTGATCATTGATCATAAAACGTATTTTGAACATAAATATTCAGGATTGTTGTTACTAGGTTTTAAAATAATATAATGAATATTTATGTATTTACATATGTATTTACTCAAAAATGAAGGTATTAATATATATTAAAATTAATTTCATTAATAAACTGGTTTCATCTTTTTGATCCTAACTGTACCATTTACAAGACATAACATTTTATGAGGAATCGTTGCAGATAAGTGGCAGAGGTTTTAGAAAGAATCGTTCGAATTTTCAGAGGAGCGTTTTTGTTGCAATGTTACAATATTACAATACAGAGTACAAGTAGCTATTGGCACATTCTGCGCGGTACGCTGTCGCATGCATAATATAGTTTCCGTTCATGCGGTGTATTGGAGTCTGGATACTTTTTATTCGAATTGAAAATATACAAACGATTGCTTTAAATAAGCTTGAAAGCAAAAATGTTACTCGAATTCGATATTACATTACAGAGGTATTTGTATAAAATTATTCGAACCATTTAAAATTGTTTTCCAGTGATTTATTTTCCAAATATAGGTAGTTCACATATCAAGACAAATAGCTTATCGCATGTGGTAAACATGTTTGTTATTTTGAACTATTTCTCGTAACAATCTACTCAAATATTATTATTTTATGGGTTTATTTTATGGGTTAAGGTATGAGTTTATTTAATATTATTATTTTCAGTATTGCTAGTTTAATTTTATTTTCCAATGCAAATTTGCCTGAATACATTTATCTAACTGACAGACGTCATTGCACAAATTATTGTGTTTATCATCATAAGTTCAAATATACACATTACCGATCAATATATGCGTCCCAGAAAATAACATATCGGAGAAAATTTATTTTATATAAGAAAAATAATTTCATATCAGAGAAATTTATTTTACAAAGATCAAAGAAGTAATTTATTTTGCAAGCATCGGAGAAATAATTTATTTTATAAGCAACAGAGAAATAATTTATTTTACACACATCAGAGGAATAATTAATTTTACCGGTATAAGAAAATTTATTTTACTAGCATCAGAGGAATAATTTATTTTATAATCAGAAAAATAATTTCATCAAAATAAAAATTGGAATTCATGAAAGTCAGCCCTGTAACAAATATAAAGTTATTTACAAATTTCATTGAAAAATTTGCTGGAAACGTTTACCACGAGAGAACAACAAACTGGCTGAATTCTTCAGGGGTGCGTTTATAAATAATTGGTGATCGATAACGTTGGATGTTTTCGAACTGCTCGAAAGCGTTTTATTTATACATGTCCTCGTGCAACTGTTGCGAAACTCGGTTATCCATACGAACTACGGTATACGTTTCATCGACTGCTACTTTCGCGTGAAGTATGGCAGTACAAAGAAGGAAGATGCACCATTCTGCAGTGCAATTTTTCTCCCGCCTCCCATATGATTCTAACTTGTTCGACTGAATACTTGATGCATGTATCAAAGTAGAGAATGTATCACTTCCTTGCACGAGATCGAAGGTTTGATGAATGAACAACGGATTGAAAGTCTCGTTCGAGTGTTTTAGAATACTGCAGCAACGAATTTGCATCTAGGAACGATTTTCCACCATGTCTATTCATCTTACATATGTACGTAGCAGTAAGTGATGATTGAATCATTAGGATTCCCAAGTATAAGTGGACTATAAGAATTTTTGAAGCTGACAAATTCTGCAACTACATATTTGTATTTCTAACACACACACTTAAAATAAAGAACATCATTAACACTTTCACGATCGGTGACACCAACGTGGTGCCATAGGCACGTCAGTGGTTGTTGGCCAGTGACACTTACGTGGTGTCATTGATAGGCCGTCGTTATTGGTCGTTGACTCCCACGTGGTGTCAAAAATATTTCCGGCTCATGGCGACGTTTCACTGCGCAAAGATGCGGTCGTGAAAGTGTTAATATATATGTGCAGCGTCAGTAAGTGACGATTAAAGGACAGAATCATTAGTATTCTAATAAGATTCCAATCTGGAAAGGTAGAACGATGCATCTCTGTGGTCGGATCATAGATCGTTCATTGTTACCGAGTGGCATTTCAATACCCAGTGAACCCTTGATTCCCATAATAATCTTGGTGAACACTCTTTTTATGTGCGTTGCAATGTCAGCAGTAAGTGTCGATTCAACAATGCGAATCATTAGGATTTCCAATAAGTGTACTGTATCTAAGAATTTGACTTCGAACGACTAAAGCTGAAACCGTCAACCCAACGGAAGATTGAACCTAATGCTGAAAGGATGAAATTTTACGCCATTCGATCTCGAGGATCAGGACACGATACGAAACGACTGGAAAACATCGAGACAGTCTTGCTGTATTACGAGCGAAAAATACGATGCTTGCCAACAAATAATTGGATATGCGTCGCAGTAGTGACGATTAAAGGATGCGATTCATTAGGATTCACAATGAGTGGATATAAGTGGGTATCTATTCAACTTGCCTACAAATTCTGCAACTACACATTTGTATTTCTGACATATACACTTAAAATAGAGAGATTCATTAATATTTGCAAATTTATATCTACGTGCAGCGTCAGTAAGTGAGGATTAAAGGACGGGATCATTCGGATTCCAATAAGTGAATATAAGTATCTAATGAATTTGACTTCAGACTAAAGTTTGTTTTGCTATGTACTTGATGACTCGAGAGTGTCTTCGAAGAATTTTTACGTTTCGCTCATGGGTACAATTTTTGTGACATTGGTGAAGGAGAACGGTTTCTGATTTTCTATTGGTTTAGCTAAAATTCGGGTGGAGATGAAAATGCGAGTAGCGTATGAAGTGTGTCTGGGTTTTCAAAGAGACCGTAGCAAGTAGTAAAACCAAGCAATACCTCGACATGAATAGAAAACTGCAAACAGAAGACTGCTGCTAAGGTTAAGGGTTCACCACATGTGACTAACAATAAAAAATAAAATGTAATGACTCCTTGGGTATTGTTACTGCGGGTGAATTGATTTGAAACAACAAATGAAGGAGCAGAAACTGTTAAACTATCGCTAAGTTTTTAGTAAAAACTTATACCAAGGTCCAACCTTCTCGCTGCAATATGAATTCTAACATCTGTTTTGGTTCTTACGAGGTGTTATGGCTCATAACCTGTTTTACTTCAGGGTATCGTCTGATCTTTTTATGCGCTGTTTGAACAAGCTCGTGTAATGTTTTACTGATCCGCTCAGGCGTTTTCTTACAAATGCTTCCGTTATTCTTTTAAAGATTATTTATATGTTCATCTGCCATGATATAATGTGGAACTTTCGTGTATTAGAGGGTTGCGTTCGATTTTTTCGACGGAGTTGTAGTGATGGGTAATTGCTGCAAGAGGTATTACTAGTTATGTTTCAAAATTACGGTTTGTTGTGTTTCTAGGTTTCTACATTTGTAAATTTCTAAGTTTATAATTTTTTAATGTGGTACTGTCGGAATTTGTAAATTTCTAAATTTTTACATTTTTAAACTTCCCAATTTCCTAATTTTTCAATTTCAAAATTTTCTGAATTCTCAAGTTTGACAACACTTAAATTTTCTAGTCTCTAATTTTCCAATTTCTAAATTTTCTCAATTTTCAAATTTCTTAATTTTTCAATTTCTCAATTTTTTAGATTCCTAAGTTTCCAAATTCCTGAATTATCTAGTTCCTAATTTTCCAATTTCTAAATTTCCTCAATTCCCAAGTTTCTCAATTCCTAAATTTTCCAATTCCTAATTTCTCAATTTCTAAATTCCCCAGCCCCTAAATTCCCCAATTCCTAAATACTGTAATTCTTAAATTTCTTAATTTTCCAAATTTCCCAGTTCTTAATTTCTCAAATATTTAAATTTCCCACTTCTCAAATTACACAATTTTTGTATTTTCTCCCATCTAAAATTCGTAAAAAGGAAATGAACTAAACGTTTGTATCACTATCCCACCATTATGTACATATAACGTTGAACAGTTCAACCTTTTGATCATTTATCGTAATTATCACGTGAATGAAACATCATTTCCTTTACTGGCTAGTTGTTCATTTACCGTTTAATCAATAATTTACATTTCGATTAACTCCTCGTTTTGGTCACAGTATCGATAATAAAATGTGGACATTACACAATACACTGCACAATTAATTACTAACTGTCACAACAAAATACATTCATAAAGTTATTATAATATAATACAAATTGAAATTGCAAGTATTTATGAATTATATAAAATTATATAAAACTAGATAATTTAATAATATGAAATTCAATATTTGCTGGGTGAAAGACAGATTAAGCTAATTTAGGTAAGCTAATTGTGCTGATTAAGGGATTATTCTTTTCACTTAATTTGGACTATTACCATAATTTACATATTTTGAGTATTTTACACATTCTGCAAGTTTATGCTTGTTCTCGCATACATCACGTCATTTTAGCATTTCAAGAATTTTAAATCATTCAACATACATAAAATGAGATTATTATTAATAATACAAATAATAAAATTATTATTAATAATGCAAATAATAAAATTGTTATTATTAATGTAAATAATAAAATTATTATCAATGTTAATAATAAAATTATGATTTCTAATTATGTTGAGAATATATCAAGTTATCGAACATTAATTATAAATCGATTGACAGAAGACTACTATATCGTTAGTTTATATAAAACGTGAACACCGCCCTGAATATCGTTCCTTGTCGTGTAATTGCCATTGTTCAGTTATCAATACCTTATTGTAATGTTATTTTAATAAATTAATTATTATATTTAGCTTAACATGCATTTAATAATTCAAAGTTATCGTCTTCAATCACTGCATAATTCTAACAAATTAAGACACATAATAATTAATATTATTACTAAAAAAATATATTTACGACCAGTTGTATCCTTTTGTCGTGTTTTAAACAAATTGTACCGCCATATAAATTCCTTAAACTTGAACTGATAATCCTTGAAAGATCGTAGTCGCCTCAGCTCGATTACCCGAAGTTCAACAGCTCCCAAATAATAAACACAATTAAAAATTCCCCACATCCTGAAATTTCAAAATATTATTAAATACCCAAAATGTTCCTCGACTTTTGAACAATATTGTACTTAACACTGTCCAGTTGGCAAGCACCCAATATTCAATTTTCTTCGTGCGTAATTTATAAACACCTGACAGGAACATTATTTACGTACGAAAAACATGCAGCAATATTTCATGTAATTGTTCGCATTGTTTTTTGTGTCATAATGTTATTTATTATTGTAGTTCGTGTCCTTTTATATATTATACTGTTATTTATGATATTGCCACGGCTCCGTTAATTTAATTCGTTTTTCACCTTGAACATCACTATCGACGAACTGTCATATTTTCAATAAAATATGAGCTATCATCCACACCCGTTGCAGTTTGTTTGTCGTCGAACGTAAACGAAACACCAAAATCAATATCTTCTACCAGACTGTCTGATTTTCTCTTGGATAATTGTAAATAAAATTATAGCACGTTGATTCTGGCCTGTGATGTATTTTCAGATGGTAACTACACTTCGTCGTTCAAAAATTTTATTATAACTTATATTTTTATTAAGAATTCTTAAATATTTTTTTTAGAAGGATACTCATCGTTTTTGATAATCGTATAATATAAATTTTTTAAATTATACAGTGTTGCATATGTGTATTCACATACATTGATCGCAGAGGAGGATAAGACTAAATCGTTATTAAATTGAAATGTTAGGTTTTTACGTATTTGAAATAGGTTAGGTTTTCACCTATTTAAAATAGGTTATGTTTTCACTACCACTTCTGACCGATTTCCATAATTTTTCAGTTGAATTATTTTCCGTTTACAACGCCTCATAGTTTGCCAGTTTGTGGAACCAAAAGGGAAGGCGTTTCAATCGAAGACGGAAATTTACTTGCTCGATCGAGCGACTGCTACCGCTTCTCTGTTCCTAATTCACCTTAACGATGTTTCTACACACTAGTCGATCCTTGTATCAATTTACATTCTCTTGCCTCTGGTCAAATTGCGATTTGCTGTAATTTCCTAGGATTTTAGGTAAATCGATTCGAAATTTGTTATTGAAACGATTCCGTTCAGTACGTTCTGCTGTAACCAAAATGGCCGCTTTAGCCACAGCTGAATCATGAAAGATATTGTACAAATACTTTCCAAAATTAAATTTTTAGTTTGGTGATAAAAAATATAAGTAGCATAATGTTTAAAAATCTTCCTTTTCAAGGATTAAGTAGTATATTCGTTTAAATTCTGTACATTCACTTAAACTATTTTTATTTTCCATATCTAACGATTTCAATATGACGAACAATTTATAAACATCTTTTATCGCAGCTCACTGCAGAAAAATAATAAAAATAAATTTCTCTGTTACTAAATTAACCTCTTATTTTTGCTGATACATTTGAAATTATTCAAAGTACATATTCAGACTTTTCCGCAATTTGTTCGAGCTAAAACTCCCTGCCGCTTATTGTATACCGGAACGAGGGATTAATAAACTGCTAATGTACTTAACAAAGTTTGCTAATTATATGTTTATCGCGTATACTCGAATTATAGTTTTAATCCTTTCGCAACGAGTAGCTGCTCCACAAAAATTAGTTTCGAGAACTGTTAAAAGGGACAAGATTATAAGGAATTAGCTCTCTCCACTTCAATTTGTCCTCAGGAAGTCCCACACGTACAAAAATAAAAGAATATAATTTCTAATATTGAATATTGAATAATTTCTAATATTGAATACAATTTCTAATATTTGATATAATTTTCTGAAGAAACGGGTCTCATGTTAGGCGACATTACCCTATGCCGTGGATAACAAGATGATTTAAAGCGGACGGTAGTTGCATTTTCACCGATAACCCATATACCCTGTCCCATAAAGATAACACATTTAAAAAATTCGTAGAGTCACATCTATCGTCGTTCAAGTGTTAACAAGGTAGTCGATGTTCGCATTTTCATAGCCAATTTCTCTCGCATGAACGGTGGAACAACTCTTTCGTAGATGATCTATGACCATTAGCTCTCTCGGAAACCGCTTCCTTGATTCCCTGTCGTTCGTTTTCCTTTTTCACGAATTCGCCCGAACTTTTTACACTTCATGTAGATCCCTGTTGCAAGTTACACGCGAAGAAAGTCGCAGTATTTGCTTTAAAGTGGCGACGATTTATCTCGCTTCCCCTTTCTTGCGCTCTCGTTTTAAGCTTGTTGGGGGCAAATCGGCCACTTAGAAAACGAGCGACAAGGGGTAGAGGAACATTCAACGCTTCAGTGCGCGCACTCGTTGCTATCTGAACCTGTTATAAGCTATACAAATGGTATGCAAGGGGGGTATCGAAAGTGCTTCACCCCCTACGTAAACTGCAATGCGACTTGCTACCCCTCCTTTCTCTTTTCCCTCCTCGCAGTCAGCTAATGAAGTTATGATTGAAGGTTAAATTCCATGAAATTGGCCCGCTTAATGGGTTCGCGTTCCGCCATGAATGCAAATCAATGTTAAAAATTTGGCGCCGCGCGCTGCACTGTTACAGAATGTAACGATTTTTTTAACGCACCCACGGGAACGTTAGCTGCAATTAACCCGCGAGAACTATTGTTGTGTTTACTAAAGTGCTCCCTCCTAATTAACTACTATTCCGAAAGATTTAGAGATATGGGCTAATGTGCTACATGAACACCGCAACATCTTAGTAAATAAGTAGCTAATTAGTAGTCTGAACAGACATTTATGCTCCAGTTTAAAGTCTGAAGCACTGCCGTCTTTTTTAGTGTACACATTCTGGACAGGTAATTTAATTACGAGATTTTTAACACTAACAAACCAAACCGGTCAAATGATCGCTCCACAAGTTTTTTATTATAAGGTACATATTTTATTAAAATATATTCCTTCAAATCAGCATTGATTTTCATCAAGATAAAGAATAAATGTGTGTACTAATTTATGTTTCATTTGTTTATTTATTTTTTAACTTTATTTTTAATTTCAAGTTAAGTACACATTATATGCCGGTAGGTTTAGTGTTAACAACGAATTTTATTGCAGATGTATTATTGTATAGATGTATTTACTGTTATAGATATGCTTATTATTGGACGGTTTTTTGAACGTTCAAGGGAGTTTCCCATTAACAATTTTTCTTCCTGGAATAATTTTCTTTTTCCTGAAAATATGTGAGCTTGTAATGTGGGACGCGTTGAGTGTACGCAATGTAGAACATGTACCAAATTGGCTACACGTTCCTTGTTAATGTTACATGTTGGTATAAGTTATATTTAGCCATTCTAAGTACATTGTAGGGTAATAATGGAGAAGAATGGGTCCAATATATTCATATGGGAGCAATGTACTCAACATGCACGCCGGAGAAAAACGGTATTATATGAAATAAATTTGAACGAAGCGGTTACAGCGCGTATCACTTAAGTCGAACATGAATTATTTTCGTTATTATTAAAAGCAGAGTAATTTTAAAAGATATATTTAAATAGGTTACAAATGGTAAAATGTGATGAAAGAAATTTGTCATAAATTAATTGTGAATTTCTGTTCAAGGTTATTTTATTTTAGAAGTAATTTGCATATTGGATTTAAATTAGACACCCTTATTTTTGTTATTACCAGGTATAATTTATTAATTAACCGCAATTTTTATTTTAATTTAAATTTTGGAAAGGTCAAAAATTGTCTTTGTACTCATTTATTAAAATTTCTACATAATTTAATAATTGTAAATAATAAAACACTAATAAGTGTTTTTAATTAATCTTTTCATCGATCGGTTCTTCTTGAAATAATTTTTATTCATGTAAAAATTAATAAAATACACAAACTGACACTTCTGTATAACAATCGATTGTTCCCACGTTCCAATTTATTTAAACGAAAAATTTTAATTGCATTTTAAATAGAATGCTATTGCTTCTGTACTCCATCGTAGTTCCTAATGAAAACCCGTTTAAAATAAGAAAAATATATTGAATTCAAAATGGAAAACTTGATTTCATCTGTTATTACGAAAAAGGTACAAGTTTTTTCAGTTTCGAACATTCATATATGAAATTTTAAATCAATTGAAACTTAATTTCAAAGAAACTTAATTTCTTTTGATTAAAAACGTGACCTAATTAAACAGGCTGCTCCGGGATATTCAATTTTTAATTGGATGTTTCTCGAAATGCATTAATTATGAAATGAAAAGAACATTCTAATTTATTTTAAGTAGAAAATTTTTATTTATACCGCATTTTTGTGAAAACGTGTGTACCGGAAGCACTATATTTAGAAAACGAATTAATTCAAAAATAGAATACAAATTTTAGTAATTAAGTTTTCCAGATTCATAAAAAACCAATGTCAAAAATATTTTTGTATGAAATTCAATCGTTTTAAATTTGTTATCGAAGTACTTTTACACGTGACTTTTTTACGAATGTTTTTAATTTGTTTAGTTTTTTTTATTATAATATTAGTTATGTTATGCCAGTTATTTTTTTACTACAATATTATAACACTTAACGACATTGAATAAAATAAATTTGTCATATTTAACGGAACTCAGTTGTGTAAATCATAATTAAAACTATATTCCAAATTATATAGTATTGCAAATACGATACAAGTTGGTCGAACTCGAACTGCAGGTGCGTTACAAATGTAACTCGATGTTATAAATTGATTAGTTAATCTCGCGGAGTTTAGGTGCTGTCTAACTTAGTTAAAAACTTGGTTAAGCCTCTTTACGATATGGTAATTTCTAATAAGCAGAAACCTACATTCTCGATGAGTTACAAACAGCAGGTTAACCGACCAGCTTAAAAACACTCTAATAATGACAAACTGAATTCTAGCTAAATTTCGTATGAAATGATTTGTTTAATTAATCTGCTTTCTAATATTTATCGAGGTATAAAGCTTCGCGACTTTCTATAATTTTTAATTTAAAAAAAAAAAGAAAAAAAAAGAAACTTGTTACATTATTTTTTTATGGAATGGTGCTATAGAAAAATAAAAATATTCTTTTCATAAAAAATTTTAGCCTTAACCTAATACAGTTGATATCAAGTTGATATTAAAATCAGTTGATTTTGATAACTCGTTAGAAAATTTTGAGAAATAAACAAAATTTTAGCGTAGAAAATATTCTTAAACTTAAATAAGTACGAATAAATTTCACAACGTAATAAAAATGAATATCTTTATATTTGTGAAATTTTATAAAATAATCAACACATCAGAAAGGTGACTATGTACAAAATTTTCTAAAAATTTAGTTGATGTTGAAATAACTGTTTGAAAGAGTACATTTGGGGTGAGGGTATTAAACTTTACAGCATTGTTGTAGTCCACCAATTAGTCGGTTAATCAAGTTACCCGTAACTTCATAGAATGTCGACTATTGACTTAGGCAGGTTACCTGGCCTATTCTACTTGAGTTAGGGTTACTATCTTTGGTTAACTAATTGTATCGGTGTAGCTCTAATCTTTACGGTTACCCTAAGCTGGATTGACTTTGGTCCAGTTAGCATAACTTTCAAAGATAGAAAATGATTTTTCTCAATTTTATTATTTTTCGAGTAATCATTTTTCTGAGTCAAAACTTTCGTGACAAATCACGTTTTTCAATATTGTCACTTTTCATTCTTTGGTAATTAAATATTCCTTCATAGACTCTGTTGTTGCTGACTAAGATTTTACAGTCCTCAACCATCGAATTAGAACCCAATATGAAAATTTCACTTTTGTAGCCATATACTTGTGCGGGCATTCAAATGTATATTGATACTTTCATAAAAATATCAAATAGGTATCGATGGATTCGTGGAAATACGACTATGAGCGTATTCTTTCGTGGAAATATCAAACACGTATCGATACGTTAATGGGAATATTTAATATGTATTGATTCAGTCTGCTACCGTGTACGTCTGAAAAGTTGGCATCTGAATGAATAGATCTGCAGCTGCCAGATATGTGTAAATACACAATATAATTTGCAACCTCGTATCAATAGTATCAATTTGATTCTCCTATCTCTAATTACAGTTCTTGTATCTAGCTATAATACTACGATCTTGGCTTAGGTCATGCAAAATTACTTCTAAATACATTGATAACGATATGTACGTAGCGTAGCAATTTACTATCGTGATAATAAATTGTGTGATGAGTGATTAAGGGCCGTGTTTACGTTAGGCTCGAGCATCGATAGCGCGTCAGGTGAAATTTGAATACCATGGAAAATGTCTGCCTACCCAAAAGACTAGTTTACAGCTCTCCAACCACATTATCTAAGTCGAAAAGAATTACAGATATTTGGGAAAATAATGAAGATATAAAGCATATGATCAGTGTATAAGCATGCTGGATGCTGACCAAAGCAAAGGGTGGAAATACAAGATATTAACATGTGTTAATAATATTATGTGCAGCAGTAGTCATGTTAGTAATTAATAAATATTACCATTTGAACAGTTCCTTTTAAGTTCCTTTTAATTTTACCGAAAACGTGAAAAATTCTGAAAATTTATAGTGGTCCTTCGATGGCCAGGTTATAATACTTCTCCACAAAGTACTTTTCTATTACATACGTTATTATACTTGTTTGTATTATTGTCAAGATATCGTGTACGCCTTAGTTCCTAATGACGATGACAATAAGGTTAGAGGGTTTAACGAAAAATGTCTCCGGACTAATGCAGTAAAATTTTATATGGAATGAGTGGATCTTCAAACCTAATAAAAAATAGTGATCCTTCCATGGCCAGGGACTGTAGTACTTGCCTTCGACTGAGTCAAGTACTAATTATTTTGTCACTCAACTAGTGATTTTTCTCATCTTTGTCACCTTTCAGTGATTAGCAATCAAATATTTTTTTATAGACTGTATTGTTGACGGCTGAGAAGATACTTGGCTTTGACCAAGTCTAATGCAATAAATCATTTCAAATAGATACATGAAAAATTGCACACACATTCTTTGAATTGATCAACCATCACAGGTAAAATGTGTGAAAAGCTCTTGCTTATATCTTCATTCGCGTCAGTTACCCGAATTCCAACTTCCCAAGTTCCACCAGCGCATCTAACAAGCAAATGGCAGTTTAGCAATAGAATTATGCTGGCAGCGTGATTCCGTAACTCGATGAACTCGTATTACGCTTATTAATAAAACATTAACAATTGGCTGAGAGCGACGGAGGAACAAGTTGAATTCTCAGAATTAAAGCGTGTTTCACAAGAGCGATGCAATTGCACAGCTTAGAGTTGTCGGTCCCAGGTAAAAGAGGCGAGAAGAGAAGCGAGAAAAGAGAGCCTCGAGTCGCTCGTGTAAATAACGGAAATCTTCCGAGGTCCAAGGTCAAGTGCTTTCTATAGTACTTCAATCCCGCTGTTCCTGTTTCTGCTCCGTTTTACACCTTTCCCGTATTTTCATCCGCGTGCCGAATGGAGAACGCTCGCCTTTGCTTGGCAGCCATGCGCCGGCTAAAATAATAATGCATTTGCAAGTTGCGTAGAAATTGAATAACAGTCGCGCTTGAATAATACAGATATGTAAATGGAGGTTAGCCCGAGGTAGCTACAGAGCTGCTGGAAACGCAGGCGGGATCATTTATATTGTATTCGAGTCATCGTCTTCACCCTATCTTCACCGACAGTGTTTTCGAATCTGCTTGCACGTTTCCTCCCTTTATTGTTGCTTCTCGTCATTTTCTCTTAATCCGTCTGTTTACTTGTTGAGATCTTCTTTGGTTAACAGCGCTTCTCAACCGCGTTCTCTATGAAGCAAATTTGGGAAGATGCTTCATTGTAGGAAGTGTGCCTTGTGGGGGTGGGATCACGTTTGGTTCCCTTAGGAAATTTTAGATAGTTGGGTTTTTATAGTTGGCAATTTGGGGTTTGGTGGTTTGGCAACTTGAGAGTGTTACAATTTGGAAAGTCGATTGTTAGGAAAGTTTGGAAATTTGGAGACTTGGAGATTTAGGGATTTGGATATTAAGAGATTTGGAGATTTGAACGTGTGGACATTTAGACATTTGAGCATTTGAACATTTGGACACGTGGAGATTTGGACATTTGGAGATTTGGACATTTGGAGATTTGGACATCTGGAGATTTGGACATCTGGAGATTTGGACATCTGGAGATTTGGACATCTGGAGATTTGGACATCTGGAGATTTGGACATCTGGAGATTTGGACATTTGGAGATTCGGACATTTGGACATTTGGACATTTGGACATTTGGACATTTGGAGATTTAAAGATTTGAATATTTGTACACTTGAACATTTGGACAATTAAAGATTTGAAGATTTGAAGGTTTGAAGATTTCGACATTTGTACATTTGTACATTTGAAGATTTGCACACTTGAACATTTGGACATTTGAACATTTAGACATTTAGATATTTGATAATTTAAAACTGTAAAAGCTCTTGAATTTTAAGATCTGCCAATTTGAGTATTTACAAAAATTACCCAATTATATTGTTTTCTTTCTAATCAAATAATTCTACCAAATAGATAAACAAACTTAACAAATATGACAATTGTAAAATGATTTAATTTAATATATTTTGTGTTTACTCGAGTGAACTATTTTTCTTGCATCTACTTTCTTTTTAGTTAACTCTAAACGTATATTAGCACGACTGTCTCCATATGTAACATTGAGAACAATTGTTGTACAGCACGTTGCATAAATTATCCACATATTATACAACTATGTTCCGCACACCTTTGAGAACCACTGTTCTATAGTACTAACATGCCTTTGTTCATAGTTCCCTTGTTTCCCGTCGCAACTCTGTATTCCTAGCAACCTTATTGTCTACCATTGCTCCTTTCAGTTTTGCCTGTTTGGATGTAACATTCTGCATTCAGGTTTTATATTTTTTTCGTATAAGTAAAATATTATGAATAATGAAATATTAAATAATTGTGAGAAAATGTTATGAATTCAAAATTTGATGAGAATTTGATGAATTTAATTGTCAAATTATATGATATTCACATTGATACTCAAATGCAGCCAAATGATATTCTCATTGTTAAATAAAAAAGTAGGTTGTTTCTATTATTGTTTTTCTCTAGAGAACTTTTTCTTTTAGTGCATTGTTTCTTTTCTTTTGCTACTCTTCTTTTAATGAAAATAAGAATCCATAGTACTGTTTCGTTTTAACTGTTTCGACTGTATTGTTCCTTTCGATTTTATTTGCTCTGTTTCACACCTCTTTTACACAAACTTCGTTTCCTTAGTTAAAAATTTACGTTTTCCTTTATTGCCACTCAACCTATTTATTGTTTTCCATTTGACATCTTGCTTTGATATTTATTTTGTCGTTTTCCATTTACCTTTCAATTTATTTGCATAATAAAATACATAGTAATTATATTGAATTAATATTCACAAATAAATTGTATAATTTCGATAATAATTTCCAGATTTTAAAATTTAAAAATTTTTGGAATTTTTTTAAATTTTAGGAACTGCAAATTTTTTAGTTTTTATATTTCCAAATTTACACTCTCGGTTATTTAAATGTATCAATTATAAATCAATTTATAATTAATTTATATGAAACAGTTCTGTAGACTATTCTTAAAATTACGGATAACTTTTATGAAAGTCACCAAAAGCAATAATTCATATTATCCGATAAACATTTATTATATTTTGTTATATTAGAATCGTCTTTTTTTATTCTAAATTTTATTCATTGACAATTAAATTTCATTCAAAAAATTTTCTTCGCATGATATGCCTAAAAGAAAATTTTTTGCATGTCTGATAGAAAAAATACATATTTCTTTATATTTATGTTAGTATGTATATAAATGTACAAATTTATATGTGATCATATACATATGTATATCTGCACATGTACATATTTACACAAGTATGCATTTAGGTACGTACATATACATATTTATACATATATGTATATATACATATTTATATACGTACAAGTATTTATACATCTATATTTTGTATCGATATTTTTATCACAAACGCTTCTTAATTAGGGTAGCTCCTTATCGGTATATTCTCTCTAGGTTTTATAATACAGAAAACAGTTAGTTGTTGATTACTACATCTCCAGTAACGAAAGAGTTAAACGATACTTCGTACTATTCCTTCAGTCGAACGTATAGAAAAAGAACAATACTTTTTTTTGTATCCTTTTCTCCTCTGTTGATCGGAATTGTAACGGGAACAGTCCGCAAGGCGGACACGTTTCTTCAAATTAGGAGTCGCAGGTGTAATGTTCTGCGAAACAGAGTTAGTGCGGTGAAGCCGGGACGAATGAGATACAGTACGTTGTTCGAACACTACGTGCCTTCGAGCTCGAATAAAATAACAAAACTGTCCGATACATTTCACTCGATGTATACTGCATTTAACACATCTCACTCGCAAACATTCGACTCTATCATTTCACGTTCCTATCTTTCGGAATGAAAATGTTTCGTTGCAGCAATGTAAATCTTGTTTAATCAAAGTATGCATTGTTGACGTGCTTCTTTTTATCAACGAACTTATGAATTATAAATTATAATTTTTTCAGAATACTAAAGTTTTACATTTTTAAATTTATGCTTTTTACTATTTCTAAATTTAGAGAAATTTGTTAATTTTTATATTTGAAAATCACTTAACTGAAAACTAAGGAGTAGTAGAACGAACCTCTTTTCATGTCGCTATTAAATTGTATTAATAAATGAACTAATGTATTGAACTAATGTGTGAAATAGCCAAGTAATAGGTAGAGTAGTATACGGAGTAATGTATGGAGTAGTATGTGTAGTAATATATGTAGTAGTATGTGGAGTAATATATGGAGTAGTATGTGGAGTAATATGTGGAGTAGTATGTAGGGTAATATATGCCGTAGTTTGTGGAGTAGTATATGGAGTAGTATATGGAGTAATATGTGAAGTAGTATGTGGAGTATTATATGGAGTAATATATGGAGTAGTATGTGGAGTATTATATGGAGTAATATATGGAGTAGTATGTGGAGTAGTATGTGGAGTAGTATGTGGAGTAATATATGTAATAGGATGTGGAATAGTATGTGGAGTAATGTATGGAGTGGTATGTGGAGTAATTGTATGTTGTAGTATGTGGAGTATTATATGGAGTAATATATGGAGTAATATATGGAGTAATATATGGAGTAGTATGTGGAGTATTATATGGAGTAATATATCGAGTAGTGTGTGGTGTAGTATGTGGAGTAGTATGTGAAGTAGTATGAGGAGTAATATATGTAATAGGATGTGGAATAGTATGTGGAGTAATGTATGGAGTGGTATGTGGAGTAATTGTATGTTGTAGTATGTGGAGTAGTATTTAGAATATTGTATGGAATAGTATTTGGACGTCCTATTGGATACTACAAACTGTATCTGTACTCTTACATTAACATGTTCTATAAAAAGTATAATATAAAATTTAAATATTATAGTACTTCAATACTATAAAACATATACATATTAAAAGATATCTAATTATACCAGTGGTAGATCCCTATCTATCTCCAATAAGTGTAACACAAGAACATGCAAAATATACCGTGGAAAGTTGTATTACTGCAATTGCGTAGGATGGTATCGTTTAACGGATTTCCGATGCAAATTATCGAATCATCGATAACAGTGAAACTCGAATTCAGTTGGTGGCCGTGAATATTTCGGTTTAGGTGGTTCCCCCTGCGCAAGCATCAGTTCTTTCGCAATGTTCTCGGAACGGAGGCAATCTTCTTGGTATTTCGATCAGCCCGTTCCTCTCGTTCGCCAACTCTGCATGAAACTTTCGATAGAAAATTGAATTCGAGTCGATGCCGCGCCGAATCGAATGCGCCTTTGGTTATTTATTTCGTAGCCAACGTACGTGCGGATGAAGGGATGTTAGGATTGAGAGCGCAAGGGTGAGGAGGATTTCATTCTACGGAGTCGATGACTCAATAACCAATTACTGTTTTTTACGACCCTAAGAAGGTGGCGTTTTATCGCAGCCTCCGAGATGCGTTGCTATATTTATGCAAATTGCTAGCCGGCTTTCTGGAAGGCGGTGAACTGTAAAATACGGCTGGGAATTTGGTTATATCTTCTCGTTACGATCTCTTCCTGCTCTTCCGTACGCTTTCTTGTTCAGATTCCTCTTTGATTCGCTGATATATTTCAACGTGTGTACATTTTCTTTTTAATTTTGGTAAAATGTAACTTTAAGAAATTTTAACTTAATCGGACTATTTAAGTAAGAGAATTCTGTTACAATTTCTACATTTATCATTCAATGGATTTTTCTGTATGTTATATATATTGTATTGTACTCCTACATTCTGTTGTATTGTACATCTTTATTCTGTTGTACTTTTGTACCCTGTTATATTCTACCATTCATCTTTTTATTTAACCTTCAATAAGAAGAAGATTTGCTTCAATCGTATGTACATGTTAAATCTTCTCCCACTTTTTCCACAAAAGAGTTCATTCCGTGAATAAATAAGTCAGCGCCGCCAGAAACCGGGTGAAAATAAGTACAAGTGACAAGCACGTCTTAATGACTTCTCGACAACACAATTAAGTTCTCGTGAAACGACGCGAGATAAATTTAAAGGTGTAACCACGAAACCGTGGCAAAGCTAGAACGGTACCGGAAACCAAGGACTGGAAGAAGTTCCCTTGATACGAGAACGAAATAGCTCTTCACTTTCTTCTTTTTTTTATCACGATCCACTGTCTCGTAATAAAAGCAAAGGGTAAGGGTAGATAGGCGGCCGAGGTGAATGGCGCCGTGGTATATAGTCAGCGTCCTCGATGATCTACATTGAAACGAAATTACGTTGCAGAAAGATAATGCACGCCTCTCGAGCACGGAGGGCCACTAACGCCACTTTCAAAAGACATTTGCTCAGATAATGACATCCCTCGAGAATATCATTCAAGGCGACAAACCTGTTTTTTATTGCCCCTACTCTCCGGCTAGTTATGCCTTACGGTGACATCAAACACCTTATCTAGAAAATAGACTAATCTTCAATCTGATTTAGGAGCAATTTCATTCTTGTATTGTCTCCAAGATTATTAATCTATACTGAATTACATTAAGTTAAAATTACTGTTTATTACATTAAGGTCACACGTTCTTATTTATTAAATACAAAGTAGAAAGTGGTCAAATAAAAAATATAATTTTGTGCAATAATAATCAGTTATAATATACCTTTGAAATCGAATTTTATATTGTATTACTAAAGTACTAAAAATGCTTATTAAGTAGTAAAATAAAAAAACTAAAGCATACTTCAATGCAAATAGCAGAAAGTGCTTTTAAAGTACTACTGAAGTTCGATTTTTTGTCAATTTACGGTCACCAATGATTCGATTTTTAAGGGAATATTATCCAGTGTATATAAGTGACCACTGATGTTAATTTATGGGCTGAATAACGACTTTCCGATCTTGGATACTTGCCATACTGCGGCTTAGTAAAAGGAGGGGGCGAGGGGGTTGGTTTTACTGCCTCGAATAAATTTCCTCAAAGGACGCGGTCTGATCCATAAAGTAAGAAATCCCTGATAGGCTTTCGCTTTCTTTTCCGTCCCACATTTCATTCGTTGGGGCGATATTTTTATCGCTTTGATTAAATGCGTTCGATGTCGGAAGAAGTTCTGCAGAGAAATTGCCTGGCCTGTTATCGCTGGACTTGTAGCCGCTTATAACGTGAAGCATAAATTTCTGCTTGAATTCAAAGCATAACGAGCAGCAGAAAATACCATCGACAAAGCTAATAGTTATGGCGTATAAGTCGCTGTCAATACCACAGAATGAAAGAGTCGCTGGTTATTTCTGCAACCGATGATTCCGAATCGACAGGAAATCAATAACGATCTGTCAGCGGACAGATATCCACTTTTTGAAGCTGTAATCTTTCGACGTGACGATTCGGAGGATCATCCCTTAGATTTCTTTCGACACTTACCTCGTTAAAATACCATTTCAACGATTACTTTTGTTTAGTACAGAATCTTGGTACACGTTTATTGAGTGTTGCTACATGATCTCGACATCCACATCTCCTGTATCTTATATCGCTTTATGATGTTTCTGTAACAAAAGCATTTTCTTTAGGAAAGATTTATTAGCCATGCTTCTGACAAAACTTTCTAGGAGATGTTCTCTTTCTTCTGACAAGCACTTTCTTGATATTGATATTCTTTCAGCGACAAACACGTCCTGCTTGCAACTTTTACCTTTCGCCATTTTACTTTTCATAAACACGTAGTTAAAATATTCAAAAGGTACAGGTTATAATTTTAAGTAAAGGTACAGATACAATCTCATTATTTTCTCTTGAAGGTTTTCGTTAAATACCTTCATAAAATACTTCTTGACTCGATATTACACTTTATTGTTCGTTTATAAATTATTCATTTCATGTTTATGAAATTAGTACGTTAAATGTACAGGGTGATTTTATCTGCACTTAATTTACTTCTAAACTATTGTGATAACCATATTCAATTTTTACAAATACAGTGTATTCTGAATAAATAAATTGTAAACAAATACATTCTTAACAAAACTACGTACACATTAAAAACCTTATTTCATAATGCTTAGTTCATGTAAAGAAGTAGAGTGTGCAAAACTTTTGAGCGGCCCTGTACAAAGTATTTTACAGACAGCGATGCATTTGGCAGAGTGTCAAGATAAGTTCCAAGATAATTTGAACAATTTTTATGAATTTCACTGAAATGCTCACTTTTAAATCGAAATAGCTGCACGAAAGTGCCAACTCTTCAGAAAGCTATTATCAATTAAATTTTATTCGGTAAAGAATAGGTTAATGATCATCCTACTTTTGCCAGCAATAATTTGAACTACTTACACAAAACTTATTAACCGCGTAAGTTGTGCAGCTTACGAAAGCTTTAGCGACCCTGCCTTCGAAAATTTTATGAGGATTCATATAAAATTCATGTTAATAGCGCCATGTGTTACCAGATTTAGGTGTTAAACTCGTAAGTATTCGAGTCACATCGTACGCTGGCTGCTTTTGTTCTGGTTCCAAGAATATGAAATGACAAATATTTAACAAATGTGGTCTGTTTTATGAATTATTATTTTTACTCCATTTATTCGAATTAGAAAGGATTCCAAGAGACAAATCTCACTTATAAAGAAAATTAGTTACCATAATTGGTGACTTTGTTTTTTGTCGATGTAAACTGAGAAGATATTTCGACGCAAGAAAAATGTTAGCATGATTTTTACGACAGAGGTAAGACCGAATTGACGACGGACTCTCGAGATTGAACGAACGACTTAGGGAGGTCTGTTAGGAGTCAAGGGAGGGGAAGATGAAGGGAAGAAAAAAGAACTCGTTTCAGCTAGATTTGGTTAGATAATCCCTTCTTGTTGGTCGGGGATTTGGTGACGACGAAGAATTGTCGGGAATAATAATTTCAGACTTGTACCGGAGCTTTCGATAAATCCACCCAATTTCCAACTCTGCGGGGGAATAATCGAATTTTTAGATAAAAAGGTGCCTCGACATTGATTTCATTTGAATAATTCTACTTGGGATCGTGACCTAACTGACGAAATTTTCGTTTCGACCTTAACTCATGAATGATGTTGGTAATTGCTGTTCAACAACATTTTTAGCATACTTTACTTGTGAAGTGGAACACTTGACATACGTGGTCAACATTACATACATACGTGTATCTATCACACACATATGCTCTATGTTTACTGTATTTAATGAAGACAGTAACTGGTGCTAAACAACATTCTTAACATACTACACTTATGAAGTGGAATACTTTTGACATATGTGTTCGATATTACATATGTGTATCTATCAGACTCATATGTACTATGTTTAGTATATATGTAGTAATAGTAATAACTGGTGTTCAACAATATTTTTAACATACTCTACTTGTGAAGTGGAACACTTTTAACATATGTGTTCGACATTACATATGTGTGTCTATCAGACTCATATGTACTACAGTTTAGTGTATTTAATGAAGACAGTAATTGGTGCTAAACAACATTTTTAACATACTCTACTTGTGAAGTGGAACACTTTTGACATATGTGTTCGACACTACATATGTGTATCTATCAGACTAATATGTACTATGTTTAGTATATATAGTAATAGTAATAATTGGTGTTCAACAATATTTTTAACATACTCTACTTGTGAAATGGAACACTTTTGACATATGTGTTCGACATTACATATGTGTGTCTATGTCAGACTCATGTGTAGTATGTTAACTGTATTTAATGATTCTAGTAACGTGTTGAACAACATTTTTAACAAACTACATACATGAGGTGGTAGAATGTTTTCGCCATACGTGTTCTACATTACAACACATGTGTGTCTATTAGATTCATGTACACTTTAATATACATATTTGTATGAAATAGTCAGTAGGTCTAGATTAATCAAGGTTACATTAACTCGATAATTTTTTAGTTTGTTAGGAAGAAATGGCTTTTAAACAGTATTTAACAGTGCATCATTTGCGTCATTTGTTGCAAATATTCTTCATTGGAAATATTTTCATCTAGATTCAAGTAGTTCTTTATTGGAAATATTTTCATCATAACTTGTAAAATAGACAGGGATGAAAAATATCAACATCAAAATAAAAATTTGGCTATACTTCCGTATCATAGTTTTTTGATACTTTTCGATCATATCAGCAAACTTTTGCAACATTGTTTTACAGCCACCATAACCGAGCGAAATTGAATTTTCATCCCTGCTTTCATGTATCCCCGGTAATTGCTGCACGCTTTACCTAAATCCAGGTAGATCCGGCTGTTGCGAACGTTAAGACGCTCACGCTATACGTGTACACACACGATGTAATGAATTTGCGTGATGAAATACCTGCTTTTGATTACATTTGCCTGTGCTGCCTATATAATCTTACAATCTTCGGCTGTCGCTCGACGCAGTTCCGGTATCGCTTCAGCCAATTATCTGTGTTACCTTTGATGTCATCCACCGTGCATAGGTGTTTACTGTAAACAACCCGAACCTCTTTAACAAAGGATCTTTCGACAAATAGAGAAAGACAGCGCCGCTGTGACCCTGCATAACCTGTAGCCTTACCGTTTTCTTCCCTGACTCGAGAACCATTCACAAAGTCCTCGACAAAGAGTCGCTTTCAAATTGAAATTTTCCCTATCCAAAGAAATCGGCAAACGCTTCCAATTAAATCGGGGTAATACCCTTTTCGGAGTGTTTCTATAGAAGGATGAAAATGAACGTTCATGGGCCGGCCCGGTGTACAAAATACCATTACCGATGAAACTTAAGATGCGAAGTAGTTGTCGGTTCATTTTATATGGAGCTCATTATTTATTCAATGAAATATACATTCGTGCTTCGGCGAGGATGGCGAATAAATATTATTGTATACAGGTTAATTATGGTAAGTGGAGGATCTTTTTCGGGGAACAAGGTAGCCATTGTGGAAAATGGTACAGTAATATTGTAATTTCAGGGTTGTTAGTTTTGAGGGTAGTAGTTTCAAATTTACTAATTCTTTAATTTGGAGCTTTGAAAATTTGGGGCATTTGAAAAATGGGAATTTGTGATGTGGAAGTTTGAGGATGAGGGATGTCTTTGATGTTTGAAAAATTGGAAATTTGGGGTTTCGAGAATTTGAGAGTTTGAAGATTTGAGGATTTGAGGATTTCAAGATTTCAAGATTTCAAGATTTCAGGATTTGGGGATTTGAGGATTTGAGGACTTGAGGACTTGAGGATTTGAGGATTTGAGGATTTGAGGATTTGAGGATTTCAAGATTTCAAGATTTCAGGATTTGGGGATTTGAGGATTTGAGGATTTGAGGATTTGAGGATTTGAGGATTTGAGGATTTGAGGATTTGAGGATTTGAGGATTTGAGGATTTGAGGATTTGAAGATTCGAGAATTTGAGGATTTGAGGATTTGAAGATTTGAAGATTTGAAAATTTGGAAATTTGGGGATTTCAAGATTTCAGGATTTAAAGATTTGGGAGATTTGGGAATTTGGGGACTTCGGTTTGGGTATTTGAGAATTTGGAATGTAGAGAATTTTGATGTTAGGAATGAAGGATTTAGAAATTTGGAAATTTGGGCGATTTGAAATTTTGGAAGTTAGGTAATCTTGTATACAAAATTTAAGAATTTCGAAATTTAAGAATATGAGAATTTACAATTATATGTACATACGATGTACATACACATCATATACATGTATACACATATGATATACATCATATGCATACATCATATGCATACATCATATACTTCATATGCACATATACATATACATACATATGTATATCACATACTTGTACATGTACATATACATCATATGTGTAAAAGAATAAATACCTATTAAATACCTATTCCAAACTGTTGTATTAAACAGAATTCACGTTTCGAGTGTATCCGTTTAATATGTTAGCTCGCCTTCTTTCTTTTGTATTCGAGTTACTTTAAATGAATGTGCAAACTCCTTCGTAAATTTATCGAAGCTCTTTTAACGACTTAATCCCTCGATCGATATAATGCTCTATGCCGTAAAAGGAAGATAAAAGGGTAAGAAAGGAAAAAAGAGAAATGACGAGAGCCAACGAAGAGACGAAGCCCAGCAAAATTGTTGCAAGGGTTTACTTTAATCTGATCCATGGTTCTGGAAATCGTAAAGACCGTTCACCACGAAGATGGCTTAAAACATGAACGTGAGAGAGTTACGAAGTCCCCGATGAGACTTTGTGGCTTTCTGTTAGCGCCCCTTGTACAAAGTTCCTTCTGACAAGATTTCATTTTACATTTCTCAATTTCTGCGAACAATTCTTGCTCTTTGTCAATTGGGAATTTTCTCGGTTTGCTATCGTTGTATTTCGGGTTTGGGAATTTGGTCGAAATGCAAATGAAACATCCTTTTAGATGTGTACGAACTACTTTATTTCGTATGGATTAAACTTATTTTCCTAACAACAAAATTCTCTCGTTTTTTTTTAAGGTGATACACATACATCGCTATATATACACACAGTTGCTTCTCTGTACAGCAGAGTTTGAATTACGCGTAAACGGAACTTCAATGTGTGACAGTGCTCTCTACGAGTACATTTGAACGAAGCTTTTGATGATTAAATTATAATTTTTCCCAAAGATATGATATGCTTTAACTTTGATAATTTACTTTTTTAGAAAATTCACAAAATATGTAATTTCCATATGTTTCCAATATCGTGTATTAGTGCAAGGAGGTGCTCCACGGTGCCTAAACTACTTGATACCTTTTTAATTACATGTAATGTACTTTTGTGGGATTTGTTAATACTCTTATAAAGCGTGGTGAAGGCAAAAAAGTGCGAATCAAAACATATGAAAACGGTCGTTCAATTGAAACGGTGAGCGAGTCAGTAGAGTGAGAGCCATGGCGCTATGTAATCTACGGTGACATTCGCGTAAGCCACTATAGTGGACCGTCGTACAGGGAGATGTCCGCGAGAGCCACTATAGCGGCGCGTCGTGCCTAACAGGTTGAAACTTGATGTTTATAGGAAATGTCCATCTAAACGGTTCGTTATTGTACTTAATAAAAATAATTGTTAATTGTTATAATTGTTGTTAAATAATAATCAACAATTTTGTACTATGATAATTCTGCTAAATAATAGATGAGACGATTTTCTGACAACAAACCAATTTATACTAAAAATTATTAAAATTTTATACAGTCATTTTCATTAAAGTTCAGGCTTCAAATTCATGTATCAGTCATGAGTTTAATTTTCGATTTTTCTATGAATTTGATCTCTACGTCATCAAATTGACTTTCGATGTTTCAAATTCGATAATAATCGACGGAGATGATAATAACACTGTGATGAAACGATTACAAAATAAAATGGAAATAAAATTTCGCGTATTACGCCGATGAAACTCATCGTTTCGTGGTGGAAAAGTGTTCTGAAGACGCACACCTAGCTACGTCCCGTAAATTTAATTGACGTCTTCGCCCTCCGTTTCTCCCGTCGTTCCCACGCTCCTTGTTACGCGCTGGATTATTAATAAATCTCTCGTGCCATTTAGAATGAAGTCTGACAAATAAAAAGCGACGAGTAAGAATGATGGTCGGTAATGACGATGATTCACAGATTTTCGACTGCCACGAAGCGTACGAAGGGATAAAGATTAAAACGGTTTTCATGTATTTTTCATTTAGTGAAATTCGTGTTCTCGTTCGAACCAATTCTTATTGATTTCCTATAATTTACCTTTTATGTACTAAACCATATTTTTAATACCATTATAGTTTGTTTCAGTTGACAAAATTGACTTTGTTTAATTAAGTTGCTGATACAATCAATTATTAACACAATTATTATTGTAATCAATTATTGTCACAATTAATTATTATCATTGATTAAGTGTTATTATCATTGTATTATAATTGGTCATTTTTTCATACTAAATGCAATTTATATTTTTTTAAAAATTACTTTCAACCGGAAGCCTGTTCATTACGTTAGAAATACAAGATCGAATAAATACAGATGAAAGTATTTACTTTTTGCAACTGATTTTGTAGAAATCACAGTGAAAGAACGAAACAGTATTTCACATTTTGCCCCCGTTCAATTTTGCAGTCTGTATTATTAATTATACGTGCAGCGATATGCGGAGAATTAATTATTTACGCGTTGAACGCCATTCGTAACCGATATCATAAATTTAACGAAACCCAATAACTAATATTAGTAATATTCACGCTGCACCGTCGTTGTAAAGTGGTAAGTGAAAAGTTTTAATTGTAATGTTGAATTTGCATATTAAAATGGCAAAAATAAATTTATAAAAAGTCGATAACGTATACCGATGTCGGTAATAAGATGTCGATAATTATGAATGTTAGATTATCGATTATTTATACGATGCCAGTCGCTTCAATTTAGATTCGCAAATGTTAAATAAAATAATTCTAATATTCTCTTTCGTTCTTGTTTCCTTCGTAAACTTTCTGATTGCACACGGATATATCAAGTTATTTAAGTGGTTCTTCCTAAGTCTTTCTTAATTATAAATGTATGTATAAAGTTTATTTAAAAGTTATAAGTGTTTAATTCTATTATTCAGTATCTATATTATTAATTTTATATATTCGTTTAATATCCATACCATATTCCATTATGTAAAGTGCATAGATTGTGTTTTGAATAATTACAGTTATGGCATACCGCAGTACACGTGTTTATTTTCATTGCGGCATTTATCGTTTATTGCGTCGACATTGCGTGTCATCCAACTTGTGCCGCTTTCGCATATCGTTGTTTATCTAAATATAATTACGCACTTGTATTTGTTAAAGGTGTTTTGAAACAAAATATGGAATCTGTGGTAATACACGTAAATATTGGCATGATGTTGCAATGTAAATTGTGTAAATGTTGCAATATTATGTACATAAAGAACAAGATTATTATAAGACTGGAAGATTAATATAAATTAAGGTGAATGCAGGTCAATTTTTTTTTATGGTAATTTTTTACATTATTCTTTTTTAAATATTATGTTACGATATTTTTTTTAATTTTATGTTTATCTTTGAGTTAGCTTTAACTTTAACTTTAATTTTAACTTTTGTAATTTTAGATTTAAACAATTCTTTATTGTATTAGTGCTTTAATTAATTGCTTAATTCTGTATTTTAGTTTCAATATACTTGCATTTTCTATATAAATTGAAAGATAAAAGAAATCTATTTCACTAAACAATTGAATTTGTGTTGATGCATGAAGTGGAGTATAACAGTTCATATGTAATAATATATTAATATTTGTTACACTAATATATTGTATATTAGTCATTTTTAATATTATGTACATCCTATAGTAGTATATTATTATATTACTGATATATCGCATATTAATTATCTCAAATATTAATAAACAATATATATACGAATCGTTACATATGAACATGATATATGAATCTCCAAGAAGTATACACTCATTCAAAATCTATAAATTCTCCACATCACAACTAATATAAAGTTACATTATCATTTTGGGATAGAAATAATTGAAAATTAAATATGTGCTAATGAGCAATATTAATTACAAACTACAAATTAGTTCGTAATTGATCAGTAATTTGTTTGCAATTAATTTGATTCGCCTGTTCTGAACTAGCAGAGGTTTTGTAATATCAATACTGTTGAAATGTTAATATCATTTCATTAAACTTTAAATTAAACATTCTTATATCAAAAGTATCATTTTGAAATTTATTTGACGTCTAATAGCCTGGGTTATCAGATTTAATTTTTATTTTTTTCTGTATCATTGCTTCCACTTTAGTTTGTTTCCCTAACATTGTATTTTGTTTGTATATACAGGTTTTCTCAAAACTATTGTGGGTCCTTGAAACGGGGGGTGGCCGACGCGATTCTGAATAAGATTTCCCTTTGCAAGAATGGGGTTTGGGGCATCGTTTTTGAATTATTAAGGAGAAACACGTACCAATCAGAGCACGCGTAATCCTTGCGCTGGGATTGGTGAATTACCACGAGTGGAATTACTACGTACGGAATTACCACGCGTCGAATTACCACGCGTTGAATTACCACGCGTGGAATTACTACCTGTCGAATTACAACACGTCGAATTACTACGTGTCGAATTACCACGTATCGAATTACCACGCGTCGAATTACCACGTATCGAATTACCACGCGTCGAGTTACTACGCGTCGAATTACCACGCATCGAATTACCACTTATCGAATTTTCACGTATCGAATTTCCACGCGTCGAATTACCACGCGTCGAATTACTACGCGTCAAATTACCACGTATCGAATTACCACGTATCGAATTACCACGCGTCGAGTTACTACGCATCGAATTACCACATATCGCATTTCCACGCGTCGAATTACTACGCGTCGAATTACCACGCATCGAATTACTACGCGTCAAATTATCACGTATCGCATTACCACGCGTCGAATTACCACGTATCGAATTACCACGCGTCGAATTACTACGCGTCAAATTACCACGTATCGAATTACCACGCGTCGAATTACCACGCATCGAATCACCACGCGTCGAATTACTACGCGTTAAATTACCACGTATCGAATTACCACGCGTCGAGTTACCACGTTTCGAATTACCACGCGTCGAGTTACCACGTTTCGAATTACCACGCGCTGAATTACCGCGCATCGACTTATTGATCCGTGTTTTTCCTAATAATTCAAAAACGAAGCTTCAAACTCCATTTTTGCAAAGGGAAATCTTATTCAGAATCACGTTACCTACCCCCTATTTTAGGGACCTACACAAATTGTGAGATATCCTGTATATCAGAGCACTTACTATCAATAAAAATTAAGAATGTTAATTTTAACAATAAACGACTCATCACAATTTGAAAGATGGAGAGAACATAATTTTCTAAAGTTCTTGTAGAAATGAAACTGTATAACGTAATTTTGTAACAAAATTCATAAAACCATCGAGCGTCGCTAACCCAGCAGTCGATGCGACGTTAAAAAAGAAAAAAATGGTAATTTCTTCGGTGAAATAATAGCATTCTATTTTATGTTGAAGGTCTATTGTTTAAACGCAGTTTTTAGTGTTCAGGTTCATTTCAATTATATTTATCCCAAAATTCAACAAACGGAACATAATACCGCGTTAATTAGGAGACTTCATTTCATTTGTGATCCCATTTTCACGAAGCAACGACCGAAGCTCACGGTGATTAATGCGCGAGAGAAATTTAAATGAGATGATATATACAAAATTACAGAAAATTTATGAAATTACTGAAACCTTGCCTGCGTTTGGTGGGCAGCGTTACAAATTTAATTTGAAACGAAAGAAAGAAAAAACATTCGGGGTGCCATTAACATTCCGTTAACAACTTAAAACAGCAAGTTGAATAATTGCGTCGGAAAATTATGATGTGTTATACGAGACAAATTTTAACGAGAAAATACGAACAAAATTATACTGAATGTGTAAAATTATTAACGCGTTAACTATTCGGATGACACGCGGTGACCGACATAACAATTTTAATTTAATCGAACAATGAAACAATAAAGCGGAACAAGAGGCAGAGTAATTAATATTTAAGCTGAACTATTCAAGTGAAGAACTTAGAGATTTTGTCTTCAGTAATTATTATCGTATCGTTTCGAATGCGTTCGAACATATTTGTTTTAATTTGTAGCTGCAAACATTAATAAATCAGGATTCGTTGTGGCAGTAAACGAATCAATATTATATTCTCAATTAGTGAACCGTTTATAATGGAACTGCGTTAAAATTCATTTTTTGAAGAAAATTTAATTAAAATTTAATATTTTAATATTTAATATTTTATTAGCTATTTAATTAAAATTTAATATTTTATTAGCTTTTGGTTTTCAATAATCTAAAAATAGTAGTAAATCAAATTTTGCAAAAATAGTATTTACGTTATAATATTATTGCATGATATAAAATAACAAATAATATTATTTGTAAATATTATTTTGTGAAAATAAAATGGTTGTTCAGTTATTCTAAACAAGTTAATTCATTTTTGTATAATTTTGTTTAAACATGTAAAATTTGAAAATTTTACTAAATTTCTAATTTCTTTCTAATTTTTCTAAAATTCTCATCTCCCTTATGGGAATTTGGGATTTGATAGTTGGGGGGTTTAAAGACTTGGAAGTTTAGGAATTTGGATATTTCATAATTTAGAAATTCGGAAATTTGGAAGTTTGGAAATTTAGGAGTTTGGGAATTTAGGAGTTTGGGAACTTAGGAATTTGGGAATTTGGAGAATCTGGGGAATCTGGAGAATTTGAGGAATTTGGGAATTTGGGAATTTAGGAATTTGGAAATTTAGGAGTTTGAGAACTTAAGAATTTGGGAATTTGAGGAATCTGGGGAATCTGGAAAATCTGCGGAATTTGGGGAATTTGGGGAATTTGGAAGTTTGGAAATTTAGGAGTTTGGGAATTTAGGAGTTTGAGAACTTAAGAATTTGGGAATTTGGAGAATCTGGGGAATTTGGGGAATTTGGGGAATTTGGGGAATTTTGGGAATTTGGAAATTTGGGAATTTGAAAATTTAGGAATTTGAGAATTTGGGAATTTAAAATTTGGGAATTTGGGAATTTGGTAAATTGGAGTTTAGAAATTTAGAAATTTAGAAATTCAGAAATTCAGAAATTAAAAAATTCATAGTTTTGAAAATTTATAATGTTAGAAATTTAAAAATTAATAAATTGAACCGTTCATGATTAAAAAAATTTGAAAAAAAAAAAAAACAGTAAGGTAAAAGTACCAGTAGTTGACCATGTACCAGTAGTTGACCATTTTGTTTAAAAAATGATGAAATAAGGTTTGTATAAGTTGCGCACTTCAGATGATAGTGACTTTTAGATGCCACGACATTTGTTGTTTAAATTTTGGAACAATTGCGCGTGAAGTAAAGTGTGTCTATTAGCAGCGAATATCCGAGTGCAATAAGGTAAGTAATGTGCCGATATATTTCTATTTCCTTAACGATTCTGTTAAGAATAGCTCTATAGTCCAGATAAAAAATTTATATGTTGCGAACATTTTGTGAATAAATCAGTTACTGTGTAAGCGCTTACAATGTTTTATCAATTTAATAAATACATTGTTTTTGTCATTCTAACTTAAAAAAACAATAGTTTTTTAATGGTCAACTTTTGGGTATTGTTAATGTACAACTTTCAGAAGTTGACAGGCATGGAAGTGAATAGTGGCTACTTCACTATTTCACTATTTTACTATTTTACTATTTTACTATTTTACTATTTTACTATTTCACTACTTTACTATCATACTGCTATAGTGTTTTGCGATTTTCATATTTTACTATTTTATTATTTTGCATCTTTGCTCTTTTCCTATTTTCTTGTTTTCCATCTTTCCTCTTTTTCTCTTTTGTCATTTTGTTATTTTGCTATTTTACTATTTTACTAGTTGATTATGGAAGTGGCCAGAGAAGCCCGACGTGTTGGACTACAAATGGAATGCTGTAGTTTCTCATATTAATGAGCCCACCAAAGCAAGCAGAACTCGTAATGTTTATTCTGTTCCTGCGTTGAATGTTTTATTCAATTAATTTGGTTAATTTCGTCGTTTTATTGTTTAAATATGATTTGTACTGCTTATTGTTAAAATTAAACGGTAATAAACTGATTTCCAGCATTAGTCTTTTAACCTTGCTTCGAATATAAGTGGTCAACTACTAACGAAAAGAGGTGGTCAATTACTAGTTTTTTCCTTTTCAAGAGTGGTCAACTACTGGATCATTTTCCGAATTCTCAAAAATATTTACCAAACTTGTATAACTTTACTTTTTTTAAAAAGTGGTCTTGGTACATAATCTGAAGGGTTTAACGAACGTCTCCATGCATTGATTCTCGCCATTTATTGATAAAGTAAAGGGTTACCATTGTTTCCGTAGAAAATTTCTCTTAACTGGTCAACTACTGGTACCTTTACCTTAATTTGCAAACTTTTAAATTATTAAACCAAAAATTTAGAAACCTCAAAAATTTGACGAATTAATAATTAAAAAACTTACAATCTCCCCTCGCAGCGTCAAATTGACCAGAATTAACACTGTAAAACCAATAAAAGTGACATTATATTACCGACAGGACCTGACAGGCCCCCAGCATGAATTAACAATATCGAAATTCTCTACAGTATTATTTCACATCATAAATTCATTACAAGTCCTCGAGGGCTGACGTTAAACCGTACGAATCCAATTTGAATTATCACGTAAAGCCACGAGACGTGGTCATAATTCAAAGGGAGCGTTGCGTTTAAGGGGAAAAATGACTATGAACAAAAGAAGCACTATTTTCCCAATCGTGTATTCGTCGAATGGCGGTCGGCCGAGAAACGGCGGGGGATTTGAATAATCATGCGAGACAATGAGCGGCGGGAGTGGTTGGGCTCTTTGATATACCAACTTATTGTTTAAGAAACGAGCAAATATTAATGCAGCTTATTACTCCAACCAAAGAGTTTCGCCCCTTGTTTGCTACCCACTTTGCGCCAGGGACCAACGAACAGTGAAAGTGTCTGCGAATCGGACGAAAATTAACTGCCGGCACAATCGGTTCGACAGAGTCGACCGAGACTAAGTGATTAAACGGACATTAATATTTGACGACCAATTAACAGCGGCATTGTCATGGAGAAAAGTCTGCAGGCTGTTTCAGTTTCGTTGCTTAATGACGGCCAGACATTCACATGAAACCACTGCGCAATTTTGAACATAAACACAATTGGCGTTTACATTGCTTTGTGGAAGTATTGAATGTTTGGGTAGATATTTTATGTGTTTATGAATGAAGGTTAATTTCTGTGGTATGTAATCGAATTTTGTTATTGAATATACAGGGTGCTACCTGTAACGCTACTCATTATTTTTCTTCAACTTGCAGCCACCCTACGAAAGAAAGTTTAGAATATTTGCAGGATTTAAAGCACACAACAAATGTTAGCAAAGCAAATGTTGAAAACAGTTTGTTTTTTTTTCTTTTTAGCAAAGTCAAGGTCACCGTGGGTTACAGGTGACACCCTATATGTATGTTTGATTTTGGACATTTAGAGTTGTACTTCATGTGGTTAAAATGCAATTTTGTGCAGGTTGTCGAGAGATTTTGGATTCTGGGTATTTAAGGAGACGGAAATTTATAAATTTGGAGAGTGAATAATTGATGAAGAAATTTAATAATTTAGCAGTAAGGAAATTTAATAATTCGAGTGAGGAAATGTAATTATTCACAGATGAAGAATTTTATTAATATAGAAGTGGAAATATTTTGATAATTTTTAAATGAAGAAATTTAATTACTTGAAAATTAAGAAATTTAATAATTTACAAGCGAAGGAGTTTATTAATTTAAAACTGTAGAAATGTAATAACTCACAAACTCACCTTAATAATTGCCTCGTTAATTTAGAAACTAATAGAAATTTGGATATTTGAAAATTTTTCTGAATTTTCACTTCTCTTCCAATTTCTCCAAAATTCCCATTTTTCTTTTGGCAATTTGGAATTTTATAGTTGGGGAATTTAGGAATTATCATTATGCAATGCAATCAATACAATTATCAATGCAATCATTAATACGGATCGTCGATGTTTCCATAAATTCTAATTATCAAAACTAAAATTTCACATTTTAATTAATTATGAAATTTGATATAGAATTATACTGAATATTGAATATTTAGAAATATAATTTAAATATTACAATTTAATTTGAACTTAATTTAACATTGAAAGCAATTTAAATACAATTCACTATTAAACATATTCGAGACATAAATTGTGGCATACTGTCACTGTCGCAAACCAAATGTTAACTGCATTATTTCTTAGTTTCCCCAAAAGAACTCCAAAAATCGAGGTACACACCAGGAACAAATGCAATTACTTTAAAAAAGAAAAGAACAACCGAAATTGAAGTAAATGAACCAATTTAAATGTTAGTTCTCGGTTACCAGCGTTCAAGGAAAATTTTAATTAACGGAATTCCGTTCTATCAACTTTATTTCTGCCGTGATTCTTATACATTTTTCCCCGAGCGTAATTTGCATGATCTCTTCCCATTTTACCGGCTGAATAAATGAGAGATTTCCCTAAATGCAAATCCAGGTTCGGTATGCGGTTACGGCTACAATAAAAGTCGTTCAAGTAATCTCGGACACTTATGTCGGAAAAGTGCTTTCGGCTGGTGAAGAAAGTCATTTCATAGCTGCGGCGTTACAGCAATAATTGAAACTCCATCGTTCTTAATCGTCTGCCAGTTACATAAAAATGTGGGATCAAGTGGGCTCTCAGGGAATCCTTGCACGCACATTACCTCTCGTTTGCATTCAGTTTGGATCTTTCAAATTATCATTCTAACGTGCCGAACAGTTTCTTTGATAGACTCCAATATCAGTAACGTTCCGTTGCATGAATATTCGTGATGTTTGTATAAAAAGATTCTCGGAGAGACGATTTACATACGCTTTTTAGGAATATTTTTCTGTTTTGCAAAAATGGGAGTTTAGGGATTTTGAGATGATGGGTGATGGGTATAGGAGTTTAGAAATTTTAGAGTTTGGGGGTTTAGAAATTTGGAGAGTTTGGGGATTAACAGATTTGGGCATTTAGGAGGATTAGAAGTGGAGTGTATAAGAATTTAAGACGTTTGGAATTAACAGATATGAACATTTAGGAGGAATAGAATTGGGATGTATAGAAATTTAGGAAGTTTGTGATTAACGGGGATGAGGGTTTAGGAATTTGAGAATTTGGGGTTTTAGGAATTTGGAGAGTTTGTAATTAACAGATGTGGGTATTTAAGAGGATTAGAAGTGGGGCCTAGAGGAATTTCAGACTCGAATTAACAGATATGGGAATTTAGAAGGAGTAGAATTGGGGTGTATAGGAATTTAAGACGTTTGGAATTAACAGATATGAGCATTTAGGAGGAGTAGAATTGAGCTGTATAGGAATTTAAGAGGTTTGTGATTAACAAATGTACGAATTTAGCAGGAGCAGAATTGGGATATATAGAAATTTAGGAAATTTGTGGTTAACGAGGATGAGAGTTTAGAAATTTGAGAATTTGGGGTTTTAGGAATTTGGAGAGTTTGTAATTAACAGATATGGGAATTTAGGAGGAGTAGAATTGGGGTGTATAGGAATTTAAGACGTTTGGAATTAACAGATATGGGCATTTAGGAGGAGTAGAATTGGGCTGTATAGGAATTTAAGAGGTTTGTAATTAACAAATGTGGGAATGTGGGTGTATAGCAATTTAGAAACTTCTAAATATATACATTTAGATATTTGATAATAATGACCAAAAGAATTTAGGAAGGGAATATTGCGAACTTAGAAAATTTAAGATTTGAGCTATTAGATGTTCAGAAATTTGAGGATCAGGAAATTCGACTCTTTGAAAATTTCAAAAATATAGAACTTAGAGTTCAATATCAAAATTTCGTAAAACTGCAAAATCAACAAATATCTGCCTTTAAGTATTTGACAACTTTCACGTTTCTATTTTCCGAATTTCCAAATTTCTATCAATAATTAATAATGAATTTTCAAATTTACAACCATGGAACAAAGATCTCAAACTTATTCAAATTGAATACCAGAAAGAAGAACTTAAAATCTGTTAGAAAAGACTAATCTCCTTTACTCTCTCTGTCACATACGATTTTTTCTTATATCAAGATTAGTAATAGATCGGCTTATTTCAATCGCGCTTGACGTTAACCGTGAGAAATTCAATAAAAATTGCTACCCAGGTACTTCGCGTGTGTAGTTTCTTTTTAAAGGCCATAACAGATACACCGGTCATATCCACAGTTTCACGATTCATCCGGCCACAATCTTTATTTGCGTTCGAGAGTATCGGTTCGATATTAA
This sequence comes from Megachile rotundata, assembly GCF_050947335.1. Taxonomy (NCBI): domain Eukaryota; kingdom Metazoa; phylum Arthropoda; class Insecta; order Hymenoptera; family Megachilidae; genus Megachile; species Megachile rotundata. The sequence continues at coordinate 7,081,150 of NC_134989.1, forward strand.
AAGAGATCGATTCGTTCGGTTTTATCATTTGATGTATCGTACGTCAGGTCGTAAATATTCCTGGAGATTTCGACCTCGGACTTTCGTAATCCTGAAATATACGAGGAAATAAATCGATTGCTCGTGCGTATTTTTGGTGGTTTTCTGCGATTTAACAGGAGCTAAGAATTACGGTTTTTTACAGAAGAAATAGATATCGAATTGAATGTACGGAATAAAAAAGTTCTGCCAGAATTTACTGTTCTTATAAATAGAGTCTAGGAGCTTTCTTTAAAATATGTTTTTTTATTGGTTATCATGCTTTCTTTAACTCTCTTTCTTTAGAGAGAAAAATTTGTGTAAACTGACGTTTCGAGGATGTTCATTTTTATATTGTTTTTTATTTGTTTGTTAGTAACTATGTATTATCTATTAAATTGTCTTTCATGTGACATACTTTGATATCTGTATAGTGAGATAATCACTTTTAAATAATTATTTATGAATAATTTATGAAAATTTTCTAAATTAATAGCGTCATGGATATAATTAATAATAGTATAATATTTTTAGTAAATGATTATTATAAATTATAACAAACTAGTACATTAGTAAACATATTCATTATAAATTAATAAAATATATTTACTACAATTATGGTTTTAAATATTTGGTTTAAAATATTTTTTTATTGTTTGTGAATTTAGAAAAATATTTTATATTTCCAAATTATTATTAGAATTCATGTGAATTTCAAGCTATTATTTATTTGTGCAATTTGTAAAAATTTGTTGGTAAAATTGTTATACACATTTGTCTTGAAAAAATTCGTATAACAGATATAACACAAAATTTGCAGATAAATAGAATAACATTACAATAAAATATATTACATTGCATAAATAATAATAGTCGATTAATGCAATGTAAAGCACAGTAAATGCTATTTTGCACTATTTCATCGCCCCAAAATTGTGTCAGACTCTCCATTTCCAAATGTACCCTTTAACATGTAATAATTCATAATCGATCGACGACGATAAATACTTTAAATATGATATTTTGCGAAATCGCGCGAAGTGTAAATGCTTTCCGACATTTGGCCAAACAAATGTAAAGTGTTGCGTGACAGTAAATCTGTGGTCAGTTGAATCACCGATGTAAACGTGGCGGTTACCGTTTGAATGGCTGGCATGTATGGAATTGGGAAAATGGTAGAAAACTCGTTTAGAATTTCCATTTTTCATACAGTTACACGGTACTAATACATTAACAAGATAACAAATAGAACAATTTTCCTGATTTATTGAATAAATATATTCCGTTCTTTGTCGAGACAGAACATTTATTGTATTTTTGTATTTTTTAAAGAAATACAAAATGTTCACTATTTTTTTAATGTAACATAATTTCAATATAATTTCAGTTTATATGGAAACATGTATTGAGACGTAATAATCGGGAAATTTTTTAATATATATTTAGGTATCTAAATATTCGACGCGTGGTAATTCGATACGTGGTAACTCGATGCGTGATAATTCGACACACATTATTCTGTACGTGGTAATTCGACGCGTTGTAATTCGATAAGTGGTAATTCGACGCGTGGTAATTCCATACGTAGTAATTCCACGTGTGGTAATTCAACGCGTGGTAACTTAACGCGTGGTAATTCGATACGTGATAATTCGACGCGTGGTAAATTAACGCGTGGTAATTCGATACGTGGTAATTCGACGCGTGGTAATTCCATACGTAGTAATTCGACGCGTTGTAATTTGACTCGTAGTAATTCCACGCGTGGTAATTCAACGCGTGGTAACTCAACGCGTGGTAATTCGACACGTGCTAATTCCATACGTAGTAACTCCATGCGTGGTAATTCAACGCGTGGTAATTTAACGCGTGGTAATTCGATACGTGGTAATTCGACGCGTGGTAATTCGATACGTGATAATGCGACGCGTTGTAATTCGATGCGTGATAATTTGACGCATAGTAATTCGATACGTGGTAATTCAACGCGTGGTAACTCGACGCGTGGAAATTCAACGCGTGGTAATCAACGCGTTAGGTAATATGTACTTAGGTATCTGTTTCTTCTCAGCTCTGAAGACTTTTTGAAAAATAAATTCATTCAGAATAAACATTTCTGAAGTATTAAACTTGCGTTAAATTTATGTGATCCGAAAATTGACCGCCTAAAAACTTAATAGTGACTTCTTTTCTCTACACAATTTCTTTGCAATGTATTTATCTCTACATTTATTGCAAATAAACAGAAAGGATTGAATTGTAAAGATAACTGCTTCAGACTGTCATCGATTCAATATCCACTGCATTCTTCTTCTCCCTATTCTCACCCCTCATTTCCTACTGCAACTCCTATTTTCTCTCATTTGATACTGTCTATTTTTATCTCTCATTCAATACACCTCTATTTTCGTCTCTCATTTGAGTCCTCTATTTTTATCCCTCATTCGATACAGTATCCCCTATTTCTATCTCTCATTTGATGTCCTCCACTTTCATCTCTCGATGCACTGTCCTCCATTTTCATCTGCCACGATCAGATGCGTAGATGTACGAATAAAACTACCGTGTATAATCAGAACCTCTCTTACCATCGGCAAACAACGTGAAATTCTTTTTAACGCGCCATCGCGAAATCACTTCGGAGCTTATAGCCGATTCAATTTCCCTGGCATTGGTTAATACCGAGCCGCTTGATGTCGGTGCTTTCCTATAACCCGGATCGATCTTCGAAGTTTCAGCAGCAAGAGAGTAAAAGCCGTGCACGAACATGTCGCGAACGATTTTACGGAGCCATCGGTTTCAATTATTACGGTGGTCAGATAGTCGTGACAGTTTCACACGAATACAAACGACTACACTTTCGCGTTGCTCCTCGGTTCTCAATAATTTTCGACCGTTAATTTGTCGAAGCCCGGCGTTGGCCGGAAGTATAGCCGCGTAAATAATGAAGTCAATTAGCGAGACTAATTATTTTTCGAAGGCTGCCGCTTTGGGACGTCAATCATTTATGAGGCGGGGCCGCGGGGAACGAGCGTCATTGTTGCTCGACACCAGATTTTCGCTGTTCCATATTCACGAAGAAAGAATTCGCCCGTCACTCGAACGTGTTACACCTGATTTCGCTTTGAACGATACCGCTTCTGGAAAAATTCGAATATTCCATCAAACTAATGTGCCGACGCAAAGTTTCACGAAATCTGCAGTTGGATCTTTATTTTTGTAGGGATGGGTAATCAATACTAGCAGAGCTCGATTGTTGACGTTTACTTTGCTATTTTTGTTGTAGACTTTTCACTTTGCACCTTCGTCTCCACACAATTTCCTTACAAAGCTATACCCTTTACTTTGTACCTAACTATTTAACATTTCAACACAATTTGCTATTTTTTATCACTAAGCGTATTTATTTACTTTGAAATTAACAGTGGAATTGAAAAATAAATAAATTAACATTAATTCTCTATTTCAACGAAAATCAAGCCTGTTAAATTACCATAACAAATTGTGAGACTTCTGAACGGATCATTTGATTTCTACCCTCATTTAGCTTATAATACCGAGTTAACCTCGTGACGCAGTTACAGTCCAAATGTGACAATCCTAAATTTGCATAAAGATCGTGTTTCCAATACCAATTTGTATAATTGAAGCTCTAAAGTACACCTATTTCAACGTTCTTTATTTCAACTGTAATTTTGTAGCTCTGACGCAACCGCCAAAAAATTTGTGGGTTAAGGTGTCAAAGAAGTATCCACACATATTTTTGCATACACGTTGTTTACTCGATTATCCGTTGGTTCATAAAAGTCGCAATTTACTTCTTCCCCCTAGCCAGACAAACAAAGCATTTACAATAATGGTTGACAGCAACGATGGCTATTCGCTGTAAATTTTTCAGAAGGAATAGTCAGGCCATAAAAAGTTTTATGCTCACGGAGCTGGCAAAGCGAGTAAAGTTTCAACGTTTCACGTTGCGAATTTCTTACTCTGGTAGCAACGGAATCCGTACTTCGGTTCTTTTTCTTTTTCATACTTTATTGCGAAGACACGTACCTATGAGTTTTCTGAACAATGTACTCGCAAAAGTACCTTTGTATGAGATCTGCCATACCTATTGCTAAGATTTTCTTACGATCCACTTCGCAACAATTCTCCATTCGCTATAACATATTTATCGGGTGATGCTGCAATCATTTGTCACTACGTTCTTACATGAGCAATTGTTTATTTTACTGTACTTTATTATTGTGCATTTTATTTAATTTATATTTATATATTTTACTATATATACATTTTACTATATTTATTTACATGTTTTACTTTATTTTACTGTATTTGTATTTGCATATTTTATTATATTTTACTGTATTTGTATTTACGTATTTTATTATATTTTATTGTATCTTACTACGGTACATTCTACTATATTTATGCAGATATACAGGGTGTCTTACAACTAGTGTAGGTCCCTGAAATGGGGGGTAGCTGACGTGATTCTGAATAAGATTTCCCTTTGCAAAAATGCGGTTTGAAGCTTCGTTTTTGAATTATTAAGGAAAAACACGGACCAATCAGAGCACGCGTAATCCTTGCGCTGGGATTGGTGAATTACCACGAGTGGAATTACTACGTATGGAATTACCACGTATCGAATTACCACGCGTCGAATTGCCACGCGCAGAATTACCATGCGTGGAATTACTACTCATCGAATTACCACGCGTCGAATTATCACGCGTAGAATTACCACGCGTCGAATTGCCACGCGCAGAATTACCATGCGTGGAATTACTACTCATCGAATTACCACGCGTCGAATTATCACGCGTAGAATTACCACGCGTCGAATTGCCACGCGCAGAATTACCATGCGTGGAATTACTACTCATCGAATTACCACGCGTCGAATTATCACGCGTAGAATTACCACGTGTCGAGTTACCACGCGTTGAATTACCACGTATCGAATTACCATGCGTCAAATTACCACGCGTCGAATTACCACGTATCGAATTACCACGCGTCGAATTATCACGCATCGAATTATCGCGTATCGAATTATCACGCGCAGAATTACCATGCGTGGAGTTATACGCATCAAATTACCACGCGTGGCGTAAAATTACCATGCGTGGAATTACTACGCATAGAACTACCACGCATCGAATTACTACGCGTAGAATCTTTATTTTATATGATCTATATTTTTCTGTATTTTACTATGGTACATTTTATTATATTTATACAGGTATATTTTATTGTATTTGTCTATAGCACATTCTGCTATATTTATACTATATTTATTCATTCGGTTATATTTAAATATTTTACTACAGCTATATTTACACATTTCACTAATTTTACTATACACATTTTAATATATTTTCATTTTTTATATTTTACTATATTTTATTACATTTTTCAACTACACTTGATTCTCATCATTTTGAATGTGCCTCTTCTTCAAACGTGAATTTCAAAATATTTTAAATAAAACCGTCATAGTATTCAGTCATGTTCGTTTTATTATAAAATAGTTACTTTTCATGATACTTGCCTTTTCGTATCAGTGCTATTATAAAAAATGATTGTCACAGTAAAGAATCTTTCAATGTATTATAAAATGTTACATCTGTTATGCAAAGCAAAATAAATTAAGCTGTGTAAGACATGTGCAAAATTTCATTTTGATGAACATTATTATTAACATTATATACAAGTAAAATATATTAGAGTTTATGCAGATTTTACTTTCCAGTTACGAAATAATATACAAAGTTTCAATGTGTTAATATCGGTGAAATTATTATGTAGTCTTTTTGATTGAACATTATACGTTGATAATAATAATTAATAAAGTATTTCGCATTAATTTTATCCTAACGAGTGATACGCAACAGCCTGATAATATTCGTGTGATATAAACCGTGCACAGTTCCATGATTAAAAGCTCCGTCATTTTTTTGTCTGCCACATTTAGCGGCTCAAAAATGCGAGGATTATAACTTTCAGTCGTTGCTGCACGTTTCGCCGATCTTTTATTTTACGCGGAGTCGCGCACATAGGTTTAATGAACATTTAATTGCAACAGTACTTTGTTCCCCTCTTTTCCGTTTGTCTGACAATCTCGCAATCCACCCTCTCACCTGCTCCTCTTCTCCTTTTTTCCCTTGTTACATTGTTAATTCCTCAAATCTGCTCCAGTTTAATGAGCTAATTATTTTGCATGCTGTTTACTTACCGTGAACACGAAGACACTGTATTTCGATAAACCGAATAAGCAGTTTTCGTACAAATTCGGCGCATGTGTACGTGATTCATCTTTTTAGGTCGTTTCGACGCCCTTTTTGCTTCTCTTTTACGTTTTAAACACATGTTTTCTATTTACATCGCATACAAAACAAGAAAGAAATAAGGATTTTACGTTCACAATTTTTTCCCTTTGACATTTTTTAAGAGGCAAAGATTTTTACGAGTGCGAAGAAAAGATGGGATTACTCTAAACTTTTTTGTGGCAAAAAAGGAGAAAAATGGGATAGTAAATATTTGTGTTTAATTAATTTTTTGAACATGATTTTCTTTCTTATCAAAAATAAGATATTTCTTTCTTTTAAGAATAAGAAGAAATTTAAATTGAAAATATGTATTTACATAAATTGCATAGAAAAAACTCAAAAAAATACTCGAAACATAAAGCTATAATAAATATTTTATTAATATTAAATGATTTATTGTTTCCAAAAAAATATCATTTGTCATTATACTAATTATCATGACGGTAAAACTCTCAATGAAAACAGTTAATTTAACATCTATAATCAAAAATGATAATCTTTCACATTGCGCTATAAAATTAGACACAACGCTTTAAATCTGCGCGTAAAATTTTTAAGAAATAGAAAGGTGTTTTTTAAATAGTCCCGGAAGACGGTGAACGTTTAATGCAGAAGCTGTGTTCGCAATGAAGGGAAATCTATTTTTAATTAAAATTGACGTTTTTGTTTTAATTTCTTGAGTGCGATGCACATCGGGTGAGCTTAAGTAGGAAAGACAGCTGGTAGCATTTAAACGAAGGAATAGGAAGAAACGAGGAAAGATTTAAATCTCAGAAGCTGTTTCTATAATCACATGTCCACTTCCATCGAATTTCCTTCAAACGATTAATTATAGAAAGTAATTGACTGCTCTTTAATATTGTCTATAGCTAATAAATTTTTGAAGATGTGATTTCAAGTGAAAGATATGTATTTTACCTCTGCACTTATCTTCAATCGAATTTTATTTTAATAATTTATTACGGAAAAATAATTGATCGATGTTCGATTAGTCCTGTAGCGAATTAACTCTTAAACATGTAATATGAATATATTTGAAAGATAAGTATCCTTCACCTGTTCATTTATCTACTTCCATCGAATTTGATAATAATTGATCGATATTCGATTTGATGAGTCCTGTAGCGAATAGGTCACTGAAGCTGTACAACTAGTATGAATGTAATTGAAAGATAAGTATACCAATTTCATCGTCCAGCCGATGTTCAATAAATCAATTTCTTGCGATGCACATGAGATTGAAATCCCATAAATCGTCTCCAAACGGGTCGATAAGTTCACATGTCAGACTTCCTCAATCTAAGTTTAATCGGGGTAGAGTTACTCAGATTTTTCATACGTCGATTCGTATTTTGCTCGAGGAAGAAATAAAACGGTTGAACTGATCCTGGAACTGTTTGGCTGACCTCAGTATATTAGACGCTGACCCCGTAACTTCAACTATATTAGACATTTATTTGCAGCTTTTAAAAATTATTTTTTGTTTAAAATTTTGATAATGAAAGTTATTTATATATTTGACATGGTTAAAATTTATTTGTTGCAATAAAGTTAGTCTCAAAGAATGTTGGTGTTTTAGAATCTTTTTTTTTTATTAAGTAAGATGGCTTCATTTAGGAAATAATTAATTTGATTTTCAAGTTGGTTTGGTTGACTTTACTGTTTCATTCACATGTTACGTATATTGTACAATATTTTTATAGTATGTCATTTTTGTAAGGTCATTTTTTATTTCATATAATTTGTTCCGCCATTTTGAAATAAATGAAACACCCTGTTTTAAGTTTCTGTGCACGTCACTAATTTTGTAGATAACTTCTTTATTTTCTTTCCACAAATATAATATATTATTTGTATTATGTAATTAATATAATTAATATAATTGTATTATTGATAAAAATATGTCTATGTTATTGCTACTCTTAGCGATTTGTAGTTCTCTTATATTTATTATTGCTTTGGAGTTTGTTACTAAAAATATAACTGTATTGTATATAACGAGATAACGAGATTAAAGGATACACTTGAACAGATTATTTGTTATTTTATGAAAAAAACAAAATTAATGAAACATTCATAAAACACAGATGTATATATGGCAGACATTCTTTTTGAACAGTCTTGTAGAATTGAACGTCCCATACAACAGACACATTTCCAATCGAATATTTGTCTGGATTTCGTTATTAACGTTTAAAAGATAAAGTAGTATGAATTTAAAAGGATTAATAAAGCACACACTTTGCAGTATTGGTTTTCCGTCCATTAAAAATGTTCTCATTATAATCACCGGTGTTACTTTAAATTGATGAATATTTAAATTACTTGTAGAGTGTGATATGTTTGTCCTGCGTTTAATGTATTTCATTGTACGAATCTTACAAGTTCATTATTGGATTGGTTACGTTTGATAATTTAAATCATGTAGGATTTGAAATTCAATTAACCGTGTGCATATTTGTACCTTTTTAAATAATTAGTTGTTAAAGACTTATCGTAGAATTATTTAGTTTTATTTAGTTTTTAAGTGAAATTGCATAAGTATGGGTTACTTGTGATTGTATGTAAAATAACCATGGTTATTCATTGTGCGTAATATTGCGAATTGTATTATATTATATTGTAATAGCGAAGGCAGCGAAAAGTTTATTTGTATCGAAGAGCGAAGTAAGAGCGAGAGAGATAGCATTAGTAAACTTCTTATTGTTAGAAATGATGCCTAGCTGGCGATCTCCTTGCGTGCACAGGGGTGCTTCGGCAAACCTGGGGCCGTTCAGGCCAACGGCTAGGGGAGGTACTGTATGTATCGCTCTGAGGCTGGTATGACCCACAGTAGGAGATGTCGAAAATCTCCGATAATAAGGGATAGTGGACGGAGAACCGCTTGGCGATTCTGCTTTCTTTTATTCATTGTTAGTTTATCAATTAACATTAGTAATTGAACATAAGTGACACTTATTGCGCTAACAGGAAACGTATCAGTCAGGAACTACGTCAAACATAATAGCAGCAACTGAATTTTAGAAGAAAATTTGATATTTTATATTCTTGTTCTTGTGTTTCATATGTTTAAAAGATGTAATAAGAAATTAATAAAAAATTTATATATGATTATATATGGTCACATATAATTACGTATAATTACATATGATCTCATATGTTCACATATGATCACATATGATCACGTATGACTGCACATGATCACATATGATCACACGAATACATATGATTGCACATGATCACATATGATCACATATGCTTGCACATGATCACATATGATCACACGAATACATATGATCCTTTATAATCACATGAATACATATGATTACATATAATCACAAGAATATATATGAACACATATAATCACATGAATACATATGATCACATATGATCACATATGATCACACATGACCACACATGATTGTATATGAGATGTTGTGTAATTAGATTTAAGTTTAACGTATATGTAGCTGATATAACGACATGTATAAGACTTAGGTAGATATATGTGACAGAAATAAGACACACATGTGTGTTTACAGAAATGAAATATCCAACACGTTGTATTCCGTCATTCCTGATCAGTCATTAACAATAAACCTTCCCCCACATAATGCACACTTATGTTGAAATTAACTTTGAAAAATAAATGAACAAACGATAAATCATTAATTCTCTGCCTTGATAAAAATCAGCATAGATTTCAAAAAAACTGCCTTAACTTCTGTAATTTAAAATAATATGTTAAACGGTCATTAAATCGATAGTTTTAGCATCAACTGAGAAGAGCCAAACGCGTCAGCAATTTATTGTCAACTTGAAGGTGTTATTGACCCATTCGTTACGAACTATTTTTTTCTACACAGTTCGCAACTAGCAAATCAAATAGTCGCGTTCTTGTAGGTGGAACGGGGATTAATTGAGGTATCGTGGATAATTAGTTTAGGTCGGGTTTCGTATTTAACTTCGTTGATATAGGAAACGTTTGACTCGCCAACGAGGAAATAGTTAACTCATTAAAGACAAGAGGGGACGGGGGAAAGAGGACGAACGTCTCTCGTTCGGTGGAGAGAAATTGAAGCGTGCCGTTTAGTTCATTATACAGTTTCTACGAAATTTCACGGTTAAAAGAGTGCGTTTAATCTTTTGACGTGCGTATCAAACTCGTTACTGACTAACGAAGAAAACGTTAGTCGAGAAGTTTATAAAATATTGTATACAAGGTGTCTCGAGCCCCTAATTACGCTCTTATTCGTAAAGTTACAGGAAAGTGTTTCGGAAGTGCTCATATTTTGTTTGTAATAACTTCTTGGGGTTCAGAACATATTTTACAAGATCCTAGATTTTTTTTCGTATTTTTTTAGACTTTATAATTATTGCAATATTTGTAATCTTGTACATTTACAATTTGTATACGCTTTTTCAGGTTTTAGCGGTTTTTATATTTTTACATATGAAAATAGTAATATGTTGGATACGTATGGTTTCCAAAAAATATCGAATTTAAATGTGATATAACTACAATGTATTGTATAAATTGTATAAATATGATATAAATATTTGTATGTGATATAAATATTAAATATGATGTAAATACAATATAAATGTGAAATGAACATACAGTGTACAGTGAGTCGCAAAGTCTCTCCACTTTTCATAATACATTTCAATCAATATGCCATAACGCAAATTATTAAAAACACTCTTTTCATCAGAAATTTCCAACTCAGTCCTAACAATAACAGCGACCAATAACGCAAAATGACGAAGTTGTGAATAATAACGAGAGTAATATTTTCAACAATGTACATAAACAGTCGGAGAGGTTATCGAGAATACGGATTTATGCGTTGAGAGTTGTTAGCGCAACAACGACTCCCATTTCATCCGGTGGAATATTAGAACGGCAAAGGAGCAATCGCGCAGGGACGGCTGTGAATGCAAGATAAATTCAGCAGTTTCGATTCTGTTTTTCATCGATGAAGTTAATATCACGAAATATCAGCGTCGTCTGGGTAAACCGGAATCGAACGCAAACCGAGGGGAGGGTAGGGATAACGAACTTCTGCAAGATGTTACTGAATTTGCTGGTTCCGTAGCCCGGGGTGAGCCGAGAGCCGCTATACGGTGATTAAATTTCCTAGTTGCACTGCTGCGAAGGGTTATTCCATAGGAAATTTAAACAAGGGCTTAAGGAACGGTTTCCCATTCGTTCTCCCTCGCTCCCTATTTCTCCTCTTCTTCCTTTATCCCCGACCCCACCTTCCCCTCCGTAGATCGCTGGATTCTGCGCTGCCTGCTTTTCCGGCCCTCCTAAATATCGTTTTTCCCTGTTGCGGTCTCGTTACCATGTTCCAGGAAATTCAGCCGCAGGCTACAAGACCGGGAAACGCTCGCCGCGAATTATTCATGTAGTAACATTTACGTTGCTTCAAAGTCTCGTGATTTTATAGCCGAGACTTAGCTCGCCCCTCCGCGTCGTCCCTCCTTTAATGTTCGCCAGTGACGTTATCTGATTCTTCGGCTGGGGGTAAGAATGTTTTTTGTTTATCGCTTTTGTAGGCGGACCCGCGAACAACCCGATTAACATTCGTTGCGGGATGGGAACTTCTACGGGATGAAATTACTGAGATTAAGACAAGGAAAATTAAACTTTTCCTTGCGCCGCGACTACCTTCATCTGTAATTTCTTGCAAATCGAAATTTATGCAGCCGAAGCGGAGGAATGCGCCGCGACGGTGAATTGAAAACGTCCGGCATTCTTTCGTGTCTCGTTTCCGTTAGAAAGATTATTGCGAACGGGAAAAACGAGATAACGTGTCTGTTTCGTGTAATCAGGTTTCCTTGTTTTTAGACTTTGCGATGCTCGAACTCGAGTTCGTTGCTTTGGAGGAAATTATCTGAGGTAAGGTGTGGATGGGTAGCTTGTAGTGTTTGGTCACGTTTAGGGTTGTTATTAGGTTGTATATGTAATGGTCTTTTCTGATAGAAAGGTACTTATTCAGTGATGTAAAATTTAAAGAAATAAGTGCTTGATGATTGATGTTAAATTTAATAAGTACTTGATGTTTAATAGTAAATGTATGGAATAAGTGCTAAATGCCTGATGTTACATTTAAAAAATTAATATTTCATAATTGATGTTAAATATACGAATTAAGTACTTTCTGATTGATGTTAAATTTTAAAAAATAACAGCTTGATTCCTAATGGTAAATTTAAAAAATAAGTGCATGATGATTGTTGTCAAATTTCGAAAGTAACAATGAAACATTATGGAAAAGCAGAAAAATTATATAATAAAATTATGTAATAAATGTTTTATTAAAAAGAAAAATGTATGAAATATTTAGTTACTTTTCAATGACACTATGACACTATGTTTCATAATCTATATGTGACATATCAAATGCAGCTACTAATAATTAATGTATTACTATAGTTGATTTATTTGAAAACTTTGTTTTATATCGATCACACAGTTATAAACGCACTAAATTAAATTTATCTTAATTTAATGGTCAAGAGAAATAATCCACCAATATACTTTATTAATGATAAAATCAAACAAAAACGATATGGAAGATTTAACATTTTCTGCACTACATAATTTTGAAAGATATCGAATATTTTCGTAAATTATCAAACAGGTTTATATTTGTATTGATACTTGTGCAGGCGTATCAAATGTATATTGATACTTTCATGGTATTCTTTCATGAAAATATCAAACACGTATCAATACGTTAATGGGAATATTTAATATGTATTGATTCAGTCTGCTACCGTGTATGTCTGGAAAGTTGGCATCTGAATGAATAGATCTGCAGCTGCCAGATATGTGTAAATACACAATATAATTTGCAACCTCGTATCAATAGTATCAATTTGATACTCCTATCTTTAATTACAGTTCTTGTATCTAGTTATAATATTACAGATCTTGGCTTAGGTCATGCAAAATTATTTCTAAATACATTATTAACGATATATACGTAGCGTAGCAATTTACTATCGTGATAATAAATTGTGTGATGAGTGATTAAGGGCCGTGTTTACGTTAGGCTCGAGCATCGATAGCGCGTCAGGTGAAATTTGAATACCATGGAAAATGTCACTCTGGGTAGTGTAGCGGATAAAGTTACCAGCTACGAACGTAAAAACCGAGGTTATTCGATTCCCAACCGCAGTCCTTATTTTTCACGGATTTCTACAAATTGGTGTCAGATGTGGGGTGGCGCGAAAACAAACAACGATCGATGATCTCGTGGCTGACGAAGATATACTCGCTTTGCGGAAGACAAGGATGAATTTTCTAGAGCAAATGTTCTATTGAATGCAAGAGTCGCTTGGAGGATACTGCGACATTTTTAAAATCTACGAATTGAAATAAATAGAAATCTGTTATATTTACGAATTTATTGTGTCTCAAATTTTGATGATCATACATTTACGTGTTTGTGAATTAGGAAACTCTGTTTCAAATTTTGATAATTACAATTTTTGTCAATTTAGTAATTTTCGAACTTTAGAATGCTTTAAATTTGTTTAATTTCAAATTTAAATATTTAATTACTTAGTTATAGGTTTATAATTTTCCAAGGTTTCAAAGTCACGAGTTTTAAAATTTAATAACAGAAATTTGTAAGATTACAAATATTCGTATTTCAGAATTAAAAATTGTGAAGTTTTCAGATTGAAGCGTTTAGAAATTTTTAATGTGAAAATTTAAAGATTTGGAAAATTGAAAATTTTTAAATTTACGTAACTTGAGGTGTTAGAAATATATAAATTTACAGATCTGAAAATTTGAAAATTCAGAAAGTTGAGAATTTGATCATTCAGAAATTTAAAAATTTGGTAACTCAGAATCTTGAAAATTTGATAATTCAGAAATTAGAAAATCTAGAAATTCAAAAACTTGAATATTTAGAATTTTAAGAATAAATAATTGTTAAACATAAGGTCGTAAAAAATATTTAAAGTGACTAAGCTGCCCTCAAGTTTCTCCTTCAAAAGTCGTTGCAAGATTTCCTCCGCGTTTTTGTGTTTCCTTAAATGACGAGAAACAACTTCACAACAAACAGCATTCATGCTCGGAACATCGAACGAAGTGTTTTAGCGAAACTTATATTACTTTGCCACTTCTTCTGCAACCTCTTTAACAGTCAGTTGCTGATTGGTACAGATAACTTCAGAAACTACAATAACTCTTTCGTTGGTTTTGGAAGTTGAAGACTTACCTGGTCGTCCATCATCTTTGATCGAAGTTCTGTGTTCTTCACCATGGTTGAACCACTCGGAACACGTGCTATGACTCGGAGCTTCTTGAAAGGCTCGGAAGTTACATTTCTAAAACGATCTATTGAAGTTGCAAACGAGATTATAGATGCGTTATTCTTTAATCAGTCGCATCTTTACAGATGCAATTTTACAGATGCAAGAATTAAGGAAATTTGATTCGATTCATTCGATGTACATAAGTCTTGAGAGAAATTAATTTTTGAACTTCAAATGGTTATAGACAAAGTTAAGATATAAAATTTCAAGTTCACAAAATTTCTCCAATCTCAGGTTCACAAAATTTCTCAAATTTCAGGTTCACGAAATTTTTAAAATCTTAGGTTTACAAAATTTACAAAATTTCATTCTTCACAAAATTTTTTAAATCTCAGGTTCACAAAATTTCTCCAATTTCAGGTTCACAGCATTTTTAAAATATTAGGTTTACAAAATTTTAAAAATCTCAGGTTTTCAAAATTTCTCAAATTTCAGGTTCATAGAATTTTTAAAATATCAGATTTATAAAATTTCTGCAATTTCAGGTTCACAAAATTTTAAAAATATTAGGTTTCCAAAATTTAAAGAGTCTCAGGTTCACAAAATTTCTCAAATTTCAGGTTCACGAAGTTTTTAAAATCTTAGGTTTACAAAATTTACAAAATTTCATTCTTCACAAAATTTTTTAAATCTCAGGTTCACAAAATTTCTTCAATTTCAGGTTCACAGAATTTAAAAAATATCAGGTTTACAAAATTTAAAGAATCTCAGGTTCACAAAATTTACAAAATCTCATTCTTCACAAAATTTCTCAAATTTCAGGTTCATACAATTTCTGAACTCATTAATTTCCATATTTCCAAGTCAACAAGTTCCCCAATTCCTAAATCACATATCTCATCATCATCTATCATTACTGAATTTTTATATTGTTAAATTTCCATTAAAACCGTAATTTCGTCATTATCTGTATAATAATGTGATATTTGCATATCACGAAATAAAATTTGATAAATACAATTAACCGTCCAATTATATAATTTGTAAAATAATTATCTTTCAGAAGCAGCTTAAATTAAAATGCATGAAATGTTGCTGGAAGAATTTAATACATCGGAAAAAATAAACAATGTTAATTTAATACGAAAATCGTTCGTAACGGAGATATTAAGAGGTGCGAAAATTACTGATTAATTAGGTCGTTCTGTAATGTGTTGCATGCTAATGAACACTTAATAATGCATCGATTACAAATATTCGTGAATTAAAATTTGATTTATATTCTGCAACAATGTATATTTGTTATTTGCTAACAAAAGCATGATTTATCGGAACAAGTGCACCGTAACATTTTCATTCCATAAATAACTTTTACTCCAGTTATATTGGTATTAATGATGAAGAATGGTAGAAAGTAGTCCATTATAGTACTGTACGAACGTGGAAAATTTTGTAGCGACATTAATTTTCGTGCTATGCTTAATCAGGAACTGTAACGTGTAGTTATTAGGTGTAGAAATAAATTATCTACGATTTCTTAATTAGATCGATAAGTTTCAAACGAAATATTGGCATTTTCTTATTTGAAATTGTATTTTTAAATTTGTAGATGATATTTCCAAGCTTTTGCATTTAGAAATTGTAAAATTTATAAATTTTCATGTTTTCATGTTATTACATTTTTATATTTTCATGTTTACGAATGTATGAATTTGTAAATGTACGAATTTAGGAATGAGTAAGTTTACGGATTTACATAGTATTTCACAAAATATTTTACTTCGCTATATCACCACGTGTTATATTGTCATGCGTGAAATTGCAAAACGCGATGTTACCAGGCAATTTATTGCGACGCGTGGAGTTCCCTCGCGCTATATCGCCACACATGGAATTTCAATGCACTATACTGCCACGCGTGGAATTGTCTCGCGTTATATCCCCACGCATTGTTCTGCTGCGCGTGGAATTATCTCGCATTATATCACCACGCATTGTTTTCTTACGCGTGGAATTATCTCGCGCTATATCGCCACACATAGTATTGCAACGCGTAGAGTTGCTTCGCGCTGTATTGCCACGCATTATTTTATTACGCGTGGAAGTATTTCGCGTTATATCGCCACGCATTGTTTTGCGGCACGTGGAATTATCTCGCGTTATATCGTCACGCATTGTTTTGCTGCGTGTGGAATTATCTCGCGTTATATCACCACGCATTGTTTTGCTACGCGTGGAATTATCTCGCGTTATAACGCCACGCATTCTATAGCCACACGTGGACTTCCAATGCGGTATATTATATTTCCACGTATTTTATTGCAAGGCGTGTTAATTATTTCGTGTTATGTCGCCTTTTGGTATATTACCGAATATAGTATTATCATCTCTAAAATTGTCTCGCATTATATCGCCGTAGTTAGTAATTCCTATTGAGTGGTTTGATCATACGTTTTGCAATATAAAGCGTGGACATTCCACGATGGCCATATAACGCATAATAATTTTCAAAAAAAACTTACTAACTAAAATAATACAGAATTAAAAAATTTATAAATTTGAGCAATTAAAAAATTTACATTCCCGTATTTCTAAATGGAAAAATTGGAAAATGTGAAGTTTTTTCATTTTCTCAATCGTAAGAATTACCAAATGTATTCATTTACATCTTAAAATATTTCGAAATTTGATAATTTTCTAAAATCCTGAATTCTCAGATGTGGACATTTAGAAATCTCCACAATTATTCAATAAAAATCCTGTTTCTTTAGTTCGTTAAATTGAAATTAAACTGAATTTTCGTACCCGTTCGTTACAAACAAAAAATAACGTTCCTATCGCACACACAGAATTTTCTAAAAAAGTAAAGTCTGATCAGTTATAACGTTTTGATCCTTTCGTGTGTAAATAAAAAGAGGTTGTTTGAGAAATGTTCAAAAAAGAAAAACAAGAAAGTACAAATATTAATACTCTATCGGCTGGCGCGGAGATAACATGTCAACAAAATGGAACGCCACTTTATTTCAAATTCACGAATCTCACAGCTCTTACACGAATGCGCTCAGACGAAATAAAACAACGCGGAACGTGCACAACAGATACTGGAAATCTGTTTGCTCAATAAATGACTGAAAGCGTGAAATCCTTGTATCTGGAATCGAAGCGGATAGCGCCTTATATCGAAAGGCTCAAGTTTTTCCGACAGCTGTCGATCTTTTTTCCGATAGTCCTGATTCCTTTTGCGTCCGTGTCGACTTATTTCACCTCCTATTTCGCCCGTGCATTACAGACATCACTGATAAAATTATTTACGAACAGATATGAAATTTGTTATTGCGTGATTTGCTCAGATTTCATAGAAATATTTTGTGAACTCTTGTAGGACTGTAATATGAACTCTTATGAGTAATAATAAGAAAAAGTAATAACAGTAAGTTATAGTATAAGAAAATATACAGGGTAGCTCACCACATTTTGCCATCTAGATTTGCATCATTATTATTACTCATAGCAAACAATGTTTCAGATGAAGTTGAATGGTTTTGAGAGGGGCATATGCTGGTGGTATATTTTTTTTTGTAGGTGGACGTGTAAAGGACATATGAAGGTCATTAATGTTGTTTTAAATGCAATCATATATTTTTGACTGCATCAGCTGATACTCCTTCATATACTTTATAAAAAAGTATTAATCTATTTATGTGAAAAAATTATTGGTTTAGGAGATATTTTAATTTTAATGTCTATTTACAGAAAAGGTTCAATGTGGCAACCATTTGCATCGGAACACTTTCAGAATCGAGAAATTAATGACTTACTAACATTCCGTAGTGTATAATCTTTCTGCGTGTGTAGCACTTTTTCCAGCTTCAAAATAAACTGATAACATGTCTATCTTTTCTTCTTTAGAATACTTCATTATGAAATGATAATTCACCGTATCGTCGTATTTGCCGTATTAGAGACGTAACAGAGACTAAATTTCACTGTTACTGCGTAACAAAAAAAAAAACAAAAACTCACAATTCGTTTGGTGACCTCCCAAAGCATATAGAAAAACATTTGCTGTTCAGTTAGGGCAATTCATAATATGTATTGACCAGAAAGACACGATTTCCTAACAAGTTAGAATTAAAATATCTCCTAAACTTTTTTTTCACATAAATAGATTAATACTTTTTTGTAAAGAATATGATGGAGTATTAGTTGATGCAATAAAAAATATGATTCCACTTAAAAAAACATTAATGACCTTCACATGTCCTTTAAACGTCTGCCTACAAAAAAAATATACCACCAGCATATGCCCCTCTCAAAACCATTCAACTTCATCTGAAACATTGTTTGCTATAAGTAATAACAATGGCACAAATTTAGATGGCAAAATGTGGTGAGCCACCCTGTATAATTAGTAATTATTATTAGTAGTAATTGTTATGATATAATAATTGTTATAGTTAGTAATAATGTGGAGTAATAATAAAGTAAAAATGATTAATAATAATATTATAATATGACAGGAAATATGACAAAATATTTCTTATTTGAAAAATTGATTTAAACAATATTTACACAATATTGTCTTCCAATATTTTAAGAAGGCACAAGAAAAAATTGTAATTAGAGATTAGAAATATTTTTGATAATTTTACTGGTTAAAATATCTGCAATTAATTTGTGTTTGATAAGATTTCCGAATGTTTGCGACGTGACGCAAAGAAGGATTGTTTTATCGTGGAATGTTATTAGTCAGTTGCGGTAATTAACACTGTAAAAAGCTTGATGGTTTTCATCAGCAACGGAATTCATTTCGTATTTAAAATTCTCTGTTTATTTGTTGCCACCATACATATTTATCGGAATGGAATTGAATTGTAAATTCGCGTTTATGGTCATATATTTTGTATGAAACATTTGTGTTAAAATGAACGAGGAAATATGCGTGGTCGATTGTTAAGATTCAATATTTTTTAAATTTATTATGTCTCAAAGGATTTATTCGATGAAAATATATTTATTTGTAGGTTATGTATTTTTGAAAACATTATTTATACATAAATCAATAATAAAGGAAACCTTATAGTGTATTATAAAATTCTTTGTTTTTGAAAGAAATAATTTCTTTTTGTGATATAATTATTGTCATGGCGTTCATACATTATCGATCCACTGAATTCCATTAAAATAATTAAAAAAATATTTAATTATAACTTTCTAAATAATAAAAATAACTAGGAACTATTATTAAAATTCCATGAATAATTTGATAAAGGAAATAAAAAATTCAAGATTGAAATCGACATTAAATGAAGTAATATTATTTACGTCTCCAGCTGTATGTCGGTTCGAATATAGTTATTACTACTGTAGCGTGTTAACAGCTGTACTGTTCTCCTCTTTTATAATTGCGGTTTTAAATGCATATACTAGTGCAGTATAAATGGATATACGGAATATGATTTCAGGTAATTTGCTCATACAACAGGACTTTAATGGAAGCCGTTTCGTTTAATTCAAAGAAAAAAGATTGAAATTCATTCTTTATCTATAGAATATGTCACTGAACAATATTATTAAATTATTCTGGCATTTCTGAAAATATACATTTGAAATAAAAACTCTCTCTTTTGAATAAATTCTTTGATACAATGGTTTCTATATCAACCAAAAGTTTCATTTAAAATTTTTGGAAAATTAACATTTTTACTTTTAATTTTACACACATTACTTAAATTGAAAGAATTTATATTACTTTGTTATTTATAAATTTAGATGCAATATTACACAACAAATAAACAGACATTTATTTTCAGAGTTACTAAAATAAACAGCCATGATTAAACACAACAATTTCTTAAGGCAGGTATCAAATGTACTAATAATACACTATGGTAGCAGTGACAAAGCATGCAATTAATTTTCCCTAACAGATAAACCGAGAACATCAACTATGGTGTACGAATAATCACAATATAAATTAATGTTTTGATGTAAAAATTTTTAATCGTGTCAGGCATTGTAACAACATTTCTGACATCCGAATAAAACATGTTTGAATGTAAATAAATGAATGAACAACTGTAGTAACTTACCTGCATTTGATGTATCCGCATTATTTTTCAGGAAAATTATCTTTTTCAGGTGTGGTGCTTAATCACTTGTTCTAATTATTTTTGATTAGTAGATTTTTACTTAATATAGTAGGGATGTGTGTTTGAGATTAGACTCGGTTGTGCTCGGAAAAATTCGGATGACGTCGGACGAGAGTCTGAAAGTGCCTTTTTATGGATAAATTTAAAAGGTTATTCAGTTTTGCAAATTTCTAAATTTTTAGTAGTTCAAATTTTTTAATTTTTAAATTCTTAAATTTTCAAGATTTTCAATTCCTATATTTTTAAGTTTCAGTTCTGTAAATTTCTACATTTATAAATCTGGAAATCTACAAATTCCTATATTTCTTAATTTCCAAATCACTCCATTGTGAAATCTTCAAATTTCTCAATTTTCAAATTTCCAATTTCTGCATTTCCAAATTACAAAATTTCCAATTTCTCTCATTCCCAAATTCTTCAATTTCCAAATTTCTTAATTTCCAAATTACAACATTTCCAACCCCTCACATTTCCAAATTTCTGAATTTTCAAATTCCAAATTTTCCAATTCCTCAATCTCCAAATTATCAAATCACAAAATTCTATTTTTTGGAATCCCAAAATTTGCAAATTATGAAGTTACAAAATTCACAAATTCAAAAACTGTAAATTTCCAAATTGCCCACATCAAATTTATAAATTGCTGACCTTCCAAACTTTCAGAAGCTGAAAGTTTTGAAATCCCCTTATAAATTTACTCCCAAATTTCCACATTTCAAAACTCAATTTTTAATAAAAATCCTTTCAATTTCTCGTCCAATGACATAAATTTTTCCACGGTCAAAAGCTGAAACGTTAACCTCACATCCCTACGATTAAAATATCGAAGTACAAAACCTCGGGAAACTACTATTAGCTCGATCAAAGAAAAAGATCGAAAAGCGATCGAAGAAATAATCCAAGAAAATTGCATCTTTGTACATCGGTTTATTATCATAGCGGTACTTTGACACTGGTTATTTTAAGAAAGATAATATCTAGCCTCTTCGTAATTTCTTATCTGATCTCTTCCACTCTTATTCTCGATTTTTTTTTCTGTTTGTTAAGGAGTCTGGCAACTGGCCAAGCCGCCAGAATTAAGTTCGGAAGCTACGTTTCTGTACACTCGGTGTTGCCGCTATTGAGAGCGGTTTCCACCTCGCGATCGTTTCTCTCTCATACGCTCTCTCCGTCTCCTATATACTCGTACTCGCATACATACACACACGCGTACACACACGTACATGCATTCTCTATCTAACTTCTGGTTCGTTTCTAATACTTTCTCGCACTCTGATTCGCTTATTCCTTCGTGCACTCGCGCTTTCTTCTCTCACTCGAGCTCACTAACGTTCGATAAAAGTTCTTCCGGCTAGCAATCGCTCTCGCTTCCCGTCTTGCACTGTCATTCAAACGTACGATTCGCCACCACGAATTTCATGCCAACACGTCCCCTCTGTTCCTCCAATTTCTTTCCTCCGTCTTCCCTTTCTCGACCCGTCGTACTTCACGTCGCCCTTTCTCACCGTATTTTCGTCGTATCTCGACCCGCACCTCCGTCCAGCAACGGAAGCGTCCCTGAACGTACGACGAAAAATATCCAATCCAGAAACGCGGCACGTTACAATTATTATTGTCACTGTGTGCTAATTAACGTTCCGATCGCCTGAGATCAATGCAGTGCCAGAGACTGCCGTTTAATTATTGCCACCTGTCTGCTTTAGGTTTTGTATGTTCCTCGTCTTCCAGCTCGCTGCCAGCTTTCGAACGTGTTTCATGTAAACGATCGTCGGTTAATCAGTCTTCCGATAAAACACACTCATTTCCCGAGTCGGAGCAAGTTTCGGACGTGGTTTATCGCTCAGTCGAGACCCACGCGGAAAGACCACAGACTCCGAGGGATTTCACCCAACACCTTCCTTCGCTGAACTTTCTCGCGTGTCCGGTATTTCCCGACGGACAAAGTCGGGTCTGATGGTTATGCGGGGAAACTACTTCAGCTTCTCCGCACGGAAAAAACTAGTCCGTTCGAGCTTTGTACATTTTAGACGAAACTTTCCCGAAGTTCGTCCGTTCGCCTCGGACAAATTTGTACAGCACCGTTGCTGAACTGCGCGGATAAGTTAAATCGTCTTTCTCGCGACCGGCTCTGTTTTCGCGACGATCGTTCGACTATTTTGATTTGTTGTTGTATCAAACGACACCTCGGCTCTGCACGTTTCACGAGGTTGTTAAGTTCGCAAAAACGGTACGCGGTTGAACTTCAAACACGAAGATTCGGTCGTTAGCATGCTCGCTTTCGAGGAGCTGCCTCCAGGATGCTACTTTAACATCTTCTTGAAGTACACGTCCGTTAGTCGCGGGCTCAACAGTCGTTGAGATAATACTGACAAAATTTCGGCACGTTTCTCGTGATCCTCCGCGTCCAACCGCTTATCTCTCTCGAACAATCGAGCGTATTCAGGCTGTGGTCACCAAAGTTCGGCGGTTGGAGTGAGCGTGTGCACTTCAATGTTCTCGTGACGATGATACTTATCCCTCCGGCGCACTGTGGCTCGTCGAGACAGCACTACAGTAAGGGCAGCCGCGGCACCAAAAGCGGCACCGACCAGCACCAACATTCCTGGATGAGCACCGGCGGATAAAGCCTCGGAGATTCTGGCGTCGGAATCAGTCGCGTGACTATTCAATTCCTCCGCTATCGTGTTTGAATCGGGCGGATTCCCTAATACCAAGTTTTCCTCTTTTATCAGATTGTTCAGTCTGTTCAAGTACTTCTCGGTCGTCTTCTTTTCTTCTTGCTCCTCCTCCAACGACGCGTGTCTCGACAGCTTCTTCAAAGAGGCAATTTTGCCCGTCGACAAGTCGAGTTTGCTCGGTCTTTCGCCGTTCGGCTTATCGGCCTCCACGCGATTATCAAAAGTACGCGAATCGTTTTCCATAATCGACGGCTCGTTCTTGGTTGTTCGATACGGTAGACCGGCGACGTTTTTAATTGAATTTTTAGCTTTCCTCGAAGAGTCGTCGGGCGTCATCGTCGCTGTCGTTTTCTTGCCGAGATTTCCCCCCTTCGGTTCCTCTATCGAGGTTGTGAAGTTTCTGAAGGAGGTCGGTGCCTCGTAGAGACGAGCACCATCGGTGAGCAACGCTGAAATAGTTTTCGCTCTAATATTCATCGGATTGCCGGTGACATTACGGGAACTATCGATTTCGTGGCTCGAGCCTGTAGATGCAGATTGCTTCGAAACGTTCGTGCTAATAGATTCATTAACGGGTCTGTCAGTTGCGTCGGATGCATTGATATCGGTGACGTTGGAAGACACGTTTGCTTTAATGGAATCAGATGAACGTTCCGCTGAAAATAGGGTAGACGGTGTAACCGAAACGGAAGGTATCGTGGTTGGCACGGTTGTAGGAAGAGGGCTCGGTGGTGACGGTAATTCGCGTAGAAACAAGCCTGACAATTCCTGCGGGCTGGCACATTTGCCCGGTCGAGTATCTTTATTTAGTTCCTCGTATTGCCGCAACCATTCACCGAGCCAGTATAAGTCTTCCGTGCAGTCCCAGTCATTTTCACTCAGGTCCAAAGTACGTAATTGTGGAAGCATGTAGGGCAAGTCAAATCTCAGATTAGTTAGGTTCGTCTTTGACAAGTTTAGTTTGATCAAGCTTTTGCAAGCCGATAGCGCAGCGTCATCTGCTAAAAGCTGCCTGGCCAGCGCTGGGCTCATCGATACATCAAGATATACGAGTCTTTCGGGAGTAGGTACCGGAAACGCCATGTCACTTTGCTCCTCTTGCTTTCGCTCGAGCGAAGTTAATCCCGACATGCGAAGCTTGGCCAGGTTACTTGGTCCACTTAGAGTATTAGCTGGTAACGTTTTAATAGGATTATCGGATAGATCGAGTTCTTCAAGAACCGGTAATTGACCGAGTGCTCCTACCTCTATTTCGTTGATTTCGTTATTGTTCAACGTTAAGCATTTTAGATTGTACAGTCCTTGTAGATCGTCGATCTTCAAAGCCGTTATCGCGTTCCGATGAAGCTTCAAAGTTATCAGACTGTTAGGTAGACTGCCTGGAACTTTGACGAGTGCGTTACCAGAGATGTCCAATTCTTCGAGAACTTCCAATCGTCCAAGAGCATCGTCTTCAATGTCGATCAGTCGATTTTCCGAGATATCTAACATCCGTAACAGAGGATAGCTGTCTAGATCCCCGCCACGAATGGTCGTTAACTTATTCCCGGCAAGTCTGAGCGCTCGCACGGATCTCGTTAACGCGGCTGGCACTCTCGCCAAACCTGTGCGAGACGCGTCCACAGTTTCCAAACGCCTGCCAGTACCCAACAGCAAAGAGACGTCTCTTTCTTTGAGAGGATTCTCCGAGAGTTTTAGCACCGATAATCCGGGGAGCGGTTGCAAAGTTCCCGAAGCCGCTCGTGCTAAACCGTTCCTCGAAACGTCGAGCTCCCTCAATCTGTCGAGGCTCTCGAACCACCTGGCACCCAGAACTTGCAGCTGATTTCCACTAAGGTCCAATTTTTGTAACGAATAAAGCGGCGTCAACGCACTGTCTGGCAAATCGGCCAGCCTGTTGTCCGATAAATCGAGAAACTCCAACCGATCCAAACCCCGAAACGCATCCTCGTGCACAACGGTTATCGCGTTTCTACGTAAACTCAACTTCACCAATCCCGCAAGCGTCCTAAAAGCCCCGGCACTCAGCTCTGTCAGCGAGTTGTCGGACAGGTCGAAACGCGTCAGTTCGCTCATATTCGTCATACGACCTAGCAGCGTGTCGTTCAGCCGCGCCAGGTTGTTGCATGACAGGTTCAATGCTGTTAAACGTTCAAAGCCATGCCACGACGCGTTCAAGAACACCAGCGAGCAGTTCGTCACGGACAACTGATCGAGATAGGGAAGAATCGTCGTGTTGCCTTCCGATCCGTTCAACGTTTCGTTCACATCCAACTCGTTCAACGTACCGATCACTTCGAAATCGTTCAGCGAGTCGGTCACTTCCAGCTCGTCGAACAAACCGATCACTTCGTACTCTTCGGCACCGTCCACGGAGAGACTTCTCGTCGTAACCGGCAGTTCCGATAATCCAGGCGCACGTCCGCGGCACTTCACATGTACGAGAGCTGGCAAGTCCCTTGCCACGGCACTGCGATGACACACGCACAAATCCGGACACGCGGAACCGCTCGCCATCAAGGCGAGCAGTATCAACGGAAGCCACATCGCTTCCAGTACGGAGTCCTCACATCTCGATCGGCCGATCGATCTTTGATTTACTGGTCCAGATAACGGTGACGCGAGACAATCGTGCGGCGAACGAGCGTAATCGCGTCCGGATAGCTCATAGACGTCTCGTTCGACGAGTAACACGTTCTAGATCGAAGATGATAGATGCCGCCAAAACTTACGCGTATATACGAATGCTAGAGCGCGGGTTGACTATCAGCCGCGTCAGACGTGATGTCCATACGAAGGACTGACAAACACTGCGGCGCCCGACTCCTAGTTGCATCCGCCTCTCTCCTCTTCGTCCTCTGTCCTCCTCTACCCCTGTCTCTTCGTCTTACTCTCGCTTCAGCCCCCAAAGCCGGCCGTGTGCCGCCACCTACAACCCTCTACCCTTCTGTCGTAGCTTCCTCTCTCTCTTTATCGTTACCGACGTCCCTTTTACCCTTCCACCCTCCATTCCTATGCACGGCCCGTGGATGTGTACCTCCACCAGTGCCGGCAGCCGTCGCTTTTACTCTCGAACTCGATAAGGGGCGCGAGCGCGCTTGCGTCCTCTGATAGCGTACTGACGCGTACAGCCGGTATCCTGCGATTTCACCAACTACCACCGTTGACGACTGGCTGACTGGCTGTTTGCCTCACTGACTGTCTGTCTCTCACGACTTTCTTAAACTTGATCCGCGTGCTGGCTTCCCCGAGGTGCGAACCAACTATTCGCGGCCTTCCTGGCATCCGTTCCTGCGGAAACGAAAAGGTTGTTCTTCCTCCGAGCCCGTATTTCCATTTGCTGGCATATTCCCTTTACGGGATCGTCGAGGTAAATGCAGGCGATACGAGTAACGAAAGGAATTATTGTCGCATTTACGGGTTTGGCTATGTTCCTTAAACACGGATCGTCCCTCGAGCTAGTGAATCGGAGATGAATTCTGCGCGTTTCGTTTGAGCAGCAAATGACCCGTGAATTCTCGTTCTATTCGGTACGATGGCAAGAGTATCGCAACGATCTGCTAGCAAGTAATGATCACATAGTGTACCGTTAATTCCGGCGAAAGTTTGTTAGCGAGTTTTACGAATTCTCCACCATTGGCTTTCTTAAATTCGATTTGCGTGCTGGGATTACCGAGCAGCCGAGGCGCAGTTCTCACGAAATAAGGTGAGAGGTCAGCACACTTTCTCGGCACGCACGACTTTTATCTCGTTAAGGCATTCTACTCGATACAATTGTTTCCTAGATACCTACAATGCCTGGAGAGAGATATTATATCCTTGATTTTTATCTAATTTTCGTTTGAGTGGTTGCAGTTACGTGTGGATGTGCGATCATCGCAGCTATGTACGCGTGAATTTCTTGTTGTACAACTTGGTTTAGTATCGACGCGCATTATTAGGATTTATTTTCCTTAGTTGAAATCCCAGCACCATACGAACAATGAGCGGTACAATTAATTTAACTTCCAGCCAGAAGACGTATTCAGCCGGAGTTCTATGTCGTTTGTGTAGTCAAAATTCAAACCATTTAAGCCTGCTTCGTACGCCTAAGATGCTATTGTTTTAGGTTATGCTTGTATAATCCTACTTAGAAGAGAATAATTGAATGGAGCTGCGGGAACGAAAGGACCAGGAAATTCACCGTCAACTGATTTCGCATCCTGTAATATATACGACACTATTCATTATTCTAAATTCGGCACTAGTATTAAGTAGAATCTGGAGTCTCTTATTGCCATTTTTTCTCTATACTTCTGTATTTAAATCGACGATGCATTTTAAAACGTACTCTGAAATCTTTTATAGCGACGTAAAGTCAGCAAGTTATCCGTGAAATAAACTTGGTTAAATTCTTTATTACTTCAGCTATTTTTGTGGGGAGAAGTAAAGGCACATTTAACTATCCCAGATTCTACACTTTCCAATTTTAATTGAATTGAAATAGAAATCTATGGCAAGAGTTAACCCCGAATGTTAAATACTAATATTTTTCTGATCAGTGATAATCGAAACGTGTAGAGCGAAATTGTATCTCTAATGATAAGTCTGTTGTATATACCCGTAAACACGTATGTATATTTTGTACATACGGATTATATACCGTGTCTATGTACCTATATCCATAGATGCTCGTAACACGACGGCAAGCAGAATTTCGACTCCCATAAATTAGTTTCTCCGCGTCTCTAATCTCCTGGGAATTACTGCGCTACTTGCCGGACTTGCAGGACGATCGAACGTGATCTTGGAACAGCTCCAATACTCTCGATACTTCTGTTCAAACGATCGTTGATGAAGTTAGCGTCGCTCGCGGTTAAATACTTGAGCCAGCAGTCTTAAAGAGTGGATTTTCTTGGGCTCGGGTATCGTTTGCTGCCTCTCCCGTCGACGACTTCTACGCAGACACCGAAACGTTCAAACTTAAACGGGTTAGTGCTTGTCAATCACGAGGAAACCGTAAATAACACGCTAATTGATCGTTAGCATATCGAGGTGGGGTCCGTCATAGCGTGATTTCGCGATTTCTCGATTCGAATGATCGGATTTATCATTCGATGGCTGGCAGAATTATATTTCTAGAAATTTGTTTTGCTTGTTTTATTAGTGGGAAGTGGTTAGAATAAAATTGATGAAATTTTTGGAGTTCAGAAATGTGGAAACTTGGGAATTATGAGAATTTCAGGAATTTATAAATCTTGGGGATTTTAGGAATTTCAGGAATTTTAGAGGTTTTAGAAGTATCAGAAATATTAGAAATTTCTGGAGTTTTGAAAATTTTTGCTGTTGCATATATTTTACAATTTTTATGAATTTCAGAAGTTCTGGAAATTTGTGAATTTTAGATGCTCTGGGAATTTGAGGAATTTTGTAAATGTTAGAAGTTTTGGGAATTTTATGAATTTTATGAATTTTAGAAGTTCTGGAGATTTGAGGAATTTTGTAAATTTTAGAAGTTCTGGAAATTTGAGGAATTTTGTAAATTTTAGAAGTTCTGGAAATTTGAGGAATTTCATAAATAGAAGTTTTGTGAATTTTTTGAATTTGATGAATTTTAAGTATCAATTAACTAATGCAGAAGGTAAATTAAAATAACAATAAGAAATGGTGAGGTTCCTAAAGAAAGAACGTTGAATTCAAATATTTTACCTTCGTCCATTTTTATTTTATTTATTTCTCGTGTACGTCCTGCAAAAAAAATAAAAAGTAGCCAAAAATATTTAACAAGCTTCATAGTTTTTTATCCCTCAGATCAAATAGTATACAAATTAAAGTTTAAATAAAACGATCCAAAAAATTATTATACCATATATAAAACTTACATGTCACACATTAACATGTTAAAAGTTAAAAAAAGAAGTCTACAAGATTTGATTAGTATCAGTTTTCAAATATTGACTTATTGCATCCAAAGTTCGTGCTCGTTTTCAAATGACACGTTCAACTATCCGTGTTCAATCTTCGATACGATGTTTTCGAACATCTGCTATTAATCTTTATTTATAGAAGTGTCTGTTTGACAGATTCCCTCACTTTTTTAGTCTTGACTAATATCTTCGTGAAACATTTAGCAACATGGATTTACGTTTTTCGTTAGTGGCGTTTAAGAAACATTATACTTCATCCTGAAGATTTATTGGTGGTTTTGGGCAGTATTTAAAATGACCTTTTAACTATTTACTTGTTTGTTTATTATATAGGATAAATAAGTTAAATTATTATTCTGCATATGTTATTAACTGTAGAAGTCAGATTATTTAATTATCAGTGTCGTATCATCATTAAATTACATTTATAAAAATTGAAATTTTTGTAGTTAAAAAGGTGCAGTACAAAATGTATTCGTGCTACTTTAAAGTTTAAGAAGAATAGTAAGTGTAAGAAGTTGAACAGTAAGTGTAAAAATAACTATTTAATTTTAGAATCAATAAAATAACAATTGTCTAAAATACACTTCCTACAATCAATATATCCGCAACATGTGATTAATGTTTCTTCATGCAAAATTAATTTTGTTAGAAGACGAATTTCCAAACTATCAGCGCAATTATGTTCACCGAGTACAATATCAGTTAGAGTGTAAATTAATTTAAAAGTTACGTTAATAGCTTATGAAATTTAATTACCGAAATGGAAACGTGCTTCAGAAACATGTGCACTTGAAAACCTACTTCAACTAAGATATTCGTTATTTAAATTAATTTAGTTAATAATTTTATACACAAAAAAGAGAATTCTAATTACCTTCAAACTATTTTTAAAGTAAAACTGCAGTATTAACAAATATAAGATGTTACAGGATAACTGTATTTGAATATTCAGGTATTCTGTTAGAAACGATTCAATTTTTCGACCGAACTCAAATGTCGACTTCGAACATATTGGCTCGTTGAAGAGCTCTGTAAATTGACCTGAAAATCAAAATGTCACTTCCGAGTCAGCTGCCGCGAAGGATTCAATGATTTAATCGCTGGAAATTGTTATGCATCGTCATTTTTTGTACGAAAATTTTGAGCTCGCTTAATCCTTTGACGTATGTCTATATTCGATGAATAAAATTTTTAAAATACGCATATACTATTTTTATCGTTTTGCACACTATATTAATAGCTATACTAACTGAAAATATTTCAAGTTTTTACTTTTTACTTTTCATACACATTCGTTTCATCACTGAAAAATTTCAACTATAATTCAAAAATTAATTATTTTTTTTTCTGGTATTGTCAATGAGATGTTTATATGAATTATTTCAAGTTATTTCTCTTATTTCATTTAGTTTTAATTTTCATTTTTTTTTTAATTGAAGGTCATATGCACCTTCTAAGATCATTTGTTTTGAGACTGATTTTTGGAAAATATTAAAATTTAATTTAATACAACTCAGTCTGAGGTTGCAGTTGTCCTAAACATTATATATTAACTCATTTATGATATTCGTACTGATGTAATTTTATTCTTAATTTTTCACTGAGTGATATACGAAATTATGTCTAATTTCATTAATGCACAGTTCAGTTTACTATTCAGTTTGCGTTAGAATTACCTAATCACAGTTACAATATTAAACCAGAAAAAGTTATTATGTCCATTTTCTATTCAGTAATCCTTGACTATGCAACTTATAATTGGACTCCAAATTGATGCGCTTTACTCGAGTAAGATTTGTGACATGCGTCACGTGTGGTGTTTTAAGACAAGGGGTTCCAATATATTAACGACCTCCCGTACTAGTCTATATTTAAGTTTAATAGTTCTCTAGAAAAACGCGCGCACGTAACTATTTTTACGTGACCACGTGCAGGGAATCTATTTCTGACCTTAACCCTAGCCGAACCCCAAAAATACTCATCCAGTTCGGTTTTATATTTCTATACCTCCCGGGCGCGTCATATTTCTACATAAATTAACACAGAAATTAATAATAATTTATGCAGTCAGCGGTGTTTGGTTTGTAGCAACCGCATGTCCAATTACCCACGGTTCATCAGACACGGAATCAACAGCGTGGCTTCAAAAGCTCGGCCAAACGACAAGTCATCACGTTCCGAATCTCAGCCGGAACAACTCTGTGCAGCCGGTTTGCCAGCTAGCTGGTGGTATATAAAATTAACAATTTCGTCCCAACGAACTCAGGAGTTTCGCGGTTCCGTTGTACCCTTACAGAGAGGCAAGGAATTAGGGAAACCGTGAGGGCCGGGAGGAGGGATGTTACTCGGAGTTGCCGGAGCTACGAGAAAATGGACGGCAAAAGAGAGATAGAGAAAGAGAGAACGGATTTCGAGAATGCTGCTTGATAAGGGAAATCTTTCGAGCCTGCGGTACCGACCGACGTGTAATTTCCCCGAAATAGAGGACGGTATCCTGGCCGTGCCGGTTACAAAGTTACTTTTACGATGGTGCCGACCGAATGTAAATGGAAACGGCGTAGGAAAGACTAAAGGAGAAAGCCGGCACGGCGGAGAGAGAGTGATCGGTATCGGGAAAAGGGCAAAACGAGAGAAAGAGTGAATGGAAACGTGCCGTGGGCAGAGTAGAGAAAGCGTGAAACAGGAACGAGAAGAATGACGATGGGGAGGCGGAGGAAAGGAAAAGGGGTAGAAGTAAAGGGGATGAGACTGTCGGAGTTTGTAATTGCAGCGGCTTTAACGCGCTGCTGATGGCCGATGGCACCCGGGACTGGGGTAATGGTCTGCACCAAATGTCTCTTCTTGCCAGAGAGCAGAGAGACGCCCGAGAAACCTGAACAGACGAGGAAAACGGTATTCGAGAAGACACCGTGCAAGAGAAGGCACGTGGATTCGTTGTCTTTCCTTCTTGCCCGACCGCTGCTCTCCGATCGTTCCTTTTCTCGGTGTCACAGTTGTTGGCATCGACCGATATATTTCTTTGCCCTCTCCTCCCTCGACCTCGTGCTTTTGATCGGGCTACAGATCGATGCACGTGCAACGATGCTTCTGCTCGGTTAAATATTTCAATGAGAACAATGGCTCGCGTTCAAAATCCCTTAGCAAAATCCAAACTGCCGATGGATTTTTCAGAATTTTAAGTCCGTCGCGGGGAAAAAAATATCTGACTAAGCGGATTACCGCACCTGGATTTCAACTCGAATTTCCCGCTCTTTGTATCACTCTTTCAATTAACGGTGTAGTCGATATATTTTGAAAACGATCTAATCAAATTTTGAGTATTGTGATAGTCGAGGATTTGTGCTCTTGAAATTCATGGGAAACCAATTTCAAATTCGAAGAAATTTCATAGAGATATCAAATAACACCTTTATTGATCTAGTAATGATTATGCTGGTTGTATCATAAATGTTCTTTGTTATTAATTTATAAAGTATTTTAGTAATAATATATAAACTCTAATGTTTTTTAAAAAAACGACTGTATCAAGACAAATATAATTACATTTAAAGTCTGTATTATGCTGGTTGTATCACAAATGTTTTTTGTTATTAATTTTAAAAATATTTTAGTAATAATATCTAAACTCCAGCAATCTTAAAAAAATAACCGTACCAAAACAAAGACTGCATTTAAAGTTGCTATTTAAAATTACAATTAACTGCATTTAAAGTCGCTATTTAAAATTGCAATTAACTGCATTTAAAGTCGCTATTTAAAATTGCAATTAACTGCATTTAAAATCTGAATTTAAAATTTCAATTAACTGTATTTAAAATGGCAATTGTCCACGTTTAAAGTAGGATTTAAAATACTGCACGCTCACAACAAAATGAGTTCATGGAATTGAGAGATGCAGGTCTACTGTATTTGTTTTTCGATCAGATTGATAGGGGAGAGAGTTGTAACCGATTGTTTAACGTTGTCGAAAATGTATGGTAAAAGAGGAATGTTTTCTGTTTCAATCGTGGTTGTAAATTTTTTAGTGTCAAATATTTCGTATTTATTTAGCATTTATTTAGTATTTATTTAATATTTATTTATTATTTATTTAATATTTTGTAGGGTGGGATTATGAAAAGAAAAAACCTCTTGAAGAAATAAAATAAATATTTTATGTTTTTATGTTGTTTCTATTTTTATTAAAATGTTTAAAATAAAATTTGAATACGAGAATTCAATTATTACTAAATCATTCATAATCTGAAATAAAATTGAGTCTAAATTGAAATGTGTATTATCTATTAAAAATAGTGCTTGAATGTTTTTGTAAACTCCTAACTCCTAAAATGAATTGCTTCACATTTCAAAATGTTCTACTTTTTCGAATTGTAGAATTTGAATAAATTTTCATGAAAATTATAAATGAATTGTACAATTTCTAAAACTGCTGCTTTTATTACCAAAAGTTTGAAAATTACGTGGAATATTAATTTGTACTCGATTCCTACATCTTAATTTCAAGCGGAAGACTACTTAATCTTAAGGAGTTAGCACGCTTTGAATACAAATTAGCGTTCAAGAAAGATATCTTTATTATATCTACTTTAAAGTCCTGTCACATCAGTATCCTGCGAGGAGTACTCAAATCGGGCCAAACTTTGAGATAGAACTTCGTAGTTTTGATAAAAAAAGTTTCTTTTGATCTGCAGAAAAATATTATTTATGGAATCTGTCTGTAGGCTGAAATTTGCGAAATCTTACTTTGAAACGTATATATTATTGAAATTTTTAGTAAAAAATATAAGTTTTAAATGAAAACAAAATTTTAAGATTATTTACGTGATGTTTATGTATTTTATGAAATCAGTTTTGTCAGAAATTATATTATTAAATTTTTGTTTTTGTTTTAAATCAGTTTTTATTTTCACTGTCAATTATTATTTACAAATAGGTACATGGTCAGTTTTATATTTTAAAAGTACACAAATTTCAGATAAAGGTATTTCTAGATAAAGATCACGTTTGCAATGCCAATTTAAACATTGCAACGTTCTGTGTTTTGACAATTCAGTAACAATTAGGTAGCTCTGACGCAACTGCCGAAAAAATGTATACATAGGTTATGGGGTTAAATCGATCTTCAAATCGTTCTCATATTTTCAGATAGTTACAGTTACTTTCGAATCCACTTCTAACCATATGAAGCTTGTTTCCAATCCTCGTTTCGACCATCGCACTCAGCTTGTTAGCTTTCACCCTCTCATTACTTATACGATGACTTGACGCTTCGAAGCGAATTAAAGCACCAATTGCGCTTATTTCTTGCAAAGACACGACTCTGTCCGAGCAGCTTTCACGATCGCCTAATTAAATATTGAATTGGCAATTTCGCTCGAAGGTTCTTTAATACGCGTCGATGGCACTTTCAAGAGTCTTCCTTAATATTCACGCGACCCGGTAAAGTAAGACTTCTTACGTGGAAAGTAGGACGTGCTGGGGGAGTGAGATGCGCAGTACAATTTTTTAAAATTCGTGTCAAGTACTATCGTGGCAGGAGTGCAGCAGAGCAAGACGCGATCCTGAACGATAATGTTCTAGCACCGAAAGTCCGAAGATTTACATTGTAAGTCGAGAGGAACAAGAAATACGTATCGTCTTACGTTGCACTTCAAACTTTTATCGCCGATATCGTGCACCTCTGAGGTTTCTATTCTGAATTTTACTTCTCTGCTTCCTTTAAATTCTATACAGACAATATTAGATTAACGTAAATTACGAATTTATAACTGAAATATAATATGACATGTGTTAACTCTTTGGGCTCCTTACGAGCCAGCAACTCTTTTTAGTTTATTTGATAATCTCGTGGCTAAATTAAAATTTCATGGACAAATATATGACACTGTTTTGAAAAGGATTTTGAGGAGGACACCGAACCACGGTCGTACATATATAGAACACTATTATAATTAAATGTACTTATATCAATTTTGTCTACCACATAATCCACATGTGAACTTGCTTTCGGTAGGGGCTTTTTGTCCCCCAGACCCTTATTAGCCATCTGTTGGCACTTGTAACAATTTTCCAGGGGGTTTTGACCTATTTTGAGAAAGTTTGGTCCTCTGACAAAAAGTCGTATCTCCCACGGTTTGGCCTGTACATTTGTATGTATGAATGAGTTGACAGGATAGGGTTTTATAGTATCTTAACATTTCAATTTTAGTATGAATCACCTATGTTTAAAATTTGTGTGTTCATTAGAAGTACTCATACTAGAACTATGAACCTAGAACTATGAACAATAGTATTATAAAACATGGTAAAAATATTTGATAAGGTTTATTAAAAATGAAAATACTACTTGGTCACATTTTTAACTTGTTCAGGGAAAAGTTCATCAAAAATCTTTCCTCAGAAATCAGTTTTTTTACAAACAATAACACTGTTTGAACAACTGCTTTCTACTTTTGAAACAAGAACAGTATTAATACCTTAAGAAATATTTTTACAGTATTTAACAGTATTAATAACTTCTGAACGTAGCATACAAAGAGAAATGTTAGTGAAAATTTTTTTTCTATATTTTAAGAACACCATGTTATTTTCGATTAAAAAATGCTCTGTTCCAAATACAACGCAATAGTATAAAAACATTTTTGCCACGAATTTTGCTGTTGCTTCTACGTTAAGAGGATTTGACCGAAGGATTTTGCGCCGGAAAGAGTGTTTCCGGAAAGAGTAAATGTGGATTATGTGAAGCAGCGTTGTAGATTCTATAGACACGAACAACAACGGAAGGATTAATGATTCTACTTGTATTTCACTGATCTTGAGTGATGATGAGATTAGAGACTGTGATTTGCAAAACAATCGAGGACCGATCAGCATCAATATAATACGTGACGAGGTGATTTATGGAGTATCGATAGATGGCTACGGTTTGAAAACGCTTATAACCTCTCGTGCCAGCGAAAGAACTGTGCTTTCAGATTTTAAAATAACCGGAGCAAGCAAACACAGCAGAAGTTTTTAGAGTTTACTCTTCGCCGTGTGAGAATGAACTAATCCGAAAGTAACTGTTTTCAATTTAGTTTTATTATATTTACCGAAACTAACAAAGGTTCATTTACAATTCCAGCTTTTTCTTTTATTTCACGTTACCCAAAATGAATTGTATAAATTGAAAACGCTGTTTCAATTTCTGTTGCACGAAGGTAAAACTACTGAACCACAAAAGTACATTTCTATATTTGTTTCTTGAATTATTTACCTTATTTTGTTGACAAATTTTCCTTGTCGAAGATTTCTTTTGAAATATGAACAATCTGATGAATTTTATTATTTCGGGATATTTTATTCTGAATTTGTGGATTTGAATGCTCATTAATTATGCATTCGATCGCTTTACTTAAATATAAATAGAGAAAAAGAGATTAAATTTGTTATTTATACATCAGTTTCATTTGCATACAGCTCTGGTACTTTTACTTTATAAAATTTTATTTTCATACATATTTTATGTTCGAATATCAATTTAAAACATATGATATTTTTATGAAAATTGCAATTTTAGAAGAGAGTATTTTATATGCATATAAAATAGTAAATATCAGAATGTGAAATGCATGAAGTTTGTAATAATGTGTTTTTAAATGACACATTGATCTGTTGAATTTGGTAGATAAATGTAGTAAATCAGTGTAACAAATGAAGTTATCTCCTTTTAAATGGAGCAAGATCGATTGTAGATTACAAATTAGGAAAACGTCGAACTTTATCAGACAAAGGAAGTTATAACTCGTGAATTCGGAAAGTTATACAGCGTGAATTATCGGGTATACGTGTTCAGGTGAACGGAAGTTTAGTTGCCAGGCGTAAGATTAATCGAGGCACATTCTAAGGGCTGTGTAAAATAAGAGAAAGAAAGTCGAGTACACTCGAATGCGATACAGGTTTCTTTTAAACAAGAATGCATGTGCAAACTAGGTAATTTTTTAATTTTAGAAGTTCTATACTTTTAGTTTTCTAGGTATTCAAGTTTTTGAATTTGTAATTTTCAAATTTTTATTTGTTCGAAATTTCAAACAAAAGAGTTTTCAACTTTCAAGTTTTTAGATATTTAGTGTAACAAATTTTTTAATTTATCAAGTTTTTAGATATGTAGTGTTGCATATTTTTAAATTTATAAATTTTCAGGTTTTTTCTTTTTGAAATTTCAAACTAAACAATTTTAAACCTTCAAGTTTTGAGATATGTAATGTTACAAATTTTTAAATTTATAAATTTTTGTTATTATTTTTTTGAAATTTCAAACTAAAGAGTTTTAAGCCTTCAAGTTCTCAGATATGTAGTGTTACAAATTTTTTAATTTATAAATTTTCAAGTTTCTGAATTTCCAAATTTTTTTGATTCTGGGCTTTTCAAAATTTCGAAACATTGTTATTAAATTTGCAAGATTTCGATTTTTGTAATTTATATATTTTCAAGGTTTCCAAGTTTCAGATTTTTTAATTGACAATTTTTCCAATTGTCAAATTTTTTAATTTTGAATTTCTCAAATTGCCTGAATATTCAAGTGCCTAATTTTCTAAATGTTCGAATTCCTGAGTTCTGAATATCAAAATTCTCAAATTCTCACATTCCTAGGTTTCTAAGTTCCTAAACTTCCAAATACTTAAATTCTCAAATTCCTGGATTTCTAAATTTCTAAAGTTAAAAATCCCCAAAGGGTATAGCCGGATAAGGTGGTCAAATGTGCCCTTGAGTCGAATTTGAGACCCAACTCGTCAGTCGGTAGCGTATCCCAAAAAAACATCTCACACCAAGTTTCAACCCCCTATCTCATCCGTGGGGGTGGTAAAAGGGAAAAATCAAAATTCCGGTTTTTGGCCCTTTTTGCCTATTTAATTTCGTACAAAAATTCTGAAAAAATTCTGAAACATTGAGGTCCAGATAGTGCATCTTACAGAATTTTTTCAGATTTTTTGATCGCAAACTGTAGTCGTGAAAAATCAAAAATCGAAAAAAAATCCGAAAAAATGCGATTTTTTAGTGAAGATGTCGGAGCACTACTTTTATATTAATGTGGTAGTTAGGTATTAGTACAACTATTATTCTCTAATTTTTTCAGATTTTTCGGTGAGGTGCGCCGTAGTTAAAAAAATCAAAAACCGATTTTTTCGCGCGAAAAACTAACTTCTGCTTTGAATTTTTATGCCATTTTCCCATAAAAGATGCATTAAGTAATTATAAGAGGATTCACGTTCGCACAATTGATCTATGGATTACAACAATACAATTAACTTAATTAATTAGTTTTATGGTACGTTCTTTATATACTTAAATGTTTGAAAGTTTTTCAGCAACATCGGTGGCGCAGCGGTTAAGGCGTCTGACTCGTAAACCGCTGCATACTCTTTTTGGCGCAGGTTCGATCCCACCCGAACTTATATTTTTTTTTTCTTTTTTTTTTTCTTTAAATTGTTAATTTTTTAAATTCTAATTATAGAACAATGAATATTACTTATTTAAAAACATTTCTAACGCACTTTAGAAATATTTCAAGGTTTGTTTTTTTTTTAACTTGAAAAACTTTGACAACTTTAAATTCATATAAAAATAATTATGGAACATTTTGACTATATATCTTAATTGTGCTACAAGTTTATAAATTTTCAGTTGAGTGCATATATCAGTGCAATTTTTAAATACTTTATTTCTGGTAACTAAGTAATAGAATTATGTCTATTACTTGTTGTTATAAGCATTTTGTTAATCTTGAATAGTTGAAGATTAGGTTTTTTCCTACTCAGGTATCCGACCATTGTCGGGATGTTGTAAACTTGTTGTAAACTTGATGTTTGAAAAATGGTTAATTCAATTCATCCTTGAAATAATCACGATGTACAATATTAAGCAAAATATGTCAAACAGAGCATGTGATACCTGTTACAAATGAAGACAGCAATGACGACGGATACATTTGACATAGTATTTCTTCAACAATGGAAAGTGATAAGTTACGAAAAATAAAATGTTTAAAAATAAAAATATATAAAATCGTAGCACAATTAAGACATGTAATCAAAATACTTAAAATTATTTTTATTTCAACAGGTAGTTGGGGCTTTACTAGGTAGTCTGCGATTAACGTAGGAGTCCAACACTAGTCTAAGAACGTGTAGACTGTGCGTAAATAAATCCCTTTCCCCAATGAAAAAAAAACAAACCTTGAAATATTTTTAAAGTGCGTTAGAAATGTTTTTAAATAAGTAATATTCATTGTTCTATAATTAGAATTAAAAAAATTAACAATTTAAAGAAAAAAAAAAAAAGAAAAAAAAATATAAGTTCGGGTGGGATCGAACCTGCGCCAAAAAGAGTATGCAGCGGTTTACGAGTCAGACGCCTTAACCGCTGCGCCACCGATGTTGCTGAAAAACTTTCAAACATTTAAGTATATAAAGAACGTACCATAAAACTAATTAATTAAGTTAATTGTATTGTTGTAATCCATAGATCAATTGTGCGAACGTGAATCCTCTTATAATTACTTAATGCATCTTTTATGGGAAAATGGCATAAAAATTCAAAGCAGAAGTTAGTTTTTCGCGCGAAAAAATCGGTTTTTGATTTTTTTAACTACGGCGCACCTCACCGAAAAATCTGAAAAAATTAGAGAATAATAGTTGTACTAATACCTAACTACCACATTAATATAAAAGTAGTGCTCCGACATCTTCACTAAAAAATCGCATTTTTTCGGATTTTTTTTCGATTTTTGATTTTTCACGACTACAGTTTGCGATCAAAAAATCTGAAAAAATTCTGTAAGATGCACTATCTGGACCTCAATGTTTCAGAATTTTTTCAGAATTTTTGTACGAAATTAAATAGGCAAAAAGGGCCAAAAACCGGAATTTTGATTTTTCCCTTTTACCACCCCCACGGATGAGATAGGGGGTTGAAACTTGGTGTGAGATGTTTTTTTGGGATACGCTACCGACTGACGAGTTGGGTCTCAAATTCGACTCAAGGGCACATTTGACCACCTTATCCGGCTATACCCTTTCAGGGTTTACGACTCCCTGAATCCCTAAATTCTTAGGTTCCTAACTTTCTAGTCTTCCAAATCCTTAAATCCCTAAATTCTTAATTTCTCAAATCCCTAAACCCCAAGTTTCTAGATTTTTAAATTTCTATGTCTCCAAATTCCTAAATCCCCAAATTTCCAAGCTCTCAACTCGCTGAATCTCCTAATTTCTAATTTCTCTAATCCCTGAATCCCCCAATTCCTAGGTTTTTAAATGTCTAAGCCGCCAACTCCCTGAATCCTCAAATTCCTAAGCTCCCAACTCCATAAATCCACAAATTCCTAGGGTTCTAACTTCCTAATCTCCCAGATCTCTACAACCCCAAATTCCTAACTTCTCAAATCCCTAAATCCCTCAATTCGTAGGTTTTTAAATTCCTAAGCCCCCAAATCCCAAAATCTCCAAATTTCAAAGCTCCCAAATCCCTAAATCTCCAAATTCCTAGGATCCTAACTTCCTAGTCTCCCAAATCCCTAAATCTCCAAATTCCTAGGATCCTAACTTCCTAGTCTCCCAAATCCCTAAATCTCCAAATTCCTAGGATACTAACTTCCTAGTCTCCCAAATCCCTAAATCCCTAAATTCCTAGAATCCTAACTTTCTAGTCTCCCAATTCCCTATATCCCCTAATCCCTTAATCCCCTAATCCCCAAATCTCTAAATCTCCAAATTCCTAGGATCCTAACTTCCTATTCTCCCAAATCCCTAAATTCCTAGGATCCTAACTTTCTAGTCTCCCAATTCCCTATATCCCCAAATCCCCTAATCCCCTAATCCTCAAATCCCTAAATCCCTAAATCCCCTAATCCCCTAATCCCCAAATCCCCAAATCCCTAAATCCCCAAATCCCTAAATCTTCGAATCCTCAAAGTTCCAAAAACTGAACGATTAGCATATCCATTTGTCTCTCTATTTTCATATTTTCTCTAAGGAAATTAAATTTACTACCAAAATAACGAGGTACACACCCCATTAACTGTCGAGAGATTTGTAAAATTGTAACCGTGTAATAACATGTTTGGATTTTCTGCGTTTTACCAGAGCATTTTATATTCAAAGAATTTCAAGTGTTTCCTGGTTCAATATCACACAGTGTGACAGAGATCTGACGAATCTAGGTCGTGCACAGAGATATGCCACTTTCCTTCATATTTTAAACTTCAGATTGTTGACTGCTACGTCTAAGAACGTTCCACGAAAGTTACAAAGCAAAATTTCCTTTTTCATTTCTCACGGAAATTCGTCTTTTACTCGACCGTACGGTCAACATCGCGAAATTGGAATTGAACTGCTTGTTAAATAAAAAAGTTGCTGACGCTTTAGGAGATAGTTGTTTCAAATGTTGGTTCCGCGGAAATAGGAGAATATAAAGCGGTTCTTGTTAAGAGTAATTGGTACTTATTTTTATATAGAATCTAAAAGCTAAGAAGGGAGAGTTGCTTTTATGGAGTGCTATTCTGATGGTGAAGTTCTAAGCTTTTCGATTGGTGAATTAAATTCTCAGACTGTTAGGTTATTACACTGCCTGGTTGTTAGGTTTTTAAGTTTTCAAATCTTTATAATTGTGTAATTTATGCAAGTTTAAATTGTTGAAATGTCAGATTGTTAAATTTTCTAAATTGTTATTTTCTTAAATTGTAAGATTTTTAATTTTTCAAGTGGTCAAATTGTCAGATAGCTATATTTTCAAGTTTCTATTCTTTTAAATTGTGGAATTTACACAAATTTAAATTGACACACTGCCAGATTGTTAAATTCTTAATTTGTTATATTCTCAAATTGTTAGATTGCTCATTTTTCAAATGGTTAAGTTGTGAAATTGGTACATTTCCAAGTTTTTACGTTTTCAAGTTGTCAAATTTTTCGATTATCAAATAGTCAAATTGTTAAACTTTTAAATTGTTATATTGTCAAATTGTCAAGTTTCCGACTATTCAAATTGTCGAATTTCTCAATTGTCAAATAGTCAAATTATTGAATTTCTAAATTACTATATTGTCAAATTGTCAAATTTCTAACTTCTCAAATTGTCGAATTTCTCAATTGTCAAATAGTCAAATTGTTGAATTTCTAAATTGTTATAGTGTCAAATTGTCAAATTTCTAACTTCTCAAATTGTCGAATTTCTCAATTGTCAAATAGTCAAATTATTAAATTTCTAAATTACTATATTGTCAAATTGTCAAATTTCTAACTTCTCAAATTGTCGAATTTCTCAATTGTCAAATAGTCAAATTGTTGAATTTCTAAATTGTTATAGTGTCAAATTGTCAAATTTCTAACTTTTCAAATTATCGAATTTCTTAATTGTCAAATAATCAAATTTTTAAATTTCTAAATTGTCATATTGTCAAATTGTCAAGTTTCTCACTCATCAAATTGTCGTATTTCTTGATTGTCAAATAGCCAAATTGTTGAATTTCTAAATTGTTATTGTGTTAAATTGTCAAATTTCTAACTTTTCAAGTTACCAAGTTGTCAAATTTGTAAATTTTTAAATTATTAGAACTCCAGATTTCCATATGGTTAAGTTGCTAAATTTCAAACTTTCCAGTTTGTCAAATTGTTCATTTTCTACAATATCACATCGTCAACTTGTCAGATGTCTACCTTTCAAGTGGTGAAATTGTCTAACTTCTAAATTTTTTAATTATTATAGCTCCAGACTTACAGATAGTTAAGTTACCAAATTTTTATCTTTCCTAATTGTTAAATTGTTTAATTTCTAAATTATGACATTGTCTAATTGACAGATGTTTTACTTATCAAGCGGTCAAATTGTCAAACTTATAAATTTTCAATTTGTCACCTGGTTGTATAGTCAAGTTGTCGTGTTATTATCTTTTTAGTTATGTACATTATTCAATTGTTAGATTGTTAAATTTCTGAATTGTTACATTACCAAATTGTTAAATTTCTAATTGTTTAAATTGCCAGATCATTACATTACCAAATTGTAAAGCAGTCAGGTTTTTGACTTTTCGAATTGTCAATTTATAAAATGTCTAAATTTTCAAGCTTTAAAAAATTAGAAAATTTGAAAGTTTTTCTAATTGACAAATTATCAAATTTCCAAATTGACAAATTTCTCAATTTTCTAATCATCAAAAGTTAAACAACAATATTCGATTCATCAGCAGAAGTATACATTCCACCGTAATTGATCCAACAAATAAATTGGAATTTCATTTTTACGAGTCAAAGCCCGTCGATACGATTTTAATCGAAATTCAAAATATTGTATGTTCAAAGATAAAACATGAAATTGTTAGCCAGGATTGATCGCCTCTCACTTAAACTCGTTATTGCAATATTTTATCAATATCGATGTATGACTTCAAATATTTTTGTTTAGGAATATTTTTAACCTATTAAAAATACGATTTTTAGTTGATGCTGATATTGATTCGTTACTCTCCGTATGAACTCTATTTGTGCTTCCGCTTTGATCGCTGTTAATTAGAAAACGCGACACTTTTTAATTACTCATGTTATCGGGTATGTAGACAACTTTTTATTCAGTCAGAGCGAAACTTGATTGCCATAATTAGAGTATATTGAGGTTGTGATACATATAGATATTAATATACATTTTCATAAAATGTTACATTGATACTAGTTACATTGATATATATTTGTTTTTATTGTACATTGTAATAGTAAAAGTAAAAAGAGCAGGCTACTGTTTCGAAATTTGAAAATTTTCAGATTTAAGAGGAATTTTAGAGAAATTTTATTAGGGATACAATTTTATTAAAGAATCGAAAATTTAAAAGCTGAGAATTTTGGAAATTTATGGATTAAAAAATTCTGAAACCTGAGTAATTGAGAAGTTGTGAATTTGGTACCTTGAGGATTTAGTAATTTGACAATTTGTGGACTTAGAAAACATAAAATTTTGTAATTTGTGAAGACAAAATGTTCAGAACTTGGAAGTATGAAGATTCGAAAATTGGAGAATTTGGAAACTTGAAAATTATTCTCAAATTTATTTAACAAATGTCACAATTCTAAAAATTGTATAATTGTCAAATGTGACAGTCAAAGAAATTGTATAACTGCAAAATGTTACAATAAAAAAATTGTATACTTATAAAGTATCACAATTTTATAAATTTCCTTTCAATGAATACTAGTTTACATTGTTTCCATTTCGTACACTACAATTACTTGTAATTAATAACCATATGTTTTATTAGCCATATGTAATAATCAATAGCAGCTATAATTAATCAGAACTATATTCAAAAAGTATTAATAAAGCAATAATATTTAACAATA
Source organism: Megachile rotundata (assembly GCF_050947335.1). Classification (NCBI taxonomy): domain Eukaryota; kingdom Metazoa; phylum Arthropoda; class Insecta; order Hymenoptera; family Megachilidae; genus Megachile; species Megachile rotundata. Next base: position 7,125,881 of record NC_134989.1, read on the forward strand.
TTAATAAATTAAAATTAATATTAATGAAATTAATAACTATTAATATCAATATTTTTAAACAATTAATACATTACAAATGTAGTAGCTCAGAATGTACATATGTATATTAAACTTCATCATTGAGTAGACATATTTCACGGTTATGTCGACACAAATATAATTCACTAGAACTCTTCCATACACCTAACACAAAAGAAAGGAACCGAATTTACATCACACAAGCGTGAATACTTTCACGTTTTATACTCCGAAGCAGAAGACGACAACTCGTGATGCACGCCTTTCGCACCCTCGGTTACTTTCCGCTTCTACCTTTATTTCAGCGCCATTTCAACGCTCCCATTTTATCTAGAGATATCAAATGACCCCCTAGGTACCTCGTACCCCTTACTCATTTCTCCTAGCATTTGTACCTGTCTCCATTCCGGCTGTTCCGAATCACCCGCGAGACATTCTCTCTTCTTTTCCGTCTTTTTTCTCGTAACGGCAAATCCCATGGGTACACCCCTGCTCGATCTGTCGCTATACTATACTCATTACGTGTTACTACAATGTGCAATTAACAGGAGTGTTCTACCAATGCCGCGATGCACTTTCAAAGTGGGTTACAGATATCTGTTAAGAAATTTCTTTTGTATCTTGTTGCATGAACGAGGGTGTAATGGGGACTTCATTTAGGTAGAATGTAGGCTACTGGATATGTCTTCTATGGGAAAAACAGATGAAATTATAAATGTTTTTTTTATCTTTGAAAATTTGAAAATAAGAAAACTTCCGAACACTAAAATTTACGAATTTTCAAATTTCAAACTCTCAAATTTCCGAATTCTCCAATTTCTAAATTCTCAAATTTCCGAATTTTTCAGTCTCTAAATCGGCAAGTTTCTGAATTCACAAATATCGAACACCTAAATTTCTGAAATTTTAAAGTTCTTGTCCCCTCAAGTTTCCAAACCCTCCAATTTCCGAATTCTCACGTTTCAGACTCTCAAATTTTGAAACTCTCAAATTTTCGAATTCTCTAATTTCTAAATTCACAACTTTCCGAATACTTAAGTTTCAAACTTTCAAATTTCCATCCCTTCAAATTTCCAAATTCTGAAATTTCAGACTCTCAAATTTCCGAAATTTGAAATTCCCGTCCCCTCAAGTTTCCAAGCTCTCAAATTTTCGAATTCTTACGTTTCGGACTCTTAAATTTTGAAACTCTCAAATTTCCGAATTCTCTAATTTCTAAATCCTCAAGTTTCCGAATACTTAAGTTTCAAACTTTCAAACTTCCGTCCCCTCAAATTTCCAAATTCTCAAATTTCAGACTCTCAAATTTCCGAAATTTCAAATTCCCGTCCTCTCAAGTTTCCAAGCTCTCAAATTTTCGAATTCTCACGTTTCAAACTCCTAAATTTTGAAACTAATTTCCGAATTCTCTGATTTCTAAATCCTCAAGTTTCTAAACTATCAAACTTCTGATATTCCAAATCCCCATACCCTTAAATTTAAAACTCTTAAATTTGAGAATTTGAAAATTTAAGTTTGAAATTATAATGATTGACAAATACACAATTTTTAAAATTATAATAATTTACACTTATACAATTTTGATGCTTGTAATATTTTACAATTATACAATTTCTATAATTTAAATATGGGTCATACAATTTGAAAAATGTTAATATGCTACAATTATGTAATTTAAAAAATTATAATGCAGTGCAGTAAATTTGTAATAATTTTTTAAAATTATGACATAATATAGGAAAGGTGTTCTGCCTTAAAAGATCAATTCCATTCGCAATTGTAAATTATTAATATAATTTTAGTGGGGTCCAGAATATTTTTTCTTTCTACGATCGTTAATTATTCGATCGAATTAAATTCATAGCATTGGTTACCAATGATTCCCACAGTAATTACCGTGTTAATTATTATTAACAGACTGCGTACGTTTATATATTTATAATACCCCGATGTCCGCAAAGTATGCATAAAATATATAACCTACAATTTGTGGCTCTTTATGCTTTGATAACTTCGATATATGATATATGTGGAAATATCAGCAGTTTTATTAACATTCAATTTATTGATCATTTAATAGCCATTTGTTTTTAAATTAAGGCTAAAGTAAAAAAATAAAGGAGAGATGATACGTAAACATATACAATGATTTTGAGCTTCAGAAAAGTTAACATATATTTATCAATTAACTTATTTTTAAAGTCGCATTGATGATGCAATAAATTTTCTTTTATTGTATCGATGATCAATTAAATAATTGTTAAAACTTTATCGATGATGAATGAAATAATTTTTAAAACTGCATTGATGATCAAATAAATTCTTATAACTATACTGATGATCAATTAAATAATTGTTAAAACTTTATCGATGATGAATGAAATAATTTTTAAAACTGCATTGATGATCAAATAAATTCTTATAACTGTACTGACGATCAATTAAATAATTGTTAAAACTTTATCGATGATGAATGAAATAATTTTTAAAACTGCATTGATGATCAAATAAATTCTTATAAATGTACCGATGATCAATTAAATAATTGTTGAAACTGCATCGATGATGAACTAAATAATTTTTAGGGCCTTATCAATGATTAACTAAATTTCAAAAATTTTATCGATGATCAAGTTAAACAATTTGTAAAACTGAATCGATTATCAATTAAATAATTTTTAAAACCATATCGATGATCAATTCAATAATTTTGAAACTATATCGATGATGAAGTAAATAATTTCTAAAACACTTGAGTTGTAACATCAAAAATTTGAAAACCTGAATATTTATAAATTAGAAAATTTCTTCAGAAGTGTTGAAATTTTCCCAGAAAGTAAATAAAACAATTTTTCAACTAAGTAATTTTTAAAATCGTATCGATGATGTATTAAATAATTTTCAAAACCATGTTCGATGACTAACTAAAATTTGTGAATTCGTGGATTGGAGAACTTGTAGCCTTGAGAGTTTCGAAACTTAAAAAGTTGTAATATTAATAATTTAGAAACCTAAATATTTGTAAATCAGAGAATTTGTAAATTTTGAAATTTGTTCAGGAATAAAGTAAAATAATTTTTGAAACCTTGTCAATGGTCAACTAAAATTTTGAAACTGTAACGATGACCAACTAAATTTTTTAAATTCGGAGATTTGAGAATTTGTAAACTTGAGAATTTAGAAACTTGAGAAGTTGTAATATTAAAAATTTGAAAACCTAAATATTTGTAAATTGGAGAATTTTTAAATTTATAATTTGTTCAGGAATAAAATATTTTTAAAACCTCGTGAATGATCAACTAAATTTTTGAAACCATAACGATGACCAACTAAATTTTTTAAATTCGGAGATTTGAGAATTTGTAAACTTGAGAAGTTGTTATATTAAAAATTTAGGAACCTACATTTTTGTAAATTATAGAATTTGTTTAGAAATCAAATAAAATAATCTTTAAGACCTTATCAATGGCCAACAAAAATTTTAAAACTGTACCAATGATCTCCTAAAGAATTCGTGATTTAGCGAGGACTATGACATGCGACACACTGGAAATGCATAATATTTTGAAGAGGAACGTTTCGATTCGCCCTTTTTCTTCTCTCGCTCCGCGATTTCCCTCTTTTCCGGGTTTTCACGGATACTGTGGCTTCCGGTATTTTGCAGTTTTGCATCTTAACGCAACCAGCGTCGGAATCCGCAGAATTGAGAGCACTGCAAGTAGGGTGAATCGCGCTATTGAATGTGGTTATGCGGCTCGTATCGAATTCCCTAGGCTCGCTATTATTTCCTCGTGGCAGCGGCATGCATATTCCCAACAGAAGGGATATTTTTGTATGTTTATGAAATAGAAAACCGTAAACGAGGGGGATACTTACGTATCGGAATTCACCTCCATTTCCGTTCTAAATACACCGTGAATCTATTTTCTCATTCGAACGAAACGCGCATTCGATATCAAGACAGTATCTCTTAACAACGAAAATTTCCTTGATATTTTATGAAAACCAAAGAATATTTATGGAGTCCTTCGATTGGACTAAATTGTTCGTTCTTATAGAAAACTGAATTTATTAAGAAATTCAGATTCTTTGTTACTCTTTTGTGCGCGGAGACATTTTCACTATTGGAACTTGAGAATATTTCAGTTGAAAGATTTGAGGAACTCCTTTGAAGTTATTTTTTCTCCATTATTAATTGCAATTGTTTATTTGACTATGTTCGTCACATAATACTATAAATTGAGTTAAATTATATTTATTACAAAATTGTTTTGTTAAACTGAATGTGTGAGTCACCTTCTAAATGCAAAAAGCTAATATTTTCATACGGTTACTAATTTTCAGCTAATACATTTACTTGTTGTTGTATAAGTTATTTATAAAGCTAGAAAACAGAGTTGTAGAAATAGTAGAAGAATAGAATTTCAGAAAAAAAAGAAAAACGAATCGTAGAACTAATAGAGTAATATAATTTATTAAACGTGACATCATTATGTTCAATCAGACTATCATTATCTAATGAAATTATAATTATTATTAACTACCAGAAATTCAACAATATACATTTACATTTAGAACTTCTAAAGAATTAAAGAAATATTTGTTTTTCTAAATTTTATTTTAAATAGAAGAAACGAATTTTTTCTTGAGAATTATACTCGTCAATAAATAAAAAATTTCCATTTTTTTTACGAGTATACTGTACGTAAACATCGAGGAATTTGAAGTATTATCTAGCTTACGACCGAACATTTTGAAAAACATTTTTCATATTCATGTATCGTGGGAATAATTCAAAATGCTGAGAGAAAAGCATTCATTTCGAAATAACAAACAGTCACTTCAATTTTATTTATATGTATTGATTTTTCAGTTTCGACGAGGATTACTTTTTGCAATGTTTGCATGAAAGATTACTTATTATACCTGCTCCTGTCGCTATGCGGCTACGTATCAAATGTTTATTGTTTTACTTAAATTTTATGTTATAACGAAATTTGTAGTTTAAATTAATAGTAGCATTTAAGAAATAATTACATTGTGGCGAATATTTTTTTGTTAGTCACATCTGTGAACCCTTATCTTTAGCAGTAGTCTTTTGCTCGCAGCTTTGTATTCATGTCGGGGTATTGCTTGGTTTTACTACTTGCTGTCACTTTGAAAACCCAGACCCACTTCATACGTCACATTTCCATTTCCACCCGAATTTTAGCTAAACCAACAGAAAATCAGAAACCGTTTTCCCTCACCAATGTCACGAAAACTGTACCCACGAGCTTTTCAACCGTAAAAATTTTTACATAGCAAAATAAATTCTAGTCTGAAGTCAAATTCATTAGATACCACTTATATTCACCTAATGGAATCCTAATGATCCCGTCCTTTAATCCTCACTTACTGACGCTGCACATAGATATAAATTTGCAAATATTAATAAATCTCTCTATTTTAAGTGTATATGCCAGAAATACAAATGTGTAGTTGCAGAATTTGTAGGAAAGTTAAATAGATACCCACTTGTATCCACTCATTGTGAATCCTAATGAATCGCATCCTTTAATCGTCACTACTGCGACGCACATCCAATTATTTGTTGGCAAGCATCGTATTTTTCGCTCGTAATACAGCCAGGCTGCCTCAATGTTTTCCAGTCGTTTCGTATCGTGTCCTGATCCTCGAGGTCGAATGGCGTAAAATTTCATCCTTTCAGCATTAGGTTCAATCTTCCGTTGGGTTGACGATGTCTTCAGCTCCGGGTAGTGTGCTCGTCCCGTAATACGGACGACGAACGTTCGTTTGGAGAGTAACCGGAGATAGGTGTTGTTTCTTCGTTGCCTCTTCGTTCACGATTTCCTGATTTTAGCGGTAGATTGGTCGAGAGCCATTTCGCGGTCGTTGGGTGCTTGATGGATCTTTCGGGACGCGTTCTGGGTGATTCCGGTGTGTACGTCACTCTCGCTCCTGTCGCTCCCGCTCGCTTTCTCGATTACGTTCGTCGCGATAGAACAACACCAGCCACCGTTCGTTGTAATTCTTGCGCGTTGTTTTCTGTGGAAAGAGCCGAGAGTTATCGCGCAACTGCGAAACTTTTATGCTCCATAAAGCTTTTGTTCTTCATGCATCCTAAACGACCGCCCGCATTAGCCGCCGGTCCAATGAAGATTACCGCGTTCTTTCGGCTTTAACCCTTTAACCGTGAAAGGTGTGTGCACAGTCGACGGTAAATTCACCCTTCATGGAGAAAATGGCGGAACAAGAGTAATACTACTCCTTAATTTTTGGGAATTTTTAATTCGAAGAATTTTCGAATTTTGGTAGAGGTTTGCAAATATTGGAAGTTTGAGTGATTGGAGAATCTGAGAAATTTAGGACTTTGAGTAATTGGATATCTGAGAATTTTAGGCTTTGAGTAATTGGAGATCTGAGAATTTTGAAACTTTGAATAATTGGATATCTGAGAATTTTAGAATTTTAAGATTTTAAAAATAAGAGGTTTTAGTAATTTACAAATTTGCAAATGTAGTGATTGATAATTTGAGACCTTGTAGATCTAGGCATTGAAGAAAATTAAAAACTTTCTAACAAAACAATTATATCCATATAGCATGATTAAATTTCTTTTTTATCGAGAAATAAATTCCACAGAAATATTAAAATGCTAATATTGCTGTAGAGAGACTATAACATTAACGGGCATGGACGGTAAGAAAGAATGTTAAGCATCGTGGCGAGCATTAGTTACCAAGGAACGGAAGTCGCGTTCCTTTTTGCGTCTATGGCCGCCTATTTTTATTGGCAAGTAAGATATTCAAAAGGTCAGCAGTCGTGCGTGGAGAAAGTATACTCAATGGCATTGAGCCAATATAAACGAGCTCATGGAATATCGAGGGGCGACTGGTTGAAAAAGAACGGGGGGATCGAATGAAAAAAGCCAAGACGACGGGAAAGAATACTCGTTCTCAACGAACGCGACGACGAGAAAAGACCCAGGCAAGGGGGTGGTTTCTTTCCGGGCTGAGATTCGTTCATGAGGAAAAGCTCCGAATGTTTCGTTTATTTTAGAAAAGCAAAAGAGTTCCAAAAGTTTCTGCGTTTCCTTTTGTTTTTCTGTTGTGTTGCTCCGCCGCTTCGGGCGAAGTGCATTCAACAAAAGAAAACATTTAAAGTGGTATACGAATACCGAGTACTTCACGAACGCTCTATTCGCGGTTCTGGATTTTATTGTTCGAAGTAATACTACTATTTTACAAATTCTGACATATTTTTTGTTGTATTTTTTCGTTGTTTTACTGTTCTTTTTTTTTGCTTTATTGTTCTGTCAGTTTACTGTTCTTTTATTTTATTATTTTATTTATCTGCTATTTTATTTGTCTCTGCTATTGATCTAATATTTTCTATTTTAGTTCATTTTATTTTATTCTATTATTTATCATCTGTTTTTCTATTTTACTTTATTTTATTATGTTATATATTTATAATTTTACTATTTCATTCTTTTCTTATTCTAGAATTCTATCATTTTTATTATTACACTGATTTACTGTTTTATTACTTTCTCATTTTACTATGTCCTTTCAAATATTTTATTATTTTACTATTGTCTGATTTTGTCATTATTCTTATGTTATTATAATACGTTACCTAACTATTTCGTTCCATCATTTTGTCTCACTGATCATTGCATTAATATATCGTTCATTTATTCGATTATTTTATCGTTTCTCTATTCTTGTTTCTCAATTCTATCACTACTCCACTACTTCACTATTTTATTTTCCCATCATTTTTACCATATCACTTCACAATTTTATCGTTGCAGTATTCTTCTGTGTTTGCAAAAGTTTAAAGATTTCAAGTTTATTTATTTTATTCCACAAAGAGTGAACCTCACCTCTTCACCTGCAGCAGAGTGTATTTGAACTGTTTCAAAAATTGCTGCCAACATTGTACTGTGCATATTGTATTTTTATATTTCTGACTCTTTGCATGCGACAATATTACACATTTTTATTTCACATTCGCACTTATATTACTGCAAACAGTTTCACTAAACACATGCATATTATGCATATTGTATGCCATATATTTACATCGCTTATATTTTATATGTACAAATACTCCATATTTTCATTTAATTTGCATTTCAACTATTGCAAATGCTGAAGACATATATCCTGCATATTGTGTAGCATTTTTATCCTGCTTGTTATTCTGCATATTTTATATAAGTAAATATTATATATTTTTATTCTCTACTTGCATTTAAATCATTAGAAGTATTATACATATGATTGCACATATGTTGTGAATATTACACATGTAAAGAATATTGTGTAGCACATTTTATTTATACAAATGTGTCATATTTTTATTCCATATTTTCACTTGAATTATTGCAAATATTACACATGTGATTGCACATGTATTGTGAATATCATACATGTAAAGAATATTGCGTAGCACATTTATTTTATAGTACCTATTTTACATATACAAATACTCCATATTTTTATTCCACGTTTGCACTTGAATTACTACAAACATTACACACGTTGTTGCATACATATTATAAATACAATACATACATATTATGAATATCGCATAACACATTTACCTTGCAGTACCTATTTTACATATACAAATACTCCATACATTTATTCCATATTTGCATATTGAACACACATATGCCACCATATTGTTCACATTTATCACACAATAATTCGAAGTCCAACCGCGTTTACAAACGAAAGAACCTCTTTCACGAGCCTCAAAAATTTTCGATTAAATCGCAGGCTATTTCATTCGCACGAGTACTTCAAAAGTCGTGTTCCTTTATCATTGTCCGCCATTCATCGGAAATTCATCGGAATCGTTTCGGTAGATCGCGGAAGTGCGCCACGAACTTATCGTCTGTCACCGATTAATCATTCCTGTTTCCATACAGGCAGACATATTTTATCTTTGACATTTCCGAATCTACCCCTAACCGCATGCCTTGCTTTCCTATTGTACGTCCGACCCCGATTCGTTCCTTTATTCTCGGCCCCCTCTTTGGCATATTTTGTTCTTTTTCCTCGTGGACGAATTTCAAACATGCGGTAATGCTATCGATAAATTAACATGACTGGCTACGTATTGGTTAAATTCAGCCGCACCGAAAGAGGGCTCCAATGTCAACGTTAATGTTTACCGAGGTTTCCGAGCCTCGTGTACATTGATTAATGTTTTGTTGCAGGGTAACAAGAGAATTGGTATACTATCGAGATTTAACGGGCGACACTAACGGTCTGCACGGGAACTAATAAAAATGGCCGTCGTACTTTTGCGTTCGAAACGGTTTAACCTGCTTATTAATGACGATGATAGAGGTTAAAGCGTTTTCGTGAAAATTATGTAACATCTTTTTTTATTAGTTTTCGGTATCAAACTGATATTAAAAATATCTTGACTCTCAATATTCATTTAATGTTAAAAGTATCCTCCGCCATGTTTGTTTTACGTGCTAGTTTATATCTGCAACGATAGATTCCCTTTTATTAGTTTTCAGTATCAAACTAATGTTAAAAATATCTTGACTCTCAATATTCATTTAATGTTAAAAGTATCCTCCGCCATGTTTGTTTTATGTGCTAGTTTATATCTGCAACGATAGATTCCCTTTTTAATAAAATTTTTGTCAATTGTTGAACAAATAATTATAGGTATAGTATTGTATATAATAAATAGTCTGTTAATTCTGTTTTTATAAAACACTAACTAATATATTTTATAAAATATTAGAGTTAGGGTGAATTGTTAGTGCACTTGGAATTTTAATCTGAAACTTCATTTCAAAGAGGCAGATTTATTTTGCCGATTTATGTTTCAAAAATAACAAAAGAAAGGAATAAAGATAATAAAAAATATTAGACTAATAAAAGTTATAAAAAGTTTGAAAAACTAAAATAGAAATTGTTTAAATTAAAATATTTCTAATTTTAAGATGTTTTGTAAAAATGAGAAATTTTAACAAAACATAATTATCGATACTCGATCTTTTTTATAAATACAATCGTGTAATAAGTCATTGTTGTTAAATGGATTATTTGAATAGTCGCAGATTACATGTAATTGAATAATTTGCGGAAACGGTATTGTTACAGCGCAAACATGGTACTTGCTAATTCCCTAGTGATTGTCACCGAAACCACATTGCCTATTGATTGAAATTTCCATTGTGTTAATAATAAAATGCGTAAATAATTGAACAGCACCGTCGGCCGCGTATAATTTATTGTGATATTTCTGTACAGCTCCAGAATTATTGAATCCTGCCGCAATAATTAAAATGCTTGATACTTGTTGCAAATATTTATATTATGATTGCAGAGAGGACATTGAAATTTGAGGGAAATTTTATTGTGTTTAAATTGTTTAATGTGTTTGTAAATAATTGTGTGGTATAACTTATACAATTTTTAACTGTACAAGCTTTTAAATTTTCAAATTTATACATTTTTTAATATAGAAACTTTTAAATCTGAAATTTAGAAATTTTTTAATATACAAACTTTGAAATTTGAAATTTAGGAATTTTGGATATGCAAACTTAAATCTGAAATTTAAGAATTTTTGAATATACAAACTTTGAAATGTGAAATTTAGAAATTTTTGAAAACACAAACTTTGAAATTTGGAATTTAGAAATTTTTAAATATACAAACTTAGAAATTTTTGAATACACAAACATTCAAATTTGAAATTTAGAAATTTTCGAATGTACAAGTTTTCAAATTCTCAAATTTCATGAATTGGAAAATTGGAATATCAAATCTTATATTCTACAATTTTTTAATCTCTACATTACAAACTTTGAAAATGAAAAATTACAATTCTTGAAATTTTTAGGGTTTAAAAATCAAAAACCTAGAAAATTAAAAAATTCGCGGTTTCCGTATCCACCTTCCACATTTCTAAATTATTAAATTACAAAATTACAAAATTTTGACTCTCCAAATTTTCAATCTACTAAACTCTGTCCACTTCAGACAAAATACTTGAAATCAAAAAATTTGAAATCTGCAAATCTCCAACCCTTCAGTATGCACTATCACAAAATACTTCACAATCGTCATACTTCACACTTTATTAACCAACCACCGAGAACTTTTATAAATCAAATATTTTCATAACAAGTTAATAAATCATTTCTCTATCCAATATCGACAACTTTATTCAACCAACTGTCATCATGGTCGATTCGTTCCAGCGAATCGGGACGCTGTAAACATAACTACAGAAGCTAGAGAGAAATTACAACATAAGCGGTACGTTTAGCGAAGTGCAAACATTTATTGGTTAAACCACACGCACATTCAGTGTACTTTAACGAAGCGTTATCTGCGGTCGTATGGAAACTTGTTGACAATCAACGGTAGGATATGCTGTATAACACCATGCTATTGTTTGAAACGCAGCTTGGAAGTAAATGTCGCGTGTTCTCGTGATGTGAAACCGAATATAGGATAGTAGCAATCTTGATGCTTTGTAATCGTTCGTTCCAGAAGAGAAGCAAACAAGGTTATCAGTCTGTGCAATTTCATTGTCACCCTTCCCAATGATTCTCTTCTCTGTTTTTCTTTCTTTCTTTTTTTTTTTTTTTTTGGTAATATTCAGATTTTATATTTTGAGGTTTATTTTACGAAAATGGTGTTACAAAATTTTTAAAAAATTTTGATTTCTTGAAGTTTTATTTGATTGACATTTATGGTAATTTTATGGCGAGTGGTCAAAGCGACTTGAAAATTTAAGTAGTTTTGCAGTTTGGAAATTTTTAAATATTAAATTTGCAATATTATAAATATTTGTTTGGGTATTTAGAGATTTTTAGGTACAAAAATTTTGCATATTTTGACACTCACATTTTTGTTTTTAGAAATTTGCAATTTTGTAATGTAGAAGTGACAAATTTCTAAGATTTTAAACTTACACTCTAAAATTTGGAAATTTGGAAACTGAATTTGTACGTTCTAGAGTCTAGATATTTGATATTACAATTTTATAAGCATGTGTACAGATTGGCAGATTTGTAGATTTCTAGACATGTCGATTTGTAGATTTACAAGTTTGTAAACTTATAGACTTGTAGATTTACAAATTTGCAAATTTATAGATTTGTAGGTGTACAGACTTAAAGATTTACAGATTTATCAGTTTGTATATTTACAGATTAGAAATTTATAAATAATATAAATGTATTTAATAAATATTTTAAAAATTTAGAAATGTTATAAGTTCAAGCGTTTGCGAATTTAGAAATTTAGACATCGAAACATAAAAGCTTTGAAGTTCCGAATTTTTTGAACACAGTAATATCCTGCAATAGCGAGATTATGGTTTCCACAGCGGAGCCACACAAAAGAGACGAAGCTCGGAGTTTCCAGTATTTCGCCGCACGAAGGCTTTAAAGTCAATTCAGAATTGACCCGCCGCTTGGCTGTACTCTTAAGCAGCACGCAACGATACCATCAGGGTCAGTTGCCGCAGGCACACGGAAGACTGCGAAATTATAACATAAACATTACGTTTGGCCGCATACGCTGGTCAAATCGCAGATTACGCCAAATGCATTGCGAGGAAGCGCTATCGGCGGCTTGCCGGAAATGCCGGAATAGTGAACTCGGCTCACGTCCGGAATGCTGTAACCAGGCGTCGTAACACCCGGTTCACCCGTAATTGTAATCCTAGCCTCGCTGGCTGCGTCGCATGCATTGTTCACCTTTCGAACAACTGGCGATCCGAGGGATGTCGAATTTGGACAAATATTGTATCGGGACCCGCTTGAGAAACAAGAAGGCTGATTAATAAATATATTTCGAACGTTTGGAAACAGTCACGAAAATAAGATAGGAAAAGATTAAAGATACTCTGCTGTTTTCTGACGACACCCTGGCCATCGGAATCCACTATAAATTTTCAGAATTTTTCACGTTTTCATGTTTAATAATAATTTTGCATGACCTAAGTCAATTTTCCATATATAGGGTGGCTCACCACATTTTGCCATCTAAATTTGTGTTATTATTATTACTCATAGCAAACAATGTTTTAGATGAAGTTGAATGGTTTTGAGAGGAGCATATGCTGATGGTATATTTTTTTTTGTAGGCGGACGTGTAAACGACATATGAAGGTCATTAATGTTTTTTTAAGTGGAATCATATATTTTTTATTGCATCAACTAATACTCCATCATATTCTTTACTAAAAAGTATTAATCTATTTATGTGAAAAAAAAGTTTAGGAGATATTTTAATTCCAACTTGTTAGGAAATCGTGTCTTTCTGGTCAATACATATTATGAATTGGCCTAACTGAACAGCAAATGTTTTTCTATATGCTTTGAGAGGTCACCAAACGAATTATGAGTTTTTGTTTTTTTTTTGTTACGCAGTAACAGTGAAATTTAGTCTCTGTTACGTCTCTAATACGGTAAATACGACGATACGGTGAATTATCACTTCATAATGAAGTATTCTAAAGAAGAAAAGATAGACATGTTATCAGTTTATTTTGAAGCTGGAAAAAGTGCTACACACGCAGAAAGATTATACACTACGGAATATTAGTAAGTCATTAATTTCTCGATTCTGAAAGTGTTCCGATGCAAATGGTTGCCACATTGAACCTTTTCTGTAAATAGACATTAAAATTAAAATATCTCCTAAACCAATAATTTTTTCACATAAATAGATTAATACTTTTTTATAAAGTATATGAAGGAGTATCAGCTGATGCAATCAAAAATATATGATTGCATTTAAAACAACATTAATGACCTTCATATGTCCTTTATATGTCCACATACAAAAAAAATATACCACCAGCATATGCCTCTCTCAAAACCATTCAACTTCAACTAAAACATTGTTTGCTATGAGTAATAATAATGACGCAAATCTAGATGGCAAAATGTGGTGAGCCCCCCTGTATAACATAATGTTACAGTTATAAAAGTAAAAGTTTCGTATGTGGTCCTAATTCAATGTCTAGAGACTATATACTTCCTCACAAAGTGCGTTTATATTATTAACAACATACCATTTGTAACTTATAGCTACAAATGGTAAATAACACTATATAATAATAATACAATATCATATTTTTAACATTTATAGTACAGCTAAATAATTTTAGAGTGATGATTGAAGTCAATTAAGTTAGCTTTTGTATTATGGAAGCTGAGCTAACAATTTGCTCCCTCAGGCAGATTCAAGAATTTCGTTTTCAAGGACCAAGTTTAAACAGTATAATAAATGTTAATCATGTCCGGATCATGAACGTGGTGCACTAAACAGTTTTGGCTTCTCCCATTATGAGACGCTAGGAAGGTCACGTTGTTGTAACTGGGTCTCTTGGATTAATCATCTTGTTGAGAATCTACGATATCCGAATTAATAAGGAGGATACAGGGCTGCGTTTATCATTGGTAAAATAAGCACGTGCTCAGGGGTGGATGAGAGTATGGCGAAATTGGGCGACCTCGCAGGATAATTTCTGAAGAGTACACATAAAATAGAAAATATTAAAATTTTCATATTTTCAAATATCCACATTCTTTAATTTTTTCATTTTCAAGTTATCAGATCTTCCCCTGTTTATAAATTTTTTAGTTTGTTAAATTTACATATTTACAAATCCCAAAATTCTTAAATTCTCCAAATTATCGAATTGCAACTTCTTTGAATTCAATAACTTCTGGATTACTAAGCTTTCATTATATTTCCTGAATTTTTACTTTTCGAATGGTTAAGTTTTAAAATTTCTAAATTCCCAAATTTTATTAATATATTAGTATATTATTAATATATTAATATTATATTTAATATAATATTAATAAATTCTTAAGCTTCCAAACTGTTAAGTTTCTCAGTTTCTAAATTTTGATTTATGAAATTTTTCAAACTTCCAAATTTTTAGATTCTCAAATTTCGAAACTGACCAGTCTTCCAGTTTCTACATTCCATTTTCTTCAATTTAAAAAATTTTCAAACTCTCACTTTCCATTATCCTAAAATGTCCACATTCGTCAATAACTAAAGTCTCAATTTTGCTCACATAAAAAATGATTAGGTTTTCATATTTCTTGAGTCCTAGTATTAAAATATTCCTAGCCTTAAACATTATTTAATCAAATATTCCCCACCTTGAAAATCATTCATAATAAAATATTCCCCATACAAATTTTCCTTTACAAAGAATTTTTAAATATTTTCAAATTAAGTTGTCTCCAAAACGAACATCGACTATACATTTCAAATTTATTTTTTCTACGAAAACTCCAATCAAACTTCCAAAACATCAAGCACGATGTAACAAGCTAAATACAAACTGCTGCTACATCGCAACATCCATCGCTATATTCGTAACAAAATATTTAAACTCAACATTTTTACGGTTATTTTCATTTGTTCGAAAGACCCCCACCCAATTTGTCAAAAAAAAAAACACGTGCACAATTGAATACACGATTGCACGTTACTTTTGTTTTTATCTTTAATTAATAGTACCGTCGATAAAAGCAGTTTGTAAAAAGCGAAGTACACAGTGGCTGACGAGCTAAATTAATGAAAAGGAAACAGCGACTATTGATTAATTCATTGAAATCTCAATAATGCGATCGCACCGATATTGGTGGACAAGCATTAAATATGTACAACAGGAAGCAGACGATATTAACACAAAAAACAGCCATAGAACGGAAAAGTTCGTTACTCTGGTTATGGTTTTATTATGCATACTTTCCGGCATACCGGAGTATGAAGTTCTGACAACCATTAATTTCCACGTACTCAGTTCTACCCCTTCCTGTCAGTTTTGAGCCATCGTCGACGATATATTACCTTCCCTCCCTGACCAACACGCTGACGTCCTATGCATGTTCTTTTTTTTTCTACACCGCCGGTAATTAATTAATACTGACATTTCGTCTATCAACTTATACCGCTATTCATTTATATCCGATTTTTAATTAAAAGTTTCTGTCGGCGAGGCAATTTTTGACAGCGAACAGAAACCTGTGTATTAATTCTATTTTATCAAACAAACTAGTGATTGTTCTTGTGACCCGTGGTTAGAATTAAAAATTTGATTTTTTATTTTATTATGACAGGAAATGGAGGGTGTACATTTTTTATTTTTAAAGTTAATTTCTGAGGGATGGGTTTTTGAATATTTGAGAATTTGCGAGTTTGGAGATTTGGAAAAACAAGTTTGAAATCTGGAAATTTTGTAGCGTTCGAAATTAAATATTCGGGAGGGTGCACATTTGGAATTTACGAATGTAGGAACTTCTGCATTTAAATATTTGAAACCTGGTAAATTATTTATGTATTTAAAACTTGGTAACTTTGGAACTTCTAAATGTAGATATTTGAGTTTGTAACTTATTAAATAGGGCACGTTCTTTATTTTTATAATAACTTTAAAAGCTTCAATACTGTGAAATATTTACTTATTTGGTAATTTTGAAATTTAGAAATTTAAAAATTCGGTAATTTTGAAATTTAGGGATTGAGAAATTTGGAAATTTCAAATTTGGGGATTTGGAGATTTGGAAACTTGGAATTTAGTAATTTTGAAATTTGGGGATTTGGAGATTTGGAAACTTGGAATTTAGTAATTTTGAAATTTGGGGATTTGGAAATTTGGAAACTTGGAATTTGGTCATTTTGAAATTTGAGAAATTGGAAATTTGGAAACTTGGAATTTGGTCATTTTGGAATTTGAGAAATTGGAAATTTGGAAACTTGCAATTTGGTCATTTTAAAATTTGAGAAATTGGAAATTGGAAATTGGAAATTTGGAAATTAGAGGATTTAGAAATTTGGAAACTTGCAATTTGGTCATTTTGAAATTTGAGAAATTGGAAGTTTGGAAATTGGAAGATTTGGAAATTTGGAATTTGGAAATTCTAGAATTGGGAATTTGGAAATTTGGAAATTTGGAATTTAGTAATTTGGAAATTTGGGAATTTGGAAAATTGAAAGTTAGTAATGTGGAAATTTACGGATTTGAAAATTTGGAAACTTGTGATGTATAAATGATACAATTTGCTAAAGACAGCGAGTGATGAATCATTTTGATTCTTACCACCGTAACAATATCTCAATTTCCTCTTGAGTCAGTAATTACTACAGTATTAATTTATATTTCATATTTCTCCTTTAGATAAGTTTATGCTAAGTTTAACCTAATTTAATGCTCTCTGCCTGAGGTGCAATCAAAGTTCTATCCTTAGATGCACCTTGTTGGTCTTCCAACAATTCTGACGTTACTCCGCCTAATTTAATGAATTAATGAATCTTCGCGCAAGAAGTACTTTCTCGAATACGTAATAAATCAAATCAGATGTTATAATTATAATTTCTCACCTGCGAATTATTGGAAAGAAAGAAAAAAAAGATCGGTTGAAACGTTCGTTATGAAAGTTCTGGTGTAAGTCTTATGCTGTTTCTCGAGATCCTTGTAATATTGACATCGTTCTCTTCATTTATCTCTACTTCTCTCATTATTGTACAATTTGTCAATAAGACTTGTCTTGATTTGAGTGGAGTAGTATTCAAATTACAACTATAGATAAAATTTATTTTTGGCATACATTTACTAGAAGTGAAACTTATGTTGAATAAGAAGAACAAAATAAATATTTATGACGTTTCACATGTAGTCACTTTTTGGAGACTGAAGGGTTTATCTTCTTTCACTTACACGGTATCTAATTTCATCCATGCGGTATCTAATTTCACCTATATGTCACATGTATGTAATTTCACTTACATATTAATCATATATGATCTAACTTGACGCATATATCACTCATATGTAATTTCACGCACATATCACTCACGTACGATCTAATTTCATGCATGTATCACTCATATGTTGATTTCACACACATATCATCAATGTATGGTGGCATTTCAGACATACATATATCACTTATATGTAATTTCATACATATATTACTCATATGTAAGTTCACATACATATGATCCATGTGTGGTCGCATTTCACACATGTGTCACTCATATGTAATTTTATACACATATCATCCATATATGGTCGTATTTCACGCATATATCACTTACATGTAGTTTCACACATATATCACTCATATGTAATTTCACACATGTATCAATCATATGTAATTTCACACATGTATCACCCACATGTAATTTCATACATATATTAGTCATATGGCATTTAATTTGATTTACATATCACATGTGACATAATTTTAAGCTTATATCTCCCACACGTAACTTTACACACATGTCATCCATATGTAATCTAATTTTCACATATCATCAAATTTAGAAAAGTTTGAAATTTTCACATTACTCAGCTCACCCTATGTAGCACAAACATCCCATTAACACTTAATGAACCAGGCTCGCTAATTTACGTCTTTCTATTTTAACTTCCTCAGACGGGTCACGTACATTTTTTTGCTTGAATTTTTATTAAATCGCGTTAGTTTTTAATTTTTATGCACATTTTTTTTCTTGTTACTGCAGCAGTACTATCCGTCGAATCTACCATAATATTTTACTTTTTAGCTAATATTTTTTAATAATTTTTCATAACAATTTACATTAATCATTTTTTAATGAGTTTACAAGATATATACGTAACTTTTGACAAGTTCCACTTCGCAAAGATGAGTGTTTTACAAATATCACGTTCCTAAGAAATTAACATACTAACATTCATTATACAACTGCAACCCTTAAAAAACCACACATATATTTTTACTTAATTCCCTCGAAAAATCCTCAAAACCCCAAAAGGACAGAGAAAATATAACCCGTCCGTTAGGTGTTAAGATAGAGGAACTCTAAACGCGAGAATGGAGCTCGCATCTTAATGTTGGACTCAGAGGTTAATCCGTAGGTGATGCAGATAAGATGTGGTGTGTGGGTTTTCTAGGATCAAGGATGCTGGGCTTAAGAAAAATGGTATCGGGCGCAGAGATTAGCTGCAGATACAGGTAACATGTGAGGTTATGTGGAAATAGGACACGGGATCTAAAGAAAGAAGTTTGCTCTTAATAGAGATGTTACAGATCGAGGTTAGTCAGTAGGAAATGTAGATAAAGTATGCCATGGAGGTTATTTTAAAATACGGAATACGGTTCATTCTGATAGCAGTAACATGTATATTTCAATACTTTTCAGATGTGGTCTGTTATTTCTGCTGCATTATTGTACTATCTATTATTATTATTATTACTATTTATCTATAGGTCAAGGTTTAGGTTCGGGTTAGGTCTAGTCTGGTTATAGGTCTAATTTGACCTGGTCCTTTAGGTCAGTCTTTCAGGTCAGATGTTGCTCAGCTTACTGTTGTAACATAAATACTATGTATTTATATACGTAGATATAACAATATCTGTTATTCTATACGTACGTATGCTGTGTAGGTATGCATAGTAGAGAACAGAGATGATTTTTCCAATAAAAGTATGGCAGCCAAGGGGAAGAGATGATTTTTAAAGTTTGTAGATATTGGTTAGGAACTTGAAGGTATAGTAAATTGTGGAATTTTAAATTTAAGGATTTTGGGATTTGAGAGTTTAGGGATTAGGGGGTCTAGGAATTGAGGACCTAGAAATTTGGGAATATAGGAATTTGGGGGGATAGGAACTTAAGGGTATATGAATTTGGAGAATTTAGACTTTTATAACGTCCGGATTTGGATATGTGGAGATTAGGAAGTCTAGGAATTGAAGACATAGAGGTTTAATGATAAAGGAATTTGAAGGACAAGGGATTTGGCGAATTTAGAATTTTAGAATTTTTGGATTTGGAAATCGAGGGATTAGGAGGGTTAGAAATTGGGAATATAGGACATTGAAAATGTGGGGATTCGAGTTGTGGGAATTTGGGGCCATAGAAATTAGCGATTATGGAAATTTGAAAATATTGGAATTTGGGATTATGGAAATTTGGAGTTATGAGAATTGGGGATTGTGAGAATTTAGACTTGTGGGAATTTTTAATTATGGGAATTTGAAATTATAGGAGTTTGAGCTAATGAGAATTTGGACTTACGAAAATTTGGGTCTATGAAAATTTGGGGTTTTGGGAATTTAGAACTATGGAAATTTGGAGTTATGGGAATTTGTAAGTTTGAAAATTTGAAAATTTAGGAATTGGTAAATTATGGAATTTGAGAAATAAAAGTATTTGATAATTTTGAAATCTTTTTGATTTGGGAATCTAAGATTTAGGGATGCAGGAATCGTAGATCTGTACATTTTTCAATGTATAGGGGCCTAGAAACTCAGGAACCTGAAGTTATAGAAATTTATGAACTAGAGATTTGAAAATCTAGAAAATCCAATTTGACACTCTCGAAATGTGAACGTGGGTACTTAAGACTAGAAACCTAAATTATATAAACCTTCAATACTAAAATTATGCGAACTATTTTCACAAAAGTGTATACTGTTAAAAGATAAAATGATCCACATCTTTTCAAGTTAATATTAAATACATTATTAATATTATGCGTTAATATTACGTTATAAGAATATTTTGTGCATTGATAAGGTCGTGATATCAGAATAAATATTCATTTTGCTCTCCTGCGAGATCTCTTTCACCTTTTTCCTTTTCCGTCTTCCTTTAAAATTCCTTTAATACGGGAACAAGAAGGATATTTATTCTCATATCAAGTTCCTATGAACCAGGAAGATGTTTCTACAAAATTTGTCGATAGTGGAATCCCTTTATATTTTAAGTTAAGAATTGTGCATTCCAGTATTGTACAATCAAGCATTTTTCTCATTTTTAGAATATTTAGTAATTGTTATAATATTTTAAAGTCAACAAAATTTCCTTGAAATTTCAATCAAGTTTATACAAATTTAGAATATTTTAAAAGTTACAAATTACATTCTAAGCTGTTGATTTCAAAAATTTTTATTTCATCTCACAAAATAAATTTCAAACCTTGTGACTTTATTTTATCATATAAATTTTTCAAAACGTAAATTTATTTTATAATGTGAATTTGTAAAATTCATTAAATAATATAAATTTTAAAAATTATAAATTTATTTTACAACCTAAATTTCAGGAAGCATAATTTCTTTCCTTGTAGTAAATTTAAATTTTAATAAAAATTTCAGAAATTATAAATTCACTTTCTGATAAGAATTTCTAGAATTTTAAATTCATTTTAGCAACCTAAATTTTAGAAGACATAATTTCCTTTTCTATTGCAAAATTTCAGAGCTTGAATATTTATTTTTTGGTAGAAATTTCAGAAATTATAAATTCACTTTCTGATAAAAATTTCTAGAATTTTAAATTCATTTTACAATCTAAATTTTAGAAAGCATAATTTCCTTTTCTATTATAAATTTCAAGACTCGAATTTTTATTTTTTAGTGAAACTCAGAAATTATAAATTCATTTGCTGATAAGAATTTCTAAAACTAAATTCATTTTACAACCTAAATTTACTTTTTTTATAGTAAATTTTCAGACTTGAATTTTCATTTTTTAGTCAAACTTTCAGAGATAATAAATTCATTTGCTGATAAGAATTTCTAAAACTAAATTCATTTTACAACCTAAATTTACTTTTTTTATAGTAAATTTTCAGACTTGAATTTTCATTTTTTAGTCAAACTTTCAGAGATAATAAATTCATTTGCTGATAAGAATTTCTAAAACTAAATTCATTTTACAACCTAAATTTACTTTTTTTATAGTAAATTTCCAGACTTGAATTTTCATTTTTTAGTCAAACTTTCAGAAATTATAAATTTACTTTCTAATAAGAATTTTTGAAACTGTAAATTCATTTTGAAAACAAATAGAACTATAAACTTATTTAATAAAACAGTTACATCAACCAGTAATACGAAGCTCTAAATTTCATTTTTAGCAAACAACTTATAATTCATTGAGGTTATATTCGTACTCTCTCAAACGTTCCACAGACTGACACATGTTACGGAAATGTCTTTGCTCTCGAAACTAGCGCGCTATAGTTACAACATTATCCCACGAGAATAATAACAATTTCATAGGTTAGATAGTTAGACAGTTTACACAGATAGGAGCCCGTTTATTACCGATGTGGCTGCCAACCTAGTTTCTACTTGCATTCAGTAAATATATTCAAAGTTAGTCGATCAACATACACATCCGGTAAGTGAGGTATTGGAAATTGTAGCTCTTAATGGAATTGGATTGACTTGTCAGTCAGAGAAATGCAGGTACGACAAAAACACCGGTATGGTTGATGTTTATAAGCTTGGCTCGGACTAAATGGATTCAAGAGACAATTTTATTGATCCACTGATGGCTCAACTTTCGACCAATCTTTTATGCGAACTAATTGATTCAAGTTTCAAACACTGCTATGATTTTAAATCTCGCTTGAAAATACGTATTAACTTTGACGTACATTTACTGCGCAGGAAACTTTGACGAAGACAAATTTAATTTTGACGGTTTTGAGAATTATAGTTGTGAGATGAAGGATTTATGTGTGCATTTATGGTTGTGAATTGCGGAATTTAAGAGAACGGTAATTTAAGAAGTTGCGGGTTCTGGGATTTAGGGTCTTTGAAATTTGGTAGTTTGAGTGATTGGAAATTTAAAATTTGGGGATATGCAAGTTTGGAATTTGGAAATTTGGGAATTTGGGAAATTGGAAATTTTGGATTTAGAGTTTTGAAATTTGGAAATTTGGAAGTTTGAAAATTTTGAAATTTGAAATTTAGGCGTTTGGAAATTGGAATTTTGGAATTTTGAAATTTTGAAATTTGGAAATTGTGGGATTTGCAAATTGAAAATTTGAAATTTCGGGATTTGGAAATTTGACAATTTTGAAATTTGAAATTTCAGGATTTGGAAATTGGTATTTTGGAACTTTGGAACTTTGGAACTTTGGAATTTTGAAATTTTGAAATTTTGAAATTTGAAATTTACGGATTTGGAAATTGGAACTTTGCAATTTTGAAATTTTGAAATTTTGAAATTTTGAAATTAGGGGATTTGGAAATTGGAATTCTGATATTTTGGAATTTGGAAATTTGAAATTTGGGGATTTCAAAATGGAAATTTTTGGATTTGGAAATTGAGAATTTTGAAATTTGGAATCTTGAAATTTTGAAGTTTTGCAATATTGAGAAATTTGGAATTTTGAAATTTTGAAAATTTGAAATTTGAAATTTGGGGATTTGGAAATTTGGATTTTTAAAATTTGAAATTTGGGGATTTGCAAATTTGAAATTTGGGGATTTGCAAATTTGAAATTTGGGAATTGGCAAATTTGAAATTTGGAAATTTTAGAATTTTGCAAATTTGAAATTTGGGAATTTTGAAATTGAAAATTTGAAATTTGCAATTTGAAGTTTCAATTTCACAGCATACATTACAAAAATATTAATATTAAACTTACAAGAAATATTAACAAAATCTATATACATAAATTTCAACCATCAATTTTGAATTTCCAAAATGATAATACTTGCTATGCAAATACGATTATGATATCGAATAAAAAGGATAAACTTGGAAGCTTCCATATCCTAGAATATATCCTTTATGCAGATTTTTCGTAGTACCTCACCGTTTCGTGTACTTTCCAATTTAAGCGTTATTTCCGCGGGAACCAGACCGAGGCGTTAATTTTTATTCGTTCGGTACACTGAACACGTTTCGCGGATTTGGATATGCTGTGGATAATTTCAAAGACGTCACGGTTGCTTTCTAGAACGGGAAGGTTCTTTGAGAAAGCCATAAAATACACAAACACCAGGGATCAAACGAAAATTTCTGCTTAGCCTAGTAGTCCGTCTACAAATCCTGGGAAGCTTACACGTGAATCTGAATGTAAACTTGAATTGGGGATGTATTAGTATGTAAAGTATCTATGCACTCGATCATTACACTCTGTTTCACACGAGTGTTCGCGTAACATGAAATACGATCACTATCAATCTATACTGTAATTCCACGTCAATTCATTTACCTGATGATTCACGCAGAAAACTTTCAAACTTCAGCAATTGTCTATAGTTTAAAAAAAATTCAAATAATGCTATATTTTAAAATTGACATTAGAAGAGATATTTATCAGTAATTATTTTTTTCTCTTTGGGTTAGATAGTAGTACATATTAGTTATATTAATATAGAGTGAAGTACATATCATATGTGCATATACATATGTGTAGAGTCATATGATAAGAATCACATAAGTAAGTAATTATTAATATAGAATAAAGTCATACTAGTCGTATTAATATACATATGTATATGTCGTGTCTCATATGTTACATAAATATGTAGTGTCTCATATGTTACATATGAATATGTAGCGTCTCATATGTTACATATGTGCATGTAGTATTTCATATGTTACATATGTGTATGTAGTGTTTCATATATTACATATGTGTATGTAGTGTTTCACATGTTACATATATATATGTAGTGTTTCTCATGTTACATATATATATTTAGTGTCTCATATGTTACATATGTATATATAGTATCTCGTATGTTACATATGTGTATGTAAGATAAGAATCATATTAGTTGGTAGTTATTAATATCATATATTCCCATATGAACACATATTAATCACACACATATATTAGCACCTAACATATCAACATATCTATTGCCACAAGTCTACATAAATATCAAGCACGTGTACTCATTGCCCACAATCTTGCAAAACTGAAATCAGTTTTCGTGAATTTTTCACGTTCAGCGCCCGGTAAATTCCATGTGGAGTTACGGCTTTTCATTTTCAAGCCAGTTAAGTGAACAGTCCTTCACGAAATGGCTTCAAGAAGCGTTTGGTACTTAACACAGTAGTATACATAAATAACGGATCCGTCCAAGCGCGTAACTTTCCTCGGAGACTTGGCTGTAGTTGTCTTCAGGACGCGTGCAAAGTTGAAATTAATTCATTTTGCGCCCTAGTTGCGCGCCATCGTACACGAATAACGGCACTCATTTGCGGTTCGTCATCCATATTCATTCTCTTCCGCTATCGCCGCTCGCCACGGTACATCCTTGCCTCGACCATATTGCCCCACTTAAAATGTTCTCATGTAGCTACCGAACTTCTCATACACGCTCCGTGATTATTCCACGGAACTGCTTGACCAAATATTTAAACGGCTCGTCGCTATGGATTCTTTGTCAATTGGAAAATGGATTCGGTTAACTGCGTTTGATTAGACTGCCTTTTATAAATACCATTCATTTTTGTTAGAAATTTTTCTTTTATTTTTATTAGAATTTATTGCTGTTTTAGAAAATTATGGTTAGGTCACTATTATTCAAATGGCAGTTAGTACTGTGTTAAATTATAGACAAAATTTTGGTGTGCAAATATTCAACTGATTTGAATTGAAGCTAATTTAATCTTGTTACAATATTGTCCACGTGTGACACACTCACGCTTCAACTATGACAAATCTTACTGGAATTTTTAATATACTTAAATCTACAGTTTGAGTTCACTTATAAATTATACAGTCAAAGATTGCTGAATACAGAATTGATATAACATTTCAACTTTTCTTCTCAATTTTAATATTATAACTGTGATTACTTAGTTCTGACTGACGCACCTGACAAAATTATGAGGCCAGGGTTTGAATATATTAGTCCCTTAAGAAAAGCTATTTTATCGTGTTCTATGTACGAAACAATTTATCGCTTTTTTATCGATATCTATACCGAAAATTTGATTTGCCATTTGATTTGATTTTCTACTCAATTTTGCCCGACATAGTTCCATCCTGTGCATGTTTTAATTTGATTATTTGTAAAAATCGTTCGTACCAATATCGAACCAAATTTTTTATTAATGTCAGAGGAATGCACAGGTCAATTCAATAACCCGATGTTATTTTCACCAGCGCATTATTTTAAGATGGTTGTTTTAACCTCCTTAATGTATGTGCGGATTTATGAACCGATGCATTATCCTGCGTGAAAATTAAATTTTCGTTGTGGTGTTCTGTCCAATAAGGCTTTAAATAACTTTCTAGTATGTCGGTATAATTACTGTTCATTTCGTGGAAAATAAATACTATGAGGTTTTTCCGTGAACCGATAAACACGTTCGAATCATAAGCGAGGTATCAGCGAGATTAGAATTCCAAAAATTATTCACATCTTAATTAAAACCCGCATATTTATTCGCAGAAAATCAGGCTTTAACCTAACCCAGGTTAATATATACGTTTATCTCTTGCTATACGATATATTTTTAGGTGCATCAGTCATCACATTTATACAATATTAAAATAAACAAAGAACGTTAGAATGATGTCAATTTTGTACACAGCAATTCTTGATTATATATATTATAATTGAACTTAAATTTCATATTGAAACTTATTAAAATTTCGAGTAAGATTCATCACATTTGAACTGCGAGTGTGTCACATGTGAATTGTGAGTGCATCACATTTGAACTGTGAGTGCGTCACATTTGAACTCCTTGTGCATCACATTTGAATTGCAAGTGCGTCATATTTGAATTATAAGTGCGTCACATTTGGACTATGTATAAGTGCATCATGTTTGAATAATGAGCGCGTCACATTTGAACTGTAAGTGCGTCATATGTGAACTATCAGTGCGTCACATTTGAATTATAACTGCGTTACATGTGAATTGTGAGTGCGTCATATTTGAATTATAAGTGCGTCACATATGAACTATGAGTGCACTACATTTCAACTGTGAGTGCGTCACATTTGAATTGTACGTGCGTCACATTTGAACTGTGAGTCCGTCACATGTGAACCACGAGTGCGCCACACTTGAACTGTGAGTGCGTCACATTTGAACTGTGAGTGCATCATATATGAACTGCGAGTGCATCACATTTATCAAAGTATATCAACGAGTTATATCAAAGTAATACCAACATGATATACAACACTGATATGAATACTCATACAAGGAGTTAGTATCCATGCAACGTACTATAACGTCAATTCAAAACTTTATTTCAGCACAGCTGACCTTAATGAATTGTTAATTCTTTGATCGAATTCACATGTAACACTTTCTCACGTTGTTTTACTTTTTCCGCGAAATTTATAATAGGAGCATTGCCCTGCGCTCAACGTGTATACTCGTCTTTGCCTGTGTTTAATTACCCGTGAGGAATTTTAACTAAATTCCACAGTTAACTGGTGAAAGTATGTGTTGTCTATTATTATACGGGGTGATTGATGATTATTTAATTAAGAAATTTTTTTGCATTCTTTCATGCGACGGTGTATTCACTTTCATGAGTAATATGGTACTTTTGAAATATTTTTTTATGAAATACAAATTGCTATCAGCTATTGAATTTTGTGTTCTTAAAGAGGAAGAATTTTTTCTTCGGCATATTTTAATTTTATAACGCGTTTATTTAGCAATGGAATATTATTAGAAAATAAATTTACGAAACAGTTTTTATAAATAGTCAGGTCACATTTATGAAAATCTGCTTTGCAAATATCATCATATCAATAATACCAATGAAGTCGAATTTTATTGTAAGGATATTTCTGTCAGTATTTATTGATATTGACAAAACAATACTATTTTCCTTCTTCGTTTCTGATAAATTGATGATAGTTTGTCTTTCAGATTCATTGTCTAGCTGGTGCATAGATTCGTCGAATAAGCGGACAGCACTCTGTGAAATAGGGAACGTGAAATTTTAACTACCATTCCTTAGCATAAGATTAAAATTTAAATAATACAAATGAATGAATTAGTAAATAATTATTAACAAAGTGGTATCCAACTATGAGAAATACTGTTCAGGGTGTGCATAAAAAAGCCTTACTGGCACCATCAACTCTAAGGGTTTGAGACTGTTTGTCACTAAAGTTAACACGGTGTGAACATAGTTCTCTTTTCTTTAAGTGCACGTCAGATTTTCTCAGAGATCAGTCGTCGAAATCAAAGAGCAAAGAAAAGAAGTAGAAGAGTCAATATGTCCTATATAGAGTATTAATTTAAAGATTATTAAAAAAGACTGTTATTTGTCACTCATTTTCAATAATGCTAAACGTAGTTGCCTACCAAAAGCTTAGAAAATACCATAGAAAATATGAGCGGTTAATTTATTTCTGGAACGCCCTGTAGGTCACAGTGTAGATACGAAATAGACAAGCCTACGCTCCGTATCGATTTCATCAGCTGCAATCGAGGTTTTATCGAAGACGACAATATGGCATGTTTGAAGATCGTATCTAAACCTGCCAGAAGCACGAACGGTAGACGTTGGAACACAAACTATCTCCGGGAATCGAGCTACACTACGTCGACGGGCCAAGTTTACAGACGAAACTACGTCTTGCGCGCTGTTTACGAGTATCGATAGCCGGGAATTCTCGATGTACGATGCTGCAAAGGGATTCACCGGGGATAGGGCGAACGAAGTACCCTTTCCCCGCTCGAACAACGAAGGTTTCCTAATGAAATTCTGAGCTACAAACTCGTCGAAGCCTTTCTCCGATACGTTGCTTTCCCTAATATCCAAAACTGGTCAGAAACAGCCGACGCTCTAATTAACGTGACCTACGTTTGCTTCGAAAATTAATGCGATTAAAACATATTCTCGAAGTTGGCCTGTGTCAACGACTATGATTAATTGTACCTCGAAATGAGAGTAAAAAATAACTTCAAACATAAAACCTTGTACGCTGTACACTTTCAAATGTCACGTGAACACACTCATTTGAGCGAAATATAGATCCCAATTAGTTTATACTAAATGTATGTGTAATTCACACATCATTTGGAATTGTGAATAATTGTATAGAGGAATAAATAGACAAACGATGAAACATTAATTAGATTCGTTCTTTTGGTTAACTGCGGCACCCATATGTGGATGACTCTGAAATTTTCACACATGTCACCTATGAATATTATTAAGAATTTGTTCACTTATTTAAAGATGAAGTGTTGGAATTACTTGGAATTAATTAAAATGCTATCTAATCAAATTTTCATCGTGTTAACCAGATCTGTTAGGTCTTAGAATGTGTATCACAAGCAGAGGATTAGATCTCAACACAAGTTTCTAATGATAGTTTACTGGTTTGTTGTTCGAACTTCAAGATCAGTTGGCAAGATGCTTTTTATTCAAACTCATTTGCTATAATTGAAATACTAATTTGTTTAGCTTTATATATAATTGATATCTTGCTCACATTGTAATTTTTATACCAGTATCAGTATAAAAATTGCATGTCTATAATCTACACGTGTCAGATTTGATGAACAAGTAGCTTTTACTTGTGCTATTCGAATTTCATTTAACACGTGTGGAAATCTACACACGATTTAGTACCTAGTGACCGTCGAATATTCGATTAATTATAAACGAAGTTTGAATCAGTTGGACTATTAATGTGTCAAGTACCGAAATAATTAATTCCTTGCAGTATGAAATGTTTCTAATGGCTGCTAAAATGGAGTTTATGACTACGAAACTTCAATAAAGTAATAAATTTGTCGTAACGTAATTAACGAAATTGCACTTCAATCTATTCGATTAAGGACGAGAGTGCTCAATAGTACCGAAATTCCATCATACGAAATAGGAATACGAGTGCACTACATGCATTAACTGCAAACGTTTAATTAACATGATTGTTCGGCGCACCTATTGATTGGCATTGATTGTCTTCCTACTTTAAATGCTTGTTCCGATAATTAATTTCGGTGAAATTATAATTGTTCTTTGCAAATGAAAATTTGGGGATATTCGGGATATTTGGAATTTTTATTGATAGATACAATGTAGATCGTTTTATTTTTTATTTTGAGAATGTGTAATTGCAGAGTTTATGCAGTTACTGCGTAGGAATTATGCAATTTATGATTTTCTAAATTTTTGGATTTGAAAATGGTACAAATGCTGTTTTCGAATTACTACATTACTGAATCACTGAACTAATAAATTATTGGATTACAGAATTACTAAATTACCAAATTACTAAATTTCTGAATTACCAAATTACTAAATTTCTGAATTACCAAATTACTAAATTTCAATATTACTTAATCACCAAATTACCAAATCACTGAAATACCAAATTATCAAATTACTAAAATACCAAGTTACCAAATTACTAAATTACCAAATTACTAAATTTCTAAAAGTCTAAATGACTAAATTACTAAATTACCAAATTACTAAATTTCAATATTACTTAATTACCAAATTACCAAAATACCAAATTACTGAATTACTAAATTATCAAATCACTAAAATACCAAATTACCAAATTACCAAATTACTAAATTACTAAATTACTAAATTACTAAATTACTAAATTACTAAATTACTAAATTACTAAATTACTAAATTACTAAATTACAAAATTACTGAATTACCAAATCACTGAATTACTAAATTACCAAATCACTAAAATACCAAATTACCAAATTACTGAATTACCAAATTATCAAATTTTCAACCACCAACATCACAGTTACCAAATTTTATAATCCCTCCATCTACAACCATAAAATTACAAAATTTCTGCAGCTCTTCAGCACCAAATACACAAATTAAAATTAATACTACTCTACCCTACCTTTCCGCTTTTCCAATTTACATTTTGAAACCCTTTTTAAATTAGCTTGATACACTCATAGACACATTTACTACAAGCACATCTGCAATAATAACACACAAAAAAGCAAGAAGGAACAAATTAATAATATGATATCAAAGGAGGTGGTAACTGTTTTAATAACTCAAAGCAAGTAATCTACCGTTTTTCAGTCAGACTGGGTTTTGCAATTAACTTCTGAACTGCCGTCCAGCAGAGATTGAAATAAAAAGCTTGCTTCAGATATACATATTTATGAGTTAAAGCCAAGGTCTAGCTTAAGTCTTAATTGAAAAGCTGGACCTAATTGTGAGTAATGGTTACACCGAGGCGAGCGTCATTTAGGCCGGTTCATTTTCTGCACAGTAGTTAAGGAAGTTTTTGGTCGGCCAAACGATGGACCAGAAGATAAAGGAAAGCACATCGGAATGAAGAGAAATGTCAGTGAAAGCACCACGTTGATAAAACGAAATTAAACTGTACGAAAAAACGGGGCTTTTGTGCGACGTTCGATATAAAACGGTCATTTGGAAAGAGAATAAATTTATTCGTGGGATTAAGTGTATGGAGATATTTAAATATCTAAAATGCTAGAAATCAACGAAACAATTATCTCTTCGCTAAATTTGTATGTTATTTGTTGCGTGTTTCATTGCTTTCTTTGCATTTAGTTTCCCATAAAAATATTTATTATTTGTATTATCGCAGAATTCTATGAATTTGATTATACGATTTCACTGCAAAATTCAATGTTAACAAAAGAGTAATTAAATTTATCTTTCGTGGAAATCCTTTTCTAGGTAATTATATTCGCTCCTCTTGCAATCGCATGTTATTAAAGTAATTTGATTAAAAAATTCGAGGTAACTAAATCTCAATTATGAATACAATTATTCGATTTTAAATACAGTATGCAGGTAATTAAAAACTGAGGTACGATTTTTAAATAAAATATCTATTTTACAATGCATATTTTTGGTAAAATTTACTGATCAAAGTAATACGTAACAATTTTGTTTTTGAAATTTTCAATCTTGACTTGGAATGTAAAAACAAAAATTAGAATGTTGACTTATGATTTCATAAAAAATTTGAATTCCGTAAGTTCATCAGAAAAAATCAAAATAGTGGAATTTAAGAGTATTAATTTAAGGTTGAAAAAGTTTATTTTAAAAATAGAATATTTTTGGCGAGGTTGTTTCGTCTAAACTGCAACATGTTAGAAAATTAAACGTAGCACTAACTAAATAGTTAAACCGCTGATTTCTGACGAACTAACTGACAGAGTTACTTCGTAATCATGCTTACATATCCATCAGCCGAAGTTTAATTACCGATCAACAGTAAATTAAACAGAAGCTAGTTAAACGTTTCGAACGAACTAACCAAAGCAAATTATCGAACAGCTAATTAATCGGAACATTGTATACCTATTTTTTAAATTAGAAATATTCGATTTACACGATCTTATTTTATATTAACCTTTGTTGCATAAAATTTTGATAAAAAAAAGTATCAATATACGAACGATTTATGAAATGAGAAATTTGTATAGTATTACATTTAATATTTAAAGAATATGTTCAATGAAAAATGATGAAAAGCTACATTTTATATCTTAACAATTTATCAGACGCAAAATTATGAAATACAAGATTTAATATTTTTACAATTTGTCAAATGAAAAATTATGAAATATTATATTTAATATTTTAACAATTTATTCAATGAAAAATTATGGAATACAACATTTTATATTTTAATAATTAATCAACTGAAAAATTATGAAACATTACATTTAATATTTAAACAATTTAGCAAATGAAAAATTATGAAATGCTGCATTTTATATTTTAACAATTTATCAAATGAAAAATCATATAATACTACATTTAATATTTAAACAATTTATTCAATGAAAAATTGTGAAACACCACATTTTGTATTTTAACAATTTATCAACTGAAAAATTATATAATACAACATTTTATATTTTAACAGATTATCAAGTGAAAAATTATCAAATACTACATTCAATATTTTAACAATTTATTCAATGAAAAATTATGAAACACCACATTTTATATTTTAACAATTTATCAAATGAAAAATGGTATATAAACAATTTATCCAGTGCAAA
This sequence comes from Megachile rotundata, assembly GCF_050947335.1. Lineage (NCBI taxonomy): Eukaryota > Metazoa > Arthropoda > Insecta > Hymenoptera > Megachilidae > Megachile > Megachile rotundata. The sequence goes on from NC_134989.1 coordinate 7,158,705, forward strand.
ATTGTATGGTAACATTTTATATTTAAATAAACGTATTCAAATACAAATTATAAAATATTTAAAAAGCGTAATCGAGCGTAAGTTATAAAACATAGCAAGCTTGCGCCATTTCAAAAGGCATGTCAAAAAAGTGTAATTATAAAAGATAAAAAGTGTTTCCGACCATGTCATGAATAATAGAATCTACAATTCATTTATGTTTAACAAAACCCGAGAATTTCATAGAATATTTTATTTTATGTAGGATATTCTCAACACGATACAACAAAGGATTAAACGAATCAAATTACGTTTGCTACGTTGTTATTCGCCTGCAGTAGTAAATGATATTACAAAGAGATTACACAAGTGATCTGCTTGAAATAAATTCGAAAATCTCGAATAATTATTTGAAATAATGATCATTATTGTAATGATAATTCAATATCAGTGTGTTTCTGCTCGTTGATGTCATTTAATATCAGTGAAGTTATTGGTTGAAAAGTTACAATACCGATTCTTGCAAAAAGTTATAATATCGATTTTGGTACTTGAGAATAATTATAACATTAATTTTAGTTCTTGAAAACAGTTATGTATCGATTTTAGTTCTTGAAAATATTTGTGTAACGACTTTACTTCTTGAAAAGAGCTGGAATACGAATTTTAATTCTTAGTCGAATTCAGTTCTTGGAAACAGTTGTTAAATCTATGCGAGTTCTTAAAAACAGCTGTGCGTGAAGAGGCTGACTGAGGTGTTCTCATACTTCCAAATTTCTATATCCTCGAATTTCCACATTTCTGAGCTCGTACATTTCCAAATCTCTACATGCCCGAATACCTACATTTCCAAATCTCTATACTCCCAAATCTCTCAATTCCCAAATCCTTACATTTCCGAATCCTTGCATTCCCAAATCCCTATATTTCCAAATCTTCACTTTCCCGAATTCCTACATTCCCGAACACCCACATTCTCAAATTCCGACATTCCTAAGTCCCTCTATTCCCGAATTCCTACATTATCGAATCCCCACATTCCCAAATTCTGACGTGTCCAAATCGCTATATTCCCAAATTCCTAGATCCCCAAATCGATACATCCCCAAATCCCTTTACTCCCAAATCTCTACATCCCCAAGTTCTTACATACCCAAATCATTACGTTTAAAATCCCTATATCCCCGAATCCTTATATTCCCAAATTCTGACATGCCCAAATCGCTATATTCCGAAATTCCTAGATTCCCAAATCGGTGCGTCCCCAAATCACAACGTCTTCAAATCCCATTATCCCCAAATCCCTACATTCCCAAATTCTTACAAATCCAAATCTCTTTATTCCTAAATCCCTACATTCCCAAATTCTCACATACCCAAATCGCCATATCCTCAAATTCCTACATCCCCAAATTGCTGCGTCCCCAAATTGCACTGTCCCCAAATTGCTGCGTCCCCAAATTCCTACATCCCCAAATCCCTACATCCCTCAATCGGTACATCCCCAAATTGCTCCGTCCCCAAATTGCTGCGTCCCTAAATTGCTCCGTCCCCGAATTGCTACGTTCCCAAATTCCTACATCCCCAAATCCCTACATCCCCCAATCGGTACATCCCCAAATTGCTGCGTTCCCAAATTGTTCCGTCCCCAAATTGCTGCGTCCCCAAATTCCTACATCCCCAAATCCCTACATCCCCCAATCGGTACATCCCCAAATTGCTGCGTCCCCAAATTTCTCCGTCCCCAAATTGCTGCGTCTCCAAATTCCTACATCCCCAAATCCCTACATCCCCCAATCGGTACATCCCCAAATTGCTGCGTCCCTAAATTGCTCCGTCCCCAAATTGCTGCGTCCCCAAATTCCTACATCCCCAAATCCCTACATCCCCCAATCGGTACATCCCTAAACTGCTGCGTCCCCAAATTGTTCCGTCCCCAAATTGCTGCGTCCCCAAATTGCTCCGTCCCCAAATTGCTACGTTCCCAAATAGCTACAGCTCCAATTGGTCAGAATAGAAAAATGGACACCTCACACGTATTTTCAGCGGTATATTGACTTTCACGGTCACACACCAATTATGCCAACAACAATGACAGTCAGCAAACGTCTCTCAAAAATAAATGATATAATGCGCATTACATTCAACAGTTGTTATTGTCACTTCTATTTTTCTTATTTCATTATTATTCTCATTTACTGAATTGTAACTGAAAGTGTTCGAGATGGGGATAGATCTTCTTTTTACCTTGGTTCCGACCTCCTGATGCACCACCTCGTGGGTTGACATCTACTAATATACGCTAATGATCAGTCGAGGCCCTTATAAAATCAATCTCTACTATTATATTTGTATCTGTATTGATTTCAGTTCTTGAAAATAGTTATAATATCGATCTCAGTTCTCAAAAACAGTTACATATCGATCTCAGTTCTTGAAAACAGTTCATATCGACTTCAGTTCTTGAAAATGTTGCGGGGACGTAAATAATACCCTAAATTTTTGCAAACATAATAGTCCTAGCATATTTCGATTTTAGCTTTGGTTGTAAAGAAGCGATATTACATCGTTTTATATCGTTGTCGTAACTGGTTTTTTTTTTCGCTTTTATATCAGTTACAAAACGAAAATGGAATCAATATCGGTTTTGCAGTTATTGCGGAAATTATAGATATTGCTGTTGGAGACAACGTACAAAATTTCAACTTTACAGTGTTGTATTTTCAGTATTACATACAGAATTTTAAGTAGAATATTTTCAATATAGATATTGTTTGTTTTATTTAAAACAATTTATTGCTTCAGTTAAATATTTGCGTTGAAAAGATTGTCAGGAAATTATAAAATTCGATACATGCTGGATGCGCTTATTATTGTTGAATTATTTCTTTACACAACTTTGTGTATACCTGATTATATATAAATATTTTTTTCACACTGTTTTTCGACAATTTTTGTATCACTTTAATCCCCATGATATTTAAACGTAAGCAAAAAGTCACATACTATAGAAAAAATTGTCAGTAACTGATTTCTTAAATGAAAATTAATTTTTTTCGTATCGAAAATTTTATTTATAAAATAAGTCTTTTCATATATGTAAATCGTTTACTCAGAATATACTATGTATTAACACGATAAACCATAATAATTATCATTACAATACCATTATCTTTGTTGGAGTTTTGAATTTACGCGCTTTTAGAACTCTTAAATGAAGAAATTCGCGGTCCTTCGTTTTCTGTTTTTGGTTGCCGTGCAGCGTTTTGTGTTTTACGAATCGTTGGTGACTTCACGTTTTACGATGCCAGGCGTCTTCTTGTAATAATTTATTTTGCGTATTTTAATAAAAATAACTGTGTTCGCTATTAAAAATCCATCAATCTTTAACTTTCAAATAAAAAATCATTATGATCGTTAAAATATTTTAAGAAAACAGTATTGTATGCATTCGCAACTTTCATTTCAGGTCGTTCATGTCGTATATGCAATCGATATCGAACCGATGTTCCAATACAGTGTCGTTTCTATATCGAAAATCGATATTGTGCAGAAAAGTTTATCCATAACATCGTTTCAAGTCCCATAACAGTCTCAAAACCCGAAACTGATGACTCATTACTATTTTCCATACCGGAGCATAGTTAACTGTTTCGTAGTTTTCAGCTGGATAATTGTCTGCTAGCTAATTGTTCCTAATATAACTGTCTGCTATATAATTGTGCACTAAATAATTCTGTGCTATATAATTGTCTGTTATATAACTGTCTGCTACGTAATTTTCAACTGAATAATTGTCTGCCAGCTAATTGTCCGCAATATAACTGTGTGCTACTTAATTGTCTACTAAATAATTGTCTGTTATATTACAGTCTGCTACATAATTGTCCACTAAATAATTGTCTGTTATATTACTGTCTGCTACATAATTACCTGTTACATAATAAACATATTTATGTATGTATTGCATAATGTTATATATGTCCCATAACTATGATATATAATAAAGTAACATAATATTATATATGTTACATAATGTTATATAGCATGTTATATAATATGTGTTCTATAATTATGTGAAATAATCGCTTCTTATATAACTCTCTACTAGATGACTGCCTCTTATATAACTGTCTGCTACGTAACTGCTACGTAATTATCTGTTATACAGATAATTGTATGTTATACAATTGTCTACACCTTCCAACAATAAACAAACAATACGGTCTTTTCCAATTCTATAAATTTAGGATCTTTATATTGAAACCTTGCATCACAAGAATTCCACATTACAAAATATTTCTAAAATGCTAAAGTTCTACTAACAATAAGTGTACACCTATTTACATATATGCACATGTCAGTGTGCTCATGTCAGTGTCCTCATATTCGTACATGACCATGTCAACAAAACCCTAGCTATGGACACAGCATCCGTGGCTATAGGTCACTCGATAAATGGTGCATTCTTAAAAGAAGTCTGTCACATCCCTACAGTTCGATTAAGAAATTACATGAAACTGGAAAAGAAGTGAAGGCTAAAAGAACCATAAAATGTAAGCCTTGAAGAATTAAATTTGTCGTAAAACTATAAAAGGTTAAAAATATCGCGTATGAGCTGGAACAGAAAAATTCACACTGTTCAGTACTCACAAAGCTTATACATCGATTCTTGAATCGATTTCGCCACTTTGACGCAGAATGAAAAAAGTAAGAATTACAGAAACAATATAGAACCAAAAGCGAAATCAATATGTACCGTTCAATCCATAACACCATTTCGGTTCTAATAACCGTTTCAATCAGAATCGACTTTGAAGCAGTCTGAAACAGCTATTCTCCGAAGTGTTTCAACTCCTGCTTCAGATGCCCGCTGAAGCTATAACATAAGTAAATTACCGGGTACATTTTCCTGTCGAACACGTTTTGCACGTAGTTACCAGCTTTTCGAATCACTTGGAATATAAATATGATGTATGCAACCTACGAAGAAAGCTTCGAATCACTTCGAACTTGAACTATGTGAACTCTGAAAGTCTCGAAGCCTTGGAAGCTCTGAAGTCTTGGAAGTCTCGAAAGCCTTGAACCTCTTGTAAGTTTGAAACAGTTGAAACCAACACCTACCTCGAGTTTGGGATCGTGGTTACCGGCAAAGGGGCTTCCTTCCTTGCGTTATCATTTTTCTTGCTTTACACATGAATTTCTGATATTCAGTAAATATCATATTAATAGCTGCTTTAACAAATAGTCGATTTCGAAATGTAAATTAGATATAATTTAAGAACATACAAGTATTGGAGATCAGACTTATGATACAGTATTTTCAAGTTTAACCAGTTAAGTGCGTTCGACGTGTATACACGTCGGACCAAATCTCTATTGCGGTGCGTTTGAATAACGTATTCAGAAACGAATTGTTAGTTTTTTTAGCGAATAAAAATGTAATCCTTCCTCATTTTTCGTAAAATGTATAATAGTACCATTTGCCTTGCATTTGACGTGTATACATGTCGTTGCTTGTTTTTAATTCCGCACACTGTGGTGATCTTTCGAAACTAAATTCCACAGTTAACTGGTTAAATTTTGCTGAAAAAAATTATGTAAACTTTTCATAAATATAAATTGACTGATTATGAAAAAATCGTTTTATAGATAAATATACAGTTTGCAGTAAGATCATACGACGATTAATAATTTTATGTTTGGAAAATTACAAGATTTGTATGATCGTCGTCAATAGATGTCAAGGTTTAGATTAATGTCATACAAGTACTAAGCAAGCGTATTATTCCATCAAATTACGTCAAATTTTAGACGTCCTAAAATTGATCATTGTTTGCTATAACAAAGAATCAGTCACTTTGTTTTTGAAATATTAACGTTTATTCAATCATTTTCATTGAACTATAGTTTTAAATTGATATATGTACGAGTTACTTTATGGTACTTTTATGTCATCAAATTCTGTCTGAGAATACTATTCTTTAAGACATTCGTACTGCCAGAGTATCAATTAACTGTTGAACAGTGAGACAAACCCACAGTAAAAATACCAGGAACGGTAGCACAAGTAAAGAAAATCGGTTTATTAGATGTCAGTAGGTCAAACTCGTGAACGACCATCGTTTCAAGAGTTACAAGGCTTCCAAAGTTTTAAAGTTCGAATAAAATTCGAAGTGATTCGAAATTCGAGCATTCCTGAATTGCTTGAAAAGTTGTAAGAAGAAGCTACGAATCTTCGCCACTATTTACATTCGGAAGTTTTAAACATTACACTTGGCAAATGAGGTTCCAAAAGTCTCAGAACGCAAATAGTTTTTAAATTCCACGGAAAAACATTTAAATATTAGTACATTTACTTCTACAAAAATTATTAGTAAAATAATTGTAAAGTACCGAGAAGAATGAGTTATTAAAAGAAGATAATTGAGAATTGGCGCAGCAAGATAACTGCAAAGTAACTTTTGTAAAAATGTTATTTAAATCTGAGGGAATCTTAATTAAATTAGACGAAATTTTAATTAAATCTGATGAAATGGTAATTAAATAAAATTGAATTTATTAAATTAATTACATTTAACAAATTATCCAAAATAACTTTCGTTGGCTCGCCATTCACATGTCAGTCACTGACATATTTAGAATATTACTATATGAAGGTATTTAAGTATACAAGATGTTTCATAATATGTACACGTAATTGCAGTAAAATATTACAGTATAATTCATACTCTAAATAATATATAATGCAAGCATTAATGCATTTAAATAAAATATATTCAACATTAAAATAATAGTAATAGAAAATTGTAAGCTACTTTATGAAAACATGATAGTGCATATATGATATTTTTAACCGACTTCGAAAAAGGAGGAGGTTACTCAATTCGATCAGTATATTTTTTTTTTTTTAAATTAAAAATACCTCAGTATTTTCGCCTCCGAAAAGGTTGAAATGCATTTAATATGCTACCTAACGAGTAAATAGGTTTCATTCATATCTGTTACGTAATTCTATGATTGAATGAAATAGAAATTACTTCATTAGGAAATAGAAATTATTTTATACTTTTTAGTGCATTTCGAAGTCGGCGTATTTTTTTTCTTAAAATTATTTTATTACATCTGCAATAAATAAATTAATAGATCCTGTAATCTATGAGATACCTAACTCACAAATTAAATATTTTACAATATACTAACTAAATAATCAAATTTAAATAATTAATTTAAAAAATAATTCACCTGCAATAACTTGCAGATTTGTATGTCTTATAAATGGACACACATCTACAAGTTTTATTTCTTATTAAATTCGTGCTATCATTTATTATTGATATATTTTCAATTGGCTGACTAAACCTTACGATGCCTTGGAAGTAAAATATTCCGTCAATCGGATCACACCAGAATTCGAAATTGGATTATCCGTTTGCCAGACGACTGTTCTATCAATTCAGTTACCTAGACGCGTGTTTTTGATAGGATTGTCAGGTGCCGGGTCTAGCAGTAACATTCTACAGTCCCACAGCGACTGCCATGCCAATAGTCACATTCAACCGTTTTCCATAGAGCGATTTCGGACGTTACAACCAGACGCGGTGACTACCGCAGCGATAGGCAGATCAAAACCCAACCAGAAGCTGATGACCATTGGTGTGCACTGTGAGTGCAGCGATAAGATATTAGAAGTCCATGGACATTTTACATTTTGTAAATTCGGCATACTTGGATTATAATGAAAATTGAAATTTTGGGAATTTGTATTTTTGGAGAATTGGGTATTTTGTTAAGGAATTTGGGGGTAAGGGGAATTTGGGGTTATAGGAATTTAGGATGATGGGAATTTGGGATGATAGGAATTTGGAATGATGGGAATTGAGGATGATGAGAATTTGGGATTATAGGAATTTGGGATTATGGGAATTTGGAATGATGGGAATTTGGGAATATGAGAATTTGGGATGATAGGAATTTGGGATTATGGAAATTTGGGATGATGGGAATTTGGGATGATGGGAATTTGGGTTTATGGGAATTTAGGATGGTGGGAATTTGGGTTTATGGGAATTTGGGATGATGGGAATTTGGGATGATGGGAATTTGGGATGATGGGAATTTGGGAATATGAGAATTTGGGTTTATGGGAATTTGGGATGATGGGAATTTGGAATGTTGGGAATTTGGGATTATGAGAATTTGAGAATATGAGAACGTAGGACTATGAGAATTTGAGATTATGGGAATTTGGGTATATGTGAATTTGGAACCACGGAAATTTGGGACTATAGAACTGTTGAAACTTGTAAATTTAAGAATTTAGTGATTGGTACTTCACAAAATATAAAGAATACATGAGCTCCATAATTATGCTGTCTGTCAAGTTTGAAATTTTCGCAATCCCTAAATTACAGAGTTTGGGAAATTAAACTATTCAATAATTCTGTAACCTGGAAACGATCCAATACGAATTTAGAAATTTAGAAATCCATGAATACGGAAATACAGAAATCAAAGCAGTCCCTCCACAATTATTCAATACCAGATGCCACATGAAGAGTAGCAATTCAGAACATCACATATTCCTTCTGTTCATTGCATATCACTGATACGACCACTTCATAATTATCTCATCAAAGCTACTTAATCTCAGCAAATGCTGCCTTTGTTTCTCAACAAATCTCGAAAAACTAACTAAATAAAAAGGCAACATTGAGGAGATAATTACCAGTTAACAATCGAAGTCCAACTCGGCTGCAGGATTATAACAAGGATCAATATGCAAACGAAGTTCCATAACTCTAACTGAGAGATCGAATAAGAAGAGAAAAGGCCGCGATCGAAGTCTAGGTATAAAATTCATCGAATTCAAAGCGGCCGGTTCGGAAGATCGTCCACTTCTTAACAGACGAGCTGCTTTCGAAAAAGAACGTTCGTAGATAGGAAAAGTTTTCCTCGTCGAGAATAAAGGCGGCGAAAGAAAGGGAATAAGAGAACATCTGGAAAGGTAGAACGATAGATCTCCGTGGTCGGATCGTAGATCGTTCATTGTTACCGAGTGGCATTTCAGTACCCAGGTGAACCCTTGATTCCCATAATAATCTTGGTGAACACTCTTTTTATGTACGCTGCAATGTCTGCAGTAAGTGACGATTCAACAATAGGAATCATTAGGATTTTCAATAAGTGTACTGTATCTAAGAATTTGACTTCGAACGACTAAAGCTGAAGGCACCGTCGACCCAACGGAAGATTGAACCTAATGCTGAAAGGATGAAATTTTACGCCATTCCTTAAAGATCAGGACACGATACGAAGCGACTGGAAAATATCGAGGCAGCCTGGCTGTGTTACAAGCGAAAAATACGATGCTTGCCAACAAATAATTGGATGTGCGTCGCAGTAGTGACGATTAAAGGATGCGATTCATTAGGATTCACAATGAGTGGATATAAGTGGGTATCTATTCAACTTGCCTACAAATTCTGCAACTACACATTTGTATTTCTGGCATATACACTTAAAATAGAGAGATTCATTAATATTTGCAAATTTATATCTATGTGCAGCGTCAGTAAGTGAGGATTAAAGGACGGGATCATTAGGATTCCAATAAGTGAATATAAGTATCTAATGAATTTGACTTCAGACTAGAGTTTGTTTTGCTATGTACTTGATGACTCGAGAGTGTCTTCGAAGAATTTTTACGTTTCGCTCATGAGTACAATTTTTGTGACATTGGTGAGAGAGAACAGTTTCTGATTTTCTATTGGTTTAGCTAAAATTCGGGTGGAGATGGAAATGCGAGTAGCGTATGAAGTGGGTCTGAGTTTTCAAAGAGACCGTAGCAAGTAGTAAAACCAAGCAATATCTCGACATGAATAAAATACTGCAAACGAAAGACTCTACTGCTGAGGTTAAGAGTTCAGATGTGACTAATAATAACGAAATACTCGCTAGAATGTAATGTGGCTTTGGGTATTGCTGCTACGGGTAAGGTCTAATCTTGCTAGTCCTATCTGGTCCTACATACATTCTCCTACATGAAATTTTTAGCATCTAGCGCCACTGCTGTGGTATTGTTACATGCAACAGATATTTTGTCGCTTTCATCAACGAGGATAACGAGTAAATTTATAGTCGAACACAATAATGGGCAGATCAAGTGTCCGTAATGTATAGACATTATGACGTACGCGCTGAACATGTTTCCAAAATTCGAAATTTGATAGGTTGAGAACTTAGGAATACATGAAAAACTGGGATTCTGTAAACTTGAGAATTTGGTGGAAAATTTAAAGAACTAAGTACTAATTAATCTTGCATCGTGTTAGCTGTATATTATTTAGGATTCAGACCGAAGTGTCCGAGCTTTCCACTTCCATTTACAAAATTACTAAAAATACACTACCTAGAAACCACATAGATTCAACAGATAGTTCTACAACAGTAAAAAAGTGTGCATAAAAATGAAAAATGAATATAGCTTAAGCAAAAAGAAGAAAATAAAGCAAAAAGATTTACGCGGTATCTAAAAGGAAAACCTTAAATTTGAGTATATGAAGTTGTATTAAAATAATTGAGTGGCAGATGAATAACTTATGAATGCCCATGAACTCATAGTTTTTCCTCCAGGCTATCTTTTCGTCCTTCCCAGACGCAGTTAGCCCACGCAACGCCCTCCAGTTATCTTTCGTTTATGAGTTTGCGTACTTTATCGCGGGGGACATGTTTTCCTCATAAATTCCAAAGTTTCCAACGCAACGCCGGCTGCAAGATGGCAGTCTTACAGTAAGTACGTCCCTGTAATCCTTCTACCACACGTACGTTCATAAATTTTAGCCCGCGGGGCTGTTTCCCCGCCGTAATACACTGCGTTGTTTGATGGTGTCCATTTGATCATGCGAAACGACCCGCTTCGCGAATGGACATAGCGCGAAGCTCGTATCGTAAAGGATCGAAACGGAGAATTGAATAACTGTCGCATGAGATGGTCGCTTTAGGATTATCAGTAGCTATCTCGATGGTGAGTAAAACGCTATAAGCCTGGCTATGAATACGGAGAACGCTAGAATTGATTTGAACGATTTTAGAGTTCAATTGATTCAAAGTTTGAAATGTTTTTGGTCTCTTAGTGGAAACAATTTTAGGACATTTTACTTAAAAAATGTTTTATTTGAAATTATTATTGTTTTATTATTGTTTTATTATTCATTAATTATTGTTTTATTATGTATTACTATTGTTATCTGTCTTTCATTTGAGTAGTTGCAGATTTTGAGCACTGACTTTGGGAAACTGAAGGGTTGGAACTTTGTTGATTTCGGAGAATTGAGGGTTTGGTAATTTGTCAAATTTGGGAAATTGGGGGATTGTAAGTTTGTTAAATTTAGAAAATTGAGAGATTTGAGTTTTGTCAAATTTTTTGAAATTGGGGATTGGAAGTTTGTGAAATTTGAGAAGTTGAGGATTTGCAAATTTATCAAATTTCAGAAACTCAAGGGTTGGAAATTTGTCGAATTTGGGAAATTGGAGTTGGAAAGTTAACTTTGGAAAATTGAGGATTTGCCAGTTTGTGAAATTTGGGAAATTGGGGGATTGGAAGTTTGTTAAATTTAGAAAATTGAGAGATTGGAGGTTCATCAAATTTTTTGAAATTGGGGATTGGAAGTTTGTGAAATTTGAGATGTTGAGGATTTGCAAATTTATCAAATTTCACAAACTCAGGGGCTGGAAATTTTTCAGATTTGGGAAATTGAGGTTAGAAGTTTGTTAAATTTGGGAAATTGAGACTGGAGGTTAGTTAAATTTTGGAAAATTAGGAAATTTGAAATTTGTCAAATTTAACAAATTGGGGGTTGAAAGTTTGTTAAATTCAAAAAATTAAAGGATTTGAAATTTGTAAAATTTGATAAATTGAGAATTTGCAAATTTATCAAAAAGAAACTGAAGGGTTGGAAATTTGTTATGATTTCAGATATTAAAATTTTAAGTGAAAAATGATTGTAGACGCATGAATTAGTTTCTCCAGCGTTCTATTTTCAATGTTTGCGCAAGAACAACCACACTCTGCGAGAATTGATGCCTCAGAATCGATCCTTACACTTCTTGAAGCCTCGTAAGAAAGGTTTATTTTGCCATAGGGTTTTTCCTAAGAAAATAAACATTGGCAGCTTGTCCATGGGTGATGTTATCGAACAGCTCGACACGTTTGTCGTTACTTGTTACATCGTGTTAGCCTTGCGGTCTTGAAGCTTGACATGCAAGAACAACTTTTTTGCTCTTCGATCTTTCTTTCTTGTAAAATATCGTTGCTGATAATAAATTACAGAATTTTACTTCGCGGAAAACTGTCTGATATTTCATCAATATGTATTGTTTGATAATAATTTACATATACAAGGAATTTACCGAAAAATTATTTTAGTGAATAAATAGAAACATATTCTTTTACAGAGAAATCATAAGAATAACAAATACGAATTAATATTTTTAAACTATAATATTAATTTTGTATCACACAGCCAGTTTTATTAATTTTTATGGCCTTATATGCTGTTGTGTTCTGAAAAAAATCTGACTTTTGATGAGTACTTTTTAAATATAAAATACAGTAGAAAAATAAATAAATGATAGGTAAAATGAACTAACATGTATAATAATTATTAATCTTGACAGAAGTTAATATGCATTTGGACGAAAACTTCTTAACTTTTTTGGCTTGAGATAATAATTTAAGTTTTGCCATTTTTGTGTGAAAATAAAATTTCCTTGTTTGAAAAGCAAAGTTATAATACATTTGTTCTGACATAATAAGAATATGAATAAAATTAAAGAGTGATTTTGATATAATAAATTATTATATAAATTATTATATACATTATATGTATTATATAAATTGTAGTTATTATAGAAATTATATAAAAATATATTATTATACATATTTGTAATATTTATACGTCCAAGTTTGTTTTAATCATTCTGATTAATTGTATATCATTACTAATTTTATACCCAGTTAATTGCAATATGATACTATACCACCAACACATCATCATAATCCACGCATCACCATCAATAATACCGTGAAACCAATTCTCATTCCAATTAGTTCCCTCATTAATCTCCTTTTAGTTTGTACAACTGCACATACTAATACTTGTCTATGAACTAATAATAGGGGATAATAGTCAAAAGCCGATTTCCATATGAAATAATATCTTAACAATGAAACCTCGAGTATAAAAAGAATTTCTCTAAACATCCATTCACTTCTTACACAATTGACAAATCTGGCTATTTTTTGGGCAAGTTTAGAAGTTCGGAATATTTCACGTTGAGCAAGTTGGGAATTTTAGAATTTAGGGATGTGGTTAGTTAGAAATTTGGAAATTTGAAAAATTGGAAGTTTGAGGATTTGGGAGGTTACGGATTAGAATTTTGGAATTTTGGAATTGCAAAGTTGGAAATTTGGGAATATAGGAATTTCGGATTTTAGGAATTTGGAGCGATGGAAATTCGGAATTATAGAATTTGGTTATATTTAAATTGGGAAGAATGAGAGTTTTGGAATATTGGAATTTGCACATTTATGGATTCAAGAATTTTGGAATTTTTAAATTTTGTAATGTGAGAATTTTCAAATTTGTAGATTTTGTAATATATGAACTTTTAAATTTGGGAACTTACATTCAATAATTAAAAAATTTCTAAACTTGGAAACCTAAGACTTCATAAGCTCAAAAAATAAAAAACTAGCAAAACCTAGAAATCTATAAATTTGAAAACTAAAATCCAAACTGTACTTACAAAAATTCCTAAACTGCTAAACTATCAAATTTAAAGATCAGCAAAACTCGAACACTGCAAACCTAAAAACTTTCTACATCCGAAAATCATGAAGTTCCCACATGTCCTCATCAAAAGCTGGAACTCCATTTCGGAAACTCGATTCGCCGTTTCGTCTCATTAACCTATAAAGTTCGTAACATCGACTGTAACTCAAGGAAATTGAACTCGTAACAAAAGTGGAAGGTGCAGGATTGTAGGTGGCGCCAGGTCGCACGCGTCACTTGGGCCGTTTTGTAGAGGAACGCGAACGAAGGCGCAATTTTTTCCACGGTCCATTGCACTCCCAAATTGATCGCCGGATTCGCGACAAATTGCGCGTAGCTTCTATCGCGACACCGATACGGTAACAACCTTTCTGAAGCTCCACCAATTTCACGGTGTATGACAACCGCTTCCCGTAACTTTTATGGGACAGTTACGGGACACTTTTCAGCCAAGTCATAAAGCTGCAAAGGTAATGCGTTCGCTGGGTAGCGTGTCTGTTACCAGCGGCTGAATAATATTTTCGCTTTTTATTTGCGAGACGTATAAACGTCAGGAATGTATGAGGCACCGGCATTACGCTGCTGTATCAGATGATATCGCTGCAGGCTATCCTAAATTATTTCTCATCGCAAGATTTATACCGCGTTTCGCTCGTGTAGGTAACGTTGCGAGGCTAACGTTTCTGACGTTTCGCGTTGCCGAGAGCGCGTGAAAGACGTTCGCGAAGAAATTGCTACGAGAAAGAAGCTTTTGCATTTTGCATGCCTCACTGTTCCTATTAAAGCGTGCACCAGACGTTGAAATGAACAGTTCCTTTCTGCTGATCTTACCGTTAAAATCTTCAGCCAGTTGAAAATGTTCTCGTGTAGTACGTTTGTGCAGGGATCTAAAGATTCGATGTCGCTGATGCTGGATGGAGCGAGTTCTGTTGCAAACGATCTAATTGCATGTGCCAAAAACATGGGAGGTGATTTCGTGAAACTTGGGAACAAGATGGTGATATGCAATCGTAGACGCTGGTAGATAATTTGTTGACTTAACATCTCTACAATTCTACATTTATACGTTTCAGAGATTTTCAAGTTTGAAAGAAGGTATTAAAAATATCTGGCAACAGTGTATGAGCTATCATTAAATTACAAAAAGATATACTACAATCTTAAAAGCAAATTTACTTCACATTTAATAAATAAAAAAATGAGGAGTATAGTAGCAAAAAAAAATTATAAAAGTTGAAAATAAAGAAAGAGAACGATGAAGATAACGAAAGAAAATTGAAATAAAATTACAACCCAAGCTATAATTGCAAGGTTTTAGAAGTCTTCAAAAGTCCTGACTGAAACTGACAAAAAAAAATTTGAAATTACATTTACTTTATTTAGCTTCTCACATTAAAAGTAAAAATTGCTGCTGTTAGATGGTGCTCGCCTTATTGGTTACGGCAACGGGATTAAATTATTCGGGCAGAATAACGGAAAGGCGAATCGACAATCTACTCCACTTCCCGTGAAAATTAGCGAGGTAACTTCAGTAAGA
The DNA here is from genome assembly GCF_050947335.1 of Megachile rotundata. Taxonomy (NCBI): domain Eukaryota; kingdom Metazoa; phylum Arthropoda; class Insecta; order Hymenoptera; family Megachilidae; genus Megachile; species Megachile rotundata. Next base: position 7,174,056 of record NC_134989.1, read on the forward strand.
GTTAGCGCGAGGCAAGAATACCAGAGCATGTTTCGGTAATCCTTAAAAATCCCGAACAAATACCGTTCCTGAAAGAAGAATGCAGCTTCCGTTGCACCTGAGAGGAGTAGCTTGGACTGCGGAAGAAAAGAGCACGAGCCTTTCACTTAAAAAGTTTCTCTTAAGAAGGGTCCAGGGACAAGCGAGCGACGAAGAAGTAGAGGGGTTGTCAGAATTAGATTTTACACGGGACACCGTTTTCCTAGGGGAGGAAAGAGTCTTCCGTGAGGGCGAAATAGTGTTATCGAAGGTGAAGGTAGAGGTGTTTCCAGAGGGATTCAGTCGTACAAATAATGGCGCCCTGTTCGTACACACGCGTGGACTGGTCGGATAAACTGCCACTGACACATGCGAATGCAAATAGCGATACATGGGAAATGCACACATACGAAACACCAGCAGGCTAATGCCGGCGTATACGGGATGAGCCATCGTGAATTAGAACCGGAGACGTCTGTTCCATTTCACGCTTTTTACGGGAACTGTTTCAATAAAAATAAACTGCCGGCTGAAAGCGCCAAATAATCTGTTAAGAGAAATGTATAACACCTGGTGGAAAATACAGCCGAAACGAGAAAAATTTTTGGTGCGATACAGCTTTCAACTTCTTTATATACCTCGTACTGTGCCATAATTAATTTGAGACGTTGAACGGGGAGAAATAGTGATATAATTCCATTCGGCAAACTGAAGATTAAACGGTACAAAATATTATTATATGCGGTAATAATGAATACTTGTACAGTAAAAATAACCATTATTCATTTCTTACTATTTTTTGATTCATTATTTCAATTCTTCTTCGGGTATGTGAAATTCTTTTATTGTAGCTTTAAACTGTTTATAGTTTATTGAATAATAAAATAACATGTTCATTATCATTTAACAGTACAATCACACGTTTATTATTAAATAAAATTACTATTTGCAACCAGTGTTAAAATATAAAGCTCATCTTTACAAAGAAGAAGAAATACTTCTTGACGTTGTTTCACATTGAATTGTTTCTTTTTACATTTTGATGATGCATATAATAAGTTTATTACCATATGATGACAATTAACATGTACCAAATAGTTAAGTTGAACTGAACTTCATAATTTGAATAAAATTTGCAATATTAATATTATCTTCTATTAAGAAAAGTAGTACATTTCCATATATGAAAATAGTATATTATATTCGATATAAAAACATCTCTTGAAAATATCGTATAAATTAGTTCAATCTTCATTCAACTTGATTAGGTAATAAATGATAAAGAATGAGTCAGTGGAACTTAGATCTTGGGCTTGAATGCGTACTAGTAGATCTTAAGAAGAGTGTACTGCGCAGGTCGGTGAGCGCAAGCGCAGATCGATAGACGCATGCGCAGATCGATAGGAGCATGCGCAGAGCGTACCGCTACTACGCTTGCACAAAAAGACAAAAATCCTAATACACTCTGAACAAAATGTATACAAAAACATGATTAACATAATATTTTTCATATCGTACTTCTAAAAAATACTGCAAGTCCAATATTATGTACTCAAAAGAAGATAAGAACTGAACATATTTAAAAATAAATGAACAAGAGAGTCTTCATATCGCTAATATGCATTTCATTTCAAGGGAGGGAAATTTCTAATTAATTCAGTTTCCTATTTCAAATGTTTGCGTAGGAGTGTGACAAACATTCGATGAAATAGAAAGGAAGACTGGTTATATTTCTTCGAGCAATAATACGCATTTCTCAGAGAACGTTTCTTCGTCACAGGAAGAAGCAACCGCTGTTTAAGAATCCAATTTAAAGTGACTCGGTGTGTACACAAATACGTGAATATGAAAGTTAGTGATGCAGCAGTCACAGATAAATACACAGAGAGATGAACGCGTTCGTTCGCGGATAAAAGCTGCACATACGAGTATAAGCACAGACGTTATGAGCTCTGCCAAGCAAACAGGAATGCATTCATAGAAAACCACGGTTAAGCGATACACGCTACGAAAAGCTGTGCATATGAGAAAATGTCGGCGAACAAAAAGATCATGAAACACGTATAAGCATCTTGACACATACCTTCCTATGCAGGTGTAAAGTAAAATGAAATTTTTACAATATTATCAGAAGCTGTTGCATTGTTAGTGTATGATGGCAGCGATGGAATATCGATAGACTTTGGTATCGAACAAATTTGGAATTTGTAAATTTTTTAGGGATTACATTTATATATTTCAACATTTTTAAATTTCTGAACACTCGAATCTTCAAATTCTAAAATTCTAATGTTTAGAAACGGTGAAACCCTGAAATTCATTCCCAAATTCTAAAGATTCGAGATTTTCAAAATTTTTAGAGTTCCAAATTTCTAAACACCTGAATTCTAAAATTGAAAATTTTTTAATTTCAAAGTCTCTGAATTAGGACCCAAATTTTCAAGCTGAGAAATTCGAAAATCTCCGAATTCCCAAATTCTCAAATTTTAAAAATTAAAAAATTCTGACACTCCAACAAATTTTAACGAATAAAAGGTCTCCTCGAATCAATTTTTCGATACACTTCGAATGTACATTTTTTAAAATAATTGATAATTATTGATAATTGATTGCACAAACTGTCGTAATTAAAAGTGATTATCGACATTCCCTTGTTTTTATAGTACGGTATTGCATCCATGTTTCTTTTGCTACAATTTCACAAAATTGAAAAAAGAATAAATTCGTTCGAAGCTCGTCAAACAACTTTTTGTTTTCACTGTAATCACGGATTATCCGGATAACGAACGCAATAATGACGATACGATGTACCACAAATGCACAAAAAAATATCGATCAACTCTGACCTGTTAGTGAAAGCATTTTTTTAAATGTGCGAGGTTTGTTAAAAAGTAAAAAAAAAATAAATATATCCTATCACATTTTTATTTACATAAGTCTGTTATTTGTTTTTTAGTGAGAACTTTATTGGTAACGATGAAATTACCAATATCGGTACTTTTATGAAGTTATGCTGAAATTACTAGATAGAAAAAAGAGTACGCTTTTAAAAATTGTAAAATTGTAATGAAGGTGGAACATCCAGGTTCCTCTTTTTTCCAGCAGTTCATTTTTATTTAAATTCCATTATTTTTCATTTTTTTCTTTTTCAAATACAATTTTTAAACAAATTTTTTTTTAAACAAATTTTTCAAATACATCTTTTTAAAGAAATTTTTTAAATACCACTTTTCAAAACAATTGTTTAAATACAACTTTTTAAACAAATCTTTTAAATACAACTTTTTTCTAAGTTTTTATGTTAATAATATGTAGACAATGTTACAAAAATAAATGAAAAATATTAAAAAAAATAACTTGTTAAAATTATTCGACTATTCAATAAAAGTTAAATGGTCTTAAAATTAGTGTACCCAAATTGCTATGAAAACTTGTTTAGTAAAAGATACATATCAGTGAATCAATGGAAGCAATTAAAGTTAATTATTTTACCAAATAACTCTTTATTTTATAAATCGCAAAATTTAATGATTTTCGTTTCATAGAAAATATTGCAAAAATTTCCTTTTGATATTGAGTTTCGTCGCAGTCTACATTCGAGTATCGAATTTTTCACGTTTCGTCATCGCGTACCAAAATGTAGCTGAAAAGAACTAAAAAATAAAACTAGATCATGAAAACTAGTAGTCGCAATGCCGTTTTACGATGGGACATTAATGTCGCGCAATCAAATCGCTTTGTTTTCCGCGACATTTGTAGGCAATGTCACGGATTGTACACGATGAAAATTGCATTGTCGTATTGTTGCGATCTACATCGACCCGATAGCTAGGATTTTTTTTCAAACAGGAATATCTATATTTCATGGATGGTTTTAGCTATCACTTTACTAGTTTCAAAATTGCTAAAAAAAAATATATGAAACTGAAAGGTTTTGTCGATTTTTATGGAAACTACCTCTACAAAAGAATTTTTATCTTTGAAACTATTGCGCAAATAAACATCGATTTTTTTCGCTTAAATTGTAAAATATTGCTTTTATTTGTAACTCAAATCAGTTGCACGGTGCTGAAATGTTGAAAATAGTTTTATTTCGCGAAGGTGGTTGTGTATAAGAATTTTAATTTTGGATTTTTATACGTTTGCGAAAGATACATTTTTATTTTAAAGTTGTCATTTGCTTAGGTTATGGAGGATGAGAATCGTACTGTGAATATGAGTGATAAGATTAAATGAAATAATAAATAATGGTACATTATCGTTGGAATATAAGAATTAGTCCATTCAGATATCTACACGTGGGCCAATGATCATAGCAGTCGAGGTTCTTATAAAATCGATCAATCAATCAACCAAATAACTACATTCTAACGTTTCTAGGTTCCCAAATTTGTAACACCTCAAATTCCTATACATTTATACCTAGATTCCTGTATCTATAGATCTCAAAGTTCCAACATCTTCAAATTCTTAATCCATCCTTAATTTTTCAAAATGTCAAATTCCTAAACTCGTAGATCGCAGAATATTCAAGTGCTCAAGTTTCCATACTTCAGAATATTCAAATTTTCCAATTCTCAGACTTCCAAATACTCAAATCCATAAATTCCTATACTTCAGAATAGCCAAATCCCCACATTTCTACTCTTTAGAATGCAAACATCTCCAAGTTCATACTCTTCAGAATACCCAAATCCCCAAGTTCCCACTCTTCAGAATACCCAAACCCCAAGTTCCCACTCTTCCGAATAACAAAATCCCCAAATTTCAACTCTTCAGAATACTCAAATCTCCAAGTTTCCACTCTTCAGAATACCCAAATCCCCAAATTCCTACTCTTCACAATACCCAAACTCCAAATTCCTTATCTTGAAAATATCTAAATCCCCAAATTCCTAATCTCAAAAAATACCTAAATCCCCAAATTCCTAATCTTGCAAATACCCAAACTCCAAACCCCAAATTCCTAATCTTGAAAATATCTAAATCCCCAAATTCCTAATCTCAAAAAATACCTAAATCCCCAAATTCCTAATCTTGCAAATACCCAAAACCCAAAATCCTAATCTTCCAATACCCAAACCCCAAAAAATTCCAAATCCCGAAAATATCTAAATCTCCAAATTTCTAATTCTCAAAACATCCAAACCCACAAACGCGTAAACTTTGTGTAAGTCAAATTCACCCTTGACTGTACGCAAAGTTCCATAAAAGGCATACGCAAGGTACACGTCCGTATACGACGAAGGTCACGAATGCACGCGGAATGTAGCAAGTGAATCCACACGCACGCACATAGAGGCAAGGTGAGGGATAAACTGGTGGAGAAAACCTCGAGGTAGCTGTTAAGCTCCTGATCTCCTTTTCGCCAGACTAAGTGGATACACCTGCGCGAATGGGCTCGTTTCGGATACGGTGGACCTTTTAAGTTAAGCTCCAGCTACAGCCCCGGATTCATTGTACCGAGCAACAGCGGAGATGAGGCTATGAGGGCGGAACGGGAAAAGAAGACGGGAAAGGATACCGGAAGGCGCGTTACATGGAAATCTACTATGTCGACAAAAAGCGCCGCGGTCTTTCTGTAGTCGTGATAGTTCAAAGAGGTGGCCGTCGGAAAGAACTGAAAAATTCAGCAGCAAAACACTTTTTCCGAGACTCCAGCTGTAAGTAGCATCATATAAAAGGGAGCGGGGGCAATATGGCAGAGGGTAGTGCGCAATGTATTTTAAATTTCGCGGCTGAATTAAAGAACTTCATTTGCAGTGGACGGCTGAAAGTAACTGTTATCGCAACTTTTACGAAAATAAAATCATGTAAAAAAAATGTGTTAAATAAAATAAGTGATATTTATTAGGAATTTTTAAAAATTGTGTTCTTTTAATGTTTACATATAGGCAAAGTTTTATTATAGTTGATGTGTGGTGCTTTTGTGCTATTCCGTTGATGAAATTTTTAGTTAAATACACGATTAAAACTCAGTTTTTTAAACAAGTAGTTTCTTGTGACATGAGCTTACAATTTTGTATTGTACTACGAAAATATTTTATTTATTGCAGAATTTTAGAGTGTTTATATTATTGAAAATGTAGTTTGCTATTCTTTGTACATTTTGTATATGTGTTTGTTGTAACTATATTTATGATAAAATATAAAGAAATATTTTCTAATACAAATTCTTAGAATATAAATTGTAAGTAGAATATTTTCAAAGAATATGATTTAAAATATTTTATTTTCCAACCGTATTTGTTATAAATTACTAACAATTATCAGTGAAGACAAATTATTTTCGTTATTACTGATTATTATACTAATTCTAATTGTAGAGACCTAAATCTGTTTCTTTTATTTTTGTCTACTTGATATATTTTTGCACTAGAAATATGTAAGTGCGCTCGTTGTATTATTTATTGAAAAGAAACGAAAATGCACTTGCATTAGCTTGACTCTCAGGTGCAGAATTATCGATGAGGAAAAGTTGTCGATTCTGGTAACAGTTATCGATGAGGGAAATTCTATTTTATGAGCAACCGAAATAAATTTCCATCGTCGATAGCTATTATCAGTGAAAGCAGTTCAGTATTCCTAGAGAATAACTGTTAGTAGCAATCCGAATGAACTTCCTTTTAAATGATGGCTATCGATAATAAAAAAATTTCTATAATCATTAGAATTATTATATTTCTTCTATAATTATCAGAATTATTGTATTTCTTGTTATAATTATCAGAATTATTATATTTCTTGTTATAATTATCATAATTATTATATTTCTTATTATAATTATCAGAATTATTATATTTCTTATTATAATTATCAGAATTATTATATTTCTTGTTAGAATTATCAGAATTATTACATTTCCTGTTATAATTATCAGTATTATCATATTTGTTATTGCAATAACAACTTGTGTCTAGAAATGTCTTACAATTAGTTTAAAAAACAATTCTTACTTTATAATTTTCTTTTATTTCTCTCTAAATGAAATTGTAGTACTAAAGTGATTTATGCTACTGTTTCGTTGAAGTGGATTCCTAATCAATTTATTTTCATTTTTTATTTTTCTTAATAGATGAATTTATATATTTTAATATATTCTTATTCCATAATTTACTTCCAACTTCTTTTCTTCCATAATTTCTCTCTTCACCATTTTATCAAATTAACTGTAATTGTGTAATATTGGTAGCTGTCTGCAGCAGTCTTTAAGGACGTGATTAAATATTCTTTGTACCTAATTAGATATTATCTATATTAGTTTTTTAATATTAATCCATGTTTCTCAGGTAATTTGAAAAGAAATGTTTTTGTAATACATCGGTTATTATTAGATATTTTGTCGAAAATGTATTCTTTGTGTTTCTACGATGTATACACTGTACTTCATAAATTATATAATACTATTAAATTAATACAAAATAAATAACACAAAAAAAACAAGGAAAAATTCGTCAAAAAATAAAACATTAAAAAATATATAGAAAAAGGAAAATATTCTATTTTTCACATGAGTAGATTTGAATTCACGGCAGAAATAATTTAAGAATCTATCTCCGTTACCTACTAAAATTATCACGCTATAAATAAAATTGCCTATTTCGGTAAATGAAAGAATTAAATATTAACCACATTCCCAAATAATGAGTACATATTGAGAAGAGCCAAACACCGCTCAGTATAATCAGAACAAATTTGATGAAAATCGATAACCCAATTACTATGAACAAATTAAAACACTGCTGTGGTAAAATTATTCTGCTACTGTTATAGCAGAATAATCTTGCAAATTATAAACGTGGTTTTCGTTCAAATTAGAACGTCGCTTTTACCAGTTGCAATGAGTGTTCACCAATAAAACATTGGATTTCCAAAATTCATTTCTACTGCTTACTATTCCGCACATCGCGTACCATCACTCGCAAGATCGGGAAATCATGCATGATTCAACTTTCCTACAAATTCTGCAACTACATATTTGTATTTTTGGCATACACACTTAAAATGGAGAGATTCATTAATATTTGCAAATTTATGTCTGTGTGCAGCGTCAGTAAGTGAGGATTAAAGGATGGGATCATTAGGATTCCATTAAGTGAATATAAGTACCTAATGAATTTGACTTGAGACTAGAGTTTATTTTGCTGTGTACTTGATGGCTCGAGAGTGTCTTCGAAGAATTTTCACAAAAGTTCGTGGGTACAGTTTTTGTGACATTGGTGAGGGAAAACGGTTTCTGATTTTCTGTTGATTTAGCTAAAATTCGGGTGGAGATGGAAATGTGACGTATGAAGGCCTGGGTTTTCAGTGACAGCAAGTAGTAAAACCAAGCAATACCTTGACATGAATACGAAGCTGCGAGCAAAGACTTTACTGCTAAGGTTAAGGATTCAGATGTGACTATCAATAAAGTAATACTCGTTAAGATGTAATGTCTCCTTGTGTATTGCTGCTACGGTTGACGTCTAATCTTACTAGTCCTATATGCATTCTAAGACCTAACACTCTTTGAAACCCTTGACATCTAGCAAGTAGTGAAACCAAACAATCTCAACATGAATAGAAAATTGCAAACAAAAGACTCTACTGCTTATGGGTTCAGATGTGACTAACAATAAAAAAATACTAGCTAGAATGTAATGACTCCTTAGGTATTTGCTGCTATGGATGAATTAATTTGAAACTACAAATAGAACGAAAAACCATTAAACCATTGTGTGAGATGTTAGCTGCAATGTATTTGTCATTTTTGCTGAAGTATTCTTTCAGTCTCTTTATACGGTAGCGAAAACGAACGATCTTCTAAAACACGACGGGGGCGTTGGAAAAATGATTTTTGTTCTCTTTTCAAATTTTATTTGATAGAAAACGCAATCCACTCTTCCCTTTGATCTCACACAACCTTTCCTTTTTGAAAGAGCGTGTTTCATAATTCCTGCATACAGAGTGCTGAAATTTCATGTTTGCGAGCCGGTGAAAACGAACGTCGTATTTTGAATTAAATAGCGAATTCATGTATCATCCGTATGTCTTGAGAGAATTTGTATTGAAACTGCTGAACGACATAATTTTGGACGGCGGAGGAAATGAACGTCTCGGCTAATGATACTCCAGTATTATTTCAAGTTTCAACTAGGTCACTTAGCTACATTAAAACGTACTTAATTAGTTATAAATCCATTCGAGATATATCTTTTATAATTGTTGGAATATTGACGTAATAGGACCGCAGAAAATTTGGTGAGTGTCCACGATGGAAGAAACTTCTCCAAACGAAAATTTCATCGGAGATATTGAAGTTAGAAAAGCTGCGAAAATTGAATTATCCACGTCGTAATAGTAAAAACCTTCTGATGTAATATTACCTTCTCTCAACTAAACCATATAAAACAAACAGGAAATATATGAAAGTATGTTAAATTTTAAATTGCGAAATGTTAGTTTGCAATTGTGAAAGCTTTGATTATTCTATAATTCAACATGTAGAAATATGTTTTAAGTCTTCGAAAATTAAAGAACATAGAAATTAAGAAACTTGCAAACTCATCGATATTGAAATTACAAAACCATCAAATGAGCAGTAAAGCTTGAAATCGTGAAATCTACGCATCAGTGGCCACTAATGTACGCCACTTGCACGTCGGCGCGCTCTGGCGGACATAATTGTCCAGCAGTGTGAACATCGCGCTGACACATAACCGCGTGACAAGAAAAAGAACAGATCCGCGTGAAGGAAATCGTGTCCTATTTAGGACGTAACCGCAGACACGCGATTTCTGGCAGTAAGAGTACGCCATAATGAAATTCCTGGCCCGTTAATTAAAGCGGACCGCAAATCAGTAACGCGATACACCGGAAGTGCGCTTAGCGAAACGCGGAACATCGACCATTTGTCAGGCGGATTTAATTGTAACACCGTAGGCTCAGTTTTCGCATGCGGATCAAATCGATCGATGCGACAGACCGCGAACAGAGGCAGGGTCAAAACAGACATATGCCCTGTCTGCGGTCTCCCAAGAATGCATCCGGCAAGTCTGTTTGCTTCTTCCGCATTCCTTGAACGACTTCGCTGCGCAAACTGCGAGCGACTCGAACGGATGTCCTCGGAATGAAAGATCGAAATTCGTCAGACTCGTACGTGGCTTACATCTGTACGCCGGAGGAACGTAATTTCATCGGGCTGGTATGCGAAGGGAGGTGAACCCGGAGTTTGCTCTGGGTTCTTGCTGCGAAACAGTACGGGTATCTGCTGACGCTCACGCGAAAGTAATGAAGCTGCTGTTCAAACAGTTCAGAAAAATACTAGGGTAAATGATCCTGCAACGCGGTGCATAAATATACCAACCGTCTGTTTTTAGTAGTCCGTGTTTTGGGATGAATATACCGATACTGTTTAACCCCTTCATTTATCATATTTTTGACAAGACGGAGTGATTTGATTAATTGATTATTTGATTATATTAACACAGACAGAAAACATTCAAATGTTAGGAATATTTTGCATATGACGATCATTGATGGATAATTAAAATTAAACTTGAAATTCTATAAAAATATTTGTTGTATTTCAAGAGTTACGTGTGTCACGTGTAAAAGATGATATTACAAAGTCAGGGTTGAAATACCAATTCATAGTGCAGATAGTAAAAATGCTGAATAGAAGACTGCACCTCATTGGACTTTGACATATGTGAATTGTGTATTGTAAGGATATGTCTCTGAGTAACATACAAAAAGTTTTAAACGTTGCTAGTTTATTAAAAAAGATGTAAACAGAAAGTTATAGTATAGGTTTTGTTTAAACCTCAACAGGAGCAAATAGCGTTCCGCCATTTTGTACTTCCCTGTATCTCTAACTAACCTCAACTAGTGCCCTCTTCAGTCTTTTTCTAAATTTTCTTCATATTTTACTTACACGTTTATTGTTAATAACTCTGTAATAAGCAATGAATGACAATTAAGTTATTAGGAAAAATTACTCGTTAAATTGAAGCAGGATCCCTTATTCGACATAGTTACCAGAAAAATTTAGTACATTAAATATTCAGTTGATTTGCATAGAAATTCTAGACGGTTCATAAATGTACCAACCTTAAGGAAAACTATTTCAATATTATTTTAGTATTACAATTTAGTTTTATCTACAGAAGTAATAATCTATGGTGTTCTCTTTGCCATTGTATTGAAAATTTGATATGCCATCAATAACATTTTTTATTGTACTTTCTCGGCATTGTACCATGTGTCAAGTTTTCATTCACCTACATTTGATCATGTATGATTATTTGAAAAAATCGTTCGGACTGATATTGTCCATAAATTTTCCATAGAATTAGCGTCAGGGAAACGTGCAGGCCAGTCTAACCAAATGTTATTTTCGGCTGACCATCCCAATGTATGTGCATATTTATGAAATGATGCACTATGCTGCATGAAAATGAAATTTGTGCTGTTCTCTCCAACAAGGCTTTAAATAATTTTCTAATCTATTGGCAAAATTACTGTTCATTTCATGGGAAATAAATACTATGGAACTTGTTAAACCATGAAAGACGTCTAACGATTATTATAGTTTTCTCTCTGAAAATTCTTTTCTGCTAGATATTTCACTTTCTAACCTTCGTAAAGGAATTTTAGAAATAAAACAAACATAGTGAATTTATTTAGTTATGAAGCTCGATTGATAACAAAATAAAATTTCGTGGAAGTAATATTCCTCCACAAAATTAGTTTTTAATTGTAATTAAAGGAAAACTATAATATTTTAGTCTTAGGGAAGTTATAAAATATTTCCCTAGATATAACACCTTCTAGAAATAGTTTAATATAAGCTGGAATTGGATACTGTTTTCAATTGTAATTATATGGAAATTTGACCTGTTCAACCTGACGCTTTTCATGGCAACAGAAATTTCGTTACGTATAAATTATCATAACTTTCAGAATACTTATCATTTTAAACACACTTTTAAATTTAGTAATAATAACGTAACAAGAATTATAGTTTATGTCAGAAAATTTGTGACAGTGCTACATACTGATTATTGCTAATCAATATGATCTTTATATCGATCTGTAAAATTGATGTTCTGATATTTTGAAGTGATATTTTTCAGGTACATGTAATTTGGTCAATTTGTAAAATTAGGAAAAGTAGAAACCGGAATTTTTGAATGTGAAACTTTTCATGGGAAGAATTTAGGTCATTGAGGTAATTCCTAAAATTTTCAAACTTTGCAATTTTTTATTTTCTAAATTATCAAAGTCCTACATTCACAAATTTTCAAACTTCAAAATTTCTAAATTCGAAATCATTAAATTTGTAAATCTTGCAATGACCAAATTAACACTTCGCAAATCACAAATTAAATCTTCAAACTTCAAAATTTCTAAATTCGAAATCTTTAAATTTGTAAATTTTGCAATGACCAAATTAACATTTCATAAATCACAAATTAAATCTTCAAACTTCAGAGTTTCTAAATTTGAAATCTACAAATTTGCAAATCTCGTAATAACCAAATTATCAGATCACAAATCACAAATTAAATCTTTAAATCTTCAGACACCAAAATTCTAAAATTTCCAGGTGTTTAATTATCCAAATCTCCAAACCACCAAATCCCAACACTGATTATTCCACTTCCTAAATTCTAAGCATTCGAATTCTCAAAAAATTCCCACTTCAAACCCCGCCACTTCTCATTCTAAAAGATATTTAAACTCTGCATTCCAAAAAAATTAACCCCATCGAATAGTCCCCGTCCAGAAAGGATCTCAATATCAACGAACCGAGTAACAAACAAATTACACATGGATCAGGACGTTCGCAGATGCCGTATCGAGAGGGTTAACATTTTTCCGCGTCGTATTATCGTCGTCGATGTTATCGGAATAACCCGCAGCAAGCGTCAGAGATTAAACGCGAGCCACCCTCAGCGATATATTTTCATAATCCAGCGACGTCGCGGTGTACGCTGGAATGCCATCTAGGCAAATAGAAAATGGAGACGGCTGGTTCTCGGTGTGTATGCAGTTTCCGCTTTCCAGTTAGGGCCTTTGTCCTGACATCAGATGCGTAATAGGATGAGCTCGGAGCCAGGAGCAGCCAGACAATGCGTGTGCCATGCCCGATATCGGCAATACCTACCGATTCGTTTCTCTTCTCTCTTTCGACCTCGGGGCGACGGAACTCCAATCCCTGACTATCGGCTGCACCCATCGCTTTATCCCTCCACCTACACCTCCAATACATCCACGTTTTTGTCCCTCCGTCTACGCAGACTCCCTCGCTTTTTTTTTGCCTTTATGACGAACCGTGAGGCCTCTAATGAACTCACGCCGAGATTACTTCGGTACTCGTTGTGTAGATCCTATTTACCTGTCCTTTTCTACTATTTTTGTTTCATATTTTTTTGTTTCCTAGCTCATTCGAGTAGCGCGATCGGTACTGTGATTATTATGGGGTGCACTAATTGCATTATCTCTCAACCTCCGTATAACCACATTTTTGTTACTGCGTCTACGCAGCCTCCCCCTTTGTTTGTCTTTATGGTGCACCGTGAGGCCGCTAATGAACTCATGCCGAGATTACTTTGGTATTCATTGTATACGTTCTGTACGATTCTTTTCTACTACTCTTCTTTCATTTCTTTTTGTTTTCTCGTTCGAATAACGAGATCAATTCTGTGGGGTGCATTCTTTTATTTCTGTATTTACATCCCCAGAATAATCTTATTTGAGTAGATGCGTCACTCGTTGCTTTATTTGATTCTGTGATGGATTATGAGGTCTCTAATAAACTTGCGCCAACTTGCATCAACTTAAAATAAAATTAAAAAATGAATAAACAAATAAACAAACGCATTCGTACTTTATCTCGATGTAAACCAACAATGTGTTGATTCGTTCGAATTTCAATAAAACCACCCTAATATACCACCCTAATGAAAATAAATAAGTAAATGATCATTATGACCGATTTGGTACGTTCAGCGTTAAAAAATATTAAACCGAACCGTCGTTACGTATCATGATCGAATTCCACATCGCATCGTCTTCTATTTACCAAAGTAATCTACGCTCAGCCACTTCCATTACGAGCAAAATTTTCAGCAGCTCAGCAAATGTATATGTACACTGATCGAGTTACCCTTGATATATTTACCGGAAGCACCGGAAACTGGGTTGCTGATTGAGTGCATAATGCAGGAGCCCAGTACCAGCGTAAACTGTTCGGCTATATGATGGTCCGAAATTGTTATTATCGTTTGCGAATAGTTCGAGATACAAGCCTTCCGTAATTTCAAGCCGATCCACCACGTTTGCTGCAGGATGAACGGAATATTTCGACGCCAGCGAATTACCGATGCGGCCTGAATTATTCGAGCGATTTTCAGCGGCCTCATTGTCTCGAAACTTTCCAGTAACTAGAGTACCGCAGAACGGTTCTCAGTCAAGAAAGAAAAGTTGGAACTCTATTCAGATCAATTTCAAGTATTTGCTCATTTTCTCACGCCGTTCGGTTTAATGCAGTAAATACTAACTTTTACAAAATGACTCGTTTTGGGGAATTATGGTCTTCATTCTTGTCATATTTTTTCGGTCACATTTTTTTTTAATTTAAAGCCTTCACGCCACCCATTGATAAAAAGAATCTGTTTAAATTTTTCGAAATTTTTTAACAAATTGAGAGGATTAAAAAAAATATTTTAAAATAGCTCGATCTTTTGTGAATAAAACAGAAGAAAATTTAGCTAAATCGGTTGAGTAGTTTTTGAAAAAAAAATTCGTAAGTGAAGACTGTTTTCGTCAAAATGGGGAAAAATTGCAAACTTTGAAGGTTTGTTATTTCTTAACAAATTCGAAACTGGCTAAATGATGACTTAAACCCACCCTAATTTCATATGAACTATAACATATTTTGATTAAAGCAAAATCGCAAATCAGATCCAAAAGTAATCGATTTGGCGTGGAATGACCCAAGAGCTATCTCGTGTCGCTTATTATTTAAATAAGTAGTTGAATATAAAAATAGTAGTTATAAAACTTGGTGTATATCAAAGAAGCAGTCCAAATAAGCTTTAATATAATTAATTTATGTGGGATTCGGTAAAGGGCGATTAATTTTTGCGTGGTATGAGTGTGTGTGAAACAAAAGAGTGCGAATGTGAAATTTACAAAAGCGCGACAGCGGCGAAAGCGAGAGAGTCTTGACCGAACTGTGGAAACGTTAACTATAATCGGTTACTTCAATTTTATGTATTCATCGTTCCTTCTAATTTATTAAAATTCATATTATTACTTTAATCCGTTTTATAATCTTCTTGCTCCCATCCTACATTTATATATGTATGATAAATTAAAACAAAACTTTG
This sequence comes from Megachile rotundata, assembly GCF_050947335.1. NCBI lineage: Eukaryota > Metazoa > Arthropoda > Insecta > Hymenoptera > Megachilidae > Megachile > Megachile rotundata. The sequence goes on from NC_134989.1 coordinate 7,189,451, forward strand.
TACGTATTTTCTGTATAATATTTATAATTTTGTATATATCTTGCTTATAACAATTTTTATAGTTCTACGCAAGTTTTTAATAAAACTAGATAAAATTTAGAGATATGGATATATTGTTTATTACTTCATGTAGTGCAAATGGGACAAATCTGTCTGACTAGTTTAGGAAAGTATTCAATCTAAATTCTGATTTTGAACAAAGTTTGAACCGTTTAATTTCGAAAATTAAAACTTGAAGTTTAACCGTTTAACAGCGTATGTTGGGTGTCCGTAAACTTTCAAAATGTGCGGTACAGTGTTCCAATTAAAATCCGACGGCAAAATTTGATAATTAAAATTTTCATGTATCGGAGAGACTACACCTATAGAACGAGCTAAAAGAAATGGATATGAAAAAGAGTCTGTCATTTGCATTCGGTGATAAAAATGAACAATTCCACCAATTTTCAAATATACGAACTTATACATTTTTTATTCGTATATGAAATTAAAAAATTTTCTGAATTATGAAATTTTCAGATGTGCACATCTTTAGGTTTCTGAGATTATTAATTTTTAGGTGTTAATATTTATAAATTTTTCAATTTTAAAATTGTCAAATTTCTGAATTTTTCAAATTCTCCAATTTCCAAATTTTTTGATTTCTCAAGTTCTCAAATTTCCAAATTATTTAATTTCACAAATTTCTCAAATTCTCAAATTTCTAAATTCCTAAATTCTCGAATCTCCAAATTTCTAAATTTCTCAAATTCTCAACTTTCCAAATTTCTAAATTCCCAAAATTCCTACATTCCCAAATCCCATAATCCCTAAATTCCAAGGACTTCAAATATCCATGTCCTTAAAATCCAAGATACTCAAATCCCTATACATACCTCCAACTTCCTATATTCCCAAACCCCTAAATTCTCAAATACCTAAACTTCCATACAAGACGATGTTTCAAACCTCTAAAAAATCTCCCTCTAATTCAATCACTATGACCATAATATAAATTAACCTCATCATGAAGATTAAGAATATTTCCCTAATATTCTTCCATAATATAGTAAACATCGATACACGACAAACAAGTGAAAAATTTCGCCTAAGAGCTTTTCCACAAAGCAGCACCAACATAACCTCACTCTCCTTTTATTCCATAAGCAAGATCTATCTTAATATAGATCTATATTATAAATAGATTCATGTTAATACATGAATATGTTAATATTCACATTGCTTACAGATTAGTGATATGTTAAGCCCCATCGATATATCAAGAATCCGTCCTAAAATTAATTAAAGTCAGCATATTTCAAAAAGGAAACCCCTCGAGTATAATTTGTCCAGCGACTGCAGTTTTGCTGCAGAGTGTATCTGGTTTTGTCACGTTTCCGTGATTCTGTGCTCACGTAAGCCAAATCCCGGCGCCAACCTGCACAATATATCTATCAATGCGTTCTTTTTCTGAACATCTCCGCGAACAATAAAGCGTTTAATGAACCGCTCGCGCGATCACGCTGCAAGCATCGACAAGGCCCCTCCATTGTATACAGCCACCGTATCCGAAGTGCGTCAATCGAAGCAGTATGAATGCATACGATATTGTGCCTTCAGGTGTCGCGCTACTCTATCTTTGTCCTATACGGATCACCGGTGTCGTTCTTACGAAACGAGTGTTATCGAGGCATCCTATGATCTTCGATGAGAATGATTTTCTGCCAGTTTCACGCGCCATTTCACCGGAGACGGAACACTTTTTACGATCGATATCGCTATTGAAAGCTGGGAGAGAGCTTCGATGGAATAAAGAGCGTATAATGGATAAGATTTTGCTTTCGGTAAGTGCTATTGATCAAGTACCAAAATGTATAGACTTAGTTGCGATATCCGTCATTTGGTGCTACTGGACGTCCACGATGTTTCCTCGGAAATTATTAAACGAATCATTTGCCTAGGTGTTGAACTTAGCGTACTTTAACGATGACACAAATGTGGTCGAAGTATCGAACAAAAATTGTAGTGTAATTTGAGCTTCGAGTCCGATAATCTGCAGAGTCAGGTATCACTGAATATGAAATTGATATTTTAACTTAATTAAAATTGTTTGATATTTATTCTATTTGCTGTAATAGTTTAGGAGGGGGCACGTCTGACGAATAAATCGTGTAGCAAAGAGTTAATTGAGATGTTTATAAAAGCACAAGAATAGTGACTCTTTCAGATACACATCTCAGATGAAATTTCTCAATTAATGAAGTTGGAAATATGGAAACTTGTAATTTGTTAAATCCGTAAAAAATGCCAAAATCAAACAGCTAATTATTAGGAATATTATTAAAATATGAAAGCATTTTTATTAAACTTTTTTTTTAGGTTCAAGTTATGACAAGAATACTACTTTGAAACTCTCGTATCAAATTTACTGTATTTCGAAATCTACCATCTGATATGCAACAATTTAATTAAATTTATCGCCCTCAGGCGATGAAACAAAATGAAACTCTGATACAAGATGATTCTGTACCTGGTTGAAACTCCGTTACAGTGCCAATACAAAAATATACCAACGGAGAAAAATGAATGGTTCAAAAAGTACTATTAGTCCAAAAACTGCATTCGTGGGACCAAGTTTTGTTAGAAGCGCAGTGACGCATGCAACTGCGTTGTTCTCTAAATAAAAGTACATCATTTTTCACAGAATTGAATTTCGTTCTTCGATGTAAAACAGAATTGTGTGCAGTAATAAAAAATTGATCACCGATGTATTTCAAGCAAATATTTTCAATATTGTCAATAGTGTTCAAATACGTCACTACACTATACACATTTTAGATCATTGCAATTATTTATATAATTAAGTTAAGGACTTTTTATTGCTGCACATTGTTCTTTTAGATCCCCTATAAAATTTATAGGACCTAAAACTTGATATTTTAAATGACCCCATAAAAAAATCTAGACGATTTATATTGGGTGAGTCGAGTGGCTATTGAGGATCGCGTGCCAATGAGTTTATCGCCATACTTATTTTTTAAATACTGTACGACTCGTACATTATGTGTCCATATATCTCACCGAAAGAATTCCAAATTCGTCATGAAAGTATTTTCTTTATTTTCTTAAAATACCTCGATAACAATTCTTTTACCATTACGATAAATAATTCTTTTACCCAACCCGAGTGCTCTTTCACGTAGAAGTCACAATTTACGTAGAATCCAACTGTATTAAAAAGTGCACTTCTTCTTGAAAATTCCCATTATATTTCTCATTCAAGCAATTTTTAAATGCACGTGTACTTACATTTAAAAAAAACTTGATCTCATGAAAGCAGTAGGAATAATATGAATATCATACTCTTGTTACTGTGGATAAAGTACAAGTATAGTAGTCATTAAATATTTCTTTGTTATTCTTTTACGTTAGCAGTGAAACAGAATTATAACCTGATGCAGTCGCGCGAACCACCCTGTATATGGTCGAAAGCGATAAAACTAGGTAACAAAAGATCGTATTTACATTTCCATCCTCTTCGCCGTGTTTTTTACAGGAACATTGACTTCTACAAGGACTGTTAAACCTTAATGTCTGCTGCAGGGAACACCCCCTTTTGTTTTTGCTTCTATCGAGTTTCCATTTCCACAGAAAGGATTGGTTCTTGGCCTTCTTTGTAAAATTTAATTTATACTCCTCTGGGAGGCCCTGCCACGATCTACGGCCATTTCAAGAGGAAACCCTCCTACCATCGCGAGTTCGATTCCTTTTTCCTCAAACGGACTTAATGGATCGTGCTCTTATGTAATATTCCGGCTATCGTTTTTATCGTTTACCTTCGATAACATCGAGAATTATCAACTGGCAGTTCGCACACAACGGGAAATATTAACTAATAACAAAGCTTGAATGTACAAGCATTGTATTTATCGTTCCTACTAGAAAGGTTGTGAGGATTATTGTGTACTTGTTAAAGATGTGAAGAATGAGAAACTAACATCATGCTTAAAATTGAATAAATATTTCGAGATTAATTCACGATTTATAACATCGTGTTTTGATAAAAGAGGGGGAAGAATATCGAGCTTGAATTCGCAAAATTTTATTTCGACACCTCAACGTTATTATTCCTCACCTGATGCTGAACGGTGGTTAACATTTTATTACGATCCATATTTCAGAGAGTGCTACCCGCTTATTAACATTTTATGCGACGAATCCATGCACCAGGTAGTCAATAAATATGAGAGACAGACTATCATCAAGTTACCAGAAACGAAGAAGGAAAACAGTATTTGTTGATATTGACGAAGCAATACTGACAGAAATATCCTTGCAATAAAATTCGACTTCATTGATGTTATTGATATAATGATATTTGCAAACCAGATTTTCATAAATGTGACCTGCCTATTTATAAAAACTGTTTCGCAAATTTATTTTGTAATAATATTCCAATGCTAAATAAACGCGTCATAAAATTGCAATATACCGAAGAGAAAATTCTTTCTCTTGAAGAACACAAAATTCAGTAGCTGGTAGCAACTTGTATTTAATTAAAAAATATTTTAAAAGTACCATATTACTCATGAAAGTGAATACACCGTCGCGTGAAAGAATGCAACAAAATTTCTTAATTAAATAAACATCAATCACCCCGGTTAATAATAGGCAACACATACTTCAACCAGTTAATTGAGGAATTTAGTTAAAATCCCTCACGGGTAATTAAACACGAGCAAAGACGAGTATACACGTTGAGCGCAGGGCAATGCTCCTATTATAAATTTCGCGGAAAAAGTAAAACAACGTGAAGATGTGTTACATATGAATTCGATCAAAGAATTAACAATTCATTAAGGTCAGCTGTGCTGAAATGAAGTTTTGAATTGACGTTATAGTACGTTGCATGGATACTAACTCCTTGTATGAGTATTCATATCAGTGTTGTATATCATGTTGGTATTACTTTGATATAACTCGTTGATATACTTTGATGAGTGTGACGCACTCGCAATTCATATATGATGCACTCACAGTTCAAATGTGACGCACTCACAGTTCAAATGTGGCGCACTCGTGGTTCACATGTGACGGACTCACAGTTCAAATGTGACGCACGTACAATTTAAATGTGACGCACACACTGTTGAAATGTGGCACACTCGTGGTTCATATGTGACGCACTTACAGTTCAAATGTGACGCACTAGCGGTTCGAATGTGATGCACTTACAGTTCAAATGTGACGCACTCACAGTTCAAATGTGGCGCACTCGTGGTTCACATGTGACGCACTCACAGTTCAAATGTGACGCACTCACAGTTCAAATGTGGCGCACTCGTGGTTCACATGTGACGCACTCACAGTTCAAATGTGACGCACGTACAATTTAAATGTGACGCACTCACAGTTGAAATGTGGCGCACTCATAATTCATATGTGACGCACTTACCGTTCAAATGTGACGCACTAGCGGTTCGAATGTGATGCACTTACAGTTCAAATGTGACCCACTAGCGGTTCGAATGTGATGCACTTACAGTTCAAATGTGACGCATTGATAGTTCACATGTGACGCACTAGCGGTTCCAATGTGACGCACTTAGAGTTCAAATGTGACGTACTTATAGTTCAAACGTGACGCACTGATAGCTCACATGTGACGCACTTACCATTCAAATGTGATGCACTCGTAATTCAAATGTGACGCATTCACAGTTCAAATGTGACGCAATCATAATTCTTACTCAATCTTACTAAAAATTTTAATAAGTCTCAATATGAATTTTAAGTTCAATTATAATTTATATAATCAAAGATCGCTGTATGCAAGATTTAATGTTGCATAAATAGTTAGCGGTGTCGCACCTGAAGAATAAATTGTATGGCAAGGGGCTAACATTAACCTGAGTTACATAAAACCTGATTTCCAGACGTTTCATAAACACACCAACCTTATACATTTCCTTTATGTTGGCGTTGATCGAGCTTCGTCATTATGTTTCCCTCATTTCTTTCATTTTATATTCATTTATAAGCTTAAGATTCGTTTATAAAGGTTACAATATGAATGATGCTGTATTATTTATCAAGCTTAAAATCAAATTTAATCGATGCTACACAATTTATGTTGATGTTAACTGTGTACAATATGACACGCTTTAAATAAAATTAATTTTCAAATAATTAATCCTCAGAATTACGCCTTTGATTTGAAGCGTGGATTCATAGCTTTTCCATATCCTTTTATAGATCATTTTATGTATTTCTTCGTTTTCCCGTGGAAAACAAACTGAATTATAACTATTCGTCGACATTCCTTCGTAGCTTAAATCAAATTTCCAATCGTGGCGTGTCAGAAGCAGGAAGAGGTGTCCGTTGACTGCGAAGTGCGATCTCGTGTTTGTACCCGTACATCATAATTCAGGAATTCTTTATCTTTTTTTGATTCGGGGCATGTCAGGATCTGAAGGTATAAATATACGACAGAACTTAAACAATTAACGTGCTCGTTGAGGGTGGATAACTTTCCGTTTCTCTGTACGTACAGCAACGAGACCGGTGTTCTAAGCTCTGTTGATTTATGAACGGTTTGGTGACCCGGTGATTCTAACGTATTCAAACGATTAAACAATTCATTTCGGTCGATGGAACCGAATGAATGAGGACTAAGAATGGAGTTCTCGATTCGGCCGAATATTCGCTCGTGTCGGGACTGTTGACAGAATAGCAAGATAGATGTAAAAGCACCGGGAATGATTAATTGCAGATTAAATTCGAAGGCACGGAGGACGATTGATTTCAGGGTTTTTGTGACGGTAGTGTTACGAAATATGTCGCGAGCAATTTAAGTCTCATAAATCGAATATTGGAAAACGATTAAAATTTCCATCGTCAGAATTGAATAGTTCGAGTGATGGCGAAAGTCGTGCTAAGGGTGGAAAGTTTTATGCGCTTTTATAGTTTACTGTTTTTTATTATTCAATGATGATTGTGCTTTTCTGTTTTGGATTTTTGGTAATTGAGGAATGTTTGAGTTGGTGTCTATATGTTTGGTGGTTGGGTGATTGGAAAGAGAATTGAAGTGGTCATTTCAGAAAGTTGGAAATTTTAGGAATTTTGGGGAATTTGGAAATTTGAAAATTTGGAAGTTTAGGAATTTGGAGATTTAGAGATTTAGGAAATTTTCAAATTCGATAATTTGAGAATTTTGGAACTTTAGAGATATCAGAGTTGGGAAATTTGGAAATTTGGAAATTTGAGAATTTGGGAGTGTTAGAGAAATGGAAATTTAAGGACTTGGGTATTTGGGAATTTAAGACTTTAGGGATTGGGGATTTAGAGATTTGGGAAATTTGAAAATTTAGAAGCTTGAGATTTTGGGGGTTTTAGGGATATGAGAATTTAAATATTTGAGAATTTTTTTTATATGGAAATTTGAAATTTTGGGAATTTTAAGAAAATGGAAATTCGAGAATTTAGATATTTGGTGAATTTGGGAATTTAGGGATTTGAGGATTTAGGGATTTAAGAGAATTGAAAATTTGGAAATTTGAGAATTTAGGTATTTTGGAGATATAAGAGTTGAAGATTTCAGAATTTGAAAGTTTCTGGGACACAAAAATTTGAAAATTCAGGAGTTTTGGTAACATAGAAATTTGAAAAATTGCCTATCTTGAAATTTTATACTTCAAAAATTTAAACGTATAGAAATTTTGGTATATAAGAATTTTTAGTGAAAGGAAAATCTTGAAATTCACAAATTTAATAATTTCATAATTTAGCTATTTATCAAAGAGTATTCGAAATTATAAAAATTCATAAACTGTAAAATTCAGAAATTTCTAAATTTAAAACTTGGATATTTATATTCAGCAATAATATATTTATACTCAACATATAATGTATTCATATTTAAATACACCGATCTTGTGTGTGCAATATAACAATTTTATGTCCAAAACTATTTTCATTGATAACGTGTTGTGTACATCCCAAATAACTATACTAAAGTCTAATTAAATTTATAGTTCTGACCTTTGCGGTCAAAGCACACAAATTATCGTAGTGCAGTAACGAGGTGGCATTAGAATTCTCGAATTTTGATTTTGGTGAGATATATTTATGAAAAGGTGGAGAACCACAGGCTTGTAGGATTAATCAAATGATGTCCGCAATCGGACAGTTAAACTTTGTATTCTATTAGACCAATAAAGTTCAGTTTAGTATAAACTATTTGCAAAGCCAAGTTGGCAGTTTGTGTCACACAATTGCTATCGTGTATCACATTGTTTACTTCTAAATGTAGAAAACTTGATTCAAATTGATTACTTAAAGATATCACTAAATAGCACTTATGAAATGTCTATAAGAATTTACTTTTAATTTGCCATGTTACGAAATTAGCTGAATATTAAAAAGAGAATTATTTTTATGGACAAGAAAGTATTATTACAGTTAACCACAAAATGATAATTCAAATTTGACAAATAGTTTTGTTTCCGAGATAAAAATTTATGACAATCTTGTTTTCACAAAAATGAGTACAATTCATAAGTACTTATTCTAACTTAACTGTACATTGGAAAGAAGTTTTTGATGATTAAATTATAATTTTTCCCAAAGATATGATATGTTTTGACTTTGATAATTTACTTTTTTAGAAAATTCACAAAATATGTAATTTCCAAATGTTTCCAATATCGTGTATTAGTGAAAAGAGGTGCTCCCATGGTGCCTAAACTACTTGGTACCTTTTATTTACATGTAATGTACTTTTGTGGGATTTGTTAATACTCTTATAAAACGTAGTGAAGGCAAAAAAAGTGCGAATCAAAACATATGAAAACGGTCGTTCAATTAAAACGGTGTGCGAGTCAGTAGAGTGAGCCATGGCGCTATGTAATCTACGGTGACATTCGCCAAAGCCACTATAGTGGACCGTCGTACAAAAAGATGTCCGCGACAACCACTATAGTGACGCGTCGTGCCTAAGAAGTTGAAAATCACCTATGAACAACATCTAAACCATCTCTAAACAAACGTCGAACCTGTCCTTAAAATGTCAGTAATTTCATTAAACATAACCTTAGCAGCGTAAGCAACGAGTTTCTTGAGACAGGATCAAAGGAACCTCCCTCAATATTCATATCTACACGGATAACTTTAGTATGCTGAACTTTCAATCTCATTACCCATCATATTTAAATAATGCGCATAAAATGGGGTCTATGCCCGTACGCCACTCTCCATCAAAATTTTATGAGCAACACCCTACGTCGTATATCATCCCGGAAGCGATCGCCTCGTAAATCCGGCGAGTTTCGAAAATCATTTCTTCCGCAAACGAACTGCGTCATCCAACCTAATTCTCCATATTGAACGAAACTTTCGACGGCTGTCGATCGTGCCTCTCGATCAATCGCTGTAAAATCCGTCGTACTTTTCAATAACGTTCCCCCAATCAGAAATATTGCGACACCATGAGTTGCGCGAATCTGCCAAAGCCCGATTAACCCCCGCCTGATCCTTTCCTGGTTGTCCTTTAGGGAGCGTTCACATTATGTTAGTAGCTGGTACCCTTGTTGGTGGATAGTGTTATTTTTGCGATTTTTGGTTTGGGTATAGGAGGCTTATTATTGGAAGAGAAAGGCAAGAAAGAAGAGAAATCATGTTCTTATCAAAATCCTCAAATACCTGCGTTCGGAAATCTGTACATCTCCAAATAGCTATATCCCTATATCTGTACATTTCCAGATCTCCATACCTCCAAATAGAAAAGATTTCCAAATTCCTAGGTTTCCAAATGCCATAGTACTGAAATCCCTACATTCCCAAATATCTACTTATACAAATTTCTAAATCCTCAAATCTCTACATCCTCAAATCCCTACATCTCCAAATCCCTACATCCCCAAATTTCTAAACTTCCAAATGGTAGATACTCCCCAATTCCCAAGTTCCCAAATTCCTAAATTCTGAAATCCCTACATCCTCAAATCCTTACATCCCCAAATCTCTACATCCTCAAATCCCTACATCCCCAAATTTCTAAACTTCCAAATGGTAGATACTCCCCAATTCCCAGGTTCCCAAATTCCTAAATTCTGAAATCCCTACATTATCAAATCCTTACATCCCCAAATCTCTACATCCCCAAATCCCTTCATCCCCAAATTCCCACATTTCCAAATTTCTAAACTTCCAAATAGTAGATACTCCACAATTCCTAGGTTCCCAAATTCCTAAATTCCGAAGTCGCCACATCCCCAAGTTCCTCATTCTCAAATCCCTTCATCCCCAAATTCCTACATCCCCAAATCTCTATATCCTCAAATCCCTACACCCCCAAATCTCCATATCCTCAAATCCCTACATCCCCAAATTCCAAAATTTCCAAGTATCAGGTCTCCAAATTCCCAAATTCCCATCCTGAAATCCTTACACCTCTAAAACCTTACATCCCCAAATTCCTACGCCCCCAAATAAGTCTTTGCGTAACCAAATCCCCAGATCCCCAAATTCCTAAATCCTGAAATCCTCAAATTTTCAAATCTTCAAATTTCTCGTCCCTTAAATCTCTCAACCCCCAAATCGCTGAATTGTCAAATCTATAAATCCTCAACCCCGTAAATTTTCACACCAGCAAATTCTAAAATTCCCAAGAAACCGTTAAAGAAAATTATTTCTTCCTTTTCTTCCCTTCTTCTAACCTTCTTCCTTTAACGATGGATCGTCTACAGATAAAATAAAAACGCAAAATTTCCACTACCTGGCATAATGTAGACGCGCCCTTAGTCAGACGATTTACTCGCAAGAGGCGTGATTGTTTCCCTCGATTTTTCTTCGGATTTTTTCCCTGCTTGCTTCTTTCAGTCGCAACTTCGTCGAGGCTCGAAAGGTTTCGATTTAAAGCTCTGGTACAACGTTTCTTAAATCATGGGTCGCGAACCCAAATGGGGTCGTAAAACGAAATGGAGTTGCGAAAATTTGATTCAGATAGGTGAATTTGAAGAAATGTGGATGTCGAGATTAGATATTAATATTGGGTTAAGCGAAAAACGGCCAGATATGGATTGACAAAAAATTGGTGATTGATGGATGGACAAGAAATTGATCATTAATGGGTTGACAAGAAATTGGTGATTAGTGTGTTGACAAGAAATTGGTCGTTGAAATTGATCATAGTCATAGAGATGTTCGATTAGAAATATGTAACTGAAACTTTGTTGTATTACATATTTACTGTTTTTTAATGTCAGAGGAGAATAGTTATTTATCAAAATTTTTATTCAATCATTACTAATTATGTAAAATGCATGCTTTTCGTATGTATCATTATTCATACTTATATCTTGAACATGAGATTCTAAACTGAAACCGAACTGACAAGATTTAATTTGTTTTTTACGTTTTTTTTCGCAAACCATTTTAGGGTCAAAAACCATAAGTCTTTATTTGCACCGCCAGTGAAATACAATTGCTTTCATTGTATTTCACCTTGTGTTTCATATTGTAAACCCATCAAACTGTAAATATTTTAAAAATTTGAATACAAGTTTATCAATGCAGCAATAAATTATATCGAGCATAAAAATTGTTAATTGACAAAGCTTAAAAAAGAAATTCTATTATCTGAATCGGTAGGTGTAAAACCATGAAGGAGCTCCAAAGTTAAGTTCATTTATAATCGTTAGGAAAGGCAACAACAACAACAACAGTAGCGGAAAGATCGATCCTTCAGTCCCGGGCGATCGGAAGTATAACACGAAGCGGATAATCATTAACATAGCCTTTTCATTCGGAAGCTTTTGCTGCTCGAAACGCCAGGGACACACGAACGAAGATAAATTACTTTCTGACTCTTGGAGCTGCCTATAAGGCGATATCCACCTAATCTTGAAAAACACTTAAAGCCCGGGGAAACGGATTATTCAAATTCTGCCGATGCTTCAGCTCGAACACGTTGGATGGCAAACTCATTTGAGAAGCGTTGCCGGAGCAGCGGGAAGGAAACGAAATCGCCGGATAGCGAAGAGCGAGTTTGAATGGGGGATGGGATGAATGAAATCAGGAACTAGAGTTCAACGGCTTGATACGTACGAAACTCCGTAAAAAAATATACAGATTTCATAATATTTTGTAAATAGAGTGTTAGGTACTCGAATGCATATTAGAGAGGACAAATTTCTAGAGGTTTTTCGTTCCTTCATATTCGCAGTTTCAAATTGTACTTATTCAAACTATTTACTCTATTTTATAAATATTTTGATAATTTTTCAATGTGCTAGTTAACTAGTGTAACTCCCGGAAGGGGTTGTAGCTGAGGTTCTAAACCTTTACTTTGCGAAATTGGGGTTTGAGGCTTCATTTTTGAATTACTAACGAAATACACATGTCCAAACGAGGTAGTGATGGCTTCGAGAGTGACCGTGATCGTGAATAGCGTAGATTGCAAACAAAACATGGAGAAACACACAGAAACTTTTCAGTCTATCTATATAATCTAGATTAGAATTAAAATATTTTACAGCTCCATCGAAAATGAACTTCAACATATTCAGCTAAATTTACGCAACAATCACATTCATTATCGAAAGTGAATAAATTTCTGTTAGGTTTTAGAAAGCATATTACAGCGAGAGGATTAAACCTCGGTACAGGTTTCTAACGATAGTTTAACAGTTTTTCGTTCCTTCATTTGTAGTTTCAAATCAATTCACCCCTAGCAGTAATACCCAAGGAGTCATTACATTCTAGCGAGTATTTTTTATTGTTAGTCACATCTGAACCCTTAACCTCAGCAGCAGTCTTTTGTTTGCAATTTTCTATTCATATCGAGGTTACTTGGTTTACCTAATTGCTATCATTTTGAGAATGCAGACCTTCATACGTCATATTTCCATCTCCACCTGAATTTTAGCTAAACCAATAGAAAATCAGAAACCGTTTTCCCTCACCATTAGAAATTTTTGGCCACAATTAGTATACTTTCTAAGCCCAAATTTTTACTTTAATCAATGTTAATTATATTCGTACCCGTTCAGTTTAAACCTAAATAACCTATCACCCTATAATGCACACCGAATTTGAAATTAAAGATAAACGATAAAATGTAAATTATTTTTATCTCGATAGAAACCACGTCAAGAAAAGAACCTTGATTAAAGTACCTTGATTGAAGCTTATAAACCTAAAATAAATAAAAAGCTTGTGAAACTTGCATAGTTTCGAACACTAGTCTTATAATTTAACCTAACTCCTAATTTGTATCCTTTCTCTGTACCTCTCATGTTCACGATTAACACTACTCTTCGCTTCGGACATTTTTGCAGTTTCGTTCCTCAGCTTCGCGTTATTTGAAAGAGGAATTCCATCCTGGTCGTGATGAGATTCGTGCGACTAAATGCGGGGAAAACTGTCAAGCTCGCTGTCCATTATAACATCCGGTAGCGGTTGTTGGTTATGGCAATTTCGCACGCACGGCTGAAATTGATGCGCTTTGAATCCTTGCAGGCTGTAAAACACGGACAGAAAGAACTGTTAATTATCGGCCATTTCCCTTTTACTGGGCAAAATACATCTCCTCTCCAATACTCGCTACTGCGAGAGTCGGATTTATGAAACATTAATATTATTTCTACTCTCTGATTGGCTACCGAATGAATAGCCATTTAACTAGAAACTTTTGCGTGGTAGATCTTCAGTTTATTTTTTCGGTAGTTTTTCAATAGAGAATGATATGTTATTGTAATTTAGCCTTTTGGATAATTTAGCCTTCTATTATAATTTCAGGTTAATTTAGTCTTTCGTTGTGTTTTTGGGTGATTTGGCGTTCTATTATACTTTTGGGTAATTTCGACTTTTATTATCTTCTTGGATAATTCAGCTTTTTATTATCTTTTTGGATAATTTAGCTTTTTATTATTTTTGTGGATAATTCATCTTGTTTTTACCCTTTAAGGACAATTCACCTTTTTGAATACAGTTTGTGATACGATTAATATTGCCAACTACTAGTTAATACTATGGTTAATATTTTAGCAGTGGAAAGTTTGATTACATCTTGAATTGTTTAATGACAGTCGAGTTTCTTTTATGTAGTGTCATCTAACAGTTTCTAAAAATTTAATATTTTTAATGATCAAACATAAGTAGTGCATTATTACTAAACAGAGTTAAATAATCTATCTTACAGTTTTCGAACTCTGAATATTTTAAAAAAATTAGTCTCAGCTATGAATCACTTTATCTGCAATATTTCAAATCTGTCTACCTTAACTCCTTAATGTTATGAATTGATTGATCACCTGATTTGAATATAAAAATAAGTCTCCACAATCTCATATATTTCAAAAAATCTAAAATTGAGCGTAAATTAGTTTATCAAAATTTGTAAGAAATAAGTCTGAAAAAAGTGGACGATATCCGTGACTCGAACGCATAAAATGGCTGGTTCGACGTAAAATGGCGCGCGTGTGACATATTGATGGGAAGAAAGAAAGCATCGCAGACAGCTGAAATAAAAATACGGGGAACTGTCGTTACGTCAGATCGGCCAGAAATTAATTTACGAGCAGAATGACGAATTTGCGTCCTGTCGTAAGCGGTCCGTGCATCGCATTATTAACCTAACGATTTTCAGCGCAGCCTGTAAGGGTCATTTGTCATGGCAGGTAATTATTAATGAAACGTGGTAGCGGGTAAACGTAATCACGCGTGTGATGTTCTCGATGCAAAGGTGTTAGGTAAATTTACCGAAACGAACATACGGATCGCTTTTCATATTTATTATAACCACGAGGCTTTTGTGGTGTCACGAATCGATGTTCGATACAGTTTCGAAATGGTATTTTATTCAGAAAAGTACTTCGTTATAAAAAATAGTAACAATGCCATTTAAATAAGAAAATCAGCATTGATATATAATTACTTTTAAAAAACTAATTACTTGTAAAAAAAACAGTCAACTGGTGGCATAAAATTCGATAATCAAAATTTATCAATTTTAAAAATAATCGAATATATGTCAAACATATTGCAGTCATATAAAACGTTGAATTATCCAAACTTTTTATGATTATAAAACATAAAATTCATTATAAATATTAAAGTCAGCAAGGATAAAGAACTAATTACGTCTAAAAAACAGTCAACTGGTGACATAAAATTCAATTATAAAAATTTTTCAATTTTAAAAATGATTAAATGTAGAAAGCAATGCAGTCATATAAAACGTTGAATTATCCAAACTTTTTATTATTACAAAACATAAAATTTAATATGAATATTAAAGTCAGCAAGGATAATGAACTAATTACGTGTGAGAAACATTGGACTGATAACATAAAATTCAATTATAAAAATTTTTCAATTTTAAAAATGATTAAATGTAGAAAGCAATGCAGTCATATAAAACGTTGAACTATCCAAACTTTTTATTATTACAAAACATAAAATTTAATATGAATATTAAAGTCAGCAAGGATAATGAACTAATTACGTGTGAGAAACAATGGACTGATAACATAAAATTCAATTACAAAAATTTTTCGGGTTTAAAAATGATCGAATACCAAAAGCAATGCAGTCATATAAAACGTTGAATTATCCAAACTTATTATTATTATAAAACATAAAATTTGATAACCAAATACGGTAAAAACAAAGTGGTAACAAAAGAATGTCTCTAAAATTGTTCGTTACAAAAAATACTAACAAGAATGCAGTGTATAGAATCAGGCGTATAAATAACGAAATACTGGGCAAAAGCACTGCAGCCATGCGGTAGGAAAAAATTCAGTGGCGAGCACAAGGGCAAAACTGCGGACATACACGCGGCGTCTCCACCCCCGTGTGCCTATTTAAATTTACAGGGGCATTTGGAACGGAAGGGTAACCAGTCTAATTGAATTAGTCCCGTCTAGCCAACGGGAGAGCACGTTTAACCCGTCTTTCAGAAAATTTCAAATGCCGACTCCCTTTTCGCCGCTCTTGTCGTCGACCAAGACGGTTTCACGGCATCCGGCTATATTTTCTTTCTATTCGCTGCGAAGAAATCGTAGGAGGCACGAGGGTTAGCGGTATCTCGATGGATTTGCATTTGAAAGCGTCTCCACCCTCGAGGGGGTCGGCGGTGAACTCAGGGATGAAAGAACAGCAAAGGTTCACGGGAGCAATCCTTAGTATTTATCCGTCGTAAATAGCTGGTTACGAAGGGTTTGTCGGGTCCTCATATTGATTCCTCCTCTTTGGTCGGCGAACGGGCCTCCTTTTACCGGCAACTCGATTCTCGGAGAATCGCGATCCTGGAACGTCGATTTCGACGATTTTTAGAGGACACGCGAACGCAGAACTTTTAGATTTATAGCCCGATTTACGGGCCGGTCCGGAGTCTTCATTGCTTCGGGGAAAGTTTGGCCCTCGCAATGTTCCTCCTCGTTCCATTCCTCCTTCTTCGTCCTTCTACCAACTTCTGCGATTTCTATTCTTCGAACCATCCTCGCGAATTTCCTTATTTCATGGAGCTAGATACTGGAACAGCTCGAATAGTTGCTTGATTTCACGACCGGGATCTCCGTGCGTTCCTCTCCGCGTGCTTCCTTCGTTTCGCTCGTGTGGTAATGGAAAAGTTCGATATCGCCTGCCGAGGATTTTAGTTGCCCAAAAAGTGATTTTATTATAAGGGTGTATCTATCCGCGAAATTGTTTCAACTTCTCGGTTTCGGGCTTAGCTCAACTTCTGATGGTCTTAATTGGATTTAAATATATTCAATACCATGTCTTCATTAGTATTTAGTTAATTTTAATAAAAATAGTGAACGAGTTTGTTCGAATTTAATGTAAATGATATACAAACTGTTTCTTCCATCATAATGCACTTATTCGATTTTAATAAAAATGGTAAATCCAGTCAGTTGTAACAGAAATAATAAATAAACTGTTTATTCGATTTTACCAAAAATTATAAATAATGTTTTTGTACGATTTTAATAAGAATGGTAAATTATTCATTCAATTGTAACAGAAATAATAAATAAATTGTTTATTCATTTTTAACAAAAATTGTAAACAATCTGTTTATTCGACTTTAAATAAAAATGGTAAAAAAGACGATCTATTTGCAAAACCGTCGAACAGTAGAGATGTTTTATTTGTTATTACACAGATTGTTATTTTGAAAAGATATTCAGTGATTTTACCAGTTCATTGCGCGATCTTCATACCTTTCAGTAGAAATATCAGTATTTTTCTGTTTTGAAACATTTAGGGCAAAATTTTGTATTATTTCATTTTAAATGCAGAAGATTGTAGTTGCAAGAAGTTAGACATGTTTTTGGTTATTTTATTTATTATGAAATTTACTGTTCATTTGTACTTAACATATTAAAGTAACATATTAAAAAAGAAAAATTACAATTAGAAGAGGTTATAAATGTTTTTTGGTTGCTTCATCAACTGTGCAATGTGTCGTTTATTTTTATTTAACATATTAATGTAACATATCAAAGAAGAAAAATTGTAATTACAAGGGGTGGCAAACTTTTTTTTGATTTTATTAATTATGAAACCTGCTGTTCATTTATGCCTAGTATATTAAACACACATATTAAAAAAGAAAAGATTGCAATTACAAAAGTTTGCAAATGTTTCCCATTGTTCACCAATTACAAAATTTACTATTCGTTTTGCATCATCACAACCATAAAAACAAAACACTCCCAACCCCCGTCATAAAACACAGCCGTGGAATTGCCATCCGAAGCGAAGGCGTTCAAATTGAAAAGTGAAAAAGGAACGCGTGTTTTATCGAACGTCACATTTATAAAACAGAATAATTCCGTGTCAAGATCGCTATCAATCTTCGAGGAAAGTTCTCTAATCTGAATTTAATGCCAGGAAAAAACTTGCTCCGTTATATCGATCTGTTGTTTAAACAAGTATTGCTTCATCATCCTGTTTTCTTTCCGCCACTTTGCACACGGCGTTCAACTTCTTTCGGATACCTTCTTGACATTCGCCCTCTCATTCTTCCGACAATCGATCAAACTTTTTCACTTTATCAGATCGAATGATCTCGCCAAAGGGAACGTCTCTATCTTGTTTACCGGTAACTCCCTTAAACGGCCAACAAGAGATGTTCATACGGTTTCGTGAAATCGTGCAACTCCGGAAGTAATATTATTCGAACGGTTAAGTGGATCGGCCGTCGAAAATCTGCCGGTTACATCGTCGATGTCGTTTTCCGTCATCGTCTCTCCAGGCTATTTTCGCGACTTTTCGCGAATAAACACGGCCATTGCACCAGAAATCTTGCTCCACTACGATCGGTCTCGCGATTTTATCTTGTTCCCGAGCTCTTCCGGTTTCGTAACTGGCTAATAACGGCGGAGAAATGTCGAAATAAATTCTCCAAATGGCCTCCACTTTGGACGATCATTACTCGCTTCTATAAACGCACTTGCTACGGTGAAGCTGGCGGTTTTGAAGTCGAGATCTTTTTCCGATTGTATATCGAACTCCATGAATACGTTCGACGATGTAAACTAACCGGTTAAAATGGTCGATCCGTTTAACAAGTTTCTTCTTTTGAGTTACAAAATTTACTCGGATGGTTTTTTAAATGTAATTTTCATCGAGATGGAGAATTAATTTTTTATCGGGATGAAGAACTAATGTGTGCATTAATTTTTATGCTTATTCAAAACTGTTTACATGTATTTTAGAATTTATTATTTAATACACAATACATCGATAATAAACCAATAATATTAACAAATCAAAAGAAATATCAGAAGGACATTTCTAAAATGTTCTCAGAAAAAGCACAATTTTTTATTTGTGCAAAAATATATTCCATTCAGGGTATAACAGGACGTGTTGCAACAGTTTCGTGAGTATTTATAGCATCTCGTAAAGACGGTCTAAGACTGTTATGCTTGTATTCGGAAGAGAGACAAATGTCCGTCACATATCAAGGGGGTTAACTCCCTGAGCCGAGGGGATGTACAGATTACGTTTTGCGGATCGATAGACGAGGAACGCAAGCGGCACGATTATCACCCCCACGTTAATTCTGCAAGCACGTTTCACCGTTACGCATCCATAAACTACCACCTTCTCTTAGGATGATTCTCCTCGTTTCTTTTCTATTTGTCTTCCTTTTGAATAATCTTTATTTCTTATCTCGAGAAAGATACCTTATTATTCTCTTTGCCATCGTAAAGAGTGGTTGCAGAAGATGTTAAAAAATGCTCGTTTATGAATCTCTTTGAAGGATAAGTTCTTGCATGATATTTATGGCGGATTTATCGCGACAATTATATTCTGAAGAATATTGGTAGATGTAACAAACGGAAAAAGATTGTAGTTTTTAATTTAATGTGGATTGTTAAATATTTTACTTTTTGGTAGGATTTGCCAAATTACTTTTTTAGCATGATTTATCTAGCCACTGAACTTGCTCCTTTTTTCCCTCGTTTTATTCTTTCGATTTTATAGTAAATCATGAAGACAAAAGATTTACGAGGAATCTACTGTTTTTAGGTTATAAAGGGCTTGATTTACGATTTCTTTTCTTTCACTGTGATTCGTAACAAGAAAGTGTGGAATATAGGGATGTGAAAATTACGTTTGATATACCTTTTATTAACCAAAAGAATATTTTGTAATTTTGTAGATAAAAATTGATATACTCTTATTACTGCACTGTTAATGTTTTTTTTATTAAAACTGGAATTAATCAGATATATTCCTATATACTTTTTTTATAAAATATTTTACTTGCAACCAATGACCACGCAGTCGACGCGACGTTAAACACTATGAAGAAGAAGAAGAAAATACATATGTTTCAAATATTATTAATACTTATTACAAAATTAATTACAAACAACTTATTGATAAAATGCTGTTTGAAATAATAAATATACTTGTATCTCTATTATTTTAAGTTAAATTCAAAAAGGTTTAATCTTGAGGAAAATTTGAAATAAAAATTGTTCATAAAATTTTGAATAAAATTCTAAGGTTTTGACTAAGTGAACAATTTTTCTCAGTTGAACAATAAATAGATCACCAAAAGCTTACTTCTATGAAATAAACACATCACTACTAAATTATCTTAGAGGAAGCTAAAATACAAATTAATTATATAAAATATGTAAAACAGCTTTTCGTAAAGCATTATTCTAACACTTTTCATTTTTCACCTCCGAAACTTCAAAGCAGTGGAAGAATTGAAGCATCGTTAAAATGCATAGTTCCGCGTTGCTTCAAATACCAAACTCAGCCGAAACAAGAAGCAATTTTGCTAAAGAAGATCTTTTAAGTGGAATACTCGTTTAACCGGCACTCGTTTAACGATTTAATCGGTTCAGTGACTTCTGATTGATCGTATTTGCGGCTTTTCCGCCATTTCTGTGCAAGCTTTTCCGTTCTTGTAATTAAAACGTCATTGCGTTCACTTATCCTGTTGAACGGTTCTGATAACCATTTTGTTTCCCTTGCTGCGGAGAAACGTGACGCAATCATTTCATTCCTCCTCTTCCTTGTCGAACTTCCGCTCTTCTGATGTGTCTTCCGTCTTTGTAGACGAAGGCAGATCTAATAACGTTAGCAAACTTGCCGTTTTCCTTCTTGGATGACTATAATTCCATTTTATCGAGTCGCGAAAGCGCAAATGTTTTCAGTCCCTGGAAGGACCACTATAAATTTTCATCATTTTTCTCGTTTTCTGTGAAATTAAAAGGTCTGTTCAAATTGTAATATTTAGGTACTAATATGATACTACTGCTGCACATTATTAACACATATTAATATCTTGTGTTTTCACCCTTTGCTTTGGTCAGCATCCAGCATGCTCATACATTGATCGTATGCTTTATGTTTTCAATATTTTCCTAAATATCTGTAATTCTTCTCAACTTAGATAATGTGGTTGGAGAGTTGTAAACTAGTCTTTTGAGTAGGCAGATATTTTCTATGGCATTCAAATTTCACCTGACGCGCTATCGATACTCGAGACTAACGTAAACACGGCCCTTAATCACTCATCACACAATTTATTATCACGATAGTAAATTGCTATGTATATATCGTTATCAACGTATTTGGTAATAATTTTGCATGACCTAAGCCAGGATCTGTAGTATTCTAACTAGATACAAGAACTGTAATTAGAGATAGGAGTATCAAATTGATACTATTGATACGAGGTTGCAAATTATATTGTGTATTTACACATACCTGGCAGCTGCAGATCTATTCATTCAGATGCCAATTTTCCAGACGTACGTGCTATCAGATTGAATCAATGCATATTTAATATTCCCATTAACGTATCGATACGTGTTTGATATTTCTGATAGCTATGTTTAGCTATATTTCTGATAGCTATGTTTGATAGCTACTAAAGTGAAATTTTTGTATGAGGTACTAATTCGATGGCCAGGGAGTGTACAGCCTCAGACATCAACAGTACAGTCTATGAAGAAATATTTGATTACTAATGAATGAAAAGTGACAAAATTGAAAATAGTGACAAAACTACTTGAAGAGTGACAAAATTCATCAGACGTACATAGTTTGTCAGGTGCATCAGAATGAATCACAGCTCCAATATTAAAACATACAAAAAAAGTTGAGCAATATTTCAATTTGGTATAATCGTTGACTATGCAAGTATTGGCTAATTCTAGAGAATGCTGTTTGTAGTCACCCTCGAATTGTTTCCTCTATTTGCGTAACCCTGAAAACGAGGTATGCTTCCCGAAACATGTCGCAGCACCAGATGTTCTGTGATTTCTCATTAAATCGACTGTTTCTCGAACTGCCTCTAGAAATTATTCCTCCGTCATTTTTTAATACTACTCGATGTGTATTATTGCAAAAGTACCCATATTCTGAATTCTATCTTTTTTAGCATTCAGCAATATATCTCCTTTTTAACGTTACATTATTGAAATTATTAAAATTGATGTCTTTGTCACGAACGTATAACTTCATTTTACAAAATAAACTTTAGAAAAATTTAATTTTCTATACTCTGTTAAATTCTTGCAGTTTTCAGATTTTTGTGAATTTTCTTCAAGAATTGCCCAACTCTTATCATAAATGATGATCAATGATGATGAATGATGATCGAATGAGAATCACTTGTAGATGATTGAAATAAAATCATCGTATCAGTAACGATTTTACATTTTAAATAAATTTTAATTATTCGAGGTTAAAACTCTATTTGCAATAAACAAAAATTATAAATTTATAAATTCACTTCTTAAGGGATCTTTATGTACCCTTGCGAACTTGGTTAATTAATTAGTCTCCGTTGATGCTTCGAGTTTTACAGCCTCAGTTATCGAACTTCATTTAATTACTTGCAATATTTCAAAAATTGTATAAGGACGTTCTTCCCGAGATGAAAATTGCTTCTTCTTTACACTTTTAACTTCTTCTTCATTTAATTTAAACCGTGCAGTAATTTCACCTTTTTTAAATTGCTCGAAGGAGTCAATTCCTTGGAGGTAAGAAATCGATCAGCCAATGGAAGGCGACACCCATTTACCATTTTAATCAGTTTAATTGATTTTATGTCTAAGTATAAAAGCTATACATCAAGAGGTATTTGCGTGATACTTTAACACTTTGACTGCTATATATCCCATTTGTAGCACATATTCAATATAAATTTTACATGGATTGACATTTTAAACATGCAGACCATTTTTTTTTTTAATTTTGAAAAGAAATTGCTTTAAAAATATTTGTATTGTTATCTTCATTGTCGCAGCGGAGAATCTAATTGTTATTTTATATATAATAGTCTTTTATATAATAATTTTATGTTAATAATTAATTACTAATTTAATTCTTTTATGTTTCAGGTAAGTGATCGAAAATAACAAACGTTTTTCTCAGTTTCATGTGAGTACCAGTTTTTAACATTTTCAACCATTTTGAAGTTTGATAAATGTAGCCACTTTCTCAATGTAGCTAGTGATTTATAGTGAACATTGTTCTATTTTAAAATGTGTAAAGTCTTATGTAACTCGACGATGTAAAAGTTTCGTAAAATAATATTTATGCTGTATTAGTTCACTTATATAAATTTAACTTGGCTGTATTAATTAGTACACATTCATTTTTTCTATATAAATTAATTTAACACTATTCCTACCGCGACCGGTCAAATGACCGTTTTCAAAATTTCGATTAGAATTTCCTGTATAAAGCGTAATTGAAACGCCTTTAAACTTCATGACTTTTCCTGAAACATGCATATAATACTTTTTTCAATATTTATTTCGTTCTTTATTGTTTAGTTTTTGAGAAAAATTAGTAGTCTGTCTTACCTACCACGACCGGTCATTTGACCGGTAGAACGATTTATACCTTTTTGTAATAGTATTCTCTCAGAGGCTCAATTCCGAACTTATAAATACGTTATAAACGATAGATAATGCAGGTTTAGCATGATATTATCCAAAAAGTGCTTTCCAGGTACTGCTTTACGGCCCTTCCAAGTGTATACATATAGCTTTCGCTCGCCTATCGGTCTCGCGGTATTTATTTGCCTGATTGGTATTCGACGCAGTCAAGAACTTAGGATTTTCTAACACTGTCTCATTTACTATGATTATAAAATAAATAAAATTTTAGCCGAAGGGGACGCCCAAACGTTTTTTGATGAATTTGAAATCAATAAACTCTTGCGACGCGAACATAGAACATCAGTACGTCAAAGTCACAAGAAGTATATTCAGCAGTTTTTTATTATTTTGTATTTCTATTCTATTATTATTCTACCTGTATTTTATGTTGTTATAAGTATTGTTTTATGTGTTATAAGTGTCATTTCCAAAAAAACTAGACAAAATCATCAGTACTTCGCCGTAAGTTTCACATTTTATCTTTTATTCATTTCTTTATGTATTTGGATTTACATTTATACATTTTAGTTTTTATTTTGAATAAAATTTATTTTCAGTTGAATATTCATGTCCCAAATGTCAAGTTTGAAGAGTGTAAATTCATTATTAGAAAAAATAAATGATATTGATGAAGAATGTACCGAAAATGATCAGGAAATTTTTGATATTGAAAATGACAGTGCAGAAAAACGTAAAACATGTCAAATTAGATAGTGCAAAGATAATAAAACCAATAAAATTGGTCTGCAATGTAAAAAGTATGTATGTGGAAAATGTACAATCGAGAGGCCTATTTGCAAAAAATGTGGTGAAAACGAATAAAGTACATAGTATATACTTCTAAATAAAAGAAACTATATTTTTATATTATTAAATTGGCTATTATTTTCATCCTATATTAAAAAATATAAGTTGTGCTAAAGACCGGTCATTTGACCGGTCGCGGTAGGAATAGGTATACGTGAAGTGTCGGTAGGAATAGTGTTAAAGTTGCAACAAAACTGTATAGTTGTTGCATGAATAATTTTAACAGAAAGAAATCATCAGTAGAGCAAATAATAATAACAATAATAATTAACAACTAAACATTAACAAATAATAATTAACATACTAATCAACATAAAACATAACATTTATTTTCTATTATCAATTATCATAGATAATTTTATGATCAATATTGTGTTAAATATTTTTACAAAATTTTCATAAATTCATACCTAACTTCACTACACCTCAAACTTGAATCTAATTCAACATAAATATCATTTTACGAAATTTTTATGAGATCCAATAATTTTTATTATATTAAAAACGATGTCTAGCAATTTAGCTACTGGTGCACTGAATGTATCATATGCAATAAAAACGTAATCATGCGACACACAAAAGTGTCTGTTATACGGGACTATAAACTAATCGAAATCATAGGCGCTGTGCAATGTTGAAACGGTTCTAACGTTCTAAACTCTAGATTTTATTGTTCTAATATGTTCGCTGCCGAGCATGCGACATCGTCAGCTCGATCGTAAACTTTCTTGAAGACAACTAGCACACGTCTTAATAAAACGAAAGAGATGAGGTGTGAATAATGTCACTAATAGCAGTGTTCAACGTATGTCTAAGTTTGCTGCTTTCGACGAATTCTTATAACTTTCTGAGATGATTATAATAATAATATTATACCATTTAGCTGTATGACTCTTTTGTTAGCAAACGTAAGACTTCTGAGGTGACACCATTTACATTTTTATAACTCTCTGATATGATTATAATAATTTTATTGTACTATTTAGCTGTATGACTCACAGCTTTTGTCGGCGAATGCAAGACTTCTGAGGCGACACCATTTATATTTGTTCGTTCGTTTCTATACTTTACTCCGTACTCCCCAATTTTGGCACTTCGCTAATATCCAATAGCCAATATGGTTTATACACAACTTAACATAAAATAAACACAAAAATCCATTAAAATTGAATTCAGTAAAAAGTTCGATTACGACTAAGTTAAAAATTATTTTCAATTTGCAAAGACTACCTACAGTTAAGCTTTTCAATTAGTTTTTTCGGGAATTTAAAGAATTGAAAGTGATCTTAAAAAGAAACGTGAATGTACATGGCACCCCTAAGTGTTAATAGACATCCAAATTTCGAATACTTAACACGCGGTTCAAGTTCCTCCTCCGCCATTCAGCGGCTTCCTGTTAAAATTCTTCGTCCAATGCACGTATGCATGCATGCACCTGCTATTTCGCGTTAATGGCTGCGACCGTTGATATCGCGGCATTATGTCGCTTCGCTTCCTCCATTCTCGACATCCTGAACGCAAGATGGTCAAAGGGTTGTACCACCCTCATGAAATCCGTTCATCCTTGCAAACAATGAAAACCATAAACTCGGTACTGGAGGATTTCGTCAGTTCCTTGATGTTGAGTTGTCGCTCTACGCTCTTGCGATTCTTGGTTAAACAGCGCCGTTTAAAAGTTTCGCTTCGGTTTGCTTCCATGAACTTCCCAGGGGCGATTTAAGTTCGCCTTGACGATAGGTTTCGAAGAAATTTCGTTCGCTCAGTTTTATTTTGATTTTTAATGACATCAAGGTTTATCAGACGGTGAAATTATAACGACCTTGCATATTAACTTAATAATATCCGTGTCTTGCCACGTGATGCATGATACAGTTCGAATGTGACATGCTAGGTTCATATACGACTAGGTTCGTATTTTCGGCGCAACTGAATTTTGGGTTCGGATCCAATTATAATTTACATAGTCAAGGATTGTTTAATGTCTCTGACATAATCTTCAGTTGTCTTAACATTGCAGCAATAGTTAGAGATATATGATGCAACTGTAGGTTGTAGGTCGAGGTAGGTAGATTGTAGGTTAAGGAGTTAATTTACTGAGTTGCAGACTTATATGTGGATTATTGGTATTAGTTGAAGTGCTTGTAGCGATATGTGGGTTAATAGCAAGTTGATAGTAGTAGTATGTGGATTACTGGTAACATGTGGATCATTCAGGGTAGTCTTATGCTGTTGATAGTAATATGTGGGTTATTAGCAATAGTATGTGGATTATTGGTAATATGTAGCTCACTCAGGGTAGTATTAGGTTGTTGGTATTAATATATGGGTTATTAGTGGATTATTAGCAATAATATGTGGATCACTCAGGGTAGTATTAGGTTTGATGATAGTATATGTGGGTTATTAGTAATAGTTTGTACATCATCGATAATAACATATATGCAGACTATCAGTAGTAGTATGTGCATTATTGGTAGCATGTATGTAGATCCCTCAGCGTAATATTATGTTGTTGATAGTAATATATGGGTTACCAGCAATAGTATGTGGATTATTGGTAGTGACACATATGTAGAGCATTAATAGTAGTCTGTGGATTATTGGTAGCATGTACATGACTTAGGGTAATATTATGTTGTTGATAGTAATATATGGGTTATCAGCAATAGTATGTGGATTATTGGTAGTGACACATATGTAGAGTATTAATAGTAGTCTGTGGATTATTGGTAGCACGTACATGACTTAGGGTAATATTATGCTGTTGATAGTTATATATGGGTTATCAGCAATAGTATGTGGATTATTGGTAGTAACACATATGTAGATCATTAGTACTAGTATGTGGATTATTAGTAATATGTGGATCACTCATTATGCTGTTGACAGTGATACATAGGTTACTAGCAATATTATATGAATTATTGGTAGTAACACATATGTAGATCAGTAATGATAGTTTAAGTGCTTACTAATTCTATAATAATTATAACTAGTCACTTGTGAACTATTTGAGTGACATGTGAATTATTAATCTTTCTATTATTAATGCACTACTAATAGTGCATAGACTATTGCAAAGTAATATATAGACTATTAGCAACGGCACATAAATTATTAACAAAGGTATCAGGTTATTAATACTCAAAAGACCAATTTAATCAGTTCTTCGTTTTTCAAAGGATTTGAACATTATGATATCCCTAAATTGAGTTCCTTCCCCCGATTCATAAATTTTATTTGTTATTAATACTTGTTAACACCACATCTACCGAAACATAATATACACCTAAAAATTAGTATTAGTATCACTTAATACACGTCTTAAAATTGAAAACAAAATAAAGAATAAAACGTAAAATGTTCAATTGCAATAAATTCATGATTCCACTTGTAATCATCTGTTATCATAT
Source organism: Megachile rotundata (assembly GCF_050947335.1). Classification (NCBI taxonomy): domain Eukaryota; kingdom Metazoa; phylum Arthropoda; class Insecta; order Hymenoptera; family Megachilidae; genus Megachile; species Megachile rotundata. Next base: position 7,217,085 of record NC_134989.1, read on the forward strand.
ACAAAACCTTAATTAATTTTGCAATAATTTCAATATCTGCTACTTGTGAATCTGCATGTGAAGTTCAAAACATAAAGTAGAAGTTAATCTCTTAATATCTGATTCATTTTTCTTGCACATGATTTTATATATTATATATACTTTAATTTATAAATATTTATGATTACCCAGTATTTCATAATTGTTAAAAGACGCAGTACAAGTCGAACATTTTACCCTCCACATTTTTCATTTTACAAGCTAACAATGCGTAATTCACAAGCTCCTCGATTTGCACGCAATAATCGTTCCATATTTTTTTTGTACACGATTTAAAATTCATTCGATCGAGTTTGTCAGAATTGAAAAAAAATACGTAAACGAAAACACGCGTATAAAAATATTTATTCTGGATACATGTTTGCACAAAAGTCGAGAGAATGAATTAATTAATGAAAACTGATTTGAATGTCATTCACTGTCACTTTTAGTATTACATTTTGAAACGATTTATTTTTTTTTATCGAAATCGTAGATTTTCATTGGTATGTTTTATGACTTGGAGAAAAGGCATTTCAGTATAAATTTACATAATTGGAAATTTTTTAATTTCGTGGGTTTAGAATTTTGAGAACTCAATAATTAGGAAATATTGAAATTTGGTCATCAAGAAATTTGGAAATTTGGAAAATTTTCAAGGGTTTTGAGAAATTTTGAGGTTTGGAAAATTTGAGAAATTAACGAGTTGGAAATTTGCGAGATGGAGGCATTTAAACTTCTGGATACAGGTTTGGTACAGTCTGGTACAGGTTCGAAGACATGGAAACTTGGGAATTTAGCAAGTTAGAAATTTGTGTATTTAAAAATTTTTAAAATTGCATATTTGAGAATATAGACTTGGAAATTTAAAAATTAGAAATTGTAGGAATTTGAAAATTTGAGAATTCAGAAATTTTGATATCTGAGAATTAGGAAATGAGGAAATTTAAAAATTTAGAAATTTAGAAATTTGGAAATTTGGAAATTTGAGTATTAGGAAATGAAAAAATTCAGAAATGTTGAAATTTGAAAATTTGGAAATTTGAAAGTTTGAGTATTAGGAAATGAAAAAATCCAGAAATGTCGAAATTCGAAAATTTGATAATTTCGATACTTGGAAATTTAATAATTAAAAAATTACAAAATTGAGAAATTTAAAAATGTGAAGGTCTAAAAATTCGAAATCCCAAAAATGTACAAATTCGCAAACGTAAAAGTATCTAAATTATCGAAACGTCAAATTTCAATCTACGTCCATGTTCAAAAGAAACAACATCCAAAGGTGCACCGTGTCACACAAAAGAATAGATAAACGTCCGTGTACGTCCGTAAAACACGTCGTCGTGCTTCTGTAGCGTCTGTCTTTCATGTTACCAATTCCCCTTGGTAGTTTAAACTTCCAATTGCTGCCAGAAAAATATCGGTTGTACAATAAAAAGCCGGCTATCGATAAAGTGCTCTCCTGGAAAGATCCTGTATGTATATATAACTGCATATTTCTTGACGCGTTCGTCTCGTTTTGTTTTGCCTTGAAAAGAAGGGCCATGCTCATACGTTGCGGTGTACGATCTGAAAATAAGGTCGACCTTTGCCCTCTTCATCCTACTTTCGTTGTTCCCCTGGGAAACACCTTCAATATAGCTACTTGTCCTTTGTATTTTTGCTCTAGCTCCGTATTTTCCTTGCCATGGTTCGCTCAAAGATCGCTTTTGAATATCGCAACGATAACTCAACGTTTTCTTGCGAACGCGCTTTCGTTCTGTTTTTCTTTTGAAACAGTTCAATTTAAACGTGAATACTTTACATCGAGGATATTGTAAAGGGACGATTGTGTTCGTGAGTGTACGTGATCAGTGAAATCTACATTATTTTGGCTCGAAATGCAAAATTCATATCAAAATTTTATGAGAAATTTTTAAGATTTGACAAAGTGATATTTGGTTGTACATGTTTAAGATAAAATAGTTTTATATTTTTTCAAAATGTATGTTGAAAATAGTTCTGGTATTTTCTAATTGCAATTTTTGTTTCGAATTGATATGACGCTTTAGATTTACTTATACAATTTTCCTTTCAAAAAATTAATAATACAATTATTATTGTTACCATTTTCAATAATAATTGCTATTAAAGCAAGCTTCTTATCTTTTGTAATTATAAACTTTTCTTTGAAATTATTATATCGACCTTGAAGTTTATTGAAGTATATTAAATATTCTAAGATCTTAGTATACATCACTATATTACAAATTCTTATATTGTCATATTCCTACGTCCTCAAATTCTTATAACTTCAAATCTCAATATCTAATAATATAATATATCTCAATAATATTACTTTTATATACCCAGATCTTCTAGATCGCAAACTCCTATGTTCCTAAACTCCTATACCCTCAACCTCTTATGTCCTCAAATCCTAATATCATAAGACCTCCATATCCCGAAATTTCTATATTCCTAGGTCCACATATTTCCATGTTCCTACGTTCTCATATTCCATTATTATCGAATACTATCTCTTCAAGTTCCAATGTCCTCAAATACCATCTTTTCAAATCCTAGAATCCTGAAATACCATCTCTTCAAATCCCAATATCTTCAAATACTATTTCTTCAAATCCCAATATTCTCAAATATTATATCTTCATAGCCCAAAATCTCAAATCACTGTTTCTTCAAATCCCAGTATCCTGAAATACCATTTCTTCAAATCTTAGTATCCTCAAATACCATCTCTTCAAATCCCAATATCTTCAAATACCGTCTCTTGAAATCCCAATATCTTCAAATACTATTTCTTCAAATTCCAATATTCTCAAATATTAAATCGTCAAAGCCCAAAATCTCAAATCACTATCTCTGCAAATCCCAGTATCCCCAAATACCATCTCTTCAAATCCCAGTATCCTCAAGTACTATCTCTTCAAATCCCAATATTCTCGAATACTAACTTTCAAATCCCAAAATCTCAAATCTCAGTATGTTCAAATACCATTTCTTCAAATCTCAATATCTTTAAATCCCAAAATCTCAAATTCCTGTCTCTTCAAATCCCAAAATCCCCAAATTCACATACCTACTTCCCGAATCCCCTAGTCGCTACATCTTCAAATTCCTATATTCTCCTATATTCCCATATCCTCATCCTTATATCTCAACACACATGTATCCTCATCTCTACATCCCAAAATTCATACATTCTTTTATCTCCACCTCCCAACATCCTTACATCTTCAGATATCCTCAGATATCTTTATTTTCAACTTTCTATATCCCCAGTCCTTGTATCCCCATCTTATCTCTAAACCTCTATATTTCTGTATTCCAGAGATACTGCACTTTGTAACTGGATCCCTGTATTTATCTCTGGCGTTTCTAGATACAGTATTTCTCGCTCAATAGAGTTGTTCTTACTAGCTCTTGAAATTGTCGCCAACGAGCCAGTTTTCGACTTATCTCTTATTTCAAGCATGGACAGCAAGCAGTAAATTGAGCCGCAGCGCTCTGTTTCACAATGGAACTCAATGGCGAGCTCAAACACATGCTCTCAATATAGCTCTCACGAGAAGAGGGTACTTTCCACTTCTCAGTTTCTTGAGGTCACATAAGTTAACGTTTGTATGTCTGTCGCATTCTGCCCGGTGTTCCTCGCGCTATAAAGTCGTATTTTCACTATGTTATTGGCACCGTTCGTTTCTGTTACTCCGCCACCTTAAATTTTGGGATTTTGGTAGTTTGGTCATTCACAAATTTTTATACCTTTTTCACCTGTTTTGCAAATTCTTTAATTTGTCAAATTGAAAATTTGTAATTTTTGTTTTGCTGTTTTTCATTTTCGAGTTTTCTAGTTTCTAATGTTCTGACTATATAAATTAGATAGTTTGGAAATTTGAATAATTAAAATTTTTGTATTTTTTCATTTTTATCTTGTATTTTAGAATTTTCAAATTTACAGTGTATTTTAGAATTTTCAAATTTACAACGATTAGCTGTAGAGTTCGATTTCTGACTGCAATTGTCTGAACTACAACAAATGAATATTTTTGAATTCATTTTTACTTCTCTTCTGCTCCTTATCCTCCTCTGAAGAGGAAAAAGGGGGCTGATGTATGTTGCGGGAGTTAAACTGGAGGCAGAACTCCAAACTACGGTCCCTCATTCTCTGAACTTTCTTATGAAAGTACACGGTGCTCAAAGTATGCCCAAGTTCGGGCCAACAGCAGAAGTCAAGTACCTTTATGGAAAATAATTCGAGCCGCTCACGTGAATTACGACAACTTTTGCGACCGTCTATGACGCCATTATAGCTCGCTTCTATACGAAACGGAACATACTTGGTTCATCGACGATACGCATTAAACGACGCAGTACGATTTATTCGAAAATAAGAATTGCATGGCTGAATTTCACATAGAAAAAGAACATTTTTATTTTTAGAGTAAGTTTATTCCATCGTCCAATTTTTCTTCTTTAGCGAGTCAAAAATTAAAATCATAATGTGTCTCCCTTTCCTTCTGCGATTTTTTTTTATGAGGAACAAAGACATCAAATATGTTATAATTTGTGCCATATTTAGTTATTAATACTTACTGAGTCTGTAACTCATTTTATGTTATTAATTGTTTTAAATTAATTAATAAAACGGATTGTTGCAAAAATATATGAAATACCTGTACACATTATGAATTCAATACATAAATAGTGGTTGAATAATGTCAAAAAGTGGCGTATGTTTTATGGATAATGTCAAAGTGCAAGCCTACGTTTTGTGGACAATGTGAGGGTACAAGACTACATTAGACAGACAATGTGGGAGTACAAGCTTACATTTGACAGACAATGTGAACGTACAGGTTTGTATTCGATGGACAATGTGAGGGTACCACACTATATTTGACAGACAATGTGAGGGTACAAGTCTATATTCGACAGACAATGTCAGTGTACAACTTTGCATTCGACAGGCAATGTCAGTGTACAAGTTTGCATTCGACAAACAATGTCAGTGTACAACTTTGCATTCGACAGACAATGTCAGTGTACAAGTCTACATTCGACAGACAATGTCAGTGTACAATTTTGCATTCGACAGACAATGTCAGTGTACAAGTCTACATTTGACGGACAATGTGAGGAGTACAAGACTACGTTTTATGAACAATATGGGAATTTATATACGTTTCAATGAATACTAAATAAGTAAATGTTGTTCAAATTATGCCACGTTTGCTGTCATTTTAATCAGAAAATGGAACAGATATGTATAATAAAAAATTTTTCGTTAAAAAAATAAAATTAACCTTTTGCACTCGAAGGTACTTTTAGTGCTTGCAAACAGCAACTTTAAAATTTACTAGTTAAAAAGTTGAATGAATTCTTTCGAGGTTATTTCTCTACCAATAAATTTCATTATTGTCTGTTTCACTCTGTTTAAACATCATGTGTCTAATATTATAGAAGCACTTTAAAAAATACTTACTTTTAATTATTGAAACTTTGATTTAGAAATGGAAAGCATAGTAAAAATGAATATATACGCGTAAACACATATATGAGCGTAAACAGTAAGAACAATGTGAGGATACTGCCAGTAGGCAATGACTACTGTATTCGTTTTAACCTGGATTTATGACGGAGTTATTGAAGTCTACGATCACCGTCACGTCGGCCATAAACCCCATCGCTCGCTTTTGCACATAATAAACATCAAATTCAATCAAGTAATTTATTTCTATTATTTGTCTCGGTTCCATCGGCGTTCTCGTGCCTCGTAAACGCGTGAAGTTTTATTACTTCTCTAATTTATCTTGTTAAGAAATCCGTTTGTGCTTTACGATCTCCGAAGATTGAAGTTTAAGGTTTTATTGATGTACAGTTTTATTGTTTCGGGCTATTTTGCAGTGCAGGTATTGGGAAAGGAGACCAGAAATGAGAGTAGGACGTTCTTCTTAAAATATGGTGGATGCGAGGGTATTTTTAATATTAAATCGATATTGAAAATTTGTGAGGAAATGTGGAGAACGATTCAAATTTTATATCATTTTGTATTTTTGTTTTTTTCTTTGTTTTGTTATTTGATACATTTGAAAAGTACACGTGTCGGCCATTTTTGTTGGTTCTAAATCTGCAATACTCGCTCCGTATAATTGTCACTGCACAAATTACATTTTTGTGTCCACTTATCAAACATATTAGTGAAGTTTGATTATTCTAACTGCGTAATAAAATAAATCATTTTTGTCCCTTTGAATAAATCAATAAATAACCTTTTCTTAAAAAAAATTTTAACGTCGATGAAATTATTGAGATTAATCTTTGTTATGTTTACGTTAAAGCCGCGTGAAAAGAAAAAGTTTCGCTCCTATTAAAGTTAGCCTATTGGAAAAATTTAGTGCACCCAAATGCTATAGAAAAGTTATCGCACTTCAAAGTTCCATAACTCTGTTATAATTTATCTAGAACGATAGCAAGTAAATTACAGAACCTCCCAGTTTTTGATCCTCTTTAGCTGATTTCATTCAAGTCACTGTCCAGCAAGTTAAATAACAGTAAAGAAAATACGTAACAGCGTGAAAGGTTGTGCATAATGCTCGCAAATTCGTGACACATTTTTCTAGGTTATGTTCAAAAACAGTCTGAAAAATTAAAATCTAGTTTTCAATTACGTATAATTAAATCTAGATTAGTTTAATCTCTTCTCGTATTATTTCAACGTTTAACCGAAGGAATCTCTTTTTTCACGTAATTAAACCGAAATGATGGTAGAATGTAAAGAACAAATCTACACGAGGAAATAAGACGAAAACATGGAATCAAATTTTTTCTTATTTGGCTTCTTTTTCAAGAAAGTTGAGTGCGAACGTTTTTCAAGTTTCTAGAGAAAAATTTGGTCGGTACGGAGAAAATGATATAATCAATTGATTGTTAATTTTACCATCAAGGAATGTTATGTAGTAATATTTCTCAGAAACATTCATGTACATGTACATTCTATTGTATCATACTCTACGCCTATGTATATACGAATCGTTTAAAATAAAATTATAATCAATTAATTATACTTATTGTAGTTCGAATTTATATCTAGTAGTAAAAGATCAGCAATTAAAAATTCTGATCACTGTAAAAATTATTAGATGTAACTTCCACCCTTTTTGTTAAAAATTACCAGGAATCCATACACTGCCGTTTCATTTTTACACTTATTTCTTTTACATAAAATGTATGTGGATTTGAAATACCCAAGCAGCCTTAAATTCTATATTTAAAATAAATGGTCAGAATGTTAAAATCGCCGTCAAAAGGGTATACGTTTCAGCGTAATTTCAGAGTGTTTAATGAAAATTTCGTACAAGCTTTTGGTGTTTGTTAACCTAAATACACGGGCTGCTCTACTTTAGAACAATGCACGCATCAAACGTTACACGAGAATATGGAAGGATATGAGAAAATTCAGCAGCTGGAGTTCAAATAAGAGGCGGAGAACTGTAAAAGAGCGAACGTCAGTGGTATTGGATTGCCTATAGTTAGACTCATATTGCAGCCAGTGTCAAAGGTGCTAAGTCTTTCTGGAAACTCTCTGGTGTGCGTCGTCCCACAATTTATTTTCACCGCGTGTAATGTAACAATTATGAGTTTCAACCTGCTTTTAAACGTTAAAGAGGAATTATGGAATTATTAATATATTATTATAAATAAAAATACGGTCACATTCGTTGCTTTAGTTAACTCCTTTATACAAATTTCAATTTTTACAGAAAAAAATTGTGCGGATTTTTTTACTATTTCTACGAATGGAAATGTTGCAATTAGGGAATTCGAAAAGCATATGTAAACATGTGTGTGTTAAAATGTAAACGTTTGCGTAATACATTTATGTTTAATAGCACACATACTCAAAGCATACAAGTTTAACTTAACACAAATTTAGCCAGTTTAACACAAGTTCGCACGATTAAATGTAAAGTTACACGATTTAACAAAAGTTTGAACAATTTAAGACAAAATATAATTCAACACCACTCGTCACAATTTGAGTTGAATCTCCACATTAGAAAAGTCCTGTATTCACTCGAATATGTTTGCTTAATAAAAAAGATTGATATTTGTTTTTGAATTATTTAAGCATTTGAGTAAAAAAGTTTGAGTATTCTTTCCAAACGAAGCAGGTTTGGAACTGTTGGAAAACGCTAAAGTTCACGGTATCTGTATGTATACAGCGTAACCGTTTCCATACTGGAAAATTGCCAGCGCATTTCCATGTAATCTTACAGTAACGAGCGAAAGATTTTGCGATTTCGACAAAGGATGGCAAAACAACGAACCAAGATGTGTACCGTTGCTAGTTTAAATAGTCGTAACGATAACGTTAACTAAGAACAGGTTGCATCAGCGAATAATGGCTACTTGTGTAGGTACTCGTTAACATCGAGCTATTATGCATCAGCGAGCTTGTGCTTTCCGTTGCTTTTATTTCGGTTGATGCTTCCTGAATGTACGCTGTTTTTTCCTGCGCGATAAGTGTCTTCAACTTTTGTGTTAACTAAGTCATAAACGGAGAAAATAGAGCAAATAGGAGAAAACAGAAGTAGTGTGGCAAAGGAGTCTTGTAATACAGGATGTTTCAGAAATGACGGTGCAACTGAAAGAGATGAGTTTAAGTATAAAAATAAGTAAAAATTATCTAAAGCTTTAAGTAAAAAAAGTCATAAGTATAATTAAAATAAAATAATAAATATAATAGAATATTTTATTATGTAGTTTTAGAAGAAAGTTGAATTTGAGCAATTTTGAAGTACCCGTATTGTTACAACAAAAATTTGTTGTCCTGAACAGTGTTAAGTGGATTTTAATTAATTTTTAGAATTAATGAATGTTATTAGTAAATCACTTTATTCATTAATATCACTAATGTTATGAGCCATTTTTCATAAAATTATGAAAGTACTAATGTATAGTGTAATGAATTTAATTGATGATAATAACATACGTAAGTAACGATATATTACATTATACGTGATATAAATAACAGTGTAATATAATACAAGTAACATATGCAGCAATGTATTATATTACAAGTGACATATGTAGTAGCTATGTATTATATTACAAGTATCAGATGTTGTTATGTACCATGTTATAAATAACATGTGTAGCAATGTATTATATCACAAGTAACACATGTAGCCATGTATTATATTACAAGTATCATATGTAACAATATACCAAGTTACAAGTAACATATGTAGCAATGTATTATATTACAAGTATAATTCCCAGAAATGTTCACACTTTGACTGACTGTTCCACATATACATATTTGATCAAGGTTTATTAACATTTTATAAGGTCCAAACTTCAAAACTTTTCAGTTTTAACTTTGACGAATTGTTAATTTTCTGATATGATAAACATATAACACATCATTGTAATCTTTCTCGTGAAATTTATAATAGGAAGATTATCATTTAATCATCAGAGAACATTAACTGTTGTTGCGCTACTTATGAAGTTCAACACCGTCCAAAAACTCAGATCACTCAAAATAGTATATTGACACGATCTACAAGAGAAGTTGAGGAGGAAAAAGTAAAAATAGGTAAATTAATGATAGTAGTTGACGTCAAAGGTCCATTAAAGCCGAAGTCCACCAGCAAAGCAACTTTTTCACCTATTCCCTTTCACAAAGATAAACTTGTCGTTTTTGCAATTCCACACACAATACGAAGTCGATCGTAGGTTAGTGCATCAAGAGAGAAGCGGAAGGTATCCAGCAGTCGATATGAAACCGAAGAGGCCAGTGCAGCTTTTCAATGCGGAAATAGCAGAAATACCATGCATTCCATCCGTATACCCTAGAGGGTAACCGGATCCTCGGTTAGCTTCTTCCGTCGGTGATTCTTCGATGCTGAAGAAGCAGGGAGCTGGAAGGTCGGACGACCAACAACCCTTCGGAGAGGTCCTCTTGGCCGACCGATTATATTCCACGGGAGCGATAAAGCGATTAGGATGCTCGGTTGTACGCGGCAGCTTAAGGAGAGAAATGAGGACGCCATCCAGGAGCGTAGCTACCAATAGATTGCCCTGCGGAGCCTGAAAGAGAGGGAATGCATAGAGGCTCTCCTTATAATACGCGAAATGCCTTTAAATACGGTATGCCGACTCATCGATTATTCCAGATATGCCGCTAATACGCATTCTATTCGTGCCTCGACGCACGCTTTCGGTTTTATGATCACAGCCTGTTACGTTTACGCGCCCTAACTTTCCTTTACGCGCTTCTTCACTTCGCCCTTGGCTTATAGCCACTATTCGTGCAGGGTGTATATTCGTGCGAGGTACATATTCGTGCACTACAAGTGCATCAAAGGATAGAAGAGACACTTGCATTTGTTTTCTTGTGTTTTCATATGGTTAGAGAATGTATAGACCCTAGAGTCATTAGTTTCATTTCTATGGACTTTTCTATGGACCTTTTCTTAATTTAAGAAATTTGAGTTTGATCTGTGGATTTTTTCTTAAATTATTTCTTTTATTAGTTTTTACTACTTGTTAGTAGTTTTGTAGTTTTGTGATGGGTTCTGAAGTATTTAAGTAGTATTGGAGTGTGGGAACGAGGGTTGGTAGTCTTAGTTACCTGCATGTGTGGGTTTCCACATATGTGGATGGAGCTCATGTGTGGACTATGGATAGCTATTTGGGACTTGTGGATTTTCATTTTTAGGAGTTGGAAAGGGGAAGTAAGTATTCGAGGATTTGTGACTTTGAACGTTTGGGAAGTTGCAAATTTAGAAATTTGAAAAATTCACAACTTGGATTGAAAATTTTTTTATTGAAAGTTTTGGATTTTTGGGGCTTTAGAAATTGGGGAAATGGACTTTTCGATGATTTGTGAGTTTGAAACCTTAAGAAGTTAGGAATTTGAAATCTAGAAATTATGGATACTTTGGATTTTTAGGAAGTTCGAAATTTAGGAAATAGTATGCTTGGAGATTTGTGAATTTGACAGCTTGGGAAGTTGTGAATTTGGAAATTTGGTAAGTATGGAAATTTTTGAGATTCAGAATGTTTAAAGACCTGTCAAATTGCAAATTAAATAAGTTAATAAAATTAATAAAATTTGTTAAGAATAGTTAATAAAATTTTTCCAAAACCCATACGAACGTTACAAAATTACCAAAAGTCCAAATGAATAACAGTAAAATTAAAGAATTTTTCATCTCGATCCTACAAAGCCAAAAATAATAAAAATGAAATTTCTCCAAAACCTAACTACAACAAAATAAATGACCGAATGTTGCAAATCCAGACAAATAACTGTAATTGAAGAACCGAGTTTGATTGAAAAAACACACCGCGAAGAATGTGATCACAAGGCACGAGTTACGAGGGTGAGTATAATTGAATTCCTGTAAGCCCTAAACGAAATATTGTACATATCCGAATTATATAGACTGTTACAGGGGAACCAAATAGAATTATTACAGTCAGAAGAAAAGAAATCAAACGAGATATTAAAGTGGTAGCTTGCGAAGGAGCGTTGATAAAAAAAGATAACAGCAAAAGGAGAAAACGAAATTAGGGTAGCAAAGCCGAGATTTCAGGAAGGATGAGCTTATTCGGAATGGATCCTTTTCCTTCATTTTTGTCCCCATCTTTCTAAGTTCTGCACGCTTGGGTATCCTTTTCATTTCTGCCGCATTTCCGGCGGGCTTTGTAGAATGACGAAAACAGAACAGAGCGACGTAACTGAAAAATTGTAATAAAAACGATTCCGACGTTCTATTCGAGCAACTGCGAATCGATTTCTTTTACGAGTATAATTATCGAAGGGAAAGGGAAAATCGGAAGTTTGGTAATCACGATAGACTTCGCGGCACAATTTCGATTAGGTTGCTATTGAAATCGAAAATTCGAAGAGGAACGAAACATACTTTTTTTAATCAATTCTTTCGGTGAATGCGCGCATAAAAGTGCAAATAATTGGAACATTTTCTCTTCAGTTCATATGTTGTAGCTTGGAATGTAAAATAAAGTTGAACAATAGGAGATAAAATGTAGGATGAAGTTGAACAATAGGAGCTAAAGTGTAGGACAAAGTTGAGGTGCAGGATGAAATATAGAACAAAGTTGAGATGTAGGATGAAATATAGGACAAAGTTGAGATGTAGGAGCTATAGTGGAGGACAAAGTTGAAATGTAAGAGGTAATATAAGGACAAAGTTGAGATGTACGAGTTAAAGTACACGACTAAGTTGAAACGCGAATTAAAAGACAATTCTCTCTCTTGCAGCCACCTTAGGAAAAAATGTTTAGAACAATATTTGCAAGGCATGAAGCGCACACTATTAGTAAAGCAAATTTGTGAAAACGGTTTGTTCTCTTAGCAAAGTCAAGGTCACCTTGGGTTTTTTAAATAGGAACATACATTTTTTTTATTCATAGCATTAGAGGATATCGAGACGAATCCAAACACATATTACATGAAATTTTTATTAACATATTACTCCATTTAGAGAGGAGGAAATGTGAAGCACTTAGCTTTTGACCTTGGTGTAACCATTATTTGTTTCCGAAGAGATTACTGAATGTAAACACTCGACTAGAATGTAAGAAAAGTACACTTTATTTAATTACATGTTCAAAATCACATAATATCACATAATATTCCGATTTTTTACTTCACTTTTCCACTTCTGTAAATCGAGTAATATGTTAATAAAAATATCATGTAATATGTGTTTTAAATTCGTCTCGATGTCCTCTAATACTATGAATAAATAAAATGTATGTTCCTATTTAAAAAACCCAAGATGACCTTGACTTTGCCAAGAGAAACTGCATCAACTAAGATTGTTTTTGCTAAGTTTTTCTTAAAATTTTATAACGTTATTCAACTTTTTATGTATTCTCTGCAATATTGATATTAATGACAAATTTATATTGATATCAATGAAATTTATACTATATTAATGTTATAAGAATTTTATATTGATACTACTGAAGTTTTCAGTCCTCTAAATTTTCACGTAGAATACGCACAGTGTAGTTCGAACAAAATCCCAGGCATCGAGTGCAATACTAATCCGTCTGGAACCGAACGCTCCGATCATAACAATACAACTAATATAATTTTCACCACATGTAGTACGTGATATTGCCTGCAAATGTCAAATCAAAATGATTTGATTCCGTGACATTAACATCGCTACACATAAATCTTGTGAAATGACACGTGATTTCTAGTTTTCGCCAAAATCATAATATTTCATGTTAACTGTTATATTATTTCCATGTAATTTACATTAAATTTTGTAAAACCGTGTTCAAGAAAAATTAATCCTACTGAATGTTATGTACTAGATTTTGCACATTCTACAATTTTTTGAAATTTATTTCATGACTGACATCGATGAGTTTATTTTCTGTTACATAATTTATTAAATCTTGATAAAATATTTAAAAGTGTATATGGGTTTTTATAAATGATCCGTGGTGATTGAATAAAAATCTTGACCATGTAGAAGTTATATTGATATCGTGTACTTTTGACAATTTATATTTGTGTTACGATGGTCGTTACAATGCTACTTCATGAGAGCCACATATGAGGTTGCTTCACAAATAAAACAGATACTCTATAACGCAACGTAGTACTTATAAATAATATATTATTATGACCTTATTACAATTGATTACAACCAGCGATAATTCTCCTCATACATCAGAAAGTATTCAAAAATTAAATATGAGAAACGAGTCAATATAAGTTGCTAGATTTTAGTCATATGCAGTCTCTGGCCATCAAAGGACCAATATAACCAATTTCTGATCAATTCATTTTTGTACGAATTCATCAATGACTAACTTTCATTCAGTCCATCTATAACCAAGTTTTCGTCAACTCATTAATAACCAAATTTAGTAATGACCACATTTAGCCCATTAATAATCAATTTCTGTTTACCAATTAACATTCACCTTCGACATCTACATTGTTTACGCGAACGAATCACATTGTTGTTCCACATTCTGCAGAAAGTTGAATCAAACGATACGTCTGTATATTTTTCTGGTTTTTATTTTGTTCTCAGAAGTCTGGAACAAAACCTACTTCTCTCTTAGGATCTCAATAACGACGTAACAGTCGGCGCTAATGCAGAGAGACGCGAAGCCCGGGCATACCTTTCATTTTGTATTCTATTTTCACAGAACTTCATCTTACTGCATAATAAACACGGTCCCTCTACCCCGCCTGCCTTGCGTACATCTTTCCGTTGGAAAGAAAAAGTATAATCAGAACCCTTTTACACGGGTGACCTTTCCTAAAAATGAAGCCCTTAATCAGTCTCGCAAAGAGCGTCGAATAACCCCAGAGCAGTGGGCGTCTCACAAATAATTGGAGAGTGAAATTACGAGGGGCAGTTGCACGAGAACGTGAGCTGATAACAAAGCTTATTGGGATTTTATTCTTTCAAAAAGTATATTATCCAAATATTTCTGTAATAATTTACAGTTGCTATACATTTATTTCTTCGGTGACAACGTGGTGCAATCTCTGAGCACTTGTAAAATGTTTACCAAATTTTTAAAGATTCTAAGCTTGTATGTTACTCAAACTTCTAAGTTCAGTAATAATACATTTCATGAGGAGAAATATACAATTTGTGAAAATAATACATATTGAAAATTACTTCCTCCATGTACATATGTCCATATCTCCTCATATGTGCATATATTCCTGCATATGTGTAAGTTCGTAAGCTTGTAAGTTACTCAAACTTCTAAGTTCAGTAATAATAATACAATTCATGAAGAGAAATATACAATTTCTAAAAATAATATTGAAGATTACTTCCTCCATATACATGTGTTCCTCCATATGTATAATTCACCCTTTGTTGCATGATTTTCTCAATTTTAGTTATAATTCAGATGCAGCACACATTATATGTAACATATTGCAACTGAATACGGCGAGGGGTAAAAAGTTGCAAACAAACGAAATGCATTTTGCTCGAATTTAAATTTACAAAAAACAAGAAACATTTTCAATAATAAAATTAATTATAAATTATATGATAAAGTACATGATTTTTGCAGCATACATTACATGTAACATATTGCAGCTGAATGTAACAGAGGGTAAAAAATTGCAAACAAAAGTAATGAATTTTGTTTGAAAATAACATTACAAAAGCGAAAAACGTTTTCGACGATAAAACTGATTACAAATTACAGTATAAAGTACATAATTTTTACAGCACATGTTATGTGTAACATGTTGTAACCGAATGCAACAGAGCGTAACAAGTTGAAAACAAACGAGATGCATTTTGCTCAAATTTAAAATTGCATAAATCAAGAAATGTTTTCAGTAATAAAATCGAATTAAAAATTACATGATAATTACACAAAAAGCACATAGTTTTTGCAGCACACAGTATATGTAACATATTGCAACTGAATGTAACAGAGGGCAAAAAATTGCAAACGAAAGAGGTTAATTTTGCTTGAATATAAAATTACAAAAAGCGATAAAATTGATTATGAATTACAGTATAAAGTACACAATTGTTGCAGCACATATTATGTGTAACATATTGCAAGAGTATACAGCCAGGGGTAAAATGTTGCAAGCAAACGAGATTTTGCTCGAATTTAAAATATCAAAAACCAAAGAAATTTCAATAATAAAATTAACTGTAAATCACACGATAAATCACATAATTCTTGCAGTATATATCAGCATCAGAATATAAGAAGTGGTGAAAAATTGCAAACGCGATGAGTTCGTAAATAGAAATTCATGCAACAAATGATACGCACGTTTCGTGGAAAGAAGTATGTTTAATTATCTCTTTCCTTAAAGCATTTCTGAAGCGTTAACATTTGATGGTTCACTCTGTGTATAAACAGCCTCGCAGTCTGCCAAAGTTGCTCGCGATCGCAGAAGCTTTCTATTAATTAACAGCACTGGCAAGCTGATAACCATCCTCGCGAATCCTTTCAGTGGCCTCCCTTCATTAATATTTCTCGCGCTTCGCTTCTTACAGAGAGAGCAGCACTCCAACCCTCTCTTTCTATCGCCGTATCCTTTTCATCAGTCTCTCCGTTCAACGCCAGCCTCTATCGAATTTCCGCGATATTGCTTTTCATTAAACTCCGTTTAGACGCACGCACCAGTAATTACGACAACTTTTCGCTTCGGCTATAACCGATCACGCCCTCATTAAAAGCTCATTACCACGATCGAATGCGTTAACTATTTCGAACGTTCAATAACGATAAAGGAATGTTCAGGCGGCACTTTTCGATCCCCCGCCTTTATTAAAGCTCGATCAGCCAACGCTGTCCAATTCCTGGCTTCGAGAATTCTCAAAATTCCCCGGGACTTTCCGGGGTTATCGTTGGTTGCCGAGCACCGAACACGTTTGAGGTTTTTCGTTTTGGTACAGAATCGCCACTCGACTCTTTCTCCCTTTCGACCTGTTTCGTCGGTTCACTGCTGCGAATTGTGCGGAATTTCGACAGTATTCACGTTAGACTTCTGTTACGTGCAAGGGAGACATTTTATCTTTCATTTCGACATTCAAGTTTCTACATTTGTCGACTTCACAAATTTTCGAGTTATTTAAATTTCTAAGGATCTCGAATTTCAATATTTCCTAAATTTTTAAGTTACAAATTTTTCAAGGTTTCAAGGTTTTAAATTTATAAAACCATTAAATTTGTTAGCTTTCTAAGTTCCTAAATTTTCCACATTTTGAAGTTTTTCAAATTTCTAAATTTTCCACATTCTGAAGTTTATCAAATTTCTAAATTTTCTATGCTTGCAAATTTCACAAATTTCTAAATTTCCTAAGTTCCAAAATTTCTCAAACTTCTAACTTTCCTAAATTTCTAAGTTTCCCTAAATTTCTAAATTCCCCAATTTATCAAGCTTTCCCCAATTTTCAAATTTCCCAAATTTGTAAATATCAGCGGATCAAATTCCCAAATACTAAAATTCCTGAACTCCACGCAAGAGAATAATTCGCTCGGGCGAAAACCCTGATCCAGTGTTTCTCTTTCTGTTAACGCGCAAGAATTTCATCTTCGACCGATCGAATTTGTCAGGCAATCGCTGTGGGACCGTAGCAAGTTTAGTTTAGTTTGGTGAAGGTATTCGCAGCATTTACGGGCGACCTGTTATTTGTAATTCTCTTTTGAACTCGGTTTTCTTAACTTCCAACTTCTATGGCATTCGATAAACTTTGCTATTTCTACGTTTCTAAACTCATTGCGATTGTTTGTACGAGTGGAAATTTACATTCGGTTTGCATTGATGAGAAACACCTAGTGAACACAGCTATTATATTTCTTAAAATTTATGCAAGTTTATTTTTTACAATTTTTTATTAATTGTCACAGTTTTATGTTATGTTTCATAAAAGTCCAGCATTTTTATTTCTGATTTTTCGAAGTATTTTAATATTTAAGAAGCTCGGTAACCTAAAATTTTTGTGCTGTTTTTAATTTTATTGATGAAGGAAATATCTGATATCTTCAATTTTATTTGTGTTTGCTTTTGCATGCAAGATTAAATTCATTCTGTTGCAATTATTTTACAGGAAATAATACTGCAAGAACCATTGACAAGAAGCACATTTCGTAATTAGACATTTCACATTTCATATTTATTGGAAATAACTTTTTGTAATTAATTTTTTGGTTATTCATGCAATAAATCTTGCAGATTCACAATGTATTATTTTTCTTTGATTTTTAATACGAATTCATTGTTACTTTTTTAATAATATTACTATGTTTTACTGTTTGTGTACATTTATTACTACCACAATACTTGAGCACATTTCATAAATTTCTATAATTATTATAAGCATTACTATAAGCGTTACTATAAATATTATAGTCATTATAGTATAATATTATGACATAGTATAGTTACAAAATTCTTTTTCGTTCCAATACAAGCAGCATTAAAAAACGTAAAAAAGAAGCAAAAAACCGAAGCTTCGACAGAATAGAATTTTTGAAAATTCTCACATTTCCATCCACCAAACAACAGGATTCCATAACCTCGTTAATAATTAATAATACATTTGACAGAATCAGATAAAATACGCGATCTTGCGAGTTACCTACACTTGTTTGCCTCTTCATCTGACTTACGCCTGTCCCTTTCCTCATTCTCTATTCATTTCGTCTGCTTTCTTCTCTTGCTATATCCCCGAGTTCATCTCGTTGTTTACGCTGCAGAAGCTTGCAAGCGCCCGGTGGCCATGTTTCTACGATCGTGACATAAATAAATAATTGCGATACAGAGGTTGGCCCAAGCTCGAATGGTCGCGCGACTGTTCTTGGCGCGCTCGGTGTCGTTCGGCTTCGAATTTCGTGCTATGCCTCTGAATATTTCACGACACAGCTGACACAATCCTCACGCTAAACCATATGACCAGCAGCTTACGAAAAGCATCCCTATATAAGCTCCTCCTAGGGCTAACGTATGAATTTGCATCTGTTAATGCCTTCCACGCGACGCTCTTTAATACATTGAACGCCGATTCGATTCCGGATATTCCCGATAGACGATTCAAATATTTATCAGGTTCGGTAACAAGTTTCTTTGAATATTTCATTGTATGGGTCTGCCTTGACCCACTGCGATATTTATAGCGTTGAGTAACAAGTTTCGTCGAATATTTTATCTCATGGGGGTCTTTATACCCATTGCCATTTTACTGTTGCGATATTTTATTTACTTTAATACTGTGAAGTAACGAGTTTATTGAAATATTTAATTTTAATCGAGGTCTCTGTAGACACAATGCGATATTTATTGGTGAATGCCGTGTGAAGTGTTTAAGTGGTTTTAGTATGTGGGCAACCTCATATGTGGGTTTGCACAGACATATGTTACGAATGGCGCTCATATGTCGAATAACAGCTTGGAATTTGTAGATTTTGATTTTTGGGAGTTGGAAATCTGGAAAATGGGTGCTTCGGGGATTTGTGAATTTGGGAGTTTGAGAGGTTGAGAATTTGGAAATTTTTGATTTTTTGGAAGTTGGGAATTTGTGAAATGAGATACTTAGGAACTTGTGAATTTGAGAGTTTGGGAAATTGAGAAATTGGAAATTTGAAAATATTGGATTTTTAGAGAGTTGGAAATTTGTGAAATGGGGTACTTAAGAACTTGTGAATTTGAGTTTGGAAAAGTGAGAAATTGGCAATTTGAAAATTTTGGATTTTTAGAGTTGGAACATTTGTGAAATAAGGTACTTGAGAAACTTGTGAATTTGAGAGTTTGGGAAATTGAGAAATTGGCAATTTGAAAATTTTGGATTTTTAGAGTTGGAAAATTTGTGAAATGGGGTACTTGAGAAACTTGTGAATTTGAGAGTTTGGGAAATTGAAAAATTGGAAATTTGAAAATTTTGGATTTTTAGAAAGTTGGAAATTTGTGAAATGGGATACTTAAGAACTTGTGAATTTGAGAGTTTGAAAAGTTGAGAATTTGGAAATTTAAAAATTTTTTACTTTGGGGGAACTGGGCATTTAGGCAATGGAGTATTTGAAGGTTTCTACATTTGAAAGTTTGCGAAGTATCCGTTGACCCAATTTGACATTGATATCGTTGAGTAACAAGCTTCCTCGGATATTTTATTTTGAGGCTGTCAGACCCACTGTAACATTCATACTATTTAGCAACAAATTTATTATAATATTCAATCTTGTGAGTATTTATGGACCCACTCTAACATTGACAACGTTGAATAACAAGCTTCCTCAAACCTTAACCCTTTGCACTCAAAGAGTGTTTGCAACTTTAAAACCTATTAATCATAAAGATAAATGAGTTCTTTGCATGTTATTATTTTTCCACTAATATTAGGGGTACTGAAAAGTAATCAAAATTTCGTTTGCTTTCGAAAAACATTTATTTATTAAACAAATCTTAAGTGCTAATCAACAAAATAATTTCCATTATTTTCTAACGCTTTTTGTTAGCGTAAAGGCAATTGTTGGATTCCCTTTTTAAAAAAGTCCTTCAATTTTTCATTGAAAAACTTTTAAGTCATCGAAAAAATTTTGATTACTTTTCGGTACCCCTGATAATTTCGACTATTGTCTGTTTCACTATGTTTATACATCACATTATTATAAAATTAGTTAAGCAATGCTTATTTCAAATGATTGTATTAAATCAATTGGCGACTGTGTCTCTCGAGCGCAAAATATTAATTCTACAGGTAATAAGTTTTTTGAAAATATTTAACCTTACAGTGGTCTTTTCTGATAATAAAATTATGCATATTAGACTTCTATTCTACAGTAATGTGACTGTGAACATTCGCCATTGGTGCTGGTACCTTTTTGTTACACGTTCGACGCTTCGATTGATTCGTGCACACCGGGCATCGTTACAAATCGTCATTGCACCATCAGGTTCCGTTATATGTACACATAGCCGAGGTTTTGGAACTAGTCGTGAGTAACTGAAGCATAGGATGGGTTGGGATGGAATGGGCCATCGTGGTTTGTGGAATAAATGACCCGGTTTGTCAGTCGTCCTGTAGCTCGCAGTATTCGGCTCAATAGAGCATTTAAATGAATTAGAGCAATGTAATATCGGGTTTCTACGCGGTTACGATTGTTTAGTTAGCCACCCGGTACATTTTATCTCTCTAGCCTCATCGTTGCCTTCTCGCGATTCTTATTTTTCACTGTTCCAGTTTTGCCGAATTATTGGATTCTGATTGCGCTCTTGTTACGCATCGTCGATTTTCATGAAATCAATTTCCTGCCCTTTCATTTCGTCTCTTATTTCGGTTCGACCTCTGAATTTTCTTCCCTGCGGAGCCGATTTACGTCTATCCGATGAAAAATTATAAATCGGTCCACGGCAAATATTACTTCCAGGGAAATACAGAGGTCCGGAGAACGAAAATTAAATTCCGAAATCATCGATTGTGCATTGTTCGTGTTTATTTATTTTGTGCGGGAAAATGAAATGAAAATCTCGTTCCTGGTGACATGGAATTTTTGACTGGTTGTTTATGCGTGACTTTTTTTCTGTTGGTACTTGATTATTAAATGCAGTGCTGTTTAAATCTATTTGAAAATGCAGGTACATTTTAACTTGTTATGTAGGTCACCTTTTTATTTTTACATAAGAGTAATTACAAGGAAATACTATACACACAACTAAATATATTACATTCAAAATAATTAAGTATAAATAAAATTAAGCATATTCACAGTTGTGACATTGTTGTGAAAAATCAAATATTCCATTATTTTGGTTAATCTGATTTTGTGAATTTTTTACGTTGACGTAAATTAAAAATTTTTCTTTTTACGGTATTTTCTATTTTTTAAATTTTGAGTTCGAAAATCACACAATTTGTAAAATTCGTTTGACGAATGTTCATACAATTTGTTCATACTTGAATGTTCTACAAAAATTTGTAGTTGCATCTTCTCCTAAAAGGTCATTTTCCCTAAAGAAACCTGCCATCCCCGTGGATATACTTCCATATAAAGGGTCTAGGTACTTTGTTCACGATAGAGTGTCGTTAATGAAGCATACCTCTATTATTTCAAAGTCCATTTATCACAGAACTGATCTGTTGTGTAGTTGACTATTAATTGGCCGAAGATAATGTATCGGCAGATTCTTTAGCTGAAGAGAGTTTTTCTTTGTGTTTACTAGGAAGGACCCTTCCTTCGTTAGTGTGTTTGTGTGGAGAGAAACGTGTTTGTTCCTTCGTTGTCCATGTACAGGGTGTACTATTAACTTTGTGGTAGTTGAAGTACGAAATATATGTGGTATATGATATGTCGTGTATGAAATGTGGTTATAATGTATGAAATATCATATATGATATGTGATATATAATGTATAATACATAGTATATGACATGTGATATTTGATACATAATATACGTGCACTATATGATGTGACATATGGTGTGACATATGATATATGACATGTGATATGTGATACCTGATATGTGATACTTGATATATATGTGAAATGTGTTATATGGTACCTGATATAAGATACTTGATATATATGTAAAATGTGTTATGTGATACCTAATATGTGATACATAATACACATGTGATATGTGTCATACGATATCTGATATATGACACATAATAGACATGTGATATGTTATATACGATAGCTGATATATGATACTGGATATACATTCGAAATATGTTATATGATACCTAATATATGAAGCATGATACACATGTGATATGTTATATATGATACTTGATATATGATACGTAACATATATACACAATGTGAGGTATACGATACCTGATATCTCATATGCGACATATGACATATGGTACATAATATATGAAGTATGGTATATAACATACACATGTGATGAAATATGCTACACATATAACATATGATATACAATATTTTGCAAAATATCTTTCGCTTACCATAATATTCCTTCTTCCAAACAATTCACCCCTTTAACATTTCCAAGTATTAAAAATATGAGAAATATCCCCTCGCGCAAGAGTTAATGGGACACCCCGTATAAAACGCACATCAGACAACTGGAGAGGCAGTAAAGCCGAGTCAGCGTAGGCCATTGTTACGAAGAAAGGGCTAACATGATTTATTGTGCGTGGATGTTTTGCAAAAAGTTTTTCAGTGATCGGGGTCGGAGATTTTTATAGTTCACGGAAAGGGAGGGAAAAAAAGGGCAAAGATAGACGATGAAGAAAGTTTGAACATGTCGTTCAGCATCCTGTTCCGATCCTGAAACTGAATTATGAGGACGGTAAATTTTACTGCTTTTAATGCAATTTAAAGTGCCACGAGTGAGGTCCTTGTTTGCTTTTCTCCTCAAAATGAACGAAAATGGAATTCGCGTGATAATTGAGTTACATAGCAAATTACTATACTCGAGAAATATTATGAAAAATGTAGTATTTTCGAAAAGAAACAGATCCAAGCATTTTACCTTTATTCTCCTCGTAAAATGGAATAGCAACGAGATTTTATTTAAAATTCTGTTACTTTTTTAATGTGAAGTATTTTCTACGTGGACGTACGCGTTTCAGTTTCTAACTCTTCAAATATTTATTTGGTCAAGTATTTAATTATTTAAAGGTATCTGAATGAAACACACCATCTTTTTCTACAAAGTGGAGTATATTTAAATTTAGGTCTTCTGTATCTTTTCTGTGTCAGCCCCTCATGCACCAACTCATGGTTTGACATCGGTAGATGAAGTACCCTCAGCCCCAAATTCTAATTAAACAATAGCTGTAAAGCATTCCCCGAAAAGGTACAAACTATCAATGCGTTACTTGAACAAGGCGATTTTGCCTTATATGAAACCACAACACAACGTACTACAACATTAAATACTATTACCTGTAGACATCACGCTCCAAAGCCTCGCATAAACAAGAAAGTTTCCTCCCTAACGGGCGAAATCAAACATCGGAGTTCCCTTCAACCACGTCAGCAAGATGCGTTTTACGGAGTGGCGATTCCGAAATCAAGTTACAAAATACAATTACGAGGGGTCGCGGTGGTCGTGTCAAAAAGCAGTTTAAAGGCATTGAATACAGATGAGGCTGAGTCTCCTTCGGATACGTTCCGACGCCGTGACAGAAAGGGACGACGCGGGTTAAAATGACGGAAAAGGATAGAGGAGACTAGATTGACCCTCGACAATCATACTATCATAGAGACATTGATGTCCTGCATACTGAACAGCAACCCCGTGTCACCTGGTGCATATTAATTGCGTGTGCATGTTACCTCGCAAACGTGCTGAAAGCGTGCCAAATTGTGGTGTTGGCTGTGTAGGGTCGTTTTTACTTCATTCTTCGAGTCTACCGTGTCAAGCTTGGACACATTTTAGCGGGGATATAAAACGGAGGCACGTGTTATGTGGAGATGTACTTGTCTTAATTTTGAAATATATTGAATCGGTGTATATTTGTATATCAATGTATTTGGCGACTCTTATTTAGAACATTTTGGGGGTTTTGGAAATTTAAAGATTTACGAAGTTTGGAAATTTGGAAAATTGAATGTATAGGGATTTTGGAAATTTGAGAACTGTGGAGGTTGGGAATCTGGAAACTTTAGAATTTGAAGAATTTTTTAGCTTGGGGAATTGGCAGTTTGGAGATGTGAAAATCTGGAAATTTGAGAATGTGGGGACTTAGAAATTTTAGAATTTAGAAATTTGGAAATTAGAAAATTTTTGAAATTTGGAAGTTGGGGATTTGAAAATTGAGGAATTTGAAAGTTGGAGAATTCGAGAATTGGGGAATTTGGGAAATTTGGGAAATTTGAGAATTGGGGAATTTGGAAGTTGGGGAATTTGGAAGTTGGGGAATTTGAGAATTGGGGAATTTGGAAGTTGGGGGATTTGAGAATTGAGGAATTTGGAAGTTGGGAAATTCGAGAATTGGGGAATTTTAAAGTTGGGGAATTTGGAAGTTGAGGAATTTGTGAAATAGGGAATTTGTGATTTGGGGAACTTGGAAGTTAAGGAATTCGAGAATTGGGGAATTTGGAATTTGGGAAATTTGGGAAATTTGAGAATTACGGAATTTGAGAAATTTGAAAATTGGGGAATTTGGAAGTTGGGGAATTTGGAAGTTGGGGAATTTGGAAGTTGGGGAATTTGAGAATTGAGGAATTTGGAAGTTGGGAAATTCGAGAATTGGGGAATTTGGAAGTTGAGGAATTTGTGATTTGGGGAATTTGGAAGCTAGGGAATTTGAGAATTGGGGAATTTGGTATCTTAATAAAAATTCAAAACCATCACCTACATCGTCGTCATTTTTACTATAATTTTTGTGTTCAATTTTAACATCCAAATGTCTAAATATCTCAAAAATGTGAAGAATAAATTTTTACCATTTTTTTTTTTTTATATTTTTGACTGTTTCATGGACATTTGATTTATCCGTCAAACCAATTTCTGTTTTTAGAATTGATTGATATTCATACTACAAAATGAACGAATTGATATTTTTTTAAATATCATTTCATGAAACATTATTTAGAGAGATCGAAACAGGCTGAACGTGATATCAGTTACCCATAAGTGGAGTGAATAAATTATATCAATATTTCATTCATGTTAAATTGAAAAGCAACACGTTCAACGGCAATGCAGATATTTTAAACGTTCCAGTTTTAAAACGTTCGAGGAAACATATTCGTTGTGATCAATTAAATATTGTATGTTAATGAAACGCTGGCCCGTTTTCGTGAAAGCTGTTCTGATGTTATGTCATCGAAATGTGTCTTCATAATGTATCGATTAATAATAGCAATTTGTGGAACAAAACAGTGCAGTGGTTTAATGAATCAATATGTTATTCGATCTATTAATGATGTATGATTAAATGTAATAATTTCTTTTTCGAAAATACAGTTACGAAATTAATAAATAATATCAGCGTTTAATATGTATGTAGCATGTATAGCGTGTACACATGTATAACATTAATATGTATATAGCATGTATAACATGTGTATGTATATGTATGACATCAATATGTATATAACATGTATAACATGTGTATATGTATGACATCAATATGTATATAACATGTATAACATTAATATACATATAGCATATACATATAGCATGTATAACATGTGTACATATATAACATTAATAGAATGTACATGTATGCATATGTAACATCAATATGTATATAGAATGTATAAGATGTATACATCTGTAACATTAATATGTATGTGGAATGTGTGACATGTATACATGCATGACATTAATATGTATGTAACATTTAATCATATATCAGCATTTAACATATATAAAATTGAATCCGAATTGCACCTAACCACATATCAGTACTTATTTGATGTACCGATGTCAATCCATGAGTTGGCATATGAAGAGGTTCACCCAGGTGTTCAGAAGAGCTACAACTCCAATTGGTCAAAATAGAAAAATGTGCACCTAAATTCAAGAGTGGGTTCAATAGTGAAAATTGTGTGATGTAATTGTTATTGTCAATATTATTTTTATTGTCATTATTATATTTTGGGTTGACCTTCTCACCCGCCAACTGTGAGTTGACATCTGCATATAACATTTAGTTAACCCTAATACCTAAATATGTCTATTTCTCCACTTATTTCTTTATGTATGCGTCTTTTTTTTTTATTTTCTGATTTTTATCATGAATGATTTGATCCGAATAATTCACGTGACATAATAATACGCCTAATGAAGTAACGAGAGAAATTCGTAATTACCGATTAACCGATAGATCGCAGCGGTCGGTATTCAGTGTAATATTACATATGCGTTATCGCTCCATTGGCCGCGTTAATTTCACCTATAATTTTGCGTAATCGAGCTGGAAATTCTGCAGAGTTATCACCAACTATCTTGGAATATCGATACATAGCGCTCATAAATTTGATAATGCAGTGTACATTATTACTCAATGGCCTTAAGATACGCGATACATCTAACACAACCATAATTTCGTTAAAAAGAAATTTCATTTTCGCGCATAGTTATTACATAATTACTCTTAACTCTTGTTATGAATAGTCTTTTCTTGCAGTTGGTTTGCAGTTAGTTTGCAATTAAATTTTACTTACCTAATAAAATTTATATCTTTACATGTACTGAGTACAAACCTGTAAATCATTTTTCCTTATCTAATCTTATGAAATTCACTTTGAACAATTAAATTTTCAAATATTAATCTTGTCGTGTTTCAACTATAAAATTTATACAAATCATAATTGCAGAAAATGTTTCTAATTTTAGAATTAATCGATGTCTATTTAAAAAATCTTGTTAATAAAGAATGACTATTTTCGAATAATAAGAATTTAGATGTATGAATGTGATGGAACACAAATTACAATATATGAATCTACGAACATAGTTTAGTGATTAGATAAATATTAAATATGTATTTAACGATTGAGTCTTGTTGAAAATGAATCTATGATCCAATGTTATGACATAAATGAGTTAGAGTTGCTTCCAGATTGTGACATGGAACATCAGTCAATGAAAGTAAAACACAAGTGTATTGAACTAATGAAAAGTAAAACGATATTCTTACAATCCAATAATTTACTTTGTTGCAATTCAATCGAGTATAAAAATGTATCAAAGTAGTCCACCCACACAGTTTACCGCGTCGCAATTACAAAATGTCGGAACAGCTGGCACAAAATGGCGTCACGACGCGTAAGGGGATCGAATTCGCGCCTGGCAGGAACGAACAGCTTCGAATTACTACGCATGGGATCGCTTCGAAATAAAATCCATCCAGCTTAACTTTATTGGAGAATACGTCCACGTGACACGATTGGTCGGATTATTTTGAAATTCGTCGAATTGATAAACGTATCGATAGAGAAATTACATCCAGTTCGTTTGTTCGATTTTCCTCTCTCTAATGATCGTCGTTAGTCTTCCTTTTGCTGGTAACTATTCAACCAGTAACGAAACTATCGACAGCTTTCTCGAGGATTTAAACTTGTTGCTCGAAAATGCGGCTAAAACGCTGACACAATGCTTTTCACGAAAATCCTCGCGAATGCAACGGTGAATTATTCGACAACTCGTACTTCGAACGTCTTAAATCCGACAGATATGGAGATGGAAAAAATGTTATCGTTTTTCTGTTCGCTTAAATTAGATACTGTAGGGCTTGTGAATCGAGTGTAATTTATTTTAAGGAATTTTTGTGTAAGGAGGGCAGCAATTTGCTTGAAGTATTCTTTTTTATACGTTGCATGCTCCAGAAAATATGGCGGAAAATGCTGTTCACCAGAAGGAGGATTTGTACGTGAAAATGTCACGTCGAGATCAACAAGTTGTACGTCGGAAATCACTGTATCAAATATTCAGAATGATGTCAGCCAACATTGAAGGTGTGCTTTATAAAATATAAGGAAAAATATTATAAATAATATTGAATACAATAACCACAATAAGTATATCATTACAGATATTAGAATAACTTTGTGGAAACTTTTATTGCAAAATTGTGTAATCTCCAAAGTATTCTTCAAGCTGCTCTTTTCTGACTTGTGTCATAGAATTGGATCGTAAATTCCATTTCGGTGAATTTTCTTGCAGAAGCTGGAATGGTTGAAAAATTAAATATTTTTAAAAATGTATTTGGAAATGGTTTAAATTTAAACTTCAGATAAATTGCAAAATTACTGAATATATAAATAGATAGTTATACGAAATATTTTATGTAAACTTTACTAATTATTGTTAAAACTTTTTTATTTTACTTGTGACTCTGATTTTCGTTATGACAGTCTGTAAAATGAAATCCCGTCAGTTAAATGAATTGAATTGAAAGACTTCGTCAGTGCATTCAACATTTTTACACTTGTAAACGCAGAGTGTCCTCCGTGTATTCGTTCCTGCACGATTTTCGTCGCTTCCTTCAACCGGTGAAAAGCGAAAAAAGAAATGACAAGGTTGTTACCGCTCTTTTACTGTTCCTATAGCGTTCGTCGCTTGATTATGTCCGCGTGCAATTACACGGTTGTTAACATTCCTCTTCATTTTGGGCCTTGTTAATGCGCTAGACAGAACCTTTTGATGTAATAGAAATTGCAGTGCCCGACTGTTTGCTGCAAACTTTAACGGGCTGTTCGCAACGCTTTCAGAAACGCTTCTTCCTGCAGTTTCATCGTAATTCCCGCTAAATAGCCGTTGCTCGAAGGCCGAATCTTGCAAGAGCAAATATTCCTTAATTCTGAAATTTGCCCAAGCACCATCAAGTTTGTGCCGTTGTTCCGCGAACTGAACGCGGTTTTACGGTGGTGTACAATTGGCTGACGATGTTGAATCGTTTTAAGAATTTTGAAGCGTTTCTATCCATCTTTTCTTTAGCTTGATTCAAAAATTCAAGAACTTATTCGCAATGTTCGTGATTATGTAAATGATACTATAGTCCCCTATTTTTGCTAAGCAGAAACAGCAACACGATTGACCCCTTAACCTACAATTTTCCAACCAGTTGCATCATTAATAGCTAGCTAGTTATTGTTATATAAAATGCTAAATAAAAAAATGTTAAAGTTAGGCACATTTTGTATTTGACTGATTTTAAGATATAAGTGAAATTGAACTCAAAATTTCTATAAAAATAAAAGTATTATCAGATATGAATTGGGGTACGTTTAAGACTAAATAATAAAAAATGTATAATATTTAAAATGCATTTAAAAATAAATCGATTTCGAGACTTTAAAGTTTTGCATCATATAAAATAATTAGTATCTTTTATTTTGTGATAGTTTCTTGTTTCACGTCAGACATGAAATATGGTTCTGCTTTATAATTTTGTAGAACATTGTTTAGAACACGTGAAGAGAACAGGTTTGTTAATAGTGGCGATGGTTAGGTGTTAATATTTATAACTTCCGCGATAAAAAAAACTTTGCGTCTCCCTTTCTGAAACTTTCTTGATAAACTGCCGGAACTTCTAGCTATTACACCGGTAAAGTAAGAAAGCTAACTTCCGTTTATGATGGAATTTAGTGAATAAACTTTACAGGATAAGGAGTAGGCGCATAACTTCTGATTGTTTTGTGCTAAAAAATTCTTATCCCGGGACAAACAAATTTGTATATTTTCTGCTGTCGTTTTGTTTACTGTAGACGTGGCTGTGAACAAGATTGCGTTAAATTTTAACTGTCAAAACTTACAATCAATGCTTATTTCTTATATGATACGAATGCAAATTACTCTACGTTATTATTTAAATTAAATTTTTAAATTTGTAATTTGAAACCCAGTAATTTGCAAAACAAATACAATTTTAATTAGTATTGCTTTGATATGAAAAGTTTTCTGAATCAAAGTTTCAGAGTTTCAACGAAAGCATACAAATTCAATGAAGTAACACAATTTCCATTTTGATTATAAAATGTCAGGTTAAAATATAAGAAACGTATTACTTTACAATATAATTGAAGCACATTATTCAAAATGTTTCCAACAACACATCTGTCTTCACGATTTATTAAAATTCGTTCGCATTTCATCGACCGTAAAACGTTTAATCACCCGTATTTATAAACTGTTATCGAATATGTTTGAATTAACTGTTTACAGTTTTTTCCTTCACGTTTTTTGCGGTTAGGTTGGTAAACACACGTAGAGTGGTCCAATCAAGCGCGAGCGAACGAATGGAGAAACTGCGCTCCACCTATACAAATTGTACAAACGGCGAGATTTGTGTATGCAAACAGCCTGTGTATATGTCAAGCTCTATCAATCAACCTCCAAGACAACTTCTAGCTTAGTCAAACCAAATTGTACCAATTCCTAGTTACACGAGTTATCTTGCGTATAAGTTACGTATATTCGCAGCTGAGCGGTTTCTGGCTGAATCCCCCAAAACTCGTTACTATAGTCCCTAATGTTCTCGCGTAGTTACCATATTTGTAAGTTATTTCGGCAAATGGAACTTCGACAATGTTCATTTTGTCACGTTATTTCAATATTAATTGCTGCATTTGTGCGATTTGTGTACTGAGAAATTAATAATCAAGGATTCACGTAATCCAGATATACATCTAGACATGTATACAAGTACATTTAAGTATAAGTATATTTAAGTAGACATAGGGTATAGAATCTTTTAAGTAATCTTCTGATATGAACTTTTTAGTATTTTATTATTTTATTTTATTATTACTATTTCAGTATTAATACATTAATATTACAATTTCATTATTTCATTATAATTATTATTATTACAGTATTATTACACTGTTCTACTATTTTGCTATATTATTCTTTAGAGTTGTATTATACTGTTCCATTTTTTACTACTTTATATTTTACCATTTTACAATCTTAGTAATCTATTTTATTACTTTTCTGTTGTACACTTTATCATTCTACTGTTTACCTCTCCTATTCTAATTTTACTATATTACTATTTAACTGTGTCAGGATTAAAAACTTTATTTTGTGTTGATCAAAGTAAGATATAAGTATGAATGGCTAATTGGGTTGTTAGAACAAGAGCGTGCGACGTAGCGTTGACACGACGCCATTTGCACGAGGCTGAGGCCCATATGGCGCGAATTTTAAACGCACTTCTCAACATTCTTATGATTTCTGCCATTTACAGAATTATTATCAAACTACCACTTTATTATTCTACTACACAACTTCACTTTATCTGTTAAATATTAGTACTTCATTAATTATTTATTTTTCCCACTTGGCACGAATTTTAACCCTTTGCGGACGACGACTTTTTCGGCCGGGTAAGGTAGTAGGACGAAGCGATTTTCGCAAATGCGTTGAGTGATTTACATGATGCAATAAAATGATCTTACATATAAATTACCTTTTAAAAACGTTATATTTGGATTGTTTATCTATATTTACATGTTTATCTATACAAGAAACTAACTATCTTTACAAGAGCATCTATCTTTACAAGAATTACGGTCTATAATGTCGTTTTGTGTGATACGCTGTATAGCATTCACCAAGATGCATCCGTGGTTTATCTGGGCACGTATCACAATAATACGTCGTCTCATGTCTACCACCTGGTTTGTTACGGGTTGAACAAACTTTACAGTCCTTCTTTGTTCCCGTAAGAATTACTGTTTCCTATATACTGTTGTTAAGGCTACACAATTTGGAAGGCCCTTCATTATTTAATCTCTGTTACGACGTATCATTTTACACATCCTATATAAGAACCTAAGCAGTTCAGCAACCTCTTTAAGAAGCAATAGTGCGACCCAGTCGATTGGAGATAGAGGGAACATAAACATACACCGACTGTCGACTGTCACTCGCCACTCGTCCTGCCGCACGAAAAGCCGTGGCGACTGAGAGTCGCCTATCGTCCGCAAAGGGTTAAACGCACTTCTCAACATTCTACTATACCATTCTTATGATTTCTGCCATTTACAGAATTTTTATCAAATTAACACTTTAGTATTCTGCTACACTACCTCACTTTTATATGTTAAATATTAGTACTTCATTAATTATTTATTTTCCAATTTATTTTCAATTTGAGAGTTTGTATTCAATCGATCGTTCTTAGCCAAAGCGCGTGTCGCACACAAGTACTTAGAGAAATTCAGACTGTAAAGGTCTGCGTCCACAAGTAAACTAATGGTTATTTCTCTAGGATCGGGTTATGTAATTGACAGAGGAACAAGGAAATCAGATTTTCCCGACGTGCAACCAACTTGATCCAACGAAGTTTGATCCTTCCGAGCGTCGACTAGTTCCAACCCGTTAATTACAAGTTTTACATTTGAATTTAACGGGTATCCCTTTGCTCTTTCAAGCGTTAGCTATGATTTCCCTTTCAAG
Source organism: Megachile rotundata (assembly GCF_050947335.1). Classification (NCBI taxonomy): domain Eukaryota; kingdom Metazoa; phylum Arthropoda; class Insecta; order Hymenoptera; family Megachilidae; genus Megachile; species Megachile rotundata. Next base: position 7,249,499 of record NC_134989.1, read on the forward strand.
AGCAACCAAACACTGTTCCCGGAAACATGATGCATAGCTACTAATTACTTTGGGAACTGGTGGAAAATTAAGGGAAAAACGTTAATCGCAGACTGGATAGAGCAGTTTTCGAAATGTTCTTGATTCATCAACGGTTTCTTAAATTAGTATGAGAGTCACGATTCTTCATGATGATTTTAAAGCTTTTCGGCTTTACTGCCAAGCTGGTAGTTTAATTGTACGTTTTATACTCTTTCCTTTTCCGGTTGAAACTCTGGTTCTATCAGTGTTCAAATAGTCGAACACTGTGCGGGAATTTGAAATGTAAATTGCAAAATACAGTCGCTGGTACGAAATTGGTTATTGAACCTCACACGCGAATACGTGATGTTATAGAGTTTTACTACCGGTCAAATGCAGCCTTTGATAAGAGAAAATATGTAAACGAAGAAATTTTCAAATTTTAATATTTCGTAAATATAATCTCGTGTCGATAAGAAATTTTTAACTGCTCTTTGGTCCAAAAATCCCCGCAAGCTGTTAACTGCGCATGATTGGTGAAATATATCAGGGACTAAGGTCCTGTAAAATAGTGGCGCATAATGGGGGATTTCGAGTTGCTATTTTGCATCAGACCGGTTCGCAATCTTCGGAAAGGCATGTCAATAAATTTTTATTGCTACTTTACGATGATAACGTTGCGCGGATATCAGCGGACCGATCCCTTTTCGTATAATAGCACCATAAATTACATTGCACGGTAACTATAACGTACACAGCCTCCTTTATGTAATTCTAACTGATGGATTTTTTCCTGTAATAGCCTACTTGTTAATGTTTAGTAACATATTTTTGAACTAAATTAACTGTATCGAACCTCTTAAAATGAAACTATCAAAAGTACAAATATAATGAAAATATATCAAAGAACAAATACAATGAAAATATCTCAAAGAACAAATACAATGAAAATATCTCAAAGAACAAATACAATGAAAATATCTCAAAGAACACAACAATGAAAATATCTCAAAGAGCAAATACAACGAAAATAATTCAAAGTACAAATACAATGAAAATATCTCAAAATACAAATTTAATGAAAATATCTCAAAATACTAATACAATGGACATACATCAAAGTATAAATACAATGAAAATGACTCAAAGTACAAATACAATAAAAATATCGCAAAGTACAAATACAATGAAAATATTTCAAAAAACAAATACAATGAAAATATCTCAAAATACTAATACAATGGAAATACATCAAAGTATAAATACAATGAAAATACCTCAGAGTACAAATATAATAAAAATATCTTGAAGTACAAATACAATGAAAATATCTCAAAGAACAAATACGACAATAATGCCTCAGAATAGAAATACAATAAAAATATCTCAAAGAACAAGTACAATAAAAATATCTCAAAATACAAATACCATGAAAATATTTCAAAGCACAAATACAATAAAAATACCTCAGAATACAAATACAATAAAAATATCTTAAAGAACAAATACAATAAAAATATCGCAAACTACAAATGCAATATTCCAATAAATTTACTAATACACATAAATACAATTTCATCGTACAAAATGAAGAATTCCATTTCTGTCCAAAGTTTGTAAAACATTTTCGATGACAAATTATCGTCCTTTATATACGTTAAAAAATTTGTGCTTGAAATATTTGTTATAAGAATTGAAGAAGTTTGGGTCTAGTGATAAACAGACGATATGGTGCGAAAGTTTAAACGCACGATGTTTCACCGCAATATTTCCCAGTGATCACTTCTTCATTTTTTATGGAGTTCCCTGGTATGAGAACCCTCCCTACATTCCTTCGAAATATTTCTCTTACTTGTATTGCAAAAGCTACGTATTCTATGTTGTATATTGTAAAGAATAATATATGGTTTCTTTTTTCTTGTACTTTTACATTTCTTAATTATTTCTGCTACGTTTGTAAGACTCTTATAATATTTTTATATTTGGTTACGATCGACCCACGGGCGCAAGGGACAGGGATCAGGAGGGCAATGGCAAAACACATTTTATTGAATGTAATTAAGAAATTTATTCGTAACTTATATAAAGTATGTTTACAGCACCGGATTTCCAATTCGAATGAATGGGCCACTAATACAACCGTTCCGAGTCGCACTCACACCAATGTCAAAATAAAAAGGATATTATTCCGAAAAATTAACTGATACCGCGCTACAAAACCATAACTCTTGCCATCGAGTTTACTCAGGTTCTCGACCTCGCAGGGCACCAGTTGCGAGGTTCACCTCAAAATATAACTGCGTGCCATTAGATCAATCAGCCAGGATCCAATGGTTACGCAGCAGAGTTAGGTGCACGAGAACCGAGTACCAAAAATTAATAAAAATAAAAAATTAATTTTCCATACGAGTCCAAGCAGCCAGGGACCGTCTACAATAATGTAAAATCAAATAGATACGAAAAGAAAAGTAGGTAAACACGAGCGACTCGGATCGGTCGTATCCGACCTTCCCATTCTTCGATACCCGCTCCTCACCGCTCGGCGTCCTTATCAAGACTACCGTTCTCGACTCTTACCGTCGCGTTCACGCTCCCCCCTCCAATCGGTTCAGCCGACCGATTCAAGGATTTCAAACGAAAAGATTTTAATTATTAAACAAACGATTTTAACGAAATGAATATTAAATGAACATTAATTTTTTTTTTTTTTTTTAAACTGAAATTAATTCGTTAATTGCGTTGGTAACAATATTATTTCATTATTTTCTTGTTTTATTCTCTCATTCTTTATTCTACATATTTCTTGGTGCTTCAAACTTCTTGTCAAGAAGCATTTTTATTTTACATTGCAACTTTAAAATATACTGTTTTAAATATTTATATAATCTTGAAGAAAATCATTTTTAAGTACTGTGACAGAATTGTGGCAAACAATATTTAACTCACTGAGGCAATTGTTCAAATATTAATTCATTGTAAATATTAATACATAGTAATTAACAAATATTAATACACTGTTGACTAGTAAAAAATATTAATAATTTGAATGAAAAATATAATAATATTATAGTATGATATGTAATACAAAATTATATCATACGTTAGTACATTATGGTATAACATAATAATATACGATAATATATTATAATTATAGTATACAACATTTACTATGATAATAGATATTATAACATGATAATATATATTACAATACATTACTCACAGTCATCTTTCAAATACGCTATATAAAACATAAATTGCAACACTTCCTCCAAAAATGTGTCCGCAAGCATTTTTGGTATTTCGGATACGTAATCCGCGTCACGTATGAAAACGTTTAATACATATATTCTATCAGGAACGATATTTTGATTTGAAACCTTGTTTTTCAATTTTCCGTTATAAATTGCTCGACGGTTTAGAGGTTGCCAAAAAAAAAAGAGAAAAAAAAGTAAAATTCGATACTATTTCGACAACGCAAACACAGGTTGCGTCGAGAGCTAAAATATTGTAAAAAGTAACTGTATCTCGGAAGCCTATTATCGATGGTGGAATATCGATAGTTCGTTACGGTTGCCTGACGTGTCGGTTGTTGCGGTTCCTCGCCGATCAATCGTGACAATTAACAGCGATTCGTTCGAATCAGAGTCGGTGGAGGTGAAATTCAAACTGACACAGCTGGAATCATGGTCCGCTGGATTTTCGCCGGACTTAACGTTTCATTAGTCATACCCAATGTTCGACGGTTGAAAGCTTCGATAATTAAATGCACATATCCCTAAACATCGTCCATCAAACGGTCTTTGCTGTACAAAGCAAACAATTAGCTAGTCGCTTGCTAGGACTTCCATTTTTCTCGATTTCTCTTCTTCCTTAATTTTTCACGTATTTTTATTCTATTATTTACTGTAAGGACTATTGATGGGAGGACTAGTCATGGGAGAAGAATTAAGTGGACTTCATTATTAACTTGTTTATTATTTTCAGAAATTGCTGGAATGAGAAATATTAAATTTCTTATTTGATATTTGAAATTCTTTATTTCTTACTACTTATTAAGTTTTACTATTTGGATATGTACATTTAAATCAGCTATTAGACTTAATAGTAATATCTAATCTCGTGCAATTTCACTTAAATTGTAATTGTAGTCACTTAAGTTGTAATTAAATATCGGTAAAAAAATCAATGTACAAGAAAATTGCGTTGACTTACCTCTGTAATGAAAATTTTGGGTTTTAAACTTTGACAAGTATTTTTACACCCCATACTAAATTTCCAGACACTAAGTAGGAAAAAAATTATTTTGACCCACTTTAATGCAAGATTTGACACACATCGATGATACCCCATCAATGGCACACAAATTAAAAAATGTCTATGACAAAATCGCACTTTCGATTTTAATAAAATTTCTTCTGACAACAGCTTCTGAAAGTTAATACGGTATCCGAGTATGTTTTGGTATCATCAAATGTTTGTTTAAGCAACTCGAAGAAGTTAAGAGAAGAATTTATGACGTTGAAAAGCAGAGGTAGCCGTGAGATTAAATGGGAAACCTTGAGAGAAGGAGCGTGGATCTGAATCGTAGATCTGACGGAGAAAAAGTTCAGGCGTAAAGGAAAGATTTAATGCTACTCTTTTGACCCGAACTCTCCCCGTGATACGTATCTGTCGTTGGATTCATTGGGAATTTGTCCGAGTGTACGGTTTGATCCGCAATTTTCGTTTTTGGGATCTCAGAAATGTTGGTCGACATTGTCGAGATTGTATGATTTCTGTTTAATACTTTGAGAGGTTGATGAGACAAATGAAGGTTATTTTGTGCATTTTGCGTTTGTTTTAGTTTATTTCTGTAATGAGAAAAATAGTCTCGTTGACAATATTTACAATTTGCACTTTTAAAGATGGTGTCTTTAGTCCACTTGCTATTGTCATTCCCAGATAGGGATTTGAATATACATTTTAAAAACGTGAAAAATGCTGAGAATTTATACTGAGAGAATTCATTCTACTTCGATGGACAGGGACGATTTTTGATGGAACATCATGAGTTTGACACACCAATATAACCAATTTTTAATCAGTCCATTAATGACCAATTTTGAGTCAGTCTATTAATGACCAATTTTGAGTCAGTCCATTAATGATCAATTTTGAGTCAGTCTATTAATGACCAATTTTGAGTCAATCCATTAGTAACCAATTTTGAGTCAGTCCATTAATGACGAATTTTTTATCAGTCCATTAGTAACCAATTTTGAGTAAGTCCATTAATGACGAATTTTTAATCAGTCCATAAATGACCAATTTTTTATCAGTCCATTGATGACCAATTTAGAGTCAGTCCATTAATGACCAATTTTGTGTCAGTTCATTAATAACCAATTTTCGATAAGTCCATTAATGACCAATTTTTGATCAGTCCATTAATGACCAATTTTAAGACAGTCCATTAATGAACAATTTATGAGCAGTCCATTAAAATACAATCTCAACATCTATTCAAGTAGTTAAGACGTGTTGCAAAAAATATGACTGTTAGTCTACTTGAAAATGAGGTCATAAATAATAAAATTTTACTAGAATATATTTTGTCCACGCTTGGACCCACCATGTTTAATCTTCAGAATTGTCTTCTTAATTTATCATAGAACATATGAAATTACGTCCCCAATTAGGAACGAAATAGAGGGTTAAAATTAGAAATAGATGACACATTATGTAAATAGTAAGTATCCTTATCGCCACCATTTGTAAAATACGTAGAACTCGAAAAATCAAGATTTGCGAAGAGGTTTTTGAAACCTTTCGGCATTGCAGACGAATGTGGATGTCGAAGATTCGCTTTTGTCAGTCTTAGAAGTGGCCAACATCTGAATCCATGATTCGTAACCTTTTATCGAACTTCCAGTTTGAAACGTCTTTCTGATCTATGATAGTGGTCTAAGTATTCTTATCCATCAGCCATTTGCCAACACGGTAAACCTCGCTTGACTCAAATTCAAGGCGATGGAATCGCTGTTATTTGTTCTCGCCATAGAATCCGATGTGGGTCATTCACAACCCAAATCCTATTCTCGATGAGTTTTCCATTAATACCGACAACAGACAGATTCTGCCACTTGAATGTAACAAAAAATTCGATCCTTTTTCTGCTGTTATAATCTTGTTACGAAAATATGTTACTTAAGTGGCACAGAGTTGACTTATTTTTTTTACTGAAATATTACAATTTTTTTTCTAAATATAGACAGAAAGACAAAATTCAAACAGAATTTAGAGTTTTATTTAAATAGCTTCATTTTATTTAAAGCTTCAGGTGGTAAATCAAAATGATCTTGAACTTATTCTATACAAACTGTTTTTTCTCTTCTGAAATATTTCCTGAAAGTTTCCATTATAAAGTTGCAATGTAAACTTTATTTATTTTTGTTTTGTATTTATTTGTATTGAAACCATTGTATCATCTGTTCCTACTATTTATATCTTGTCAAAAGTGTCAAAGTTCCTCCACATTCAAACGCACTGATGTTTCAACCATTCTGCTTTAACGTCGCCTATCACAAAATGTTTGTAACTATCTATCATCTACTGAACTGATCACCAAATGAACTGACGCTTGAAAAATAAATGTCCTTAATAAGAATATCATGTATGAAAAAAGTGTATAAATATTTATCGTCCACAAACGTATTGACGTTTCAAAAATTGCTGTTCTAATAAGAATATTAATGCACAATTATTTAATAAAAATATTAGTGGTCAATTATTCAATAAAATTATTTGTGTACAATTATGTGAGTTGTAGCAGTTAAAATATCCTATGAGAAGGAACATTATTTACTTATTCATTGCGTGTACCTAATTCATGCATTGAAAAGCAGACTATTAAATTTCCGCGCATTTTCGATGTTAAACATCGTTTGATTATGTCAGACAGCATCGTTTGCATTCACTGTATTATTTACAACATTAGCAGCAATATTTCATTAAAGCGATGTTCATACAACTGCTGCGATCGCTGCTTATTCATACATACATATATCGATGATTCGATGAAGCCATTCTATAATCCGACATTATGTAACTGGTACCCGCATATCGAACCCCGCCGGCACAAAATCCCGATACGTAATATCAAGTTCGGTTTTAAATTTCGCTTTTTGGATTTTATCACGGAATTTAGGATTACATTCCACGGATCCCGCAGGTATTGCCCGTATTAGATATTGCGTCGGTAAATTCAGCGAATATTAAGTTATTCCAGACAGAATTTTTAAAGCTGACGATTTTATCTTTCTTTACATAGTCAAGATATTTGAAAACCTTAGTGATGGAAGCTTGACAAAAATTTTAATTATGTACGAAGTAATAGATGTATTGTAATAAAGAAAATTGACAACAGAAATTGAGAATAATAATATTTTTAGTAACCACCAGTTCGCCATTTTGGTGATCATTGTGTCACTTATATGGTACAATTGTAACATATTGTATTAGTTGATTATTAAGAATATTATTTATTATTTTTATTGTTATTATTTATTATTTAATATTATTATGTAAATTCTGCTTTCAAGAAAACAGAGATTTTGAATACCACTGAGATTTGTTTTCATATATTCAGCAGTTTGAAGGTTGAAAGAATAATATTTAAATGCAAATTTTACTTCGCATTTGCAATCCAAATATTACTCTTTTCTTATTTATTAGAATAAACTTCCCATATCAATCTTTTCACTACAATTATTTCATTATTTTCATTTCGCCTCATTTTCACTTCTTTTGGATTCAGGATCACACGAAGATCCTAAAGCGACTTAAATCTCGATTACCATTTTATACGACATTATATCTTAATTACCACGAAATTTATAATAGTAAATAATAATACATTAAAGACTATGTAACTTCAAAGTTTATAACTTAAATTTACATATATTTTCAATATTTCAAAAATTGTATCAAAGTTTGCATTTTTATTCTGTGAAATAGTTTATTTCCTTCATTCATCAAAAACAACAAAAGCACTCAAGTCTTAATATTTGATAATTAAAGCTACACAATATCAATATAAATGTACGTATTCAAACTTCAATATTTACACCTTCCACGCAGTTCACCATAATACTCGTGATCATAATACACATTTACTAGCAATCAGAAGCTGCCATAACCTAGTGCATTCATCCATGATCCCTACTTATTGATGAGTCTACCGTGCATTGATATCACGCTCCGCTATTAACTCATTCAAGCAGTCGTCAAATTGTCATTCGATTCACCGATTTTACACGTACTGAATCACTTTCGCGATTAATTAATTACCCGACGAGGTCCCATCGCAGGGAATCAATCTTAAAACGGGATTTGCCCTTTCCGCTCCTCCATTCACGTACATCTCTTCACTCGTCAATTGAACAGATGACATCATTGCTTTTATTACACGAACCACGTGGGATTAGCGAACGACTGTTCGATCGGCGAAGCGATTTAACTTTATAGGAACTCATTACACTTATCGCTCCTGCGGGAGCCGATGATGTAATAAGTCGAAAGTATTAAACTCTAATACAAACTCATTGAACCACCCGTTATACTTGAAAATTGTATTTTACGATCGTTGTCGGAATTCCCTGCTTCTGGTAATCCGTTGTTAAATTATCTGGGTGAATCACGGGATTAGGGTGTTAGGAAGTGATTCTTTTCCTCGTTTATTGTTTTGTTAAACTGATTGGATTTGTAGGAAAAATTAATAAGACATAATGTACACTTTTAAGGTTATGTGTTGCAATGCTTTAATGTATGAATGTAATATACATTTCAGATATATTCAAATATAATTTAATAATTTTTAATTTGTTATTACACTTGAGAACATTATTACATTTTTAATACTATAATTTTGATAAGAACAGTAATATTAATATTATGGTAATACAAAATTTTATTAATACTATATCAGTAAACAATTCCATTAATAATATTGTAAGATTAATAACAAAATGTTTGTATTAATATTTTATAAAATATAGTGTCGTGACATTATACAGATATTATGCAGAAGAGTGAACAAATTTGAAAAAGAACATTATTTCTCTCAGAAATGAACTTTTGTTCTTAAGTTTGAAATATGAGATTTATTCAGCTGGGACCTAAATAACGTGGAAACATAAACAATGTTGACAAATGTAATTTTTTTTAGATATAATTTGATGCAGTCACAGAGTTGAAGATTCACTTTTAAGAAAATTTTCAAAGAATTTTGATCGAAACCAGCAGTGAAGATGAGATAAAAGATGAGTGGATTTCCCCGGGAGCACGTTTCAAAGGGAAATGAAAGCGATTCGGGAGTGCTGCGAGGAGATCTTGGCAGAAAAATCGGCAGACTCGTTTCTTTCCGATCTACGCCGCCGCGACACCGGCCGAGGATCTTATCGTATTTCACGGGGAAACGAACTACGGGCTACCCTTCCGCCTCTCTGTTTCCCTCCTACTTCCGGTTTCCGCCATAAAGGATCCAGTTACCGCGAGGAAACGATTTCATTTTTCCTGCCGGATCAGTTCCAATCGCGTGTCCTTTTAGCAGCCAATCCAACTCGATTAAACGCGTATACACGGTGTTCGGAAAGAACAATATACAGGGTGGTCCATTCATCTTGCACATCATCAGGAAAACGTATCATAATTACAGACATAAAATGTTACAGAAGATTAAACCTCAGTACAAGTTTATGAAATTTACATAGAAAAGTTATAGTAAAAAGCGCAAAAGAGAATCAGCTGGCATGATGATTAACAAAAACACCAAATATAAAGAAATGTTACTTTTGATCCACTGTACCTTAAGATAGAAACAACTATAGTTCTGTAATGTAGCTACATAAATATCGATGAGAAATTTTTTATGAAACATTTGAACATTTTCTGAAGTGTTTTGAAACATCCTGTACAGCAGCGTAGCGTCTGTCCGCGTTTCAAAGTAATCCCCGTTAAATTTACTAAATTGGACAACTAACGGTTTGCAACTGAACTTAGTAACTCTCTGAGAGCGAGATACAGTTCCGACTAACTATTGAATTATTATGAGAATTTCAGCCGAATTAATTAGGCATGGTCTACATTTTGCACCTAGTTTGTTGTACAAAGTTTAATGTACTACGTCCGATATGTAACAGTGAATTCACGAAACCGACAAATACGCCAGCTATTTGTGTTTCTGAAATTTGGTTTTTCTTTTGTGATCGCTGCAGTGTTGTGCCTAGAAATTATGCCACCCCTCAGCATAATCTATTTTACCAATTCTTTACTGCTATTCCAAAATTTTTACTGCATTTGCTTTATTTTATTATTTGATCTTTTCATTGGTGGAAATTGGAAAATAATTGAAAAGAAGCTTAGATATTTTTTAGACACTTCAAAACAAATTACATGCAGTGACAAATGTAAACTTAGTGATGTGCAAGATTAAAATATTGTTGTATTATATAACAAAGTGATAGATTTGATCTTTTTTATAATTTGCTATAATTTTATATACATCTATAATTTTGTTTATTAATACCTATTTAAAAATCTTAAAATTTGTTAATAAATGCCGAATTTCAATATAAATGAACACATAGTGATAATGAAGTACAAATCACCTTAATTTGCATGGTAATCTCAATCTGTCTCTGTAGAATTTTTTTTCTTTCTAGAAGGCAAGGGATTTATTTTCCGAAACTTGTAACATGTCTAGAGCGTTCACTATAGAGGTAATTAAGTCTCCAATTTAAGCGCGCGTGATTTATATTGGCCCATCTTATCTGCCTAGTATGCATTTCTCTTCACCTAAATCACAAGCACCATAATAGATGTTTCGATGAAAAAAACTGCGTTTCAAACAAAAATGTGCAATACCATATACGTATATCAGAGCGCAACAAATTTTTTATGAAGTTTATATGATGTCAAAGGAAAATATTTTTAAATTTATTTGATTGATTTTATTAACTCTTGAAATAGTTCTGCAATGATGTTATTTCAATTTGATACTTAACTCTTGGACGAAGATGTCTACTTATGGATATAGAGAGACTGTTTAATAATTTGAAGATTAGTAATTTGGAAGGTTAGACAGTGGTATGTCTCTGGATTTATAAATTTCTAATTTTTCTATATTTTTGTATTTATGAATTTTTTACTTTACAAATTGAAATATTTGATATTTCTATATTTATAAAATTTTAACTTTAAAGTGTTTAAACCCATTTCTTATTTCATTCTGCATATATCAATTTTGCTATATTATGAACTAATTTTATGCAAATTTAAATTAAATATCAAAGTAATATAAATGAAATGCATTTCGAAAACTTAATTTCTGAAACAAAAATATTAGCATTCGAAATACTCCAAATTCAATGTCAATAATTACAAGCGTATCATTGACAAAGCCATTCGTCTTCTTTGAAGCTGTCATAAGAACAATTTCCCGAGAGCGTGTGCGATATTTTCCGGGAGCGGAGTGTACAAGAATAATCATCCCGAAGCCGAGAGTATTTGCCGCGCGAGGAAAAACGGTTATTCACCCATGTTCTTTTCGCGATTGCATCGCGAGAGTTCTCGAAGGAAGTTCGAATAAACAGTCATAAATCACGGAGAACCGGTAAATAGGAACATTCGCCGAGAATTCTCGGCAAAAATGGTGGCATTTCGGCGGCAAGCACGGGGGTGGAAAAGGGACACGAGTATGGGGTGAGACCGACGGGGAAAATTTCTCGCGATTCGCGATATTCCAAAGCTCGGTGAAACGCGTTCTGAAAACGATGGAGGGCATTAGCGAATGGAAAGTGCTGAGAATTTTTGGTTTCAGCGCGGATCTGGGTCAAACGTGTAGAAAGATAGTAAGCTGGCACAATTCTGTGTTCTAAAAGAGAACGTCGAAATTGTCAGTGGAATATTCGTAATTTAAATCGACCGACTGAAACTCTATGAAACTGGGTCGAAGATAAAAAACACTCGGACAAAAGAGGGCCTGTGTTGGTCGAGTACCTGTTGAAACGAATATTATATATGAGTTCGTGTGAAAAAATAATTCTACGGACGATTTAAGTGATTCTCCTTTGAAGAATAGATACTCTTTACTGCGATTTTATGATTGTCTCTTACAATTTATATATTTTCGAGCTAAGTTTTTTACGGGATATAAATTAGTTATTATAGGATTTATTGTTAGAGTCTGAAGATTTTATTTGGTGATAGTTATCACTATCACTAAGTAATTACAAAGTAAAATGAAAATATTCGTAATAAGCCAGGCTCTTACAAAAACGTAAGCGATGTAGCATCACGACGCCATACTAGAACGAGCCTGAGATCCATATTTGTAGATGTCGCTGTTTAGACAAAGGCGCGAATTTCAAACGCAATTTTCAACATTCATTTTTTATGGGAGCTATGAAAATAGCTGTTGGATATACATAAGTGTAATAGCTGTAACAAATTTATCCTGTGGATTTAAATCTGTTTCGGTTAATTTATTTTATTTTCATCAGTTTCTTTTCATGACTTTATTTTATGTTATATTTATGGTAATATTATTTTCTAAATTTATTTTAATGAACTTATTTTCGGTAATATTGTGTATTTTATATTTCAATTTACTTTATTTTATTTTTAATTTAATTTTAGTTTATTTAGTTGTATTCTACCAATTTTCTTTACTAGATCAATTATAATATTACAATTTATAATTTACATCTATTATTTCTGTATGTTTTCTTAATTATTGTATGTCATGAAAAATATTATTTTCAAGTTTATTTTCAGAAACTAGTATTCCACTGTTTGAAGTATAATAAGTATTATTGCTTATTAGTACGTATATTTTGTTTCATTTTAATCAATGCATATTTTTATTTAAAGTGCGCTGGTTTAAGCATTAAATACGTTGTAATTTATAACACACGAAAATAAAAAGTTGAAACGTAAAATTAAATCGAATTCAACGTTTTCCTCTGATGCTGCAAATATCGGTCACATTAAACGTCCGTTTCCGTTTGCAACTTTTCGCTCTCATAATCCATCAGCAATTTCACCTTTCCAGCGTTTCTAACAATGCCGCTTGATTGATGGCAGACGAATCGAAATATTGAGATGAAATTAAATACTTTCTACCGTCGAGTTTCGGAGCTGAAATGATGTAGGATTAAAACATTCATGTAAACATTTTAAACTGAATTGATTTTAATCCTTGCGAAGCATGTTATTTTAATTTAGAGTTTATCGATGATTTATGCGTTGATTTCCAAATCCTTGAATTTCTTAAATTTACCAATTTTTCTAGATTTTCAAGTTTTCCAATTTTTAAAATTCCTAAATTTTCTAAGCTTTTCAAATCTCGCAAATTTTCTAAATTTTAAAATTTTTCAAATTTTCTAAGGTTTCTAAATTTTTAAATTTCCCAAATTTCCTAAATTTTCTAATTTTCTAAATTTCAAAATTTATTAATTTCCCAAAATTTCTACAATTTCGAAATTTCTAAATTTTTTAATTTATAAACTCCTGCATCTTCAATTCTTTTAATTTTTTATAAAATATTATAAGGTATAAATACTTTATAAAAAATTGTAAAATTAGAAATAGTAAAAATACCTAAATATGATCAGATCAGTCAACCAATTTTATGAAAAACAATATTGCTTATTTTCAAATAATTTACCATGTATGCTCAAAGTATTAAAACCGTATACATTTCCCGTCACAAAACCTGACATTCTAGCGACATCCAGATTTTCCGTGAAAAAAACTTATGAACCAGCAAGTGGAACATTCGCTGTGAAACGAATAGGAAGAAGAACAATAGAAGCATCGCGTTAAAGTGTATTCCAAGCGCGATTCAAGTCACCGAGTCGGAAATGTTCGTCGGCTACGGAAGGTGGGAATATCGAGAAATCTTTTATTAACACGGCCACGGATTAACGGGGAACGAAGGGGAACGATAATAAGCAAGAAAGACGGGCCAGCAGAGTGTCGGCGGTTGCATTGTTAGTTAAGCCAGGAGATAGCCATGATTTAGAACTCGGACGTAGGACAGTTCGAGAGAAAGGAAGAGCTCGGTGCCTCTGTGTAGCAGAAACGCCAGGATGAAACGAGTAAATGTGCGTCCCCGCCAGGAACAATGCTGAGTGGTATGTATATCTACGAACAGACAACCAGCCGACTATTCGGCCAACCAACGATATCCAAGCTGCCAACCGGCAATGGCAATGGGCCATGGGGATAGCTCGTAATTACCGGCTGGTCCTCAAGTGGCAACGACGCCGGTCAATTTCACCCCTCTTCTGTTCCCTCTCCGGAACACTACAGAACCCCTTTACACGCTCGGCGTGGTGTTGCAGGATTTGCTTCGGATCATATCTACACCGTAATTTAATAGTATCCGATTGATTACCTTAACCTCGTGTTTTAACCCTTTTGTTCATAGTATGCGATGTCAACGAGTTGGCGAGGCTGATTCGGGTGTACCATTTTACATACTATTTGCATTTAATGTACAGAGCTAGCATAAATAATTCAAAAGGCTATGTTTTCAAAAATACACGAAAAATCTAATAATAGTAATCCTTAGTCGAGCTCAAAAAATGCATCAGTGCAGTCCAAACAATTGACTTTGCCTACAAAACTATTTTACTATTGGCTACAAAATGGGAGCTCGATTTATTGTGTAGACGTGTGTCATGTTAAGGAGGCACATATTGAACATTTGTAGAGGATGTATAGACTCGGTTTGTGTTTCTTTTCATATATATATCTTTCATGTGTAATACTTTTTAAAATATAGCCTTTTCAGAACGAATGAATCATGTGTGCTAGCCCTTTACTATGAATGGATAAACATACATGGTTTAATCATACAAGGTCTCTCATAAGTAGTGTAAATCCTGGTCAAGATTTGTAGAGGACGTAATTCTGAACAACTTTTCCTTTTGCAAAAATAGGGCTTGAAGCTTTGTTTTTGAATTATTAAACAAAAATATGGATCATCATCATGATAGTACTAGATTAATTGTGAATATTTAAACATATATTCTCTAGGATTTTCTAAGTAGAATTAAAGCTAATGAGAGTTAACATGAAGTTCTATGAATCTCTGAGATTGATACTCTACTGGTAACAGACTTTTAGAAGATACGCTAATTGATCAGAATAGAAAAGTGGAAAAGAAAAATCACATTCATATCACCATTAAGCCTGGAACTAAAACTAGCCAAGCAGTCAAATTACTGTTTCAGAAGTTTGTTAACCCTTCATAATTTTTAAGGTTGTTTTTTTAAAATATGTACTGAGTTTCATCGACATGAAGAATTAGTATGTATTTATGTCTTATCGTTTATTCATTTTTAATTTTGAACAATGTACATTCTACATTGGTTCACTGTTAATACCTGTTATAATTTGTGAATCAAGGATTTCTGAACATTTTTTATCCATAAAATTTTAACTTTCATTATTTGACCTAACATTGCAGCTACGCTTAATTAACCCTGAGTAGAGATAAACATAGATCAAGGTGTTAAGCAACAATTTGTAGTACTAAAACTGTCTTATATTTTACGTCGTGCAAGCTAGTTAAAATAGTTCGATGAGATTTCACCGTAGGAATTTGGTTATTGGTAGGAATGTGAATCTATCACCTGTATTATTAGGAATTTCTTCTCTCACCTAATTGGAAATGTTGGGGTTAGGTACATGGAGCTGTGAATAGTCAACATAGCAAAATATTTGGTTATATTTGTTAAAAATGTGGAAGAAATTTTCTGCTGCTTGTGTGACAGTCAACATGTTAAAATACTAGGTTTCTTTAATAAGAAAATACAATAAAATTTTAAAATACTATAGCCAGTACTAGAACTACGGTTGAGGATCTGATTCTGAGTGACTTCTGATGAGTTCATAGAATTTTGTAAATATTCCCAAAAATTGTAGTTCAAACATTTCTGAGAAGTTCACTATTCAAATTAATAATGTTAATTTGATTAAAATAAAAATGAAAATTGACGACTAGACCTAGCGATCATTAAAAAAGTAAAATACCACCAAATTCATTGGGTACAATATTTCTTCTAAAAGCATTGCAAGAAACTTGAACTAATTTTTTGAAGAAACCAGTAAATTTGAAATTACTTAGAACATACATCACACGTAATGTCACTTATCTCGAAAGTTGTGATACGTTTTAATTTTAGATAAAAGTAGACCAACTCCCTGTGGGTGGATAGAACTTTACACGTAAGAATGGCAGCTGTAATACCAGAAAAATTGTAACTTGTGACTTGTCCCGCTGCAATTTCAGATATTTCGAACAATTTTATGACACGTGTAATCGCGACGTTATTACCTTTTTTCTTCTTTCTTTTAAGTATTGAGTTTGAAACGTGCAACATTTTTGACGATTGCTGCAAAAATTGTGAAATTTCGTACATATAAAAAAAGAAATAAAAATTAGTGATTTTGTTATGCGTATATTATTCATAAATTTTTATTATTAATATGTTGACTATGTTTCTCCGTTTCCTCATTCCAAAGACAATGTTTACAATATAGCAATATAGAAATCTGTGCTATTTAGTGAACGGTTTAACTGACGTTTACATGTACGTGATAATTGGAATATATGTAAGCACGCTTATGAATAATTAGTTTCATACAGTCGACATATGTTTCTGAGTAGACTGTTGTATGCAAATGAATTGGGTAGAATTCGCAATTAGTTTAGAACTTACAATTAGTTAATTAGTTTCTGTAACCGTAAGCTTAAATGCTATGTGACGTAAGTCTACGCTAATTTAACGTACAGTCTAATTTAATTTAAATTTACTTAATTCAAAGTTAATTTATTTTGATCTGAATTTAATGTAATTCAAATGAATTGAATTTAAAGTACAACTTGAATACTAATACGCGTTGTATTTAAAAGAATATTAGCACACTAAATTTTGACAAATAAAAAATATTAAAAATATGAACTATGTTACAAAAATGAACTTAAAATATTATATATATTTTTGTTTACCAACAACAGTGAAGTGAACAAACTATGGACTAAAACTGTTATGTATCCTTAATAGCTCACGTCACATTTTGTTTACTAGGATGTGGGAAAAACGGTAAACTTGGAGGCAAAAGAAGTTAAATAAATGTTCTACAAAGAAGCAGTACATACAGCTAGGATTGCAGAGGATTAAAGAATTCTCTGTTAGAATTTATTGCGTGCTGTATTTTTTAAATGGATTAGATTCTGTGCGGGCAACTGACTATTTCGTTTAACCAGTTTATATAAAATACAATTCATTACTTGCAAATAATACTTCGTAATAATAAATGTGTATCAATAACCAATCATTACTAATATTTGCTTGAAGTAGAAAATTATTAAACCGATAATTAACAGTTTAGTCGAAATGAAATGTTCAGAAAATATTTAAGAAAAATGTATGAAAATATCATACAGAAAATGAAGAAATGAAGGAATGGAGAAGTACGTTTTTTCTTTTATCTGATAAAAAAAATTATTGCGGTAAAAGAAAAGAGGATGTGGAGCTGCTTACATCTGGTATAGTATATAATGCTTAAGTAGAACGAATTGTAGTTCCTTCCCAGGAATCTGAGCTTTATTTTCCAAGAATTTCTACCAAGTTCACTGACACTTTACGCTCCTTTTACTCATGGTTTTAATCTTCTCCTCACTTGTACCTTTTTTTGTTCTTGCTTGTTTTTCTTCTCAAGAATTCTTTCATTTCCCCCTTCCCCCTGCTTTCTTTCATTTCACAGTGTTAGACAATCGTTTTTTCGATTTTCGTGTGATATCGGGTATACTATTTGCTCTGTTTTCATAGCAACCATTTCTTAATTGCTTTAAATTGTTTTCTGTATTCTTATGTGCTTCTGATATCACTAATGTGTGACAAGTGAACTTGTGGTGTTATATCCCTTTCAGTGTCGAGAACTGAATTATTTAAGATACTGT
Organism: Megachile rotundata; assembly: GCF_050947335.1. Classification (NCBI taxonomy): domain Eukaryota; kingdom Metazoa; phylum Arthropoda; class Insecta; order Hymenoptera; family Megachilidae; genus Megachile; species Megachile rotundata. The sequence continues at coordinate 7,267,512 of NC_134989.1, forward strand.
AAATATTTTACGTAGTGCTTATATATATTTAATTTTAATTTAACAATTATCAAACTGTTTAATTTTCAAACTAGTAAGTTTGCAATATGTAAAATGTGACATGAGCTAAATATCAAAAAAACGTTAACATACATACATATGTCAACACATATGCCTACATGTGTACCAAACATATCTACATGTGTACAAATACTAAGTATCATTCTCTATTATGTTACTCATTAATAACACAACAGTTCAAATACATGTATGTGTATGTATGTGTACATGCTACTTTATTTCTAATAATCAATAAAATTAATCATCATTAACGCTTTGACTGCCATGTCACCCACATATGAGATTTAAATTTCCATATAAGTATTAGTATAAACAAAGTTATAGACAAAAGCTGAAATATTCAAGAAAAAGAAAAAAGTATCGTAATACTTCATTTCCAAGGCGTGAACACGCAAATCTGGATCTGGATGTCTGTTTCCATATCTGCCGTAGATATCATTGGCCGACGATCTTTTTGAATATTTTAGCTCGAAGTATGTCTCGCGTGACACGAAACGTATTTACGGATTACTACATCTGTTTCTCGTAAAAATTCCTGTCGTGAATCAAGATAGACGCCTTTTACGTGCCACATATATAACACCGTCAGGATTTGCGAAGGATTACCAACGACACCGTAAGTCCTATTCTCTATGGTGTCCGATCGATCGAACCAACAATAGAGGAGCTGGTTGCTTTCTTCGCGTCAAAGAACAGGACTAGGTGTTCAAAGTTCAAGGACGTGCCCGCTTAGTCTCTTAAATCTTGATTGATGATCGACTCTTTAACGTGCCGCTATCTTCAAACGTGTGTTAACCTCTACAGCCTAGAAGAGCAGAGTAATGTCGTCTTATCGCCTTAAACGACTAAACGTCTGTCTCACTTTTCTTTACAAATAGATGTGACCGCAACATCTACCTCCATTATACGGAATCGAACCTGCTTTTTCCTAAGTGAGCGAAAAACGTTTGATTGCATTTTGGAAGTAGAACTTAGGAGGATGTGCGTTGCAGTGTCAGCAGTAAGTGACGATTCAACGACGCGAATCGTTAGGATTCCAATAAGTGAATATAGGTACAGTGTATGTAATGCATTTAAGACTAGAGTTTATTTCCTGCTTTTCTATTGGTTCAGCTAAAATTTGAGTGAAGTTGGAAATGTGACGTATGAAGGGTTGGGTTTTCAAAGTTACAGGAGCAGTTAGTAAAACCGAGCAACCTCGACATGAATAGAAAATTGCGAACAAAAGACTACTGCTAAGGTTAAGGGTTCGGATGTGACTAACAATAAAAAATACTCGCTAGAATGTAATGACTGCTTGGATATTGCTGCTACAGGTGAATTGATTTGAAAGTACAAATGAAGTAACGAAAAACTGTTAAACTATTGCTAGAAACCTGTACCGAGGTTTAATCCTCTCGCTGTAATATGCTTTCTAAAACCTAACAGAAGTGAAATTTGTTCACTTTCGATAATGAGTGTGATTGTTGCGTAAATTTAGCTGAATATGTTGAAGTTCGATGGAGCTTTAAAATATTTTAATTCTAATCTACATTATATAGATAGACTGAAAAATTTCTGTGTGCTTCACTATGTTTTACTTGCAATCTACAGTATTCACGATCACGGTCACACTCGAAGCCATCACTACCGCGTTTGGACACGTGTATTTCGTTAATAATTCAAAAATGAAGCCTCAAACTCCATTTTCGCAAAGTAAAGGTTTAGAACCTCAGCTACAACCTTCCGGGAGTTACACTAGTTGAACTAGCACACTGGAAAATTACCAGAACATTTGTAAAATAATGTAAATAGTAAATAATGTAAACCCTTAATATTTGAATAAGCGTAACTGCAATAATGTGTAGAAATGTAATAATGTTTACGGTTCTAATAAAAAATAACTCAGATGAATAACATAAATATTTCCCGGTTTTGTATTATTTTTTCTTTATGCAATTATTTGCGAGGGACGCATGTAAATAGCTTCATGAGCATATTTGCGCCCGCGGGCACAAGGTTGAGAACTGCTAACTTACGCCATGTTTATTTCTCTTCGTTGCTTTTCGTTACACTCTCGTTTCTGTATTTAAAAAACAAGGTAATTGTACATATGGCCACATGTCGTTGAGTGTTCTACTTTCAGTTATGCATTTAAATGTGGACTTGAAATTGTATTCAAATGTGTCACACGACCCGTTTTAATTGTGGAATGAATCTGAAAACTGCATTAACCTTTGGATCGTTTTTGAAAGGGGAAAACAATTGTGAATAAAACAACGCGCATTTACTCCGTTTTCGTGTGACTGTTGTGATAGCGTGACATTTTTTGTGCCTTTTCTTGTCGTTATGAAATTTAATTACTTTGGCTTCGAGTGAAATAGCTTTGCAATTGTTTACGCTGTTAAAGAAATTATAAACTTTTGCAGCACGATCTGGAAAGTGTATGTGCGTCGTCGTGTCGACAATAATTAGCGACGGTCTCTGACGCGTAGAATTTGTGACAATTCTCAAAGTCGGATATAAGTGGACTGTATTGAATGATTGACTTCGAGTTTAACAATAACGAACTTTATTGAATCGTGAGTGACTTGTGTGTAAGTTAAATGTATGAATTTAGAATTGTGTAAATGTTGAACTTTGTATTTTGTATGTCTAATGTCTATTTAATGAAAAACTTCTAATGTCTGATGATGTCTAAAGTCTGGCACTCCGACGCTTTTCCGCGATCCAGGAAAGCTCGGAGTGGGCGTTCACACTTCCTCGAACTTGGAAGGGATAGCAAAAATGATGTTTCTATTGGATGACAAATACTGAGTAGAAGTGGCAAAAAAAGTGACGTAGTGAAAATTGGGTTTTTCCCAAAATGACCGTAGCGAGCAATAAACCTAAGGAGTACCTCGACATGAATGGAAAATGCAAACAAAAGACTCTACGACTACGGCTAAGGGTTCTGACCCCAGATGTACTGGCAATAAATCAAGAAAAAACTGGCTAGAATGTAATGACTCCTTGGGTCCTATTTCTGCTACGAGTCAAAAGCTATTGAAAGTAACAAATGTTGTTTTCTGAAGGATCTAAAAATTATGAACTATTGTGCCCAAAACATGGCCTGAGGTCTAATCCTCTCTAATGTATTCTACAACCTAACAGAAAGGAAATGACACAAATTAATTCTGTAATTCGAATAGTTGAAAATTCAGGAAAACATCAATTTTGTAATTCGGATATTTGAAAATTTAGGAAGTCGTCCATTCTTCAATTCCGAAATTTTTTAAAATTGTGCACATGCAAATGTGACTTTTGCTTTGCAAATTATAGCAATGTCAGCTATTTCTTATTAATTCATTCGTCTTTTTTCTGGTCCAATTTTCTTGTACTTTCACGTTGAAACGACTTATACGTTATTTTACCACCGGTTCAATTTCGTATAATATGCTTACGGCACTGAAATGCCGTTTTATTATACGATGGATATTATGGTAAAATGTTATATAAAACGATTAAGCCGGACACTATTATCATACTTTACGTATTCATATTGCCGGAGATCACCGGTGACCTCTATGGCGTATGAACACATTCGGTCGATATTACACTCGTATTTTCATCCTATTTTACAGATTCTTGAAAAATTTCCAATATGGGGATTTCAAAAATTTATGCTGGAAAAATTCTGATGTTTTTTGAAAATTATACAATAATCCCCATTTGTCAATTTTCTGTACAGTATATTGCGTTATGCGTATATAGCATTTCGACATCTTTAATTTAATATTAATTTTTCATTCAAATACTGATTACTTCGATCTTTTTCATTTTGTATGTTGTGTATTATTGCATAAGATCGTTTATGAAAATTTGAGTTAATTTATTAATTTGTTAAAACATTATGGCTTTGTCGTATATTACTATATGTAACACATGTGTTCTCAAACTATGGTCTACGAAACTTTACTTCAAGCAATTCGTTCATTAAAAATCCTGACATGTGTATGTATTTGTCATATAGCATATGAAATATCAATAAAATTATGAAACTAAAAATTCCGCATATTTCACAGAAGACCGAGCTATAAATGAGAAATGTTGAAAAGCAAAGAAACCCTATGAGTTTAGCTCCGTAACATTCGTATTACGTTTTCAAAGTTCCAGCAAGTTTTTCTCGTTTTCCTCCACAGCATGCAAGAAGATCAAGTACCAACTGCTCGTTATCATTCGTCACTCGTCCGCTGTTTACGCTTGTTGTCTCTAACTTTTGAGTCGAACCTAAGACGCCGGGCAATGGCCACAATAGAGTACTTTTCGTTTTTCCCCGAGGCGGTCTCGCGATAAATAGCTGTTGGCAAACGTTTCGAGGAGCAGAAGCGAAAAAACGGGCACAGAGATGGAAAGCGACACGAAGGAAAGAGAGAAGCAGGAATTTTATACACCGAACTTCGAAGTTCCTGATACCGTGTCCCTCCACGCTATCTTTTTCTTGCCGATTTTACCTCGCGTCTTTTTATCTATTTCCATCACTCTTTTCTATGGGGAAAATGGGGAAGATACACGGAGAGAGAACTATCTGACCCGAATAAACGTGAACTGTTTTTTCTTCATATTTTTCTGGTCTAACTTTGGTAGAGTCCTCTGGGAACGATAGCTATGTCATTAACAGCGTATTTGTCAGTTCCTGTTATGTTTTATAAGTGACAGAGGATAGAGTTTTTAGAGACTTGAAATTATCTTATTTCGTTCGTTCTGAGTATTTGAACTCATAGATGTAATTGTTTAAATAATTATAGATTGAAGAAATCTAAACCTTTTGTAACCTTTCATCGTTTTGAGGAGTTAGACAACGTTAACTTCAAAAATTCGCTGTTTGTATTAATGACGGATTTATGATCACAAAACTGGTACGTTTTGATTATACTATAACATTATTACGAAAAAATGAAGAGTTTACAAGTTTTTAGAGACAACCGTTTGAATTTGTGAAATTTATTAAGAGTCAAAAAACGCTAAGTGAACATAACATTCTCTCCCCTGTAAAATGATATTTGTGGAATTAATATTATATAAACCCACAATTTGAGGATATAAAAATGCATCTTTATTACCTCTTTTGAACACAACTTTACCCACGCACCCTTTAGGAACTACTTGATCTACCTATCATTGCTTTGGTATTTCTTCACAAATGTCTTCAGTTACGTCGACACATTTTGTCGCAAACGATTGAATCCTCGAGAAGATCAATAATCTAAAAGTCACGTTGCAAGAACCAAGTAGAACGAAATTCTGATTATTTTTCAACGAAGATGTGCATTACGAAAGTAATTTCGTTATTCTACATTCATCTGACGGGTTTTGGAGTCCTTCCAAGGAACTGGAGACATGACTACTTTGATAATATCGCTTTAGTGACATAAAGTGTCCCCATTATCGTGCGAAATGAACTGTAGGTCGATTCCAAACAGGCTAATAAAGAGGCAAAAGTTTGGCAAGCTTTATTTTTATTTCATCTACCATGTACGGAGCCGCTTTTCATGTGGAAGCTGTTTCTTGACGTGATACAGTTGTGAAGAGTATGTTTGAAAATTTAGTAACTTGGGGATTTGGTGATGTAGGTATATGATAATTTCGGTATTTGGTGATTTGGGTATTGAGTAGTTTAGATATTTAGGTATCTGGTAATTTAGGTATTTGGTAATTTAGGTATGTGGTAATTTAGGCATATGATAATTTAGGTATGTGGTAATTTAGGTACCTTGCAATTTAGGTATTTGGTAATTCAGGTATTTGGTAATTTAGGTACCTGATAACTTAGGTATTTGGTATTTAGGTACCTGATAATTTAGGTACTTGGTAATTTAGATATTTGGTAATTTAAGTATCTAATAGTAGGACTAATTCTATTACTGTGATATATGAACTTTTTACTTGAAATTAATAATTACACATAGATACACTCATAATAACTCATGGAAATAAAGTCTTCGATATAAGTGAAACACTTGGAATTACAAATAAATACATTCTAAGTTACATCGTGCTTGGTTTCCTTTCAATCAAGAAAAAGTCAAATATATTAGCAAATATTTCATAAGAAAGAAGTAAAAAATAAACAAGTTTCATTTTTGCATCAAGATTGTCCCACTAATACATATGTTACTATTCGTTTAAGAATGAGTTCGAAAGTTTTGTTCGTTCTTCTACGTTCAGCAAACTTATATCAACGTAACTACACGATATAAGTGAAAGACCAGAAAGATTAGGGTTGAGACTCCTGTGAAAACGTTAGATGCACAGGAATCCGTTCGGTAAACTTTAATCAATGTAATAACTACACGGTATAAGTGAAAGACCAAAAAGATTCGTTATAAGACCCTTATGAAAGCGTTAGCTTGGTGCGCAACACGTAAAAAAGTTTACAAATTAACAGTGTTTTAACGCAGCTGTTACCGAGAAAAGTCCAATTACACGATTCCAACTGTACGCAGTATCGCGGACTAACGCGAAACCTCCTCGTAAATCTTCGGCTAATGGAGAAAAATGATGGGAACGCGGAAAGTTAATCTGTGGCGGTGGTGGTGGCCGCTAGCTGGTCATTAGTATCGCAGCAAACACGCGGGAAAGTCGTAAAGAGGCTCCCAGAAAATAGGTACCACGAAGGACAAACGTGGTCATTATCCCTCCATGAGGAAAAACCAGATAAAGGGTTCTAACCCTTCGTGTAACTTAATTTTCCAACCGATTTTCCGTAAATACACGGGGGAGCTATAAGTCTCTCAAGGTGCGCTGAAGTTGAAGTAAACGATAATCGATGAATATTCAGGTTACGGGCGAATAATGTGCAAAAGCGGACATCACGTGATTTCTTATGGAAAAATGAGGAGAAAATGTGCGGTACAGTTTTTTGATCTTCGAGTTGGTTTTCGAGGAAGTCGTGTTTGAAGATGAGTTATGGTCTGCTGTTGCGATACGCTCGGTTGAGTGACGTATATTCGTATTTACGTATTTGGGAATTTGAGAATTTAGGAGTCACAGATTCTTTACTCTTTTAGTTTCTAAATTTCTACACTTCAAACTTTCTAAATTTTTGGGTGTTAAATTATTAAATTTTTAAATTATCGAATATTTAAATTTCTAGAGTCCGAAGTATTTAAGTTTTCAAGTGACAAGTTATCAAATTTTTAAATGATTGAACATCTGAATTTCTATATTTGTCAATTCCTATATTCCTAAGTTTTATTATTTCAAATTGTCAAAAATTTTAATTTTTAAATGTTCATATTTGAAGTCATATTGAAATCTCTATGTTTCTAAATGACTATGTACCTAAATTACCAGGTACCCAAATTTTATGTCGACTTCTATATATTTGTAGAAAATTTATATAAAAATTTATCTACTATCGTGTATATTATTATCTTAATATTTCTTACTGATGTCCCAAAAGAAAATCAAGAAAAAACGTTGAAGGGGTACTTAAGTATATTTATTTGTTCATTTTTCACGTACTCTGAGCCATTCTTGTTCCCCTCGAATATTTCTGTAATAGGTGAACACCATCATAAAGATTATGGTAGATATCAAACTCGGCCACGCCACTTTCCGACACACAGAATGACGTTTTAATTTCAGATAAAAGTAAAACTCGACGTGACGATAAACTGTTAGGTATCGTTTGTAGCAGGTAATTGAAACGCCAGCTTTCTTAATATCGCGTAGTTGAATTTTAATAGATTGATTTCAACAAATTTCCGATTTTTTTGACTTCGCAATTTGTAAATCCATGAACATGTTTACAAGATTTGAGACTTGAAATTTTTTAATTTTACAAAATTTCCAAATCTCTTAATCTTTAAATTCCTAAATATCTAAATTCTTATTTTTCCATTTTTATAAAAGTCTCAAATTCTCAAATTTCTGTATCCTTAGAATTTTTGAATTCTCAAATTTCTGTTTCTCTAAATCCCTAAATTTTCCAAATTTTCAAATCGCTACATCGCTGAATTCCAAATTCTTCAATTTCCAGATATCTTAATTTCTCCAAATTTCAAACTTCTAATATTCAAAAATTTTCAAATTGCCAAGTAACCAAATCTCTAAATCCCTAAATTCCCTAGTATCCACATTCTCAAAATGTCCATTTCTCTAAAACTTCCAAATTCTCAAATTTCCATATTTCTATAATTTCTGAATTCTCAAGTTTCCATTTCTCTCAAATCCCCAAATTTTCCAGTTTCTTAATTTCTAAATCTTCAATTCTTCAAATTCACAAATTCTAATTTTCAAATTTTCTATAACCCAAAGCTTCCGAGTCTTCAACCAAATCTCAAAATTTCCAATTCTTCAAGTTCCTCAAATCCTCACGTTCCAAATTTCAAAAATATCTTAACTTCCAACTCTTCAGATTCTCATTCATAACAAATACTTCACTGCAAATATGAAGTCATATACACTACCGTCCATAAGTATCCGGACACAAGCGAAATATGCATTCGCGTTGCATGAAAATTACTCAAGTATCTGCAACAGTAACTAAAATCAATTTTTTTTCTGCAAAGGTCAGAATACTGAAACGCTTTCCGATTGATAATTCTCGTTTAGAACTCATATCTCGATGGAAAAGAAGCTACAGACGAACTAAACCGAAACTGTCGAGTGCGTAGCGTTACTTCCATTCTTATCTCCATTGAGGGAACCTAAACATCTACCAACAGTTTACAAACACTTGAAACATATCGAAGAACCCTCTGAATACGTTCTGCACCATAGAAATGAAACATAGTAGAAATTAAAATTTTTTTTGGAATCGAAAGCGTTTCATTAGATTCACAAATTTGGACTTTGTACCTCTGGACATGAATTTTACTTTCACACTTTCATTGTATAATTTGTACTTAAAAATTAATTCTATTACGTTATGACACCTCCAAAAAGATAATAATAATTATTACAAATGATATGATAACCCTAAATACCTTTCGTACAAAGTTTAACTATGTTTTATGTAACGAAACCAAGTGTCCGGATACTTATGGACGGTAGTGTACATGATGACTCCGTAAAAAATTCTTGATAAATACTACACTTCTAAACCTTTTTGCGAATCGTGTTGGATTTAATCTCAGCAGCGATAGAGAATCCTCGGTGCAGTGTTTCGCGATTCAGAAATAAATAAAACAAAAATGTCATAACGTACCGACTGTGTAATAGTTTATATGGAAAGTTATCTCTAGTTGAAAATATCGAAAAACAATAAAATAACACCGTTAAATTCAACTCCAGAATCTTTTTTTTTTTTTATAAAAAAAATCGTTGTTTTTTACATAGTGCAAATGTCATAACTCCATAAATATTAAAATATTGAAAGATGATACTCTCTTAGTCAAAAAAATTCTATACCACTCAGATTTTTATTTTTTGTTTTAAATCGTCACAATGTTATTTTACATAGTAGATTTGTGGCTTAGTATATTTCATAAGAAATCCAGTATGTACTAAAATGATCTGTTCCAGTTATCATAAAATGTGCCTATAGAACCTAATCAGCATTAATGATAACATCCCATGTTCCAAAGCTGCTGAAATGGTGTACATAGAGTTTACGAGCGGTCAGTCTGGTGGAAGGTAGCCAGACGGATCAATATCACATTACTATAAATAATTAATAGGCAGATACGTTCCTGTGCATACTACGTGCTGCCTAACTATTCTAATTTTCTTTATTGTTTATATATCGATGCGGTATCGATTAAAGTGATCTGCTATCTGTTTAAAACGAAAGTGTACGAGTATATGAAAGCCTCGTATTGAAATCTGATAATTGCACATTTATTCATATCTTTACTTTATGATGTAATGTAATTATTGAGATTATGTTTATTTGATTGGAAACTTAATTTTTTGTATTGATTTTTATTTTATATTATAACTTTATCTTTTTCATATTGATGATGAATTAGGGTCGCTATTAACTATTGTCAATTTCCTAATTACTAAAATTTTAAGTGTTAAAATTTATGAATATCCAAGTTGTCAAAACTTCAACTTGTTTAGTAAGTAAGTTACTAAATCTTCAGGTCTTCAAGTTTTCGAATTCTGAAATTTTCAAATAGCAAATTTTCAAAATTGTTATTATTGAGTCTTTAAAGTAATTATGTATCGTTATGTCCCCAAGTTTCAAACATACTAAGTCTCTAAATTTGTATGTCTTCAAATACTGGAATTTCTAAATATCTAAATCTCCAAACTTTCAAATTGCTAAATTACCAAATTCCAAAATTTCCAAGTCCCTAAATCTGTAGTTTCAAAAATTTTCGAATTGTCTTTCTATTCAATCTCTAAATTTCCTAATTACATAACTATTCAATCCTCAAATTTCCAAATTATCAGATTTCCAAATGTTTAAATTCGAAATTTTTAATTTTCTAAATACCCTATCATCAAATTTTCTACTTACACATCCTCAAATATTCGATTTGAAATTTTTTTATTTTTAATTGAATAAATCTTCGTTATTCGAAGTTTTCAAATTCTTTAACTTTCAGATCCCCAAATTAACAACTCCCTTAGTCCAACACCCCCCAAAATACTTTCTTTAATGATCCTAATTAACAAGGCAATAAAAAAGTGAAGTATTCTAAATTTCATACCTATGATGTATGTATCATCGTATAAAAATATCCCTTTTTTGTTTATAACACTATAAGGCTACTGTAATCAGCATTTGAAATAAATAATACGTAGAATTTTGAATGGATAAACTGTGGAATTTCTGATCAACGCATATTAGATTCCATACAATACTACCAATAATACCTTCCCAATTCACACGATAATTACTGTGTTAGACACCAACAACCACAAACTATGTGGCAATAACGTGGAATCGATCGCGCTGTGTGAAATTCATGGCCGCTAAGAATAATCTTCCGTTTAGAACGATCATTCAGTGAAGAACGGTACGAATTGTATGATACACCTTTTAGTCATTTTATACTTGATTTTGAAATAACATGATATATAAAACAAAATCAATTCTATTTTTGCTGCATGTATTTCGATTTGAGACGAATTAAATGGTTTCCATTTTTAACACTTCTGTCTGAATTTATTTTATTAAAAGATTTAAATTTAATTGTTCATTATGTTCAGTTGGTTTATTTTATTCAGTTTGTTCATTTTGTTCGTTTTGTCCATTATGTTCGTTTTGTTCATTTTGTCCATTATGTTCATTTTGTTCATTTTGTTCATTTTGTCCATTATGTTCATTTTGTTCATTTTGTTCATTTTGTTCATTATGCTTGTTCTTTCGAAATGCGACTAATCCTGAAATTTATGATTTTGTAAGAACTCTTCGAAACTTAATAAAAGTTTCCCTGTTTGAATCCATTTGGGACTTGACCCATGATTCTTTAATTTATTCAGTTTCAAAGTATTCGACTCCATCGTTCTACTTTACAATTTTAATTAATTCGTTAATTAGTATTCATCATCTTAATATTTTTAATCAAGTTAGTTCTACTTGCTCTATTTTCAAAGTTATTGTAAACTTGGTGTTTTTGCACCTCACTGACTACATAAACATAACACAACTTCTGTTGCCGGATAAATGACCAGTTTCCCGGTAAAAATTGCATCTTTATACATGATGAAGCACCGTGCCATAAGGCCACAAGTGTCACCAAGCTTTTGACTGATCAGCATGTACGAACTTTACTCTGACCAGGTAATAACCCTAACATAAACTCCATTGAAAACTTATGAGCTGTAGCGACGAAAATCGATACTCGCAAAACAGAGACCGGTTAAGGTTTAGAAAATAAATACAGAAATCTAGAGCTTCAGAAAAGGTCTACGTATTTGAGAATACATTCTGAATATAACATATGTCATAACATGCGCGGAATCATTGTGAAATTACCAACGACATACATGCGGTAGGGATGGGTTCGATGGGTAGTGATGGGTTTAAACGCGGTAGTGATGGGTTCGAGTGTGACTGTGATCGTGAATACTGTAGATTGCAAACAAAACATAGAGAAACACACAGAAACTTTTCAGTCTATCTATACAATCTAGATTAGAATTAAAAAATTTTATAGCTCCATTGAAAATAAACTTCAACATATTCAGCTAAATTTACGCAACAATCACATTCATTATCGAAAGTGAACAAATTTCACTTCTGTTAGGTTTTATAAAGCGTATTACAGCGGGGGGATTAAACCTCGGTACAGGTTTCTAGCGATTGTTTAACAGTTTTTCGTTCCTTCATTTGTTGTTTCAAATCAATTCACCCATAGCAGCAATATCCGAGGAGTCATTACATTCTAGCGAGTACTTTTTTATTGTTAGTCACATCTGAACCCTTAACCTTAGCAGTAGTCTTTTGTTCACATTTTTCTATTCATGTCGAAGTTGCTTGGTTTTACTAATTGCTACTGTCTCTTTGAAACCCCAGATCCACTTCATAAGTCACATTTCCATCCCCACCCCAATTTTAACTAAATCAATAGAAAATCAGAAATACACATAACTAGTGTTTCCTTAATTTTCAGTGGATTAGCAAGTTTTCATTAATAACACCTATAACTCAATGGAAATAATAAAATGAAGATTCATTACAATTTCAAACACCCTCATAACACAGAGTAGTCCGTTCATTAGTATTCATCTCATTTGTCAAAAGCAGGTCAGATGGTAATCGTTGTTCAAAAATTTTCTTCATTAATTTTCTTCGCAATAAACTTCATTTATCATCTCGAACTTCTTGTCGAGTTCCATTCGAGTCGCGTGTTTCTACAGCCAATCAAACACGCACGCATAAAAAGCGAACAGCTTGTAATCCGTCGTAGGAAGAACCGAGCTACGTCGTTCGTGGCCGGCAAACGAGGCGAAATAACGAAAAGAGCGACTCCGTGGTGGTTCGATATACACAAGGGACACGTAGACCGGAACCATGTTTCCGATCTCGTTGGCCATTCCTACGAAGTCGGAATTGCTTGGAGTACGTCGTCACGCATCCGGGACTGCGGACGCCAAGCGTCGGGTGTGGGAGGACAATAAAACTGCACCTAAACAACGGATGTGAGAGTCCTCTTGATAAAAGGACAAAGAGCAATGCACGAAGCAGGTCAAAGCTGCTTCGTTTAAAAATGTCAGGTGGCCAAATTTTCAAACTTCCTTTCATATCGAAAAATTTAGCTTCTAGGTTGATATACTTTTATTTTACCAGATTCTCTCTAGGTTCCAAATTTGCGTATCTTCGAATTTTGACGTTTTCAAGTTTGCAAATTTTCTGATTTCAAAATGTAATGTTTTCTGGGATTCTAGGTAATTAGGTTGTCTTTTCTTGGTCTTGAATCCCTAGGTTTTCATATGTGGTTCTCCAAGTTTCTGGATCCACAAGTCATAAATTGCTGTGTACGTATCCCAACTTCAAAGTATAATTCTAAGCTGGAATATGTTTCTCGAAATTAGTTGTTTAAATTTCTAGACACATAAACTTCCAGATCATCAAACTTTTGGACTCCTAAATACTTAGATATACGTATTCTACGTATTGGAATTTAACATCGAAAGTTTCCAAGTATCTCCAAATGCCCCCAAATTGCAAGGCTCTCATCTGTGCCTTCCAATTGTACGTTCCCAAATACCTATGTTCACAAATTCCAAAGATCCCAAATAACTATGTCCTCAAGTTGGCAAGTTTGTTAATGTCTCAGAATTGCTAGGTTTCCATGTATTTACATACGTCCCCAGATTGCTAGATCCCCAAGTACGCATGTTTCCAAATCCCAAGTTTCCCAAATTCCTACGTCCTTAAATTGTTCCAAATACCTATATCACCAAATCGCAAAGCTTCCAGATATCTACGTCCCCAAATCTCATAGCTCTCAAATTAACCTATGTCCCCAAATTGCTATGTTCCTAGACACTAATATTTTCCAAGTTACTAGGTTCCTAAATTTCCAGGTCCCAAATTAATCATCAAATCCTTTATACCAAAATATCAGCGTCCCCAAATACCCTGACCTCCATTTCCAGATTTCCAATATCTCCTATTTTCTTTTTCCTAAACCCCTGATTACAACACGGATTCCCAATTGTCTGAACTCTGCAGCGTCATATTCCAAAATGTCTAAAGCGCTTAATCCTTAGCTATCCATATGATTCCTACGTCCCCAAACACCAAACGTCCTCAACTTCCAAAGTCCCTAAATCCCCCGATCCCAAATGCAGAACTGCAGACGCCAGTCGGCGGAAGTAGAAGAACAATAAAACTGCAGCTGAACAGCGAAGAGCATACGAGAGAATTCTCTCGATAGGACAAAGAGAAAAAGACCGATGTCGACCGGAGCAGATCGAAGTTGCATCGTTACGGAGAAAGGTTAGGTCAGGTGGTCACATATACAGCAACCAGGGATAGTAATAGTTGTCGTTGTCTTCGGAAACAACCTTGGCGATGATAACTGTATAGTAAGGATTGTCCCTGGAGCACTGTGGTAGGTCTTCGAACGATAATAACTGCGATCACAGGTGTTTCTGATAATAATATGAACCGCGTCCATTTTAGCCGCCCGACGATCGTGGCAATAGCGATAACGTTAAGATTAAATCCTGATGGCATCGATGGTCGAGTTAAACTCGTAATCCCGCTTGTAACGTCACCGATGTTACCCGTTCGAGCACTACCCTCGACCAGCTAGCTAATATAGTTACAGCTAACAATAACTGCCACGATAGTTCGATAATGATGTCGTTAGCGGGAGAGCAAGCTGTAGCGGTAACGTCACCGACATTAGTCTTATTGTAAGCTCGGATAGCGATATCCTAGCTGCTGTAATGTTGGGGTAATTCTGGGCGAGTACACTCGCGTGCAATGTTGGCTTCCTTCAGATAAGTGCGCTGTGGGCACTTGACAATTTTTATAGTCGTCAAAGGTTCATTTTGGGAGATTTGTACACTTTTTTAATTTTTTAATTTAAAAATTTTTGTGTTTTTATGTTTTCGAGATTACGAATTGCCAAATTTTAGATACTCAGGTTTACAAATTATTTGAATTTATATTCCCACATTTTCTACCATTAAATTTATTAACTTCCATATTTCTAAATTTACAATATTTCCTAGTGTCTAGAAGTCGACATTATAAAATATTTTACATTTCAAGGTTTTCAGATTATTACTCTTAATATTTCAATTGACAAATTTTCTTCATAAATCCCTTAAATACCTGTCCCTAAACATTCTCCAATTCCTATTCTGCTGTATTTCTAAATTTTCAAGTGAAATGTCTCTGAATTTCTAGATCCTTGAATTTTTAGAAGTATGTCCTTAGGTCTTCTGATCTCAATGTCCACAAATTGCAAGGTAGGCAGATACCTATTAGCCTAAGTTCCTAGGCTTTTAAATTCCTTGATCTTCATATTCCTATGTTTCCTTTATGAAATCTTAAATCATTAGATACTCACATTCTTAGATTCCTAAATCCCTACTTAGCTATATCCCGAGGTCTCCAAATCTCAATGTTTCTAAATACAAAAGCCTCAACTACCAAAATTACGGAATCATAGAGTTTCCAAGTTCCACAGTCGCCAGAGCTTAACGTTTCCAAATTCCAAAGTACCAAAGGCTCAAATTTCCAATGTCCCTAAATCCCAAAGTCCCCAAATCGTTTAGTCCCCAATTTCGAAAGCTCCGAAATCTCAAACTCTCCAAATCCCAAAGTCCCCAAATTCTAAGGTTCCTAAGTTCCAAAATTCCCAAATCCCAAAGTCCCAAAATTCTAAAGTTTCCAAGTTCCAAAGGTCCCAAATCTCAAAACTCCCCAACTCCCAAACTCCCTAAATTCTAAGGTTCCTATGTTCCAAAATTCCCAAATCCCGAATTCTCCAAATCTCAAAATCCCCAAATTCTAAAGTCCCCATATCCCAATATCCCCAACATTCAATACCTCCATTCCTACATTCCCCAATCCCAAAATCCCCAAATTTCCAGATTGTTCTACGAATTTCCTCGCTCATCAAATCCCTAGATTCCCATATTGAGATAGCGAATCCCCAAATTCACCTAACCTAACCTTTCCCACTTTCCTACATCTCAAAATTCATAACCAATTCCCAAATATCCACATCCCACAAAATCCACAAAAATTGACCTACCGTATCCCCCTCCGCGTTTGCCATTTTCCCTAGAAGAGCTGTATATGCCCTTGACTGTACCCGGTACGATACCGGCGGGTTGCGAAACCGAGACGTCAGTGGAAGTACCGCATCTGGTGTTGGTGAAAAGAGAACGGGTGGGGATTTTGCCGTGAAACGTGCTCGAGTTGTCAACTAGCCTGTAGAAAGGGGGACGTTTCAAGCGATCTGGTTTGAATAAGTAGTTACCGGCCTAATAGTAGTGCTGGACCATGACGGCCGCTGAATACGAAATTTTCTGGTTGCCACGGAACCAGCAGATTGGCCAGGAAAAGGAAGAACAGACCCTGCGGGAGAACGAAATGGTAAGCATTTCGAGTTGGATTCGTGGCATCACACGGCCATAAACACCTCAGATCTTTTACCCTCTTTTTCTGCTTTATCTCGTATGCAGCCGCAGGGTGTAAAACGTTTTCATCCCTTGACCGGTCGTCGCACTTTTGAACTGCCATCTTTTTGCTATCCGTGTGCAATTGGATGACTTACGTTTATGTGTGCTGGTGTAGTAACGTATGGTCTTCTTGAGAGGTTATGCTGGTACAGTTGACGAGTTCGTATGTGTGTCTGACGGGTTCATGTAGGTACATTTGATGCATTTATGTGTATATAGTTAACGAGTTCATGTAGATACATTTGATGCATTTATGTGTATATAGTTAACGAGTTCATGTAGGTGCTGTTGACGGTTGCTTGTATAAATATGTGACAGGTCCATGTATGTATGCATATATCATGTATGTATGAGTTTATACACACGTAGGTCATGGGTTTATGTATGTAGCGTTAACTGCTTCATGTGTAGTGAATATTAACTTAGTTGATATCAGATTATGGTATAATGAATGATAGTTATGTTATCATATGAAAGATAGTTAATGTTAGGTCTGAAGGAATAATGAATGTTTGAAGTACATATGTATTGTGGCTTACTCATAAAAATCTGTAATTATACTCGTAAAGAAACACTCCAATAAGAAACCAGTCTTTGAAACATTATATAAAGTACTTACAACTGCAACGTTTTAACATTTTGCCTCAAATATCATTTTTAATAAAATAAAATAATTGAGAACATGATCCCTAGTAACGAGGACATGGTGCAGTCGTTACATTTACCAGACGCAGCATTATCTTTCTGGAGTACAATCTTTTTTTCTATTTAATCGATTCTTTCGACTGTCAAATGAAATGTCCTACCGGCAGAATTTTCAGGACCGATGATGTAACAGTTCCGAACGGGGATTTTATTCGTTCGATTTATCCAGCTTCCTGATTCGATAACAAAAGCCACGGTATAAAACGTGACTTGCGTGTAACCAGTATCGGAACAGTTATCCTTCCTAAAAACCGTCGACCGATCCGCACGTGAAAATCGCATGGTCTGCACTTTCAACGGCCGAAAACGACGACCAGCGAATAATCGATTCCGTTCGGCATTAACCAACAATGGGTTTCATTGAAAACTCGATAATGACGACTTCTTCTGCTCCGGCGATCAAGCAGCTACCAGGAGGGTTTAAGAAGGCGCTGGATAAGATCAGCCGGCTTTAATCTGGTTCCAACAGCTTCCTGGAGATCGCATGGGGATGAAAGCGACTTGCCAGACTTTTTGTGATTGGGAAAACGTTAATAAGATCGCACGCCGTGAAAACGGATTAATTTGAAAGGAAAATTTATTGGCCCTTTCGGTGTTGAGAAAATTCGCGAATTCCCATCGCTCTGTTAATTAAAAAAGCAAACGAAGGGAGGGTAAAGTGCAGATTAAGAAGGGCGATACCTTGTGTCGTTTATTGAAACGGATAAATTACGGCTCGCTGATCTGAGTTTAATAAGGTTTGATAATTAATATGTACGGAAAGAATATTTTTAATTTCATCGCAATTTACTTTGAGTATAAGAAATATTACAGCCAGAAGATTAGACCTCGGTACACCTTTCTAACGATACAATATTTAACCCATTCGTTGGCATTATTATTTATTAAAATCACAAACATTATTACATTTTTACACATTATTGCAAATACACTTTTTTAAACTGTTTGAATCAAATAGATTATACACATGTGGCCATATGTACAATTACCCTGTGTTTGAAATACAGAAACGAGAGTGTAACGAAAAGCAATGAAGAGAAATAAACATGGCGTAAGTTAGCAGTTCTCAACCTTGTGCCCGCGGGCGCAAATATGCTCATGAAGCTATTTACATGCGTCCCTCGCAAATAATTGCATAAAGAAAAAATAATACAAAACCGGGAAATATTTATGTTATTCACCTGAGTTATTTTTTATTAGAACCGTAAACATTATTACATTTCTACACATTACTGCAGTTACGCTTATTCAAATATTAAGGGTTTACATTATTTACTATTTACATTATTTTACAAATGTTCTGGTAATTTTTCAGTGGGCTAGTTCAACTAGTGTAACTCCCGGAAGGTTGTAGCTGAGGTTCTAAACCTTTACTTTGCGAAAATGGGGTTTGAGGCTTCATTTTTGTATTATTAACGAAATACACGTGTCCAAACACGGTAGTGATGGCTTCGAGTGTGACCGTGATCGTGAATACTGTAGATTGCAAGTAAAATATAGTGAAGCACACAGAAACTTTTCAGTCTATCTATATAATGTAGATTAGAATTAAAATATTTTACAGCTCCATCGAAAATGAACTTCAACATATTCAGCTAAATTTACGCAACAATCACATTCATTATCGAAAGTGAACAAATTTCACTTCTGTTTGGTTTTAGAAAGCATATTACAGCGAGAGTATTAAACCTCGGTACAGGTTTCTAGCGATAGTTTAACAGTTTTTCGTTCCTTCATTTGCAGTTTCAAATCAATTCACCCGTAGCAGCAATACCCAAGGAGTCATTACATTCTAGCGAGTATTTTTTATTGTTAGTCACATCTAAACCCTTAATCTTAGCAGTAGTCTTTTGTTCGCAATTTTCTATTTATGTCGAGGTTGCTCGGTTTTACTAACTGCCCCTGTAACTTTGAAAAACCAGACCCACTTCATACGTCACATTTCCATTAACTCTAGTCTAAAGTCAAATTTGTTATATACAGTCCACTTATGTTCACTTATTGTAAATTTTAATGGTTTGCGTTGCTTAATCGTTACTTCTGTCGTTGCAACGTACATGTCTTTAGTCCATCGAATCTTAAACACATTTCTTCATTTTGTATATTTGGTTCGGCTTAGAAACGTTCATTTTGAAAGCAACATTGCGGAAAACATAATCATCCTAAAATAATTCGTAATGCATCAAAATTCAAGTTGCAACGTGATGCACTTTTAGATAATTACGGTATGCAAAATTTGTTGCAAAATTCGGCACGTAATGTAACTCGACATCTACATACATGTCGTAAAACTGTGTTAATAGGAGGCAGAATCTCTTCGACTACGGAACTGTATTTGAAATATTATTTCTCCCTCTAGACTGGTAGGTGATTCCTCCAAAATAATTTGCATTTCAAGTCAGAAACGTTGCTGGTAAATGTAGATTCAAGGCAATTGCACCATGCGGTTTATAGCCTGCAATCATGAATTTTATGCATGCTCATTACATTTCATTCTAGCTTCTATCTGTACTATATCACTCTTTATTACCCACAGTTATTGCCTATTACTTACAGCTATTTGTTTGCGAAGATTATAATCACCCTTTAATATAATGCAAACACGTCATGTTAATTAAACATTAATAAACAACTATCGGAAATATTTTATTATTATTACATTTATAACAGACGATCAAGATATCTCGTAAAGTGAATTAATGTGCAGAGATTGTATTACCTGGTATAAATAAAAGATAATGGCGGAGGATAATAATTTTCACACCCTACGAAAATTTGTTGAAAATGCAGCATGTAAAATATGAGATAAATATTGTAGGTTAGTGAGCTGCGTAGTACATTTCGTACTTTATTACGCAAATTATGTCTCGTTATTTTACAATATGAACGCGAGAGGCGTAAAGATTTCCGAGGAGAAATTTGTACGCTTAGAAAATTGTTGCCAGGGTGTTTTTGTTGATAAGAGAAAATTGATCAAAATTGGGTAAATCAAACTTTTATGTAAAATTGAGATAGGCGTAGGAAAATTATTCAGAAATTTGTCAATTTAAAACTTTCTAAATTTTTAAATTTTCAATCTCTCAAATGCTGAATTCGATAATACTGCAAAGCATAACCCATACTTCACTTTTTCCCTTAGACATGACCTGACCTTTTCATCCCGATACATTTAATAATTTGAAAGCTATAACGTTAATAACGTCATTATTTACAGAGGGTATTATGAAACGTATAGAACGGAAATCTTAAATTTTCTATTCCTTTAAAATCCCTTTTCTGATAATGGTTTTAAATCTGTGTCAAGTTCCCGGTAAATGTGTATCCACTATTCTCTTAAATATTTTCACAGCCATCAAGGAAGATTGCAGAGCCGAGCTATTGTCAAGGGAACGAAGAGGAACTGGAAAGAATATGAAATAAAATTCGAATTCCAGATATTATCGATATTCAATGGGTCGTACGTCAAATCCACCGATCAATAATTTGAATAAGAAATTAAAAGAATATCAAATATGTACAGGCAACAGTCTCGTTTCGATGGAATAAATTATAAGAAAGCTGCAATAAATTGTACAGATTCTGAAGTATGTACACTGGGAAACAAATCTGGTCTCGCTTGGAGAAAATTGGGGAAAATACGGCGGGGATTGAGGACGGTAAACATTTACAGAGAGGACGAAATAAATGATCAAATTTATTATTCTTCAAATTAACACGTTTACGGGATCAGAAATTTTCTAATTATTCAATTCATAAGTCCAGACATTTTCAATTTATTCGCTTAGTTTATAAATTTTTTAATTATTCAATTTAGAAATAAATATTCATTCATAAGAAAATTACCTCTTCTGATAATTTTAAATTTAAACCCTCAAAAAAATTCCTCAAAACCATCAAAAAAGAATTTTTCTTAATTTTCACAAATTTTTAATTTCCATAAAATTGTCACAAACATCGACTCGTTAAAAAAAAATATTTCCAAAATGTTTCAGCGTAATCAATTATTCAGCCAATAATCCCTGGCAATAAATCGTGCGGCGTATTAAAACGCTAGACAGTTTCAGCGTAAGCAGTGTCCCCAACAACAAATTATAATTAACATTCTCTCGGGTCTGTTCGTACCTGATACCGATCTCTAGTTACACTCGCGATCTTGATCCCCAAAACATTAAATTAGACGTTATCGTGGGTGCGAACACGAGGGTGGCATTATGCGATTGCGTTACTTGGCTGTAATAAGTGTTGCCTAACGCGGTGGCTAGGTAAATAGGTTCGAGCAGAGCCTATCAGAAGTTTCATTCTCGAAAATAAGGGATGGGGTTGCGGGAGAAATAGAGGGTGGAAACGAAAGGACGAGGTGTAACTCGGTTTAACGCAGCCAGGACGAAAACTGTGGCGCAACGCCCCGTCGTAATTTGTGAGAAGATAATAACCGTCGTCCATGGGCGTAGGTATCGGATTGCTTCTCTTTTTTATTCACACCATGTATTGCATTTAAAAAAGGCAATCTCCGAAATAATTTGCGTGGTATCGGTTAGTCGCTTTTTGCGAGGCGCGGAAATAATGTGGAAGAGTAAGTGGCATTTTAAAACGGAAAGGGAAACTGCGGAAAGGACGTTAACTCTGTTACTAATAATTTAGTTTGCAATTGCAAGGCTGGGAGTATCAGTTACTTGCTTCAGATCTAGATCTTTAGAAAGTTGAATGTGAATTGAAACTGAAACGAGTGGTCTGAAGTACATTTTGATGTGAACATTTAAGTGGACACATTCGCTGGTTAAATTAACCCCTTGGCTACTGTGGGCGCCTATAGGCGCTTAGAAATTTTGTGTTTGTATTACTGAGAGCACCTATAGGCGCCCACTTTTATACCAACAGAGTTTTTTCCTAGCGATTAAAAAGTTTTTATAAAAAAGAGTTATGACGGCGTGTTATAACATTTGTCATTTGTATTATCCTTTGTACATAAAGGAAGGATAAAAAACTGTATAGAAAGGCTTTAGCTTTGCTTTTTATAAATAAGAATATCTGACTTTTTATTAGAATAAATAAGACCATAATCACATTTCTCAGAAAAAATCACCGTAGCGAAAGGGTTAATATGAGTCATTATAGTCTTTAACAGTATACAATAGGAGGGACAATTATAAAGACTTGTATATATAATTATAAAAACTATTATTACTTACTTGTGTAATGTGGAGGCACAAAGTTAGAACCTTCGAGATTTGGAAATTTAGGAATTTGATGAACGATACTCTTTCCTTGTTTCGTCTATTACTATAAGAGTAATGAACCTAAACGAGTAAAATGAACATATTGAATCGCCATAAAAGGTCACTTTAGTTCATTGAAAAATCGGTGTGAAAGAGTAGCGTGTTACCCACGTAAATAGGAGATTGTATAAATAGCGCAGTTTAAAGCGTTCCTTTAGGCTCGACCACAGAATTTTTGCTGAAAAAGGCTGAACATTCGGTAGACATTCAAAGGCAGACGGTGAACATCAAAGGTTTTTTTAACTTTAACCCTCGCGTGATACGCGGACAAAGAGCAACCGGGCTGACTCTAAAGAGCCCTTTAAGAATGTCTCGCGGAAGAAGTACAGAACGTCGTCTTGCTCGTCGCTTTGTGGCGAGTATCAAATTGCAAGGGAACGAAGCCTCTTTTCTTCCTACGACGACACCGGAAGCTCCCCTTTCGAGAACCCTCTGTACGTTAATTACGTTAATAAGCTGGTTAACTGTAGCCATCCAGAAGCCACGTTACCGTTATAATAATGAGTACAAGTTCTACTCAACGGAGGATGGAAACGTGTTTCTGAGGGTCCAGAAGAGAAATGACTGTAGTCGATACAACAAATTTCTTCTGTTTTATACAACGAATTTCTGGGAGTGAATACAACAAATTTCTTGTGTGGGGTGTAATGAATTTCTTGCGAGTATAAATTTCTTGTGGTGGACGCAACAAAGTTCTTGCACTGAGTATAATAAATTTCTTGCACTGTGTACAACAAAAATAT
This sequence comes from Megachile rotundata, assembly GCF_050947335.1. Lineage (NCBI taxonomy): Eukaryota > Metazoa > Arthropoda > Insecta > Hymenoptera > Megachilidae > Megachile > Megachile rotundata. The sequence continues at coordinate 7,290,865 of NC_134989.1, forward strand.
TATTCCATTAATTAATTTCTAATTGTACAAATTTGGAACATTAATATTTCTAAATATATACATTTAAATATACAGTAAATTCAATATCCAAAATTTCTATATCAATTTCAAAGTCAACAAAATTTATAATTTTGCAGATTTTGCAAATTTTCCTTATAGACAGAAATTATTTTAATGATAAAATAAGAATCTCGAAAATGTTTATTATTCATTGTAATTTTGTCAAACTTCCTGAAAGGTATCCACAGATATTTTGATATAGTTCATGGAGATGATTCAAATTCACTGCAATGGCCGTATATCGCAGCTAATATTATAGGAAAAAAAACAATAATACCTCGTCGGATTCGTCTACCCTGTTTTCCCCAACTTTCCACCACTCTTGATTGATCGATACCTAATTGTTTTGTCAGCTCTACAGTTGAATGAACCGAATTTCCATCGTATACTGCTTGCAAATTGTTTGTTTCTGACTTGTGAGGTCATTCGGAGTGTGATTAATTTTGTTGAAGATCAAAATCGCCTGCTTTCAATCTTTCCAATCATTTTCAGGACGTATTTTTTTAACAAAAATAAATAAATACATTCTTTTTATTAACTGAGAACTTACAAACTATATATGTATGAAATTATATAAACTGACTAAGTGTTTCAATTTTAAAGTATGAATATCTTTCATTTAAATTTTAATTCCTTTCATGTAAAATTACCTTCATGTAAATTTTTCAAGTGTAAATTTAACAATTTGAACATATGTCAAATTTCCAATATTGTAAGTTTAACAATTTGAATATTTAGTAAATTTCCAATTGTAAGTTTGACAAATTGAACGTTTCTTAAATTTCGAAATGAAGGTTTAACAATTTGAACATCTGTTAAATTCCCAATTGTAAGTTTAACAATTTGAATACCTACAAATTTGTAAGTTTACAATCTATTTATTTAATCTCGTACTGTCCTCGTTCATACTTCTTTACTGCAAGAACCGTTCACATCGTTGCCCACGATCTCTTCGGTGGGCAACTCATCACTGATTTAACCTTCCTGATTTCATCCTCGCTGTTTTAACTTAACAAACAAATTACAATAAAATAGTCAACTAATAACTGGAAGTTTAAACTTCCGTGAATGGTCTTTATTAGCAATTTTACATTGCTTAAAGCACGAACGTCGTAACATATCGTCAGCAAGGATTTCTATCGAAAGAAAAGGGAAAGAGCAGCAAAGTAGGAAATTGAAAGGCAAAGTTCCTAAAGTATAGCGAGTTTAACCGCCGTTGCGAACTTCAGAATTTAAAAGTAGTAAATACTAAGTCTTGTAAGTAGCGCTCGAGCTTGCAATTTGATACGACTCGCAATCTGACAGCTAAACAGGTTATAGAGGTAACTTTTATAGTCGACCTGCTGAATAACAATCTTGAGATTTTATTATTGCGCCAGAATTATATTCTACCGTTTGTTGAAACTTTCCACGTATAACGAGAAAAGAAACTTTCTCGACGACGAAGACGCTGCAATTCTATGGTGTATTATCCAAGGGTGTGTCTGAATGGAAGATGAGCTGTGATTTCTCATAACAGAATACCTAACAAGTCGTATTATTTTTTCTACCTCAGTTGAATACAAATAGTACTGGTACTCCTCTTCGATGGTAGAACCAAAATTGATTTCAAATTTCGCATTTTATTACAAAAAATTTTATTGCTGAAGACATTAACGTTTCATGAAATAATAGAAAATAGGTATAAATGTTGCTGATAAAGGAATATTGCAATTTAATTATTTTAATTACGAATAAATGGACTGGGAAAATTTAGTATAATGACTATAATATATCATAGGAGACATATCGCCTCTATGTGCGTCGCAGCGTCAGCAAGAGTGGCGATTAAACGACGCATAGAGTCATTAGGATTCCCAAGTGAACATAAGTGGACTGTGTCTGATGAATTTGACTTCAGACTAGAGTTTATTTTACCATCTATTTGATGCCTCGATGTCTCTTCAAAGATTTTTAGGTTTCATAAAAGCTGGGAATGGTACAATTTTTGTGTCACTGATGAGGGACAACGATTTCTGATTTTCTGTTGGTTTAGCTAAAATTCGGGTGGAGATGAAAATGTGACGTATGAAGTCGGTCTGAATTTTCAAAGTTACAGGAGCAAGTAGTAAAACCAACAACCTCGACATGAATAGAAAATTGCAAACAAAAGACTACTGCTGAAGTTAAGGGTTTAGATGTGACTAACAATAAAAAAATACTCGCTAGAATACAATGACTCCTCGGGTATTGCAGCTGCGGGTGAATTGATTTGAAACAACAACTGAAGGAACGAAAAACTGTTAAACTATTGCTAGAAACCTGTACCGAGGTTTAATCCTCTCGCTGTAATATGCTTTCTAAAACCTAATAGAAATTTGTTCACTTTCGATAATGAATGTGATTGTTGCGTAAATTTAGCTGAATATGTTAAAGTTCATTTTCGATGGAGCTGTAAAATTTTTTAATTCTAATCTAGATTATATAGATAGACTGAAAAGTTTCTGTGTGTTTCTCTATGTTTTCTTTGCAATCTACGCTATTTACGATCACGGCCACACTCGAAGCCATCACTACCGCGTTTAGACATGTGTATTTCGTTAATAATTCAAGAATGAAACCTCAAACCCCATTTTCGCAAAGTAAAGGTTTAGAACCTCAGCTACAACCCCTTCGGGAGTTACACTAGTTAAACTGGCACACTGAAAAATTACCAGAATATTTGTAAAATAATGTAAATAGTTTGAATAAGTATAATTGCAATAGGTTTTAATAGATGATAATGTCGACATATGTCATAAGTATTATATTACTAGAAACTTGTACTGAGGTCTCCTCTCACTATGAAATCTATCGCTGCATTCTAAGACCCAACAAGCTTATTTGAATTTGGAAGAAATATTAATTGTTTTGCAAGGTCTTGTTTCGTGCAGAGTCGGCCTTGCAAGTAACGAGTTGTTTTACATCATAGTTTTTACTGATTGAACCTCCATACGTTCATCATCACCGCAGCATAAAAAATGTTAATAATTCTCATCGCGTCATTATTGGACACGATAAGATGTAATTAAACAAAACTTACTAAAGCACAAATCAATCAAGCGTCGTCATGAACGTGCTAGGAGCGACACTATAATCGCGTGTAAATCGCCTTTGTATAGCTGAGACACCTGTATGCGCACACACCTGTGCACACGCAGGTGCACCATTATATGTCGCCATTGAATCGTGGGCTCGATCGATAAGCCTGTAACGAGACATAACCTGAGTTATCAGGAGACTTTGGTCGTGCACCGTTAGTAATCGTTGATCCGAGAGAACCTGTACACAAGTACATAAGTGGTTAATCTATCAGATGAACCAGCCTTTGGTAATCTAACGCGGCGAAATTTTAGCACGGTGCTTCTCTCTGAATGGATATATAGAATTCAGTCGTAAAGTATACTTATGTCATCCCTTTATACTAGATACGTTTGTTCTCTTCATTCGTGTGGAATGGATGTTCTGAAATCTGGCTCTTGGTTGATTAATTTTTTAATACACTGTGTTTGGAATTTAGGTGGGTTTTAAATTGAAAATTTGGGTGTTTGGATATTTGGGAATTTGAGGGTTGGAGGATTTGAGAATTTGAGGGTTTGAGAATTTAAGGATTTCAGAATTTGGAGATGTAAGAATTGGGGGATTTGAGAGTTTGGAGATTTGAGAATTTGGGGATTTGAGAGTTTGGGGATTTAAGAATTGGGGGATTTGAGAGTTGGAGGATTTGAGAATTTGGGGATTTGAGAGTTTGGGGATTTGAGAATTTGGGGATTTGAGAGTTTGGAGATTTGAGAGTTTGGGGATTTGAGAGTTTGGGGATTTGAGAATTTGGGGATTTGAGAGTTTGGGGATTTGAGAGTTTGGGGATTTGAGAGTTTGGGGATTTGAGAGTTTGGGGATTTGAGAATTTGGGGATTTGAGAGTTTGGGGATTTAAGAATTTGGGGATTTGCGAAGTTGGGGATTTGAGAATTTGGGGATTTGAGAGTTTGGGAATTTGAGAGTTTAGAAATTTGAAGATTTGAAAATTTGAGAATTTGAGAATTTTAGATTTCTACTTGAGAAATCGGACACAAAGACTTAGAACTTAAAAAATTTGAAACTATAAAATTTGAGAAGTGGAGTTTAAATTTTGAAAATTTGAAAATTGGAGATATTTAGGAATTTTGTTAATTTTTAAACTTGTATACAATGCATATATTGTTCCAATATTTCAAATAGCGTCGATAGAACATCGACGAACGTGTTTAGTTCCGAAACTCTTGCATAGGTATGCAATTCCTAGATGGAGCACGATCCCCAACAATTCTCGGGACTATGAATTATATTATAACTCCTCTGCGTATAACAAGATTGTATTTCTGGATTATATCAGTTAGTTCTACCTTAACAGAATCGCAAATGAATGTAGTAGACATTTATACATCTTACAATTAGTTGCTAAACAGAATGTATGCAGAACATATATGTATGTACTTTTGTGTAGACATATGTGTATACATATGTGTTTATATTATGAGAACGTATACATATTATTTATGTAAGATATTTAATAATCTATTATTAATTATGCAAAATTTTTGGTTTTTGCACAATATAAGAAAAAAATAATGAGCACATACATATACATTGGTTGTTAAAAAACTTAACTTATAAAATATATATGGGCAAGTTGGAAAGAATTATATAACTATTCTATGTAAGAGACTGTATTGTAATATCTTTAATATTTTTATTATCTATAATACATATATCATGTATCTCACTAATTTTGTGAGAAAGATTGTTACAAACTGTCGAAACATTTCAACGAAACAAAAAAAACCATTGAATAATGCGCTAAATACGGTTTCTATCATTTTGCTGTTTACTCAGACAGATTAGCTGAATCCCTGTAAGCATAATTCTGTCAAGAGCTACATTTACACAAACGTCATGCCACGGAGTCGATTTGCACGGTCAATACCTCGAAATATCTATAGGTACCATTCGTAGTTACCTGTCAAATACATATATCACCCATGGAAATCGGATTAAAACTTCATTACCGCGGAAATGCTATCGCGATTTCTGATTGCGTGCTGTTTCCGATTGTAATTGCCGCCATAAAAAATCTGTTAACGAATAACCTAAACTGTTGGATCTCTTATTAACTGTATACAAGGCTTATCTATCAAAAATTGTTTTATATTATTCGTAAAATAACTTACTGACGTATACTATTCACAAAAATCGCATATGTGTTACGAATTATGATCATTAGGAACCTTTAGCTTTTAACCTCTTCAAGGATAACATGCACTTTTACTTTTTTTTTTAAATCTGGTAAGTGATGAATATACATCACATATGGTAATGTAAATATATTTGATAAATAGTTTGTAAATAATTTGTTTATTTGTTTATCTTCTTGTAAATTTACTATTTTTTATCTACTATTTTATAATTTTTATTATATAATTTTATCTACTCTTGATATTATTAGTAAAAACAGTAAAAATAATAAAAATGTTGGTAGTAAAAACAAAAAAATATAAGTGGTAAAAATAGAAGTATTAAAAATACTAACAATAAAAATGTACAAAATATTGAATATCTATTACAAAATCATTTCATAAAGAATTAAAATTAATCGTTCCACCCTAAAATAATCTTCTTGTCGTTTAATAGATTTCCTATTTCGTTCAAACTAAAATATCTTTCCGTTCTTAATTAATGAACTTCAACAGTTCTGTTGCATAAATGATCCTCAACTTCCTCAACATTAAATTATTTCCATTATACCGCGTAATTTCTTAGTTAACTATTGCCGTCGTAAATTAAATATTTTCTATTTATTTCGAGAGAAATGAAATCTTTTAAGTTTAGATGAAAATGTCGCGGTTCTCGGAACACTTTATTTTATCTCGAGTCGACGCAACGAGTTCAGAAGACCGCGGAAAGGAACAATTAAAACTTTCGGTTGAAATAGCATCATCGTCGACATCACTCAAGCAAACCAGATTCTTCGGACAACTGGCAAAGTTTTCTTTAGTCGATGCTACATAGTACACTTAAAACGAAACTTTCTGCGATAATTTTTAATATTTCTATTATTGCTGGACGATTATAAGCTCTATAGCTTCTTAATTAGATATTGATTATAGTTTCTGAAGCAAGAAATTTAAAGAAATTTTTAATCTCTAGAAAAAAAATAGTGCTTCATTATTTAAAAAGAAAAATTGAAAAATTTCTTTCGTTAAGGTAGAAGCATAATATTTTTTCAGTTTCTATGTAAATATTTGAGGACCTTCAAAATTCCATTATGGGAACAAGGGAGAATGTCTTCAGAAAATATAGCCTAATCTAATATAATCATTCCATCGTGGTAGAATAATTTAAAGTAGAAATTGAAGGTAGAACACTGTATATTCAACTACCTGTCTTATTATTCATTACATATAACCTGATTAATTTAACCATCCACGTTACCAGAAAAATTAGATTTCAAATAAAAAATTGTATCATTCACACCAAGTAAGATTTCTTCTTTTTCATTTTAAAATTGCTTATCTGTAAGAATTCAAAAATTTTTATTTTAACACTAGAACTACCAATCAGTCAAAATGACTGGTTTCAATATTCTCGTTTTATGTTACAAAATTTTATTGTCGTGATTTTATGGAAATGTCTGTTATATTTTTTTGAGATAAAAACTAGTTCTATATGTTACTTGGTGCTTCAGTATTTATTTATTTCCCTTTTCATTTTATCTTTTATTCTTCGATAAACCAGCATTTAATGTCGGTAGTTCTAGTGTTAAATCTCAGAAATCATTGGAAGATTAATTTTCCGGTAACAGAGTTGCGTAAGTTAAAAATAGATGAAATTGGCTGAAATATCATTCACGAAACTTTCACCGATAAGGTGAAACGAAATACAGCGTTGAAAGCGAAGAAAAAGGACGGGAAGCCTTAGAAAATTTACCGCGTAACGAGGCTTTGTGTCGATCCAATCGTTGCTTTCACCCGGCGCAATTTTTCACTGGCCACTGGCTCCGTCAGACTCGTCGAAAATGTAATCGTCTTTCCACGGCTGCTTAATTCGCCGGTCGGGATTCGCCTGCTGCATTGCAAAGAGAGCAAAAAAAGAGCAGAGTAACCCGAAACCTGTGAAATCGGACCGATCGGATTCCACATTCGCGCTCCGCGTGTATACACGCGGATTCCGGTGGCCATTTCGTGAGCCAGACCATCGCCATTTCCGGAATTCCGCATGACCTCCGTAAATTAATCCAACCGCGACCTTTTTTTCCTCTCACGACCCGTTTTTTTTTTTTCATCGATAGATTTTAACAAACCATCCCGTGATCTCCGCTTTCGCGGTCTAAATCCCCACCTACGATTTGTCGCAGTTAGATCGCGCCAAAAAACGACTGTCCACGTTCGAGTCCTTTCTAGCACCAATAGAGTGGTTTAGCTGTACCGAATTTACCACTGAAATGGAACTTGTTTCCTTTTTCTGACTGTCGATGCTGGTCGTTTGAAACTTCATATACTGGGTGCTCCCTAACGAATCCTATCTTCGTTTGTAAAGTGTTTGGTAGACTAATTGTTTCACTTCGCAATTTTATTTTAGGTTTGGTAGTAGGTACATGTGTACTAGGTGTTCTGTTACAAGTTTTATTCTAACTTCGTTTAGGAGTTTGTAAAGTGTTTTTCAGGCTATAACTGTTTGTTTCACTTCACAATTTTATTTTAGTTTTGTTAATAGGTACATATGTACTGGGTGTTGTGTTATAAGTTTTATCCTATCTTCCTTTATGAGTTTGTACAGTGTTTGTTAGGTTGTAACTGTTTGTCTCTTTTCGCAATTTTATTTCAGTTTTGCTAGTAGGTACACAGTAGTTATGAAACAATTAAAAATAAAATAAAATAGTATCTCTTGGGATTTATGATGAGTTTAACGTGAAGATTAAAGTGTTAATTGGTGCACAATTTGACTTAAGAAATAAAGTAGAGCATTTTGCTTTATTTATGTCAGAAAAGTGTTAATTGTAACATTTTATTTTATTTAGTTAAACAAAATGTTGACTGGAACATTTTATTTTATTTATATCAATAAAGTGTTGATTAGAACATTTTATTTTATTTATGTCAGTAAAGTGTTAATTGTAACATTTTATTTTATTTATGTCAATAAAGTGTTGATTAAAACATTTTATTTTATTTATGTCAATAAAGTGTTGATTAGAACATTTTATTTTATTTATGTCAGTAAAGTGTCAATTCTAACTTTTTATTTTATGTAGTTAAACAAAATGTTGACTGAAGCATTTTATTTTATTCAGGTAAATAAAGTGGTGATGCATCACATAATTTTATTATTAAAATGTATGAAATTATATTTAACGGATATTGATGTATATTTAATAATCATTAAAAGCGCGATGACCAATAATGGCAAGTGCTCGAAAGCGTTAATTCAGTCATAAGAGGATTACGTGAAAAATCGCTACTTCTTTTTATTATGTTAGTAATAACGGTCGCCGAAAGCCATCAATCGATCGCTAGCTTAAGCCCGAGGAAAGACAGATTTTCGCAGCATTACAGTAATATTATGAGATTACAGTTAATCAGACAAATATCCTAAAACGGATTAACATCTTGAATTTCATCTCGAATTTAATTTTATGGAATAACTGAAATAAAAACATTGGTACTCACATTTTAACCCATTTCCCATTGAACTGATAACTAGTTTATATACTTCTTTATATAATAAACAAATATACTAAATGAAATAATATTTAATAATATCGAAGTTCTAAGTTATTTTAAAAATAAAATGATTTATTTTGTTTTCAGTGGTCGAAGAAGATCCCGTCACACAAACTGACTCAACTCAACAAGACACCATTGAAACTCTACTCAATGACGATCCAGGTAGTGTACACAATAAAATACACAGAATATCTTAATATTTTTTAGCGAACGATAAGTTAGATTAGGCTAGTATTACGTCGGATAAAACATTTCAGAGGAAGATGAAGACGAGGAGGATGAATCCGAACCACGTTCTGTTGCGGTGGAATCGGATTTCAGTTTCCCTGACTTCGTTCACAGGTAAACACGATTGTGTAACGACAAATAAGTACTTCGTTCTCCATATTTAATCGTGCAAATTTTGTTTAAGATTTGCCAACGTGAAAGTTGTTAGAGCTTTGCTGATCTTGCTACGACAATTTGATAAGAACACTGATGAAGTAAACCATTACGTTAACAAGATGCTTCATCGAATTGCTTGGGATTGTAAGATGCCTGGAATGATGTTTCAAGCATCGATGTTCCGTGTTTTTCAGAGAATACTTGAGTCTAAGCATCCTGCTCATAAGGTAATTTTATGGAAGCTGTTTAATTCACTAATTTTGTTACATTGTTTTGCTTAAAATTTAAATAATTGTCTATATTGTTTAGATTTCAGTTAGTTTACTGTTTTTGTTAGACTGCTTTGCTTAAATTTCAATTAATTTGTTTTATTTAGATTTTAATTAATTTGCTGTTTTTTTAGGTCTCAACTTAATTTTCAAGGTTCTAATTTTTTAGATATGAAATATATTAATATATTGTACTATTGTTACTAAACAATTTTTAACACTAACAAATTCTAGTAACAGAATTGAGTTTACCTTAAATTTCTGAATGATTTTGATATTATTTTGACTGCATTTGAAGACAATTGTTATACGCTCAATTATAAACAATTGTTGAAAAACAAAGAATATAATAGTCAAGACAATAAAAAAAAATATAGCAAATAATAGCAATTCTAAATTTATAAAGTTACTTAGTTCATCATTACAAGTTTCAATTCGCACCACATTAGAAATAGTAGCTCTAATTATGTCACATTTCCTGCAACCACCCTTCGGACAAACATGATTGTATTTCCATGTAGAAATAATCTTAACTACATTGTGCGTCAAAGGGTTAATTTCATTATGAAACGAATGAAATTTCAGCCAACATCGTCATTTGAGTTCAACAGGTTAATTTCATAAGTAAGGTCACAACCCTCTATAATTTCCACATGTTTGCATCTCTGATTTTATTATCATACCTCGAAATTAATGTATTAGTGGTTGCAGATCGGGCATTCAATTTCGAGATGTAAACGTTTGACACAATTTCATGACATAAAATTGTTTCAAAATATCAGATCATGCAATTATTCAAAGAACGAATTTAACTACAGAATAATAAGACAAATGTTTGTCATTAAAAAAGAAACAATTAAAAAAATGTCAGTCTCTAAAAATGTCTCAACTACCAGTCTCCCAAAATATAATTTTTCTCTTTACAGAACAGTTTTATAAAACATTTCTGAGTCTACTTTAACGAGTGTCCCGTCATAAAAACCGAGTCCCTCCTTACAGGAACTTCAGAAGTTTGCGATCTTCATAATTCGCCGCTTTATCGAAGTCGCGCAGAAAAACCGGAAAGCGTACATGGAGCTGCTTTTTTGGAAGACCACTCGAGATGCGGCTGAAGTCGTTGACGGTTATAACGCAGAAACGGATAACAAGAAACCTCCACGAAGCTTCTGGACCGAGGCCCAAGAGGACGAGTTACGCACCCTCTTTATGGAACATCAGACTAACAACTATCCCCAGGGTACGTTGTTCTGATTTCCGCTCCGAGCGAATTCTATTGCATATCACGGTTTCTCCTTGGTTTTTTATGTCTGGATAACTAAACGTTTTAATCAACCAGTTTTGAAGTTACCTCAAAATTGTTTCAACCTCTTCATTTCTTATCTTGTGATTTGTCGGGTGCATTAGAGCTAACTAGCCACAGCTGTAATATTAGAATAGATGAAGAAGGTTTAAATGGTCAGTTTTGTATTTGATTATGCAGATCCTTGTAATCTATGTAATCTATGTAATCCTTGACTATGCAAATTGTAGTTGGACTTGAACAGCAAATTGAAATGTGTTCTAAATTCGAGTGAGATTCATCATAGGATTCTTGTAACGCGAAATTGCATTTTCCACATTTTTAGAAATCGAATTTCTACTGTCCTTGTTCGTCCACCAATACATTGTGAGACGAATAAGGAGCATATCAATTTTTCGCTATAGGTCCTAAACAATCCTCAGAATTCATATTTGAAATATTCGATTACTAATCTTAACCCTTAAGCTATGATTCCTTCGACAGTTGCGTCAGTCAGATCTAACTAATCTTCATTGCAATATTAAAATAAATAAAAAAAACTTGAAATGTCAGACTTATTTTGAGTTTAGCGATCTTCAGTTGTACAAACTGTAACAGATATTGACTTCAAAACTTAATTGTACAGCAAGCACAATTTATTTTTATGATATTTAAACTGTGATGTGCGTCACGAGTGTGCATTAGCATCATAAGTAGAAAGGTTAATCTTTCGATTCTTGATAAAAAATTATAAATACCTAGTAATGACTTTTTGTATCACTATTGCTTCAAATAACACGTTTCTTTATTTGTGACCCTATATTATTTAAAGTATGAAATTATAAATCAAAATGTACTTTCTTATAGTAACGAACGTTCAACTCCAACTATATGCACTTGCAAAGTGTATATATACTCTTAGCAAAAATGATGAGCTTATTCATCTTTGATTCATTTATTGTACTTCATTTTTAATCTAAAGTGAACTGCATTTCAGTGTGGTTGATGTTAATGAATTGTTAACTTTTCTGTGCAATAAAAATGTAATTTCTCCCCGTTTCGCTTTAAATTTCGTGCAAAATGTGCAGTAGGCTTTGTTCTGTGTTTTACACGTATACATATTCGTCATTGCAACATTCCTAATTTTAATTACACAGCTTGTACGAGGTTTTCGAAACTCAATTCCAAAGTTATGTAGTTAATATAAGAAAGTAAAATGAGAACTTAAATTTACATTAACTAAAATGCTTTTACATTTTGTTGATATAGATGTCGTCGATTGGATATTGGAAAACATTAATCAAGAACGAACACGACGTGGCATCATAAAAAAACTGAAAGAATTGTGTTTGATCGTCAATTCTAAGGTACGTAATAATTCATTTTTATTTTTGCATATGAGATATTGCTTGTAACGTTAATACGTGTTGTATAAAAATTTGAATATCAGATTATGGAATAATTATCTGAATTCATGTAATACTACGATTCTTTTAAATTCAGTAGATTAATCTTGAAAATTCATATCAACATTAGCGGAATGCAATAATTCAAACTTTACCCAATAATTAAAACTTTAATTTAACTAGAATGTTTTAAACCTTAATTTATGATTTATGTTAAAGAAATTCTATTTTATACATGTATTAAAGTTATAAAAATATTTGTAATTTTTATAATAATTATGAGGATGTACAGGTTGACTCACAACTAGTGTAGGTCCCTGAAATGGGAGTTGGCTGACGTATTTCTGAATAAGATTTCCTTTTGCAAACATGGGGCTTGAAGCTTCGTTTTTGAATTATTAGGAAAAACACGGACCAATAAGTCGACGCGTGGTAATTCTAGGCGTAGTAATTCCACGCGTGGTAATTCTACGCCACGCGTTGGAATTCAGTGCGTGGTAACTCCACACATGGTAATTCTATGCGTGGTAATTCGACGCCTGGTAATTCGATGCGTGGTAATTCGGCGCGTGGTAATTCGACGCGTGATAATTCTATTCCTGGTAAGTCGGCGCGTAGTAATTCGATACGTAGTAATTCCACGCGTGGTAATTCGACACGTAGTAATTCCAGGAGTGGTAATTCTACGCGTGGTAATTCGATGCGTGGTAAATCGGCACGTAGTAACTCGATACGTAGTAATTCCACGCGTGGTAATTCAACACGTAGTAATTCCAGGTGTGGTAATTCGACGCGTGGTAATTCGATGCGTGGTAATTCGGCGCGTGGTAATTCGACGCGTGGTAATTCGACACGTAGTAATTCCACGCGTGGTAATTCAACACGTAGTAACTCGACGCCTGGTTATTCGACGCGGGGTAGATCCATTCGTAGTAATTCCACTCGTGGTAATTCACCAATCCCAGCACAAGGATCACGCGCGCTATGATTGATCCGTGTTTTTCCTTAATAATTAAGAAACGAAGCTTCAAACCCCATTTTTACAAAAGGAAATCTTATTCGGCATCACGTCAATTGTCCCCCATTTCAGGGACCTACACTGGTTGTGAGACACCCTGTACATCTTTTATATCTAGATATCTATACATCGATATATCTATTATTCTTAAATATATGAATTCTTTGTAAAGAAACTGAGATATGAGAAATTTTATTTTTCTCCATATAAAAATTACAACTTAAATTCTAATCGTAGCTCTTAGCTCGATATCGTTTTCTAAAAATTATTCTTTAAAACATTTTTAGAAAACAATATCGATTACCAGGTCACACCACGTGGAGGTGGCTACGATAGTAACCCACCCTAACTCCAAATCCCTTCCACCCTCCAAATGCAACCTCATTTATCAGAAGGATAAATGAGTTCTGACTCTACATACAAGTTCTTTACCACAATCCAGTAAAGAACTTGTATTACACAAACACACACACGCATCCATTAACTTAATACTAATCGCATGGGATCCCACACACGCACGCTTAACTTATTCTAAACGCCGCACGGTACCTCTCACTCTAAAATTGCACTCAAATAATCTATGACGAATTCAAAAAGCAAAGGGAAATAAGAAAGTTAGAAGAACTTTCTACTAGAAGCTAAGAAAGTTAGAAGAACTTTCTACTAAAAGAAAAGAAAGTTAGAAGAACTTTCTACTAAAAGAAAAGAAAGTTAGAAGAACTTTCTGTCAAAAAAGGGGAACAGTATTTTTCGCCAAGTGAACCTTGCTTTCCATGGGTCAAAGGGTAGTCCACAGTGGCTTACGTGAACCACGACGGCAAAGATGAACCGAAGATACCTTTGGCAAGAACGAGTGATACACCCCAGTTGGCGGAGGGTTCCCATTTCCCCCAGCGCTTTCGCGTCTAACTACAGAGAGGATACCCAGACCGTGATGCCCCTTGGCAGAATGGCGGCGGGTCGGGGAGGCACATCAGAGTATGAGAGGTGCCAACCTCGATCCGCCCCGCCGGGCAAAGAATATCACTCGCGCTACACCGGCACTTGCAGCTCACCTCTGCCGCGTGTTCACAGCGCTATGAACCCCCAATGATCCACTTGGGCGCAGAACGATTGACAAAAAATAACGGGGTATACTACAAGCTAACGCGTACAAAGTTTGAGAATTGAGAAGATGAGTGCAATTTAGAATGAGGGGCACTTACAAGGGCCCACCCGCCCTGCCCACAAGCACACCTAACTTAGGACTAACGCACGCATAAAATTAGTTTAAAACTAACGCACGCATAAAATTAACTTCAAACTAGCGCACGCATCCCTCGATGATCTCCCGATGATCTCACGATAGATGTCTTCAATGATGACCTATTCATTACCTACAAAATAATTAGTCGTAACAATAAAAAGAGGAAACGGAGAAACAAATGCAATATTAGTAACATTATAATGTTTAGACATGCACAATTTATGCTAGCATACAAAATTCACATTAACATTTTCGGAATAAAGAACTCGAGTCGACTCAGTGGAAATACACCTGTAAAATATACAATATACTTGAGAAATATTCAATTACTTAATTAAAATGAGAACCTGAAACATACAAATACAATTAAGACACATGAATAAATCAATTTCCTACATAAAATTGAAACTTGAAACATACAAAAAGTAATTAGAACAAATATGAAACATACTACAATAGAAAAAGCCCTAAATGTGCCTTTTGTTCTAAAATTGCACTCGTATAATGTAAAAGTAAGTAAAGAAAAGAGTAAAAGAAGAAAGTTGGAAGAACTTTCTTTTGAGTTTAAAGCAACTGTTAATAAAAATGATAGGCTACTACTACAAACTAATATCTAACAAGTTAAAAAATTGTCGTCAAGATGAGTGCAAGTTAGAATAAAAGGCACAATTTGCGTAAGTTTTTCGTCACGATTTGTGACGAAAAACTTACGCCCGAGCCCACCCTTCCTCCCACAGCTCGGAATTAACTTAAAACTAATGCACTGAACATAACTTACCAAGAATTATATTCTGAAACAGATAAACATTTATTAAGACAGAAATTTGAGAAGAGAGAACATGTTAACTTACCAAAAAATAAGATCTGAAACATACAAAATTTTAATAACCAATAAAATTGTACGAGGAGAAGTGAAACAACCCTATCGAGAAACAAAAAATGCAATGAAAAATACGAATTTAAAATCAATCAACAATAAAACAATTTGTTCAAAATCTATTCCTGAAACAGAAAAAAATAATTAACATATAAAATTCAGGGAAATTAAAAACGCGAAGGGATGTAAAAATCTTGAAACTCGAAATTTATTCGCGAAGAGATACGAAAATTTTTAATTTCGTAATTTAATTGCGAAGGGATATAAAAATTTTTAATTTCGTAATTTAATCGCGAAGGGATACAAAAATCTCTAATCTCGAAATGTAATCGCGAAGGGATGCAAAAATTTCTAATTTCGTACTGTAATCGCGAAGGGATGCAAAGATCTCTAATTTCGAAATGTAATCGCGAAAGGATACAAAAATCTCTAATTTCGAAATGTAATCGCGAAGGGATGCAAAGATCTCTAATTTCGAAATGTAATTGGGAAGGGATGCAAAGATCTCTAATTTCAAAATGTAATCGCGAAGGGATGCAAAAGTCTGTAATCTCGAAATGTAATTGCAAAGGGATACAAAAATCTCTAATCTCAAAATTTAATCGCGAAGATATGCAAAAATTTTTAATCTCGAAATTTAATTGGGAGGGCATAAAAATCGCGGGTGGCTTTGCTCGTAAAAATTCGAGCAAAACGATACATTTTGTATCGTTCAAAAAAACACATGTAAAGTACAAAAAAATAATTAGCGAGCATAGTGACAAAATGACTCTCCATCCTAAGATGGACAGCCATTGATAGTTCCCCTCTTCTTTGGCAACTTTGCCGGGGCTCTTCGGCATATAGCCTCTTCTCTCTTCGGCATAGCCTCACGAAAATCACTCGCGAAATTTTACGGTAACTCGGACATTCTTATTTTTTAATTACATATACTCTCAATTTTACTATCAATCTCCATAAACGGATAACAGACAATTTTATAAAAATAAAATTGCACCACTATCCATTTATTTCGATCGATAACAAAATCGAAATTTTATGCAATATATAATAAATTAGTTTGGTAAGAATTATAATTACTCAAAATAAAAATACGAACAGCGATTCTTAAAACGTGCTGTCCGTAAAAGAATGTCCGAGCAGAATATTTTATTTCACTGCACTTCATTTCACTGTATACTTCATTTTTGCAGTCGGATCTAGAACCCGACTGCGACTTACAAACTAAAAGGCCTGGCCTGAACGAACAATCGAGTTCAAGAGATATTAAATATATTCATATTTAATTTTTCTCTTCTCGATTTTTCGTGAACCCCCAGATGCAAGCATCTCACGTGTGAGAGAGAAGGAAAGAGAAACGTGAAAGCTTGCTCTGGCCTTACCTACTTAAAACTAATTCATTCACACCAGAAGTAAGCTACCTGCCTGCCTATCGCTATATTTAAAAAATTGCAAAGTCCATTCTCACAAAAACACACTCCACGGTTCTCACATATACCACCCGGGTGCAAAAAAGCCTAATCCTAGGGAGTACGTCCCGGGACGTCTCCGACACCCGAGTTCAATACTACATTCACACTCTAAGTTCATACCTTTTTGCTGAAATCGATCGACAATCGACAGTGAACATTGAACATATTTCATTTCCGTACTCTTTCGAATATGTAATATGTACGTGCAGTAATTTTAACTACTCGTACAATTTTCTAACTTATTCAATTTATATAATTTTCAAATGACTCTACTTGTATTTTGTATGCATTTTCAAATGACTCGACTTGTATTTTGTATGCATTTTCAAATGACTCGACTTGCATTTTGTATGCATTTTCAAATTACTCGACTTGTAGTTTGTATGCATTTTCAAATAGAATTTTGCAATATTTAAAAAATAAATCTATAGCTTAATCGACACAAGGTCCACGACCTAACCACACACACACGTGTAACTTGTGTCGATAATTCACTGTCAATTTGTCGATCGCCAAAACATCTTAAAACTAAACCGTGTCCACCTGCCCTAACTCATGCGAGTAGCATCTAAGCACGCGCATGAGTAGAGAGCATAAAAATGAACACGGCCACATGTATTTTGACCTACCAGTTTTCTTCATGTGTGCTGAAAATCCTGAGCTAAAAAACATGATTAGAAACATGCTAATAAAGTGTCTTCCAGCAAAAATTGACTCTATCTTTAAAAAATGTTCAAAATGGAAAATGGAAGATCACTTTGCAAAAATCTAGGTATCGGTAGTTTCATTCTTAACAGATTTGTGATATCAAAGTAAATTTCTAAATGACTCAAACATTCGTAAATAACTTTGATATCGAAATCTGTTTCCCGCGATACTTTCTTGTACATTTATTTAAAACATTTTCACGCGTACGTAAAAATTGAAAGTGACTCTATAACTTTATAAAAATGACTCGGCAACTACTGTGAAATCGGAGAGTGATCCAACTTCTATGTACTAATTTTAATTTCATATTGAAAAGAAGTTAAAACGCGATGTACAAGAAAACCCTGACCTGAGCTAATAAATGAAATTAAACAGTTCGTACGAATTTTGCACGATCGTACAGTCGTGGTCACTATGCTCGCTCAAAAATATAAAATACAACCAGTTCCCGTGTCGCTTCGGACCATTCGTCCTACGACATGATGGGAACCGGAGGAATCGTAAAACATGCGACTCACCGATCGCTGACTTGCGCCACTGTGGTCGTTTTACCGGTAAGCATCTGTGACAGCACGTGTGAGAGGCATTGCATCTTAGAGATTGATTGGCTGCTTGTCTAATTGGCTGCTTGTCTGCTTGACTGCTTTCATCAGATTTGGATGTGGCGGTTTGGCAGCTACCCTTCTGTAATCATAAAAGAATCACAACGATTAATTAACTGTATTTATCGATTTGCATTTTGATAACATAAATGTTTTCTAACTTCTACTTGTGTAAACATGTAATAAACTTTTGATTTTGAAATGTATAAACACATAGAGGCATGCAGGAGTCGGTATAAATTTGCAAACGTTCGTGCCACAACGTGAAATATTATAAAATATTTGAAAATGTATGTTAAAACAATTGCGTGATTACTTTAGATAGCATTATAGAACGATTGCAAAAATATACCGGAACACGTAGGTAACTACACATTAAACACCAGTAACAGTTTGTCAAAACATTTAAATAATCAATATATAAAATACACTAAAACACTAGTAACCGTTTATAAAAACATTCAAATAATCATTCTATTAAGTATACTACAACACCAGTAATCGTTTGTCAAGACACTTAAATAACATAACCATAAAGTACACTAAAACACCAGTAACAATTTGTCAAAATATTTAAATAATAATTGCATAAAATACACTAAAGCACTAGTAACAGTATGCAAATGCACTTAAATAACCGTTGCATGAAGTACACTCAAACACCAGTAACAATTTGTCAAAATATTTCAATAATCATTGCATAAAGTACACTAAAGCACTAGTAACAGTATGCAAGTGCACTTAAATAACCGTTGCATAAAGTACACTCAAACACCAGTAACAATTTGTCAAAATATTTAAATAATCATTGCATAAAATACACTAAAGCACTAGTAACAGTATGCCAATACACTTAAATAATCATTGTGTAAAATACATTAAAGCACTAGTAACCGTTTGTTAAAACAATTAAATAACAGTTGCATAAAATACACTAAAGCACCAGTAACAGTATGTCAAAACATTTGAATAACCGTTGCATAAAGTGCACTAATACCCAACAACAATTTGCAAAAACACTTAAATAATCACTCCACAAAATATATTAAAACAGTAAAAAATTAATAAAACATTTAAATAACTGCACCATAAAACACACTAATAAATTCGTATACGCATGCACAGCCATTCAAAGAAACACACTAGTAAAGTCATTGACACTTGTAGAACCACACCATAAAATTTGTTAATATACCCCCATAATTAATAAAAAATATTTATTAAAGCACACTAAACACTTATTAAATCGCAGTAGGTAATACAGAGACAAGCACAATATCGGTAAAGTAAACCCTTGACTCGTACCGGTAAGTGTTGACAAGACGGGTCCGACCGCCTCGACTTCCAAAACACAACTGTGCTCGTGCGACCTCTTCAAGTGTAAAAGCGATTGGTAGTTTTCAGTAGCCAATTAAACATTATGTAATCGACCAATAGCGTGCAACCACTATGATTGGTGTTGTATAACTATTCTAACGTTAATTTTTTTATAATTTTATATTTCTCGATTGTTAATTAACAAATTTATTGTTGTAATTAAATAAATTTATTATTTTTTTTAACTTACTTTTGCAGATATGTTGCAAAATGATTTTTAATAAATAGTATATATTTTTATTGTAAAAAAGTTGTAAACATTTAACATATTGAATTTTATAATATAACAGAGATTTAGAACATTTTTTCATTTTTTAAAAGTATAAAACAGTAAAATAACGTGAATAATACATTTTGCCTACGGAAGACGAAAGAATATTTTTGCTGGCATTTTTAAATGTGCTCCTAATGTTTTTACTGTGACAAATATAAGTGGCAATTTCTCACATGAATGAAATCGAAGAAGGATTGGAAGTTACAGAGTCAGCGAAAAAAGTCGATTACGAAAAAAATATACTGGCTATATTTCGCAAAGATTATTTTCTCCGTGATTTATCGGTTCTACGAGACCAATATCCGTTAAACCCACGTATCTCTACAGTTCGTTTAAAAGAAGATATACATATACCGACTTTAAAGCTTCCTATTAAAGTTAATAAATGCTTTTCGATTTCACGGATCTTAATATAGGGCATTAAATTCACTATTAAAAGGATTTCTTGAAAACAGTTATTTCTCGAAATAAGTTTCGTAGAAATATTTCACGATGACTTGTGTCAAATGTATAATTTCATACTGAATTATGTCAAATATATAATTTCGTAGCGAATTACGTCAGATATATAATTTTATACGAAATTATGTCAAACATATAATTTCACGGAAATTTCTCCAATTTAATGTGAGGATTGTTAAAATAATGTGGATCAGATTTTCTAATTTCTAAGTTTTCAAATCTCTTCATTTTCTAGCTTTTAATTTTTTAAATTTTCAAATTCCACATTTTCCAAATTTTCTAGTCTCTCACTTTATAAATTTTCGAAAATTGATGTTTTTCAGTTTTCTAAATTTCCAAATCTCTGAATTCTGAAATTCCAAAATTTCATATTCTCAAATTTCGAAATTTCAAAATTTACATATTTCACAATTTTCCAATTCCGAAATTTCCAAATTACAAAATTTCCAAATTCCATAATTTCCAAATTCCGAAATTTCCAAATTCCACAATTTCCAAATTCCAAAATTTCCAAATTACAAAATTTCCAAATTCCACAATTTCCAAATTCCGCAATTTCCAAATTCCACAATTTCCAAATTCCAAAATTTCCAAATTCCACAATTTCCAAATTCCACAATTTCCAAATTCCACAATTTCCAAATTCCGTAATTTCCAAATTCCACAATTTCCAAATTCCAAAATTTCCAAATTCCACAATTTCCAAATTCCGCAATTTCCAAATTCCACAATTTCCAAATTCCACAATTTCCAAATTCCGAAATTTCCAAATTAGAAAATTTTCAAATTCCGATATTTACAAATTCCTAAATTTCCAAATACCGAAATTCCCCAATTCCCAAATACCCAAATACTCAAATTCCTAAATTCCCAAATCCCCTAATTCCCAAATCTCCGAATTTCCATATCACCAAATTACCAAATCCTCAAATCTCCATATCACCAAATTCGCAAATCCTTAACTCTCCATATCTCCAAATTCCTAAATCCCCATGTCACCAAATTCTCATCTTGCCAAATTCCCAAATCCCCAAATTTTTACATTTCCCCACTTCCAAATTCCAAATTCTGTAACACACACCTCTTCAAATTTCTAAATATTTGAACTGTCAAATCCTTACATCTTGAAATTTTCGAGTTCCATGTAAAAGAGGTTTCATTCATGCAAACTAGACATAATTCACAACATCTCTCGAGTATTAACCAAACTATAGAATATCTTCCTCCACATCATTATCCCTAGAGAAAGCACATATTTACTATTTCAGATATACATATAACCACCATTTAATCAAGATCTCAGTTGTCTATAGTAATTCAGCCAATAATAACCACTCTTAAACCAACAATATTGTATTGATATTGTTTGGTAAATAATACTTGAACTGTATTATAACTCAGAACAAATATTGATTTTTTTATATCTACAACAATATCATATAAATTATTCTCTGCAATTTATTATACTGAACTAACTCGGTCAACTATTTCCATCTGTATACAAAACGTACACCCGTTTACATCAAAATAATTGTGATACTTCGATGTACAAAACGCACAGGTGCAAAGTTTTCAACTAAAGTATTAAAGAGTTATTCGATTATCTTTCACCGGCGTTCCATCGTCGGAATCGTGACATGATCAATGATTTACGCGAAGGGTGGCCAAGCCCTGAAAATAAGTTTCTGGACTGGCGTCGCTGACGTGGTAAACATATGCAAAAAATGGAGCCAGAGAATTGCTGTAGGAACTGTAAATTCTCGAGAGACAATTTCTGCGAGAAGCTTTCTGTAGCCCCTTTTCTCTCTCAATCTCCACCGTTCGAGAAGGAAGTTCCTCTGTTCCTGCGTGGATCACGACTTCCGCTGCGCCAGCAAGAGTTCTTCTCCCTCTGCGATTTCTGCGTTCGCGGATGGATGTATCTTGAGATTTTCTCCTGTCAAGTGTTCCCTTCCGGCGCCTTGCCACGCTATGAAAAGCTATCGCTTTGTTTGCGTTTTCCTATCCAAGATTTTGGAGAGGAAGCTAGACACATAAATAGACGTTCCTTTAACTTTGAATGAATCGTTTTGCGTTATACATATCGGTCTGCCTTGCTACTTCGATTCGACTGTCTGCTGGAACGATTTCAAAATTAACCTTCAGGAGCTTTCCTGTTGTATACTGTTTTCTGATTGTTAGAAGTGTTTACTGGTTGTTACTAAATATTAATCCTCTGCATTTGTTCAGTTTAGTACTACTTGAAATTCGAATTTGGTAATTAAATCCAAAATAATGATACATACATACAGATGTGATGTATGCATGTGCATATGAGAAATACACATGTGATGCATAACTATGTGTACATGTGATGTATACATATAGACATATAATGTTTACATACACATATGATCTATACATGCACACATGTTATGTGCACATGGAATGTGTACATGTATGTACATTACATGTACGTATGTGATGTATAAATGTATATATAAGATGTACACATGTGATGTATACAGGTTCACATGTATATGGGATGTTCATATGTGTACATGTAATGTACATATGTGAGGTATATATGTATACAAAATATGTCCTCATGTGAAGTATACATGTACACATGAGGTGCACACATGTGATGTGTATATATGTGTACATGTGATGTGTATATGTGATGTGTACATGTGATGTATATATATACATATGCGATGTATACATGTGCACAAAAAAATTTGTTCAATTTTTGAATGTACAATCACCAGCTGATCAGTTGTACCACCTTTGTATCACGTTGTATAGAAACATGTTTTTCATTGTCGATCCATATGAAATATGTTTTTATCAGAAAACAATTTTGTTTCATTTGCATTTCGTTACAAAAGCATTAGGCAAATTCTCATCTTCGAATATAATGCAAGAATTAGCGAAAAGAGGCTCAGAGAATTAGTTTGTAACAAAGTACCGAGTTGGTCCACGGGGAATCAGGGTACAGAGTTAGTTCATATCAAGTTCGTAGCTTCTCGTAAGAGTTTATCAAACCTTGTTAGAATCTGCGAAAGTTCATTAGAGTTTACAGTCAAATTACAGTCATTTACAGTCAGCATTCAGAATTTTCGGGAGAGTTTAGTGTATTCGTGATTGGGATAACTAATTATAAGTTAATCTATAATCTCAGCATGCATGGTCTACTTCCCGAATTATACACCAAGGTGTTCTAAAGTGCGGTTGCGTTCAAGTGTGACGTGAAGAAGCACCGTTTTCAAAATTTAAATTCTGGAAATGGATTTTCTTAGACAGTGCAGTATAATTGCAATTTTTGTCTTGAAACGTATTTGTATGTTAGATAGACATATAGACGTACGGATATGTATGTAGACTTGTGTACTGATAATAATTTGCATCTATTTTTACATACAAACTACTATAATTATGATTTGTATACATTTACATATGTAAATAATTTAATTTTTACAAGTAATTTTGAACATATTTTTACAAACAATTTTGTGTATATATTTATATATAAATTATTATTGGTCAAACACCGGTTCGTGTATTAAAACACATTTTACCTCAAAAAAATGGTAGTAAAGTGTGATCCAAACTTTTGAATGGCCGTGTACAGTACGCACATGTATTTCTTTCAATCTCTCCAAATCGTGGCGGTAGGCAATATTAAAGTTTCTGTTCACGACTTTCTACCCTGACTTATTCAGTCAAGTGCGTTATTTCCCTCACCACAGCACACCCTTCTGCAAGACTACAAAAGCTATCGCTTTGTTTGCCTTTTGTCCTCTGAGACGCGTATAAACATTTGTATCCTATACCGAAGTGAACTAAAGTGTACATTTGTCGTGTAATATTAACGTTTCTTTTTCCAATGTTCACGAAACGTGTCTCATGAGATTAGTCTGAATAAACGTGCTAACACTTTAATGATGATAATAATATTGAAGATGTTAAAGATGTATGATGGGGAAAGATGATGTAAGATGAAAGCACAATGTGATGTGAAAAGATAGTGTGAGATGTAAAAGATGTTATAAGATGTAAAAAAATATTGTGAGATGTGAAAAGATATTATGAGATGTTAGAGGTATTATGTGATGTGAAAAGATGCTGTAAGATGATGAAGGTACAATGTGATGTTAGAAGATCCAATATAATGTCACAAGATACTATAAGATGTAAAAGATGTTATAAGATGTGAAAAGATACTATAAGGTGTAAGAAGATATTATGAGATGTTAGAGCTAATATATGATGTGAAAAGATGCTGTAAGATGAAAAAGGTACAATGTGATGTTAAAAGATACCATATGATGTCAAAAGCTACTGTGTGATGTTAAGAATGCTATAAGATTTAGAAGGTATTATATGACGTGAAAGGATGTTGTAAGATGATGAAGATACAATATAATGTGAAAAGATGCTATATGATGTGGAAAGGTATTATGAGATGCTAAAGGTGATAGAAGATGGTAAAGGTATTATTTGATGTGAAAACATACTGTAAGATGATGAAGATGCAGTGTGATGTGAAAAAGTACTATATTAGAGATGCTATAAGATGTGAAACTATACTATAAGACACTAAAGATACTTTAATACGTTAAAGATATTATATTATCTAATATGTGAAAATACAAAAAAAAACTAAAGATACTATCTGATATGAAAAGACACTACAAAGTATTAAAGATACAATACGTAAAGATTCTATAAGATATTGAAGATACTATACAACATAAAAACATACTACAACAACTAAGTATATTGATATTGCATGTGTGTCATGTTACTCAGCTAAGAAAATACTTTTATAAATAAAGAAAATTATAATATTTTCCCAGAATTTTTTATACAAAATATTAAATTTCTTTACCGCTCTTCAAATGAACAATCTTTCGCTAAACTTAATGAATACTTAAAAGCTGGTGCAAATACTTTATTGATATTTCATTCGATTAACAAGAAATACGTTTGAAAGTGCATTATATGTCGATATAATCTTAACGATCATGCAAATTGGGAATCTCATTTCAGCGTGCATTTTCATGCAAATTTTCTTCCAAGTTTCACCGTTGTATTCACACTTTTTAAAACTCGGGAAATTCTGATTTTTAAGCTGTATAAATATGCAATACATGAATTGGCAGTTATTCGAAAGGTTTTGTTTAAAATCGTATTGTAAACTTGTCGGAAAACTTGTCCTCTAAAGTCTGAAGAATTATTCAAAAGGTAGCAAGAAATATGGGGATGCTGTATAACAAAACATTGAAATCTCGGCTATTCCCCTGTTAATTTTTTACCAGTCTTTTTGTTCTTCTAATAATCTTTTCTGTGCTCATTGTAAGTCCCCTTGAAATGAATCGTTCTTTAGTTTGTTCAGTTTAAACCATATATTTTCTGTAGGTTTCTTAGGCTCTACACAATAAAATTTAGAGCATACATTTTTAATAATCTTGTACCTATGGTTTGTTTTACATTTATGAATTTTTTATTTTTTATTGAATTTTCGTATTTTGGTAGGTTATCAAGGTTCCAAATATTTTAATTTTCTAGTTTGCAAGGTATGAATTTACTAAATTGTCGAATTACCAAATTATTAGTTACAAAATTATCAAATTACTAGTTGCCAAATTACTAAATTATTAAATTATAATAATACCATCTTCGTAAGTTGACAAGAATTACTCCACGCATGGTAATTCGATGCGTGGTAATTCGACGCGTTGTAATTCGATACGTGATAATTCGACGCGTAGTAAATCGATACGTGGTAATTCGACGTGTTGTAATTCGATGCGTGGTAATTCGACGTATTGTAATTCGATGCGTGGTAATTCGATGCGTGGTAATTCGACTCGTGGTAATTCGACGAGTTGTAATTCGATACGTAATAATTCAACGCATGGTAATTCCACATGTGGTAATTCGACGCGTTGTAATTTGATACGTGGTAATTCCATATGTGGTAATTCGACGCGTTGTAATTTGATACGTGGTAATTCCATATGTGGTAATTCGACGCGTTGTAATTTGATACGTGGTAATTCCACGCGTGGTAATTCAACTTGGTAAGTTGACAATTGTCCTAAATCTCAAAGTCCCTAATTCCCCAGTTTCTAAATCTCCAAATCCCAAATTTCCCAATTCCTAAATATCCAAATCCTTAATTCCCCAGTTTCTGAATCCCCAAATTCCTACATTCATAAATTTCTAAATCTTCCAAACGTTTAAATCCCTAAATTCCTAAACCTCAAAATTGCAAAATCCTTAAATCTACAATTTCTAAATCCCTACATTGCAAATTTCTTAATTCACCTAGCACCTCAAATTTCTACTTCCACTCTCTAGACCTAAAATCCCAAATAACTTCCCCAAAACACCTTACAATACCCCAAATTCCCAAATCTACAAATCCCTAGATTTCCACATCTCAAAATGCCTGCACCTAAATTTGCAATTGAAAATAACAGTAATAAACATTTTTCCCTGGAGCACACTACAGTTGCAATCTATGCACCCATTAGGTATTCAAGAAATAGTTGAACACGAATTCTATCGTAAAAATTAGCGAAGAAATCAATAGCACCCAAAGGAAAGCAATACCTCGAAATGCATAGAAAGGGAACAATCGGTTCACTTTCCTGGTAGAGCAACGGGTACCCACCTATGATTAATCGTCAGTTTTGAAGTGGGGTAATACCGTTTTAACGGTACTCAGATATATCGCCGTCTTGCCCCCCAACCCACCCATCCATCTCTCTTACTTCTCCCTATTTCTCTTTGGCGCACGTGCTTCCACGTTCCTCAGACGCCTTAAACCCAGGTAATGTCTTAAGATTATCGCTATAACGTGTTCTGTTCTGGCTGTTGTCCGATGGGTTTTCCATTTAGCAAACAAAACGAGGAGGATGTAACGAGGAGGATCCAATAACATTGTTTAGATTATTGATCACGAATGAAGACCTCACGAACTGTACAATACTGAATTGGAAGATGGAGTTGTTAGACATACATATGAGTTGTACTTAAAACGAAAAGCAAAGGAAATTAATAGTCATTCCCAGAATAGAATTGAAGGGATTGGGAAACTTATAGTTATTGAAGTTTTGGAGGTTTGGTAGAATTTTGGTAATTATGTGAATTGGTGATTTGGTAATTTGATAATTTGATGATTTGGTGATTTGGACATTTCGTGCTTTGACAATTTCAGGGTTTGATAATTTAGTAATATGAGGACATAGTCGAGTTACCACGTGTCGAGTTTCTACGCGCTGAATTACCACGTGTGGAATTACTACGTATAGAATTACCACGAGCCGAATTACTACGCGTCGAATTACCACGCGTCAAATTACCAGGCGTGGAATTACCACGCGTCGAATGACTACATATCGAATTACCACGCATCGAATTACCACGAGTCGAATTACTACGCGTCGAATTACCACGTGTCAAATTACCAGGCGTGGAATTACCACGCATCAAATTACCACGTATCGAATTACAACGCGTCGAATTACCATGCATCGAATTACCACGAGTCGAATTACTACGCGTCGAATTACCACGCATCAAATTACCAGGCTTGGAATTACCACGCGTCGAATTACCACGTATCGAATTACAACGCGTCGAATTGCCACGCATCGAATTACCACGTATCGAATTACAACACATGGAATTACCGCGCATCGAATTACCACATATCGAATTACCACGCGTCGAATTACCACGCGTCAAATTACCACGCGTAGAATTACCATGCATGGAGTCATTCTTGTCAACTTACCAAATTGACAATTGTGTAATTTAACAATTTGGTAATTTGACACTTTTGTAATTCAATAATTTGGTAATTTGACAATTTGGTAATTTATCATGTTGGTAATTCAGCAATTTTGTAATTTAATAATATTATGGTAATTTGAAAAGTTGGCAACTTGACAACTTTGTAATTTAATAACTTGGTAATTTGACAATTTAGTAATTTAGGAATTTAAAAATGAAAAAATATAGAGCTTTAGAAATTTATAAGTCAAGCTGTATTTAGGAATTTAGATATTCAAGAATTTTGGAATTTAGTGATGCCACTATTCAAGCTTCATAAATTTGTCGATATATAATTTTAGAAATTTAAAAATATAAAAATTTATAGATTTAAAACTTGAGGGATTATAAAATTTAAGAATTTATTCAAATTATTGAATAGCGATTACAATTATCATATTTTTAATGTAATACAAAATAAAAGATTAATTCGATCTGATATTTTATTTCTAGTCTTGCGTTTACATAATAATTTAATGCTAATTTACTTCTCATTATAAGTAAATACACAATCGTTAACAAGAAGGAAATGACTGATATTCCACCCTTAGTAAAAGCTGATTGGATTGCTTGGAGTATTATTGATTTCCTAAGAAATTCCTTCGAGAGAAGCCTTCTTAAAGTTTATCTGACTCTAAATTAATCACCGTAAATGTTGTATTTTAGTTGAAATTCAGGACCAACAATTTAACATTTCACTTTAGTAAAGTTTAATGATGTTTACCACTGTAAGTTTGTGCAACTTCGAGTAATGATATCCAACTGTAAGTATACTTCATCGTGACAAATATTTGAATATTCGAATACTGTTCAATAATTTATTCGATTATACGACTTCCCCTTTTATTTAACTTCTTATTTATACTTGTCTTGTTTGTTGGGTATCTAGTTTATTATACTTCTTGAATAAATTATAATTTTTTGCTACACTTGTGTCGTGTGTAAAATATCAAGTTTAATAAAACATCAATATTCCTACTTTGGAAGTTTAAAAGGATTTAATACTGATTATGCATAAATAAATATATTGTACAATACATTATATGTATAGTATGTAATAATACTTAAGCACATAATTAATTTATTTAAGTTAGTTATGAAAGCTTTTTATAGACATTTTTGAGAATGTACTTTATGACTCACTCGTCTTTATTTAATTATAAAATAAAATTTTACAAAATTTTAAAATAAAATTTTAGGTTAAAAATATCAAACGTATGTATTTGTATATTAAAAAAAATATTGTAAACTTTTTTACTTACTAAATATTATCAAGTTGAAGTCAGTTTTGTAACAGCAAAGATCTCGAATTTGAAAGCAATATTTTGTTAAAAAAGTTTTTCTAACATTTGTACCAAAGATTCAGTATTTAGATTTTCAAAAAAAATATTCATGAAATTAAATTATTAATTAAGTGATACGAAGTAGTATGACTAATTAAGCAATCAAGTAATAAAGGATTGTATATTTGTCTAAATAAGATATTTTATTATTCTTTCTTGTTTATCACTGTACTTTTCTAATTCATGATATTAGAACTTTGTATCGTGTTTTAAAGGTACGTTATCCAATGAATCGAGATGTTTAACTTAAATAGTGAACAAAAGCCATTGTAGAAAACACTGAGCTTTATGAATGTTGGCCATAATACGCAAGCTTAAACTACTGCGACACAAGTAGAAAGGTTAGAATTTATTACATCCAGGAGAATTGTACTCCTTACACGTTTTGTCAGTGAGCTAAACCCGTTGGAAAATTTCTGTTCAAAACTTCGGTTCATAAATACAGTAGAATCTGTTTTATCCTAACTTCTGTTGTGCAAATATCCTATTACTCGAACGTTCATTTTGTTGGCGGTTCTGAACTTTATGCTCGCGTGCGTAAATACAAATTATTAACAGTAAAACTACCAAATTGATGAAATTGATGAAATGACTGATTCATTAGATTCTTAAAATAAACAATTTATTAAGATTTTTTTAAAATCATTGATTTTCATGAATATAAAAAATGTGTCTATATATTTGTTTGTTTGCTTTTCAATTTCATTATTTCAAATTCAGTATAAGTTATGCTTTAATTATAAATTAAGTAGAAATTATATTATGTGAAATAAGTGAGAATTCATTGTAAATTATTTAATATATGGGAATTTACTATGAATTACGTAAAAGTTCATTGGGAATTATTAAATAAGTGAAAATTCACTGCATTTGGAAGTGAAATTCACTGGAAATTACTGAATAAGTGAACACTCGATGCAAATTATTAAATGACTGAAGATAATTAAATAGGGAAAATTCATTGCATATTATTATATGTGTGAAAATTCATTGGAAATTATGGAATAAGTGAACACTTGTTGCAAATTATAAATTATGTGAATTAATTGAAAATTATTGAATAAGTGAACATCTATTGCAAATTATTAAATAACTAATAATTAGTAAATAAGTGAAAGTTTGTGGCAAGTTGCACAATAAGTGAAAATTCATTGCAAGTTGCAAAATAAATGAAAATTAATTGCAAGTTATAAAATAAGTGAAAATTAATTACAAATTATTGAATAACTGAAAACTTACTGTATGTTACTGAATACGTAAGTAAAATTAAACTGCTTATAGTAATAATATTTGTTTATTTGCATTC
The DNA here is from genome assembly GCF_050947335.1 of Megachile rotundata. Classification (NCBI taxonomy): domain Eukaryota; kingdom Metazoa; phylum Arthropoda; class Insecta; order Hymenoptera; family Megachilidae; genus Megachile; species Megachile rotundata. The sequence continues at coordinate 7,321,554 of NC_134989.1, forward strand.
AAATAAATGTACATTATTAATAATGTCTCTATTAGTTGGAGCTTTGCTATTTTAACTTCACTGTCCTTATTTTGTTCTTCTGTGTCATCCTATTATTATTTCAAATTTAATAAATATTCAAACAGCTTTGATTAAGTACAATTTTAGCATTTTTAAATTAATAGTTTTCTAAAGATATTTTAACGAAAACCAGGTGTCCTCATTTTGTCTCCCTTTCTCAACCTATTTAACAATCTATTATTATTTCAAAAATAAATATTCAAACAAGCAGCTTTAATTTAGTACAACTTCAGTATTTTAAAATTAATCATTTTCTCAAGATATTTTAACCAAAACCAGGTGTCCTCATTTAGTCTTCTTTTCTAAACCTATTTAATAATCTTTTATTATTTCAAATTTAATAAATATTCAAACCAACAGCTTTGAAGTACAATTTTAACATTTTGTAATTAATCGTTCTCTCAAGATATTTTTAAACCTTGCTCATTATTTATTTCTGTAATACAACCTTATCGAGCAAAATTGCCAAAAATATTCATACTGACAAAAGGGTTAGCTAGTCTCACAGTAGACTAAGTAATCTTACACAAAATTAAGCATCAAAGTAAATGACGAAGGGATGAGACATTATTGATTCGTCGAGAAAATCCACGAAAGGGAGCGAAAGCATTTCATTTAAATAATTTCATGCGCGGATACCCTTCGCCCCTCACAACTGAATGAGGGAAAACTACGGCAAGCTGTTCATTTGACATTCATTTAATCCGTGAAGACGCATAACGCTACGCGACGGCCATTTAGGAGAACCAACAAGAATCTCGAGGGTGAAACGCAATCGTTGGAAAACAAGCATCGTATTTTTTCCGTTTGCCTTCTTTCAAAGAAGCACAGATCAGAAATTAAGCACGAAACGCTCTGCGGAATCTCGTTTGCCTGATTATTCGCGGATATTATTTTCTTCCTTCGAACGTGACGGAATATTTCTGATATTGCACGGTGTTCAGGGTATTTTCATAATAAAACTTAATCTTATTGATTAAACTTGGTAAATTATTTACTTGTAACTGTTATTTATTTATTGTTGAAATTACTGCTTTAATTTTAGTATTACTACTCATTCTTAGAAAGTAAGTTCTTACTGCAATTATTCTCACTTTGAACTCTGAGATTTGTGTAGGTTCTTTGTCAAAAATATTGTTAAAGTTATTTGTGAAAAGTAAGGTTGAAATAGTTTGTCAACAATGAGGTTCAGATAAATTATCAAAAATAAGCTTAAAATTAATTGTCGAAAATAAAGTTAAGATAATTTGTCAAAAATAAGGTTAAGATTATTTGTCAAAAGTAAGGTTAAGATTGTTTCTGAAAAATAAGGTTAAGGTAATTTGTCAAGAATAAGATTAAAATTAATTGTTAAAAGTAAGGTTAACAATAATTGTCAAAAATAAGGTTAAAGTAATTTGTCAAAAGTAAGATTAAAATTAATTGTCAAAAGTAAGGTTAAGATTAATTATCAAAAATAAAGTTCAGATTAATTGTCAAAAGTAAAGTTAAGATTAATTGTCAAAAATAAAGTTGAGATTAATTGTCAAAAATAAGGTTAAGATTAATTGTCAAAAGTAAGGTTAAGATAACTTGTCAAAAGTAAGATTAAGATAATTTGTCAAAAGTAAGGATAAGATAATTTGTCAAAAGTAAGGATAAGATAAATGGTCAAAAATAAAGTAAAGATAAATTGTCAAAAAATTATTTCAATAAAATGGCTATCGTTTTCTCAACAAAAAATTATGTTCCTACATTAAAGAATTCCTCACTTATTCCTCGCTTATTTAACACATAACTCAGTCTCACAAAAACCAGCACTACTTGCTTCGATCAACATACTGTATTTTCCCATAAACCTCCAAAAATTTGCATTAATTTTTAAATACAACAAAAATACAATTTGTGTACCAAAATTATAATAATTTCAGAGTGTTCGAAGCGAAGTTCAAAAGAGGCTGCCAAAAGAGTGGTCCGAGGAGGAAGTCGCTCAGCTAACGGACCTCTGGGAGCAACTAAAAAATGACGAAGGTAATTTCCAAGCAATTTCCCGGATTAAGTTTCATAAGCGATGAACATCTCAGCGAAACAGTATAATTAAGCAGGGAATGTGTGTCACGGACGGTTGACCGTACCTTGAAACAGCCGAAGAATTTTGCGAATGCTCGGTCCGGGAATTAATTAGCAGGCGGTGACGAATCTCGGGATTTAATTAAGCACCGAAGATCAGTGACGGCTGGTTACTTGACTGCGGCAATAAATTGCAGACCGTCGTTTCGGCTGAAGAATAATATTCTTCCGGACAGAAAGATCTTTTGAAAGTCTTACGGAACTTGCGTCATTCTACTGCGGTGATCTCGCATTTTATGACTTTAATGCTCGAAATTATTTTTACTTTGCCCACCTTCCTCGTGAAAATTGCAGTTCTTCACCTCTTAAATTTTTAGGACGCTTTAATTTCATCTTCCTGAATTCTCCACCTACTAGCATTTTTTTAACTGTTACGGGGTAAATGTTGATGGAGAGAGTAATACAAATTTCTAATCATAAACATTTTTGGTTTCCATGGTCTTTGGTATATTTTTACAGAAAAAGTGCACATAGAGACAGTATTCACATTCGACACATGATTTATAAAAAAGAAGGTAGTTGATTTTTTAAGTACATTCTGAGCAAACGGTGAATTTTCGGTGACTAATAACGTTTGGTCTAATCGAAACGTATCGAAAATCTTGGGTTTATTTTATCATCGTTAGACGCAAGAGATCACTTATCGGAAGATTGGATCCAATTTTCGTGATTTAATTTTCCCCCTTTTATCGGTCGCGCGGGATCGGATCAACGTTCCAATTCTGTCAAACGTCGAAATAATGCCGATACGGTTTATGTTGCGAACAACAGATCCCGTGGAGCTGATCTTCAATGGGCTTACAATAAAGCGGCCGAAGCCAAAGATCAAGGAGAAGCTTTTGGAATTAGGATTGGCCACGGATCGTAAGGAGCTGCGCAAGAAACGATCCAAAAAAAGCAACCACGGTGAGTGTTCGCCTCTCTTTTTTTATCGCGTTCTATGGACGGCTCCCTCCCTTTAACTTACCCCCTTTTACCGAGTCCTTTCTTCGAACAGGGCTCTGAAGCATCCCCGGTTCCGGCCAATCCTATCCCATTTCATTCGCATCTGTCTTGCTTGCCATCCTCTGATTTCCGCGACTATTCCTATTCGATCAGTCTTCCGCTAACACGATTGCCATCGACTGCATCGAGTCAACTCGTTTTTGGGGAGAGCAAGTGTCGCTTGGCAAGAAACTGGAGAAAGTGAGCGGCTGAGATAAACAGAGAGAGAGGAAAAAATAAAGGCAAGATCAATTTGCACGGAATCTTCTTGTAGAACCCTCTTCCGATTCTTTATTGGCTCGAGGAAAAAAACCATTCGCCGACGTTATCGCAGAAGGGTGGTTATATATATTTTGCTTTCTGCTTCCTTGCCTTCTACAGAGGAGTTATTGATTTTGTTTATTGCATCTGCTATTATTTTTAATCGTTTTTGTGGCAACTTTTATAAACTACAGACTCGCGATATTTATACTTATAATAGCTGCGTTTATTTTTGTATATTAACTAATATTTTATGCTTTGCTGCCTCTTCTCTATTTTTAAATAAGGAAAAATAACAAGTTTCAACAAAATAATTTGTTGAAACATATTCATTCATGTTTTCCCGAATTCTGTGAATTTGAAAATTATGTAATTATAGATCGATTTGAAAACTTAAGAATTTAAATATTAATAAATTTTTAGGACATTATTTTTTATCTTAAACCATTAAAATGAACGTTTCGTTTACACAAAAAAAAGAATTTTGTGGAACTTGATTTTTTTCTCTAAAATCGCCACAGCTAATTAAAGGAAGAATTTTCATCAATTATACATTGAATGAACATGTATTTAACCGGTCGAACGAGTCATGAATACAAAAACCGCGATCGAAGTAATATTTGAATTTTCTGCCTGGACGTTGTGCACGAACGGAAGAGTAGTTCGTGGAGAGATCGTCGCGGAATACAAATCTTGTTATTTAATATCGAAAAACGCGAATTTCAGTCGTAGCTTTCCCAACTGCGTGTCCAATATGGCTCTCCCCTGTTTTCCATTACACCACTAGAAATTTCATATTTATCATTGTTATTGTTTTTCTCGTTCTCTTCGTGCTCGCTTATTTATATTCAATGTGTCGCGATAGATCGCGTGCTAGATATACAGGGATAAAAGATGAAGTACCGGTGTCAACCCACGAGTTGGCGCGTGAAGAGCCTGAGGTGTCAAGAAGAGATACGACTCCAATTGGTTAGAATAGAAAAATGGACGCCTCGCGCGCGTTTTCGGCGGTATATTGACTCGAGCGGTTATTAGTTAGGTAAAAACAATGACAGTCGGTGAACGTCTCGAGAGTGAAAGAGATAGAATTGCGTGGGGTAGTTGTTATTGTCATTATTGTTATTATTTGTCGAAATGTGAGAAGTATTCGTGGTGAGGATAGAGCTTCTTTTATTAGGTCGACCTCCTCATGTGTCTCCTGGTGGGTTGATATCTATGCACTGTTCACCTATGATGTTTCCATGTCTCCAAATTTCTGTATACTCGAATACCTATATTTCGAATTCTTACATTTCCAAATTTCTACATTTCCGAATACCTACATTCCCAAATCCCTACAATGCCGAATACCCACATTTCCAAATTCCTATATTTGCAAATTCTACATTCCCAAATTCCTACAATGCCGAATACCCACATTTCCAAATTCCTATATTTGCAAATTCTACATTCCCAAATCCCTACAATACCGAATACCCACATTTCCAAATTCCTATATTTGCAAATTCTACATTCCCAAAACCCTGCAATGCCGAATACCCACATTTCCAAATTCCTATATTTGCAAATTCTACATTCCTAAATCCCTACAATGCCGAATACCCACATTTCCAAATTCCTATATTTGCAAATTCTACATTCCTAAATCCCTACAATGCCGAATACCCACATTTCCTAATTCCTATATTTGCAAATTCTACATTCCCAAATTCCTACAATGCCGAATACCCACATTTCCAAATTCCTATATTTGCAAATTCTACATTCCCAAATCCCTACAATACCGAATACCCACATTTCCAAATTCCTATATTTGCAAATTCTACATTCCCAAAACCCTGCAATGCCGAATACCCACATTTCCAAATTCCTATATTTGCAAATTCTACATTCCCAAATTCCTACAATGCCAAATACCCACATTTCCAAATTCCTATATTTGCAAATTCTACATTCCCAAATTCCTACAATGCCGTATACCCACATTTCCTAATTCCTATATTTGCAATTTCTACATTCCCAAATCCCTACAATGCCGAATACCCACATTTCCTAATTCCTATATTTGGAAATTCTACATTCCCAAATTCCTACAATGCCGAATACCCACATTTCCAAATTCCTATATTTGCAATTTCTACATTCTCAAATCTCTATATTCCCAAATTCCTACATACCCAAATTGCTAAATGCCCAAATTCCTACATCCCAAAATCGGTATCTCTCCAAATTCCAACATCCCCAAATCGGTATATCCCAAAATTTCTGCGTCCCCAAATCTCTCCATTTCCAAATCTCTAAAATCCCAAATCCCTACATTCCCAAATTCTTACATACCCAAAATCCTACGTTCCCAAATTCTTACATACCCAAATCGTTACATCCCCAAATTCCTATATCCCATAATTGCTATATCCTTAAATCGATATATCCCCAAATCACCACATTCCCAAATTGCTCCATCCGCAAATAGCTACCCTCAAATAGCTATTGGTCAGAACAGAAAAATGGACGCCTCACACATCCTTCCAACGGTATATAGCGCTTCTTTTGCTTCGGGTCGATCACGCGCCAACTCGTGTGTTGACAGCTGTATAAAAGCAAAGCTTTGTCTTCGCTCACGTGATATTGAAATAACGCTTCTTCGCGGATTTCTTGTCGCGAATGCCATTTCACAGCATCTTAATATTTCACATGCGCCGAACGACATGTGTGCGATACCAACGAGAATCGGTGGGATATTATTTACTGTACGTTGGCAAATTCTTTTTATTTGTTCCATCAATAACGGACTATAAAATTGGTACGCTTCTCACCTCCGATTGTTATTTGCGCGAGTTTTTTTGAGCGATACAAATTTGATTCGCTTTTATTTGGTGTTTGTTCGGTTACAAGGATATCAATAAAAAGTTCATTTCTTTTTTCATATTTTTTTAAATTTGGGGAAACTTAATTTTGAATTTGTTTAGCTTTAATTTTATAATTTTTCAGTTTCCACGGTTTTTGTTTTGTTGCTTTTATGATTTTTGAGTTCTACAATTTTCTATTTTTGTAATTTGTCAACTTTTAAACATTGAATCTACAATTTTTTAAAATTTTCAAATTGTTGAATTATCAAATCTTCATGTTTGGAAATTTTTAAGTTTTTGAATATCATATTTGTCATTCTCTGAAAGCAAGCTTTCAAATTTTTACATTTTCAGATTTTCAAATTATTGAATTTTTAAATTTTCCTACACTGTCAAATGTAAAAATTTATTGATACTTCATCATACTTGATTAACTAAAAAAGAAAGACAAACTATCAGAAGGAACGCAGCCTAAAAACTGAAATAAAAGAATTCTTTAACAAAATTGAAAACACTTGACTACATTTAGTATACTCTTAAAAAACCAGAGTTCAATTTTAAGTTATTAACATTTCTGAAAACATGAAATAATGAATGACTAACTTTTCGAAAATTTCTCCAAAGAGAGATTAATTTCTTGCGAAAGAATATGAAGGTATACAACGTATTGATACTTAAATTGTGAAACTTAAATTAAAAACCGACACGCACTTCGGAAGTTCAGTGTTAACTTTCGATGTCCTCATGAATTTATAATATGTTAATCGGTGGTGAGAAACCGGAGCAAACTTCAAGTGCTTACGGTCTTAATTAAAATGTCCGTGTTTCTAAGCGACGAAAGAGAAACATTCTAGAATTAAGTGAACGAACTTTTTATACAAACTATGTAGAAACTTTGTACTGTTAATCGAATGTGTACCGAAACTTTAACGTATGTATAGTATTCATTTTTGGTATTTTACTTTTTAGGAGAAATATGTATTCTTGTACACTGTGTACAGTTGCAATTTATGCTATTAGTGAAGAAAATTTAGAGGAGATAGATGGATATTTCAAGTTTTCAAATTTTTAAGTCTTCATATTCTCCAATTTTCAAATTTTTAAGTTTTCAAGTCTTCATTTTCTGAAATTTTCAAGGTTTAAAATTAACTTCCAAATTTTCAAGTTTTCAGATGTCCAAAATTTTTAATTTAGGGACTGAAGTATTTGAGAACGCAGAAAGAAAATTTTTCAATTTAAAAATTTTCGAAGTTGCAAATTTACAAATAGAGGAATTGAGAAATTTGGGATCGTAGAAAAAAAATTTTCAAATTTGGGTATTCAGTGATAGAAAAATTCATGTCTTCATAAGTCTGCAATTTTAAAATTTATAAATTTGACAATTTAGAAAGTTGAAATCTTGAGAATATAAAAATCTTGAGTTTCCAAATTTTCAAAAAGATACTCAGAAATTTTAGGAATTAAGGAGTACACAATATAAAGGAGGTGCAATATTAAGGAGATGCAATATAAATACGTAATCAAATTATAAAATATAAACATGTACTTAATACTGTAACATGTAAATATATAATAATGCAAAATATAAATATGTAATAATACAGAATATAGATAAGTAATTATATTTTCATATTATAAGTCATAAACTTAATAATATAATAAAGATTACTCAGAATGATGACCCCATATGTCAAGGTCAAGGTCATCGTACCAAAATTTCCTATTCCACATATACACTCATTCTACCACTAAAACTATAATACTATTACAAATATTTCGATATATAAAGTCCGACGTTCCATTTGCGTGTAGTATCGAAACCTTTCGTATCGAAAACATTTATACCTATTTCCTATTACTTTGTAAAAAGGTAAATCGTCGTGGGAAACGCAGTCTGCTAGTAATTCGGAAGAGGATGAAAGCAGCGACGAAGAAGCTGGAAAATCCTCGTCCCGTAAGAACACGGCTTCCAATAAACCGACCGGTAAAAAAACAAAGGCCAGCAAGAAGAAGCAGCCAACTATAGTCTACACGAATGCACAATTATCTGGGCTGTTGAAGGATATTATCGAAAAAGGTGAGTAACACGACCCCTCTTTTATCAAGTTCGTCCCTGGTGATTTATGAGAATAAAATTCGCGTTAGCAACTTGGAATATTGTGTCCTCTTTGTTTATGGGGGACAAGTGTCCCTGGAGCGTGGCTCTGGAACAAAAGCTTGCAATGATCGCGTGGAGAAAGACGAATGGAAAATGTAATGACTTGTCAAAGGGACTTCTCGAGATACAAATGCGACCCAAGATGTACCGCTTATCCCCTGCGGATTCTTCAAGAGACGTCGTTAAAAAACGATTCTAGCACCCCTTTGTGTCGGGCCAATATGTTCGTCACGCATCAAAATACGGTTCTCAAGTCCCGTTGACACTGTAAACCTGGGGTCCTTTTTTTGCTTGCAGTACATTTATCTTTCTGCCAATTTTGTTCACATAGCTACGTGTAATTTTTAAATTACCATATATACACTCAATAACATGACTTCAAACGAAGTCACTTGAAATTGAATTGCTGTAAAAGGAGTCTTTTTATTTACATTAAATTTACTGCGACGAGTTTTAATATGTACATGTTTCTGCTTTTTAATATTTTGAAACTTTAATTTAAAATTTTGTATAATTATTTCTCGGTTTTTATAGTTCTTAATATTACGTGGATCAGACTTTTTAGTACTTTCATACAGTATTGTTGATATTAAAAATTAATGAAATCTGGTCCGCCATTGTTAACCTAATATAATGGAAGAACATTTTCATAGAAAGCTGCAATAATGTCTTTTGATATACCAGATATGAACGAAGCACTTGAATGGCTGAAGGAATCCTTACTGGATGTTCTGGACGATCGAGACGAGGAAAGCTCCGAAGGTATCCCTTTAGTCCCTCTGACAGATTATTCGTCAGCCGCGATGGATTCACCGAGCTTTCAAAAGCTTATTCGAGCTATGGGATTCACACCTCCTGCTGATGAACAGGAATGTTATTGGCGCATACCATCTAATATGCTTAATTCGACGATTCAGAGGCACTGCAACCTTATCGACGCCGCACTGGCAGGGAATTTCGTCGTTGAAGGTATTCGATCTAATATTATATGCTAGAATGATACAAAAACGAAAAGCATTCACTAGTTGATGCTCATGAATTTTTGCTGCTCCTTTAAAGAAGTGGCCATGAAGAGTTTCAGACGCGTTGTTAATTTTTTTTTATAATATTTTTTTATTATTTAGAACCCAGAGCAGCTTCAACAACGGCAGAAATAGAGAGCGATAATAATGATGAAAGTGACGACGACGATGTTTTAGAAAATATTAAAAAGTATTTTAAAAATTCAGGTATGTAATTCTTACTAATTATTTCTTATTTTTATTTACCATGAAAATTACACAATGTTAATATTGTGGCACGATTCATAAATTTTTGAATCTGTCTCTTCTGAAAAAGCATTCTAAATTCAAAATAGCGTGAGTCATATTAGAGAACGTCTGGTTTAACGTGCAGTATAATTTTATAAAAAGAAAACGAATGTAATTGTACTTCAATATTGTAAAAAAATTAAACCTCAGCATTTCATAAAAATTGTAGAAAAAGTCGATAATTGTGTTACTGTGAATTATTACAATAAAACTTGTAATTTATGTCGGTATATTTAATTGTAATAAAAGAATCTTCAAGTTGAAATTACTAAAAAATTGTTATGTATATTTCAGCCGAGCCAGAAGCATCGACTTCTTGCCAGGCCAATTCAGAAACCAGCGTCCCTTCTAAATCCACATCATCGAAAAGTGTATTTCCTTCAAAATCGACGGAACACATTGATACTGAAGTGGATGAACCCGGAAACTCGCAAACTGTTGGTATGTGTACGTCCAGACCGAGAGTTCTATGCCCTCTGTTGATGTAACCGGTTAAACTCTACGAATACTGCAAATTTACTAACAAATATTAACATCCGTTGACGGTTCTAAGTTCAGAATTAATTTAACTGATCTTCGATTAATTATAGAAGAGCCGAATAAAGAGAAGAGAAAATCTGGTGGTCGTGCAAAACTACTTATCGACTCTTCCGATTCTGAGTTGGAAACTGAAACAATCCACGACACTGAAGGTAAATGTTTAAATAAAATAGAAATTATAAGAATATTATTTTAAACGTGTTTAATGTTTGAACGAAAAATATCAGACGATGGAAAGAGAAATCGATCAGACAGTTCGGACAAGGAGAATGGAACGCTGAAGAAACGCCGCTTGTTAGACAGCGACGAAGAAACTGATCCGCTAACATCTGTAGACACCGAGCAGAAACGTAACAGAACGATAATAAGCGACGACGAAGAAGAATTCGCGGAGAAGAAACCTACTCAGCAAAGAACATCCCGCATGATAATTAGCGACGACGAAGATTAATGCCAAAAGACAATTTTACTTACATTTTATTCCTTTAAACATTTTTTAAACTATGTGCCTTAACCTTTCATGTTAACTCTAGTTTATACGACTCATTGTACTTTTTGTGAAAATAAAGATTAACCCTCTTGTAACTGTTTGTACTTTTTGCACTGGCGAACACACAGTAAAATGATTAGCTTCTAAACGTCTATTAGCTTCATAATTAATATAAGTAAATATAGCGATAGTTGTAATTTGCATTGAGAAAATGATGAGACCTAACTTACCGACCCTCGTCGATAAAACAGACTCGCGTTTGTACCAAAATCCCGGTGTCACCAGCAAGGTATATGCTGCTGATCTCCTTCGTCACCCAATATGCCCTTACAGGTAATTGGACGCACCCGGGGTACACTTCAGGGTGCCAAGAAAAACAGTTCCCGAAAGGCGTCCACATTTCGCCAAGTAACTACCAGGCGTACATGAAGCTAGAGGAGGCAATGAGTCATAGCGCAGCTGCGACTCGTTCCAAGCGTCGACCTACCTCGCTACATGTAAGCCGGTTCCGTGGTTGGCCAATGTGGATGACTTTACGTCTTTTGATGGGCAGGTGAGGAGTCTTGGCGAGTGTCAACGATACGTATACGCGTGTATCGAAACATAATCGTGGTCGAAGACCAGTCCTTTGGCTTTTTCCGTGCACCTTCGACGACGGAACCGCGACTACGGCCGTGAAACGATGCGTAATGTTGCCCACAAGGACTCCGCGAGCCGCGGATTGATTGCCAGGATTTCATATTGCTGTAGGAACGTATCGCTAGCTATAGCAACAGCTATATCTGTATATTATTACCCCCTCCCATTTATTTTCCGAGATTGAAACAGCGGCGGTAAAACCTTGATGTTATGTAGAAGCGAAAGAAAATTTTCGATGTTTTATATAATAGTAATAATATTTTTTAGGCATAATTTGTTTGATGATGTGATGCTTTGTTGCGTGATTTTTTAAATATTTGAAGACACCCAAATTTTTCCTGAGGGAAAAGTGGCTTTTGTTATGACTAGAGAAAAATATTAATTAAAATAGAAGATTAATAACTGATTTTAATATTTATATTTAATAATCAATATTAATATTTCTATGTGAAATCAATTTTTTATCTGCTTAGAATAATATGATAGAATTTGCATTAAAACTAGTTTTACATTCCTCTTACTGAAAATCTGACTGCATTCAAGTAACAGTAATATATCAATATTTTTTATTAGATGATTTAATCAAAGGAACCTACTATAATATTGCAGATTATCTAAATTAAATCATTATTGTTTTTCTCATATTTTGTTTGATAGAATATTAAAAACAAATCACTTATTTATATATTACATATTATAATCAGAGAGGAAATAATATTTATTCATCTCAACTCATAAACATAAAAACTGTCTGAAAATAATTATTTTACATGTCCAAATATGACTACATAACAGTCAAAGTAATACTTATTTATTCATTTCAATTAATTGTAAGCATAATTGTCTGAAAATTATTTGAAAGTTATAATACGCCCAAATATTAATACATAGCGGTGGAAATAATACCTGTGTATTCATCGCAACTCATTGTGAACATAAGAAGTGTCTGAAAATAATTATTATGTTATAATGTGTTTGAATCATAATGGAACTACTGTGGAGTGGTATATCATTATTGGACGATTGTGTCAATCAAGATTCCGGAAGGGCGGCCACGTGCATTCTAATCGTCACTTCCAAATACCAGGCTCGCATGAAACGCATGGAGGTGGTTCATGATCGAAGACCGACGTTCCTCGACGAAACACGTGGCCACAGTAACAGGCTTTCAGAAAGATAAGCAGTAACGTGTAACCTACTCGCCTCGCATGTTCTCCGAATAAAAGCGCGGGCTCCTTATACGGTTGTAGGCGGATGACATCCTCTCTGATTCCCCGCTATTTATATCCCCACCGTCGACGCTTCTGGTAACCTATTGAGCTGCGTTCAGCGAGTGCAAGGTGAGGTAAAAGACTTAATACTTGAACGCGTTCTTGTACGAGGTATATTTATTATATTCAATATTCACTTTATTGATAAACGAAATAAAATGGAATAAAATTATTATTGAAATGTTTAATAAAATAATTGTTTTATTTAAATATTTAAAAAAGTGCATTCATATATTTTTATTTACTTGTAAATTTGTAGCACTTCTGTGAAAGAGTTGTTTTGTTGAACTTTCTAATTCGTGTGATTTGAATATTGCTCTTAGTTTATTTGTTGAGCAACCTTGATCTTTTTTTAAACAATTCTAATTAATAATATGAATTTTTTATTTTGAAAGAGTTAATATAGTTTTGGAAAAGTAATACATTGTAGCACCTTTTTCTTAATGCAAGATTAGAATTCGTTTTATACTTTTATTAATACATCCAAATATTATGATATACCGAGGATTTTGATATACAGTGATATATCAAAACTTCCCAAGGCTTCACTTACAGCAAACATTGCTCATGGTCAGTTGACAAAGCAATAATGAAAATAATTAAACATAATTATAATTATTATCTAGTATTATTTCTTTCTGTACAAAGGTTCACTTATTTAAAATAACAGAAATTGCATTTTTTTATTAAAGTAAAATAAGCATGGTGATAGCGTGAAATTTTATCTCTAAATTACATTAAACATTTTTACAACCTTAAAAAAATCATAATCCATTATTATGAAGTATACAGATTTCTTTTATTAAATATGTATACATATATTATATATTTTCCTAACAATATATCAATTTGCTTTTATTTTTAATATTTTGAAAAAGTTTAATAAGTTTTTTGTATTGAATTAGTATGAAAAAATGTTATGTCTCTTTACGTATTTTACTGTACACATTGCGAAGCCATTTTGAAGACAGAAAAGATCGATAAGGTAGAGTGACGCTGTTACCGACAAAAATTCTGGAAAAATTGTATTTCGAGTGTTTACGTTTTTGTCCTTTTATAAGAACATTTTCGAGGTGTATTTGGGCTCATTCGAAAGAGGAAGGTTGAACGTGAAGGACACTGGTTAATACCTAATAATTTTAAGTCATTATTTAGTAATTATAATATTTCAAAGTTGAGTGAAAATTGACGGAATACAGTCATGGATTACATGTTCTTTTATATCATTTACAGAGTATATCTAGCTGTAAAAAAAATTAAGTTTGACTTGATTTCAAAGAGAAATATATGGCGATAAATAGTAAAATCTCTTGTCTTCGAAAATCGAAATATATAATATCTCCATACTATTAAACATACTTACTACTTTAATTTACACCACATCTTTTTCTATGAAACGGTCTTTATTTTTCCATTTATCGTAGAATTAATACAGCTAGATTAACATCCTTTCCACACAAAACACAAAGAAGGTTAAATTTTCAAGATGTGCTATTAAACATATGAACAAAAAATCGATTTACATCATTTTTCAATCGAACGACATAATTCAGTCTCACATGTGTCTTGTTAGAACCTGATGTATAAAATGGCGGATCTACCACGGTTCAGATTGCTTTCTTATGCGCGCCAACTGCGCGAGTCATCTGCGGGCTGTCGTCGTCTTAATAGAATAACATGAATGTGAGAAGGTCTTCTCGCATATTTCAGCTAATGAAACATGTCCTCTATTACATCGAGGCGGCAATCATCCTGATTGAATGCGCCTGACTAATATGACTGTGCTTTCGATTATGTCAATCTTGATGGATATTGTAATTCAATTGCTTAGAAAGCACCAATTACATATATGTACCTATAATCACATTCCCAGAAACTGTTTCATTACATTGAAAGTGATAAATAAAGCTGTTAGTTAATATCTTGGAACATTAAATTAAATTCTCTATTTTAGGAGTTGTTTTATTATATACTTCAAAACGTTAAGGTTACAAATATTTTATTTACTGTTCCAAGAATTATTTACGTTCCTCAATAATCACAGATTTTAATACGATACGTTGTTAAATATATTTTCAAGATAATCAATTTTATTAAAAAAATTGTAAATTTGGTCTTCATAATTATAATCTCAAATATACTTGAAACGAAAACTGTAGCACTTTATTATGTTATAATAAAGGTTATGTATTACAGATTATAATGTTAATCATAGCTTTGCACAATCACAATTTCCTTTTAATAATATTATATTTTTGAAAATTATTTTACCTTTCAAAACACCATATATAGAAATATCACCATTTGTCGAAACGAAAGAATTATTTGTAAGCAGCTTGTATTTCCACAGCGAGCTCATGGTTTTACATATTGTATATTTGTTAATGAAGGAATAAGTTTACAAAGGGATTGTTATCTTTTATAGAAGTCAGCGAAAATTCTCCTCACGCCGCATCATGGCCACAAATAGCAACAACCACAACGTACTGCGGTATTTTCGTATCGCTGGAATATGTTGCGGTCATTTTCTTTAACAGTCGCAACACGAATTCCGCATCACGGCATTTTTTAGTATGTCAGAACGTGTCGCGGCTTTTTAAAAGCAATCAGAGTACGAAATTTCGTGTGGTGGTTGTTCTAAAACCACATGTTCCGGTACTCTTTTTTTCTCATTATACATTTTCGTTAAGAGTTTAAAATGTATTCTGCAAATAAAACATCATTTTAGAATCGATGGATTGCAGAATGTAAATGAATGTTCAATATTGTTATATTTGGTTAGATATTCATTTTGTAGGAAATTTATTGCACGAATAAATGTTGTTAAATTGATATTTGTGTATTTGAAAGTAATTATTTTTTCGGAGGTTTGTAGCAACTATAGGTTTGGAACTGCAAAATTGACTTCTTACAGTGGCCAGCGTGTTCTCCTGATCAAAATCCGATGGAAAGCATGTAGACTCTACATTGTAGAGTATTGTCCTCTGAAAAATATGTGAGCAATAGTATCAGAGTACGTCATAATTAAATATTGCAAACACGTCGGCATGAAATGAGTACAAGGTTCAATACAGCAAAGTCTCATCAAATATATATACAAAATTGAATATTTTATAGATAAATTTGAAATCAAAATCAATTTCGTCAAAATTGAAATTAATGAGGTGTCCATGCATTATTAAGTTCTTATTAGATTTTCATTTTTTTGTATCTTATTCACAACTTTTGTGGAATAAACATATTTTATTGGAATGCTTCTATGCCTTTAAATTAACTGATGTTTACATTAATTTTCTACCATATTTTTTTTCTTTGGCAAATATAAAGGATTCTGAATAATTCATTTTCAAATTGTATAATAGTTATTACAAATACATGTGTTAATTTATACTGTTTGAGAAAAATTATCCAATACGATTTTTCATGTAGCTGTTTGCTTTATACCTATTTATTAATTTTGACCATAATGTGTAAAGTTGAAGAATTCTAAAATTACTGTACAACAATTTTAGCGTGGAACATATTAATTCTTCCGTCTGAATAATCCTTTGTTTTAGTTTTGATACAATGAGCTTTTAATTGACAAGCTGCAAAGCCTTGAAAATTGCTCTTTAGGTTACGAACATAGTTGCAACATGATGCTGTCCCGTTCGTAATGGCTGCCGAGTGAAACCGTAAATATATTTTCTGATTGCCGGATGACAAAGGGAAATAAAATTCCCTTCTCTCTAAGATCTTCATATTTGACCTTTTTAGATCGTTTCTTCTGATGCTTCATATACAAAGTGATGTACAAAGAAAAAGCTTAAAATTATAAAAAATATGCGAGTAAATTAGTTATGAAGCTTTCTAGAAAATGAAATGAAAATTTCATTAAAGAATAAAATAAATCTATGTATCTATGTATAAAACCTTCTCTGCAAATGAAAAATAATTTCTACACATTTAACGAATGACGATGGTTGGCTTTGAATAATCTTAAAAAATTAACATATTATACAATATATGATTTAAACAAATTTAGTTAAATGAAAACGAATAGTTTCATCTCTAAAATCAAAATTCATTTTGAGGTTTCAAAAACTCCTCCACATGGACAAAACGTTCATGTTTTGTATGTATAACACATCTAATAATGTGTAATTGTTATACAACTTTATAATTGTTATCAATTTTTATTTTTACATATTGTGTAATTTTTATGCAATGTCATAATTCTTATTAATTTGTATTTTTACATATTGTGTATATGTTATACAATTTTCATAATTCTTGTTAATTTGTATTTTTACATATTATGTATACAGGGTGTCCCGCAATTAGTGTAGGACCCGAAAAGGGGTGGTAGGTGGGGCGATTCTGAACAACTTTTTCCTTTGCCAAAATATTGGTTGAGGCTCCATTTTCGAGTTATTAGCAAAAAACAGTGACCAATGAGAGCGCGCATAGACCGGGTGCGCGAAAGCGTGAGCAAAAGCTTCGAATATGACGGCCGATCGTCGTCGTGAACAAATGTATCGATACTGTCGGTATAACGTCGGTATAACGTCGGAATAATGTCGGTATAATAGAAAGCTGTTAGATGAAAGTTACATTAAATAATGAATAAAAAAATCTGGATTATTGTTGAATTATCATTTATTCATGAATAAGAAATAACAAAATTAGTCTCTACTCACGTAATCAAAGTAAATCGAATTTATTCGATACGTTTATTCGTTATGGCAAAGAAATAACGGATAAAATATGGAAAATTATTTTCGTTCGATATTGTGATGATGAAAAAGAACAAATTCTCATTTTTAAAAAATTAAATAACTTTTCTATTCAACAAATAAAAATTTGAATTGAATAATTAATAAATTTAAATGTAACTCACCCATTGAACCGCAAATAATCACGATAAAAATGCGTCTCTGTCACTGGGCCAATCCACCGATCCCTACTGTTCTCATAAATAATAGAAACTCTGAAAAATCTCTCAAGAAACTTCACTGTCACCTATCACTGTCACCCTTCATTATTAGTTTTCATTATCACTTTTTTCTGTCATTTTTCACTAATTTTCACTAATTTTCACTGTGAGTTCAACACATAAATACGATGAATGAAAACACATAAACAAATATTCATAAATAATTTAAACTATATTATCTTGAAAGCAAGAAAACAGAATTTTTTATTAAAAACAACGATACATTTTATTTCAACACGTATTTTTCGACAATAAACGATGACTGTCGATCGACGCCGCAGTCGTTCAACAGATCATCGTTGCATGGCAACCGTTCGCGACGTATGCCTCGCGATCGAGAACGAAACCGCGATCCGTGGCCAGTCTAACAATGTCTTCTAATAAAATACAATATAATATCGATTCCTCAATTCGGATACCTTATAATGAGAATATAGCGTATCGTTAAACATACATATCTATGAATAATCGTTCACGCGTTTTCATTCGGTCCGTTTACCGGTCGTGCTTAGGTTGTGCAATTATTAGAAAGAGACAGTGAAATAAATTGAGAGTTCATTGACCCTGCCAGGATATCAGCTGTTGATGCTCTGATCGGTGGATCTACCCGGTGACATAAATATTTTTTATCGAAGCTAGTTTTTTCATGAATCAATGGGTAAGTTTTATTTAAGTTGTTTCCATATTTTTAAAATTATACGTACGCAGCAATTGATTTATTTCACTTCAATGAGGTACTGCATTAGATATTTTATTCCAATTTTATCCCATTTCGTAGGGAAGGTACTCGTTCGTCTTGAAACGTGAATTTATTCATTTGCTTCATTGGAATAATCGACAGAATGAATTTTCGTGAATTTATTCTTTTTCCTTTTTGAAGGCTTAAAATAAATACAAGATACTTGGTCTGGGTAAACAACAACTAATTGGTTTATCTCCCATTCACGAATTACGAAGAACTTAATATTATTCTTAACTTCTTAATTCATTATTCAATTTAACTTTCACCTAATAGCTTCCTGTTATACCGACGATATACCGACGTTATACCGACGTTATACCGACGGTATCGATACGTTTGTTCACGACGACGATCGGCCGTCATATTCGAAGCTGTCGCTCACGCTTTCGCGCGCCCGGTCTATGCACGCTCTCATTGGTCACTGTTTTTTGCTAATAACTCGAAAATGGAGCCTCAACCAATATTTTGGCAAAGGAAAAAGTTGTTCAGAATCGCCCCACCTACCACCCCTTTTCGGGTCCTACACTAATTGCGGGACACCCTGTATATTATACAATTTTTATAATTCTTGCTAATTTTCATTTTTACATATTGTGTAATTGTTATACAATTTTTATAATTCTTGCTAATTTTCATTTTTATATATTGTGTACATGTTTTACTATTTTTATAATTCATGTTAGTTTTCATTTTTACATATTGTGCATATGTTATACAATCTTTATAGTTCTTGTTATTAATTTTCATTTTTACATATTGTGCATATGTTATACAATTTTTATAATTCTTGTTAATTTTCATTTTTACATATTGCGCATATATTATACAATCTTTATAGTTCTTGTTATTAATTTTCATTTTTACATATTGTGCATATGTTATACAATTTTTATAATTCTTATTAATTTTCATTTATACATACTATGTACAAAATCGATATAAAATTGATTTTCTCCAAACTGACAGGATATACCACGTTGTTATACCCCAATTTTCCACGTATCCTCCTCTAAAAATATTGCTCCCAAAATCAATCTCTAAATCCTTTTACCGAACCGTCTTAACATCACAATTCGTGTCAGATGTGTCATGTTAATTTCTGCCCGAAGATTGACTATCGTGTAAACGTTCTACGCATTTTCGTGGATTCAACCTGCGCCCACGCATACCAACGAGTTCGAGTATCACAGCATAGCATACACGAAGCAACGTGGCCACCGAATTCACGTGGAGGTATTATATCTTGGACCGCGTTTTCGGTGGTATTGAACGTTTCTCTCCTGGTCCCCCTTCCCTGGCCCCTTTCCCCCTTCGTCGACATTTCTCCTCACCGTTTGGTCCCGGAGAACTCTACTTTGGTGATGGTATCCTGCCGCTCGTGTTGTCCAGCGCGTTGCCGAAATTTCGGGATGATTGATGGCTATTGATGCCCGAGCCAATCTCGACCGTTGTGCAACGGGTCCTTGGATTTTGCAATGCGAAAACATCTAACCAATGCGCCCTTCTCGTTGCGAATTAAACGATATATACAACTTGAGCTGAACGGAACAAGGACGTACCTAGGCAGTCTGGGTGCCACAGGCACCTCACATATTTTTTTTTAGGTTTGGAAATTTAGTATTTGATGCATGAATTTTCGTGACGGGTAGAAAAATATTATAAATATAAAATAGGTATTAGTTTACTTAGAAATGAGAGTCATGAAATTTTATAAGAAATTGTTATTTTTTTTTTGTTTGGAACCATGCTCAGTCTTCAGTATTATCCACTTAATTGATTATAGAACATTTTAAGTCCTGAATGGGAAACGGAATACAATGCTGGATTAAGAATTTTTGTTCGTGGTTTTTTGCTCTTGTATCGTATATGTATATTTATTCAAATTTTTCAGAGTACTCAAAACTGAAATTTTTTGATACCTTGAGAACATCAAGTTTGTGCAAGTAAGAGTTCTTTAAGAAATTTAAAAGATAATAGGGGTGCATCAACTATTAAAATATGCAGATTTTCTCATAATTGAATCTGAATGTAAGTGAATTAGTAATGACATAGTGTAACATACCCTTTGCTAATTGTACAAGTTCGTAGCAGTTGTAATATGGGCGAAAAATCTTGTAATGTTCTAGGGTGTTAAATTATCTCAAGAATATTTGAACAATTATTAATGATATCTTGTGAATATAAAAACTTAAGAATGCAGGTTACAAATTTCATTGCTTTGTTAAATTCTTCCCAAGAAATGTTCAAAATATACAATTCTTTCATGCTTTGCAGTCTTCAATTTCTTTTCCACTCCTTTTGTATGTATCATACAAAACAGCCTATAGTTCTAATAATACAGTTTACATTGAAGATATTTATGAAAAATTTACGTGGTTAATTTCAATAAGCGTTAAGCTTCATATTAGTACAATAGGAGTACCTTAAGAGTACCTTAACCTAACATAATCATAAACAAATGCTCGTTCTATGAGTGTAGTCATAATATCAGATGGCGGAAAATTCATTTAAAAAATTTCCTAAATACTTTAAATAATTTGTAAGTTCATGTCTGTAATTAATAACAATTTTTTTTTAAATTGATCATTACTATTAAAGATTGTAATTTAATATTTTATATTCAGAGAAAATCGAACTTCTTGTTTTTAGGATAGAAAAACTACTATTATTCTTAGGAACAAAAATTACTGCTACTATAGGAATAAATTAAGAAGTACCATTTCTAATATTTTCTAATACCTTCATTAAACTTACAATAACTTTATTAACTTACATTAACTTCATTAATTTACATTAACCCTTTACAATATAACAAGGTACAGTTGTGATGCACTTACAGTTCTAGTATAGTAAACCTTTCTCATTCAAACCCTTCTCATTCACGTATGATTGAATATTTAAATCTAATTGCAATGTTGCACCCAGTACAATATTAAGCTAACATAATATTCATATTTGTACTTACATTATTATATGAAATAAATGTTATGAAATATATATATTTTAACCTTTTCTACCAACTACATGTAATTCACATCTGACGCATCTACCGAATCGCCAGGGGTTGAACAGTATTACTGTTTCAAAATATCAATATTAATTTATTAATTTTTCAAAATTCGTCACCATTCAAAACCTTATTTCAAACAGAATTGTTCAGCGATTCAGTGAAGGGGAAGTAAACTCGCAGTCAGTGATGGTTTCTGGTTCGAAAAGGTAGAATCGTTGCACTGCGCGGAGTGCAACATTTTCATCGAATTGCAATTGGCGAAGGGAAAGGGATAGGGAAAAGGGGTAGTTGCGAGGAGAGGGGTGGGGCCGGGCGTCGATGAAAAGGTCAAAGGTTACAGGTGTATGTATACGTGTTTCGTGTACTGGTGTTACAGGTGCAGCCTCTTCCGCAGCTCTGTTCGCCGTTGCATCAGCAACATGTGTATTCTTTATTAACAACAATTAACATTTGGCCATTGTTTAAAAGCTGATACTTCCCGCGGTATTCGATATTTCCGTTCAGCGAGGGCTGGGAAGAAATTAAAGAGATACCCGTGAAGCCAGTCATAAAAGGCCTGCGACACGTAGGCTCGAATCGGTGATTATTTATTATTACGAATTTTGCAACAACTGGATGTTGCAAAATGATACTATATATATTCCGTTACGTGTATATCCTTTTCTTGATATTTTTGAAGGAGTAAAGAAGAAATTCTTGTTAACGTTTATTTTAATTGAATTGTTGTAAATATGCATGTAATTAAAATTTATTTTTAAATGTGATTAAAATTGCCGGGTTTCTTGCATATCGTAACGTTTTTTGCATAAATAATATGTTAATATTCATGAAATGTAAATTTTATAATATTGTAAGCTTATTTTTGCATTAAATGCTCTGGTAATATATCGTTTGTTATGGAATATATTATTATGTTCTCTCATACGTAATTGGAGGACGTGTAATAATACATTGTTGAGGTACATTATGATTATTTATCTTTTGCAATTATTTTATATATGTATATATATATTTTACATCTTATGAACCTTGTTATTTATTAAATAATAGAACAATTTACGATGAATCAATTTCATAGTGGAGGAAATGTAGTTTGTTTTCTTTTTTAAGTATCCTGCATTCGGTCAACCCTTGTGTTAAATTAGTGTATAATTTGTATAAAATATGTATTTAATAAATTGATTTATTATAAATAGATTGATTAATTATTTCGTTAAAGTAATAGAACATAACATATAATTTAACAAATAATCTAACAATAATTTAGCAATGGAAATTGTCATACATAATATGTTAATATACTAATTTATTAATTGTATTAAAGAGTAGGTTACAATACATTATATTAATGGGTTACAATTTGATGTCAAGCTATTTTTAATTATTATTGTAAAATCAATGATACTTAAAATTTTGTCTAGCTTCTTATTATTGTGATTTTAATTATTATTTTAACAAACTAAATAGCGTTTATACTTTGCAACGTATAACAAATATTCTATGAAGTTTACCAGCTGTATTATATAATTCCCTATTAGGACTTCATTCTCTTTCTTCTTCACTTTCTTCTACTCTTCTATTATTATTCCGTTTCTCTCATTGTGTCCTTCAATCCTCAAACGAAGAAAAATATTTACCATACAGAGTTGCTAATGTGTAATGTACACTTTTAGCACGAAAATTAGGAATTAAATATAGACTATATACAATAATTTTTTCTGTTATTTGCAATAGTATTATTAGTAAACAAATTTAAAATGCTTATGAAACTCATGTTGACCGATTGGTTCAGTCAATATTTTACTAAATTACGTGGAAATGATTTTGTAAAATTTAAAAACTTGGTAAGTTGAAGACTTCATTAATTTTTAAATTTTTATTAAGAGGTATGCTTAGTACGGTCCTTTCGCAGCCTTAAATATCTCGTCGCCATGATGGCGTTTATACGACGACATATCTTACGTTGCAATATCCTTTTCGTGTCACCTTCGATGAGATACTTCGTATATTTTATTGGCATGCGAATATTTCGTCCGAAAATTTCTGATAAGAATTCCATTTCCGAGATATTTCATCGTTAAAATTATAATTAGGAGCTAAAGAAGCTATGAACAATTCCACGTTTTTAAAAGCTTTAGGTGAATATTCATTTTGGAGAATTTCACAAAATTTAATTTATGGAATCAGTGATCCATGGTAATTATGTTAATTTGTTTATTAAAATATTTTTTTATGCTAATGGTTGATTCATGTACACATTGATTTCTATATTTTTATAATTTGGTTGAAGTATTACAACTTAGAGGTGGAGGAAATTTATAAAATTTCAAGATAGAGGGAATTTAGAAAATTTAGAGATAGAAGAAATTTAGAAAACTTAAAGATAGAAGAAATTTAGAAAATTTCGTGATTAATGGGATTTTTATTAGTTGTAAAAATAACACTATTTTTATTATAGTGTTGTAACGTGATAGAATTTATTTAGTATGTCAACTAATAAATATGCTAATTTGATCTTATAGAAACACAATTTCCTACATTTAGAAATCATGATATCTAAACAGTTATTAATTAGTATTAACATTTGTAACAATATTAACAAAATCAAGCTTCATTTCAATATTTTACTTTGCATTCGTAAAACATATAATTCACTCAAAATATATAGTTTACTCACATTATGACTTTTAACTAATACTTTTAACTAATTTGTTGCAAAAAGTTAATCAATGTCTCAATTAACTTTGACTTCCCTCAAAAATCGCAACCAAAAATTATTCACATTTCAAAAACAGTAAAGTTTATTTTATACTTCTCTGTAATGTAAAATTATATGTATAAGAATTACTTAAAATTAACTCACCGCTGCTCAAAATAACAAATAATAAATAACAAAGTGTTCCATGTATACGATTTAAAGCAGATAAATAAAATTGTTTTCGTTCATATCGAAATAAGAGACTATACCCGATAAGCCGAGCGTTACATTTGCTAAAATTATTCTCGAATCAAGTTTCGATCATTGCCGTTGCGTTCGCGCGTCAGCGATTCGAGGTCAGTCGACCAACCCGCACTTTCTGTTTTCCCAATCCTAAGATTTACCGGTCTTCGGTTATGTTTGATGCACCATTATGTTTTCGATTACGGTAGGTTAGTTGCATCGGTAACGTCACGTGTGTCGTAGATACACGTCATAGAAACATATAGTACGTCATCGTGGACAACTTTTACGTACCTCGTTGCGTCATATTCTATCAATCGCGTCATTTCTGCAACTGTATTATCGCGGTCGATCATGTAGATCTTCCTTCGCGGCTGCTGAAGTATTTTTATTCTTTTATTGCTTTTATTTGGTAGACAGAAGCGTGACGTGAGTTGAGAGATGTATCGTGTTGAGAGGTATTTCTTCATTTGTGTGGACTTTTGTAGATCTAGATTTTTAGGTTTTTAGATGTTTAGGTTCGTAGATTTATAGATCTCTCAATTTCGGGGTTTCTAGTTTTCTAGAGTTATGGATTTTTAGATTTTGTTGGATTTCCAGTGTTCTGGATTTTTAAATTTTTAGATTTCCAGATTTCTAGATTTTTAGATTTCTAGATTTCTAGATTTCTAGATTTCTAGATTTCTAGATTTCTAGATTTCTAGATTTCTAGATTTCTAGATTTCTAGATTTCTAGATTTCTAGATTTTTAGATTTTTAGATTTCTAGATTTCTAGATTTCTAGATTTCTAGATTTCTAGATTTCTAGATTTCCGGATTTCTAGATTTCTGCATTTCTAGATTTCTGCATTTCTAGATTTCTGCATTTCTAGATTTCTAGGTTTTTAGATTTCTATATTTCTGTATTTCTAGATTTTTAGATTTTTAGATTTTTAGATTTTTAGATTTTTAGATTTTTAGATTTCTAAATTTCTAAATTTCTAGATTTCTAGATTTCTAGATTTCTAGATTTCTAGATTTCTAGATTTCTAGATTTCTAGATTTCTAGATTTCTAGATTTCTAGATTTCTAGATTTCTAGATTTCTAGATTTCTAGATTTCTAGATTTCTAGATTTCTAGATTTCTAGATTTCTAGATTTCTAGATCTTCAGATCTGTAGAGCCCTAAATCTCTTGATCCCTACATTTCTAAATTCCTGTAGATTTCTGAATTTTCAGATTTCTACATCCCTAGACTCTCATGTTTTTAGATCCTTCGAGTCTTATCTTTCTAAATTGTTAAATCTCTCAATTCTTGTATCCACAGATTTCTAACTCTTTTAGATTTAACCTCGATCACACAAAAACCTAACCTAACTATCTATATTTCTAAATTTCCACATTTCCAAATTCTTCATATCTATAATTCTACAGTTATACATCACAAATACGTTAGTTAAATCTAAAACTATCAAAGAGATCAAATGACCGTTTCACAAATTTCCTATTTCAAAAATTACAAAAGTTAGCAAT
This sequence comes from Megachile rotundata, assembly GCF_050947335.1. Taxonomy (NCBI): domain Eukaryota; kingdom Metazoa; phylum Arthropoda; class Insecta; order Hymenoptera; family Megachilidae; genus Megachile; species Megachile rotundata. The sequence continues at coordinate 7,347,405 of NC_134989.1, forward strand.
ATTTTTCCTGATATCTCTGTTACGTTTAATCGTTTGTTAGGTTAATTTATTTAATTTTCAATTTTATTTTTACCTCAAAAGTGTGCATTATATTTTGATAAGTGTAGTGTTAGTTTCGTCACAAAAAAATCAAAGTAATTTTTATTCTTGCATTAGGTTTATCTCTTCAGTTCTTTCTTTCACTCAGTCCTTCAGCACACTTTCATCGATGTTAAAACTAATCGATATAAGAGGCAGTTCGATGTCGAAAAATTAGCTCACATCGCTGCTTTATTATACATAAACTATAAAACATTGTACATATGTATTTTACAAATGTTTTAAAATAATTATAAAATGTTTGAATGCGACAGAAAGAATTATCTTTGTGTATACTTTGTTTACTCGTATCGATAAAAGTGCTTATCTTTCGGCTTGTCGTGTTGTCACTTGCAGATAAAACTGCTTGGCAAAAGATAACAGAGCTTGTAAAATCGGAATCGAAGATATTTTTGTAACAGAATAACAGGAACGACAGAAGATCGACGGTGACGTAGCTGATGTGAATATAATTATCGCAGTCACGCTGATAGTTAAACGTTCTGTAAGAAAATGCAATATTTTTGTGTTTCGATAGATTCCGTAATGTTTCTTTACGTAATAGGGTAAATTATAACGTAGCATATGTCTGATAACAAAATGTTCAAGCTAATAATAATTACTAATAGTAATATTTAATAACATTGTAGTCTGTTTACAGAATACTGCAGATTAACATGCACGTACCTTGTAAATTTTGAAGAAAATATTAGTTAGTGAAAATGATTACTGTAAATGATTATTATATGATTAAATAAATGGTCAAAAAGATACAATAATAATTGTACTAGATTCAACCTTTCTTTTTATACTAAATAAATCAAACATAAAATTCTAATATTTATTTATACAATTTACAAAATTCAGCTTGAAATAAAATTAATATAAAATAAAATAAAGTTTTTGTTCATTAAAATAACACAAGCTGACACTTTTGGTTTATTAGCTGAATATTTTTGAAAACGATGTTCATTCTTGTTACACAAATTAAAGAGTTATATTATTTTATCAAAAAATGCGAAGTATTTAGGATATTTTCATGGTTACAGGTGTGAATAAAATGCGAATGTTTGTGTTTATACATATGTATTTACAAGATAATTATAAACATTGTAATATTGGAATAACAATCATAATATAAAATTGGTCATCATGTTGATGTCTACTTTCGTTTGGACGGAGACAGTTATAACAAAACTACATCGTTCATTGTTATAAATTGTGTAATAGTATTTGTTCATGTAGAAGAGGTTTCGTGTTTATTGCTGGCGTATAAAGAGGAAGTAAAATGGTTCACCTATTGATAACATATTAATAACAGTGATAACAAAATGCTTCCTGTAGTCAAGGAAGTTTACTAATTTAAAAGTTAACATATTTTTATGACAGATTTTAAATAAAATTAACAGTATATTTAATATACAATTAACAGTTGGAAAATACATGAGAAAATTTTAAATAAAATACTGTAGGTTTCAAGTTTTAAAAAGGAATATGTACATTTAAAAAGTATATTTAAAAATTAATTAAAAGTAGTATGAAGTCTATTGTACAAATATTACTGTTTAAAATTTCATTATAAAAAAGTGGGATCCTTTTACCAAATAACATAAATATTAATTTAATAAATCAAAATTGAATTCAATGAAAATTGTTTCTAAAAATTAATTATTAAAAGTAAATGATCAAAAATTAGTTCTGAAGAAAGTTTTGTAAATTTGATCATCAAAAAATAAAATAAAATAATTTTAAGTACACTTAAATTTATATTGGACATAATACAATTCTATCTACAATAAATCTACTTACATAATTTTTAAAAATACTGTTGTAATTGTAAATAACAACATAATGTTTGTTGGTAATATTGAGTTTCTTTGTTTCCTGTCAATGTTGCTATTGTTTCCAATTTATACGTTCTTTCAATTTTATCACTTACATCCACTTCATTTTATTTCCTACCACAATTCTATCATGTGACATCTACGTTCTCTTAACAGTTTCTACCATTAAGGTATAATTAACCCTGCATTTTGTGCGTACTGTAAATCCTTACCATAATTCATATTCCTTTATTTTCTGCCGAGGGTAACTCAAGTTCTTTGCGTATATAATGAATGTTTAACAATCTTTATCAATATTCTTTTCACTTCAAATTAATTTCGAAGTCTATATTAATTTTTAAACTTCGTTACGATGACACTAATTTTTCAAGTTTAAAGTATTTCTCAAAACGTTTAGTTACTGTTAATTTAAAGAAGTATAAAAACTTATAATAAAATTAATATATATTATCAAATAAAATTTTCGTTAATTATTAATTATATTTAAATAAAATAAATTACTTTGTCATATACTACAATAGTTTTGTTTTCTCTTAACACCTAAATTTTAACTTCATTCCTCATAACATCTTTTGACAAAAATAATAAAAATAATTTAAACCAGATTAAACAGTATTTGAATATATAAACATTAACATATTGAAACAAATAATTTTCATGTACCCTACATTCAAATATACAAAATAGAATTAAAAAACCAAGAATTCAATGTCTGTTGGGTTAAGTTTACAGTCAACTTCATATTTCTAAAAATTTCCTCAAATGTTTATTTTTCTTTGCTCTTTCCCTTGTTTGTAACCCTTGACCCGAAGTCAGATGAAGAGCACTTTACATTGAAGAAGCCATATCTCCGATTCCGGTTGTTTGCATAAATATCCAAGTACCACTTTAAGATGGCGGAGTGGTACTGTCAGATCGAAGCTGCGACGGTGCAGCTTCACTATACGCGATGTCGAACACGCTTTTCTTTTCCAAAAGTTGCTGATGCCGTAACCTGTTACCGCCCTGCAGGGATATCGCTATCCCCGACTCAAAATCCGTCTCCACATGCTCAGGTTCCATCGTCGGAATCTCAAAATGTTGCGGAGACAACTGCGGCGATGGATGAGGAACCGGTGGGGGATGAAGATAAAATGGCGCCGGAATCTTCTCGTATTTGTATTCAGAATGCTGCACCAGATGATGTTTGCTACCTGCCGGTGGTGTCGTCGCGAATATCTGAACAGGTGGATCTTCGTTTTTCCCACCTTCGGCGCGTCTCAATTTTCTTCCTTGACGAACTATGGCCTTCAGCTGCTCGGATTCGACGTTCACCAACGGTTTGACCTTTCGCTTCATCCGCGGCGTTGTTTCTTTGTGACTCTTTTTCTCCTTGTCCGATTTTTGACTCTTCATACTTCTTCTTAACCATCGAGGGAGCTGGTCTTCTTCGTCCGTCGCCATTAACTCCGCTCTTTTTTTCTCCATCTCCTCTCGGTTCTTCTTGTACCACGCCATGTATTTCGGCTGCGCCTTGCTCGTGTCAATTTCACCCGTTCTCGGAGGCGTCTGTTTCTCACTGCCTCTCTTCTCTTTCGACTTCGATTGCCTTCTCCGTTGCTCTTCGTCCTTCTTTAATTTCACCTGACCGTCTTTCTGTATCGGTTGCTTGTCAGGCTTCTTATGAAATCCTTGACGTTCCTGGAAATACATTGCTCTCTCTTCAGAAGATTCCTCAGAGGAACTCTTCTTCCCTCGCAAAGGCACTCTTTTTCTTTCCACATTTCTTGCCTTTTTATCATCTTTGTGTTCAGGTTTCGATTTGCTCGGTGCATGACACTTTGTCTTCGTATCTTTCGCAAGTTTTGACATGGTAGAACTTTCTTGATCAAATTGTGAATCTGGTTGCTTCTTTTGCAAATTTTCTTCTGTGATACTTGTCACTTTTCCATAACTGCAAGGTTCTAAACTCAAATGTGTTTCTCTCAGCGGGATCTCTTTCGAAGAGTCTTTCTCATGCATCTCGTCGGAAAGTTCTTTATCTAACTCCATTATTAGTACTTTCTCTTCGTCATCGACGTCGTGTACTTCAGTTTTTTCCGTTTGTTCTCTCTCGGGGGACTGTCGAACGCGGTGTCGCGGTGTCTGATACGGTCTGGTAGTCAGCGTAGTTTTCCTGGAAATATCACTCGATGAATCACTATCATCTGAATCGTCCATCGTATCTATTATACTCGTAAAAAGTGGAAGGCTTACGTCTGCGTATTGTTTCCCAGGCTCTTCCCTCTGCCCTAAATCCGTCATGACATTCTCTGTTGAGGGCAACATACTGCTCACATCAGCTGCCTGTTTGTTCGCTTCTTCTTCAGAAATTATGTTCGTATCTTGTTCCGTGTGCGCCGGTTGCCCCGGAAATGACCGAGTTTCGTCTTCATTTGCAGTGGAAATTTGTTCCACAACAGGTTGCACTTCTTGCAGCTCAGCACGCTCGCTGTCTAATTTCGACTGTTCGCCAGGTTCGGCTTTTTCGGAATCTGCTGGAACTTCTGCTGTAATGGAATCTAACGCAAACTTTTCTTTTGACGCTTCCGAAGAAGCCAGCGCAGAAATTTCCGGCAAACTTGTCGGATGTTTGGACGGTTCCCCTTTCTTCTCACTATTTTGTACCAGTAGCTCATCCGTCGTTCCATTTTCTGGAACTATCTCAGGTTCCTTGACTTCGGAGCTCTTTCGAACCGATTCTTCTGCGATATCTGGCAGATCCTCTTCTTCGTGCGCTGTTTTTGTCGGAGATTGTAGTTTGTCGTCGGTAGATTGGATAGATTCTTTTTCTTCCTTAAACATTTTTGACGTTTCTTCGTCTGGTGACTCGACTTGTTTACTATCGCTAATTTCTATTTCCGATTTTCTGATTTCTTCAACTATTGGTTGTTCTTTGGTAGTGTTCGATTTAACTTCTTTTTTGTCTAGTGCGGGGAATTTATCCTTTATTTTTTCAATGTTTGTGTCACGTTCTGTACTTAGAGATTCACTATCCATTTTTGTGTCTGGAACTTCATCTGATTTTATACCTTCTGCATTATCCTTATCTTTACTACCAAAAGACGGTGTCGATATTTCTTCCTTCATAACTTCATCTTCGTGAGGTAAAGCCTCCATAGACGCAGTTTCTGTTTCTGTACCTGTAGCCACCGATTCTTCTTTTCCTACCAACGTGTCAACTATTGAACGAATACCTCCGAACATTTCTGCAAAAACACCTGTCTTTTCAGTAGTTTGATCATCTTTTGACAGTAGTGCGACCATCTTTAATGGTTCTGTCACTATTTTTTCTTTGACGTCATGAACATCAGAAACAGGAATGTTACTTGAAATAGCCTCATGTTCTTCTTTTGATGTCTCAGATTCTTGTTTTTCAACAACAGGCATTTTCAAAACACCACTTTCTTCACCGAGAATATTTTCATCATCTGTTTTCTCATCTTTCGTCTCTAAAATATCCTTTACAACTTTGGATTCGGACTTTTCAACTTCGGATTCGAATTGTTCAACTTTTATATCTTCTGGAATATATTCTCTTTTGCTGATTTGACTACCATTCACTATTTTTGTTTCTGTAATAACTTGTTTCTGTTGATCATGGTCTTCTTTTGCTTCGACAGGCACATCTTTTTTTGTGCTTTCAGAATCTTCTTTTGTATCCTTACTCATAATAGCTTCTTCTTGCTCTTGATACTCTTTTACTTTGTCATCTTTTGTGATTTGATTATCTTTCATTGTATCCTTCACAATCTCTCCTTCTTTGGACTGCTTTTCTTCTCCTTTGTCAGAGGAAATACTTTCTATTCCCTTCATTTCCTGATCACCAGTTGTTGCCGCTTCTATAAGTGCTTCCTTTTCATCAGAAGTTGTTTCTTTGTCAAAAAAAGTACCTTCCCTCTCGCTACTCTGCTTATCGGTTATAATATCGACAATTTTCTCTTCGGTCGGAAAAACGCTTTTTTTCTCGTCCATTTGATCATCTATAATTTCAGTTATTGTAACTATTTGTGGTTCTTCGTAAAGAATGTCTTCTCTTTGTGAATGAGTGATTTCTTCTTCTTGTGGACTAGTAATTTCCTCTATTTGTGGGCTAGTGATTTCTTCTATTTGTAGGTGAGAGATTTCTTCCTTTTGTGGACTGGTGATCTCTTCTATTTGTAGATGAGAAATTTCTTCCTTTTGTGGACTGGTGATTTCTTCTATTTGTAGATGAGAGATTTCTTCTTTTGGTGGACTAGTTATTTCTTCTATTTGTGGATGAGTGATTTCCTCTTTTCGTGGACTAGTGATTTCTTCTATTTGTGGACTAGGTACTTCTTCTTTCTGTGAACTAGTGATTTCTTCTTTTTGTGGACTGAGGATTTCTTCTTTTTGTGGACTAGGAATTTTTTTTTCCTGTGGACGAGTGACTTCTTCTTTTTGTGGACTAGTGATTTTTTCCTTCGGAGGACTAGTGACTTCTTCTTTCTGCAGAATAGGGAATTCTTCTTTTTGTAGACCAGTGATTTCTTCCTTCTGAGGACTAGGGACTTCTTCTTTTTGTGGACTAGGGAATTCTTCTTTTTGTGGACTACTGATATCTTCTTTTTCTGAACTAGTTATTTCGTTTTTATCCATGGCACTAGTTACAATTTCTGTAGAAATTTTCTCTTTCTCTTCAAAAGTTTTTTCTTTGTCAAAAGAAATATCCCCTTTAGAAATTTCACGATCTATTGCTTCAGATTTTGCGATTTCTTCTTTCTCTTTATCAACACTTTTGTCCATAGACACGTTAGTAGTTATATTGCTATCCTTCGTAATTTCAGCCACATCTTCCGTTTCGTTTTTATCTAAAAAAATATTCTTTTCACTTGAATCATCAATTTTGGTTGGAATACCAATATCTTTGTCGCTAACTGTACCAAAATGAATCTCTTCTTTCTTATCTTCCTGGGTCTTCATTTTTGTTTCTTCTGTTTCAGTTACTGGACTCACAGTTACATCTTTATGTTCTATGTGTTCTTTTTGTTTATCACTCTCAGGTAATATATCTTCTTTTTTATGCTCTTTCGTGTTGTCAATTATAGTAGCTTGCATACTATCTCTCTCACTTTTTGGTGTTTCAATTGTTGTAGTGTGTTCAATTGGTTCAATTTTTTGTACTAAATCTGTTTTACCAATACTTTGTACTTCAACTGTTCTTAATTCTTTCTTTCCCATATCGGTTTTACCAATACTTTCTACTTTAACTGTTCCTAATTCTTTCTTTTCCATATCCGTTTTACCAATATCTTCTACTTTAATTATTCCTAATTCTTCTTTCTTTTCCATATCAGTTTTATCAATACTTTTTACTTTAATTGCACTTAATTCTTTCTTTTCTAAATCAGTTTTACCAATACTTTCTATTTTAATTCCTCCTAATTCTTTCTTTTCCACATCAGCTTTTTCTTCAGTATCACATTTGGATTCTGTACCTATACTAACACCCCTTGTTACATCCTTCTCACTTTTTTCTACAGATATTTTATGCTTATCATCTACTTCTTCAACTTTTTCCAGAGAAACATTCTGCTTTTCACGATCTTCAAACAACTTCTCCACACTTTCCCTCAAGCTTTCATGCTCATCATGCGGTTTCATAGTTTCTTCTTTTTCTGACATTTCCACTTCAATTTTACGTTTACTATCATCTAACATTTTCTGTTCATCTCTAAATCGTTCCACTTTATCCTGTACCTCTTCTGTGTCCTTCGCTGATTTGCTTATTTTACCTTCATCCTCTTTTGCTATTTTCATACTTTCTTCAAACACACCAACGCTTTCAATCAATTTTACAACGCCTTTCTCCATTAATCCTTCATCCTTGTGTTTCTCTGATTCTTGCGTTACTGACTCAATTTGAGATGATGGAAATTTTTCAATCTCCCGATGCTCAATGTCCTTAGTTTCAATTTTTCCATTCTCCATTTTTATATCGTTCGCATCTTTAACTAATTCCCGTTTATCATCCACAACAGTAATTTGACTATCATCCACTCTTTTAACAGTCGATTCTTCAGTTCTCTTCAACTTTTCATCCAAAACCTTGTCACCTCGTACTCCATTTTTTATCACTCTCATTTTATCACCACTAAACTCTTCCTTTTTAAGAGCCATTTCCTTCCTCACACTTTTCGCATCTTTTCTCGCATCCACTTTGGTCGTCGCTTCAAATTCTTCTATAAAATCATCACTAAACCTCTGGCTCCCTTTCTTTGCAAGCTTTCTCTGATCATCCTTAGCCCTGCTGGAATCTTTATCCGACGAAACGCTACCGCTTTTCTTCTTAAAATCTGAAAAATTAAACGGATCTTTCTTGTCCTCTGTACTGGTGCTTGTTTCTTCACTTACGTTTCCTCTGTGCGACAAAGCCAATTTCGAACGCGTTCTTCTTTCGCCTTTGTCTTCAATCTTTGGGGTCCCTTTCGAAGGACTGTGTCTTCTTTTCGTCTCTTCTTCCCGCAACTCCGCCATTTGCGTTTTCAGTTCTCGACGGTCGACTGGCGCCTGGCGTTTCAATTTCGGGTGAACCTGCGGATGCTTCTGTTTATCCTGAATTCCGCTCACTTTCTTCGGCTTCTCGAGAGCGTCGTCGTACTCCGAACTTCCGGTACTCATCACGTGCGTCTGCTGATACTTCAGCTTCTGTTTCGTCTTCGCTATGGCCTCCTTCTTCTGTTTCGCCTTCTGCTCGGTTTTCGGTACGTCGATCGTCTGTTTCTGGGAATCGATTTTCCTCGAACCTCTGTCCTGGTTCTTCTTCGAATCCTTTGAAAGCGGTTCCAACTTTTCCTGGCTCGTGCTGTCGCTGCCGGTGCTTTCCTGGAACCTTTTGTCGCCGAGTTTACTGAGTTTCTTCGTCAACATTGTGAACTCCTTTTCGAGAATCTTGAAGCTCGGCTTTATTATGTTATCCGATTTCTTCTGCGTCTTCGCTTTCCCCTCTTTCTTCGGACTTTTATCGTCCGTCCGTGGAATCTTCATCTCCGTCGAGGAAGTGGACTCCGTCACGGTTTTCTTCTGATCGTCGGTCACGTCCTCGCAGCTTTTCTGCCGTTTACGCGCCTCTTCCGACGACTGCGAGTCCTCCTTCTTCTCGTTCAGTATTTTGTAACTGATACTCGTCTGTTCCGTGGACTTTCTGTAAGTCCTCGATTCGTCCTCCTCCGCTTTATACGAACTCCCGTTCCCATCCAGGGAATCCGAAATCTCCCGAAGAATTTCAGGCTCCAGTGAAATCTTCTTGCCTTCTTTCACCTCCTTCACCTTTTTTCTTAAGATGCTCAGCCGCTTGTCGAAGCAGGGGCCGCCTTCCTCCTCGATCGGCGACTTCATCCACAAAGTCCGGGTCCTCCTCCACTCTCCATCGCTGTATTTCTTCCTGGATTTCAATTTCCGTCTGTGTTTCGACTCCTCGTCGGACTCGTCGTTGTCGCTTCTGCTCCTCACGTGACGTTCCGTCTGAGTAGCCGTTGTTCTATCGGTTTGGGTAGCGATCGCCACCTGTCCGGGAAGACTCTGTGTCTCCAAATAACTCGTGGAGTCTACTCCTCCGCCTCCCGGTCGTTTACTCTCCCTCTCCAACAGCAATCGCGTCAGCAACGCGTTTTGTCTAGCTAATTCTAGGTCGTGGAAAGAATACTGACTCTTATTTGGCTGAACGTCTTTGTTGGCTGCGGGTCTCTCCGGCATCGAAGTCCCAGCTGCGCCATCTTTGTCCCTCATTTGCTCCTTCTCCATTTGCAAGTCGTAATCACCGTGATCGATTACCAATCGTTGCACGTTCGGTCCTATCTCTTCGACGTGCTGTCTGTGTCCAAGATCCAGTTTCTCCGGGATCAGGATTATTTCTGGTTGCTGTTGCTGGAACATTTCTTTGGATCGCTGATGAGACTCCATGCTACGAGCCGCTTCGATGTCCTGCACCGACAACTCGTGTCTTGACTTCTGGTCCTCTATGAACCTTTGCAAAATAATGTCTTTACCGTCCACGATTAGGGTGGTCGAGCGATGGTGGTGCGGAGGATGGTGCAGGTGACTCGAAGTGTCTTCTACTTGACCTCTCGTCACCAGGCGCAACACCTCGGCGTTTCCTTCGCGGTAGAAGTGCTGCTCTCTTACGGATGTTTCTTCGTTCATGGCGGGATCCATGTATCTAGTCAGGTATAAATGGAATTTTTTAAATGTATGTGGAAAATTGAGACATGTCTCCTTTTTTGATCTTTCAGTGGCATGATAAAATTCTGATTTTATTACTGACTTGATCAAAGTAAATTTACATTTTTCTACTTGAGACCATCGTTTCATTACCATTACACAGAGAATTATAAATTATAAATCAGAGAATTCTTGAATAAATCTCAAAATTAGTCAGGAAGTCTCAGCAAAAATTGTTCATTCTTTCCTGTTACATTTTGTAATTCTGAACAAGCGAAACCATTTCAACAAATGTGTAAAAATTACAATGTGAATACGACCCTACTTGCATACTAAACATAGCATAAAATACATCGTGTGTTTCTTTTAATTTAAAAATTTCTGAACCTGTTAAAGGTCGTGTTTCAGAATATAAATTTCAGTGTAATTAAGAAGTACAAATCAATGGTATTTGAGTTAATAAATTGAGAAGTACAAGTGATGTTAATGGTATTTGAGTTAATAAATTGAGAAGTACAAGTGACGTTAATGGTATTTGAGTTAATAAATTGAGAAGTACAAGTGATGTTAATGGTATTTGAGTCGATAGCTTACCTACCTTTGCCTAAAAGGATGTCGTTGAACATCAGAACCTCTATCCATTTCGTGTCTCTGCAAGGAATCCAATTCTGCTGTACCATAGGCTCTAGCTTTTTGGCCTTCCATGTCTTCCATGTATAGTCTGTCTTGTTCTTCCATTCTGCTTCTTCTTGAGTGATCGTAGGGACGTTCTGTTAATCGTTTAGCTTCGGCATTCATCTGGATGTCGTTCGGTTGACCGGAAACGTAGGCAACGTCACCGGGTAGCGAACAATTTTTCACGTTTCTTTTATTGAATTGCCAGTTTCTTCTAGTGGGATCGGCACTCCATGCTTGTTTTCTTCCGTTCCAGGATACTGGAATTAGATGAGGGATATTCAGTAATAATGTAACGTTCAATAATAATGATAATGTAGCAACCATGTAATAACGTCATAATAATATTCATCTGCTATTTTTTCATTCATCTACTATTTTTTACTGAACTGTAATCGAGAATTCGATACTAAAATTGTGCAGGGCTGTCTATTTGGATAAAGAATTACACATCTCAACAAGTTAATGAGACACAAAATTGTCAGACCACTACATTAAGCTGTCAATTTAAAAAGCAACGAAGATTTTAAGTGATTGACGTTAAGATTGATGTTGGGGATTCACGATCGTACGTCCATCTTTCATTTCGCGAGTCAGGAGTTAAGTAGGTTCAGAAGTCGTTAATCTTATTAGCAACAACTTGATGGACAAGGTAATTGTAATGGCAGGTAGTTGATATTTGGCGTTATTTTTTTCTAGGTTGGTCAATGTTTAAACTTAAATCTTACTTAAATTTGAAAATCTATATTTTTGTGTTGAAAACAGTACTGCAGGTACCCTCTAGTTGTGAATATGAAAACTAGCGAAACAAAACTATTATATTCTCAGGAAATCATTTCCTATATCATCGACGAGATATACTACAGTGTGCGAATTATTCTAAACACTTCTTCAGACCCACTAAATATATTGCAAAATGCATGAAATCAATATTAATAAATGTAGAATGAGTATACAGCATATCTATTAATAAAATCAATATTAATTGAATTTTTACGAAAACGGAACAAATGGAACCAACTCTTCCGCAAACAAGGTGAACTGCACACTTTTAAAACTGTAGTTTCATTAGTTCTCACATTCTATCGCTAGATAGTGAAACATGTATAGTTCTTGTGGTGATCATCAGAGCCGTCGGTTAAGAAGAATTTTGTGATCACAGCCGTCGGTCAAGAAAATTTCTATTTGCAATTCTGAACAAGTCAATGTTTAAAGCAATCGTTGTTTTATCGTATTCAATTTTACTTTTGAAAAAAGATAGTTTTCTATTCATTCTGTAATTAAATTTTCAATCAAGAACATTTATTTAAATTAAATTCAGAAATATTTGAATAAAATTAGTTATATTTGTGAAGCTAAGATGATTTTATTAGCTTAATTGGCTATAATATGAACATAATTAGATTGCAAAACTAATTAATTTTGAACTGTATTGACGTTACCAAACTATTATCAATTTTTGGAAAAACTTCAGTATACCGTCATGTTCTGATTTTGGTCAAATGCAAGCTCCTTTTTCAATAGGAATCATATGTGAGACCGATTTTTGGCGACTCGAATGAAAAAAGTTTGTGAAAATAATTACCTTCTGCAGGAACAGCTGGTTGTCGATGAAGATGTCTCTTTGGTCTTCCATCTGACCTCACAACCAACGTTTCTGAAGAATGTACTCTTCTTTTTCTAGGTGCCATGTAAAATGGACATCCAGGATGGATGCAACAGATAATCAAAATGGCGATGGCCAAGAGCATCAATAGTCCCAGTATAATCAGAAGCCAGAGTAGTAGCTTGTTTTCTGCTTTGTACACAGTCTAAAACAAACACAGAAGTTTTTAACTTGTGCAGATGTTAGACTGATGCACCATATTTATTTGTTTTGTACAAATATTTTTTACAATGAGATCTACATTCAGTCACGTTGCATATAACTTAAATGTCAAGTTAACTTAAATTCTATGTTTCATACTCTTTATTCTACATTTGATAATATCTTCATATTTAATTTCAGCTCTTTTGTATTTTAGTCATATTTGCAGTTTAAGTTTGAGTTAATTGTAATTCAGAAAAAATATACGATATAATAAAGACGTATATGTGTGATGATACGTGTAATGAATATTTTGCTACATATACCTATGTTTTATTATAACATAGTATTATAACATAATGTATAACATCATATTATCGTGCAAGTTTTTTACTAAACAAAAAATAAAATAAAACAAACTTTTATTCTCATTTGTACATACATGTATATATACATACCACTTCTTCATTTTGAATGCTGGTAATACTGGTGTTGTTAATGACAGATGTCTGCATATTATTATTATTTCGTGGTGTTCCATCAACAGGAGGTCTCGTATTATCAATGACCATTGTTGTATTTGTCAACGTATCCGTGCCATTAATTATCCCCACACCATTAGCAGCCAAAGCTTCTCGAATCTTTTCTACATCCACTAAGGGTGTACCGGGTTCTGTTTGTTCCACGCGCGCCACGACAATGCTCCTAAAAGTAATTTAGTCAATTTTATGTTCATTGAGCACGGTTACAAACTAAAATCGAAATAAATGAAGGTCGTAAATTACTATTAACTAACTGCTTTAGTACATCATTGTACCATTGTAAAAACATATATTGAAGAGTTTGAAGTTTTGCAAGTTTAAAAAGTTCGAAATTTTTTAAAACTTGAAATTGAAAACTGAATTTTTTTTCAGAATTCAATGAACATAATAAATGTAATAATCACGTAAAAATGATTACATGATCATCTGATGATCATTTAATAAATAATTGTTGAATACTGGTTTTAAATACGTGTTAAACGTATTAGACAAATAATTATGTATTAAACCGTAAATAAACAGTATAATTAGTATATTATCCAGTTTATAAACATACTAACAGTACATACTGACTAACATTATAATTTTAATGTTAATTAGTTTAACATTCGATTTACATTTTTGTCCATTTAAAAATTTCATGGGATCCCTTAAACCTAATTTCATTAATCAATACTTAAATAATGAGTTACTAACTTCTTCCCTCCTCCATGCAGGGTGTTTGAACTTCCAGTATGATTCTGCTGAACGTAAGGTCTAGTTTCTAAAACAGTCACCCGGCCACCGGTAATAGCCGCCAAAGTTTCGGCAGTTTTTATTGAATCTGGCTGCTCTCCTGGCACCACAAACATCATTATGCGAGCTTCCATAGCAATTCCAGTGAAAATTTGAATTTGTGTTACGCTTGAAAGATGTGGAACACCTAAGAAAATTGTTGCCGTGAGATGGTATTGTACGAAAGAAAATAAAAGACAAATGTATAACCTGTTGTTGTTTGAATAATTTATTGCAAATTTAGTGCTTTAAACGATGTTAATTTTAATTAAACGTCAATGGTAACGTTACAGTGTGTCGAAGGTACAAGCTTTGCAAACTGTGTAAATTGAAACTTGTAGAATGCATGATTTAATAGTAAATTTGTATTAATATTGAATTTGGGAATTTGGGAATTCGGGAACTGGGAAATTTGGATATTAGGTAATTTGGGAATTGAAGGATTTGAGAACTGGGGAAATGGGAATTGGGGATTTGGGAATTGGGAGATTTGGAAATTAGGGAATTTAGAAATTCGGGGATTTGAGAATTAGGGCATTTGGGAATTGGGGAATTTAGGAACTAGGAGGATTTAGAAACTAGGTAGTTTGGGAATTGGAAGATTTGAGAATTGGGGGATTTGGAAATTGGGGAATTTAGAAATTGGGGAATTTGGAAATTGGGGAATTTGGAAATTGGGGAATTTAGAAATTCGGGGATTTGAGAATTCGGGCATTTGGGAATTGAGGAATTTGGGAATTGAGGATTTGGAAACTAGGTAATTTGAGAATTGGGGAATTTGAGAATTGGGGACTTTGGAAATTGGGGGATTTGGAAATTGGGGAATTTAGAAATTCGGGGATTTGAGAATTCGGGCATTTGGGAATTGAGGAATTTGGGAATTGAGGATTTGGAAACTAGGTAATTTGGGAATTGGAAGAATTGAGAATTGGGGAATTTGAGAATTGGGGACTTTGGAAATTGGGGGATTTGGAAATTGGGGAATTTGGAAATTGGAGAATTTAGAAATTCGGGGATTAGAGAATTAAGGCATTTGGGAATTGGGGAATTTAGGAACTAAGGAATTTGGAAATTGAGGATTTGGGAATTGGAAATTAGGGGATTTGAGAATTTGGAAAATTTGGAAACTATGGAATCTACGGATTGGGGAACTGGGAAGTTTGGGAATTATAAAATTTGTGAACTAGAGAATTTTTAAATTTAAAAGCGTAGAATCTAAAAATTCAGAAATCCAAGAATTGTGAATTAAGAAACATATAAATTTGTAATATTGAAATATTAATATTTAGCAATAAACGTCATATATAAAATACATAAAAATAATAATATTTTTCTCAAAAAATATTTCAGTACTATAGAAATGTTACTTTACCTAAATCATAAGCCCTGGCAGTAAGAGAATACAACGCGTCTTCGTTATCTCGTTTTCGTCTTCCTTTTATTATTTTCATTATTACACCCTCAGTAGAATTTGAATTATACCCATTTTGAATATTCGTCAACGTTTCATTACTATTCACTTGAACAGAACCTTTTAATACATTGTTTCGATCTTCATTTTGATTTCTAATGAAATTCTTTTCACTTGTTTTAGAAAGTTTGTTATGAACGCTCTGTTTCTTGCGTCTGATCTTCGTAATCGGTGATCGAAGAATTAACTCACCACTCGTTTCATTTAAATAAAATTTATTTTCATAATTTCCGTGGATCAATTCGTATCTAACTACGTTGTTCGGTGGCTCTGCATCGGCATCGATAGCCTGCAAATTTTATAATTAGTTTCTTAAGTTACTCAAGTTACATCTTTGTTAATGAGCAAAATACATTATTTAAATAAAAGTCTTTTAATATTGTAAATAAGAATAGAAAAATTTCTAGGCACATTAAGAAATTCTATACTAAAAAGTTAAAATTGAAAAACTCTACACTAAAAAATTAAAATTACAAAAATTTGACACTGAAAAAATTTTAATTAAAAAATTAAAATAAAAAAATTCTACATTAAAAAATTAAAATTACAAAAATTTTACACTAAAAAATTGAAATAAAAAAACTTTACACCACCAAATTAAAATTAAAAAATTCTACATTAAAATGTTAAAATTAAAAAATGATTAAAATCAGACGTGGTTGTAATTTTGTAAATATTCTAAAAGTATATTGAATTATCTCAACGTATCTGTAAGTATACCTTTATAAAAGCTGGCGACGTGAAGTTCGTTAGATCAGAGTTTAACATAAATTGATAGACGTCTTTTTCGAACACGGGTGCATTATCATTGACGTCAAGTAAATTAATTATTAAAGGAACGACTCCTCTGTTGCCGCTGCCATTTTCGTCTCTGGCTTCCACAGATAATACAAGTCTTGCTGCAATTTCACGGTCCAAAGACGATCCCATGGCGACAGTTATTAATCCCGTATCAGGATCCATAGTGAAAGCTTCGCTTCCTTCGCCTGTTATGCTCGTGTATCGAATACTACCAAAGGCACCAGTGTCTTTGTCAGTTGCGTGTACCTGTTAGAGAAAAGAGACATCAAAGTCACGAATCGACAATTGCAAAATATATTAAATTTCTTATTTTAAATTATAAAGCAAATTATAATGAATTAAAGTACCTATTAGAGAAAAGAGACATCAAAATCACGAATTTAAAATTACAAATTAAATTAAATTTCTTATTTTAAATTCTAAAGTGAATTATAGTAAATTAAAATACATTAGATTATTTATTTTATGTTAGAAAATAAATTAGATTTTTTATTGTAAATTATTGAATTAGCTAGATTCTTTATATTAAATTACAGGAATTATTAAGCAGTGTTCGTTAAAACTTTTGTTTTTGGTTTTTCAAAACTATCAACTTTTATCGAAATGAAGGACAATTTAATTCCTTGTATACAACAGAATTTATATAAAGGAACAATACAGTTGTATTATTGTAGGAATGTTTTTTACCTGAAGTACGCGCGACCCTGCAGTCACATTTTCAGACAACGTTATTTCGTACGATTCTTCCTCGAATATCGGTGGATTATCATTAATATCTCTTATAAATATGGTAACTGGAACTGAGGTGGAAAGATTCGTGGCTGGACCAACCTCTTGAGCCACGATCTGCATTCAGAAAATCAGAAATGGCGTGACTGATTATATTATATAGTTATAATGTTTACCTTGAAAGATAAAACTTTATACAACTCGTAATCAATTAACGAATTATCTCGAACAGAGATAACAAAATCTGCTGTGCGTTCTGCAACCGTTGGATTTATCTCAAAAGTACTATTATTATTTTCTAATTTCAACGCGAACACTCCTGCTTTTCCAATATCTTCGTCCTTCACTTTGGTCGAATATTGCTCACCAAAATTTATCACTGTGCCTGGTTCCAAATTTTCGTCTATCGTTGCCATGTAACTGTAATTATTGAATAATGTATTTGTTTGATTTATATATTTTACTAAAACACATTTTATTAAAAAATGTTATAAACTTAGTATATACATTATACCATATACATTATATTATATTATAGTCGAATAAAAATGAAGTAAATTCATGTTTCAGGTACCAACTTATCGCTTTCGAAGTATGGTGGACTATTGCCTGGTTCTCCAAGAAGAAACCCAACATCAACAACGGTTGCCTGAGCTGGAGGTTCTTCTCTGCTTCTTCTTATTTCTTCAGCAACTACTGTAAGTACCACCGGTGCGCCAACATGCGTAATTTGTGTAAGTTCCTCCAGAGGTCTGGCAAGAGTAATTTCTCCTGAAATTATAATTAAAATTTTAAGCATTTACAATTAATAATGTGGAAACTTTTGCGTTATTATGCATTAAGATAAATCATTTATAATTAATAAAATTTATAATGTCTTGTTCGACTATGTGGAAGACTTGTTCGACTATGTAGAAGAAGTTAATTAGATACGAATAGCAATATTTGTTACTCTGATTACAACATCTGTTATAAAGTATATGTGTATGTATATGTATATGAATACACTTTATTTTCCTAAAATTTTCAAAATTTATAAACATTGTATAAATATTTAATTTTAGGAGTGTGTGTATAAGTATATGTGTATGTATATGCATATGTGTATGTATATGTACATGCACACGTATGTGTATATGTATACATATGTATATGTCAGTATTTATGTATTAGTACTTATCTCCTACCATTTTATTCCCAAACACATATACATTCAGTTACAAATTACTTAACAAAGAGAATGCACACATGTCTGTGCTTCATTACACACACATATATATATTTTTAACTACATGATTCACTTCTCAATTACTCCACAAATATCATGCGTGTTTCATTTTTATGTTAACACGTTGTTACTCATACGACCAAACAATCCTGTACACACAAGCCTCCTCAGAAATACTTTTATTATGAATAAAACATTTCGGTCAACGACCTCCCTCACCTATCACGTAAAAAGGTTGTACATGCAGTGGTAGAAATTTTCCACGATACACCGCAAAATCTAGCTGAACGAATGGAATTGCCTCTATTAACATTCATTACGGTACCCTCTCGGTATACTTCATGTTTCTGTCTCATTATCCAATATAACTTTTTCTTTACACATGCGACTTTGACAAAAATATTCAAATAATACATGTAGGTAGCACGTATGGATTTAGCAGTAAGTTTATGGACGTTCGATCAAATATAAGATTAAAAACAAATTCAAAGTGGAACTCAAAAATAAATGTATAAGGGTTGAAATATAAATTGATTTATACAATCATTTTTCATTTCGCAAAAGTTCATATATATTTTGACAAAAGTATTTCAACACTACTAGTAGCGTATAATGTACTTAATTTGAAATTAAAAATAAGGTTAATTAGAAGGATCTCTAAAAAGTATCTTCGAAAACATGTATGAAGATTATATACTATATTTTTAGAATTATATTAGAAAATTATAAGAAGATTATATGAAGATTATGGCCCATATTTTTAAAAATATATATCAAGGCTCAAACTTATATTTAAAAAAAATATATATATATAGATCATAACTTATGTCTAAAAATATTGTAAATATATTTTCCAAACTAAATACAGTATTTCACAATCCTTTTCCTATCACCCCTTGCCAACCATAAAAAATACACCACCCACAAATTCCAGAATGCATGAAAATTAAGTAACAGTGATCAAAGAGTTAAGGATTCCCTTATCGCGTGCTTTTATTGCCCTGACAGGTAGAGTTATGGCTGTCCGTTAACTTTCCATGGCAATAATACAGCTGAAAGTGGACACGTGTATCGCCTTTTATTCTTTCTGGACCTATTCCCTCCCTTTTTACGGTTTCTCTCTCGCAACTACGTACACACGCACACACCTGTATACACGCTTGTGAAGAGGTCGTATGCTTCGTGTCACGAAATGATAAGCATCGCAGCCTGAAAAGCAGAGACTGACCCCTAAGTACGATCGATACCGCGCTGTAGACCGTCAAGACTTTACTCTGACCGCTTCTATCGAGTTCTCTGGCCACTTCCTTGCCTGACTCATTTTCGGTTCCGTGAAAAAAATCAGATCACCGACCTGAGACCCTAGATAACACGTTCGTGCGAGGTGTAATCAGACGAAAACAACCGTGTAAGATTACTGTGCTTATTCATCGACCCTTCACTGTCCTTCATTTTTTCTTTCTTTTACAGCGATGTGAAACGCACTGTTTTTGGGAGATTTCTTGAGTATGATTTAGGTTTTATGAGGGTAGGGCTGAGTTTTTAATGGGGAGATCGATGGATAGTGGAGTTATAAGATTCTTTGTGGGCAACTTATTGGTGTTGTTGGTAGGTATAGTGTTGTGTGGTATGTGTGAATATGTGAGTTTTGCGAATTTGGATGTTTAGATAGTTGAGAGTTTATGAATTTTCTTGGGTGCGAGTTAGGAGATTTGCGAGTGTGAAGATTTGGAGATTTCGCAATTTGGGGATTCAAAAATCTGGAAATTTGGTAATTTGGGGATTTGGGAATTTGGGGATTTAAGAATTTGGGGATTTGGAGATATGGGAACTAAAGAATTTGGGGATTTAGGGACATAGGAACTAGGGAATTTGGGGATTTGGATATGTGGGAATAGGGAATTTGAGAATTTAGAGTTATGGGGACTTAGTAACTTGGGGATTTGGAGATTTGGAGATTTGGGCATTTGGGCATTTGGGAATTTGGAAATTTGGGAATTTGGGAATTTGGAAAATTTGGAATATGGGGAATTCGGAATTTGGGGAATTTAGAACTTGAGAAATTTGGAATATGGGGAATTCGGAATTTGGGGAATTTAGAACTTAAGAAATTTGGAATTTGGTGAATTTGGAATTTGAGAGATTTGGAATTTAGGAAATTTGGAATTTGAGAAATTTGAAACTTAAGAAATTTGGAATTTGGAAAATTTGGAAGTTGGTAAATTTGGAATTTGAGAGATTTGGAATTTGGGAAATTTGGAATTTGGGGAATTTGGAATTTGAGAAATTTGGAACTTGAGAGATTTGGAATTTGGGAAATTTGGAATTTGGGAATTTGAGAATTTGGAGATCTGGAATTTGGGAATTTAGAACTTCAGAAACGTTAAGCATTTGAAAATTTAAAAGATTGAAATGTTGAAATCTTAAGTAATTTCCAATTTTATTATTTCCTAATTTCGTACTTCCTAATTGCTTAGTTTAATAATTTCCTAATTTCCTAATTTCTCAGTTTGATAATTTCCTTCTTTCCTAATTTCTTAGTTTGATAATTTCCTAATTTCCTAAATTTACTCATTTTCTAAGTTCCGAATTTCCTAGTTTTCTAAATTCATACTTTTATCATTTTATATTTTTGTAATTTCGTAATTTCTCTTTCCCTCTATTTCCTAATTTCATAAATTTCAAATTTACCCCTTCTGAAATTCTAAATTTTACAATTTGCTTTCATACAAATTTATGAACTAGAAAATACAATACCTAATATAATCTACATGTAATATTCTACACCCAACACCACTCACACTAATACTATATTTTTATATTGTATATTACATGTCCTTTCCAGTTATCACCTAATTATCTAATAGTGTTTTATCGATCACACCTGTATTTACTCGCGATGGATTTAATTACCGTCCACTCAATTCCATTTATTTTCCATTCTATTGGAATTGCATGTATAATGTCCGTCCTCAGACTATGTTTATGGATGAAACGTTACTTGATGACTTCGTGCTAGAAGATCGAAGGAGCGATAAATTAATTTGGCGTGTTAGTCATCGACCGAATAATTCTTAAACAATCGGGTCACCTTGTGTTTGAGTGTGTATGTCTATGTAGCTGTGAATAATTCGCTTGCCGATATCGCAGCTGTAAAATGTAATTAAGGCAGTCGTAACTCACAATTTAGGGTAATTCTCGTGAAATTCTGTTCTTTGACTTTTGATGTATTAAGATTCTACGTATACTTTATCGACATTTTCATTTCTTTATAGTTTTTTATCGAGATCATGGACGATCATTATATATTATTACGATTATAGGTTTTTTTCATCAATATTTTGTTTTATAGTTTGCCATTGAAATCGTGGACGGTATGTTTTATAATATGCAAAGTACAGCTGAAGGATCACTATAAATTTTCTGTATGTTTAACATTTTATGTAAAATTAATAAGTTTGTTCATATTGTAATGATATAATGACCTAAGACAATTTTTCATACATGACTTAATATTATACAAGTAGCTGTAAAAGTGAAATTTTTTTATGTAGTCCTAATTTGTTTGCCATGGTCCTGATGATATATAATATATAATTTGCAATCAAATTTATATATTGTTAATATTTATGAATTTTCATGAGCAATATGCTTTGTCGACGCAATGCATTTCTGTGTTGTTAGTATATATAGAAAACTTTGAAATATTGCGTAAGATGTGACATACTCATCATCTGAGACCTCCATTATGTTCTACTTTGAAATTATCGAGTACCATAAATTATAAATTTGCAATTATATAAAAGACAATGAGCTATAATAAATGCAGTCAAATCGAATGAAATATAAATAAATGATTTTTCATAAACACGCTACATGCAATTAATAGTTAGATAAAATAAAGAAATGTAAAGTAATAGTATAAACATCGGGAAGTACAGAAACTATTAAATAATAATAATAAACCTCGAACCTTGATGAGGTGCAGATGAACAGCATGCAACAATTAAACAATAATTTTTATGATGTGATAATCTGTACATGGTTCTATCTTGTTTTCGATAAGATTAATTTTTTGAATTTATAATGAAAGTTAGGTAACATGTTTTCTGTAAAGCATTGGGAAATAGTGGACGGAAAAAGAAGCAAAAATGAACGAAGATTACTATGACAATATCAATTTTCCAGTTATGTTCTATTTCAGAAATCGTGATATATTGTCTTACCACTTGTTTCCGAGATGTTGAAGAACGGTGTAAACGGATTGCTTTCTGACACGAGACCGTACACGATTTCCCGTGGAACTCCTTTATCTCCATCTTCTGCGTGTACTCGTAATATTATATCCCCCTAAATTTCAAATATAAATATAATATTATTCTTCAAGATTTTTGTACCATTAAATACTTCTACTTAAATATGATCTCTATCTCAGATCATTAATATCACTTTCTTTTTATTTAAAAATTTTTAAATACATAGATAGAAAAATTATTCGTTTCAAAAGTAACGCTTCAAAAGTAAGTTTCAAGTTTCATAAAACTTGACATGTTTTATAATTATATGTACACCTTCATTTTTATAAATTATTGCCATTAGTTTATTAGTAAAATTGATGTATGTATTGATACCTCGAAAGGAATGTTATAATATTGTCTATAATATTTTTTAGTTATACCATAAGGGGTTGTTTTGTATCCACATAAGGAAATAATAATTTTCTGCCTTCAATTTACTTTCTTTGTATAATAAAATAATTACGAATTTTCTGAAAACCTATTGTTGATGAAAGGAATTGAATTACTATTTTGGAGTTATATTTCATCTTTTGGTTATGAAGATTGTTTATTCACCACATGAGTACTATTAATAAATACTAAATAAATGTATTCACCTGATAAAGTCAATAAATTCCTTCGCCACATAAATTTTATAAATAAATTTATTTACTATTGCCATTAAAATTAATGAATTCAATAAAAATTGATTCACCATTACATATAAATTTATTCACTATTTTAATATAAATGTATTTGTCATTGTAGACTAAATAAATATTGTAATACTCAATAAAGTAATTAGTAACTTACGGGTTGCACGGAATTGTTAATCCTCGTTAAAGGGGGTGCCAACGTAAAAATCGGAGGAACATCCTGAACATCTTGCACGACCACAACTACGCTTAAACCTGCAATATTTCTAGTGTCTTTCCCCGGTTCCGTATATGGATCCTAACAAATAGAATTTATCTATTTATACAATTTTCAAAATCTTTGTCAAAATACAATTTAATCATTCATACCGTGGCATACATGGTGAGAGCATACATAGACTGCGTCTCGAAATCTAGTTCTCCAATTAGTGTAATTACTCCACGTGTTTGGGTTGGCGTTTGTCGTTGTCTTATAGTAAAAAGTTCTTTTGGTTGCTGAAACCACAATGCTGAATTGCAATATCACTATTACGATTTTTAAGTTTTTAGTCATTTATAAAACAAATGTTAATCATATATGACAAATGTGATCACATGTTTCACTTATTTTATTTAATTTTATTTAAAAACACAGTAGATAATAACTAACCCAAAGTTCGATGTAAACAGGTTTTCCACTCCATGGATTGGCTCTCACTAGAAGATAATCCAATTCTTTACCCGGTTTCGTATCCTGTATGTATAAATGATTTTTATATATAGAGAGGTTTTAAATGACTCTTACTATATGTTGACATATAAAATTTTATCAGAAAATGCAAAAACAAAAATATGTATCTTGAAAGTTATCTAAAATGGATAAAGAAATCTTCATCCACAACTTCTTATAAAAATTTCTACATTTCATTTGTTAACTTATAATCAATATTTTCTTACAAAATTCTATGATGCTGAGTATAAAAAAAATACAAAGTTTCATGAAATGTTAAGGGATGGTTATCAAACATAAAAATGATATGAAGTACTACGAAGTATTAAGAGATGATTTTTATCGAACATAAAAAAGATACAAAATGCTTCAAAATATTAAGGGATGATTTTTACCGAACATGAAAAAAACACAAAGTGCTATAAAATATTAAGGGATGTTTTCTATCGAATATAAAAAAGATACAAAGTGCTACGAAATCTTAAGGGTTTTTTTATTGAACACAGAAAAGAAACATAGCATTACGAAATGTTAAGGATTCTCAACATAAAAATTACACGAAGCATAATGAAACGTTAGAAAGTAGAACATGTTAAGGGTGCTGATAGAATAAACGATTACGCTAATAGTTAAAGCTGAACCAATAAATAATTACCTCTGGAACCATTATGAGGGAGGGTATGTGCGGGAATATTTTATCACGTGGAGTGGTGGCGTTCGTAACAGAAATAGTAGCCTGCATCGAATTCGAGTCACCCTTCGTGTCCCTAACCCTTATTGCAAAATCGTGAAGGCGTCCAGGAACTAGTCGTTTTGTTAGGATCACGTTAGCTTGACACACTTTGTTATATAACGTGCACGGCAGATTGTCGATCCTTACAACAGGTGTGATTGTAGCTGAACAAATTAAAGCATTGCGTTTCATTTAATATGTACACATGTGTACATGTATGTGATGTATACTCATTTGATGTGTAACGTATATTAGCTTTATACACTTCTGGTAATTTATTAATAAAATGTTCAAAAGCACATGTACACATGTGTACATGTATGTGTGATGTATACTCATTTGATGTGTAACGTATATTAGCTTTATACACTTCTGGTTATTTGCTAATAAAATGTTCAAAAGTTACAGAAAATTTAACTGCTTTAAATTTGTGATACTTTTATATAATTTTGTTGTAATAAATTATATCAATTTACATTTCATTCGTAATATTATATATTTCTACATACATATACATATGTGTATAGATATACATATGTATACATACATATACATGTAATGCATGCATGAAATGTATGCAATTCTACATATATGCAATACATATTTGCATGTATATGAAGTTATTTGCAATTTGTATAGATATACATATTTATACATACATATACATGTAATACATGCATATAATGTATGCAATTCTACATATATGCAATACATATTTGTATATGTATGAAGTTATTTGCAATACATATCTTCACACATACAAATCGACTTGCAATACATATTTGTGCATATACGAATTTACTTGATGTACATATTTCTACACGTATGAATTTATTTGCAATAAATTATTACAGTAGGTACTCATTAAATTGCCACCAAAAATTTTTTTCTTTCAGATAGATTTGTGTTTTAATTGACATCTTTATATGTGTGAAAGGAAGAAATATAAATAGGAGTGTCCTCATGAAGATGACGATATATCGAGGTCTACTGTATTCCATATTGGATTATACGATTGTACATTTTTCTTTTTACGAGGAACATGAAATGATTCTTGAAAATTTTTTAAAGAATGAATTAATTATTGAAAAAAATAGTTACCAGTTATTTCGAAGACGAGTGGAAAATCCGCATCTTGATCAGTCGCCCGAAGTCGGAAAATGACAGAATCTACTTCTGCATCAGCCGGAACCAGAACTAACCCCATATCTGTAGATGTATCAAAACGTGGACGAGCACTCTTCGCCCACGCGAAAACGAACCCGAAATAAATCCATACTCTGCACCATTCTCCTGCAAAGGGCATTCTGCAAAGAAATTTGTATTCTTTCTTTAAAAAAAAAAAAGATGAAGGGAAATCAATGTTCGATTTTATTATTTTGTTGCGTTAATGAAAAGATCGATATCTCGTTACCCGAGTTCCCCTGTTTCTTTTCTAAATATTTCAAAGATAGCCTAGTGAGTTCAAACCCTCTCAAGTGACTGACAGTCATTCCATTTATCGAATGAGTAATTATTTACGAGAAACTGCTGGTCATTCCTCGATACCGCGTGATAGGGCGCACACCCTTCTTTCTACTGACAGCAGTCTTAATTTTCTCGTGATAATACGGGTAAATAGTTTGTTGTATTATACTTGGTTAACATTTCATTCATTTTCTAACTGTTCATACAGAAATTATTTTTAGAATTGAATTTTTGGAGAAAAACACTTTATTTTGCTTTTGTTTTTTGTTATGTTGCATTTTGATATTTTAGTAACAATTAGTAGTTTTACTATTGGTAGCTTTATTTTTGTTGCTTTATTATTATTGACTTGAGCAAAAAGAAATTGTAATTAGGTCAATACTGATTATTTTGAAACATTGTCGTTTTTTAGTATTAAAATTTAATGTAGATTAACAAAATGCTGATGAAAAGAATAATGAAACACAAATTATTTAGGAATACAAGAAATTTGAACTGCCTAAATTTGTATGTAACATAAAATGAATTTTGTTATTGCAATAAAGTGTAAAATTAAGCTGAACGTGAGGGAAAATTTGATAGGATAATGTTTATATTATTCCACAAACGTACTGTCAATTATTAGTATCTTATGCTAATGCAAATAAATAGCAATTGAATAGCTGTATTGTATATTGGTAATAGACATTAAAAATATCGTTATAATAAATATCACTACTATTATACATCTTATTTTAGAAGTTGAATTTTATTTTTTATTTAAAGCACATAGTAAGTATTAGAATTCTTTACTTTGACATAGGACAATAAAAATAATAATACTATTATTGTTGCGTTCTTTATTTCGATAAAATCGTGAATATTGATTTTATGATCACGAAAGGAGGTCGTCACCATTCATTATTAGAAACTAAAATATAGCCAATAGTTTTCGTAACGTCAACATTCTTAGTAGTAATTATTAATCTGATTAAACTGCTGGTTACAAAGTAAAAATATATGTTACGATTTAGTCATTAATAAAGTAAACTTTGTTTTACTTCCAAACCCTTAAATAATTGTGTTTCACTTAAAAAAAATTATTTCAAGTAACTTTAAAAAATAATTTAAAACGAATTTGAAGAAAATCTATCGCTACAAAATTATAAATATCATTTATATTATATTATATTGTTTATATTAAATTATGAAGATTGTTGAAATAATTTAAAGAACATTTCATGTGCTGTATACATATATAAAAATAACACATTGCAAGTAAAATAGTATGACAACAATTAAATTCCGTATACACTTACATTAAAAAAATGAATAACAAAATGTATTATAATACAACTTAAAAACCATTACTTAAAATGAATAATTAACCCAAAAACTTTTTTAGATACTCTCTTATAGTCAATACGAAGTAATACCAATTTTCGTTTATTCATGTTTGCTTTCTGTCCAATGCTCAAATCAGCTGAAACGATTCAATCTATAAGTACACCTACCCTCACGAACTTACACCAATGTAATTAACAGTATGACATGACACGTGCCGATGAGATTGCGATATAGGGTAGAATATAAATCTGTGTGCCTTTTTGCTGTAATTATCGCTATGAATAAAGGTATGCATTATTTTTGCTGTTATCAGTAATTCGTTCCCGTTTATCTACCAATCTTACAATTTTTCTGTAGAAAAAAATGGGGAAATTTAGAATCAATGAATAGTGGTACGTTTATTTGGATATTATTAATTTTTTGTTATTATGAAATAGAAAAAATGTAGTTTATATGTAAACTTATTGTTAGTACTGTAGGACTGAATTATATAGCATGTATGGTATTTAATAATCTTAAATGCATAGTGTAAATAAATAGATAATTGATATTGTGGTATAATATTATATGGTACTTAATAGTATTTAAGAGTATAGTACAATATAATAATTAATTTAATTTAATTTTGTAAAAACGTACCTAAGAGTAAATAGGATTATAGTATAGTATCTAAGGGTATTTAACATTGTGTTATAGTACCCAACAGTATTTAAAATTGTAATGTAGTAGCAAATAGTATTTAAAATTGTAATATAGTAACCAATAATATTTAATATTGTGTTATAGTACCCAATGGTATTTAAAATTGTAATATTATACCTAATAGTATTTAATATTCTGTTATACTACTCAATAATATTTAAAATTGTAATATTGTACACAATAATATTTAACATTGTGTTCTAGTACCCAACAGTATTTAAAATTGTAATAGAGTACCTAATAGAATTTAATACTACAATATTGTATCTAACAGAATTTAATACTATAACATAGTATTTACTATTAAAGGCATTTAATGTTATAACATAGCACTTAATACTGCAATAAAATTTCACCCACCTTGAAGAAATTAATTGCTCAAAATTTCATTTACTTTAATCCAACAAAAATATTTCAACCCAAAAATTGAATATCACACACAATCATTACAGTATTAATTATTAAATTTATTAAATGCAATATTGTAATACCAAAAAGTAACACGATCTTTACGGAGTTCAAAGAACTTCTATCAAACATTTATGAATGACAATGCTTCGTACATTATTATGAATCATTTATAATGAATTAAGCTTGAATAGCCTTTCACCCAAGGAACCTAGACTCAATAAATATTTAAAATTATTCCTTTCGTGTTGTTATTCGCGAATTCCTGTCTTTGACAGAGAATTGAGCTTGAACTAGACCATTCTATATAAGATTTTAATGATATGGTTGCTGGTCATTGCCCACTTCAGCTAGATCGATTTGATTTTTCCCCCGACGTTTGACACGCAGCTGTGTATATTATTCAATGTTTATGCGGATCTTTAGATATAAAAACTGTAAATATCGCAGATATTACTGAATGATTGTATTTAATTATGAACAACGAATGTATATCTGACATAAATGCACATAGCTATGTTATGATAACATTTAAAGGGTCGTTTATTTTTTTCTAAATAATTAACAAACATTTTTCTTAATAATTCTTTCACTGAAAAAATTTACAGAAAAATGATGATTTTCCATATAATTTTTTCATTACAAAAATCACTTTTTTTTAAATAATTTTTTGTGTCGAATATATATTGTTATTAGCAACATTTGCAAAATTTGCATTTATTTTGTAACATATTCCTGTTTGAATTTTTGTAAATAATCTTGCTATTTTTTTAATGACTTGTTTCTTTAAGTTTTATTACAAAGACTTATCAAATTTAAAAAATTTCTTTTTAGGTTAGATTCTTCGTTTAGGTATAATCCTTTCGTTTGCCAGTAGGAGGCTTAATGTTCTTAGAATTTTTATCTAAATTAGTTGTTTAAAAGCAATTTTTCATTACTGTAGGTCAAAAATAGCAAAAGATTTGATAAAATTGCATGTAGCGTGTGCACAATTGTGCAACGATGTAGCAAGCTTATAATATCCGTAGAGACGTATAATCAAGTTATACCCTACAAAATTATGCATAATAAAATATAAACTTTTGAATTTATATTAATACTTATATTCGAACTGTGGATGATACTAAAAAAGAGTTGATCAATTATATAGTAAAACAATAATTATAGTCATTATGTAAATAAAATAAATTAGAAAGTTCGATATTAAAAACAACTGATATACAAAAATACTTTTTCATATTATACTGCACATGTAGAACAGAAAAAAATTTTTTTTAAATCCAGGAGCAAAACAGCAAACAAGACAATACTTGTTTAAGACAAATATATTAGAATAAAATATATTAGTAAACGAGGTTTAAAGTTTTAATATATTAAAATTTATATTAAAGTAACATCATGAATTACAATACATATTCACCGAGTCAAAAATCAAGTGTTCGTAAAACCAACAAAAAATCGCATTACATAAAAATTGTTATACTAACACTTTGCAATTTTTTCATAAAACATAAATAGAAGGTTATGAAACTTCACACTAATGCTACTAATTAGCAATTTTAATTCTTAATTTATTTCTCGAAAGTGTTGGATTTAACACAAGTATAATCGTAAACTTACTTCATTTTAAATATATGCACATTACAACTTCTATTTGACGATTGTACATGCCAAAAGAACATTCAATATCGAAATGATAAATGTTCCAATGTAATGCGACCATATACTTAAATAAGATGCATAGTTTTTTGCCCACGCCTTACATGTAACATTAGTTAGGCGAGGTATTTATTATTAATTATAATTATGAAACGGTCAAACACCCTTTGTATTACGGAATGTGGAACGATCAAATATCTTTGTTAGTGGGAGACATAATGTCGTGTTGGCATGCCATACTGGCTTAGGAGCACACAATATGCGTTAACTAAAACAGTTCAGCCTTACATATGTGTTCACTGTGCATGTTTACTTTGGAAAAATTATATATAACAATGGATACATTACAGAATTTATATTAGAGCTGCAAAACAATTCAATGTTTTGTTAAACAAAAAACTTGTTGCATTGTGTTGCATATATATTGTATAAAAATGTACTATGTAAAAATTATACATTATATTGTATTGTACACTACATAAAAATATAATATAAATATGGTAGACAAAAATAATAGAATAAAAATAGTACACCATACAATTTATATTTTGTCAATTTATATCTGTTTAATATGAATGAACTGCTTTTACTATTGTTCAAGTATAGGTTAGGTTTTTCTGATAACAATTTACAGTGTTATAAAATTTTTCTTCTGATAAATTTATAATGATTTTTAGTTTCTAATTGATATAAATAAAAACGAAAGACTCTATAAAATTAAAAGAAGGATAATAGTTACCAATACACAACAATTTTGTAAAATAATTAAACAATTGAAAGTGACAGGACAATATAGGATATCCTTAAAATCATAATAACAAATACATTAGATTGCACTAGAAGTCAATCTCCATACCTTAGAAGTCAATCTTTATGCCTTAGTAGTCAATCTTAACAATTACATTAGAAGTCTTCATACCTCCCTTTAATAATAATTTTAATAATAGCATTTCGTAATAAATACGATTATTTCTACTGTTCCCATGAACGTAACACTTGCTATTTACTATTTTACTCCTTCATTCCTCATCTTACAAATTTCACTTCAGAAGAAATATACGGACATTCAAAAACACCTCGTCAGAGTATTAAGTTCACACATCAAACAATAATTAATTGTCTCAAAAACTCACCTGATTGCAGAATCACTCAGTATCGCAAAAACGTGAATACATGTTTGCATCCATGAAGTTCATTCAGCACATTTTTCAACGGCGTTTTCCCGCTAAAAACTCGTACATGCGTCGCGGTACACTTTCCATGCAAACATCCTCCCCCTTAGATGTTCAAAAAATAACACACTTTGACAATTCACGAACACAAATGTACAAAATTATTAAAATAAGATTATAATTAAGAGCACTTGTCATTCGTATAGCACCATCACAACGGAATCTCTACAATTATCCCCTCTCGATGTTAAATTTTTTATCTCCACAGTTGATTCTGTGTCACAAACTAGTTTCAACTAAAGGTTGGATAGTTAACCGTGGTCGAGAGCCGACATGTTCGAGGGTTGTGGAAGAACACACCACTTCACGTGGTCGCGAACGCCGCGCATGTGAAGGGGTTGTCCTGTTCGACCCACGATGCGAACCCTGTACATTTGTGTCACGTGTACGTCACGTCACAGCCACCCCCTCCACAAGTTGCTCAAGTACATCCACCTTTTCCTCCCAGATCACTGATTTTCACTGGCTCATTTGATTACACGTTTCTATCGTACTCCATTTCAAGGCTGCAATCCATTAAACTCAAACGTCATCTCCTTCACTCTGTAACTTGTCATTCTTTCTACAAACATGAGACAGTCTCAAGTTTCGGGAATTTGAAACTTTGTGTCCTCTTCGTGGTTTGAAACATCTGTCGATTCTATCTCTTCAAAACTTTCGTGAAAGTTAGTAGAAAATTTATCAAAGTGGTGTTGGATTAATGAATAAATATTCAAGATATACACGATTCATTCTCAAGGCATTTCTCACTGAAATGATTTTAATTTTGAATATTTACGTGATGTTTTACCTAATGCTTAGAGATTAATTTTTGTGTTTGAAAAAAGCTAAATCGTAAAATTGAAGAATGGATTCTTGAAATCTGAGTTTGACAAATTTTGTTGACATCGCTTCTTAAATTAAGATATTTCTCCAGCAAAACAAAATTACTATTTTAAGCAAATCATTCAATGATTATCAGTAAAATTATTAGATACCATTTTAAGAAAATTATTATTTCAAGTTTCGAAAGTTTTGAGCATCAAATTTTTAGTGTTACAAAATTTCATAAAGCTTCAAACTTGAATTTCGGGAACTAAAGAAGTCGGATCAAACCCATCCCTATTTTTTCCGTCAGTTACCTTTTATAAAGCTTTCGATTCAAGTATAATTCAGGTAGAACCCACCCCTAATTTTCCCGCCACTTTTATAAAACTCCAGATTCGAATTCCTGCAATTTAAATATTCGGATCAAATCCACCCCTAATTTTTCCGCTAGTTGCATTTCATGAAATTTTAATCTTTAACCTAACTTTAGAATCTAAGCTTTATTGTTAGGTGAAATGTATTACCGATGTAAAGTTCATGCAAATACATGCTGTAGATTTAATGCAATGTTTAATGTAAAAATTATTCTTAAGAAGTAAAATTATAATTGGACCTGGTATGCATGTTTATGCGTAATCCTTAATGTTCTTGGTGCCACTCTATAATTATGCGGTACATGTAACTATTCATGTTTCAAGGTTATTCAGATGAAATGATTTTAAATTCTAGAATTTATGTTTGGTGCAAAGGACAGATCAGTACGTAAAACACAGTCATTTTTACTGGTATTGTATTTTTAGTGATATAATTGTGTCGAATGGGTACAAAATTGCTAAAAGGGATGTTTAAATATTTAAATAATTGAAAATTTAAAAATTTAAAAATTTGGAGATTTGAAAATTTGAAGTTTAAAAATGTGAAAGCTTAAAAATTTGAAGTTTAAAAATTTAAAAGCTTAAAAAATTGAAAGCATGAAAATTTGAAAGTTTGGAAATTTTAACATGTGAAAATTGTAACTTTGAAGATTTGAAAATTCGAAAGTTAACAAATTTGAACTCTGAAAATTTGAAAGTATGAAAATTTAAAAGTGTAAAAATTTGTAAATTTGAAAATTTGAAAGTATGAAAATTTGATAGTGTAAAAATTTGTAAATTTGAAAATTTGAAAGTATGAAAATTTAAAGCGTAGAAATTTGTAAATTTGAAGATTTGAAAGTTAAAAAATTTGAACTCTGAAAATTTGAAAGTTAGAAAAGTTGAAAATATAAAAGTTTGAAAATTCAAAAATTCGTATAAAAATTTAGAAATATGAAAACTTATTAATTTAAAAATTATGACATTTGCATAAGTGTTCTTATCCAAAAGAAGTCTACGCTGTACGTCAGCATACATCGCATCATTTATTAGACTACTTATATTGCTTAAAAGAGCAAAATTCTTGCATTTCAATTATGCATAAAAGCTTTCCTACATTTGTTTTCACGTTTCGTGCCTTAACACACGATACAAAGCAGGTATGCAAGAAGATATGCCAGTTATCGATGTAATACTGAAAGGTAGTCTAACGTCGATGAGTCAGGACTCGAGAAGTCGAGACATTAGTAGCTACGCAGCCCCTAATATGAGGGGTTCTTTAACGCGGGGGTCGCGTGATTTGTTTTCTGCACAGAACACATTTTAACGATATACATCTTTCGTTCGATTTCTACGCTAATCATTGGTTATGCACCAGATAAATGATATGTG
This sequence comes from Megachile rotundata, assembly GCF_050947335.1. Lineage (NCBI taxonomy): Eukaryota > Metazoa > Arthropoda > Insecta > Hymenoptera > Megachilidae > Megachile > Megachile rotundata. Next base: position 7,381,274 of record NC_134989.1, read on the forward strand.
ATTAAAAGTGTCGGCGTAATTATGTACAGTCACCCTTGAAACTCTTCACGAGTACACCTCACAAGACTTCTATCGATTTGACTTCATTCTTAAGCAAATCGTGTCTAAATGAACAATAATTTTCTAAATGAATAATAATTTCGTATAATGACACATATCCTCAGGTTCTTATATTTTCAGATACCTATAATATACATCCACATATATATTATATATGTAATACAGTATATTATGTATTGTACATCCACATGTATATTTCTATCATATATATCCACATCGTAAAGTACCGATATCCCAAAATTTCTACATACCGAAATATACGATCTCCTCAGATCCCCACGTTCTCAAATACCTATATCTTCAAATTTCTATATTTGCAAGTGCACTCTTAGATTTCTTTATATGCCGATCCCTATATTACCTGACCTACAAATTTCCCGATTATGATGTCTCTCTATTCCCAACTGCTCCAGAACCGTATATCATTAAGTATATATTTCCCCAAATTTCTGAACCTTGAGATCCCTATATCCTTATATTGCTACATCACTAATTATGATAACGTTCAAAATCCAGTAATGTATCGATATGAAAAATGCTTTAAATACACAACACAAAGTAATTGAAATGAAGTTCTAATTACTTTGGTCACGAAGGTATAGTCAATCATAGATTATGTAAGCATACAATGGTACTTTACAATGTATGCATTTCTAGACCTTACAATGTGTATATTTCTAGATTATTATAAACGACGGTACTAATATAAAATGACACACGAAAGCATTGGAATACGTTTAGTAATATATTAATAGGTTTGAAAGAGTAACTACAATCATAGATTATACAAAGAAGAAAGAAATTAATAAGACTAGTGGAATGAGGGCATTTTGGAAGCCATTATGGCGTGCCAAGTTTGCGATACGTGAGAGCACACAAGGAGCTAATGTATGCAAATTGTTCGTAGAAGAAGTACAGCGCCATTGCTGTCAACATTGTATAGAACTGGATTGACAGTATAACCCTAGCAAATAACGATTATTTATCACTTACTAGGATGTGTGACGTAAAATATTACCAGTCGACAGCGTTTACGGAGAGATTAAAAGCTCGTTTCATATTCCAAGGAAAATGCGTGCGTTACACGTACGTGTGCTGCGAACAATGGTCAGTTTTAATTACTCCCTCGACACTTGGCGAAGAAATACTGGTACTTAATTTATACCACTATGGAATGGCAAGGAATAATTTACTTAAGTTTTTTTTTACAGCATTCTTTAATTTTGTGAAATATTTACATAGATTATTTTACTTGAATAATGAAGGAATGACTAGAATAAATTATAGGTTGTGATAATGTAAATATCAATTTTAATATTAATCTGAAATATTAATTTATTATTATTAATTTTAATTCAAATGCAAAACAGTTCAATATTTAATAAAATAATTTAATAGTGATATGCATATTATTTAGTAATAACGCTATACTTATAGTATATTATACTAATTCTTTTTTGTACTTTGATATTACATTGATTGTAACTCATTAATATAACTAGGACCTTTGAGGGAACTATCCATAGATCTCCACGAGCTGTATAGTCATATATTACATTACGACGTATTAGATCGTCCCGAGTTAGATTACCATGTAATATGTGATCACGTTTTCACGTTATATCGCCACAGTTAGATCAGATAATTCTACATTCTGGCGGAGGGCGTCTACCCGATTACATCAATACTGAAGCATTAGCAATTGCGCTACTTCTCGTTGAAAATTTACAACGAATGCCAAAGCGACTGACAATATTGTGAAGCGATTAGATATTCATAAAATTGTTTAGAAAAAAAAAATTATGACTTCTCCGTTCTCATATATTCCAAGTATGTCAATAATGCCAATGAGTGTGTCACATATGTGGTACCCATGTCAATGAGTATATTGTATTTGTGACAAAAATATGTCACACATTTCATACTTGTAACAATGATTGTGTCACATAGGTAATATTTATGAAATTGAGTATGTTACGTATGTTACACATATGACAATGAATGTGTTACATGTGTTATATTTATAATAATTCATATGCTAGCTAGATCGTACTTATGTCGTAATGAATATGTCACGTATGATGTTCTACTTATGACACTGAATGTGTTACATACATATGTAATATCTATGATGATGAATATATTGCAACCATGACAATGAACATATCATATATGTCCTACTCATGATAATGACTATATGGTACTTGTGACACCATGTGAATGTGTCACATGGGTTATACTTATGACTCTAAATGTGTTACGCAGGTCGTACTTGTAATACTGAATGTGTCACATAAGTTCTACATATGACACTGAATGTGTCACGTATGTGATACCTATGACGATGAATATATTGTAACTATGACAATGAACATATCACATATGTATATCATACTCGTAATGACTATATTGTATTTGTGACACTATATGAATGTGTCACATAGGTTATACATAGGGCACTAAATGTGTTATGTACCTATAATACTGAATGTGTCATATAGTTCTACTTATGACAGAGAATATGTCACATATGTGATACCTTTGACGATGAATATATTGTAACCATGACAATGAACATATCACATATGTATATCATACTCATAATAACTATATTGTATTTGTGACACTATATGAATGTGTCACATAGGTTATACATAGGGCACTATATGTGTTATGTACTTATAATACTGAATGTGTTACATAGTTCTACTTATGACAGTGAATGTGTCCCATATGTGATACCTATGATACTAAATATATTATACTTGTGACAATGAATAATGTATCACAGGACCTACTTATAGCAACGAATATTTCATGCTCATGATAACGAATATAAATGTATGTACTTCAGCGACATATCAGTACAGAATGTAATTGGTGTTTTGTAAATTGTGGACGATCGTTCTAATGAATTGAAGACGGTTAAACTATCGGTATTGGAAGGAAACGCCAGTAGGTTATTCCGCAAGCAGTCTGGGCCAGTGAAGGATTGAAAAGGAGTGGCACTAGGGAATGATTCGAACACTGGCCAGTCGCATATATAGCCGGCGAAGATTAGCATAAGACTGCACGCAAGGCTGACGTTCATGAATACGATAAGGGAGTAGGTGCCCGTTTCCTCGGCTACCTTACCGTTCAACCTACAAGCGATGGTGCGTACGACTTTTGACTCGCTCATTTTCCGTCCAATAAAACCTCCACCCTCATCGCAGGTCTTAGAATTTCACGTTTGAAAGGTAAACCAAGTAGAATTGCGTTATTAATATATTCCAGATGGCACGATAGATCGAGTTACGGGCGGCATTTAGAAATATTAATCATATTTTTTGGTATGTCATGTGGTGACAGTATCAGGTGGTTCAAATGACAGGTGGTTTAAATTTGGATTATCATTTTTATTTCAAGATGTATTGTCAAGTATCAATATACATTAAATAGTTGCAACTATTCTGTGTAACTTACTGTGTAACTTACTATGTAACTTACTGTGTCTACTGTGTTTGTACTTCCAAACAAAACTTTGCTTTGAAGCGGTTGATGTCAATGAATAATAAAAATATCGTTTCTTGTTTTGTTTCATCTTTTCTGTAAAATTTATAATGGCAGAAAATGTCCTGTGTTTGACACGTTTGTTATTGCTGGATTTTAATTATATAACCGAGGAAGGGTTTTTGAAAGTAAATTCAACTCATTTAATTGACGATGTAATGTTTTCACGTGTATGTAATATATGCCTGCTTTTATGTCTAATAACAGTCTTGTTGCATCAAATGATACAAGAAATGATAAAAATAGTTTTTATTTTAGAGAACAGGCAAAAGACAAAAAACAAGTGTCACACAAAACATAAAGATAACACAGTCACATAAAAACAAGTGGTTGTAACAGTATCACGAGTAGTTATGATACACAGAACTTATCTCGCATTTGCGTCCTCTGTTCGTGACCGAAGTGGGTTATGCCGTGAAATACCTTCGATTTCATAATTACCTATGTACATTATCAACTTCAATTCCGAATTCTCCGACATAAAACAGCAAAACTTCGTTGAGAGTACGCATTTCTGTAGGGCACTCGTGCAGCGATTAAGATTTAGTTTTTTCGAGGGTTAATTGAAGAATAGCGTGTTGGACGAAATAAATGTTAAATATAAAACCCTGTCATTAACCCACGCGAATATTAACAATGGCGGAAAGGATTGGAAGTGTGACTGAACCATCGAGGTCACCTTTACGTACGTCTAATTTGCATTTATACAATGGATTCTTCTTTTACTGGTATTTCGTGTCGCGATTAAATCTGCACGAATCACCCTCGGGGTGATAATCTTCGTGCAGATAGGAATCTGATAAAAGAATACACCAAGGGAGTTTCTTGCTTGATATGTAACTAAACGTGCTTCAACGAACAAATCTGCGATCGCTATTTTGATTGTATTCGAGTTAAGACTTCATTTAGGTTAAGTGCCATCGCACTTTAATCTAATGCGACCCGATTATGGCTGGACGATGGAAATATCGTTTTTGGGGTTGAATTTTGTCCTTGCTTAAATTTCGCTTTCAAATTTATCGAGTGTCGAGTGTTATCAGAGTTTCATGTTTATCATTTTGTATGTTTTTAGATGACAAATTTTTTACAGTCAGTAAATTGTTTAAGGAATATTAGGTAATGTATAGTGAATTATATAGATTACATAAAATTTTATATTTTGTGGAATGCATTCTCATAGTATTTACAAGTGAATAGAATTGAAAAAGCTCAAATCTATAATATCTAAAGAATACAAAATGGTACGTTTATTAAAATTAATAAATAACATAAATATATCATTGCACCAACTTTTTTATTCTTTAATCATATAGGTGTATAAAAGTCTTTGAATACGATATTAATTGGTGTGCAGAGATCATTGATAAGTTTATTTTTACATAAAATAAACATGAACTTCAACTGACGTGAAAATAAAGGATATTAAAAAATGACATTCGGTTTATCTTACAACATGATGTTGTCATGTTGTTAAACATGATAAAAATAATGCAATAAAGAATCTGATAATGTAAAGTTTCGATGCAGTATTATAAAATAAATATTAAATACATTCTATACTTTGTACGACATAAGACTATTTATGTACATTTATAATTCGAAATTTACATTTCACTTATGAATCTATGGATGATAATAATTAAGCTATATTCGAAGTTTTACCGGTCGTTGTTCGATTACAGCTCAGTCGTTTCGATTTTCTTGCCAAGAGGATTCACGATCGTGTTCTGTGTTCTATAAATGGACGAATTTCGGTGAAAATCGTTTGGAATTGTTACACTTTCCGAGCTGGAAGGAAAATTTTATTGTTATTAATGATGGAGTGGCAAATTAATTAATTGTAAAATCACAATTTCAATTGCAAACATCAATTTCTTAGTAATGATAATTGTAACAAGTCATGAAAAGTTATTTATATGGACACTTGTGAGAAAGCTGCAACTTTTAGGTTATGTTTAACGCAGCATATACAATATGTGCGACTGTCGTGTCAAAAAGATTAATTTTATCATAGTATACGTTCTATGAAATCTGAATCGAAATTTGAAAAATATAGAGTAATGTTTTGATGTGAAGATACAATATAATAAAATGTAATTTTAAACAAAGATAATTGTTATAGACAGAATTACTTTACTGGCTGAATTCAAACTAGTAAATGTTTTAATAAATTATTAAAAGATAACGTGATCTTTTAAAATTCTTTTAAATAACATTGTAAATTTTACAATTATACATATGAATTAGTAGTTACGTCTACATGTAAATTTCTATCATTTCATTTTACTTCAATTTCCTCTAATTTACTATATATCTGTTAATTACTTCGCTACATTTTATTATACATTATTGTAGATCTACCAAAAAACATTTACCTTGAAATGGAAGTAGTTCTTGGCTCAATATAATACGGCTTATCTTCATTTCTTTGGTCTGTGTTAGCTTCGTTCATCATTTCTTCGTTGTTCAAAGCATTTTCATCAAGAGAATCTCTTTCAGAAGTATGACTAATAGATTCATCACTTTTGAACCACTCATTTTCGTAAGCATGCATCCATATAGGGTTCGAACCTTCCACACTATGCTTATTCGTGTTAGGAACTCGTCCAGGTCCCCTAATAAATTCTGCATCCGACGTACCTTAAAAAACATGATCAGCTTAATTTCCAATTTAACTTTTCAAGCTTTCTAAAATTACAACCTCACTCTAAAGCAAAGAAGTTTATTGATAATAAACAAGATTGAACAAATCTGTCACATCATTATTTATAATTGTAATCCATCATATCATTAATTATATTCGTAACTGCTTACTGCTATTAATAGTAGTTATAATGTGTCACACCATTAATCACATTTGTAATCTGCCACATCATTTATTATGATCTGGCATATTATAATCGTAATACTGACCCAAATGTGGTGAAACAGTTATGAAATACGTGAACAAGTTTCTAAATCAAATCTGTATTCAAGAGTTGCACTCAAGTTTATATTTGCTTAGAGAAAGCGTATGTACTGAGGGCAACCCATTAGCTAGTGCGTGGGGCTTAAAATAATTTAGTCCTAAGTCATCCCAAAACATGTTCCCATATATGTAAATTTCTATGTCCTTGATTACCTATATTTCCGAATCCTTACTTTCGCGAATTCCTACATTCCCGAATGTCTATATTTCCAAGTTCCTACATTCCCAAATCTCCACATTCCCGAATTTCTACCATCCTGAATCTCTATATTTCCAAATTCCTATATTCCCAAATTCTTACATACCCAAATCGCTATATCCCCAAATTCCAATATTCCAATATCAGTATATCCTCAAATCGCTACGTCTCCAAATCTCTCCATACCCAAATCTCCACCTTTCCGAATTCCTACATTCCCAAATTCCTACATTCCGAAATTCTTATATACCCAAATTGCTATATCACCAAATTCCTACGTCCCTAAATCGGTACATCCCCAAATTGCTATATGTCCAAATTCCTACGTCCCTGAACTGGTACATCCCCAAATCGCTATATCTCCAAATTCCTACGTCCCTAAATTGGTACATCCCCAAATCGCTATATCTCCAAGTAGTTACTGCTCCAATTAGTCAGAATAGAAAAATGAACGTCTCAAACGTATTTTCCGCGCTATAATTGTCTCTTATAATTGTCTCTCTATAATTGTCTCTTGCGATCGTACACCAATTAAGCTAAAAACAATGACAATCATCAAACGTCTCTCAAATAAGTGTAATAGTGTAAATTACTATTGTTCAGCAGTTATAGTCATTATTATTCTCATTTACCAAAATGTTCGCGCCAACTCGTGTGTTAACATCTATATAATTATAATACTTACCAAAAGATGAAGCATTAGCTGCTTTCAATTGCCTGCGAAACGAAGCCCTCTGCGAGAGGCACAACGCTATGCACAAAATTAGCAGAGCTCCCAGAAACAAGGTCAAAGTCAAAAGCCAAAACGTCGTTCCAGCTTGCTCATACTGAACAATCGGTTGATATTGCGCTGGTTGCGTGTCGAGCACGTTGAATTCTTTGAACAGACTATCGAGCTTCTCTATATTTCTGTCGACTAATTCTAGTACCTCGGATACTTCGAGAATGGAATTGTCGCGCCGATTTACAAGGTGCATGTATAGGTCTGTTTTTGTTCGATCGACGGAACCGTCGTGGTTCTCGTGAATCTTGTATTCGTCGATGTTTACTATTGCTCCGGTCACGTTTCCTAGTGTTCTGAAAAATTATGAGATCATATACATTTTGTATGTACATGTGTGGATGTTTTTCATATTTCAAGTCTGAAAATGTGCAATGAATGGCTACATGTGATGGGAATTTAAGCAGTTACTTAGGAATATTAATCTGATTTCAACACAGCTTAAAACGAAGTAGTAACGTAGTTTTTAATTATACGTCTAATCAATATTCCTTATCTACTGTCCAGCTTTAATCTAGGTCTATTAATTTAGCTGTTATCTAGATCTACTTGCGAACTGCTACAAATTAATTCGGGGAGATTTCGATTAGGCTGTTCTATCAGTGGGGATTTGTGTAATTAACAAAAAATTTATTTACACTTAATCACTTATAGACAATATATATGTTGCTTAATTAATGTGTGACGTACACATTGCTTAGCCCTAGAGTGAACACGAATAATCACATTAATATACTGATTAGATTTCATAAATTTACTATTGCATTTTTTTTAGTACTTCAGTGATGTAAACGTGATTTGAAAAGTGTAGGTCGAGAAATTATAGAATACAATATGTGTTACAAAGTTATAACACCTTGTACTTTTGAAATAACATGCTATATTATGTGATATATGTATGTGATATATGATATGTGATATATGATATGTGATATATGATATGTGATATATGATATGTGATATATGATATGTGATATATGATATGTGATATATGATATGTGATATATGATATGTGATATATGATATGTGATATATGATATGTGATATATGATATGTGATATGTGATATATGATATATGATATATGATATATGATATATGATATATGATATGTGATATATTATTCTTAATATAACATACTATTCTATGTGATATATTGTACTGTTCGAATAGCATGTTATACAATACGATGTATTGTACTATTAGAATAGCATATTATACTATTTAACATGCAACAAAAACTGTAATAAATTTATCTCCCACAACTCAACATGTAATTTGCAAAATTAATAAGTTAATTTACAATATGCATGTTATATTATGTGACATATAATATACGCTATAATAAATTGCTGCTCCATAATTCAACATGTAATATGTAAAATTAATAAGTTAATTTACAATTTGTCAGTGATGCTATAACATATAGCTACTATTTTATTTTAGTTTGAAAAAAGTCGTAAAGGTTCACACGTCAATCTATTCGTCACATATACGGTATTGTCCCAAGGTGTTTCACACCTCTAATATTGCCACATGTGAGTCACACACTGTATGGTCACAGTTTCTGAGAATTCCTCACTGCTTATTCACTTTCCATATTTTGAGACAATTACCTACGTACATGAATTTTGAATGTTCTTAAATAAATATTATATTAAATAACAATCTGTTATTAAATAAATATTAAATAATAATTTGTTATCGAATAAGTATGAAATAATAATCTATTATTAAATAAATATTAATATTTATAATCTTTCCAATCTCCATTTCATGAAAATGTTTTATATTTCATGGTATAAGACCCGATAAGATCACATGAATGCTAGCGATTATAACGCAGATATTAAAGCTTTAATATGAATTATAGTTATTTGTTTTTTATCGAGTAAAAGAACCTCGATACTTATTTTTGATGTATTATTACATCAATTGATTTTCTGTACGTAATGTTATAAGAACTACGCATATTTCTGAAGTTAAAGTCAATCGCCGATTACACTTATACGTAAAATTATCAAGAGTATTGATCTCTATAGGTGGTTCCTGTCAACTTCATTATAATTGATGAAGTACGGCCTATTTTACGTAACTGCCTCTATTAATTTAGATTTCAGATTCGGATTAGATCGTTTTCTTTCTGCTCACGAAGTATGTTTTCAGTACATAAAGTTTCATGATTGTTTTGTAAAAGGTTTCTTTATAACCAAAATCGTAGCCATTTTTATCGTTCATTAAACGTTTTAAAACTTAGTACGCGATATACAGAAAACCCTGCACGAAGGATTAAATAACTTGTTTTTTTTTAATTTTAGTGAATTTAGTGATTTGTACATTCATTTACTTAAATGAACGAAATCTTAAATGAAACGAAATCTTTCACTATGTGTGTCAAGGTGTTCATCACTGATTGACGTAAATAGTAAAGAAAAAATAATTTTTAATTTTTAAAATTGAAAATGTATGTACTCTGATAAGAAAAACTGTTATAGTATGCTGAACTATTCATGACAAGTTTTAAAATTATAACTATTTCAAAAGTCGATTTTCATCTATTACGTTGTATCGTTGGTTAAATAAGGACATTCAAGGACTAAGTTTTCCTCTATTCAGATTTATAGTTCAAAAGCTTTGTAGTGCTTTTTTCACCACAGCAATCAATACAATAACAATTATAAATTTTGTTAAAAAATCTTAACACAGATATACGTCCATGTAACGGAAGGTAACAATTTAAGTAGTAACGTTAATAACAGTAAATTTTAACTTACTCTCTGAATGTTTCTATCCTATTCCGAACTTCCGGTGGATGTTGTCGCAACACGAAACGAACCCTTTGATCTTCTCGCAGTAAATAAATAAACACTCTTGCAGTGTCTTGTAGACCATCTGTGTCATTGGCTATTACCTATATCAACCAATAATTGAACACATTGATTACATCTCTAATATTATTGTCACATTTCGCAGTAAAATATTTTAAAATGTGATGGAAAGAAAAAATAAGAACGTTTGTGTTTTATGATTGATTCGAAATTGTGTATTTAATATACCATAAAATCGAAGTATCCTTTCATTCCTCTTTGGGGATCAAAATTTAGACTTATAATTCCTGTGAGCTTGTTAACCAAGAAAGGTTGTAATTCAATGTCATCTAGTCCCTCGGTTAAAGTCATGTGCATCTTGCCCACGTGGTAATAATTAATTACTGCATTATCACCAGCGTCTAAATCGATTGCCTGAAACAGTTTTTGAATCATGATCAAATATCGCAATAATTTAGTATTGTTGAATTTAACATTGTTCAAATATTGTTACATTCCAAAAATGTCTTAAATATGATACATTTAAAATACGGAGGATTTATTAATAAAATGATAAGATTTTCGAAATGGTTGATTCATGGCCTGTGATTAATTCAAATGTCTATCCATATAAACATCTGGTATACATGAATCTGATATACATCTAATATATACATCTGATATACATCTTTATATACATAAATAAACTGTTAAAATAAGAATAAATTTTTCACTTCATGACTTTAACAAATTTTAACTTAATGACTTTTTAATAAATAAGATAGCAACAATATTTTACCTTAACTTCCATAAACTGTGTTCCAAAGTCAGCTTCCGTAGTAACACCTCCAGTGAAGATTTTGCTAACAAATTTTGGCGGGTTATCGTTTATGTCAGTCACGTCAATAATAACTTTTAACGTAGTGTCGTTTGCTTCATCGAAAAATGTTTCATTCAATGGCACTGGGACAGTGCTACAATCCTCTGTCGCCTTAATTATCAACAAATGTTGCTCCTGTTGCTCTCTGTCTAAAGTTCTGGCAGTCTGAAATAATTATTTACGATAATAATTGTTACATTATCTTGATAATTATTTATGATGAGAATAATTGATACATTATTTTGATAATTATTTATGAGAATAATTGACACATTACTTTAATAATTATTTATGAAAATAATAGACACATTAATTTAATAATTATTTATGAAAACAATTAACACGTTTTATGTCAGGTGAGTCACAGATGGTTCATAATGTTTATTAAAAACGAAATTTTAATTTACTCATCAGAAGTAGTATACTTTTCGTTATAAGTTTGAAACAAAATGGACACGTAGGTCAAACGCTATAATTGCATAATTATGATACAACAATGTTATAATATGATTGTATTACAATATACAGATGTTATAATATAACAGCAACTAGCTTTAAAAGAAAATAAGAAGAAACTCAACAAGTCTTTTATTACTTCATTAAATATTATTAAATATTTTATTTGTTATCATATTTATTCATTTTAACTTTCTATAAATAACATGTTCTCTTATTCGAATACAATTGTTGTACAACGTTTTAATTATTATATATTTATGGTATATGCATGAAAACTTACGGTTAACTCGTGTTTAAAAATATCAAGAGTGAATAAACTGTCCTCATTTCCGCTGATTATGAAATAACAGACTTGAGTAGGCGGATCATCAAGATCGTCAACTTCGTCCCTGTCAATGGTTTCTGGAAGCAAAATCTTTTCCGACCCAGGAGGTTGCTCCTCCGTGAAATTAATGTTGAAAATGTCCACTAAGAATTGAGGCTCGTAATCGTTAATGTTTCGGACGTAAATGATTAGATCCAAATCCGAACTGAGTGGAGTTGGAGTACCTAAATCGTATGCTTCTACTCTGATCTGTTTGCGAAAAATAATAATTACATTGTAACAAATACTTTGTACAATTTTTACTAATTTGTAATATTATACACACATAATGATTTAATGAATAAAATTTTAGTCATTAAAATTACTATGTAGAATACTAAATATGTGGAATATTAGATAACATATATAGTTCTAAGGACTAAAATATTCTAAGAACTTAAGTTACCTCGTATAATTTTTGAGTTTCTCTGTCCAGTGGAAGTTTCAGTGAAATAATTCCAGTTTTGTCATCGATGTGAAAAGTTCTCCAGTGACCAGCCAAATCTTGTTTTAGACGATAATGAACGTCACCGTTTGGTCCGGTGTCAGCATCTGCGGCCTCGATTTGGATGATTGCGGTTCCAACTGTTACATTCTGTAATTGTTTATTTTATTACAGTATACTACAAGAGCTATAATGAAGTATATGTAATTTGATTAATAACATCTATTTTGTAATTTTGGTAATTGGAAGATTGAAAAAATTGCAATTGGTTATATTTTTTATAATATGGTGCGTTATTCGTGCAAATATGAGATACTGATTGGTCATATCAAGTTTTAATATAAATATGTTCTAACAGTTGATGCTTAATTCCCTATAATTCCCTATATTTATTTATTCATTTTAAATTCTTTCCACTTCTGCAACAATATATACACTTAAAAGTGATGACAGAAAATTATACTAAAGATTATGGTACAACGTAGAATATAATGAAAAATGTTATTAAAAATAATATATGTATTATATAAATTTACCTCTGGCACGCGGATAGTTGTATTATGTTGAGGACTAATAAACACTGGAGGATTATCATTGTAATCGGTAACGCATATATTTAAGACCGAAGTGTCTTTATTAGAAGGATTTCCAAGATCTCTAGCTTCCAAATGCAATGAGTAATTCCCGAATTTTCCTCGGAGTGAATGAGCCGCTTTTATGTGTGCTGTCCAATAATCCGTTTGTTCTAAGATGAATAAACCTAATCGAACAAATTAATATAAATTCATATTATTATTTAATAAAAAAATGAATTTTGTTGATAAGAATTTCGTTCATCAAAATTTCATAGGTAAAATTAACTTCATTAAGAAATTGAATTACTTTTTGAAGTTAGGTTTCATGTGTTCGAATTTTTACAATTTTTAATGGTTTAGAATTAATGTGATGTTACGATAATAATGCATAAATATCAAGAACACACCTAATTCATTTCCGGAGAGAATTCTGATTCTCACACGACCATTCGGTGTAGTTGGGTCATCCGCATCCTTCACTTTAATGGCGAAAATTAAGTCCTTGATATCGTGGAATTCTGATATAGTGATGCATGTTGGAGGAATGTCCATTTTTGGTGGGTTGTCATTTACATCTACTACTGTAACCCTTCAAAACATAATTGATATTTTCTAATTCTTTACTAACTAAAGTTGCATAACTAAAATTTCATTTGTTAGTTATTAGTTTCAATTCTTGAATTGCAAATTAGATTGCAAAGATTCTAACTAATATTTAGAGCATCTAATGATAGTGATCACAGTGATTTATTACAAATAATGAATAAATATTGATTTCTTAAAAATCTTAACTTACTGAATTTGTTTGAAGGCATTTCTCGATTCACCAGCCGTGTAACCGAACTGATAATTATCCCAAGCTTCTATGACTAGAACATAGCTTTGTTTAGTTTCCCAATCAATGGAATCTGCTACTGTTAAAGCACCAGTTTCAGGATGAATGGCAAACGTTCCCTGCATCATTAAATAATTACATTCTTACAAATACAATATAAAATAAATAGATTTTATAGAATGTTTAGAACAACAAATTTTTATGAACAACTTGAATTTTGTTACAGTAAAGAATTGTCCAGTTGTAGAAGTAATAGTAAGAGTCATTTAAAATAAGTTTTACCTAAACTCATCTCTTAAATTAATTTCAAATATATTCGTACAAATATGTTTATAGCAATAAATTTGTATGAGGAACTTGAATTTTGTTACTGTAAATAATTGTCCACTTATGGAAGTAATATTAAGGGCTTTGTAAAATAATTTTCATTAAGTCAGTTTTACCTAAACTCATCTCTTAAATTAACTTTAATTAGAATAAGATTCTGATTTATTTATATATACATTGATTTGAATATATAGTTTGAATTATTAAGTAATATTTAATAATATTTCTGTTTACCTGAGACGACATCCTATCTAACAAATACGTAATTTTCCCATAATCACCGCTATCAGGATCATTAGCTTGAATAGTAGCTATTGTTGTACCAACTTTGACGTTCTCCATTACCATTATATTATTGATATCGGTAATGAAATATGGGTTATTGTCGTTTTCATCTAATACCTGGACGTAAACCTCCGATAAGCTTGATCTAGAAATTACATACGAAACGGTATCATAGATATTGTTTATACATGTATATGGGATTTATTAACACTTTCATATCAGCAATGAAATAAAATTTAAAAAAATATGATTTTCTGTTTCTTTAACGTTAACATCGATTAATTTGTGATGTAATTATAAAGTTAATATTGTCCAAAATTATTGTTATAAAATAAATTACTTTACTCATTATTAATTACTCTATAATTATGAAAATAACTATATATAATGCAACATATAATGAGAAACGTCCATACTTTATCTCATATACTAATACAGCTATGAAAACTGTTTAGAAATTCATTTTACTTTTACAAAGGTTTATAAAAATTCATTGAATAAATAAATTGTCTAAATAATTCATTTGATATTATTATTCAAACTATTAGTTAAAATATTTATGTGGACTGAAATGTAAGTTGAAAACACGTGATGTTAAAAATGACGGAAATAATTTTACCTTGGCGGTATTCCAGAGTCAGTGGCCCTCACCGTAAGATTAAGCCAGGAATATTGTTCTCTATCGATTTTATTCGCGACGACCATTTCTCCCGTTTCAGAATCAAGGTGCACCAAATCTGCAAGTTCTTTTGGACTTTCCAACGAATACGTAATACTACGATTTTTGTCAGCATCGTCAGCCACGATGCTAACAATGTTGACGCCATTTTTACTGTTCTCGGTCACTGACCGTCTATAAAATGGTCTTCGGAATCTTGGATTATTATCGTTTTCGTCCTCAATTATTATGTTCAATATTGCTGAAATATATATATGTAAATTGCAAATAAATAATGATAGTAAAATATACTTAAAACAATTATTAAAAATTTTATTAAAGGATTCTAAATAAAAAATTATATAAATGTCAAATTTTATGACCAGTAGATTTTCTCAGAAAATTAAAATTTCGTTTACAATATTATTTAGTCTTGTAAATAATCCTAAATTTTTATAAAGCAAGAATAATAGTTTTTAAGTTTTGAAAACAGCAATAATTGTCCAAAAAATATTTTTCAAAGTAAAAAATATCCCCTTTTCTTTGCATTCACACTACAAATTTTTATTCCAATTATTTCCATCAGTGTTTCCAAATACTAACCGAATGCAGTTTGTACTTCTTTAACCGCAGCTAAATCTTCAACAACGAGTCCCAACCTTATAGTCTCCACTCTCTCTCTATCCAACAATTTAACTACTCTTAGCAATCCATCAAGTGCGTTCAATTCTAAAGCGGAAAGATAATCGTATTCCTGAATTTTGATCAAAGTTCCTTCCTCGTTCCTTGCCTCCGAAGAATTCGGGTCAATGCGATATCTCAAAACTGGTGATATATCTGGATCGTTAGCGACGACACGATGCACATATGCGCCAACCTGAAGAATAATTAAATGGTTATTACGTTGTTACGTAAAAATTATTTACTGTTGTGTATAGAAGAAAAATCGCATCGAAATCTCAGCAAAAATATTTTTTGCTGAGAAATCGTGATTGTGAATTGAATTTGTAAGTTGTAAGTTGTTCTTTGTAAGTTGAATTGATGCAATTATGCTAAACTCACATAACATTATTTATTAGTGTTTTCAATATGAAACTATTACATTTTTGCGATTCTATCAAATGATACAAAATGTAAAATATAAAAATTGCGATGTAGATTAATATTTAATTAAATGCATCTTCCAATAAGTTGTAAGAATATAAACAGTATAAAAGAAACTATGGTCTAAAGTTACTTATAACCGAAATTAAAGGATTATAAAATAAAGGATAGAAGTGGATCAATTTGTATATACATATTATTCAAAAATACATATAACTTTATTTACCTGTGTATTTTCGCGAATAGTAACAGTCCCAGGATCAATAAAAATTGGAGGTTTGTTATTAACATCCACAATCGTGATATTAACAAGAACTTCAGCAGTTCTCTGCACTTCCGTTCCGCTGTCGATCGCAAGGACGTTCAAATTATAGCGAATGGTTTTTGGCGAAGTAAGATCTGGGTCTAAATTAGAGCCAGGTGCAACTCTAATAACACCTGTCTCCGGACTGATCACAAATTTATCACCTGCACCACTTTGAATTCGGTAAACTAATTTATTGTTTGGGGAGGATAAGTCTTTGTCCCAAGCTCTGACCTGCAATGGAAACTTAACTTGTTAGTACAATTGCAAATATATAAATTAGTTCTGCGTTTTCAATTTTATCGTTTGAATAGCTTGAAATATGGTTAATAGTTTCTTAATGTGTTTGTTAATAACTTCTTATATACAGTGTTTTTTAGTAGCTGTTTGAATGTAATTTTATTTGATTGATTATGAATATACGTGTGTTACGCAGTTAGGTTATATGTAGAATTTAATAGGAAATAGGAACAGATTTTTGAAGAAAAAGTTGCATGGTATATCTTTCTATGAGTTAATTTTCTTTATGTACTGGCTTCGGCAATACATACACTACTAATTTTCTTTGTGAACAAAAAATGCAAATTACACTCTTTTTTTACATTGAATTACACATTTTTTAAGTATGAAAAATCCGAAGAATATCAACTTCGTTGAATAATATACAATTCAGAGGAAGTAAAATGCAGGTAACTTATACTTCATCAATTACAAGTAATGAAATAATTTTATTCATTTTTATTATTTTGGAAAGACTAATGTATTATTTTATTCAACTAAAAATTTCTTTTCGTTGAGTACCTGAACTACGCTCGTGCCACCAGGTAAGTCTTCAGGAATGCTCCTCTTGTACAAGGTTCTCTCAAATGCGGGTGGGTTATCATTAACATCCTTCAAGTAGATAATTAATGGCGCGTCTGAACTTAAGCTTGGTGTGCCCATATCCCTAGCCCGCACTGTCAATCTCAATGGACGGACTGACGTTTCCTTATGCCCTTGACTAATAGGCAGTGCTTCATAATCTAACGGTGTTGTTGGGGTGATTACCCCTCGTTTCGAATCGATGCTAAAATTCTTTGAAAGTTCGCCTGATACTAATGCGTAAATTACTTCGCTGTTTTTGGTTCCTGTTGAAAGATAAATATAGAGAGTGTTATAATATTTTATAGATGGGTGGTTAGTGTTATAGATAGTCTTATATATAGTGTTTAATATACAACAGGGTTTAATATTATTGTTATATTATAATCATGAAAAAGTAGCAAAAGTTGTGCTTTTAATGTATGAATAGCATAATATGTGAATGGTGTAATATGTGAGCGATTTAATGTGAAAACGATCTAATATGTGAGCGTTCTAATATGTTAGAGATCTAGTATGTGAGAGATTTAATATGAGAGCAATTTAATATGTGAACAATCTGATATGTGAATGTTCTAATATGTTAGAGATCTAATATGTGAGAGATCTAATATTTGAGAGATTTAATATGAGAGCAATTTAATATGTGAACAATATAATATGTGAACGATCTGATATGTGAATGTTCTAATATGTCAGAGATCTAATATGTGAGCGATCTAATATATGACCGTATGTGAGCAATCTAATGTGTGAACCACCTGATATGTGAGCGATCTAATATGTGAGAGATTTAATGTGTGAGCGATCTAATATATAACTGACCTAATATGTGAGAGATCTAATATGTAAGAGGTTTAATATGTGAGCGATCTGATCTGTCAGTGATCTAATATATGCGCAACCTAATATGTGAGCGATTTAGTACATAAGTGATTTCATAGTAAATGAAATACAAAACATAGGAAATATCGGTTTTAGATGAAAAGTTTATATCAATCAAAAATTCCTATTCACTAAAGAGATACTGTAGGTACATAAATAGACTTTAAGTCAAAATGAACTTTTACTAACATTTACAAAATTCCGTTTTGCAAAATTATTTTCACTAAAAGAATTCTGTAAGATACTACTTGTTTCTCAAAGTTCAAAAACTAATTGACTAAATATCATTTATCTTTATTAGTTATTTTCAGAGTCAGAAATTTGTCAACAATTCTTGTTTATTTTACTTTTGTCTTGATTGCTATTACCCTCCATAGTTTTCCTATTATTATAAATACAATATTATTTAGACATATTAGTTAGCAAATAATGCAACAATAAAGTTACTAACCATTTAAGTCAATGTCAAATGCTTCAACGATTAAGGGTGACTCGAAATGATCTTCATTTTCCAGAAGCACAGCTTCGTACTTCTTTTGCAAAAATACAGGAGCGTTGTCGTTGACGTCGTTCACATTCACAATCAGTTGAACTGTATTCTGATTACCTTTTCCACGATCGTCCCTTGCTTCGACGGTTAAATAATGTCTCGACACTAGTTCTCGATCGAAGCTTGGACCAGGTTCTTTTACTGTGATTATACCTGATACTGGATCCATCGATAATCTATAACATAAAAATTGCATAAGTAATTGTATGGGGTAGAACGATTTGGGGACGTAGCGTTTTGGGGACGGAGCGATTTGGGGACGTAGGGATTTGGAAATGTAGGAATTTGAGGATATAGAGATTTGGGAATGTAGGGATTTGGAAGTGTAGGTATTTGGGATTGTAGGAATAGGGGAGTGTAGAGATTTAGGAGTGGAGGGATTTGGGGACATAGTAATTTGCGGACATAGTGATTTGGGGACATAGCGATTTGGAAACGTAGAAATTTGGGAATATAGGAATTTGGGTATGGAGGGAATTGGGGATGCAGGAATTAGGAAGTGTAGGTATTTGGGATTGTAGGAATTAGGGAGTGTAGAGATTTGGGAGTGGAGAGATTTGGGGACGTAGTAATTTGGGGATATAGCGATTTGGAGACGTAGAGATTTTGGAATATAGGAATTTAGGTATGGTGGGAATTGGGAATGTAGAGATTAGGAAGTGTAGGTATTTGGGATTGTAGGAATTGGGGAGTGTAGAGATTTGGGAGTAGTGGGATTTGGGGACATAGTAATTTGGGGATATAGCGATTTGGAGACGTAGAAATTTGGGAATACAGGAATTTGGGTATGGAGGGATTGGGAATGTAGGGATTAGGAAGTGTAGGTAATTGGCGTTGTAGGAATTGGAATATATAGAGATTCGGGAGTGGAGGGATTTGGGGACGCAGCGATTTGGAAATGTAGGGATTCGAGAATGTAGGGATTGGGACTGCAGAGATTTGGACGTGTAAGTATTTGGAACTGCAGGTATTGGGGAATGTATGGATTTGGAAATGTAGGAATTCGGAAATGTAAGGACTCGAGAATATAGGTATCCGAGAATATAGAAATTTTGAGATATGTGAACACCTGGGTTAATCTCTTTACGCGCCAACTCGTCAACATCTTCTAAAAATCAATATTCATTAAAATATCAATCTCAAAGATTTATAGAACTTCATGTTAATTTTCATTAGTCTTAATTCGGTCTAATTATTAACTTCTTAAGAATTCCTACAGAACAACATTTAAGTATGCATAATTAGGTACGCATTAACCCGGTACATATATAATCAAGATTACACCATATATGTTTATACATTCATAGTACATTAGATGCAAATAGTATGTAAAACATATGGTACACAATAAGAACGTAAATTACTCGGAGTGAGTAAAATCATGTCGAGAGATGATTAACGCGAACATCCGCAATCGTGATTAACGTCATACTTGTATAATATTTCATGGTTGCATAATAACTTACGCATGTGCAATACTGCCTCCTAAATTGGTGTATCTGATT
Organism: Megachile rotundata; assembly: GCF_050947335.1. NCBI lineage: Eukaryota > Metazoa > Arthropoda > Insecta > Hymenoptera > Megachilidae > Megachile > Megachile rotundata. The sequence continues at coordinate 7,401,676 of NC_134989.1, forward strand.
CCACGGGTACCAAAACTACCGCTGTCCTCATCCAAAGCTTGAACCCACGCCACTGTTGTGCCAACAGCACAGTTTTCTGGTATTGACACTTCGTAGGTGTTTTCGGTGAATTCTGGATAATTGTCGTTTTGATCTTTTATGAAAACTACTACTGACACTTTGCTGAGTTTCGGTGCCACTGTCACTACCTCTTTTGCGATTAGCGTAAAATTTACCTCTAAAAACGTGAAGTTAAATTTAGTATTACGTATTTAGTATTTACCTCTGAAATTTTTATTGAGTAGTTTTTATAATTATGGTATGAGAAAATTATTATCATTGTTGTAAAATTATTGCAATTACAGAAAACATTATAGTAATAATTACATTATTGTGAAAACAGAAAAATTATTAGTTAATGTAAATTATATTTGGGACTCTTATGAGAAGAAAGTAATAGTTACATAAGAGAGTGCTTTGGAAGTTACAGTTAATTAAAGATAACTTATGTAAAAATAATATTATAATTTACATATAAACTAGTATTAAAAAAAAAGAAACTAATAATTTTTAGTATCGTTAATATTAAACTGAAGGTGAAACATTAAAATGTGAAATATTAAATTCAACCAAAATTAAAAAATTTAGAAATAAATAATAAAATATTCAGTAAATAAAGTAATACATGCATCATAAACAATAACATATCGTACTATGTATGGCCAGTTCCGTCATAGACTACAATTTACGTTTTGAAATAATTTTTATAATATCATTTTTTATTAAGAATCAATGTAAATATTGAATGAAAATATTTAATCATTTATTTACCTGTCCTTTCCTCAAAATCGAGCTTGCTAGAATTTTTCACGCGTATTAGGAAAGGAGCTTCATTGATTCCCCTCGATGGTGTAACGTCAAATATTCCTTCGTCGCCTTCGATGTACATTCTAAAAGTACCATTTGTTCCCTAAAGAAAAAACCATGTTGTAAAAAAATTACGATAAAAACTTAATTCGAACTTTCATAACATTGTTAAAAAAAAAATGAAGAATTGTAGTGTAATTCGAAGAATTATTTAGTCATTTTAGTCATCAAACTTCTATTACACTGTTAAAAAAGTCAAAGAATTACAGTTTAAGTATAATTGAGTTATATAACTCAAAGAATTATTGAATCATTTAATTTTTATAGTCACTGATTAACTAATAAATAATACTAAATTTAACTTTTCATTGAATCTGAAAACATTCCTTTACTATAACAAAAAAAATTCTGAAGAACGATGCCTTTTTGTTTCTTTTAAAAGTTCAAAGTTTGTTCAAATTCGTAAAGTTTGACTTTACTCGTGGATTAGTGCTACATTTTAGATATTGTTTTTTGAGACACCCTGTATATTTATCTGAGCATTAAAGACCGCAAGAGAGAGAAACGGAGTTTATCAATGATCCCACGAAACAGCGTTGGCTTCTCACCAAATCATGATCGTAGACTTCCGGTATCGCATCGCCGATGAAATTAACAGGGGTATTATGCGGCGCATTTTCATTTATCTCGGCGCGATATCGCGTGCTTCGAAACTTTGGTGTTTCGTCGTTCACGTCTGTAAGAATAATGGTGACTTCGGTCGAAACTGACGGCGGTGGTACTATTTTCGACACTTCTTTCACTGTAATTTCCAGGATAAAAGTGCCGTCGGCATTTTCTTCTGCCTCCCTGTCGAGTTGAGCTCTGGTGAACACCAGACCGGAAGTGGCGTCTATGTCGAACAAGTATTTTGGACCCTGAGTTATACTGTATGTCACTTTGTTGTTTATTCCTTTATCACCGTCTACTGCACGAACTGTAACATATTTTTGATATGTTATTTCAAATTATGACGTTACTATGTTTTGTGATAAGTATATACAGTGTGTTACGTTTATTAGAGAAAGAATATGTATATAGTGTGTTACTTTTATTATAAAAAATGTGTATATAGCATGTAGCATGTGTTGTAGAAAATGTGTGTATATAGTGTGTTACTTTTATTATAAAAAATGTATATATAGTATGTAACATGTGTTGTAGAAAATGTGTGTATATAGTGTGTTACTTTTATTATAAAAAATATATATATAGTATGTAACATGTGTTGTAGAAAATGTGTGTATACAATGTGTTACTTTTATTATAAAAAATATATATATAGTATGTAACATGTGTTGTAGAAAATGTGTGTATATAATGTGTTACTTTTATTATAAAAAATATATATATAGTATGTAACATGTGTTGCAGAAAATGTATGTATATAGTGTATTACATTTATTATAAAAAATGTGTATATAGTTTGTTATATTTATTGTAAAAAATGTGTGAATGTGCAGCATGTAACAACTACTATAAAAAATGTGTACATACTGTTACATTTATTGTAAACAATACAAAGTGCTATGTTCTTAAAAAAAAATTTTTTAAGTGCCTATTCTATAATAGAATAAATCAGTAGTAAATCGAAAAATATTTTTTGTGATATATGAAATTAATACTTTTATTAAAAGCTATAAATTATCAGTTTTATTATTTGAAGGATTGAACGTGCTTCTAAGGTGTTACCTTATGTTCTAAGGGGTATAAGTACGCTAACCTTGAAGAACGGAAGTGCCTATCCTAACATTTTCACTGATCCTAGCAACAGGCGTCATGGTTATAAATTCTGGTGGCTGATCTTCGACATCTTGCACCTTCACGAGTATCGCGGTTGTTCCAGTATTTACCTAAATCAGTTACAAGTAAGTGTAATAGTAGTTTGATTGCTAATTTTAGGTCATAATAATTTATTAATGGTAACATTCAAATATAATTTCAATGCATTCTAAACCTTTATTATCTTTAATAATGATTCATTATCCTTATCGTTGAAATATTTTGTTGATTTTTTTTAGTTTAGCAGTAGATAATTTTTGCATAAGTATAAGCTCTATTTTTGACGAATTTTAAACATTGACTGTTATCTTTGTGACGACGAAATTAAAAATGGCAGTAATATTTTATAGCAAATACTTAATGTTGACAATTTATTTCACATTACAAAATGAGCTTATATTGTATTTTAAAACAATTGTACTAAAACTATTTTCAACCAAATACCAAATAATGTTTTATAGCTTGTGTTATACAGCTGGTATCATACAGTACCTAGCAATAGTACTATTACATCTAATTTAATAACATTATCGTAGACAACAGATGCAAATTTAAATAAGGAATAACTTGCAGCTAATAACTTGCAAAAATAATTTGTAACTAATCTTATAAAATTTGCAATCCACATTTTGAAGACGATCATTTCAGTCCTTAAATACAGAAGAGATAATTAAACTACACAAGTCGTACACAAAGATTTCTACGACTACACTTTCATTATGTTCGAAAGATCATCGCAATTATTCGCACTCTATTTTTTCTTGCTCTCATTTGTTTACGTAAAACTCTCTTGCATTGCAATTTCCCTTTACCAGAGAAAGTACCTGTTTTATAAACAAGAATTTCTGAAAAGCGACTGAATACTCGTGTATATTTATAATGGTCCATAGAAAACGTACTCTTACAACGATAATAATTTATAGAAACTATAATAATTCCTTGCAAAACAAAGTTCGTCATTTTTGTCATATGAAGATGAATTTAATATAGAAATTCAATGATGTGAATATATAGGAATTTTGAACCGTTTATTTTAAATATGAGGCAAGTTCATTTTTTGTTACTGCGAAATATTTGAAATTTTCGTTTCAATAAATTAAAGAATATTGATAAGTACTAATATATACATTTTTGGTACTTTGTAGATAATAATGTACGGTTATTATCTCTAACTGTTCTTAAAATTCTGTTCATAAATGAAATACAGGTTTTTATTAATCTTCCACCATCAAAATATTAGGGAATTATTTTCTCTATAGATTGCTCATAGATAAAAATATTATTTTAAGTTTTATCTTCATCTTCTTCAAACATGCACTTATCCCACTTTTAAAATGAAGACTTCTATAAAATGTCTTCAACATATCACTTCATTCAAAAATGTTATATAACCAACCTTTTCGTTTATCGCACGATCGATGGCCAAAATCCTGAGTTGGTATAGATATTTTCTTTCGTAATCCAGATGACCAACAAGACGGATGACACCTTTACCATTGACAGTAGCGATACTAAACACATCATTGTCTCCGTCAAGTTCTTGCAGATAGTAAACCACTTGCCCATGTGCTCCCAAATCCGCGTCAGTAGCTTCGACCGTGGTTAGAATACCCGGTCCTGAATCCTCGCGAACTGTCAACGAAGTTGGATGTGGTCGGAAAATTGGCACGTTGTCATTGACATCTTCTACCAGCAACAGCAAACTTTGCGTGATGAAGTTTCCCTCGCCGAGTCTTCCATCCGTCAGAGTTAGCACCAATGCATACTCATCCCTAGTCTAAAATATAAACAAAAGTATGAAATGTGAAATATAAAATATGAAATATAAAATATGAAATATAAAATATGAAATATAAAATATGAAATATAAAATATGAAATATAAAATATGAAATATAAAATATGAAATATAAAATATGAAATATGAAATGTGAAATGTAAAATGTGAATTACTGAGTAAATTGCAAAATGTCGAAATTCTAAAATCAAAAAATTTCTAAATATCTAACTTCTGAAATATCTCCTTTCTCCAAATCTTCTAACATCCCTACAGTAGAAATCTTGTTGGTCATTTTCCTTAAAGAAAGATTTTATCTCGACTAGAGTTTCGTTCAATTCACAAAGTATGGGTCGTATTCTCTCGTAAGACGAATGTATTATTAACTTTGTACAAAAATAGTGAAACACACCATGCATGGAACAATCACGATCTGTTAACAACGTCGATTTAGTCAAACCAAAAAATATTTGAAAGCATTTGAAGAAAGCTAGGTCGAGGATGGACCATTTCGTTGTTTAGAAAGTCGTACTATCAACCATATTATTAGATGAACATCACAATTTCTGTCAAGACAGATAAAACATCGAACCAATAATTACACGATGTCAGGCAGGAAATTCTTTCGCTCGCAAATGGTCACGTTTAAGAGAAAAGATGATTACAAAATAACAAGTTCCGCGAAGAGATCCATTTCAGATCACCAGTTATACATTTCTTTCCTTCGTTTTGCTGCTCTCGGAGTTTCTCTTTAATACCTCCGACGTTGTTACACTGATCGGACGTATTATGCGTGAAACTCAAAGAATAAAAGTCACTGGTGAAAAAGGAAATTGATATCAACTTTTCATAGAAATTATCGTTCTTATTGCTGAGTTCTTGCAATTTATTGTGGCTAAGTGAAAAGATGAAAAAAGAGTGAAAAGTGATCTTTTTATTTGAATGTGCTATTTCATGCATCGATTATTAGTCTTCAATTTTATGATTGTGAATTTTGTGCAAGTTGATTTAGTTGGAAAGTCGTATTTTATTAGCGAAATGGTGTTTGGAAATTTAAATGGTTTAACCCTTTGCGTTCGAGAGGCGCCACTTAGGCGCCATTCGATTTAATACAATAATTTAAAACAAGCATTATTTAATTAATTCTATAATAGTACTTATGTAATGTATAAACATAGTGAAATAGTGGAAATTATTAGTAGAGAAATAATAACTTCAAAAGAAGTCATTCAGCATTTTAATTAATATTTTAAAATTGCTGTTTGCAAACAGTAAAATTATCTTCGAGTGCAAAGGGTTAATGATAGACATTTTTAAACTTGTTAATTTGGTATTTGGAAATTTGGAAATGAAGATATATAAAATTTTTTAATAGATAAATTAGCAAATTTAGAAACTTGAAAATTGCAAAATTGAGAGGTTAGGTAGTTTGGTGCACATGTCATAGAAATTTAGAGATGAAGAAATATATCACTTTTCATAGATAAATTAGAAAATTTAGAATCTTAAGCTGCAAGGTGAAGAGGTTAGGAAGTTTCATAGCATCGAAAGAACAAATATGGAAAGATTGCAAACTACTAGGTGTGATATTCTGAGCAAATTCATGCACATATCATAGAAATACAGAGGTGAAGAAATATACAGTATTTCAATAGATAACTTAAAGAATTTAGAAACTTGAGTTGCAAGGTAAAAATATTAGTAAGTTTCAGATCGAAAGGACTAATATAAAAACCTTGCAAACTAAGTGTGACATTTTGATCAATCCCATGCCCATTGTGAATGAACATAATCATTGCGACGAAATAGACCGTCTCTAGGACAAATTACCTCTCTGTCCAGCAATTTGTTCAGGTAAATATTGGCCTGGTTTGGACTAAAATTCTCGACCCGAATCACGTCGCTGTCAGGCTGATCTCTAACACCGAACATCAGGCTGTCACCGTCAGGATCGACGCCACGAAGCCTGTAAATTAAACTGCCTGCAACAGAAATCAGTCGACACGAATCGCAACACAATACACTAGCAAACAATGGGCGTAATTAGTTTAAATTCGAAGGAACGATGAGTCTACTGTAAACTGAGGTTGCTGGAAGATTATTCAGAGGTGTACTTGCATTCGATATACGAAATGTGACACTGTCAAAATATTTTGATTATACAAATGGAGTGGATGACAGAAATTTGTAATGGCACTTATTATTTTGCGCAATTCTTTTAAATGTTGTTTTTTGATTCAATAAATGTGATTTTTAGAACTAATATCTTCCTAGTATGGTTATATACATATACACATATGTATGCATACATATACACACATGTGTTTTCTATGGTTGATGGTTATATATTCTGCTTAGTACATTTTAATAAGGTTTTAGTCATTGTTCTTCAGATATTTATTCAAAAATATTAAATTATGTACGAATATTCTGTTAATTTTTATTATAAATGTCATTTACAAAAAAAGAAGTGAGTAATGCTCTACTAATCAAAACAGTTTAATTTTGTACCATCAGAATAAAAAGCCTAAATCATCAATGAATCGACATGAAATTAACAAGCAAATATAGTAATCAATAATGTAATATTAATTACATAATTAACGATACAATTTTAAAAAACATCATCAATGATATAATATCAATTAAGAAAGTAAGCATGACAAACATAAAGCATTGCGATTCATTTTGCATGTATTAGGTTGTTGCATTTGAAATGAAGGATTTCGAAAGGAAAAGTTTGACATAATTTAATGACATAAAAGTACCATAATATGCTATCCTTCGTTGCAATGAATAACCAGTAATTTTGCATTCACATTTTACTTATATAAATTGCTGTTCATATAACATTCTTCGTACATACAAATTACTGTTCGTATAAAATTTTTCGAATACACAAATTGCTGTTATTATACAATTTTTGGCACATTTTCATATAAAATTTTGTGCACACATAAATTGTTAATTAAAAACTTTGTATACACATAAATTGTTAATTACAAGTTCTGTATACACATAAATTGTTAATTAAAAATTTTAGTACATATAAATTCCTGTTCCTGTCTAAACGAAATTTATAATTGTATGTTATAATCGTATGTATTGTATTATATATAATTGAATGAACTCATAGCAATTAACAATTCAAAAGTTACTAGTATAGTTCAGCAATACTTTGAACACCCGTAAAGGCAATCAAGATGTAATTGTGAAATCAATTACACAATTAAGATTCTCGTTTCGCCACGGTCTAGATTCTAAAATCTAGAGTTCTCTGACCGTAAAATTTAGCTTTTAATTTTTAAGCCGTTTCAATTACTCCTTCAATTTAATTCTGTGACTAATTTGACGTGTAGCTTGATATAGTACTAGGAAATTTATTAAAGCAAACTGATCGTAAATATCTCGGAGAACAATCATAATGCAATGATTATGTGAGCTCTCGTTCACAATTACCTCACTTGAATTTTTTATGCGGTATACGAGTTCGTTGCAACATTCGCTTTATTAGGAAACTTCATTTTTAATTCATTTTTAACGAAGAGAATTTTTGGACTGAAATTAACTAAAAGTGAATGAAACAGGAAATTCGGTTTTGTGAAAGGTAAAATTGTCTGTTTTGTAGATGCGTTTGTTAAAGTTTGTAGACGGCAATATAACGAGACTCCACTGTATTATGCATAAGTGTTGATAAAATATTTAAAGACGTACTATATTTTATCGTTTCTATGATATAGGACCATTATTTTTAAAGTTATAAGCAATTTTTAGTAAAGCTATTAGTACATAATAGTACCTATGCTAATATTATTAGTATAATAATATCTATATTAGTGATACTAGTATAATAATTCTTATATTAATAACATTAGTATATTGACAATATTAGTATAATATAATAATAATAGCAATGGAAAGTTCAGTATAAAGTATAAATACTCTAAATTTATTTAAAAAATCCTATTAATACAAAGAATTAAGGGTTGCACCCTCGGTATTTTTAAATCAAAATGCAATTCGGCGATAAATATTTTTAAGTTGCAATATATCTATTGCAATATTTCTGAGTTCCAATTAATCCTTTAACTGTAGGTTAATACATACTAATATTATAGCCAGAGGAGTATATAAAGAACAAGTTAATTTTTGTTAATATCAAATGACAGCTATGATTAATATACCACTAAAAATGAAATAAATACAAAAAAAATCTTTTCAAACAAAATATCAATACAGTAATATTATATTAAAATTAAATTAAGATTAAATTGAAACTTTTTTACATTTTACAAAAAGTAGCAGTTAAAGGGTTAAAATACGATTATGGTATAGTGTGCATCGAAATAAAACAAGGATATATTCTTACCAACTGGTGTATCAGGACCTTCCTTCAACCTGAGAATAATTTCCGTTTGTCCATCGATAAGAAAACGTGGCGGATTATTTCTAGCCTCGCAAGTCGTCAAAAGACAAGCAAACACAAAAACAAGGCATTCAGGCTTGAATCTTCGTCTCTTGTACGATCTTAACAGCCATGAAAACGTGATGATTGGCTTTGTTGAGGTCATCTTGTTGGCGAGCTCTGCTTAATTGACATGATTACTTTCTTTTGTCGAATTAGCGTAACCGTTGTGCAGATAATTGCGATCCTTGCTACGATTGTGTGGATCCTTAAACAAAAACCGAAGAAGCATTACATTACAACATGTTCTTATTATAAAATTCAACAAACATTTATTTTGCATTTTCATATTTATTTTCTAATTGCTCTTTCTTTTTAAGAGACATGGGTGAAAAATTGTTATGGTCTCAAAATAATTTTTTTCATCAATTTTCATTAATATTAATATTATGAAAAAATCACTCGAGTTTAAATAATATGAAGAGTTTTATTTACTGAATACTTGTTTTATGTTGATATTAACTTGCAGTCGCTTTGGACCATACATATTCATCGACATATTTACATTTTTAAATTAAGTATAATGAAAGTTAAAATATGCATCGATTTCCCTCAATTACCACAAATTAAACTAAAAATTTTCGAAAAAGCAATACTTTAAATCGGAAAATTGTAAATAAAATATGGTCCAGCAGAAAAGTAGCAAAATATTTAAGTAAATATAAAATGTATTATTAAAAAAATATATAATATATATAGTGTTGAAAATATAAAAGGTACGCGTTCACGCAAGAGAATTAAAATCGATTAAAACAGATAACGCGCCACTTTCAAGCGCTTGTCACTTTCACGCTCATATAACTCGGCTACATGTGATTTTTCTCGGTGAGACCGTGTTCGAGGAATTAAAACAAGTTCCCGGCGCAGATCTTTCAGTTAATTAGTCCGAGTTTAAGACACGTCCCCTGAGAACAGTGTAATTGACCATGCGGAGAAAACGTGCCGAGAGAAGATCACGGATCGAGGTAAAGCGTATTTGTACATCATTCTAAAAAGGTAACGCGGCCAGAGGAAAGCGCGAGTAAACAGTTTACGAAAAGAAAAAGGTTACGGATTTTCTTGTTGGACGAGAGCTGATTTCTCCGAAGCGGTGAAAATTCATTCATGGGTTAGTGGAATTTTCTCGAGATCCTTCAGGAAAACGAGTCGATTTAATCTTTGTTGGTACTCGGTTTCTCTACCATTTTGTACAGCGTAAGTGAACAGCTCGGACCACGTGTCTAAAACTTAAATCAAATTTTAATATATTAGATTAGTTAATTATGCTATTATTGATACGTTTAATTGTGTTGCAACAGAATTACATTTTTATTTTTTTGTTTTATATTGTTAGGTTAGTTGCTACTTTAATCTTGGTAGTTATATTTTTATTATTATATTTTATATTATTATTTACGTTTTTATTGTTTTTAATCTTGTTATTTATGTTTTTATTCATTATGTTTCAGATAATTTGCATTTCTACTTTATTTTAATTTATTATTTATCAGAATTTCATTTTACTTCATTATTCATAACATATTTTCATTACTTTATTTCACCTCACTACTTATATTTTCACTTGATTTCATTATTTATATTTTTATTATTTTTTATTATTTACAATTTATCTTTCATTTTATTTTGTTTAATTATGCTTGAACTTTTGTTCAAAACGAACAACCATGAAATTAAAAAATATTTGAGACATCATCTAAATTTATAAAACCGCCAAATAAAATGTGAAATGAAGAATTATTTTTTCCGCAATAAATTTGTGAAATAATCAAGAAAAAAATTTTGCGAAATTAAATACGAGATGATTGTTTCAAAAATGAGAAAAAAATGACTTTTGGATTTAAAGGGACGATGATGACCATACGAGTGTAATATGAAAGAACTTATTAAAATAACTGCATTTTATTATTGTTAGAACAAAGGTTACGTCAGGTAGAACGTTTTAATTGCACGTTAATGTGTTTGAGTAAATGATTCATAAATAAAGCGTTGTCTATCGCGAAAATAAACGAAGCGAAATATTAACGGAATTACGAAATTATTTATGCTTTGTTATCGCTTTGTGTAATGTGATCTAGCATTATAACAAATGGTTATATGCTATATATATGCAGCGTTAAATACATTGTTAGATAACATTGCGTTCCGCGTTACTAAATTTTATAATTGTTTTTATATATTTTATCGTAAAAGAATACGGAAGTTTATATAAATAATAGCAGGCGTATCAGATGTTTATACAATATTTTCCGCTATTACCTAAAACTACCCACAGCGCAATATTTCATTTTAATTGGTTTTATCAATTATTACAACAATAATTATTATACAAACTTCAATTTTCGTTCTTATCTAATCAATTAAACTTTTGCGTTAAATTTATTTCGAAAATAAAATGTACGTAATCTGTACTTTTTTTTTCTTTTTTCTAAAGTTACATAGCATATGTGTTTATTTTAAATTCCACAACAAAATTATCAAAGTCAACAAGTGTTAATATATCAGCTCTTGTTGCAAAATAAATTAAGTTGATGTTATATATTTATTTAAATAGAATAATGGTAAAAATAGATGCAATAATTATTGCATCTTTATTAATACGATCAAATTGTTCTAATAATTACAGTTTGATGTAATAATTATTTCAGTCTATGCGGAAGTTAATAGACGTGTTATTGAAAGGTGTTTAAGATAGAAATCAAATGAAACTACGAATAAACGCGAACAATCGCTCAGAGATCATCCATAATACATAAGGAATTGAAGAAAGACAAATGAGAGTGAAGCGAGCTATTGTAAACTATCTTCTCGGAAATTGATTTTGTTTTTCACGTTGCTATTACGGTTATGTGGTATAACATCGACATCGTGGGAAACGAATGGTGACTTCCGGCCAGCTTTCACTTAGTTTAATTGTCCTTGTGGTCACTCCCGCCTCCTGACAATCTTGACATTGAACAAGTCACACGCCTTTGTGCAGAGAAAGCAATCGAAAACTTGTTAATCGCTTGCCAGATTGAACGTAATAGCTATAGAATAATTTTGGGGGTTGGTTTTCGAGGTTAACTTTGAACTTTAACTCAAAACGTTAACGTTATTCCCCTATTAGTTCATAAACGGTGTTCAATTAATATGTCTGGACGCTACTTAGGCATTTTCCTATTTTCCCATTTTCACATGTTTCCATTTTCCAATTTTCCAATTTTCCAATTTTCCAATTTCCCAATTTCCCAATTTCCCAATTTCCCAATTTTCCTATTTCTCAATTTCCCAATTTCCCAATTTTCCAAATTTCCCAAATTCCCAATTACTCAATTTCTCAAGTTGTGTACTTCCATATCTCTCAATTTTCCAATTTTTCCATTTTCTTATTTTCCAATTTGCCCAGAGTGAACATTCCTAAAATTTCTAAATCTTTAATTTTCTACATTCTTAAATGATCGATTATTCAAACTTTACAAATCTGAAATTTTTTTATTTTCCAATTTCCCAATTTCCAATGCCCAGCTTCCCAATTTTCATATGTTCACAATTTGATTATTATTAAAATAATAAACTTCTTTAAATAATCCTTCTAATATTGCCTTTACAGAAATATTATTGCATTCATTTAAAATTTGCATTTGCATAATAATATTATAAAATGTTAAATAACGTATAGTTTCAGTAGAAATAAACTTCACTTTGCTATATTGAATTCTGATTTAACAATTCACTCGTTAAATATAAATCTTCGTTTATAAAATTTTTAAAACATTAATATTTATATTTCTGTAAATAATAGGTTCTCAAATATTTTAACACAAAAATGCAGTTTAATTGTTCCATCAAATTAATCGACTTTTTCCATAAATATCTTTTTTACTAGAAGTCCAAAGGAATATTTAAATTTCATTGAAAATGAAAAAAATGTTAATTGACAATTAACTTAGATTTCTGTTACTGCTTTCGTTTTTACATTTCTTACAAGCATTCTAGGTTGTAACTTTATTAGAAACACAAATTCATTTATTTATGACAACTTCCTGAACTATCCATTGCAGACGATTCTACAGTACATAATTTTCTTACTAATGATTTTAATAAATCGCAGCTATACCGTTTTTACAACTTCCTTCTGAGATTTATCTGATAATTGTAAGATTAACTATACAACATCTTACAGAATGTAACGGTTGAAAAAGTTTTGATCGTAACTGATAACTGACATGGGTCGACGAGAAATTCATTTAATGAAAAAACCTTCTGTACTTATAAATAAAAGGAAATGCACATTATTTTCACTTCAAGGAAACTATTTTATGATTCAGAAGTATGGTATTTACAGATGCTACACATGAAGTGCAGGAAAGTTAATATTAATTACGATTTCATTACTGTGCCCTCGTTTGATAAAAACAAGGAAAAATTTTTTATATACATTTATACATTAAAATACATGAAACAGTCTTAAGTATATTTTACGTAGAATGAAAATATACATATGTGCTATTTTTTCCCCAATTTTCCACTTTTCCAGTTCTCTCATTTTCCCAATTTTTCAATTTCCTAATTTCCCAATTTCCCAATTTCCCAATTTCCCAATTTCCTAATTTCGTAATTTCCCAATTTCCCAATTTTCCAATTTTCCACTTTCCCACTTTCTCACTTTCCTAATTACCCAATTTCTCAATTTCTCAATTCCTCAATTTCCCAAGTTGTCTACTTCCAGATCTCTCAATCTTCCAATTTTTCGATATTCCAATTTTCCAATTTTTCAGTTTTCCAATTTTTCAATTTTTCAATTTTTCAATTTTTCAATTTTTCAATTTTTCAATTTTTCAATTTTTCAATTTTTCAATTTTTCAATTTTTCAATTTTTCAATTTTTCAATTTTTCAATTTTTCAATTTTTCAATTTTTCAATTTTCCAATTTCCCAGTTCCCCAATTTTCCTACTTCCAAATCTCCCAATTGCCCAATTTTTAAGTGTAGCAACTCCTAACTTTCCCAACTCCTGAATTACCAAATTCTCGTGCATTCAAATCTCTAAATTATCAAATTTCTTACTTTCAGTTTTTCAAATTATCAAATCGCTCTACATGTTGCAACTTCCATATTCCCTCATTATGAAACTCTCTTTTCTCTACACATCTGAATTTCACACTTTTCGATTATCCATATCTCTAAATCTCCAGAGTTCCATATCTCTAAACTTCCAAATACCAATCATTCAAATCCCAAAACACCTAACAACTTTGAACTCAAACATCTAAAACTTAAAAACAACATATATTCTCAAACGTTACTCACCCTATCCTCATCTAATCAATCTGCTCTACAGGAAATTACTTGAACGACTTTAATCTACAAGTCTTTAATTTGACTCTGTAAAACGAAGCATACGAAAACTGTTATGAACATACTCTCATTACACGTGGATCAGACGGCGGATGTAGAAGCCGGGAGTCTTTATCTTCGGACAATAAACGCGAATCGATATCGATCAAAATGATCGAGTACAATAGGAGATTGGATAGAAACAAAAGGTGTTCGACGGTTGTTGAACCACACAGACTTCATTAAAGCTTCGTTCACTGGTTTCTACACGGTGCTTATTCGTTCGCTTTTGGTAGACAAGAGCATCCGGCCGTGGTCAGTGGTCTGCAAGGCCGATGCCCGGAAACCAGATAGTTAAGCGAGATTACGAAACATCATTAATTCAGTCTCGAAGAGCATCTAGATTACGGAAGAAGTCGTGACCGAGATGACCAACTGTTTTTCAAAATTACAGTTTATACCCGACCACTTTTCTTGCTAACATCGCGTGATAATTATATTGGAGGGAGAGCTGAAGTTATAAACCGTTCGATACCACCCTTTGGAATCCGATAACTTGTACCTATGATGTACTATTAACTTTCAACGTTGTACCGTTTTTTATCGCAAGTGTGTTTCATTGCTAGGCTCTCGTTTATCGCCATTTTATACGACAGGTTTTATAACGTAGGCAAAATGTTGTTGTATTGCTCAAGTAATGTTTAATATAATGGTGAATATTTTTCAGCCATTGCTTGTACTGCATTTGTAATTATATTGATGGATTTTTAACATGGTAAACATGGTGTGGGAGATAGTATGAGTATAGCGCCATTTTGTTTTAGTTTTATTATGAAGCAGTTATAATTATTAAACCACTTAAGTTATATGTTTTAAATGAATTTTAGGTTATGTAGGTTTCTAACTTATAAGTACAAGTTTATTTTACTTTCTTATTATTAAATCACAATAAACTTTGTCATCTGATAATGAAGTATATACAATATCAAAAATCTTTGTCATTTGGTAATGAAATATATACAATATGAATATGAAGCATTCCTAACCTATAAGTACTTTAAGGTACTTTCTTATTATTAAATCACAATAATCTTTGTCATTTGATAATGAAATATATATACGATATGAATATAAAGCATTCCTAACCTATAAGTACAACTGTATAGTATTTTCTTAAAATACTAAAACACAATAAACTTTATCATTTGACAATAAACTACATACAACATGAATATAAAGAATTTCAAACCCAACATACATCATATTCTTACCAATTTCCCAAAAATGAAGATTGCAATTAAACAACAAGGAAATCGATCCTTCTCAGGAAAATGATAGGATATCCAAGAGTTAATTGTGGACATCTCGTTGCGCAATTTCATTTTCATATTCTATACCATCGGAATTAACTTTTGTGCCAAGGTTGTCCTATCTTGCATCCGACATAGCAGGGAATTATTGCCTCGTACGACAACGACAAAGCGCTTTCGAACGATGCAACAAACGATTAAGGTAATTGCAGGTTTGAATGCACGTGCGAAGGTGTTTCACCCGGATGGTTCGACACTTCGGGAACACTTGGAAATATATGCCGTGTAGTGTTCCTCTTGCTAACAGAGTGTATCGGCCACGCTCTTGACTTTTAAAGCTGCTAAATAAGAGACCATGTTGAAGGTTCCTTCTTTTCATACGGTCCCAAACAGCAGTACTTGAAATTAAGGTTGATTGTACTACAAAATATTTCCTGCAATTTGTAGCCTCTTCAGGAAATTCTATTTTTCACTTCAGGAAACTTTAAAAATATTTGTATTTTATTTTCTTAGACAAATTAAGTTGGTTGTATGAGAGACATGTAAGTTGAGACAATTTTGTTTTATCGTTAATGATTAATAGTATCATTTATTGTAGTTAGATATATTATATTTGTTTTAATTATAAATTCATGTTATATTGATGTTAATTAATTATATTAATTATATTGATTATATTAATTATATTGATTATGTTGATTATGTTGATCATATTGATTACATTGGTCGTATTGATCATATTGATCATATTGATCATATTGATCATGTTGATTATATTGATCATATTAGTCATATTGATCATTTATTCTATTGATTGTATTGATTGTATCGATTGCGTTTATTGTACTTATTGCATTGATTGCACTAATAGCATTGATTTGAATTAATGATAAATTACAGACTAACTTACTGCAGGTCATCGAATTTATTTTTGTTGATTGATATAAATAAAACTACATAATAAATTACTTCTAATTGACCATATATGCAAGAACAAACTAAATATTATTTATCTTACCAACATTACCGTTCTAAAACTAAACCCACCTAAAAACCATTAATTCGCGAACCAAAGTGTGTAACTAATAAAAGTAAATCAAACTAGTATTAGAATTTAATTTGGAAACCGGTCGATATATCAAAAATTTAATTGCCTCACTCCAGCAATTAAGAACCGCGAGGCAATTACCAGGTAAGGAAAGACAATAATTACGTTAAGAATCGGGCAATGTTTCCATTTGAATTTCCAAACGGGCACACTCGCAATCAATGGTACACCATGTTGTTAACCCACGAGGCAAGGACATCCTTTGTGTGTGTTTCACTTGGTGAGAGAACAGAGGAAGTTTTTATGCATGGTGGTCCGTCGAAAATAGATAGTAAGGTCGTGTTTCCAATGGGGGATACTTGGAGGTGCGTGACGTCATTTCCTACACCTGTCATGCATGCTTCCGAATGATAACACCGCAAGGGGGTATTGACACACCCCATACAATCGTCTGCTGCTCGGTACACCCCATAGACAATATCGTTGCGTGACGGTGTTTCCCGTACCGTCGATACGTGCATGATCGCTCCTCGACGAAATGCGCATGTACCGATCATAAATTGCTACTTGCGACGGTAATTGTTTCAACTCGTGAAACTCCGGCGATTTTCATTTTTAATACCGTTTACAGTTAGGAAAAGCATTGCATGGTTTATCGCTTTAGTGGATCTTGGTGTTCAGTATACCAAGATTATGAATTATGGTGAACATTGAAGTATTCTTTGTTGTGTGCTTTTGAATTAAAACACTAGATTTATGAAACCCGGAAAAATGATGGGTCGTAGATTTTGAATTATGGAAAAGAAGACTGTTAAAAAAGTTAATCGAGATGAAGAATCTTAGCAAGCTTTATTATTTATTTTTATAATTTAGTTTAAATTTAGATGTAACCTTGAGTGTCCGTAAACTGTATGTGATTCAGTAAATTTTGTTTGATTTTAAACATCATTTAATGTTTGAATTTCTTTCTCTTCTTGGAAGCAATTTTAATCAAAAAGACAGTTGGAATTTTCATGGAGATGAACAAATTTATATACTTTAGTATTTTATTTGATAAAAAGATTTATACGATAGTTGAGTGTTAAGTAAATATTTCTTCTTTATATTAGTTGTTTTCCTTTACTGCTAGGGGTTGTGCCTCATTTTTATAAAATTTCAATATTTTTAATTTTATTACACTTACGTTATTTTCTTTTGTGTTTTATAGGAAAATGATAATCAATTTATAATCATATATGTTACAAATAATTTTTCAAATGAATAGAAAGAAATTTTGATATAAGTAGAGTAGGAAGTGTAATGGTAGAAAAATTCAAATAAAAAATGAAAAATAGTCTGCAACTATGTATGACACATGAAATAGTTACGCAAGCTGTCAAAAAACATTGATATATGCATCTTTATCGTGGAAAGTATCAATTACTTCATCTCGGTTACCTCGATCGTATTACGTTTCTTAAAGGGACAAGTTATCGAGTGAGAAAAGAACTTATACAGATATGTTCAAAACAGATAGTATAGTGAATAAAATGTGTGGTTACAATAAAAAAATTTAATAAGACTTAAAAATATGAGGACTTGAAAATTGAGAGATTTAGAATATTGGAAAATTAATGAAACTTGCAAATTTGAGATTATAGAAATTTAGAGATCTAGAAATATAAAAATTTTCAGAGGGAAATTTAGGACTTTTCAGATTAGAAAAATTAGAAAATTTGGAAATTTAAAAATTTTAGAATTTGAGGGCTTGGAAATTTTGACACTTGAAAATTTGAGAATATGGAAATTTAGAGATCTAGAAATATAAAAATTTTCAGAGGGAAATTTAGGATTTGTCAGATTAGAAAAATTAGAAACTTTGAAAATATAAAAATTTTAGAATTTGAGGGCTTGGAAATTTTGAAACTTGAAAATTTAAGAATATGGAAATTTAGAAGTATGGGAATTTGAGATTTGCGAAATGAATTTATGGGTTCAGAAGTGTAGAAATTTGGGAATTTCAGAATTTCTCAAATTTCAGAATTTCGAGAATCGTGTAATTTACACTGTGAAATTTCAAAAATTAGAAACTTGATAATTTGAAATTCCCTAATTTGAGAATCTATAAATGTAGAACCTAAAGATTTGAAAATTAGGAAATTTATATCTGATATTTTTATTAATATTACATTTTATTAAAATATAACTTCGCATTGTTATTTAAATTCATACTTATTTGAATAACTTCATACTGTTATTTCAATACAAACTTAATAATATTATATAACTTTATAATACTATTTAAATTAACACTTAATTATATAACTTTATTATTTTTATAACTTGAATATTATTTAAGTTTGTACTTAATTATATTTACCTACTGTGATTCAATAAGTTGAACCAACATCTCATGCAGAATCAAGAAACTTCTCAAGAAGCGCTCTTCTCAGTAACTACACATTTCTTGCATAGTTACACTGTCTGTTAAAGCGTTATTCCGGTAACAGAAAAACTTGGACAGATTACTGGGTGTAATTTACACTTTTTCATGAGTTCGCAAGTTAAACTTGTGGGTACTTAAAATACCGACATCCTTTGTGAATAACCCTGTACGTGCCGGTTGTCTGCGTGTTAACTAAATTGTCTTCACGTGGAAAACGCTGTAAATATTTTGTTGCAAACAATGTGTTAATGTAGTTATTTATCTTAGTTAACAAAATTAACACATTTCATTTAATTTTATTATTTAATTTATATAATGCAGCGAATTGTACAATATAAATTATATAATATGAATTACGTTTCATTTAATTTATATATTCATATGAT
This sequence comes from Megachile rotundata, assembly GCF_050947335.1. Taxonomy (NCBI): domain Eukaryota; kingdom Metazoa; phylum Arthropoda; class Insecta; order Hymenoptera; family Megachilidae; genus Megachile; species Megachile rotundata. Next base: position 7,421,068 of record NC_134989.1, read on the forward strand.
TAGTATAAGATATGCGTAATTTATATATTTATACGATTAATATATGAATTAAAATTGGTGTAAGTGTAATGTATCATTTTCCATAAAATATTTACTAAATATATAACAATTGCTTTATATTTATTAAAAGATATTTAATATTTAAACATAGAACATGAACAATTTTTATTTTTATTTATAAATGACATAATCGCGCACATTCTTCTATGCTCCTTATGATATAACCTTGCAATTTATTAAAAGAATACTGGCGTGTCCTCACACACGAAGAAAATAGACATTTTTTAATGTAAACATAACTTTCTAAGAATTTACTACAACAAGATTTTTACCGTATAAATAAAAGCTAACTGTATAAACTGCGTTACACAAAAGTATTCTTGTGGAACATAATTACTGATGCTTCCATACTACATTATAATTTTAATTTTACTTCAATTGCAATATAGAAGATTTTCCGTTAGTTTCGCATTAAGATGCTTGAAACTTATTTCTAAGAACAGCGTTAAATTAAGAAATTAAGTAAAAAATTATTAACATTTTTGTCTAAATAAATATTGCAGTAATATTTATATGTAGTTGAAAATTTAGTACTATTTACATTTGATAAATGATATTTTGCATTATATTGGTATTAACAAAATTCATTGAATTTGCAGTGTATGATTAATTTTATGAACAATAGTATGTATCATATATTTTTGTAATAGCTTTCATATGTTTTTTATGGCATATTTCATATATTTCATATAATTTATTGTTGTGGTATATTGCATATACTTCATATAGCATGTTTCATACATTTCATGTAATATATTTCACAAACTTCATATCATATATTTCATGCACTTTATGTAGCATATTTCATATATTTTTAATAGTATATTTCATATACTTCAAAATAAAATTCATGTTATGTAGTACATATTACATATTATGTAGTACATTTCTCATATTGTATATGTATAGTATATTTCATACATTTAATGTAAAATATTTCACATACATTTCCTTCTATGTCATAGAATTTGTCATATGTGAACGTCATATATGTATACATATGTCATATGTGTAATGTATGTCATATATTGTATATGACATACAACATATATTTTATTCTTATTTTCAGTAATATTTATCATAAACATAAGCAATAGACTACATTTCTCATATATAAACATCATGTATGTATCCATATGTCATGTGTGTAATGTATGTCATATATTGTATATGTCATATATTATGTATGTCATATATTGTATATGTCATATATTGTGTATGTCATATATTGTATTTGACATACATCATATATTTTATTCTTATTTTCAGTAATATTTATCTCAATCATAAACAATAGACTACATTAATAATTTTTATACTAAAACTTGAGAAGCAACTTATATTCCCAAATAAAAAATCAACATACAAATCTAACCTCAACAAATAATAATTCATAAAAATTGAGTAAAGCTTGCAAATTATTTCCTAGTCATCATAAAATGTCTCAGATGTAAATCCTCAACATGCTTTCGCCGTTGATCACTATCTTACTTCTCGCACATTTAAGTCATTCATTTTATTACACTTCCAATCCCAACAATAAGATCATTATTGCAGGAAAAGTGGAATCTATAAATGATTCTGTGAAATGTAACGCACTGCGTGAGAACGAAGTTCCATCACAAAGGAAGTGATTTGCAAAAAATAATTATTAAGACATTTCATAATAAATAAAAAAGTGAAATGAAGTTTCGTCATGTCATTGTGTTATACAGGCGAAAAATGATTACAGTGCGATGCTTTCGGTGCAGTCAGAGATTGCATCACGATTATTAGTCATTAATTGTTAATTGTGGTATCGTGAAAAAATTGAGGACGCCAGTAATCACATTCGATTTCTACAGCATCGGTTTAACGATTTGCTATTGTACTTTTCATTTCTTGTGTGCTATTTTGCAATGTTCGAACGCTGAGAGGTGCACAGATATTGTTACTCAATTTTATCAAGTAGGTCGCTGTATGTTACATTTTATGATATACATTTTATTAATATGAATATATTGCGTTCAAATTTATTGTAATTAGAGAGAATCTAATAATGATTCTTAAAAACTATATTGCATACTTCTGTAAAATGTTTATATGTAGATAGTAATAATTATTAGATTAGTAGATTAGTTAGAAAAATGTTTATAGATTTTTAAGTAAGTTGCTGTGCTTTCTGAAATATAATTTTGAAATTTTTTAATATTATTGGTTTTGAATAATACAGTTCAATTTCTAAACTCTCAAATTAATACATTAAAAATCTTAGGACTTTGGAATATTGAGATATTCAGATTTCAAATTTGGAGATAAAAAATTTGTAAATTCTTGAATTGTTACATTCATAAATTTAAAAAATTCTGAAGTAATTTTTGAAGTGATTTAATTTTCAAATTTGCAAGCTTTTAAATTCGTAAGTTCTTAAATTCTCACAGTGTTAAATTTTAAAATTTTTACATTCTCTGATCCAAAATACTCAAATTTTAAATTACTAAATTGTCGAATTTTCAAACACCAAACTTTCACGTTGCTAAATCTTATAATCTCCAAATTCTCAAACCCCAAATTCTTACATTGCTAAATTCTCAAATTTACAAATTCTATGATGCCAAATACTCAAACTTCAAATTCTCAAATTTACAAATTCTGTAATCTCAAATTCTCACATTCTTAAATTCTCAAATTGCAAAATTCTCACATTGTTCGATTCTCAAGATTCCCAATTCTATAATCCCAAATTCTCACATTGCTAAATTCTCGAATTGTTAAATTCTCAAATTCTAAAATTCTCAAATTCCAAAATTCTCAAACCCCAAATTCGTAGACTACTAAATTCTCAAATTTCCAAATTTTCACATTACAAAATTCTCAAATTTCCAAATTCTCACATTCCAAAATTCTCTAATTTCCAAATTCTTAAAACCCAAATTTTCAAATTACCAATTTCTCAAATTCCAAACTCGATAATCCCAAATTCCCAAATCTTGAATTCCTAAATCCCCAAATTCTCAAATCCTCAATTCCTCAAATTCTTAAATTTCCAAATTCTCAAGTCCCAAATTGTCATATTCCAAAATTCTCACATTGCCAAATTCTCAAATCCCAAATTTCTCAAATTGCAAATTCTATAATGCCAAATTCTCAAGTCTGAAATTCCTAAATTCCAAAATTCTCAGACCCCAAATTCTAAAATTGCCAAATTTCCAATTTCTCAAATTCTAAATCTTCACATCCTTAAATTCACAATTACCACATTTTACTTGTGATACATAATGATTGATCATGCTTAATGCTTCACTCTTTATTTATTTAAAAACCTACATTAACGCAACTCCCCTATAAAAATAACAAAATATCGACAGCAACCTCATACAAAAATTTGAAGGTTAATTAAAAACGTCGAATTTTAATTGCACATCCAACTTATGAAATTTCTCACTTATATAATTCTCCGAAGCGTTACTCGTGGCGTGCACGTTACCTAAACGCGTCACGATATAAAAGTGCTGTCAAACTTTCCAATGATCACGAACCGCTCGCTAAATTTCTCCGGTACAAACTAAAACATATATATACCCAACCATCAAAAATTTAATCGAATATTACTCACCGTTTCCATAGAACTGTCGTGCACGATGCTACGCTTCATTCTTCTTCCACAAGTTTCATCTACTCTTACAACCATATTAAAGTATACATTTTTCTAACAGTCGCACTATTTCATGTCTTATTTCAACCAATTCTTTTGTTACAAAACCACGTCTGAAATCACTCTATAATAAATTGTTCTTTCTAAACTTTCACTGGTGATACGTCACTTCGTTTAAAATCCGCATATTTCACTTTCGTAACTGTTTAAAAAATAATTTTGAATTGCGTTCGAGGAAATTGATATGTTTTAATGAGGAGGAGAGAGGTTTTTGTTTTAAGGGGTTTAGGGTATCAATTTAAGGGTGACAATGTGGTGATAAAGTGAGGAGAGCACGAAACGTGTTCACCTGAACAGGTGAGCTCGCGGCGGTATACTGAACGTTCGCCAACGGCGATAAACTCCGTTTACCCACGGCAGTGCATCACCCTCCTAACTTTGTCTGGTGTTAGAAATCGAGCTACAAATACTCTTGAAAAATATTCTAACTGTATTTTTAATTTATAGTCGTATAATCCCTGATGCGATACTGTAATTTGTTTCAATAAAATAATCTGTCAAGTTTGAAACACATTTCGAATACACATATAACAGAAAGGTATTACATTTCTGAATATAAAATTTGAAGGCTTGAAATATATTGAGAGAATATGTATGAAATGCATGTATGTATAAAACATATCTGGAAAACGGACCTCACATTTTCCATGAAATTCATGATTTTTTAAGTATAGAACCACTGAAATGTGAAGAAAAACCGTACAAAGTACAGTAATTATTTATGGTGAAAAATAATTGTGAATTCCTTGAATTATAAGTGTAATAGGATATGTGAATGGTTTAGTTACACATACGTTCATGTATGTTTGCTTCAACGATTTCAGAAATTGACAGAGTAATGTAACTTTTATGTATTCTCATGACATCGTCATTATTTAGATATACTTGACTACAAAAATAATTATTTTAGTTACTTGTATATGAACAAAATAAACTTTCAGTGGAAAAATTAGAGGAATCATGAACCACATGTGTGTACGTTTCGTACATGTTTTTCTTCACAATTGTAAAAATTAATAAAAACTATTATTTTTATGTTTATTTAAAATATTATTAAGTTGAAGACTTAATACTTGTAGATGAATAAATTTTTTAGTAGGAATGATCAAAATTATTCACAAGCAAGAATCATTGAAATCATACACATATGTGTGTACGTTTTCCACGCGTCTTCCTTAATAATTACAAAAATTAATAAAAACTGCTATTTTTATTTGTTGTATTGGAACATCAGCAACAGTTATGTATATTTAATATGAAATTTCAATAGTATTATTTTAATTACTTGTAGAAGAACAAAATTTGTAGTCAGCCTAAATTTTTAGTAAGAATGATCAAAATCATAATTGAACCACATGTTACATATGCATCTTCAGAACAGTTTTCTTAACAATTCCAAAAATTAACCAAAATATATTATTATTACGTTTTGTATTCTTACATCAGCAACAATTATGTAGATTTAATATGAAATTTCAGTATTATTATTTTAACTACTTGTAGAAAAACAAAATTGTTAGTCAGCCCACATTTTCAGTAAGAATGATCAAAATCATGATTGAACCACATGTTACATATACATACACAAACGTACATAAAATACGTACATAAACTGTATCTTCAGTACATTCTCCTCTTAAAATGAAGTTAGAAGTTTTACGTTTTTTCTAATCAGCAAATCCACAAAAGTTCAAATACGAAATTTCAAAACTATTTCTATAATTACTTGCAAAGGAAACCTCTCAGTAATGAACCACTCGCAGAAAAATAAATGAAAGCATCATTCAGAGATCGGTGTTTATCGATCAATAACCGCGTTATCGAATGATCGATTCGGTCACCTGTTCGGGCGGACTCACGACAACAAACTGAAGACAGAACTAAGAAAGGCATGGGGAGATCGGTGGCCGGTGTTCGTTCTGCGGTGTGAGCACTGACCGTACACAGAATACCACAAAACGTACGGTTGTTCGAAGTTAAATTCAGCCCATCGTGTTCTCCGAGGCGTGCACCGACGGATTTCCCCTCTTCCCGTCCTTTGGTCACCTGTCTGGACACCCGTCCACAGGATCATACTTGTGGGAAAGGTGGGGAATCGATCGAGGAGCAGAAATTCGTGATATCCGCGCGAAATCGATCGCGATCGTTCGCTGCTAAAGTAGGCTAAACGAAAATGATATCACGGTTTAGAGAGAAATGAAGGTCAGCCAGCAGATAAGTTCTGGACGATTATAAAGTAAGATGTAGAAGTGTTAGTTTGGAAAAGTAGAGTTTCTATTCTTCTTTTCGAAATATTCATTGGCCTACATTGTTTAGGTATCATCGGTATGCGTTTGTTCTTTTTACGATTGCAGTCGCTGTTCTTAGAGTTTTATTGGATGGAGTAAGTTTTATTTTCTCTATAGTAATTTACAGATACTGCTTTACTTTCTCTGTAATATTTGTACGGATAGAAGTTTTACTTTTGCCGACCTTGATTAGGCAACAGGATTTGTGTCTTCTGGGTCTATGGGAATAAGGAAATAGTCTTACTATGTTTAATATCTGATTTGAACATTTATTTGAACCTCGTTATGAACTGATTTGAACCTTGTTATTACAATGATTATATCAAAACTATGTAATATAATAATACTACATAATTTTATTAACAGGAATAAGTGTATTACTCGCAAGAAATTAATATAATAAACCGATAATATGGCACAAACCTTCAGACATGCTTCTTCATTTTATACAAATGGCGCCCTCAGAATATAGCACACTAGTGTTATCTGCAGGTGAACGTCAGGACTAACAGAACAGAAGGCTTCGTTTTATGAACTCTGCAAACCTTTTGACATTTAGATTTCATATTTTATAGGAATTAGAATATCCTGTAGTTTCAAAACAATACAAATAATGACATCATAATTTACTTAGAACGTAATGATTGTAATCTAAAAAATTATAGTTTATAAAACATTACAGTTGTTTACTGTAAATAAACCATCAAAACTGATGAAACAAAATTTTATTTGTTTGTCTGGTGTGTGACTGTTTCGGTTTTCTGGAGTTCGAAAAAATTTGTCTTTCAATGAAATATGACATGACGATCATAATTGTTGTGTAGATCATTTAGCTGTCTGATATAGCGGAACACTGTACCGCTTTGTGATAACAATATTTCAAAATTAGTCAGTTCAATGTACTTTTTGCTTCTAGTGTTTCACTCCATTTTAGTTATTATTAACACACTGAATAAACTAGTATACAATTTTCCAAAAAGAAACTATTTTATTCTCTTCTCTTATTACTAGATAAATGCTGTAGAGTTCAAAAGTGCAATAATTTAAATTATCAACTGTCATAAAAACTGAGGCGATATATTAAATGTGTTGAAACTATTGGAAGTACTAATTGACACAGTAGAAGACAAAACAGTCACTAATTTTTTAAAAGAAATACAATTTTCTAGATTGACAATGTTATACTGTATCGGTAGATGACGCTAGCGATACAGTTCGCAAAGCGCGCGTTCACACAAAATGTAGAAATAAATTATGTGAAATAAAATATAATTTTTGATATTAATAGAGTTTATGAGCTATTATTAATACAACTATTACTGTCCAATCTGATGAATTTCTTATTTTTCACTTATTCTTTTTATTAATATAAATTATACATACATTCATTATTTATATTAATATCAATATTACATATTTATATGCGCCTCTTATAATTTATATTAATATCGATTCGTCCTCTTCTTTGTACAAATTGGAAACACGCTGTATAAATACACAAATTCTTTTATAAATGTAACTCATGATGTTGTGAATATCAGGTGCATATAGGTTTCCCTAGAAAAAATAGTCTCACTAGTTATAATCCATACTTGCCACATATAGTATCTAGTTTACTCAAAATATTTTCGGACTATATAAACAAACTATTTTCAGATATGCATTTGTTTGCAAAAATAACAAATGAATTTACTATTAACTTCGAAGTCACTTTAAAAAACTTTAGCCAGTGACTACAAATGTTGTAGTCGGCTTCGGTTGAAATCGTTGCTGCATTCGTCAGTAGATGACACTAATAGCGCTGTGGCGGTCTTTTTAAAATTCAGAAGTAAAGTGTTCAACCCATATAATATTGCGTTGTAAAACAAAACAAAAGTTCTCCATAAACGAAACATGAAGGTATTTTATTACAGAAGAGACGTATTACTAGAAAGGAAAATGTTGAAACACTAATATTCAAACGCAAATCATATTATTCAGAATGAACTTGCAATGTGTTCTCTAATTTTTTGAACGAGTATAGGTAAAAATTTCAAGTAATGAATGTAAACAAATTATAGAATATTAACTATATCTATATCTACCAGCCATTATTTATAACAAATTTTGATATTCCATAGACATCTCAAACTCCTTAAATCTATCCACCGTTGTTCATTGATACATATCGTTTTCTTAGCATTTAATTTTGAAAGAAGTAAAGAAATTTAATTCTAAAACTTTAACATTGTTTGTCTGTTTCAAATAGAATTTACGAACCGTTTCAAATAGTAATAACATAGTACCAACAAATTATTATCGTAACAAAAATATTTCAAATACATTTAAACAAAGCTTGAAGTACAATCCCCATGATATTTAGGAATCTGTAAAATATATTAAAAACCTCGTAACCGATAACGTTATACTGCACATGTTTGCAAATATTTGTCAGAAACATCCCCATGTCAGAAACATCACCATATAATTTACCCTGCGAGGAGAATAATGATGATTAGTACGCAATTAGAAGCGAAGGAAGTTATGACTGCTATGTCAATTGTTCCTTAATACAACCAGCAGAATAGGACTTTAGCTTACACGTATGTAGCTTTAAGATAACGAACAGATTTTATTTAAAGAAGACAGGTCTTTATTCTCGTAGAACTTGTTTCGTACTCAGACATTACGTGATGTTACTGTGAGAGCTTCTTTGCTCAAAAGTACGTGCATATGTATTCAAAGAGGAGTGACCTTTCGTACCCCTTCATGTATCTGAAGATGAAGTAACTGTACGTGATTTTTATTTGTAACATGTTCACAATGAATCTCTTGTATCTATTCTCCTTGGATGTCACATGTACGAATATGTCTTAAAAGCCGAATTTTTCTTGCTAAGCACTTCACATCACTTGCTTCTCTACTTTTTCTTAGACATCACTGAATTGTGGTCTGAAATATTCTTCACCCCTAATCTACTGATGTGTGATACATAATTTGACATTAAAAATAAATACATATTCATTCAGAAGAAAGGCATCATGATAAATTTTATAGTTTGGAAAAGAAAGTGAATGATATATTAGTAGAAATAAAAAGTTTGAGGTTATGTTGTAGTTAGGTTATTTACACTTTAGGTTATTTTTATTTACTTGAAGTTATTTCTAAAAATTTGAAGTAATTTTTAGCTAACATTATATTTGATTACTTTGTGTACTTCAATTTATTTTTATAAACTTGATTCAAATAAAATTTCTGTGCAACTCATAGCTCTTTTTGTTCTAAGAACTGCACCCCAAAGAGTGAAAAGAGATAGAACATCCTGCCGACATACTTGTGATTACGTGATTAATCTTCCGCCTAATACCCATCTTTTTGCTAAATAAATGATTCGTCAAATTGTCACAAGTATTTAATATATCATGATACGCTACGATTGCATAAACATCCCCCGTCTGCCAATAAGATTAAAAATACAATTATAAATGAATATTGAAATGAATAATTAGACATTCGTTAGAACTAAATGTGACGTTGATATTGAATATCAGCATTACACGAGTTGACTCAGTACGAGGATCATGTTGTTCAATATATCATTGGAGTCCGATGAAGCTGGCTGTAATATTGGCAAAACGCCTACAAACATCGCTGCACGTGCTCATGCTCGGAAAGCCCGGATTAAATGATAGCGATAGCTATGAAAAATTTGTTCGTTAATACATAAATGTACGACCTTCAGCCAAGGTTATGTTCTCCTAATCTTAACAATATTAGATTATATTTTTTGATTCGTAAAACTTGCTCTTACAGTTTTCTTTTATTGCTTCAAACATTTCTGCTAGGTTTCCTTTGAAATTTCCTAATAAAATTTTCTTAAAATTATTTTGAAACAATTAAACAAAATATCTTGTGAAAACATAAACATAATATTTTGTGAAAATGATGGAGTTTGTTAAATTAAATTAAATTAAATTACGTTTATAATTAGGGTAACATAAAATTAACCCCTAAAAAAATATACTTTGTACCCAATTAGTTCAATAGCTATTTTAGCTACTAATGGTGGAGTTACCAAAAAAGCTTTTTCCTCCTCTCAAAGAAATCTCATTTTAAGAACGTCATTTCGTGCGTTACATTTTCTCGAGATATGACTTTCTTACCACCTGTACCGCGATCTTCCATATTCTGTTGCAACCAGAATCGCAGTTCATATATTTTATAGAGCGACTAAAAACAGTAAGAACGTTTTCATGGAAATATAAACGCGCAAACGATGCTTCTCATGATAATTTTACGGTGATGCTTTTCTTTCAGTCAGTCATGAAATGCACTCGTGTAATGATGCACTTATATTAAACGACTTCTTTGCCCCGTTCTCGGGAATCGAACAATTTTCATTGGACATCGTGTCATTAACCATCAGCGACATATTTATTCATTTCGAATAGTGATCGTACATGCACTAGGGGATCCCCCTTTCTATTACTCGATTTTTTGTGATAATCCAGCGACAGCGACGTGATCCTGGCAATCATGATATCCAACTCGTAGACCTTGGTAACTCTTATATGGAATGCCAAGCAGAAGAAAGTATCTGAGAAATTCAATGATATTCATCTAGAGAAGAAACTCGTTCCCGTGGGCGGAATATGAATGAGATGTCAAGTATGACCCAAAGAAAAAGATCTTTAAAGTCTTTCTTTACCCCCGTCTAGGATTTCATTGAAACGGAATTGAATGAATTCAAAGCCCACGCTACGACTCCAAATGTTCCATTACGCAACGTACATCGATAATTTATCATGACGATATCGTACCTGAGTTCTTGGAATGTTACCCTTTTTATTGCCTATCGGCCTGTCAATAATGTCGGATATTTTGTCAGAATACCATTTCAATTTCATGCAATAAACTCGGGGAATACGGTTGCTCTTCTTTTGAAAATATTACCTTTGTATCCGTTTGAAAATGGTAAATAATTTGAAAAATTACATTTTTATATATGTAATTTGTCAATGCAGTTGTAGCCTTAAACATTGGAATTCTTATCAATAAACATCAATTATATCAATTAAGAACAAGTGTTAGGGATACAGGGTTAACTTGACATGTCATGAGGAAAATATACATAAAAATTTTATTTGGATTTCTTCTATACAATGCAAAATCGTGTTTCGTACTGCAATTTATAACAGTGTTCAATTTATAACAGTTTTGTTTAATTTATAACAATGACAGTTTGTAGTTTCCGGAATTTATGAACGTATTTCTGCAACTGCATGTGTACAGAGTTTTTGATAGTAACAGTTTATTTGAAAAAGTATTATATACACCATATCACTGTGGTTAGGTCCCTCATTTAATGTAACATGAATTTGCTCGAATTCAATATTATGAGCAAAAGGAGATGTGTGCATCTAAATTGACATCAAGCCAATGGAGTCCACATTGCTTCCAGCTACCACCTTATTAGATGTACTACAAATATGAAGCATCTGAGAATATTTTTCGATCCACAGTTCCAACTGATAAATGTTACAAATCAGCTAATAAACAAAAATATATAAAAATAAATAAAAAAAAATTCGATTATATTTCAAAATATATTTCAACCAGTCAACTACATTAGGCCACTGTGTTAATCGAAAACTTTATTTCGGTTCGAATTGTTCCTCTTAATGTTAACAAAATTTTCTGTAGAATAAATATGTAATATGTTTTGCTGTACCTTTTATAGTAAAATATGATTATTTACCCATATTGCTTTATTTAATTACGCATTCAGTATGAAAATGTAGAACTCCACAATTAGCTATGTGATCCCCTCTCAACATACTAAAGTTAGAGTACAAACAGTTGCAAAATAAGTTGCGAAAGTACAAAATATTATTTGTATCTACTTATTCCCTCCTTTCTATAAACCCCATAAATTGTTCGAAATAATCCGATTCGAATCTACTTGCAATATGCTTAGATCCATCTCTAACGTAATGGTCGCCTGTCAGACTGTCGTTTCATCGCGAACGCCTATCCGCAGAGTCATAATTTCTTCCCGATATTCCCTATTTCTCCCGTTTCCCGAGCTTTTGTTCCTACTGTCCGTTCGAACAAAAAGTGAAAGATGAGCGTTACCAAAAAGAGCTCGTTGGTACACCAGAAGGAGTAGCAGGTCGAATGAAAAAAACCACGCTGGACATCCTTTCTTCCAATGCATAAGCGTGCCTTCGTACAGGTATTAACCTCCCTCTCTCTTTCTCTCTCTCTCTGTCCCACGCGTGTACACTCAGGCTATAGTCATCGGATTCTCTTTTAGGGACCGTGCTAAGACTGCCAGATTAAAGTATATAACCGGTTCGCAGCTGCAGCCAGACTGGAGACTGGGCATCGGCCGGCAACCAACAACCACACACCATGGCACATCTCCAGGCATACACTATGGCGCCAGGGGCGGACTCACCGTTCCAGCTGCATATGGACCGTGTGCATTTCGAAAGTTTAATCCCATCAACATTACGAATCGATCGATTCGATCTTGCGGTGTGTTATACGACCGTTCGCGACGATTTGCGGTTTTCTCGCTTGAAATTCATTTATCGGCCTTTATTCGAGTCTCTGCTTCTTAATCCTTTCGTTACGAGCTTCACACTAGATTTACGGAACCCGTCAAAATCAACGATCTTAGATTCCTTGTTTCAACGGAAATTTATGACCTCTCGTTCTGACTTCCGAAGATCATCAATTTTTTTGTGGCTTTTTATTAAGACACTTTAGTTTTTTATTTTTATGGGTTCTTGTTAGTGTGGGAGCTGTTGAATCTACATCAGTTTTGCTTTTTAGGGAGCATTTTTTAGTAATTTCGTAACTGGGAATAGAAAGCCTGTTTACAAGATATTTATGTGAATTTTGTTAGGTTGTATTTTTTATACTTAAGTAGCTCACATTAGATTAATATATTTGTACAATATGATTACTTGAATATACTTCAATTTTTTAATGATACATCACTGTACAATGCACTATTTAGACACATAATTAAATTTCATGTTTTCTGTAATTTAAAATACATGTCACATGACTCGTGATGACTCGATTTTCTTATTTAATGAAATTTTATACTTCTCTTTGATTATGCAAACTTATAATAATTCTTTGTATTTTTGTTCTTTAATCTACTTGTCCCATCCATTTTAGAACAGAGTTTTATTAAATAGTTTCGATGTTAAATAAATGACTTTTAAAAATGTTATAAATGAATAACTTCTTCAGATATATTAATATTATTTGCGCTGCTCTATCTGACGAAATACGATTTGCAAATACCTATTACATATACAATAGACTCTCATTATATTGTCATGCTTTAAATTGATAATTGAGTTAGTTTCTGTCACATCGACTTTCACGCTTACGTAACACTAAGATCTACAAACTGCTGCGATATTTTACCGATGCTATTTTACTTTTTTTTGAGAACCAAAACGGTAGCACACGACAGGTTCCCTAGGAGGAAGGGGGACCACCTATTACCCCCTTCTGGGTCCGCCCCTGCACAGTGGCCTAATCTGACAAATCCACAATCTAACAGACTGACAAAAGTCCTAATATATGTACTTACAGTTTAAAGAATGTTCCCAGAGTTATACAAAGAGCAGACACATTATTTATAACCCTTTTCAATTGAAATTTTTCACCTACTGGTCACTGAATCATTATGAATCAGTTTATTGACATAAATAATGTTATTGACACGACAGACTTGTGTTTATTTACACATATTCATGACATGGTTTCTCCTTCAAGATTACAGTTATTATCTAATTTGTAACATTTTACATATTTTAAAAATTGTAGCAAATTGAAAGAAAATCCTGGGACAAAAGAATGTACACACTCAACTTAAATATTGTAATTTGGACAATTCAGAAAGTTATAAAAATTCATTACAAAAATTATTACTACAAAGATACATGGATCCAATGTAGTCATTCCTTAAATTTATAGAAGAGAATTGATTTAATATAATATTGAAAATTAGTAGTTGTTTAATTGTCCTTTTTATTTGAACTAATGTGCAAGTAATGAAACTAGTATCCTTCTTCATGAACTACTATCTTCTTCCTTTATAAATCATCCATGTGCTTCATATTAAATATCTACCATTTTCTCCAACTTGCCATTTCTAACTTTTTTTCACATCTCTCACCATCGCTCTAAAATACTTAAAAATTTGCACATCAAGTTTTCTAAGGTCCCCAGAACTCAAAATGGTGCATCCACACTAGTAGATTAAAATTGCAATTGACTAGATTCACATAATTAACTAACGTCAAAAATATCAATGTTAGCTCAAGATATCAGGTGTTGAAATCACATGTCCGTCATCCAAGCGTATATCACTTCTAACAATAAGTGGCACCCACGGAAGAGGTTAGGAGCCGAAACGAAAAGAAAGCATTGTATTTAAAACGGTAGCTAATTAGTCTTCTTCTCTTCCGGCGAAATGTTAACTGATCGACTGCCCGCGGCCACCAAAGGGTACTACAATCGTAACGAAAGTAAAAAAAATAATCGTTGAAGGACCTCGAGGAGAGGTCGCTGCCGAACTTTACGAAGGTGCTTCGTTGCAAAGTTGGTCGCGATAAACGCGTACAACGTTGTAAGCGATGAAGGACACGAGAATGCACGGTGGTTATCGTCGACACATTAGCATGCTCGCTTACAGAGATAATCGTGCGTGCTGCTTCTCGACTCGTTATGTTTAATGGTCGACGTGGACAGAACGAGCTTGACCCATGATGATGGAATGAAAAGCAAAGCTCGGCGAAACGTTGTATCGACATGCGAGAAACGACCGAATTATCATCACTTGTCAATTTTTTGTCTTGTAACTTTACACTAAAACACGCGGTGTTGGTCAGATACGTACCTTCCAACCGATAATGAGTAGGGAAAATAAATCAATGAACGATAAGTAACATGTGTAATTATTACTTTATGTCAGTAATGATCGGTGTAGATACTTTGTTCGATAAAAGTGTACATATATAGTTTTATGAAAAATTTTCTGGACCCTTTTAATATAAGTTGATTATAAGTTGATGTACTGTAATAAGCGTCTTCAATTTTTGCGAGATGTATTTCTAGACATTTAGTATTTTTAGAGACGTTACGATTATACTGAATTTATATTTTTACTGGTACATTACCTTACTGTTACAATTTATTTTATTGTTTATAGTAATGTAGATATGTTTCTAACTGCAGATGTTTGTGTTTCTTATGGAAATGGTTTATATTTTCCTTTCAAGGTATTCAAGAAAAATAAAAATTCAAGGCTTCCCAAACTTTTATGAGCCGAGATCCACTTCTGGAAATGGTAATTTTTCGCGAGTCGCTTGTAATGCATTTTTTAAACGGAAGGTCGGATGAATGATATTACTTTGAAGTTTATGTTTTAATATATGACATTGTTTGTACAAAATCGGTTTCAGAACAGAAAGCAACACTTTGCGACTCTCTGAGACACTTTTTAAGAAATTATTAATAAATTACAATAGTTATGTGTAGTTTTAAATATATATGAAATATAATAAATGGTACAATATAGTTTCCAACATTATGTAATAAATGATGGAATATAGTATCAAACATAATGTAATAAATAGTACAATATAATTTCCAACATAATTTAATAAATGGTACAATGTAGTTTCCAACATAATAAACAAAATATATTTTCCAAAATAAAATAACAAATATAAAATAAACTTCCAAGAGAAAAGCATTAATTAAATTAATAAGTGAAAATAAATATAAAATTTTCTAGTTGAAGTCTCCGTATTAAAAGCTTATTTCAGACATAATTTTGATTATTATGAACTAAAGGACAGAAAATAATTCATAAAAAAGTTACATATTCAATTTTCTTTCATCTTCATTACTTCCCTTTTCAGATAAAATTTATTAGTTTCACGATAGGTGATCATTCGTTTTGTGAGACAGATTCATGTTCATAACTTCATAACACGTAGAAGCCTGAAGCAAGTATGAAGTAAGGAACATACAAAATAAGTATGTTCGAAAATGAATATGAAGCGGTATCTGTAGACAGCTGAAGCAAAAGTATGTAAAGTGACTCCGGTAACAAATCGGTCTTCGGTACACTATACTTACATGTGTCGATAACATTTACACTTGCATTTTCAATGAGTCGAATATTTTTGTGATTGGAGAATTTAATATTTTTTAAGCGTTTAAAAATTTAAGAAAGATTTGAATTTTATTTCTAATAGATTTATTGTGCAAATATATTACCGTGTAAAGTTCACATAAAATGATTATTAATAAACAAAATGATTAATTTCATGTAATATTTGTGTTAACGCAGCGAAAACCAGTTTTTATATGGCATTTGGTACCACTTTACATAATTACAACCTCTTCAAGGACATTGACGTTCCATTTCTCTTTAAATTCAATAACCAATGATTACGTATGTAAATATCATTTTCTTTGTCGTGTGTTATCAGTGCTGTCGAGATTTTTAATTGTCATCTTTGTAAAATAAATAAAATATAATTATTTAAGCGAGATTATTTCTTTTTGCAAATTCTAGAAAAATGTTCCTGAAGAGATTAAACGTAAAGGTTGTGAATCAAATTTTTTATATTTATTTATATTTTATAATTCAAATATTTTATAGAGTTCATAAGGAAAATTAAGTAACGATCTTATCATGAACGATCTCATAATGAAAATTAAGTACCTAGCAATTATTTGTATCATTAATGCGTAACATTGATTGAGAATCACTGAAATAGAGTATACAGAGCGTTTCTAATTTGACCACGCATTAAAACGCATTAATAAATTAAAGCATCTACATTTACCGCTTCTTGTTTCTCTATATTCACTGATTTATATCTATCAGCATTTACCGTTTTCACTGATTTATATTTATCTACATTTACTGATTTATACCTATCTGCAGATTTATAATACTCATCTACATTCACCGATTTCTATCTACACTCGCCGATTTATAATATCTACCTGCATTCATCGACTTATATCTATCTGTATTCTCCGATTTATATCTATCTGGATTCACCAATTTATATCTACCTACATTCATCGACTTGTAATATCTTTGGCTTATGTATCTACATTTATCAATTTATATCTACATTCACCTATTTGAAATATCTATGTATGATTATCAATTTAGAATAATCAGATCATTAATAATTAGATTATTTGTATTAAATTTTTATTTAGCAAACAACTCGTCAAAATTGTCATCCTCTATTTATTAATCAAATTTTTATACAAATATTTAAGAAATCAACTTTTATCTCCAAAAGCTGCATATGAAAACCTTCATTGTATATTTTTAGTTCAATTTTTATGTATGATTCATCATGTTTTATCTGTATAAGCATATCTGAAATTTACTGATTACTTTCTGCTATTTTAATAAACTTACACATTTTTACAGTAGACAGTTTACTGTTTTATAAAATTACATACTAACGATTTACGATTTTACAAATTTACTGTCTGCTATTTTAACACTAAACTTACCGACGTATGTACACTCACTTCAAAATTAAAAATAAATAAACAAACGCTAAGACAAGCAATTTACCCTGAGTCAGTATATATTTCAAGAAAACTAATTTCATAACTCAAAGCAAACGCTAAGACAAATAATTTATCCTGAATCAGTCCATATTTCAAGAAAACAAATTTTATAACTCAAAGCAAGAAATTAGTACGACCGTTACAGTGATGACGAAATCTAGTCCGATTTGTCAAAGAGCGAAGTTATTTCCAAGATTCAGGAAGCCGTCGATCCGAGCATGAGGCGAGGGCAGAAACGAAAGGAACTACGTTAAGGTATCGAGCAGCGTGTGAGAGAGCAGTTGAAAGAGGTGAGGAGGTAGTGTCGCCCAGGTGCCCGACCGGCCTTTGCCGAACTCACCTCCACCTCCTCTCCTCGTCCATTCTCTCTCCAGGACACGCTCCTCCGGCTGTTTCTTGTTCACTAGCTTCGTTCGTTGGCTCAGTCCTCGCGAGCCTCTTCCTAACCTCTCGACGGCTCCTCGTCCTTTCCTCTTATCCGTACCATTGGCCATTAGCGATTGCCGTCCACCGTATCATCAGGCCCCGCAGTAATGGGACCTCTTACGGTCCTCCGGGCCCAGTCGTTCGTCGCGCGTCCTCCGAGCCTTCCCCACGTTCTGTTCCTCCACAGACCTCCTTCTTCGCTGCTGCCACGTGATTTAGCGGGTTACGTCTAACCGTTCTCGACCTTCCGTCTGTCGGATCTACGTTCCTGATAACCTGGACACCACCGGAGAGTTCACCGATCCTACCAGTGTGAGTTCGGCTCGTGCCTTCGGTAGCCAACCGACGAGAGCCTCTGCCGAACTTCTGTCCATCGGATTCATTGCGTTCGATCTTGTGCCGCAAGTTTTTCTTGCCTCCACCGTTTGTTAGCGACTCGACAATGCTCCGCGAGTGATCCGCTAGCGTATATACGACCGGAGCTTCTTACGTAGCAACCGGTGTCGAGTTGATGGAGACCGTCATTCGAACGAGTTTCTTGTCACCCTAGTGATACCGATTTTGCGCCTCGTCGATCCTCCGTTCGTCGTCTAGATCGTGTTACGCATATCGATCGGAGTGCTCAAGTTTGTGTTAATAAGTGAATTAATTGGATACGTCGGTCTGTGTGTAAGTGTTTTTACCGAGTTTACGGTGTCTCTTCGTCAATCAATCACGCGTCATTGTATGTCGGTGTGAAAGCATTGTACGTCGGTGTGAAATTCGATTCAAGGTTGCGGATGCATTGCGAGCCTCTTGCAGTTTCTTTCGCTCTTCCCTGCTATAACATTCATTTCTGCTCGAATTATTTCCTGATCATTTAATATTCTGCACCTCTGAGTTGGGTGATTTTTGGAATGTGATCAAGTGTCAATCGGTAACTTTATTTCGAGCGATTCATTCGATAGAGAAATAAAATAAAAACGGAAACGTATGTAGAATAAAACATATACAGTGTATAGAATAAAACATTTTACCGCATTTTGCGTTACTTCTTTCGTAAAATTTGTGGTAGAAGCACTCTGTGTTCAACGTTAATTTTGATCACACGATTGAAACGAAATTCGACAATTAATTGAACGCGTTAGTTTATCGAGGCTGAAATTTGATCATTATAAATTAATGTGATCGTTAGTCGTTGGTTCATACAGGTGACATTCCATTTGCACGTGTAACGATGATTTAACGAGTGACCTAGAAATGTGATAGCTGTGGTTAACTGAATGTAATGATGAATACTCGACCTTGAGAATTTAACAGTTTCACTTCTTCGAAAGTATTCTCACCATTTCTCTATTTTAACTGTGGTTCCAATATTCTGAAAAAAGTTGCTTTCAGAAAACTTTCAGTGCTTTACGTTAGGTATCAATCAAAAGTTACTGTGTATTAAAGATATTTTTATTACTTTCCTTTGAAGTGGAGATTTAAAAATATTTGTTAAATTGATCCAAGTAATAAATATTTTAAAATTAATATTTTGTGAATTGTAAATTAATATGGTACTATTTTGTGAGTATTGGAAATTTGAGATCAGTAAATTTGAGTGTCATTCCTGGGAGACATATTACTTTTACATAAAAAGTTATTCAATGTTGAAAATAATTTTGTGAAATATATGAAGACATTTAAATTATAAAAATTACTTAAATATTATAAAAACAGTTTAATTTTATTGAAAACAAAATTATTAATTGGAAAGATTTTCCATGACAAGGTACTTATAGTGTTTAATATTTTTGAGATATTTAAAGAAGATGTAAGTTTTCATATTTGACTAAAATTCAAAATCAAAGTATTTTTACACTTACTTATTTTTCTTAGTGTTATATTTAAAATAAAAATTACTAGAAATATTTATTGTAATAGTTTTGTATCTGAAAATTCAATCCATAAATATATAAATTTATATTTACATTCATGTGAGATAAAAATAAATAAATTGTGTATGAGGTAAATTATTGTATTTTGTTAAATTTCTAAATTTATGTTGCTCATTTTAAATATTATTTTTCCTAATAATTTGAAATATTTGAATACCTCTAAAAGGAGAAAACCATTTATTTAAAATAGTTCCACTTTCATATTAACAACATACTTGTTACATACCTAAACCCAAATAAAATAGTATTTCAATTGACATAAAAATGCAATCCGATTTGGCCCGAAGGAAATAGTTTCACAAAGTTTTTATTCAAAATAATATTTCGTTGAGAATATTTCCTCAGTTCAGTAATGGAAACGAAACCAGTTTAAACATGCTAGATATAATAGAATGGAAGTAAACAAATCTCTGTCTGTACATATCTCCGCATACCTAATGTCATTGTCGAATCTGGTTTATGATCAACCTGATCTGGCCTCAGTATGTTCCGCACTACCGTGGAGTTAGAACGTGATTTAAGCAACCTGAATCGTGTATCGTAATATTTGCACTTCATTTCTTAACAAATGATTTTCAATTATCAATTTAATAATAGCGATAGTAATTAAACCAATTTATCTTCGCTTTAGCAGTGGTAATAAATTTTGAAGTGATTGTAACATGACAGACAGAAATTATTCTCCACTAACCTTGTATTTAGATTGAAATTATTCTGCAGTAACCAGTTATTCTGTGTTTGTTGTTAATTATTTTTCTTATAGCCATTTTCATATTATCATTGATCGTAGTGCAGATTGAATTAAAAGATATCAACCAGTCTCTCGTAACAAATATTCCTCACAATGTGATCTGTCAAAGAAATTAATTTCGAGAGAATGAAAGATTCCTTTATAGCAGTTCCAACATTGCAACTGCAACTTTCAAAACTGTAATTTTTCAAAAATATGTAGACTCATTTCTGAATATTTTAAGATTAAAATGAAGCGTGATTGATTGTACTCCGTAAAATTAATGCTGCAGGATTGCGAAAGTTCTCGTTAAATAATTGAGAAAAATGTGAACGGAGTGTTGTGCAAGATGTTCAGTGAAATAGTGCGGGTAATTTGAAAGCTCGTTAGCAATAGTGTGAAAAGCCTGAAGATCGATGAAGTGATACAATGGCGTGCTACGTGTAAGGAAAAAGCCGTCGACCGTGCATTCTCTTTGCGATTAACGTGACCAATGTTTTTGTGAAACATACCGGAAACAGTGACGACCAGATGGGAAGTGATGTCTACCTATTATGGCAGAACCGTTCTCGAAGAGATTCGTTACAGCTGAGGTAAGTTCTTTTATCAACTAATTGCTTAATTGTTTCGTAATTCCATTTCGGTCGAATTTTCTACATTTTCTAACTTTTCTTATTTCTGCACCTTTTTGCAAAATTAGAAAGCTGTACTTAATCTTTGGAAATTTCTTTTAATAGAAAATTTTTTTATGGGAATTTTTCTGTAAGTACGAAGATACATGTGAATTGTGTAATTTAGTTTTCGTTGCATAGAAGTGCAAAGAGATAGGAAGATAAGTGTAGCCATTGTTGACAAGTTTGGGAATTTGGAAGTTTGAGAATTTAGAAATTTATGAATTTGGCAGTTTCAGAATTCGGGAGTTTGAGAAATTAGAAATTTGACAATTTGGGAGTTGAAAGACTTAGAAGTTTGAGAATTTGGAAGTTTGAGAATTTAGAAATTTATGAATTTGGCAGTTTCAGAATTCGGGAGTTTGAGAAATTAGAAATTTGACAATTTGGGAGTTGAAAGACTTAGAAGTTTGAGAATTTGGAATATAGGGAACTTGGCAACTAGGGAATTTGGGAACTAGAGAATTTGGGAATTAGGGAATTTGGGGACTAGGGAATTTGGGGTCTAGGGAATTTGGGAATTAGAGAATTTGGGAACTAGGGAATTTGGGAACTAGGGAATTTGAGAACTAGGGAATTTGGGAACTTTGGAATTTGAGAACTAGGGAATTTGGGAACTAGGAAATTTGGGAACTGAGGAATTTGGGAACTTGGGAATTTGCGAACTAGAGAATTTTGGAACTAGGGAATTTGGGAACTAGAGAATTTGGGAATTAGGGAATTAGGGAATTTGGGAATTAGGGAATTTGGGAACTAGGGAATTTGGGGTCTAGGGAATTTGGGAACTAGGGAATTAGAGAATTTGGGAAATAGGGAATTTGGGAACTAGGGAATTTGGGAACTTTGGAATTTGAGAACTAGGGAATTTGGGAACTAGGAAATTTTGGAACTGAGGAATTTGGGAACTTGGGAATTTGCGAACTAGAGAATTTTGGAACTAGGGAATTTGAGAACTAGGGAATTTAGGAACTTGGGAATTTTGGAACTGAGGAATTTTGGAACTAGGGAATTTGAGAACTAGGTAATTTGGGGACTAGGGGATTTGGGGATTTGGGGACATAGCAACTGGGATATTTGGGAATTTGGGGATATGGGAACTAGGAAATTTGTGAATTTAGAAATTTGAAAATTTGGGAGTTTAAAAACTTAGAAGTTTAAGAATTTGGAAGTTTGGTAATATAGAAGTTTGAGAATCCAGAAATTTAAGAATTTGAAGCTTTGAGAATTTAGTAATGTGAGGATATGAATCTGTAGGAAATTGCAGAAGTAAAAATTTACTAATTATCGACTGTAAATGAATTTTCTAATTATTGATTTAATAATTTTTGGAACTTGGGAATTTGAAAGATTTCAGACTCAAACTTAAAAATATAACAATTCAAACATTTAAAAATGTACTAAAGTAATTCAGAAATTTGTTGATTTTAAAAGAACTACCATTTTCATTAAGTTACCAAACTCTCAAATAAAGAACCCATCAAGATTACCAATAAAATTGAAAATATTTGCCGGAAACAATTAGCGACGAATTAAAATTCATTATCGAGCCCCGATGAGCGTTTTAATGTTAATAGCATCGGAGAGCAATTTTTGCTCGTCATTCATAATTGAAAGGAATCCGTTCGGCTTCCCTGCTCGGCTATACGGGTTAGGAAATATCGCGAATCTGGCATTGACGTATACGAAGCTTTTAGTTGCTTACGGTTGTACGTTCGAGGCCTTTTAAGTGCCGGTCCCACCGAGTATGTAATTTTCATGTACGATTCCCTTCCTCCTCCTCCCTCCTTTCTTCTTCTTTCGAATGGTCCGAGCGAAACGATCGAATATGTGCACGCGAGCACATGCTCGAGCATTTACGCTCAACTTTACACATTCGTACGAGACCCGTATGTGTCTAAAGTCCCCGTGCGTGTAAGGGTCTGCAAATTCAATGGGTCGGTACAAGGGTATTTGTTTCAAATCCTTTACGTTTTCCGCTGTTCGAAAACGAACTGCGAATAAATTTCGGGATTTACGTAATTACTGAATTTGTTGATACAAGGTTCTTTTATTTCTATAAATTTATATTCCTGGATTATAGGATTTAAGGCGGAATTGTGAGTTGAATAGTGGATTATTGAACTTCGAGTACTGTGAGAATTGTGTATGGGAGATTTATTATTTTTTATTCATTTGTTTGTTAAATGTGTGGTAAATGTTTTTGAGATGTTGTCGTGGGTGTATATTTACAATTGGGAATTGTAGTGTGATGTCTTTTGTTGCAAGAAATTTAGTATTTTTAATTAGTATTAGTATTATAATTATACATATGAGTGGATTCATGTGGAGTTATGATAATATATTGACTGAGTTGGAAGAGATTGTAACTTGGATTTCGGAAAATAGGATTTTAATAACTTTGAGAATTATATACATTTGAAAATGTACAAATTTGAGTATTTTTATAATTTAAGATGTCGAGACTTTGGTAATTTGGGAATATGGGAATTTCGGAATTTAAGAATTTAGAAATTTGGGAATTTTTGAGTTTGGAATTTTGGAATTTTGGTTTTTTGGAATTTTGGAACTTGGGAATTTGGAAATTTTGGAACTAGAGAATTTCGGAATTTAGGGATTTGTGGGTATGGAAACTAGGGAATTCGGAGATTTGAGGACATTCGAACTCAGGAACTAGGGAATTTTGGGGACTTGGAAATTTTGAAATTTGGGAACTTTGGAATTTTGAAACTAGAGAATTTTGGAACTAGGGAATTTTGGAACTAGAAAATTTTCGAACTAGGGAATTTTGGAACTAGAGAATGTTGAAACTAGAGAATTTTAGAACTAGGAAATTTTGGTACTAGGGAAATTCGGAATTTTGAGATGTGCAAATTTGGGGACATAGGACCTAGGGAATTTGAGGATTTGGGGACGTGGGTACTAGGGAATTTGGGGATTTGAGGACGTGGGAAGTAGGGAGTTTGGGGACTTGGGAATTTTGGAATTTTCGAACTTAATAATTTAAGAATTGGGGAACTCAGAAATTAGGGAATTTAAGAATTTTGGTAATTGGGTAGTTTAGGAACTAGGAAGTTAGGGAATTTAGTAATTCAGGAATTTGAGAATTTAGGAATTTAGAAATGTGTAATTTGAGAATACAGAGATTGAGAAATGTAATAATTGGAGAATTTTGCAATTTGGATATAATGTAAATTGAAGATTTTCAAATACTGTGAAATAATGTGAATTTATTAACATAACAATATAACTTTCAAAATTGAAATTTATAAAAGTGAAGCGACTTGTAGCATTCTTAAAAAGTGTAGCATTCTTAAAAACTATTAATTTACAAACTTACCTTACAATAACATTCCAATATTGAACAAGCATATTTTAAAATCACATACCCAAAATAACAACACATGCTCTCTATAAACCCACAAAATTCAATATCTGAACCCTGATATTAAAAAAAAAAATAATTTAAAATACCTTATTATTTACCCACAAGAAGAAAAAAGCGCAAAAAAAGAATTTTCTGATCAAGAAAGACAAAAACAGAGTGTGTGCAGACTCTGTTGCGCATGTACCCAAACCAGTCGTGATTTGACGTATTCACTTAATTGCAGAAAAAATCGGCTCCGAAAGGGTTAACTACGTAATTTACTTTTTGTCTCTCGAGTATTAACTTGTTACATTTTTACCTTGGTTACTTTCAAAGCTTGTTAAAAGACCGACAGAATAAAAACAGAAACTTTTGTCCGACGTCGTAGACTTTTATCTTGATTTACATGTTACTCAGCGTTTCCTTTAAATCTTCATGTTGCATTTTACACATTAGTGTAATGCGTTCTGCTTCTCCTTTTCGAGAAAACGATGTCGAAGAACCGTTCTTCTACACAGCGGTAAGAGATATGTATGTATATTTAATTGCTTCTCGCATGCAACACATTTGGATGCATGTTTCAGCTACATTTCAGTATTGCCATCGGTGGTAAATGCGATTAAAATTAACCGTTAACTGCAACCAACACACTTGCAACCCCCTTTCATCTCTTATTCATGTCTGATGTACTTCCGGTGCAGTTGGACGCTTTAAACGTAGCGAGTCCGAAATATTTTTATATTTATTTGTAGAACATTTTGATGGCTTTTGAGGATTTAGGAATGGAGCGTGTACTGATGTCAACGCGTTAGTTGGCGAGTGAAGGGGCGGAGCCTAGTTCGAGAGCTATGGCTTCGATTGGTTAGAATAGAAAAATGGACGCCGTGTGTGTAGTTTCGGCGGTAGTATAGACTCGAGCAGTGGTATAGCAATATTTCCAAATTTCTACGTTCGAGTATACGCATTTCGGAGTCCTTACATTTCCGAATTCTTACATTTCTAAATATCTACATTTCCGAATCTCTACATACCCGAATATCTACTTTTTTAAATCCCTTCATTCTCGAATTTCTGTAATCTCGAATACCCACATTTCCGAATCTCTACATTCCCAAATCCCTCCATATCTAAATTCCATACATTCTCGAATCCCTATATTACCAAATCCCTATGTTCCCAAATTCTTACATACCCAAATTACTATATCTTCAAATTTCCACATCCCTAAATTGCTACATCCCCAAATCGGTATCACCCCAAATCGCCACGTCCCCAAATCCCTACATGCTCAAATCTCTATATTCCGGAATTCCTACATATCCAAATCCCTACATTCCCAAATCGGTGTCTCCCCAAATCGCCACGTCCCCAAATCCCTACATGCTCAAATCTCTATATTCCCAAATTCTTACATACCCAAAATACTATATCCCCAAATTCCTACATCCCTAAATCGCTGCGTCCCCAAATAGCTACAGCTCCAATTGGTTAGAATAGAAAAATGGTCGCGGTCATTAGCATAACTGGAACTTTGAGTCTCTACTTTAGGTCGATCACGCGCCAACTCATGGGTTGACATCGGTACATGGAATAATCAAATAATGAAACTCTGAGTATCGTCAAACTACTAACTTACAAATATTTATTAGTACTAAACTTTCCAGTATAATGCACCTTTACTTGGAAATTAAAAATGTAACCAAAAAATGAAACGACGAAGCATAAATTCTTCACCGCGATGAAAATTAACTCCTCCATGTAAATTTCAGTGAAGCCTTCCGTAACTTTTGTAGTTAAAGAATGTTATAGTACAAAATAAGAAAACTTTTATATAATAAGATTGACAAGATTATTCGTGATAATAAGCATTTATTTATTCAGTATCCACGTTTGATATTTAGGACCCGCAACGAATAATTACGAGTCAGCATAAAAGCGAACGCATAGGTTACACGGTACAGCCGAAGTTGGACACAATTTTTACCGAAATTATTTCCTACGTTATTTTACTTTCGCTCCGATAATTTATTTGTCAAGTTTAATTAATGCCCCGTCCATAAATTTTCCATGTAATTGCTCGAATGCAAATCTGTGCTGGCCGGTGCCCGCTCACGAATTCACGCGAAAATTTTTTACAAAATCGGGCATATTTCATTCGATTGGTGTGCGTGTGGCTGCACGCACCGGTGACCGGGCGATTCTGTCTTTTTTCGGGACATAAAAATTCTTACGCTGCAACTTCTTTGCCGTGGTTCTCGACTTTAAGGAACGCGTAAACGGTAAATCTTGTTGCATCGCCGCAGCGGGGAATGTAATTGATTTCACCGTACGTACGCGCTAAATGAGAATAGATGATCGGTGTATGCTCGGGAGCAAATTTGTCTTCTTGTGGGAAGCTGTTTAGAAAATTACGATTTTTCGTATTTATGATTTAGCTATATTGGGAATTAGGGAATTTGGGAATTTGGTAACTAGGGAATTTGGGAATTTGGAGATTTGGGAATTTGGTAACTAGGAAATTTGGGAATTTGGTAACTAGGGAATTCGGGAATTTGGAGATTTGGGGACTTGGTAACTAGGGAATTTAGGAATTTGGGAATTTGGTAATTTGGGGACATGGGAACTAGGGAATTTGGCAATTTGTGAAGAAGGGGATTTGGAAAATAGGAAATCTGGGAATTTGGGAACTAGGGGATTTGGAAACTAAGAAATTTGGGAATTTGGGGATTTAGGGATTTAGGAACTAGGGAATTTGGGAATTTAGGGATTTAGGAACTATGGAATTTGGGTATTTGGGGACTTGGTAACTAGGGAATTTAGGTATTCAGGGACATTGGAATTTGGGAATTTTGGAACTAGGAAATTTCGAAATTTAGGGATTTGCAAATTTGTTGATTTGAGACGTGGGAACTAGGGAATTTTGGGACTTGGAAATTATAAAATTTGGGAAATTTGAAACTAGGGAATTTCGGAATTTAGGGATTTGCACATTTGGGGATATGGGGACTAGGGAGTTTGGAGATTTGAAAATGCGATGATTTGAAAATTTGGGAATTTAGGGACTTTGAGATGTGATAATTTGAAAATTTGGGAATCTAAAAATTTGTTGTATTAAAAAATTTGGGAATTTGGCAGTTTGGAAACTTGGAAATATCATAATTGAAGATTATAAAAATTTGTACATTTGGAAATATGATAACTTGAAGTTTGGATATTTGGAAATAACTTAAGAATTGTTGTATTTATTAATTTGGAAATTTCAGTATTCGAAGTTTGGGAATTTGCAAATATAAGAATTTAGAAATTAAAAAGTTCAAGAATATGAGGTTGTAACAATTTGAAAATTTCATTAATTTGCTGTGTTCCATTTGTAACCTTAAAAATTTGAAAATTTGATAATTTGATAATAATGCAGAAATTTTATAATATAAAGATTTTACAATATTGAAATTCAGAAATTTGAGAATTTAGATGTTAAAAACTTTAGAATTCGAGAATTGGAGATTTGCATAATTTGTGAATCAGTTAATATGGAACTCGGCCTCCAGAAGCAAAGGAATCTCATGCTGCACCTGAGTATACGTGTTACAACTATCGCGCGATTTGATCTTTCGCAACTTTCGAGGGAACGTACAATCTATTCTTCTGGTTTTCCATTTTCCTTTCGCCGCAGTGCTTCCCTACGGAATGCTTCGATCTAAGAACGTAAATTTCTATCTTGTACGTGTTATCCGTTACATCCTCCTTGCACGCATCTGAGAAAACTTTCAACAAAGGGGATACATAAGTAATTAACACTTCGTTGCATCGTGTTATACTGTCTACATTGGTAGTTCAATACTTTACCAATTAACTGTGGAATTTAGTTAAAATCCCTTGCGAGTAATTAAAATGATGCAAGGACGTGTATGTACAGGTGCAGGACTGCAGCTGTTATTTAAAAAAGAATGTAGAAGAAAAAGAAAGGAAAAAGTGAAGCGAAATGATTATATTTTCATTCGATAACAAATTAACAATTTTTACAATTTGACAGTTAAAAATTTTTGAATTTGTAAGTTTCGTATCTTTCAAATTTATAAACTTTGAAATTTTTAAGGATAGATAAGCTTGAAATTAAAAGAATTTGGAAATTGGAAAGAGTATTTTCAAGTCATTTATTAATTTTGGAAATTGTTTAAGTTACAAGTCTTGTATTTTTCAAGGTTAGAAACATTCAAATTAAATTTAGTTATAGAAACTAAGAAATGAGAATCAAGAAATTAATTGAGAATAGAAAATTAAGAAATTTGAAGATTGGAAAAAATATTTTTGGAAATGGTTTATATATTAATTTTGTATGTTAAAAAGCATCTATTATAAAGTATATTGTTATAACACATAAAGTGTTACAATGTACATTATTATATTATAGTATACATATATGATCTAGTTTTGTACATAAATCTATATAACATGTTATACTATACTATACATTTTTTTAAACAAATTTTCGTGCGCATTTTAAATATTATGCATCTCTCACAAATTCTATCAAGTCTTTTTCTTTGAAATTTGGGAATTTTGGAACTAGAGAATTTTAAAACTAGGGAATTTGGGGATTTGGGGAAATGGGACCTAGGGAATTTGGGGATTTGGGGACATGGGACCTAGGAAATTTGGGGATTTGGGGAGGTCGGCGCTAGGGAATTTGGGGATTTGGAGACGTGGGAACTAGGGAGTTTGGGGATTGGGGGACATTGGACCTAGGGAATTTGGGGATTTTGGGACATGGGACCTTGGGAATTTGGAGATTCGGGGACATGAGAACTTGGGAATTAGGGGATTTGGAGACGTGGGAACTAGCGAGTTTGGGACTTGGGAATTTTGGAATTTGGGAATTTTTGAACTTAGTAATTCAGGAATTGGGGAATCCAGAAATTAGGGAATTTGAGAATTTTGGTAATTTGGTAGTTTAGAAATTAGGAAGTTAGGGAATTTAGTAATTCAGAAATTTGAGAATTTGGGAATTTGGAAATGTGTAATTTGAGAATGCAGAGATTCAGAAATATAATAATTGGAGAATTTCGCAATTTGGATATGTGTTAAATTGAAGATTTGCAAATATTGTGAAATAATGTGAATTTATGAACATAACAATATAACTTTCAAAATTGAAATTTATAAAAGTGAAGTGACTATTCTTAATAACTATTTATTTCCAAACTTACAGTAACATTCCAGTATTATCTATTTTTAACCTCAAAGAACGTGAATAAAATATATATTGTTTGAAAAGAACAAATATTACGTCCATAAATTTACTTTTCTTTATAACAGTTTTTCTCTCAGTCAGTCTTTTTCAAGGTTCCAAAAACACCGACGCTTTGTAAATATTGCAACATCCATTTTGTCATCGAGGTATAATATGAAGTTGGTGTGTATCAAATTGCGGGCTTCGAAACGTAAAAAGTCTACCAGGTTCTGATGACATAAAGGAGCTGCACAATAGCACTCACACTGTATCAATCTAAAGTTTATAAATTGATGACAGTGACTACGCAAATTCTTTGTGAACGTTGTTAATACAAACTAGCTGCTTGCCAGTGACAGCAAACAATGGTTGACTCTTTTGGTGGGTTAAAAACTGCCCCACCTTTTGCTTGACCTTTCATACATGGTGAGTTTTTAACTCACTTCAAGAAGTTGATGTTTTTACGTTAAATAAAGAACGTTATTTATTTATGTATAAAAAGAATTCTGTGCAATTTTGGTTTTTATTTGCATTGAAATTGGTAAAATTGTTAAGGAGTTAATTTTGAAGAGTACAAAGTGTAAAAATGCTTTGAGACATCAAAATATTATCTGTAAAATAATATTTATGGTGTATGAGTTTTTATTTATATCTCCTTCTATCTTCATTTCTATTTTGTTCTTTTATTCGATATTCAGTTTTCATGTCCTTTTAATAATCACATTTTAAAGGAAAAATGAATGTACCATAGTTTTCAAGATCATTCGTCTCTCTTTCTTCTAACACACATGGGACGCTGAATATGAAAAATCTGGAAAAACGAACGTATCCTGAACAGTTTTATTGCTTCTCTGTGGCTGCTTCTTTGATATTCGTACCATATATCAAGATTTTTCTATCATACATCTTGGGAGTTGTGTAAGCAAATAGAATGTTATGTCATCATTAAATCTGTCTTCGACTTTTCTTCCACATAAAAGACCAGAAAATCTATAACTTTATAAAAACAATCGATTTCTCTAACAACGTCAGTTTTAGATATAGACTGTAAACAATTTTAATTTAAAAATTAAATTAAATTAAAATTAAAATTAAATTAAAATTATTAATATCGAAACTTAATTTCAATTAAGAAATTAAAATGGTAAACGATGTCAGTATGACAATTCCTCATTTTTGAATAATTATTTTTAATAAAGTCATGTGTTACCAATACGTTGTTTCGTATAATCTTCAACATGTAAAATCCACATATTCTGCAGAAATCCACATAGTTATTCTTCATCTAAAAATGGAAACAATGGATGAATCTTTCTATTTTTCTGCATAGACTGTTTTTAATATTCCAAGAAATCGGAGAAAAATTGCAACCACGTAGATTGTTACTGTTTCTTTTTAACACAACGAAACTGGAACGTGAAATTTTCTATTTTAAAAACTAAAATTATTGCACATATATTTGCGTCATGCTCTACATGGAAAATAATTCTTATCTTCTGTATTTACATCGTTTAGCACTTTAACTTCTCAATTGTTTGTTGAAACGGATAATGTAAATTACAATATGAAATTATCAGAATTGCATGTAAAGTAGACGTATCGAGGAATTAAAATACACGGTCTCAGTCAGCCATTCTTAAAAACACAATGTATTGAAACGTCCTTGAATATGACTTGTATAACCACTTTTACACAACCATAAAATGCTATGAATACAGGTATATGTACAGTCGAGTGCAACGTGCGTTTTCTTCGTATGAGGACGTACTATATGCAAACTTGACAATTTTTTAATTTTAATATTTGGATATTTTCAAATCATCAAGTTTCCAGTTTTTAATTTTTCAAGTAACTCAAGTTATCTTTTTAATACTTAAATTCAGAAATATATAAATTTACAAATTTCCTAATTTGCAAATTTGTAGAATCCTCTATAATATTCTCTAATACTCTCAAACTTTTCTATATTTCCAAATTTGCAAATTTACCAATTCTGGCATTTTCAAATTTTTTAAATTTGTAAGGTTTCATATCTTTGATTTCTAAATATTTCATTCTTCAAATTTTTAAACTTCAAAATAACTAAACTGATATTTCCAAATTTTCCATTTTCTAAAAGTTTGAACCTAGTTTTCTAAATTTTTAATTTTTGGAATTTGCAAATTCTCAAATCTATTAGTTATGAAATCCTCTAAATTCCTAAATTTCTAGACCCCAAAAAACCCTAGATCCCAGAATTCCAGTATCCTCGAATATTTGTGACTCTAAGCTTCTAGGTCCCTAAATTCCAGTACTCTTGAATACTTACGTCCCTAAATTTCTATACCCCAAAAATCCCTAGATTCTCAAATTGCAATATCCTAAGATATATACTTCTCCAAATTTCTGAACTCCAAAAAATTCTAATTTAAAAATTTTTAAATCCTTAAATACCTATGTATGTATTTAAATTTCTAGGTAGCAAAAGGTCCCTAGAACTCCAAATTCCAGCACATTCAAATACTCATGTCCCCAAATTCCTAGATCACTAAACCCCTATTTCTTGAATTTTCTAAAACCCAAATTTAATTTTCTCGAAATTCCTATGTGCACAAATTACTATTTTCTGAAATTCTTACCCTATTCTCAAATTCTATATAATTATTATATTTAATTAAAATTATATATGATTGTAATAGCACCCCATCGAAATTACGTGTAAAATTATAACACCCCCTGCAAATAATATGCATATATAATTATAATAATACCCTTTGAAAATTATACATATAATTATAAAAACACCCCATTCATATAATTATAATAATACCTTCTGCAAATTATATATATAATTAAAATAAGACCCCACAGAAATTACGTATACAGTTGTAATAATACTATAATTAAAAAAAAAATTAAGTTACAATTAAACAGTCCCTAAAAACGAATAAGTGTATGTCTCTTCTCTCCATAGTTGTAACATTATCCTTAGAGAAGTCAGATTTGCCGTCGACTGTACATACGTGCATTGTATCTCGTTGGTTATCTGTTAAAGCAATCTGGTAAAGTTTTATCATCGTGATAACCATTGTTGCGTTTATGGCTCATTCGAAGGTATTCGCCATTATTCAAACAATTCCCGACACACGGAAAGCATATTGTCGGCGTACAATGTCCGAGTAATTTAACACTCCTCGATGAGCATCATTCAGAATAAAGGCTGATATCGAACCATTCAACTATCTCGGTTACGCAAATGTTCCTCTTTTCCCTTGCTATTTTCTTCTATTGTTTAACCGAAGACAATATTTGCTTTTAATTTTACCTTCTTCTGCATCGCATATTACACCGGAATTAAAATACTATGTAAAACGTTGTGTTCTTCGATGAAATCATTTCTGTGGATGCAGGTTTGAGGTTATAAGATGGTAGAATATTTTAGGTAGATGACTTCATTTTTAATGAGCCATGTTAATGATAAGTATTTTTTTTTTTTATTATTATTGGAATTTTAATGCAGGGATTTATTTTTTTGCTAGTTGGACAAGTTGTAGTTAATTATCATTGCAATATGTGGATGAAAGGAAATTGAAATGTTAGGCGGATTTTAGATGTAGTGATCTTTAATTGTGAAATTTGTTACTGGTATTGAATTCATACGTCTATTGTTACAATATAAATTTTTCATTGATTACTGTCCAGTACCATTAAAAGAGAAAGAGAATTTGAGAATTTGAAAAGTTGAGAATTTAAGAATTTGAGAATTTGAGAAGTTGAGAATTTAAGAATTTGAGAATTTGAGAAGATGAGGAGTTGAGGAGTTGAGGAGTTGAGGAGTTGAGAAGTTGAGGAGTTGAGAAGTTGAAAAGTAGAGAAGTTGAGAAGTTGAGAAGTTGAGAAGTTGAGAAGTTGAGAAGTTGAGAATTTGAGAATTTGAGAATTTGAGAATTTGAGAATTTGAGAATTTGAGAATTTGAGAATTTGAGAATTAGAGAATTTGAGAACTTGAGAACTTGAAAGTTTGTAAATTTGAGAGTATGAAAAATTGAAGAATTGAAGAATTGAAAAATTGAAAAATTGAAAAATTGAAAAATTGAAAAATTGAAAGATTGAAAGATTGAAAGATTGAAAAATTGAAAAATTGAAAAATTGAAAAATTGAAAAATTGAAAAATTGAAAAATTGAAAAATTGAAAAATTGAAAAATTAAAAAATTAGAATTAAGAAATTGAAAAATTGAGAAATTGACAAGTTGAGAATTTGTGGAATCGAGTAGAAACTTAATCTTGCATTTTGAAAGAAGTTTACCTACTCGCAGTCAAAAAGTCATTTCCGAAACACAATTTCGAATATCAAAAAAGTACCACGATTTTAATCAAGTGGACATTTATATCGACAACAATTATAAATCGAAGAGGCATATAGTTATTTGTATCATGTTTCTGAGTCATAAATGACCAGTATACGTCTGAGAGTTTAATGGATATATGTATGTATTACTCGTGTGTCATTGCATCGAAAATAAAGGAGTAATTTTCACAAGACGGACACGTGCAATTAAGATTCTGAAAATGAAGATTACTTGATTTATGATGTTACGGGTGAAATATCACCGATTCTTTTTATTTACTCATTGTTACACTTTGTTGCCGTGTACATAATATAGGTACATCCATCTTACCGCACTTTGCGGTTTCTTATACCCTTTCTTATGACTTATGCGCGCACACATTAGAGATCGATCAAGTTTCTGTATACCGGGTGACGTAAAAATGTTTTCGTATGTTTTAATGTTTCACCAATCATTAACCATTCCGTGTTCTTATTTATTCGTTGTCGGTTCTTTTTTTATAAATAATCCTGGAAAAATATTTATAAGTATAGATAATGGAAAATACCACCATTAATATGAGGAATTAATGCATGTTGTGAGAAATCAATTCTTATAAATTCCAAAGTTTTTACAAATACGGATGTATTCATATTAAAAAATTTTCTAATGTATAGATTTGTGAATTTCTAGTTTTCCAAGTATTCAAATATTTCACTATTCAAAAAATGTTTAACTATTCAGGTATTCAAGTATTCAAGAATTCAAGTATTCAAGTATTCAATTATTCCTTTATTTCATTCTTCAATTATTCCTTTATTTCATTCTTCAATTCTTCATTTCTTCAATTCTTCAATTCTTCAATTCTTCAATTCTTCAATTCTTCAATTCTTCAATTCTTTAATTCCTCAAATCTTCAATTCCTCAATTCTTCAATTCTTCAATTCCTCAATTCCTCAATTCCTCAATTTTTCAATTTTTCAATTTTTCAATTCTTCAATTCCTCAATTCCTCAATTCCTCAATTCTTCAATTCTTCAATTCTTCAATTCTTTAATTCCTCAATTCTTCAATTCCTCAATTCTTCAATTCTTCAATTCCTCAATTCCTCAATTCGTCAATTTTTCAATTTTTCAATTCTTCAATTCCTCAATTCCTCAATTCTTCAATTATTCAATTATTCAAGTAGTAAAGTGTTCAAGCACTCATATATTGAAATATTCAAATGCATATGTATGTTCAAATGTTCAAACATTCTCAATCAATTCAGAAAGGAATGTTTTTCTGTATTCCTGATTGCTGAAAGAAATTACCTATAAAACATTTAAGAAAATTATTACATAGACTGATGCAGTTATCATAATTATAGTTTCGTAAATAGACCGATTTAATATTAGTAGTGTCGTTTTATTTTAGTTGTAATTGAAATTTCATTTCGAAGGATAATTTGCGATGCTTCGTTGTTTTCTACAAAAATACCATAATATTCTCTTTCAAAACCGGAAATAGTTTAACCACTGCTATTACCAAGATCGTGATTAGTTTTTTATAGCAGGAAATCGTACGAAGAATTTTTTAGATTAGATTGATTATCTGTAAGTGAAGTATTTTACTCTATCGTGACTCATCTTCGCAACTGTATTCACTATAGTAGAATTTACTAAATATTAATATATTGTATCGTTTTATTGTTTCTCTGATACATTATCTATTGACCACAAAATGATCCTATTTAAAGAATAAAATATACCAAAATGTTAAATTAAATAACAAAATATTTTATCAGTGTATATTAAATCACGTTGGGTAAAAATTAACTCGAATAAGTATTATGTATTTAGTAAAAATTTAATAGAGTCAATTATACTTCAATTTTAGTCTGCATTCATTCGTTTATTTATCAAATCAAATTTTATTTATTTATCCTTTTAAGAACAAGTCATTTTATGAAAATGATGGTTGAACACAAACATTTTAAGAATTTTAAAAGACTATTAATTTTAGAAGGTAAATGTATAACAAGAATTACTTCATACCTAAAATTATTTTAAAAATTATTTAATTATTACATGACAAATGTAGTTAAATAAGAAACATGTTATAAACTGTAACATCAAACATTTTCAAACTTCACAGATTAATTTCCGATATTATCATTATAATATAGTTTGACATTATATTATTACAAACATATATTTTTCGTATTTCTAAAAAAATCAGAAATATACAAGAACGAAAATTGTTGAGCCACCCAGTAGATATTTCTTCTCAAAACGATATTTTGTCATAATTGGCTCCACAGGTGAAAATAAAACAGACATCCTTTTTTTAATACTACATTACATATTTTATAATACGGAAAAAAGGATATTCATTTTATATAACAGAAGTGGTAAGAAATTGCAGTTAAGCTTAGAATTTATAATCCATTTTATTATTTTAGTAATAGTATAGCATTATCCGCTGATTCCGTAGCAACGGATGTTTCACGGAAAATTACGGTCGAGTGTAATTGAAGGAGATATGGTTTCCACATAAAAATCTGATACTTCCCGAGGCTTTCCCTATTAACGAAAGACCACTTCTCACACGTGTACTGTGTAAAATATATTTTCAACATAGTAACACTTTCATGAATTTCGTAAAAATAACACTATAGTGATAACAAGGTTATTACCGTGAAATGATTTGTTACTCTCCATAATTATACTTTGCGATATTTAAGGTTAAAACTTCTTTGATTTATAACACCGATATTGCAATATACTGGGTGTCCCTTTTAAATCGAACAACTAAATTTTCATGGATAATAAAAGTAGAGAAATTAATTCTTGAGAGGTTTTGGTACAACTAAAAAATGTAGCAAATCAATCATTTTTACAAAAATAGAGCAATGTTATAATCAGCTTTTATTATAAAATTGTACTATGATTGTTAATTTCATAAAAATACAGATAATTTCACTGATTTATCTTCAGTAACTGATCATGAAATTGTGTAACACACATGACTTATTTTTAAAAATCGAAAAATGAATCTATCCTATTATACCTATTGTACCTGTATCCCAAAAATCTGCAGAATAAAATACAGTCATAAATATCAGGTCCATGTCCACCTGCTATCAAACAATATCATCGTTAAATCATTTCCCAATCTCGCCAGCCATTCGTTACCCTGCAACATTTTCAATTTAATCTGAGCAACTTTCGAGTCGACGATACAACCCCTCTAATTTCTCTCTAATTTAATCGCTTCATTAAAATTCCCGTTCCCGAGCATCCAGCTGAAAGTAGTCATCGAATCGCGATCAAAGCCGGCCGATTCGATTCTAAAAATCGAGCAAGCAAAAAACGAGATGAACCGGGTAGAGAAAGAAATGGAAACCAGATCCATCGGTGCCCATTCAGAAAGTTTCCTATTCCAGTGGTATCGGAGTCCGGTGACGGAGCCTCCTCTGGAAGGAGTAAAAGGGCCCAGCGGCCAGGAAAATAGGATGATTGAAGCTGTGGTGGGAGTCTACGGGAGCTCCAACAGGGACGACCTTGCTGCCCGATGTACATGTGTGTATTTATGTGGTGTGTATGCTGACACACGAACGAGGTCTCGAGGCAGGACGATGTGGGCCCGTCGACTGTCCCCATAGTATTCCGCAGAGGAGGCCCTGCGCAAGAACACCGGCCAGACTTGGCCGCCAGTGTCTTATTACACACGTTGCGGCACTTAATGCACGCGTGCGATTTAAACGCACCGGTTTTCACGGTACGACGCACGTTTTTCCCGCGATGGCTGACACGAAGGACGTTCGTCGACATCCGTCGACGGACAAGTGGATCGCCACATTCTTGCTTCGACGGTGATGAACGTTTGACGACTCGAATCGCCAGGCGTCGAATGAAACTCCAGATAAATGGATGAATTATTTAACGTGATTATTCTCCGATTAGGGAGCCAAATTCTCGCAGTGATTTTGACTCGGTGATCACACGATCATGGAGTTATTAAGATTTAATAGCGTGTGTTCGATGAACATACAGTGTGTTGCGAAGAGTTGGACTGTTCTAGGCAGAATATCCGTAGAGAAGACAATTAACGCATGCTTAATGAAAGGTTTGGATGAGCTCGATTTATGGTGCTGCGAATTAAGTGTGTGACTTGATCGACGAGGTATTCCTTTATTCGGTTAAGTGATGAAATGTGTTATTATGTGAAGTGCGTTGTGCAGTTGACATTTGGGATTGTTCTGCCGGACTCCACGCCTGACGAGATTTCTTGATAAGTGGGTAATTGAACCTTGTTGATTGACGGTTAATGAAGTAATTAGGTCTGTTTAATTAGGCGAGACAAAAACGTGGTGCTATTCTACGTAAATGAGTACCAGAAGCGTGCGATGTTCCAAAATTGCAAAATTCGATCGCTAGCATCCGAAAGTGTAAATTATCGACTGCATCACTGAAGATTAAACGCGAGAGTAGCAGGTTTTTAATTTAAAATTTTGTTTGAAACAAAACAATCTTTGCAATAGAAAATTCTTGAATAAGTAACATTATGTAGCTAACAATATTTAATAATCTAACAAATTAAATCGTTGATTTTAAAATGTCATTGACATTTAATTATCATTGACTAGATTTAAAATAGCAGCAATTGTTCCTAATTTAAAGCTCAAAATAACAGCAGAATAAGAGGAGAATTAAGTGAGTGATACAGGTGAATGGTAAATGTGACAAATAACTGAAACTTGAGTGCAATGCATTGAACAAAATTACACATCTCCAAGGTAGCTAAACACGTTTACTTAGATTTCTCTACAGACAAGCTCCTGAAATGTCACGTTACATGCATCGTAATTTGCTAGGAAAATGTTTGCTCAATGGGATCTGTGTACATAATTGACATATGACGCAGCTTCATCTCAAGTTTACGCTTTCGTGCATGGAAAGGGGAAACAAATGCAACAGGGCTAGGTAATAATAACGTCACAACGTTTTAAGTTAATATAAAAACGATACAT
Source organism: Megachile rotundata (assembly GCF_050947335.1). Classification (NCBI taxonomy): domain Eukaryota; kingdom Metazoa; phylum Arthropoda; class Insecta; order Hymenoptera; family Megachilidae; genus Megachile; species Megachile rotundata. The sequence goes on from NC_134989.1 coordinate 7,460,396, forward strand.
GCAGTAATAGATAATTACTATATTTTAATGGATTAAACCAAAGGTGTCATATTTTATAGTAACGTAGATGCTGTTAATTAACCATAATTGTAGGGATTTAGGGATGTGGGAATTTTTGGAAAATAAGGGGTTGGAGATCCAAGATTGAAGCTAGGGATTCGGGAGTATAGGGATTTGGACATTTTAGGATTTGGGAATTTGGAGATTTAAGGGTTTGGGGATTTGGGGATTTAGGGATTTAGAGATTTGAGGGTTTGGGGATTTGGGGATTTGAGGATTTGGGAATTAGGGGATTTGGGGATTTGGGGATTTGGAGATTTGGGTATTTGAGGGTTTGGGGACTTGGGGATTTGAGGGTTTGAGGATTTGGGGATTTGAGGGTTTGAGGATTTGGGGATTTGGGAATTTGAGGGTTTGGGGATTTGGGGATTTGAGAATTTGAGGGTTTGGGGATTTGGGGATTTGGGAATTTGAGGGTTTGGGGATTTGGGGATTTGGGGATTTGAGGATTTGGAGATTTAAGGATTTGAGGATTTGAGGGTTTGGGAATTTGGAGATTTGTGGGTTTGGGCATTTGGAGATTTGAGGGTTTGGGGATTTGGGGATTTGAGAATTTGAGGGTTTGGGGATTTGGGGATTTGAGAATTTGAGGGTTTGGGGATTTAGAGATTTGAGGATTTGAGGATTTGGGGATTTAAGAGTCTGGGGATTTGGGGATTTGGGATTTGGAGATTTGGGGATTTAGGAATTTGAGGATTTCGGAATTAGGGGATATAGGGATTCGGAGATATAGGAATTTGGGGATATAGGGATTTGGGAATGTCGAAATTTCAGAATATAGGAATTCGAGGATTTGTATTAAATTGGGGACATAGAAATTGGGGAATGTGGCGATTCAGAAATGTAGAAACCTGAGAATATGAAAATTCGAAACTATATGGATTCAGTAATATAATAATTCGGAAATACAAAAATTCTAAAATATATGAATCTACACAAGAAATGTAGGAATTTGTGAATCTCTGCAAATGAACAAATCTAAGGATATCAATAACGATGTAGATATAATAGAAATTTACAAATATGCAAATGTAAATATATAAAAATCTAGCAATATCCATTGCACTTTCAATCTAGGAAAGTAAATATCTATAATTGTATTGGATCAATTAAACAGAAATAATCAGTTTGAGAAAACGTTAATTTTGTTTTGATCTTTGAACATGTGATCGCTAAAGGTCGTTGAAGCATACCATCGGAATTAATTAATAACACGTCCGCTTGAAGGCTAATTTTATCAACGACGATGATTTTAAGCTTTATTAATTAATATATGTCTCCCCGAAGACAGGGTAATATCGAACGATTGAAAACTCGTTGCTGAAGTATGCTAACGATAATTAATGATATATCGAGAAGAAATTTTGATGCGGGTTATATCGGCTCCCGCCTGATTTCGGCGAAATAATTGAAATTACGTCACCGTAAGAAATTTGAAATACGATTGGGTAGCTGTTATTAATACCACGCGAGATTGTGTTCAAACCGAACTCCGCAGGTAATTAAAGCGCATGCTGTAATCCAATAAAACCTGTACAACGCACATACATAATTAGATGAATGATAATTAATTAAACCAGGCCCAAGTGTGCATGATTGAACGAGTGTCGATTAATTAAAACGGATCCGATGAATATTTGCGTGCCAAAGATTTACCTTCCGCATTAAAAATCATCGCCCACGTGATCGCGGAATATATTCTCGCGGAAATCGCCGATCATGTACGATAATTATCGCTATCCTGTTCACAATCGTTTTATTTACCCATAATTCTAATTAAGTGTCAATTATAAGTTTCCACATAAACAGTAAGCTGTTTAAGAGTGTGCATTTCAACTGATGTAGACGTTTAATGTACTCATTCCTTATATGTTAGCAATCATTTTTATGAAATGAAATTCAGTAAAAGAAGGGCGATAAAATGGTTTATTAACAACAATCCTGAAACATTAATATTAATCGTTTTTAAATTACTGTTTCATAGATTTTGTTCTTAGTAAAATGTTTGGTAGAATACTCGTTTAATAAATGTTCATTAATATTTGATGCAATTTATCAAGTTTTTTATTAACAACAATCTTGAAACGTTAAAGCTAATTGTCTTTAAATTGGTGTTTCATAAATTTTGTCCTTAGCAAAATGTTTGGTAAAATGTTTATTTAATAAATGTTCATTAATGTTTGATACAATTGATCATGTTATTTATTAACAAAAATCTTGAAACGTTAAAATTAATCGTCTTTAAATTATTCTTTTATAAATTTTGTCCTTAGTAAAATATTTGGTAAAATATTCGTTCAATAAATGTTCATTAATATTTGATGCAATTGATCAAGTTTTTTATTAACAAAAATCTTGAAACGTTAAAATTAATTGTCTTTAAATTAATGTTTCATAGATTTTGTCCTTAATAAAATAATTGATAAAATACTTGTTGTTTAATAAATGTTCATTAATATTTAATACAATTATATATTTAAACAAAACAACGTATGTAACGCATACATGTATTTCTAAAATTGCCAAGTTATAAAACAAAAGTAGTACAAGTTAATATTACCGTTTATTTAAAATAAAAGACAGAAATGGATCTACATAAAAATAAAACAAAACAGAGGTATCAGCTTTCAGCTCGTTAATCAAACAAATGTCCTAATAATATCGCAAAAGATTGTTCTATAGTTAGTATTGTTAAAAGTATTCTACAATTTTCTTGTAAATTATCAACCCAGAAAAATGACCAATAACAAACACAAAAAATTGATTATTTTTAAAAATGATAAATACCAACATTCTCAGTAACCAATAACTTACAAAAGTCTTCGTTACTAAGTATATTTCAAAATCGTGTAGTTACAAAGCTAAAACATAGTAATATAGTTAGAAAGCTAAAACACAGTACGTCTGAACTTTTCATTGTCGCCAAGTTTCATTGAAATCGTACACCACCGATCGTTGATAGCAAAGATCGAGTGTCACGACAATATCGATGTATATCGCGAATCAGTTGCACAATGTATCGGGGCCAGCTTAAATGCTGTTCACGTTTTACACAACGTTCCGGCCATCCTGCGTCGAGATTCTTCGTCACGACTCCCAGGACGGCCAACACGAAAATGTCAACGGTTGCAACGTGACCGAGTTCGGTAAACGCGAAGTACTGGTAGGCCATGTTTCGAGTGTGCAATTTCACCTGTGTTAATTATGTGGGAATTTACGAATCCAGGGATTCGGAAAATCGAGGATCTAGGAATGTACGAATAATTTCGGAGTCTTTGCAGGGATGTGGGAACCGGAGGATGTGGGATGTGAGGACATAGTGATTCGGGGATGTAGGAACTAGGGAATCTAGTGATAGGTTGTGATAGTGGTATAAGTATATAGGAATCTAGGGATTGGAAGATATGGGAGTTTGCGAGAGTTTATTTTTAGGAAGTTTGGAATGTGGAGATTTGAGGATTTAGGGATTTGAGAGAGTGGGTATATGGGTATGCAAGGATGTATGAACTCGGAACTGTAGTATGGATGTAGAGATTTGGGGATATGAGAATTCGAAGATGTAGGAACCTTGAAATCTAGGAATTCGAGGGTGTGGGTACGGATATGTAGCAAGTTTGAGATACAGGGACTGGGGAATATAATGACCTGGAGATGTAGAGATCTACGGACCTAAGAATTTAGGAACATAGAGATTCAGGGATATGGGGATTCGGAAATATAGAAATCGAGATATATAATGATCGGGGGATGTAGAGATTATGTAAATGTAGAAATCTACGAACCTAGGAATTTGGAAACATAGGGATTCAGGGACGTAGAGATTCGGAAATAGAAATATGTAGAAATCGAAAGATATAGTGATCGGGGGATGTAGAGATGAAATGTAGAGATCTATGGACTTAGGAATTTGAAAACATAGGAGTTCAGAGATACAGAGACTCAGAAATATAGGGATCTGGGGAATCTAGGAATTTGAAGATACAGTAACTCAAAGATGTAGTAGTGGAGAAATATAATTATTTGCAGGTGTGTTCGACATTCTAAGGTCTCAACATTCTATTACATTCTCAGTATACAATTTAGAAATGTCAATATTCCGAAGATATTTTTAGACATTCTTGTATTTGATAATAGAGAAATTTTGAGCTATACAATTGATTTGGAAATACAAATATAAGATTTGTATAAGAATTATTTAAGAAATCATCTAAAGAATAATCTAAAAATTCGAGGATATAAAGATTGTAGTAGCTTGATTGCAGTGATACAGAAATGCAATTTCATCAGTAATAACGTAACAAACTCACCGACCCGTAATCTTGAAGAAACACTCGAGCTTTCCGCTGAATTACAACATCCACCACGAATAATTTGAATCTGGACCGTGTCGGTTTACTTTCAGACGTGATTCATTTACTGCTTCAATGCCGACATTGTTGTCCTTCAACCTTTTTTCACAAAGTTGTTTAACCCTTATCCGGTCAAGGTGAACTTAATGGACTCACGCCTAGTCCTTTGGAAATTCAAAATTCCTTCTGTGTAATTTCTCTCAAAATTCAAGTATCAATTGTATGGATTTAAAAGTGTTTAACATTTTTCGAAAAGGACACTGATTACGATTTCTTATTAAAAATAGTAGGACTCATATTAAACAGGATGAACAAAATAAATATTTATGTAGTTTTATGTGTGTACACATTAGAAATTTTTCACACTTTTTTTACTTATGTATTATTTCATTTCATTCAAATTTTTTTATTGTATATTTCAACTAGCTCACTAAACATGATCAGCAAATTTGGTAATTCACTCATATGATCTATCTAATTTCATTCATCAATTACATATGGGTATCATATGGGTACCATATCACCAGTGTGTAATTTTTCATACATGTCATCCATATGCGATCTAATTTCACGCATCACCCATATAGAACCTAATTTAAAAAATATTTTAATACGTCACATTATGTGACTTAACCTATACAATAGTGTAAGGTTTCCTTTAAGGCAAATATTTGCTTTTGGTTACACATAAACATACATACATCAAGTAAAATTATAAAATGCATATGTTATGTGAAAATTAAAAAATACATATGCTAAGTAAGAATCATAAAATACATATACTAAGTAGAAATTATAAAATACATATATCGAGTAAAATTATAAAATACATATGTTAAGTGAAAATTATAAAATACATATGCTAAGTAAAAATCATAAAATTCATATACTAAGTAGAAATTATAAAATACATATATCAAGTAAAATTATAAAATACATATGTTAAGTGAAAATTATAAAATACATATGCTAAGTAAAAATCATAAAATACATATACTAAGTAGAAATTATAAAAAGCATACATTAAGTAAAATCATAAAATACATATATTAAGTACAATTATAGAATACATTAACTACTAGTAATCAATAATTACATTCATAAACCTAGCATACCAAAATATGCACTAATTAACAAATTAATAATATTATAAAAAATACGATTTCCCTCACCATTATTTTTCTCAGATTTCGAAAAGAATTCAAGCTTCCTTTTTTAAAATACAACCCAAAATATTCCATAGTATAAATTTAATCCTTGCCACGAAATCCACCCACGTTCAGTTACTGTATATGCAAATTTCGCCCTATATTAATATACTTTCGATCTGAAAATAGTTCTCTACTATTAATAAAGATTTCCAATCTATCTTACATAACTAAACCATCGCTTAATGCGTTAATATTCTTTCGATCTAAAAATAGTACTCTACTATTAATAAAGATTTCCAATCTATCTTACACAACCAAAGTAACGCTGAATGCGTTATTAACGCAGATTAATCGATAGCAAAATATTTGATATGTAAAATATCAGGAACGGTTATGTTGCAGTTGCTTCGGGCTGAATGCTACTTGGCTGTACGTTCAAGTCCACTTGCAAAACGCTTCAACGCGAAACTAGTTTTCGTGATCAGCAGGATTAATGACACGAAAGTGATCGCGTAGGTCGGCTGTGGCGTCGAGCGCAGCACTTTGGGTTCACGGTTTAGACGAAAATGACAGTGATTAGTGATCGACGGTGCATACCTTCGTATCCCGGTATGGAGGTCTTATTATTTCGCAAAATCGAACGAATCGTTGTGCAAAAGTGACCGGTGAAAGTGACCCGTCCGCCGGCTCGATCTACGGTTCGTTGATTTTATCGCGACGCCACGGGAAAGGAGAAACAGCATCTGTCTCCTCGTAAATTGCTCTTCGTTAAATCAATCGGTGCCTTTCTAATTTTTTTTAACGATATCCTTCGGTGATTAGTGTGAAGTTACATCCAAACACGGCCGAAGGTACGCGTGTGCGGTGAATATTTATTACCCGCGTTTAATGAGAATTTACTTTGGCGCATTATGTAAACCTGTTGCTTGTATGGCCATGCCGCGGTAAATGGACGGTGAAAATTTTCGAAAATACGCTCTGTGATGCTAGACCAAGTTTTAACGCGTTAAGTGATTCGAGATAACTTAGAGAACGTTCGCAACGATGGAACACCGGAAATGGAACGATTATTATCGTAGCTTGCACTCTCAGCAGAAGATAGATCGTTGGCGAACAAGGCGGCGAATAATTAACGAAATACGCAATTAAGGAAACGAATTAAAATAACATCGGGTGAAAAGGAAGAGGACGGGGATATAACCATCAAAATGCCAGAGGCCGTTCTAAAAATATTCAACGGTGTACAGGTAGGTTCCCATGTGTTTTTGTTTTGAGAAAAGATTAAGATCAGGAGTGTTTTTGGGAAATTGTTTTTAAAGAAATTGGCATAAAATTCGTAATGTTTACTTTTAATGGAGGCTCGTGTTTTATGATTTGTTTGAAGAATTGTGTAATCGAAAAGGGAGATTGGAAAATTTGTTTGAAGAATTATTGGGGAAATTAGCAGAGTGCTGTTGAGGGTGCGTTAGGAATATGAGTTATGGTTATTGAGGCTGATTTATGGTTGTCGAATATTGCGTCTTTTGGTTACCTGGATTGCTTGTTAAAGTTATACGAGTTTCAGATTTGAGGATTTGGGGTTTGAGGAGTTGAGGATCTGAGAATTTGGGGATTTGAGAGTTCGGGGATTTCAGAATTTGGGGATTTGAAAGTTTGGGGATTGGAGAATTTAGGGATTTGAGGAGTTGATGATTTGAGAATTTGGAGATATGAAAAATTAAGAATTTCAGAATTTGGGGATTTGAGAATTTGGAAATTTGAGAATTTTGAAATTTGAGGATTTTGGAATTTGAGAATTTTGGAATTTGAGAATTTTGGAATTTGAGGATTTTGGAATTTGAGAATTTTGGAATTTGAGAATTTTGGATTTTGAGAATTTGGAATTTGAGAGTTTTGGAATTTGAGAGTTTTGGAATTTGAGAATTTTGGAATTTGAGAGTTTTGGAATTTGAGAGTTTTGGAATTTGAGAATTTTGGAATTTGAGAGTTTTGGAATTTGAGAATTTTGGAATTTGAGAAGTTTGGAATTTGAAAGTTTTGGAATTTGAAGATTTTGAAATTTGAGACTTTTGGAATTTGAGAAGTTTGGAATTTGAAAGTTTTGGAATTTGAAGATTTTGAAATTTGAGACTTTTGGAATTTGGAAATTTGAGAATTTGAAGATTTGAGAATTTAGAAATGAAAGAATTTTCAGATTTCCAGAATTTGGAAATTTCTAATTAAGCTGCCAAAGTCTTTATACCTTCCAAAATACTAAAAGCCCGCATTAATTTTTTTACTAATCTTTAGTTTCCCACCTTGAGTATAACAATTTAAAAAATGTATACATATAGCATACAATCAGCTTCAAGAATATTCTACATATATTCCTATAAAAATGATATTTGCATACCGACTAAGTCATAATAGTGCAAAATGCATTTGTTCTTCAAGTAATATATTTATAACTTTGTATCAATTTCACAGAACATCTTTTAAAGTAGTTGGATGTCATTTAACACAAAAATGGTGCATGCCATATACGCTATTAGATTAATAGAAGTGCAGTCTGACATAATGAAGTATAATAACGTCATGTGCCCTAAAAGAAACAAAAAGCATTCATACATACCTTGCGAGCTGCGATATATATCATGAAGGTGTCATAACTCATATATTGCTCTCTATATCTCATATACAGTCACTCATGAAAGTCTTCGTACAGTCTGTAGTTATCTCTATATACTCAACGTGTAGTAACATATTCATTTAATGGCGTATGAAGTACATGCGCGGTGAGTCATAAAACTGGTATATTAAAGGAAAGTCTATTTAGGTATTAATTATACGGTCTATTCAGGTGTACAGACACACGGTTTTTCATTTTTGTATATTATCAAAATTTTGTCTGATATAATTTTTGTCAAACTTTTTGTTCAAATTATCACATGTGTTATTTTTACCTTTTGCATTGTAAAGACGACTCACATTCATCATTTGACATAAAGTAACTTGAAATAGACATTTTTTAACAAAATGTATTGTGCGTTTAATGTGTAAACAGTGAAACAGACTATAAATAATAGAAAAATTAATAATAGTATTTCGATACTAATAATAGAAAAATAATAATTTGCAAAGAATTTATAAAGTTTGTCAACCAAAAAGTTTTACAGTCGCCATCTCCCACCACAAAAAATACCTTCAAGTGTAAAGAATTAAAAACACGTCTTTGTCATTAAATCGTGACTTTCTGTTACTTCACTGTAGTTTTCTGTTTCAAGATTGTTCTTATCGTCTACATTTTACAATTCACTATGATCAATTATACCACTGAAAAATTTTTCATCACATTTCTCAAAGTCATTCGTTTCGCTAAAAGTTATATGAAACACATTTCTCATTTCTGACATTATGGGGCAGTGTGTTATAAGCAAGGTTCACCAAAACTCCAAACAAACATTCTGTTATAACTGATACTAATTGCTGTTACATGAACAAGAAACGTGAAATATAATATTTAAGCTGGTAGTCTTACATGTGAATGACGAGTTAGACTCATTATTTGGTACTTATGCAAAATGAGTGTCATGAAGTGTGTCAAATGTGAAATGTATCCAAGAGGTTAATATGGATATGTGGATAACAATGTAATGTTATAATATATTTTTGAGTATGTGGATAAAATTGTAGCTTTATAATATATTTCTGAATGTGTGGACAACAGTGTAACCTTATGACATGTTTTCGAGTATGTGGATAATATTGTAGCTTTATAATATATTTATGAGTATGTGGATAACACTTTAACCTTATAACATGTTTTTGAGTATGTGGATAACATTATAACTTCACAATATATTTCTGAATGTGTGGATAACAGTGTAACCTTATGACATGTTTTCGAGTATGTGGATAATATTGTAGCTTTATAATATATTTACGAGTATGTGGATAACACTTTAACCTTATAACATGTTTTTGAGTATGTGGATAACATTATAACTTCACAATATATTTCTGAATGTGTGGATAACAGTGTAACCTTATGACATGTTTTCGAGTATGTGGATAATATTGTAGCTTTATAATATATTTACGAGTATGTGGATAACACTTTAACCTTATAACATGTTTTTGAGTATGTGGATAACATTATAACTTCACAATATATTTCTGAATATGTGGATAACATTATAGCTTTATAATATATTTCTGAATATGTGGATGACATTATAGGTTTATAATATACTTCTGAATATGTAGACAACATTGCAACTTCATAAGATATTGTCATATGTGGATAACATTGTAACTTCACAATATATCTTCATATGTGAATAACATTGCTACCTTACAACATACATTTAAATACAAGAATAAAATAGTACCTGCATACATTCTTCAATACATCAATAAAATTGTAACGTTACAATATACCTTTGTACACACATATAACATTATACAAAGCTATAATTTATTTTTAATGAATAACTGTACACATGTGATTGAACGTATATCACTCCGACTTGCTCTGAGTACAGTAAGAATTCCATATGCACTTGGCAAGAGAATTCTCACATCTAACTGTTTTCTAATGAGTAATCCTATGTGCAATTCTCATAATCAGAGAGTAGTTAATCTTCATTAATAATTAAGTTTCAAGCTTCCATTCATTGCATCATACATGGGAATCTTTGCAGCATTAAACAGCTTCCGTATTGCTTATAAATGGTCTTTAGCCCTTATTAGGATGATGTGTCTAGTCGATCTTTGATACAATAATAATTCAGAAATTAATACTCAATATTTGCAAATAACTATTTAAGTATTGTTTCAAATTCGTATATTCTCCTATCACCATTTATTAATCAAATTCCCTAATTCGCTGTTTGCTAATTTGCAAATGGAACTCATTCTCATCTTTAAAATTCGTATTTAACAATTGTACGTTACTGTACGTTTCGTATCTTGCTTTCTATCATCTTTCATTGCCCCTCGTAACACACGTAGTGAAGTACTATGACAAATTACTTAATGAAAAGGAGCAGTCACGCAAGAACTATCAACTAATACACTTGCGATAGGAATTCACTAGGTCTGATTCGAATTACGCGAGAGAGAATACTGAGCAAGTAATTCACTTTAAATTATAGAGTACGTGATCGTCAAAACGTGTGTGTATTTTTGTGCTTTACGTGATTGCAGGAAAGAAAACAGCGATGGCTGCAAAATTTTGTAAATATACTGCGCTCGCTATTAAGTGGATTTATGTTCAGAGTTTCATGTTTTGATCTCCTCTTTCGTTTTTAAATTTTTATCTCTAAAATTACGATGTTATGTTTTGAATTATGTATCTGTTGTGAAACAAGTTTGAAGCAGGTTCAAAACAAGTTTTCAACGTATTTTAATTTAGGTATTCAAAAGTCTCCCTTGCTATATTTATATTTTATGTTTAAACCTATGAAACTTTTGTTTCATGGTGTTTTATATTTGAGGTATGAAATTATTGCTAATTTTATTGTAGTTTGTTTAATTACAAAACCTTGCTATTTTTATACCATACGATGATAACTAACACCACTTAGTAATTAAACTTTAAAAAAGTCCAGACTTATAGAATTATATTTTCACATTAAAATTGGATATTAAATGTTGCTGTCTTATGGTTTTCATTTTACTTTGCTTCCCGAGAATGCAAGCTATTGTCATTCTATTGAAGAGAATAGAGAAAAATAAGTAAAGAACAAAATGCATTCTTCAGGAGCCTGTCAATCGATTTAGTGAGCCTACCTAGTAGACTTGTGCCTTAGGGTACGTTTCCACGTGATATTAAACCTCATGGCTTCCGCTGTCATGACGCGGATATTTTTTCGAACGTTTTCTGACAATTTAATGTCACGTTCTTACGTTATACCGACTGTCGGGAAATTCTATTTTTTGCGATTAATCCACCCTTTGTAACTTGCTCTATCATTTATGGTGTCTGTAAAATATAGAAACGTAATCCAGGATGAAAGAATATGGACAGATGTTTCTTAAAAGAATTTTAAGATTTGACCATACACCTAATTTTTTAAGATTGAGTCGTACATGGAATTTGCAAAATAAAAACAGTACATCGAATTTGTAAAATAAAACAACAGTCAGCACCTTAAACATAATAGATTAAGTCAGTAATAGATTAAAAAATTGAAGTAATTAAAAGTAGTAAAAGTCTATTATACATATATTCACAAAATTATACAAAAATGTTTCTTATAGAATTTTAATTCTTTTTTTTTGTGTTTTCAATGAATAGTTTTTCAAACGTCAATTTACGTAAATCAGCTTTAAGAAATCACATAAATCATACAAATATTCACTACAATGAATATTTTTCAAGATAAACAATTAAATACTTATAATATTTAATAATCTGTCGACATACTAAGTAGATAATAATCTTAGCGTAAATAATTGAAGTAACTGAGAAGTTACGAAAAATTAGGTTATGAATGCACCGAATATCCCTCTGCTGGCGAGTGCAAGTACCATCACAAACGTATTTATTCCAATTGATGTTCGTAAGAAGATAAACGTTATTTATTGCCGTTCTGAGAAGTATCAAGAATTTCAAGAAGTTATAGCTACACAATGGAATGACCTAATCATTCAATAATTCCAATTGTGTAGTTAATTGAGTATTGTTTGTCATAATAAGACTGCTTGCCCTAATTCATCATGATTGTACTTCGTCTAATTCTCCGTGGAATTCCTTCATTTCATTGCTGGAATAATTGCTATCTTACATTGCACTCTGTGGTATGAAATTAGAAATTTAATTGTGTTATCATTCCATCTTAAATTATTAGCTTAGTCATTTCATCATAAATTACAAAGGGCATAGAATTAATTAATAGTTGAATTTTATTTCTTTAACTAATGTCTCAGTTTATTTTTTCAACAGTTGCCCACATTTCAGAAAATCTAATTAGATTACATTAATTTACATTAATGTAAAAAATGTAAACATGGACATTTAATAACGTTTATTGAAAAATAGATTTTAACTTTTAGAATTTGTAAAAAATTCACAAACAAGTATTCCATAAAGCAAAATATCTGTCATTTTTTTCAAAATTTCCCGTATGACACAACAGAAGATACAAAGCTTGAATTATGAATTTTGCCCTCCACCCTTCAAGTGGGGGTACTTTGATACTTGACAAAAATGATTTTCTTTGAACAACATATTAAGTGATATGCTCATCGATTAATTTAATCTAAAGACACTTTTCAACCCGCTCAACCATCCATACTCTTTAATCATTTTTCGTTTAATCATAAATCATTATAAATTTAATCATTGTTATCTGCAATTAAATCTTGATACACAAACCTCATACTTTTGTCGGATAGTGTAGATGCAAAGCAACTGGTGTATTTTCCCAGTGCGAAATTTATGAAGTATTTACGATGGTGCAATAATCATAATCGTTACTCGTTGCTGGCAGCTCGACAAGGCCCAAGGTAAAGATCGTACTGCACTAAACTTACATTCCGCAATCAATGGCGATCCATTGATCAGCATTGAATTTATCGCAGCTGGATCGCCATTAACGTGATCGATTGAACACGTGTGTGTGAAAAGGTGATATAATTTCGAAAGGGCAATTGCTGTTACCACTAGTCACAATAATTCTGCAACGGAAATAAGTGCTAATAAATACGTTGAGTTATGAAGCGTACATTCTGCATTATCGTGTACAAACGTACGAATACAGTATTTATTCGCCACAAATCTAGATAAGTATTTTAACATGTACTTTGAAATTCGAGAAATATTAGTAACACGGAAGATAGTGTAAAGGGGTAATAACTCAATTACAAAGCTTGTGCAGTTGTTAATACTAGTGTTCAGTACTAAAAATTGTAAACATGCGAAGATAAAATACGATAACTTGAAAAGAAAATTTAGGACCGGAATTAGGTATCAGGAAAAGGTAGTAGAGATTTAATTTAACACACATATATGCATATTTGATGATTATTTTTAAATTGAAAGTTATGTAGAAGTTATGTCTTCACAAAGTGTTGGAAGTCCAATTTTATTTTTTTTGTGTTGAAAATTTATCAGATTTAAAAATTACAAAACTTTCAAATGCATAATTTACCAAGACTACAATCCCCAAAATTACAAAACTACAAAATTACAAAGTTCCTAAACTCCATCCAAGAAATTCCATCTACCTAAATTTCCTATGTCTCATAATCTTCGCCACCTGATACGTGAAAACCTAATAACATCCGAGGTAAATATACGATTCCAATAACTTCATTCGACATAATGCGCTATTACATAACTCAGTATCACATTATCAACCGAATTCGATAAATTCCTTAAATTAAATGTCCGATCTAAAAGTACCGTTTGGCGCATGTATGCAAGATCGCGAAAAATGGCTCTCGTAAATAAGGCAACCAATTCTAGCAAATCCTGTAATAACCAGGGCAATTACAGGTACGTTTAACAAGGTAGATTTATCACTGTTATTATCGCATAGTTTTCCATCAGCGGCGTAAATGTTTGCTATTTCTGCCGACAACTTTTACGATTACAGGCGAATTTTCGTTCGCATGATCGATCGACCATGTTTCTATGGGAAACGTGTTATGAACGATAAAACGGATCAATTGAGCCGTCAGGTTGATCGTGAAATTAAAACTTAATTTGCTGGAGGTATAGCGTAAACTATGACGTTTGACGTAATGGGGCTACATGTTGATAAATGTCAGGCTTCTTATCTATTAAATCATTTGGAAATAATTTTATGTTTGATTTGCAACATGATATCATTCAAATTATGTTGCATCATTAAGTTAAGAAACTTGCAAAAATTCCGGTATTGTATGTTATTTTTAAGATGCAGTTTGAGCGTAAATGAAATGAGATTAAATTGAGGTTAGGTTTGTGAAACTCGTAAAATGGCGGACCTGCAATTTCTCATTTTAAATTACTTTTTTCGAACACTTTTAACAATCAGCAAAGTTTACTATTTTTAAACACTACTCCTAATTAATCTTACTTATTACTCATTGATTTTTAAAGTATCTAAACATGATCAATTAACATAATCAGTTGATTGACATCACTGTGAGATTTAATAGTAATTTCTAATTTTGTGCAATTTTACCAGTGTAACAATACTTGTGATCATTAAAATTATAGTTAAATGTCGATATGATAAAAAATCAATATACCAATAGAAAATATATTGTACGATCCCTCAACTTTAAACTTCTGAGCTCAAATTTTGAAAGCGTTATTTTATCATATACCAACCTTATGTAGTACTATACATACATACGCATATATGGCTTTATAACTTCACAGAGAGTGAAAGGGAAGAAAAAATTTTCGTCGAGCCCTAATGCATACACACATACAACCTTGTACAGTATGTATCTATTTACACGAAAAGCAGCCGTTATTATTATTATTCGCGTTTGAAATTTCCGATATTGCAGTGAATCTGTAACATGGAGAGAGGTATAATATTTCTGGAAAATCCCTGTGATTCCGAGAGGAGATCCTTCCGAAGAGAAGTTCGATGAAATAATAATGAGAATCATCCGGAGGGATTAAAGCGGGGATTATTTTGTGGCATGAGTATTTGAATCGAAATACCGCTCGGAGAAAAGATTTCCAGATATGGAAATCATGATTGAAACACAAATTACATGTGCTACATGCGTCGCAATTAAATCCTGCAGAGCGTGTTCCTGTTTTCTCGATGCGGATCTTCGATACGTTTGATATTTTTAATAATCTCGTTGCAGATACATATTGGAACGTTATTGATCCGCCGGTGGATACATTTTACGGCGAGTTCTTTTTTTAGGCTCGAAGATTTACAGATATCACGAGTAATACTTAACTTTGACAGAAGTTAAGCTTGTATCGAAGAAGTGATCAATTAAATTTACATAGTATGTACTTTGTCTTTCGTTACTTTCGTGATGGTCGCTTTTATGTCGACATCATTATTTGTCACAATGTGTATTTGGATGCATCGATATCTCCATAATTTACGTTTTGGCGTGTCATGATGTTAGCAATTTGTTGTAAAATAAGATTATCAAAAATTATTTGTCTGACACAGTAATTTATGTATTTATTACAGTCATTATATTTCTGTATAACAATTAATACAATTCTGTATACAAATTAATACAATGTCAGTTTGAGGGTGATATTAATTTTATTTTTATTACTTTGCATATTAACTTTTATTCAGTTATTTTGCACATTAAAAATATTATATTTGAAGGAATATAAAAATTAAAAAATTTAAGAATTGAAATATTGTAATTATTTGAAACTTTATAAATTTTATAAACTGACAAAATGCATTCATTTATCAAAGCTACAGTCATTCCCTCCACAAAATGAATTCAATTTTAATTTAATTATAACTGACCATCAACAAGATGAATTCTCATATTTACATGTCTCAAAATTAAACAACCAAAAGTGCATAATTTAATGAATTTTAATTAGCAGTAAAATAATTTGCATAAAAAGTACACATATCAAATATAAAATATGATCAACTCTGTTTCTATCAAGCGACACTTCCTTTCAATAAGTTTAACGAGTCCATAAATTTCATGCAAATTGAAAGCTGTTAACTGTTAAGTTTTCATTTCGTGTTGACTGGGTCTTAATCTTGCACGAAGCGTAATTAGCATGCTTCTAACTGACAATTATATAAAAACATAATAATCGTACGACAGACTATTAATTGCACAAACCCGTTATTTATTGCGTCTTTGGAATTCACCCCCCGGTCGCTTTTATTTATTGTCGTTATAAGAAGGACCGCTATTTTTATCGACCATATAATCATCCGACGACGTGTTTAACCAGAAAAGAGGGACGCCCTCTCGGAAGAAACGTGAAACCTTTCTGGTATTCTACCCTCATGTTTTGTCACTAATTTCGTTGAACCTCTTATGTAA
The DNA here is from genome assembly GCF_050947335.1 of Megachile rotundata. Lineage (NCBI taxonomy): Eukaryota > Metazoa > Arthropoda > Insecta > Hymenoptera > Megachilidae > Megachile > Megachile rotundata. The sequence continues at coordinate 7,476,939 of NC_134989.1, forward strand.
GTAATGCGGGCAAATATTCGATATAATTTGGTGAAATATTTTTTATGGAACATCGAAACTACAATGATTCATATAATGTTAAGGTTAAGGTGTTAAGGTTGAGGTGGAATATGAAACAAAGTGTTGCGTTTAAGAAGAACTTTATTGGAATGAAAAAAAGAAAAGAAGCACGAAGTTTCCTTTTTCTTAACGTAAGAAGTTAGTCGCTAAAAGAATGTAACTTAAATAAATAAATGGACAGAAGCTTGTCGTACATATAACATAGACTAACATGATGAATTATCTGCAATTCTAAACCTTCTCAACTTATGTTGTCTAATATTTTATGCACTGAGACTCATTTCTGATAAGAGACATTTTTTGGAATTTTTTGACAGTTCTGAAATTCTCAAGTATGAAAGTCTAAAACTGCTAAAGTTGCAAACTTTTGAAGGTCAAGAATTTTGTAGTTTGAAAATTTTAAGGGGTTAAAGTACCAAACAGCAATCATATTTTTGGACATTCTGAAGGTTGATAGTCTCAATGTGTACAAATTCTAATATCTCTAAGTCTTAAATCCCTACAGAACTGATGTTCTAAAGTTTGAATGCTTTGCAAAACTAAAATTCCAAGATCTGAAAATTTCAAAGTTTCAAAATTCCAAAATTTGAATGTCTCAAAGTGCTGAAGCCCTAAAATTTCAAAAGCTACAATATTCTGAGATTCTAAAGCTTGAAAGTGTCAAAGTGCTAAAACCCTAAAACTCTAAAGTCCCAACGCTTTTTTCAAAGTTTCAGAATTAAAAAATTTGATCATCTCTAAAGTCCCAAAACCCCAAAATTCCAATTCTCCAATATTCTTAAATTCTGAAGATTGAAAGTGTCAAAGTGCTATAGTCCCAAAACTCCAATATTCTTAAATTCTAAAATTTGCAAGAGTTAGAGTGCTATAGCTCCAAAACTCCAAAGTTCCAAAATTAAAAAATTAGAACATCTCAAAGAACTAGTCTCAAAACCCCAAATTTCAAAACTCCAATATTCCTAAATTCTAAAATTTGCAAGAGTCAAAGTGTTAATGTCCCAAAACTCCAAAGTCCCAAAATAAAAAAATTTGAACACCTCAAAATACTAAAGTCCCAAAACCCCAAACTTCCAAAGCTCCAATATTCTCAAATTCTAAAGCTTGAAAGCATCAGAGTGCTACAGTTCCAAAACTCCAAAGTCCCAAAGCTTCAAAGTTCCAAAATTAAAAAATTTGAATATCTCACAGTACTGAAGTCCCAAAATCCCAAAATTCAAAAACTCCAAAATCCTGAAATTCTAAAACTTGCAAGAGACAGAGTGCTAAAGTCCCAAAACTCCAAAGTCCCAAAATTAAAAAATTTGAACACCTCAAAGTACTAACGTCTTAAAACCTCAAAATCCCAAAACTCCAATATTCTTAACTTCTAAAATTCTCAAAGTACCAAAGTATCAAACTTCCATAACCTCAAAATCCCAAAGTTTGATTATCTCAAAATCCCTAACCCCAGTTCCAAAATTCCCAAAATACAAAAATGTCAAAGTACAAAAAAATCTAACATCTGTCATCTTCAATGAACATTTCACCAATTATTTCGTTCATCTTTATTTTGTTCCCGTTGATTTCAGTATTCGGGCTTTCGTAAAGTCGAAAGTGTTCCGTGACTCAAAAGAGGTTAAGAACCACTGACCTACATTAATAATACAAAGGTGTTTGTCTAGTTTATTCACACACCGAAGGCAGATAAAAGTAGCACGTGGACTAAAGTCAAATTCCGCAGTGAGCTGGCGTCGAACGAGCATAGTCGAATGTCGCAGCGTAAAGGTTAAAATATACACGAGACGAGACAAAACTGGTGTCAGCAGCGGTTCATAATGTATTATGAAAACGTAGAGAACGAAAGGAGAAAACATACACCGTATAATATAAATTATTTGAATGGCTACTAAGAATGAATGTAAACACTGTGGTGTAAAAATGTAAACATTTTTATTTACACCTTGTGTCATTTCGTTTCTTTACGTACACGATTGTTTCTGGAAGTTGATTATAATTGTGTACATCAATATTTATTTAATGGTAGTTTTAATAGTTATTTCGTAATAATTTCAATGTTCGTCTGACAAGTTTTAGATGAAAATAATTTGAACATTTATCGAATACAAGTTTAAAAATTTACCTCAAATTTTAACATCTGATAACAATTTTATCTGAAAATAATAGCTGAGGGTAATTTTAACATTTGTCTGGTATCAGTTTTAGCACTTATCTGGAAATAATTTATCATGTATGTGATATCACGTTTAACATTTACCTGAAAATAATTTTAGCACCCATCTGATACAGGTTTATTTATTTACCTGAGAATAATTTTAACATCCAGCCAATACAAATTTTAACATCTACCTGAAAATAATTTTAACATCCACCAGAGAATGATTTCAACATTCACCTAGAATTAATTTGCACATCTATTTAAAAATGATTTTAACATCAACCGAAAAGTAATTTCAATATTTGATCATAATTTTAACATTTATCTCATAACAATTTTCATATTCATCTGAAAATAATTTAAACACTCATCTGATAACAGTTTCGTCTGAAAATTTAACGTCTATCTGATACCAATATTTACGTCTACCTGTAAATAATTTTAACATCCACCTAAAAATAATTTCAGCATCCACCTATAAATAATATTACCGCTCGATAACAATTGTAACATTCACTTAACATCAAAAATACAAAAACGATTAACGGGAAATAAATATTTAAAGAAATACGAAAGTGTTTATTTAAGACTAGAAGAGAAGATATCCGTTGTTGTCATAAAGAAAGCAATCATCTCGGTCAAGAAACGAAACGTCTCCAAGTTCGCTTAGCAAAGACACAGATGATCGCAAGCCAAATCGAGGATGGGAAGGAAATGGTAGATTTACGAAGGGAGATCGGTTCACTGATGCGAAAAAGGGAAATTAAATTTTTGTTATAGGTTGGACACTGGTTCCCTTTTATTGTTCTTCACCCCATAACCTTGTCGTTTTATAGTCTTTGCTCTAACGGTAGGGTGCTTCTTATATTGTTGTACCTTTTTTATAGCGTATTATATCGTCGTATAAATACAATAATTATCTTTTACTTCTTTGTATGTAAGTACACAATTACTATTACTGAAAACGTTATTACGGAAACGTTATTCTTGGATCAATAAAGTTACAATTGCAATTATTAATACAGTCTTTTCATTTTAATGTCATTTCTTACAAATTGAACTTTTGTGTCTGTGATGGTTTTTGATACTTTTAGAACAAACACTTTTTAGTAACAAATTTTATTATATTTATAGTAAACAGGTTTTAGTGATAAATTTTATAACATTTTAAGCAAAACACTTTTTAGTGAAAATTTGTATAAAATTCGGAATGGGAAGAGGAATAACATGTCATTATACTAGGCTGCCATTTTGGAAAATATTGTACTTGAAAATCACTCAAAAAATCTGTAAGACAATTTATTCTTATAAAAATTATAATTTCAACAACTCTCTAATTAAATTACCTACTAGTGAATGTTACAAAGTAATATTTAAAAATACCTATGCTAGCATTGCTATTCTGTGATTAACCTCAAAGTCTTATAAAATTATCTTATAAAGCTATTTCTTCATATATTGAGCTCACATTTGAACATTTAGAAATTTGCAAACTTATTAATTTACAAGTCTTGTTCTTTAAATTTATAATCTTATAAGCCTTCAAGTTTAAGATACAGAAACTTGAAAATCAAAAATTTTGAGGTTAGGAAGACTTCCCGTTTGAAAAATTGACCATTTAAAGCCTTGTTTTTCAAACTTATAACCTTGCTTATAACTGAAATAATAACTTAATTACTGAATCTTCCAAATTAAAATGACCCGTTTCATACAATAATGATTAAAGAGATTTCGCTCCAGTAAAGCTATTTATATGGTGTTACTCTATCTGTTTACCCCGTAGTTTGAGCCCGTTAGAGGTACATAATCGAAATATGTACACCGTTCTCGAAACTCGGTAATTAGATCATCTTACAGAGTCAACTATTTCGCTGAAACATTGTAGTTCCCAGCGAATTCGTGACTTCGCAGAGAACAATTGACCCTCGTGTATCGGCATGGAGAAACTGGTCCAACAATTTGGACATCCATTGACTGCCTCTGCACAGAGAATCGAGTGCCGTATAATTTTGCGACCCGCCTTGGCCCTCAAGCTTCGTGTCACGGTAGTTCTGCTGCACGTCCCATTCCACTTTTCCATGGAGTGCAACTGCTTGAAACTATGTGTCGGTATAGTGCAGCGGAGAATTGAACTCCGCTAGCGCTCCGACAATTTTATAGAAAATTGTGACGAAAGTTTTGTACGGGATGTGTTCAATAGGTGCGAGGGAGATATTTAACACTTTCTGTCTTTATGATTTTACGAAGTATATGATTGTTGTAGTTATTTAGAATGTGATATGAGGGATGTTATAGTTGGAGATTGTAGTAGTTATGTAGTAGTGTGTTTGGAGGTTTGGAGGTATGGTACTTTGAGAAGTTTTCGAGATTGATGTTTTGAGATCTTGAGATTTTTAGCTATTGAGATTTTGGTATTTTAGAAGGTTGGGACTAGGATATTTTGGGGGTTCGAAATTTGGGTATTTATGAATTGTTGAGGGTTTGATATTTTGGGGGTTCGAGATTTTGGTGTTTATGAATTGTTGAGGGTTTGATACTTTGGGACCTTTAGAATTTAGTATTTAGAGATCTTAGATGGTACTTTGGGATATTGAGACTTTGGTATTTTAGAAGGTTGAATCTTTGGTATTTTAGGTCTTTCAGATTTTGATATTTTAGAAGGTTCAAACATTGGTATTTTGGGGCTTTGAGAGTTTGGTATTTTAGAAGGTTGAATCTTTGGTATTTTGGGGCTTTGAGATTTTCGTATTTTAGAAGGTTGAAACTTTGGTATTTTGGGTCTTTCAGATTTTGGTATTCTAGAAGGTTGAAACTTTGGTATTTTGGGGCTTTGAAATTTCCGTATTTTAGAAGGTTGAAACTTTGATATTTTGGGGCTTTGAGATTTTGGTATTATAGAAGATTGAAACTATGGCATTTTAAGGCTTTAGGATTTTGGTAATTTAGAAGATTGAAACTATGGCATTTTAAGGCTTTAGGATTTTGGTAATTTAGAAGGTTAAAACTATGGCACATTAAGGCTTTAGGATTTTGGTATTTATGAATGTTGAGGGTTTAACATTTTAGGACCTTGAAAATTTGGTACGTAGAGATATTGAGGTGGTACTTTGGGACATTGAGACTTTGGTATGCTAGAAGGTTGAGACTTTAGTATTTTGTGGCTTTAAAATTTTGGTATTTTTAAATATACAGTTGATCATTTTGAGACCTTGAGAATTTGGTATTTTAGACCTTGAAAATTTGGTATTTAGAGATCTTGCAATATTGACATTGAATGCATGTGATATTCAGGTGATAGTTCATAAAAAATATCCAAATAAATTTGACAATTTAAAATAAGAAAATTATGAACAGAGCAAATGACCGCTTTGATACATTTAGTATTAATTTTCCAATGAATATAAGATAAGACATAACAGAAGTTTCTAATTACTTGTAAAACTAATACAATTTCATAGTTTCTCGAAGCATATATCAACACTACTGAATCAATATTCTTCGTGTTACAGTACATGGGTTCGTTTCCTGTGGCAATTCCCGACATTGCCAGCCGTGCTGAGTACGTGCGCTCCCAATTGGAGATCCTCAGAGTGAGTACCCTTTCAAACAATTTTGTTCTTCTCGAAAACGATCGGTTTAGAAGAAAAGCAAACGGTCAGCTGTCAAAGCGTCTGTCAATAAGACCTCTGCTTTGCATACACGTTATTCCTTCGACGTCGATGATGGATGATTCATAAGACAAATTATTCTGGCATGTTTGTTCGCGTGATAAGAATCAATAGTGTCTAGTGACAGTAAATGGATTTTTTGAGAGTCTATTTTTACTTTATGTAATTCAATTATTTGTGCTTGGTAAATTTTTTATGATTGTGTGTAAATTGGGGTTGAAGTTTTATTACGATGTAATTTAACATGTTGCCAGGGAAATTTTATGTGTGTGGTCAGACATGTTATGATATTATGTTATGATATAGGTTTTAAAGTATAGTAAGGTAATTCATTTATATGATTCATTCTTTAGCTTTGGTTAGATGATTAATTTTATTGCATTTGTAGATTTGGCATTTAGGAATTTTGAGGATATATTAATACTATTTATTTATTATAGTTTTTTAGATTTTTAGATTTTTGAGTTTTTAGATTTTTAGATTTTTAGATTTTTAGATTTCTAGATTATTAGATTTTTAAATTTTTAGATTTTCACACGTTTAGATTTCTAAATTTCTAAATTTCTAAATTTCTAAATTTCTAATGTTCTAAATTTCCACATTTTTCTACCCCCCTCCCCCAGTTCCAGGTTCCCAAAATTTTCTATCATTAAAAAATTGCTTAAATACCCAATCTTCTAAATTCCTAATTTACAAAATGTCCAAACCTCTAAATCCCTGAATTCCCAAATTCCTAAATTTGTAATCCCCCCCCAAGAAAAAATTATCAAACTTAAAAATTCACCAATTCCTAAATTTTCAACTTCCCAAAAATCTAAATCTACAAATTTCCCACATTCCAAACTCTCAAACTCCCAAAATACCAAATTTAAACATTTCAAATTTCTAAATTTCACACTCGAGAAAGATTTGTCCAACCAACCCTAAGTCAACGTGTTAAATATGTATCGATAATGCGAACAGATCACTCAGGATATTAGCTTAAAGTTCGAAGATCCATTTATGGATCTTTGTACTTTGTATTTATGGATACCACACGATGAAGTCTGGCAAATATTTAACTTTCATTCATATTAAGCGGTCCTTTAATCCGAGCATCGTGTGCACACGGTGCTTGGGTTGTCTTGTATAAGTACATCGTTTAAATTTACGTTTTAAATGTGACTTAAATCGATATTCAGAAATCTTTCATTACAGACAATACATTTTTATGGAAAACATTTAGCAAAACACAAGTTTCTCTATTTTAACTTCTGAATTATTTTCAATTTTAATTTCTTCTTTAAAAATTTTTGCGTATGAAATTAAATTATTAGAATGATACTATGAAAAATATGTTTATTGTGTTTATTTGTAAATAATACTACAATCGAAAGTCGTAAATTGCTATTATAAATAATATTACATTATAATATTTACTCTTTCTGAATGAATACTTGTAATTTGTTTGTACTAATACTTTATAAGAAGATACTAATGATTTCTCATATAAATTTTTTTTTATGAATTAGTTTAATTTGAAATCATTAATTTGTTCGAGTGACACTAATAACTGTAAGCAAAGTTCAAAATATAGAATTCTACAATATATTTAAAAATATATTTTGAAAACTTACAATATATTGAAAAATAACAAACAGGTTATTGTTCTATGTCTTTTTCGGTTTTTGAGCATTTTTAGATAAATTCAGATAATTAAAAAATTGTGTGTGTATTAAAGCGTTAGTTTTATTAAATCAACTCTATTTTTGACAATATTTTATAAAGATATTTATTAACATGTTCAGTATTTTTTAGTAGTATATTTATTTAGTAAAAGCTCCACCCTTATGAAGTTCACCTAACCTTACCAACACGTCATATAAACTCTTTCATGCACGCCATTTTCACTTACGAAATTACCACAAAACCTAAACCACAAAACTGAACAATTCAACAGCTAAAATAACAGCTAAAGTAACAAACTAAAATACCTTAAAATAAAAAAGTATCCAAAATGAAAACGTATCCAATAAAAATTGAACCTTTGCCTGAAGTCAGAAAAATGTGTGCCGTTGGAAGTTAAACTCCGCGAAGTTTGAAAATAATTATCCAAGCAAACTGCATGACACAATTAAGCCAAGATTTCTTCGACCAATTAGCCCGAACTTCTAAGGCCGATAATTGCTCAGTAAATAAAACAACAGATTTGCTTGGAATGAAGTTCGTTCGGGGGTTTATTATTGTAAACTGCGTTATTACCGTAAACGCAGTAATGACTGGCGAGCCCGAAGGGATCAGCAGAATTTCGGTGCGGAGTTTCATCAGAGTTGAATATTTGTCTGCGAGCATGAGAGAACTCGTGCCAGAGAGTTGGGTCCTGATCTTTTACGCGTGTGTGTACGCACGTGTCCGCTTGGTCGGGCGCGAGGCGTGTTCGTGCCGGTGAAACGGGAATTATGAAGCTGAATTTTATGAAGGCATTAAAGAATATCTCGTAGCACTTTTCGTCGTGGTGGTATTCCATTAGACCCTGATGGACAGATTTCCATGAATACACACCGCGGTTGCTTCCCGTGTTACCGCTTCTCCCTTTCATCCGAAAGGAAAGCTCAAGATATCAGCGCCGTCTATACACGCTTTCCAATGCAACCTATTCAACCTTTGTTTCACGGGACATTTCTATGTTACACTTCTATGACAGGGAACCGTGGGTAGAACTTTCTTGTGTATTTATCTATCGAAAAGGTAGAATAACGCTGAAGCTTTGTTTTCGAGGACGTTGAACCTCGGATGCGTAAAAGGGCTGATATGGAAATTACAATGTTAGGGTTTGCATAGCGATGTATGAACAGAATTTTGCCTTTGGATTGGTTACTGCTTTACTTCAAAATAGTCGACTCTTATGTCAAATGTTTTGTACGTTTTGAAGACTTTAATGTTTAATTATCTTTAATGTTTATTAAGAAGTCTTTTTGATATTAAGATAATTATACGCACTCATTGTTAGTTCAGAAATTATTACAATTTTGAAAGGTTGAATGTAATTTGTAATTTCTAATATATCATGTGATAAATTTCAAATTGTACTGATGATAGCTAAATTTTTTGACTTGAAAATTTTGAGTTTGGAAATTTGAATATTTGGAACTTTTATTTTGAAGATTTCAGATTTCAAGATAATATTATTTTGAAGCATATCATCATAAAACAGCAAAAATAATTGTCATCAGTTACTACCTAATCAATCTAAGCTACTACCTAACCAACATCACAAAGAACAATAACAAGCTAATTTAATTATTGAGTTACATATGAGTTACATATGAGTTACATATGAGTTACATATGAGTTACATATGAGTTACATATGAATTACATATGAGCTACATATGAATTACATATGAATTACATGTGAATTACATATGAGTTACATATGAGTTACATATGAGTTACATATGAATTACATATGAATTACATATGAATTACATATGAATTACATATGAGTTACATATGAGTTACACATGAGTTACATATGAGTTACATATGAGTTACATATGAGTTACATATGAGTTACATATGAATTACATATGAATTACATATGAGTTACATATGAGTTACATATGAGTTACATATGAGTTACATATGAGTTACATATGAGCTACATCTGAATTACATATGAATTACATATGAATTACACACGAATTACATATGAATTACATATGAATTACATATGAATTACATATGAATTACATATGAATTACATATGAGTTACATATGAGTTACACATGAGTTACATATGAGTTACATATGAGTTACATATGAGTTACATATGAATTACATATGAATTACATATGAGTTACATATGAGTTACATATGAGTTACATATGAGTTACATATGAGTTACATATGAGCTACATCTGAATTACATATGAATTACATATGAGTCACATATGAATTACACACGAATTACATATGAATTACATATGAATTACATATGAATTACATATGAGTTACATATGAGTTACACATGAGTTACACATGAGTTACATATGAGTTACATATGAGTTACATATGAGTTACATATGAATTACATATGAATTACATATGAATTACACACGAATTACATATGAATTACATATGAATTACATATGAATTACATATGAATTACATATGAATTACATATGAGTTACATATGAGTTACACATGAGTTACATATGAGTTACATATGAGTTACATATGAGTTACATATGAATTACATATGAATTACATATGAGTTACATATGAGTTACATATGAGTTACATATGAGTTACATATGAGTTACATATGAGCTACATCTGAATTACATATGAATTACATATGAGTCACATATGAATTACACACGAATTACATATGAATTACATATGAATTACATATGAATTACATATGAGTTACATATGAGTTACACATGAGTTACACATGAGTTACATATGAGTTACATATGAGTTACATATGAGTTACATATGAATTACATATGAATTACATATGAATTACACACGAATTACATATGAATTACATATGAATTACATATGAATTACATATGAATTACATATGAATTACATATGAGTTACATATGATACAAAACTACCCGAAATCTTGTGAATAAATTTATACTCCCAATACAAAACAAATCTTCCACAAATTATTTTCTAACATTTAAAGCGCAATTTCTACTATCAATGTGTTAACTAAAATTAACGAAGAAAAATACCAAAGCATATCATAGAAACAGTAGTACATAGCGACTTTAATTTCCAAGAAACGTGACCGTTAATCCTGAAACGTCCTCTCAAATTATTTCCATTAGATAAATTCCGGTACACTTGAAATCTAATACTCCGGCTGTCAAATAAAATCTAAAATTTCTCCAAGGAATTTAGCAAAGCCAGACTTTTTTGTACTCATAAAGCCAGACTTTTTTGTACGCGAGCGATTCGCTACGCAAAATGAAAATTACAATGTATCTTCTTATGCTCGACGATCTTCCTTTGTTTCCGTAGACTCCATTTTGTTCCCGTCAATGGCTGAACAATACCGCTTTGGAACGAAGTAAACTGACGATGTCGTTTAATGGAGAGCATCTTAAGGGCATTTAAGTAACTCTTTAACATGACGAAAATTGATGTTAGTCGCAAAAACTCTCTATTGTTGCATTTCACGCGAATTTGTGGAGATGTATAAATTATACAAAGTGTGTCAATTGGAAGGAGTTATGTCGCTAATTTGTAGTTTTTGTGTTGTTGTTCGAAATGTAATAGAAAAATAACTACACCATTCAATTGTTTTGTTTATAGTTTTTCTCATTTTTATCGGATTCCTATTTATTTGAATTCCTAGTAAATTGACTTTTGTCAATTTATATCATTTATTAATTAATGCAGTTTTAATTAATATATTAATGCAGCTACATTACAAGTAATTAATATACATTTTTATTAATTAGCCATATAATTATTCCTACCATTTACCTATATGATCAATGAAATATTAATTACGTATCCAAAACAGTATTCTGCACACTGAGATGTTAATTAAAAGGATCCAAAAACTTCTATGATTCAGCGTTCGTATGTATATCCATTTCATCAACCTTTTCACGTTCATATTTTATATGTTTAGGTTAAATGAAGCGAAAATTACGCTCGACCGAATATCAGCCAAGCGATGTTCCTTTCTATACGTATTCTATTTCATATATTCGACGTAAATGTTGCTTGCGAACAAATACGAGTAAAGAAAACATGGAAAAGAAATAAAAATTGTATGATCGAGTTTATTCTGTTGTAGAGAATTCGGTTTATGAACTTCGGATACCGGAATGATACAGAGTAGTTTAATGTATTGCAACTGTTTGTGTAATACATTAAAAATTTTTATAATAAATAAATAATTTTTGTAGCTCTTAATAGTTTTAGTGATAGTTCTATCAATTTAGTAGCATTTTTCAGTGATAGAAAACTCAAAATTACTTTTAAAATAAAGTTTGGTCATATTTAATATAAAAGTATAAACTGGGACTCGCTAAGTGAAAGCTTGTTAAATGACCGTTAATTATTTCTGCATTCATATTTATATTTAATATTGAACTACGAAGTGTACAACAATTTAGTATTATTTTGTGATGCTTTATAAAATATGTTTTGAAATATTTTTAATTTGCTTAATTTAAAAATATTACTTATGTATATGATGTGTTATGAATTAGTACACATATCACGCTGTAAAGCAACAGAATAATTATGTATGTACTTTTAAATGTACTAATTATTAAATTAAGTAGTTGCCTGTCAAAACAAAAAATAAAACATAGACTAACAAAATAATTAAATATCTCTTGCAGAATATCAGTTTAATTAATTACAAACTGAAAAGTACAGTTGTATTATGTCTCTTGTTTTCATTCGTCTCGTTAATTACACGCTTATTAAACATAAATGTTAGTACCTGCGAATTTGTATACAAACATTGTCCTCTTGCTTTTTACACTGAAATGCAATATCTTGATTTTCTTCGTCCGTTCCTTCAGCTTAATGGAGCGGAAATATGCGGTACTTGCGGTTCTACCTAGGTGGTTTTAAAGCGCGAAGTAAAAGCAAATGGTGTAAAAATCAGACCGATAAAAAGGACAGAAATTCCTTGTTTATTTTACGGACACAATGTTGCGTGAATATTCAAACGAAAGATCGGAATGGGGAAAACTTCTTTCTAGAAGCGTAATATTCTGAAAGTGTGCAGTTACATATTTAAAATAGCAACGAAAAGAACATTTGTGAAATAATACAAAAATATTTTATTGTAATGTGTATATTCTTTATTGTATGAATTAATATTCATCATTACAATCACATTCCATTATTTAATACAAGATAATGCAACTCAAAATGAAAAAAAATTATAATTATTTATTTCAAACTCGTTCACTTTAGGCTACTGCACAATGAAAGAAATATTTACTATTTTAATAAATAATAAGGTTTATTGAAATTAACACAGTAAATTACTTTTGTAGATATAAACGTTAACAGAAATTATAGAATAGATTTATAAAATAATACAGTGGTAAAATTATAAAATAATAGGAGGATGAAATAACAGAGTTTTAGAGGTTATGTACTCACAAAATTACAAAATAATAAAGATATAGAAATCATAGAATTAACCACAACAATTTAAAATCAACATAAATCATTAACAATTAAAATTGACAAAAATTAAAAAATAATTAACATAACCAAAAATTATTTCAAAAACGTGATGTTTGCAAGAAGAATTAAATCGTGATAGTTATTTAGTTATTTGATTATATTCTGTAATATGATAGTTAACAAAGAAAGTTTCTCATCGAAATCGTGGTTAATTGAAAAAGCGATCTGTAAAAGGTTGGTCGAAAAACAAGCATTAGGTTGTTAAACGGCAGGTTCGCAACTGGTGTCAACCGAGCGTTAATATTTCTTCCTCAGTTTACAGGACAATACGATGTGCAAATAAGGAACGAGGGGAGCAAAAGAACAAGAAAGAACAAGGAGAGAGTAAAAAGACGAGTATAAACCAGACTGTCGGGTAGTCTGCGTTTACTACAATATTATATATACCTTGCTTTCATCGTGGAGAATAGCATAAAATGAAGCACCCAACATTTTGCTTCGTATTCTTTTTCTTGCAAATTTCAATTTTCTTCGAACGCACAAATGACAAAAAAATTTTAACTGCTTCTGTATATTTAGCTTTCATTTTATTCCACCGGTTACAATAACGTTATTGTGTGTACATGGAATCTGTTTCAGTAAATACACGGTTATCTCGTGCGTAAAATTGGACTGGGTAAATGAGTAAATTTATTGTAAACACTGTGTAAAAATTCTTGTTTGCGGCTGATGAAAGCTTGTTTTAACTGTAATACAAATAACATTTCATTTTGTTAAAATTGTTATGGAGTAAAATTTTGGTGAGATAAAATTATTATCTATGAAACATTATTTCATTGAGGTAAAATTATCTTCTATGATATACAATATTATTGAGGTAATATTAACATCTATGAAATAAAATTTCATTGAAGAAAAATTAACGTGTATGGAGTAAAATTTCATTGAGGTAAAATTAACATCTATGAAATAAAATTTCATTTGAATAAAATTATCATCTATGAAAGAAAATTTCATTGAGATAAAATTAACATCTACGAAAGCAAATCTCATTGAGATAAAATTAACATCTATGAAAGAAAATTTCGTGAAAGTAAAATTAACATAAATGAAATAAAATTTGATTGAGATAAAATGATCATCTACGAAATAAAATTTAATTGAGATAAAATTAACTTAAACGAAATAACATTTTATAGAGAAAAAGTTAAAATCTATGAAATAAAATTTCATTTAGATAAAATTATCAAGTATGACATAAAATTTCATGAAAATAAAATTATTATGTGTTACATAAAATTTCTATAAGATACAATTATCATCAGTGACAGGATATTTCATTGAAACAAAATTATCTATTACATAAAATTGCCAAACCTAAAATTAATTAAATTAGTTTAAAAATTCTATTAACCTAAAATTTGAAGATTGATAAATTTCAAAATTTCAAAACTTATAAATTACAAAATAGTAATAAAACTTTACACTACTCATCAACATAATCAACATAACCTATAAAGCACCATTAACATAACCTATAAAGTTTACATTTTTGTCACGTTGCATAACAGCTTAAAATTACCAAAGGTATTCTGATTAATCATCTTTAACGAGAAGTTAGCATTCAAATATGTAACAACTTTGAAATTTCGTTAACGAATCTTATTCCTGTCAGGTGCACAGCTTTTGAATTTAATAGAAGCATGCACGGCGGAAGACGCAGATTCACATCCGTCGGTCCTTTAAAGAGGACCTCTTTAAGTTCCCTTTGAACCCTAGGAACAGTTTAAACTTGTAGAAGCTGATTTTCGTCAATATTAATAACTGTGGCGGTTCACCTAAAATTCTTTGACGAGAAACACGTACATTCGAGGTAAAGGGCTGTACATACGTAGAAGTTGGCTCGTTAAATTTTCTGGTTTCTATAGAATACTGAACCACCTGACGATGACATGCTCAAACAGGAACACTTTTAATAAAGTTTACTGTTTAATATTTTATTGTTTCATTTGGTACTTCAAACTTAATTTTCAAATTAACTGTTTAATTTGAAATCTAAAAATTTCTATGACAAGCTTCTCATATTCTCAAATTTCTAAACAAGTTTTTATTTTTTGAAACCTAGGATAACTTGCCAAATTAAATCAACATATGAACACATGTGTATACATGTATGTATTTATTTCTTAGCTATACGTAGTATATATCATACAATTTTTACGTATTTTTATGAACAGTAACAGCCAAATGTTAGGTTAGGTTAAGCATCAAAAGATAATTCTTCCACTTGAGCTTATACATCAAATACTTATACAAAATTGAAATAGATAATAAGTGATATATCGTATCATACAATTTTTACGTATTTTTATGAACAGCAACAGCCAAATGTTAGGTTAGGTTAAGCATCAAAAGATAATTCTTCCGCATGAGTATATACATCAAATACTTATACAAAATTGAAATAAAAAATAATTTTGAAAACTGAAACATAAGAACACACATCTATATACAAATTTTATTTAGTAATCCTATTGCAAGCTCAAAAAAAAAAATATATTCAAATCCCAATTTGGAGATCGTGTAAATGTGTCAATGAAGAATACCATCCAAAAAAAATTTCTAACATTTTCTCCAACCCCTATAGTTCGTTATATCGATTAAAATAAAATAATTTCATCGCAATTTGATTTCCCAGCAATATCATCCCAGCATATCATGAACCAATTCTTGCTGCTTGACAATTGTCGATACATTCACGGAACAGCATTATACATCGCCGTAAAGAAGACATGCAATGGCGAGTCGTGAACAAGGTCAACGAGTTTCGATACAAACGAAAAAAATAATTGACGAAGGTTCTACGGGAAGGTGTACGATTCTGTGCGCACTAAATTATGTGTAACTAATTCCATGGCCGAGTTCGAAATTAATGAAACGCGTTAAAAGCTCCAGTTGCACGATGCCTCTTTAAAATTCCAACCACAGCTGAATCTCAACTCGCGATGGTTTTTGCTTAATAAAACCGTACTACATTTCTGTAATACCTCGTGAACGTATTAGTTGAATGAAATATTTCGCTGCAGTGTGCAACGAAACGATAAGTACGTATTGACTTCATTAATCTTCTCTGTGTGCATATTTTACAAGCTAATAATCTCCAGACAGTGTGTACACTGCTCAGACGTTTTTGGCAAAGTATGAATTATGGCGATTTAAAATTACTGCTTTGCAGCGAGTGGTGTAAGTGTTATGCATGGGAGTGCTAGTGTAAATATGTAGGTTGGGGAGTTTTGTATTTCGTGTATATGGAATTAGGGAGATTTTTTTAGTGGTTTCAGTAGGTGAATTAAAAAATGCTGATTGAGAGTGATAAATGTTAAGGAATTTTTAAGATAATCAGTGTAGATTCAAAACCAAAAACCAAAATTCCAAAATTTGAATACCCTAAAAATTCCAAAATTCCAAAATTCCAAAATTCCAAAATTCCAAAATTCCAAAATTCCAAAATTCCAAAATTCCAAAATTCCAAAATTCTCAAATTCCAAAATTCTCAAGTTCCAGAACTCTCAAATTCCAAAACTCTCAAATTCCAGAACACTCAAATTCAAAAACTCTCAAATTCCAGAATTCTCAAATTCCAAAACACTCAAATTCCAGAACTCTCAAATTCCAAAATTCGCAAATTCCAAAACTCTCAAATTCCCAAATTCCAAAATTCCAAAATTCTGAAAAATTCCAAAACTCAAATTCCCAAATTCCAAAATTTCAAAACTCTTAAATTCTAGAACTCTCAAATTCCAGAACTCTCAAATTCCAGAATTCTCAAATTCCAAAACACTTAAATTCCAGAACTCTCAAATTCCAAAATTCGCAAATTCCAAAATTCTCAAATTCCAAAACTCTCAAATTCCCAAATTCCAAAATTTCAAAACTCTTAAATTCTAGAACTCTCAAATTCCAGAACTCTCAAATTCCAGAATTCTCAAATTCCAAAACACTTAAATTCCAGAACTCTCAAATTCCAAAATTCGCAAATTCCAAAATTCTCAAATTCCAAAACTCTCAAATTCCCAAATTCCAAAATTTCAAAACTCTTAAATTCTAGAACTCTCAAATTCCAAAACTCTCAAATTCCAAAACTCTCAAATTCCCAAATTCCAAAATTCCAAAACTCTCAAATTCCAGAACTCTCAAATTCCAAAACACTCAACTTCCAGAACTCTCAAATTCCAAAATTCGCAAATTCCGAAACTCTCAAATTCCCAAATTCCAAAATTTCAAAACTCTCAAATTCT
The DNA here is from genome assembly GCF_050947335.1 of Megachile rotundata. Taxonomy (NCBI): domain Eukaryota; kingdom Metazoa; phylum Arthropoda; class Insecta; order Hymenoptera; family Megachilidae; genus Megachile; species Megachile rotundata. Next base: position 7,494,283 of record NC_134989.1, read on the forward strand.
AGAACTCTCAAATTCCAAAACTCTCAAATTTCAAAAATCTTAAGTTCCAAAACTCTCAAATTCCCAAATTCCAAAATTCCAAAATTCCAAAATTCCAAAATTCCAAAATTCTCAAATTCAAAAACTCTCAAATTCCAAAACTCTCAAATTCTCTAAACCCTCAAATTCCCAAATTCCAAAATTTCAAAACTCTCAAATTCCCAAGTTCCAAAATTCAAAAATTTTGAAATTCTAAATTCCGAAATTCCTAAGTCACCAAATCTTCAGAATCTCATTTTTCGAAATTTCCGAATTTCTTAAAGTTCAATTTTATCTTCCTGAAATCCAATTTTTCCAAAATTCTAATTAAGAATTCTACTCTTTCTTCAAATTATATTTAATAAAATACATATTCGTTCACAAGAACATCATATATGAAAACAACATACCTACATGTACCCCATATCATTCTTATACATTTATACGCCACTGAAAAAACTATAAAACGCTTATAAAAACATTCATACCACTCTAGAAACTAAAAGACATTATAAAAGTCTAACCTAAAAATCTTCACTAAAATACAAACGCAAAATCCTCTCCAAAATCATTTAAATCTCCTAAATAATTTCGTTTGTTAAAGTTCAAACAACTTCCAACGTTTTTGGATTGAAGAATAAGAAAATTGAATAGTGAAACAGAATGTAATGGGTCTTTTGAGAAATGAAGTTTGAGCAGAAGGTAATGTTCCAAGAAGTTGGTACAAACATTCAAAGAAGAATGAGATTCAATCAAGGAAACAGATAGCTTGCAGAGAGAGAAATCGTCCAGTGACAAACCAGAAAGGATTGAACTTCAATTAAATTGGAACAGATCCACTCAAACTTTAACTGAAGCTTCAATTTAGTATCAGCTCTGAATCGACGAATGTTCAAATTTAATTTTAATTTCCTTTCGAATAAACAGCAGTATACAAACTTAATTTAAGTGGAATTTTTAAAGTAAGTTTTAATTTATCCTTTTAGGATGGTCATGTGTTTTTACTTTCTTTTGTGATGGAATAGTGACGTTTTATAATTAATTAAAGGGGATATATTTTAAGTTGAAATTCACTGTAGTGATGTTGTTAGACAATAAAAATATTTAAGTAAAATATATTTGGAGTATTTATGTTGGTGTGTGGATAAGAATTTTGTTCTTTTTCAAAATTTCATATTTCTAAATTTTCAAGGTTTCTTATTTTTTAATTTTTAAGGTTTTATATTTTTAAATTTTCAAGGTTTCATATTTCTAAGTTTCTAAAACTTCATATTTCTAAATTTTCAAGGTTCCATATTTTTAAATTATCAACATAGATTTCATAATTCAAAATTGTCAATGTATCAGTACTAAATTTCCAAACTTCCAAATGTCTGAATTTACCCTAATTCTACATTTACTTAAATAACATCCACAAATTGTAAACATGTAAAATATAGTAGCACCAAAAATTGAAATTATTTCTTTCTCTAACTTCAAAAATCATAACCTGAAAAATCATCCCTAAAAATGAAATCGTCAATTATCGTATACTCTACTAAACAAGTATGTCACGAAACTGCAACGCTGCATTTAAGGGTTGATAACCAATTCCGGTTCGATAGGAAGAGCATCGGTTACATTCACCGCGTTACGTACAATATTTCTCCTCTGCCTTTCCCTCCATTCTATCCAGTACCCCCTACTGATATTCTCTAATTTTTTTCTCTGTCTTCGTAATATTTCGATTGTGTCCTTTGTCCCTTTTGTTCCAGTGAATGTGCAGGGGGTGGGTTAGTGTTTTGCAGAAGATAATAAAGCGTATTCTGCCCCTTTCCTATTCTCTGCTTTCCTGTCTGTTTCCTGCGAAAACGATACGCGGTTCCTGCCATAAAAATCTTTCGTTATAAAGCAACGCAGAAGCGTACGCGTCATTTCTGAGTGCACTCTAATTATTCACGCACGACGAATCATATCCGGCGAAATAAAAAGAAGTTGAACGTTTATGTGTGGATACATTTGAGCTGAACATTTTTCGATATCTAACCGTGACTATCATTTCTATTCGCCTTCGAGGATGCTGTTTAAACTTTCTTTTCAACATTTTATTCATTTATCAAATTTAAAAATTTTATTTTATTCTTAATAACTTCATGTCATGTAGTAACATACAATTGGTATTCAGAAAGGAATTTTTTTGAAAAATTCATTATAATACACATATGTATAACACCATGTGGTTCTACATGCATGTAAGTATGCAGTATAGTAACCTATACGCATACAATATAGTAACCTTGTATAAAAACGTATAGTCCTGTATAATACACATGTAATAACGTGTAGTAGTTAATACGTATACCATGATTTTTGCAATCAATCGAACACGATAAATTCCTTTTTACAAATCCTGCAGTATCATGATTCATTCATTTCGATCACCAATTCATCATTTTAATTGACACCGTTGCTCTCAAATTTTAGGTTATGTCTGCGAGACAATTGAATGGAACGCCATCTTGTTTACAGTGACGCACTTATACGTGACATAACCTCTACAGATATTCTTGCTATAATATATTATAGTGAAAAATGTAATGCATATAGTATAATATGTAATGTACATATAACACCATGTATATTCTATAATACACATAATACCACACACTAGTATATAACAACATACATTACTCCATAAATTCCCTACATTCTCACCAATTTATGTTTTACCGTACATTACGGAAATATTTCTCACAGCTTTAAATCGCCGAGTCTCATTCACAGGGCCTCAAAGTTTTTTAGAACACTGACACTCTCGGAACGCTATACTGCCAACTAATTAGACCTATTTTAGAGTACGGAAGTATAATCTGGTCTCTGTACTATGACTCTCGTATTAATGATGCTGAATGCGTCCGGCAGAAATTTTGAAGGCTTGCTGCGAAGCATAGTGGTTCCATGCTGTTTAATTCTCACGACTATGATTTAATTCTTAATAATCTAAACATACAAACACTACGCTATAGAAGAAAAGGGCTTGACTATTCTTTTGTAAAATTATGAAAGGTATGATATCTTGATCGATAATAATCCAGCTTCTCTTTGAATATAACTCGACTAAGAAACTACACTTTAATTAGTGCTAAACATTGCACTAATTATGGTTATTCGGTTGCATAAATCGAATCGGAAATTATGTTAATTCTGTTCAGTGTGATATTGATATATCCAGAAACTCCATAGCACCCTTAAAATATGTTAGGCTTATTTAATTCTTAATTATGTTATACTTTCGTGTTAATATACGACATGTTTTATACATATTGTAACATGTGTAGTGTATTATGTTACATTGTATTTCTTCTCTTCGTCGTTCCCTATTTTTTCGACAAACGTAAATTTTAATACCTGATTTAAATCGCTGCTATTAATATTAACGTAATCAGTGAATCTTGTCAGAATATTATTTATTCGCGTTTTCATTAAACTTCTCGTATCGTTTCTTTAAAAATGTTAAATTGGATTCCCTATTAGCTTTGTGTTATGGATGAATTACAGCACAAAAGGGAATTATTGTTCGCAGAATAAATTCGTTTAGTGGCTTTACCGGTGTATAAAGCATCAAAACTTTAATTAAAAACGTTCGCAGGAAATGTAAATAAGCTTCGATTTAATTATTAATACTTTTGATCAATTTATTTGCACAAAATAAATTGTTCCATGCAAGTTTCATTAAATTTTAAATTTGTTCAAATGAATGTTGTTTGCTTTCCGATGCAATTTATGCAAATATAAATACAGAATCACTGACACGATGAAAGTGGTTATATTTTAAAATGATAAAACGATAAAATCGGTTCACGGAAATTCATGAATAAAATTGATATCTTTTGTATTTTGAAAAATATCATTGTTATGAGTTAAAAGTTGTTAATATCGTGGAGATTAATTGATTACAGATGAATTGTTTAAATATTATCACTGCTTTGTAAATAAATAGTAGGCATGTAAGGTTGGGTTAACTTCTTTGAAGAGTGCAAAATTTTGAAATTTAATAATTTGAAACTTTGTATTTCCACATTTCTAAATTTTTAAATTTCGAAGTTTTTACTACTAACTTTACTACTACCTTAAATTTGTAAGTTTTTACTACTAGAAATTTTGCAATTCAATGAAACAGAAATTCGAAGATTTAGGAATTTGCAAATTTATAAAAATTCAAATTTCCACAAGAGAATCTCTGAACAAATTATCTCAAATTATAAATATCTCAAAATCTCAATCTCCTTCAACAAAATATAACAACCTAACATCAATGTTTACTTTCTAAAATCTATTACACCACAACAAATAAACCATTTCCATCAAACACGTTTCAAACAACCACCTTCCCAATCAAAACATCTATTATCCCATAAAAGTTCATCAAAACATAAATTGATCGCGTGCAAACTTCTCCCAGCAAGTTACCCATAAAATTTCACCGGGTCGCGTAGTCCACAATCAATTCTCCGTCCGCTCTCGCAAAATGAATGAAATTGAATCGCAGGGGCCGCAACGAAAGAAATTATTTTTCGACGCGAGGTTAATGGCTGTTAGCTCATAAACGCTGGTTACAGCGTATGACATCCGGTTAGTTTTTGATCAAACCGCGTATTTTATCGCGAGGAATTTAAGGCCAATAAAACGGGCAGGTTCGATTATTTGCTCGTTTTCATATCGCCAGACTCGTCTCCCGATTCATCTTTCCGTGGTTACCTGCTCTTTAATCTACCCGTTTCGTTTTTTTTTGCTCTTCTCTTTCTTTTTTACTGTTCTCGTATTTCTCGGAACTGATCGAAGCGGCAGAATTGGTATCCGATTCGAATAAACGAAACTCGATTATTATCGGCCAGCCTCCGCGGATCAATATTTGCACGGACGAAATAAAATTGTGTTTGCTAAATTTCAAATGATGCCTGAATGATATAAAAACTCTCGCGATGCGAGAAGTAGCCAGGGGGTTGGTTTTCAGCGTCAGGGATGCGTTCCGCCAGCCAGGGATGAAAGACCACGATTGAAACGTTGCGATATTTACCAAATCCGCGAGATTGCAGATATTTGTTTGCAGTGTTTGTTGTTATTCTCTTTTTCCCTGCTACCGATGATATTAATGTACCGTTTGGCAACTTTATTTTTCGCGTATCTCGGGGGTTGCAAGCTTTAACCCTTTCGTTTCAAATATTTGACACTTTGAGTGTCGTAAAATCATGGACAATCCTTCAAGTGGTAATTTTATTTTTAGTTAGTTCAGTTGGCAGTTTTTATAATATTTACCTGTTTTTTTTTTTTTTATTAGGGAATCTCTGATATATTTGAGATAATTGTTTATAGCATTTAATGTAGAATGTATATGGTTGGATGTAGTTTATAGTATAGAATGTGTATAGTTAAATATAATTAATAATGTAGTTAGATACGTAGTAAAACATAGTAAAACGTAGACATATGTACTCACATGTACACTACCGTCCATAAGTATCCGGACACAAGCGAAATACACATTCGCGTTGCATGAAAGTTATTCAAGTATCTGCAACAGTAACTAAAATCGATTTCTTTTTCTGCGAAGGTCAGAATACTGGAACGTTTTTCGATTGATAATTCTAGTTTGGAACTCATATCTCGATGGAAAAGAAGCTACAGACGAACTAAACCGAAACTGTCGAATGCGTAGCGTTACCTCCATTCTTATCTCCATTGAGGGAACCTAAACATTTACCAACAGTTTACAAACACTTGAAACATATCGACGAACCCTCTGAATACGTTCTGCACCATAGAAATGAAACATAGTAGAAATTAAAATTTTTTTTAGTATCGAAAGAGTTTCATTAGATTCACAAATTTGGACTTTGTACTTCTTGACATGAATTTTACTTTCACACTTTCATTGTATAATTTGTACTTAAAAATTAATTTTATTACGTTATGACACCTCAAAAAAGATAATAATAATTATTACAAATGATATGATAACCCTAAATACCTTTCGTACAAAGTTCAACAATGTTTTATGTAACGAAACCAAGTGTCCGGATACTTATGGACGGTAGTGTATGTATTATAATGTAATACGTACACAGTTAGATATGTATAATGATTACCACTAAAATATACAAGTGATGTATCCAATGTTAGGTAATCCATATCCTTGTCACAATTATCTCGAACACAGTACATTTCAGTCGAAAAACCTAATGTTTGCTACGAGTTCAGAATGTGGAGAATTCAGTACATCCGATTTTATGCCACGCACCGCGTTATACGATATTCGGTTAAATCACGTTTCATTGAAATTTACACCTAATCTTTGTCCATTGAATACTTCAATTACTCACCAGAATCGCTAGAATTTAATTTCGCTAAATTCCTTTCAAAATAGCAGCTGCCATGATATATCTCCCGGAACGTTACCACGTTATTGATCAGCGATAAAATCAAAATCGTATCCAATATTTTGCTCGATTTATCGTCGATTACACAATATAATGGTCATAAATTCGCAATCAGCGCTAAATGAGAATTCCGACCAAAAATACGAAGGGTTTAATTCGTGTCTATACCGGAGAATTCGAATTAAATTGAGAACATTTAACACCAGCACGGAATGAACAAAAAAAAAAGGAAAAAAATGACGGGCTAAATTAACGGGAATTCATTTGTCGAGGTGAGAACGAACCTACGAACAATTTCATCGGTCCCTTTAACCCGGACAAATTTCGAGTGTAGCGGGTAGACTGTCAAAGCCACCTGCTGTAATTGCCAATTACAGTGGTCGCTTTCACCAAGTGTCAAACGATGCTCTGAATTTTTCCCAAAGTATGCAGTCGCTGTACATCCTGTGGATCTACGGTCTATCGAGTTTACAATTCATTAAAGAGGTTATTTTTACAACCCTATAGCAACGATTCAATTACGTACAATTTGAATACGTGTACGTTTACCAGGAAGAAACGTGAATCAAATAGATGACTCTGACCTTGATATATATTATGATGTATATATAACACACTTTTCTCAGATGTATTAACTTATAAAAGTTGGTCACTGCTCGTTAGAAAGACACTAACAAAACAAGGTTGAAAAATATGTATGTATGAGGAGACAGCTTAAGTGCGTCATGAGACTAGTCAAAATATTGCTACGAATTTAAAATATACTAAAATATCCTTAACCTTATAAGAACAATAACATAGGACGAATTCTTAAGTCTATTCATTATAACCCATTTCTTTACATAAACGTTACTTCTATACCAATCCACATAGTTCCGATATTTTATACAAAGCTTCTTACACAAACTAAGAATACTTTTAGCTTCGAATTAATTGGACGTGGCCGTGTTGTATAGAGTAAAATTGGCTCGAAGAAGAATCTGATCTCGTTCTTGGCATTCAAAATCAAATCAATGGTCCAGTACTATGGCGGAATGCAATTCGATCGAAGGAAAAATCCAATAAACACATTCCACGGTGGCACGGTATATTAGCATAAAACGACTTTCTTCTTTTCTGCTTTCCGTTCGTCGTTCAGAATACGAATATTTCCGTTCAGTTGAATCAGCAAAGAAATTTATTCACGCTCTATGTTCTTTGACACCGAAATATGTTTGCAGTATCATGGACCGGCGAATCAAATTCTTTATACGACAGTATTTGCATGCAAATCATCGGTTTACCATTTCTGATCAATTAAGATAATATCAAGTATTTCTACTTCCAACTCGAGTTAACAACGATGAAATTAATTTGAAAGACTTCTTCAAGACTTCCCATGTATCAAATCAATATTTCGCAATTAGAATTTCAGGTTTCGCAGTTTTTGTCTTCAATGTTTACTCGAAAGGCTTCTGCGGAATGTTGAAACCGTTTATTATTTAGTCGAACTTGGCCGTGTAATTAATTAATAATTCTTAAGCTAAATTCATGAATTTATCTTTCAAAATATTGTTGGAATATTAATATTTATTCTGTAGTTTCAGATCTATCAAACCTAATGTCCACATCTCCAAATTCCAACCTCGAACTCAGTTCCCAAATAAAAATTTCCATCTATCAACGCATCCTCAATTTTCTGAACTTTATAATATCTAAATCACCAAATTCTCAAAAGGCTTGTTCATACCTACTGCACTCATATGACCCAGTCCTAAAAATCGCAGTAACTTCAGCTTAAGTGAACCCAATGTAACCCCAGTAAGTTTGTTCCCCTCGAGATCCCGACGCACAATCATAAATATTCTTGCAAGACACGTCATTTCTCGAGCAATACATTAAATTCGCATAGCATCGCGCGATCCTGCGTAACCTCGCCAGAATCTGTGCTCCCTAAACGTTCGCATGCAAGCTAATCACCAGAGTGGCAAGTCGACGTGCATCTCTGATGAGATTCTCCTCTTTGGAACAGGACGAAGGACAATCTGTCGCGTAGGAAACTTCCGGGGGAGGCTTATAACTCCTTTGTGCAAGACGTGCTGCAATTACACGCAATTGCTGGAGCTGTCATTTTCCAGTTCCTCCCCTTTGCTCTTCTATCACCCTCCATCGCGTTCCTCTTCATTCCTCTCTGTTTCCCTGTACTCTTCTGAGGAGATCCTTTGTAAGCGTTTTTATTGCCGTGAACCCACGTATCCTCTCTTTCTATCCACCTCTCTCCTTCTGGATCTCTACGTTCCCTCCTCTTTCTGGATCTCTGTGTTCTCTCTTCTTTCTGGATTCTCTCTTCTTTCCGTCCTTCTCGTCGGTGTCGAATTCATCCGGGTTTTTCCCGTCTCTGTTGTTCCTGTCTTCGACATCCACAGAAACGTTCCCGTGGATCAAAAGTTGAGTTCTCGTTCGTCCTCGCCGCTGAATACGATCTTTTTAATGGCATTACGCGTTTACAGCGCAGTAAGCTCTTTACTACGCTGCTCTCAGACCAACGTAGACGAGATTTAATGCAACACGCTCGATTTATGACTTCCTGAGACTCGTACGCGATCTTCTGCGAACACAACTTCCTGATCGTCTGACCGCTGGATTATTGGCGTGAAAGGCACCCGTTTTTTCATCGCTATGGGCATCGCCGGTTATTTAACGATGCATCGACGCCTTACAAATCTTCCTCGTGGAAAATTTTTCTGTTTTATAGTTTCATTATGCTTAATCTTTGCAAGTTACAGTATAACGCAGGGTGTCTATCAGGGTTTCATAAGACATTCGCTGAAACAAACCTGCATGCAGATTGGGGATAAAATATTTATTTTATACGAAACGTTTTGCAATTTGCTGATATAGTGACGAGAAAAAAATCGATACAGATGGACCAGATTATAATTTGTACTATATACGAAAAATTTGTATGTACACCACAAATTATTTAAATTTCAATTCAACGCTCAGTTGAGTGATCAATAAAAAGAAGAGGGGTTGGAACATTTCTTCAACGTCTGTGTACCTCACCCCATGCATACAGTTCTAAAACTTTCATCATGTTCAATGGTCTTTTTGTATCCGTTCCTTTTTCATACGAGTATAAAGGAAATATTAGAGCCGGTCAACGTCGATTTAGCTTCATAAACGCAGAGATAGAAACTCTACCCTGTTCGGCAAACGGTGAAAATAAAAATCGACGGACCGTTTGACCAGCTCACGATTCGAATTTCCATTGTTCGCGAAACCATTGAGGAGCTCGTGGAAAGTCGAGGGAATCAGTTCTAGCCAGTTGAATTTTCGCAGTCGGGTTTCCCGGTGGCAGACAGTCATCGTCGACGTCGTCGTCATCCATGGCACAGTAGTTGTCGAGGTTGACGACGCAGTCTGTGACCGGCGATATAGGTCAAGCATACCTTGTACCAAGCTGGCTGTTCTCATTAAACACCTCCGGGCGGCGTTCAATGGGTGTGGAGATTGCCATCTTTTGCACACCCACTGTTAAGTCTACTCCTCCTCTTCCAATTTTCTCCCCCTCCAGAAGTCCTCCATGAACCTTCTCTACAGTCTTCCAGTATCTTCATTACACTGCCTACGTAGTTCCACGCTGTTTCATGGACTTACGTGTGTTTCGACGCCACTTGAGCCGCTTCCACATTAACGTCCCCACGGTCTCCGTTTTTGCCTATGTACCATTGTTCACGTTGCCCCTCGTACCTGTTTCAGTAGCTTTTTTTCGGCGCTTCTCGGTGCATTCACCCTTCAGGCATTGTTGCCTGAGGTAACCAAAAATTTAGGTAATATTGAAGCGGTACTTTGATGTCTGCTTTCTCTTCTTTTTATTTAAATTAATATATATGGGGTGCTCCAGGTGGACCTGTGATTTTCACAAGAACGGAGATCAGGTTGTATATTTTGGTAATGGTTTTGTTTGCATTATTTTTGAAAGATAAACCCAGTTTTTATCTTGTTAATAAAACCTTTAACGTTTCATGGCAATGTCATAACTCATTTCTTCCAAAAGAACATATAGGAATTTCTGATTTGACTTATTTTCACTTTAAATAGAAGAACCAGAAAGTTCATAAAAATATAATCAAAAGTTAAAGTTATTTACTACTTGAAAATTTTTAATGTTACCCGTTTACATTTCGTACAAAATTCAACCTTAGTTCTCGATATTCTTTGCTATTTTCTGGGCCATCTTATTTTCGTTGAAAAATGAAAGGTCCTAAAGAAACCTAACCTAACCTAATCTTTTTCACAAATTCGAAGCTCGTACCATTTAGTCGTTTTTCGTGCGTTGCGGCAGGGCGTCTGCTTGTTTCCTCACCGCTTTAGGGGTATCCGCATGCATCGACACATATTCAACCGATCTCCCACATTTCGAGCTCGCGATGCATGCACGTACACGCGTGCACACGCTCGTACCGAACGCAGAGTCGCATCTATGCGATCTCCGAGCACGGTTTAAGACGGCAGTCTGCCGGTGCCCTGGCATTCCCGCGGGTCGTTGAACTTCTTGATCATGCTGGAAGCCTGTGTGCGAATATCTCCTCCCTTCCGTCTTCCTTTCTTGAACGAACACGTCCCAGTTGTGTGTGCATCCGTACGCAACCAGACCGTAAGAAGATCGAAAATGCTCGCCGAGGGACCGGCTCGTCGATGTTCAGATGCGCATGTCGATGTTGCGGCGTTTAGGGGTTCACCGTGAAGGGTGCCGCATGATTTCGACTTGCACGACACCTTATGACCATTTTACGACCGTCGTTGATTTAAGAAGCTAGTCATTCCGATAACCACCGGGTTACTTTCTGCTCGTTACGATCGTACGAGCTGGTACTTTGATAACGAGCCTCGATTAACCGATCGCTTAGACCGGCAATTAACGTTCGAGCCAAACCGATCGTTGATCCGGACGATTAAACCGATCCGACCTACCGAGTTGATCGGTTCCACGCAGCCTTTTAGCCGATCTCTCGATTCTTATACGCAATGAAATTCTTCGGACACCGTTAACATGTGTTTACGTAGAGTCCGCTATCGTTTATTGTATCTCTGATCACGAAAGCAGATACCTCATTGTTTTACGCGACCGTTCCTTGTAACTTTACTGCCAGAACTTTATGAACCGTGTCAGTGTTGCCAGTGTCGCACGTGTGTTATGGAATGTAAGGACAAATTCTGTTATGTACACATAACTGGGACATGTGCTCGCTCTGACATCGCACTAATCACCGCACCTAATTTTAGTGGGGTTTTATTAGAATCGCGTGTTAGGTTTGATTTTCAACGCGTTGAATGTCCCATTAATCTTTTCAATTAGCGAAGTTAGTTGTACTGCAGTCGTGCTTTTTAACACTTCTTTTAATGACTTTATGTAGTTCGTACATAACTGTTACCGAGTGTAATAATTATTGATATACACAATTTCGATTGCTGTATCAGATAGCTAGACTACTGCACAATGTTGTATTTGTGGACATCGTATTGTACAATAACTGTTTGCTGTCGTGTTTCATTCTTTTTACAATATATTTCATCATTGTTTCACTGTTGTATACACGTTCATTAATAATTCTGGTCTTCTGAAATAGAATTTTATTTTAGAATGGAAAACATCGTGTAGTTTATATAAACTTTATGGTAAAAAACTACAGTGAACAGTTATATCTAACTAATTGAATTTATTTTTTCATAAAAATTTATTTACTTTTATTTCCATAAAAACTAGATAAAATGGAGTAATTTTTATTTCAATACAGGTGAAATAAAAATGAAATTATTCCAGTTTCAGTAAAAATAAATAATTCCTATTTCAACAAAAATGAAATAAAAATGAAATACTGTTTGCGTCAGTAGCAGTGAAATAATTTTTATTTCAACAAAAATGAAATAAAAATAAAATGTTTTTTCCGTCAGTAGCAATAAAATAATTTTTACTTCAACAAAAACAAGGTACTCTCTTATCAACCTAAAATCACAAAAATCCTTATTAATTGCCTTCTCACGAAATTCGTCGTGTTCAAAAAAATATCTCGAATAAAAATCCCATATCCTTAATATTCCCTCATCAAATCGAAGCCATCAGAATAGCAATCGATTAGTACATCAATTAGCAAGCTGCTCGAAGGTAATTGACGTGTTTAACCAGTTCTTTATTAAACGACATTACTCTCCTTATAATGACGAACGAGTTTTTCAGTGGTCGTACTTCCGAACACATTTCCATGGATAGTTGAATGTAAATCAACGGGGTGATTGTGATCCACAGAGGGTGAAAGCCTGCTTCGTTTTTTTGTTCCGACTCGATGAAAACGTTTAGAATGACTGTCTCTGGATGCTTGCTGACTTCACTGTTGAGATCTCGAGCGTGTAACGATCCCTGTAATGATCGGTGCAGTTGATGATGCATTTACCTGCAGGAAATCAATTTGGGTTCATGCTAGATCGACTTCGAATTCTATACAGATGCTGTTAAAACTTCTTTTATACTAAAACATTGCGACATTTAATATGTCAGAATCGATGTAGGTTAAATTGCTTCTAGCGATATTATTGGAAAAATATTTCAGTCTCGTTCATATACAGGTTCATTCATATATTCACACTTGTACTCATGGTCACAATTATTTATGTATTTATGTATATTTTTATACATATCTCATGTATAAAATGATACTTAGGTGTCTCATGTTTATTTATTTACCTTATGTATATTTATTTACATACCATATGCATATTCACTTGCGTGTCCTATGTATATTTACTTACGTATCATGCATATTTATTGACGTACTCTATGTGTATTTATTTACCTACTGTATGCATATTTTCAGTCTCTTGGCACAGTTAAATACTCTCCCGTAAAGTGGTCGTAAAAATTCCTTCCTATTCGAGAAATTGCCCTCCGCATTTTCAGCCCGAGTTATTCGATCGTACTAAGTCTTTGCTAGAGGAATTCAAACGAAATCGCAGCTTTCCGAAACATATTCCCGGTGTCGGTGGAATATGGCGATCGAACAGTAATACCGAAGGTCTTATCTGCCGCTCCTTTTTATTACCCTCCCGGGTTCACTTTCCACAGGGCGGAATCAACCCGGCAATTGAGTCTCCGAATACCGGTACCTACTTCCGTCACTTTTTTCGAGCCGCTGCTGTTATTTTACCATCGGCGGCTTGCGAGACGTAAAATCTCCTGTCGAGTTTCTTAATCCGGATTAACATGAAAAGCGGCTGACGGTATCAAACGTTTTTACACGAGACGAGACTTCAGTTATGTATCCCGCGTTGACGTCGACGGGGATGAGCTCGGCTCGACGTCATCTTTTGCTCAGCGGCGCGGAATCACGTGTAGCTCGACGAAAACCTTCCGTCGAATTTTTGCTTTTTCTCAGACATTGTCCTTCCTGCTTGCGAAACTTAATAATCTTTTTTGGCGGGACTTCTTGCTCGTCTGGAATCCGAACAGCAATAGAAAACAGTTCTGCCGATAACATTCTGTCACAAGGAACTTTGGTGAAAATTATATACATTTCTCCCGGGTAATCGTTTGGAAAGGGTATTTATAAATGACGCTTGTCTCTTTGTCCTTAGTTCATTATTTTTAGGAGTTGGACATTTTTATTGGATATTATGGACATTTCATTTTATTATTAAAAGATTGCAGATGAAGAAAAAAGATGGACTAAAGAATTTTAAGGTTAACTAAGGATATTATTGCACTTATTTTACAAGCAGATTATTTGAAACAATTCGTGTTTTTTTGTATATTTTTAATACAGTCTCATCCCAAAAATGTTTAAAATTCATCTTTTACGAGAATGAACTGCAGAATGCTGATTAATCTAAGTATCCCTCAAATATTCCACTCGTCGAGGATAACCTGCCAATAAAGAGTCACTATGGGGGAAAATAAGAAAACTGTGAAAAGAGTCGGAGCTTACGCGGATGAAACGTACAGAAGCGTATATTAACGAGATGAGAGAGTGGATTACGGTAGTTAGGAAAAACGACGAAGATTCGTCGGTGAACTGGAGATGCAAGGTAAAACGAGATCGATGGGAATCCAAGAAATAAGATTATTTCCCCATTCAGCTTATGTTTGAAAGTTTCTGAAAAATTAGAAAAACTTGTGGTTTATCCAATTTTTTCGTTCGAAATGTGGCTTGTTTGAACACAAAAATAAGTACTTTTTAACTACATATGTATAATGTATAAATGTATGGAATCAGACAGTAGTGATAATTGGATACATCAGACAAATTTTGTATTCAAAATGTCAGTTTAATACAAAAATTTGAAATAAGTATTGAAGCTCGTGGTTTATCCAAATTTTGTATTTGAAATGTGACTTGTTTTAACACAAAAATAAGTACTTTTTAACTACATATGTATAATGTATAAATATAGTAAATCAGACAGTAGTGATAATTGATATAACAACAGAAAAATTCATTAAATTCAACCAGTGTTTTGAGGTTGTCAAAAATACCGAATGCAGAGGGTGAAACACAGAAAAGAATATTCGAATACAAAATGCACCTAGAAAACCTGATTCTGAAATACCCTCTCAGATATCTAGATGAAATTGAGAAATTCCTGTGATCATACGACTTCCGATTAAACAAGCAATGAACAGCATCATAAAAAGGCAATTTACAAATCCGACTTGTAGTACTTTTCTGATAAGCAAGCAGAAAAAGGCTTGACACGAAATCAAACGAGATGTGTAGATCGTAAAACGTTAATATCCTCACCGTGCCGGTTAAACCACCGAATGAAACGCGTTAAGAGGAATTATGGTCGACGTGTACATCAGCGAGCGAGCGACCCTGTGAAAGTGAAACAAAGAGGTCGGAGAAAGAAAGTGAAAGCACCGGGTAAGAAACGCTGACCTCTTGGATCGGACCCGTTCTCGGGTCTGTCTTTATTAGCCATGATAAAGAATAGCCACGCAATATTGCTTCTCGTCATTGGAATTCATATATTCCCGTGGAACCCCTCCATATTAGAGTCCTAAATTCTCGAGAGGATATTCTGCTTCCGAGACCTCTGTACCGGAGTATATTATACTGGACTCTTGGATACTCTTTAATTAGTGAAAGAGGATAAAAGAGGAGGAATGAGAGAGAGAACGCGGACGAGGGAAAGCGGAGTTGTATGCGCATTCGAAAACAGGAGTTTCACGAGGGAAATCAGGAACGAATTAATCCTTTAGCGGATCAAATGATAATGATCGTCGTTTTGTCGATCGGAGATATCGATTGTGGATGTTGATGAGTGTGGAGGTAAAAGTTGAAGGAAATGGAAACTGGATATTATTGAATATGTATAGGGAAGAGTGGATTAGAGTAAATTGGAGAGTAGTTATTGTTGAATATGTATGAGGTAGACTAGAAATACCAGTAAATGTTATTGAATAGATATAGGATTTATTAGAATGAAATGTGGACTAGGTATTAATTAATACATATAGGAAAAACTAGAGTGAAATGGAGACTAGATTTTGTTAACTATGTATAGGATGAACTAAAGTGAAATAAGGTCTATATATCACTAAATACATATATAGAAAATTCGGGTAAAATGAGAACTGAATATCATTCATTAGATACATGATACGTTAAAATAAAATGAGGATTAGGTATTCCTTAATAGATGTAGAAAAGACAAGAGTAAAATTGAAACTTTATATTATTAACTATATATAGGGTACACTAAAGTGAAATGAGGACCAGAAGTCACTAAATACATATATAGAAAATTTGGGTAAAATGGGAACTTAGTATCATTCATTAGATACATGCTACATTAAAATAAAATGAGGACTAGGTATTCCTTAATAGATATAGGAAAGATAAAGGTAAAATGGAGACTAGATATTATTGACTATATATAGGGTAGATTAAAATGAAATGAGGACTAGATATCATTAAATACATACATGGAAATTAGGGTCAAATGAAAACTTGATATCATCGAAGAGATTCTGGGTAAATCAGAATAAAATGAGGATGAGATGTTCCTTAAAAGATATAGAAAAGACAAGGATAAAGTAGAGACTATATATTATTGACTACATATAGGGTAAACTAAAGTGAAATGAGGATCAGAAGTCATTGAATACATATATGGAAAATTTGGGTAAAATGAGAACTTAATATCATTCAATAGATACATGATAGGTTAGAATAAAATGGAGACTAGATATTATTGGCTACATGTAGGTAAAGTGAAATGAGGACTACATCATTGAATACATATATGGAAAATTAGGGTGAATGGGAACTCGATATCATCGAATAAATTACAGTGAAGTAAGGACTATCATTTAATACATATATGGAAAATTGAGGTAAAATGGGGAGATGTCATTGAATACGTATAGGATAAATTGCGATGAAGGGATGTATGTCATTGAATACATATAGGGAACTCTAGAGTAAAATGGAAACCAGATATCGTTAAACACATATGGAGAAAATAACAGTAAAATAAAGATTACATGTCATTGAATACGTGCAGGAAAAAAATAGCGTAAAATGGACGTTTTTGGAATAAATTCTCGTAGCCATTTATAAAGTAAAACGATGCGTGCGCACCATGCGGTGAATTATGGTACCAAGATAATTACATAAAATTAAAACTTGTATACTAGCAGTTAGAGGAGCTATTTTTAGAATTTTTAAATCTTATCAGAACAGTAAAACATCGAGAGAAAAATATTATATCGGTTTATGAAATAATTTTTCTAATAAGTTTCACAAATCAGCCATCTTGTATTTTGATATGAATGCATACTTATTATTAGTATTTTATTGTATGTTCATGTATCCATTTTATTTTCTCTTCGAAATTATTATTTTATAATTATTTTAAAGAATATTTCCGTTTCTTGTAAATACGTTAAATAAATATAGTTTATTCTTTAATATAATGCTCGCAACTGTTAGCTGATTTTGTTAGGATATAATTTACTCAATAAATCAAAATATGATTGTAAGCTTTTACTTTAAATACCCATAAAAATTACTCTATTTTCTATATGAATGTGAATATTTAAAGGCATAGTAACATAGCAATTGCAAATATAAAATTCCAAAATAAAAATAACTGCAAAGAAGGTTAAACGCGTTTCGCTCGATGAAGAAATGAAGCACACACGTAGTTAAGTAAATTGGTCAAATTTAGGTAGATCGATATTATTCCCAGTGGAAAAATTATCGCCAGAGCAATTATTTTCGCATTGTTATGGGAGTAATTAACACTGCAATTAGTAATAATACACAATATGAATTATTCCTAGTATTATGAATCAACTCTAACGTTCCAATTTATTATTTCAAATTATTCACGAATCTTTATTCAATTTTCGTATTTTTAGTTATTTTGCTATTTAAAAATTTAGATTAATTTATGAAACATCATTAATCATTATTATCGATATATTAATGTAGATAATAATGCGATTTATTATTGCGTTTAATTGTATTTCTAGCAATTCCAAATTATTGAGAATGCATTGGATTTAATTGAACTTATTGAAGTATTATTGCAAATATACTATAAATACAGCATGTATTATGGGCATAACATTTTCATATTAATAAAAAAATACAATATTTTTATTTCTTTTAAATATTTATTGTATATGTATATAATATTAATAAAACTTCAATGCAAAATTTTTGTGCACAAATAATCTATTTAATTTTTATATTAATTTTGAAAAGAGGACACATATATCATTTTTCTCAACAAATTTTATTGCAACTCAAAACATATAAATTTGATAGAAAAAGTTGTTATAAAATTTATATTTTGTATTGTATTAAATAAAGGTCTCACTATTTCTTATAATAATTATAAATAAATATGTTATTTCATATGATTAACATATACAAACATACTGTGAATTAATATTTAATATCAGCAAATATAAAATTTTGTTAAATTATATCAGTGTCGAGCAGCAACTATAACAAAAATTACAAAAACATTCTAAAAATGCTATATTATTTTCTAATTTAATTTTCGATTTCTCATTTTTATCAAACGCAAAAAATTATTAGCCAAGTTCCGAAAGATATGTAAATACGTATTAAAGCAAAAATGTTGAAGGGTGTTTCAAATGCTCCGTGTAACTAGGTACGTCATTAACTTGGTAGCTTGTTATTTCCCTGAAAATCACTCGAAGTAAATTCATTTTGAAACGTTTTGTAATTATTGTTGCCATTATGACAGCCTCTCCCCAGAATTTATACCGGCGTAGTAAACTTCTGTCGTGAATTTTCATGAAATTGCTCGAGGCTTTGAATGCAAATTTTATTCGTTCAACATTTTATTTCTACTACAAATATGTGTACCAGTGTAGTGGGTATATTGAACATGAATGTAAATACATGTGTGCATACATATGTATACCTGCAAGCGGCTTTCATTGATTATTCGCATAATGCATACAAATATGTAGAAAGAAAGAGGAAAAACATTTACCACCAAAAATAGAGAACTAATATTAATATTTTGACAGCTGGCGCCACGAATTTGTGATTTTTATATATTTTATTATAGTAAAATGCTATATTGAATTATTAAATGATATAAATCCTCAAATTTCTGATTTTGTAAGTTTCTATACTTTTGATTCTCTGATTTTCTAAATTCCCAACTTCACAAAACTAAAACTTTTTCAATTTTCCAATTTTCCAATTTTCCAATTTTCCAATTTTCCAATTTTCCCATTTTCCCATTTTCTAATTTCCCAATTTTCCAGTTCTCTAATTTCTCAATTTTCCAAATTTTCAAATTTTCAAATTTTCAAATTTACAAATTTACAAATTTACAAATTTACAAATTTACAAATTTACAAGTTTCCAAGTTTTCAATTTTCCAAATTTCCCAATTTTCCAGTACTCTAATTTCTCAATTTTCCAATTTTCCAAATTTTCAAGTTTCCAAATTTCCAAATTTTCAAGTTTCCAAATTTCCAAGCATTCAATTTTCCCAATTTCCCAATTTCCCAATTTCTCAATTTTCCAATTTTCCAATTTTCTAGTTTCCTGACTTCCTAATTTCCTAATTTCCTAATTTCCTAATTTCCTAAATTCCTAAATTCTTAAATTTCTGCATTTCTAAATTACTAAACTTCTAAATGCCTATATTCCTAAACTTCACTCACCCACTACTGTTATAAACTACCTAAAAAATGATCCAATAATTACTTCTACCTTATTATTTTTTTACAAAGTATACAAGTCAGTAATTCTATAATATATCTAGTGAATACTAAACCTAATAACATTATTTTGTTGCCCAATCCTTCCACTATTTTACCAATAAAATTCATATACATAAAATATAAATAAAAAAAATGAATGTCAACAATCGATCTAAAACAAAGCATACCTATAAGCCGATATCTATAACTCTTCATCTGAATTATTATTATTGAATCTAGAATCTGTTCGGCGTATTATCACAATTTTCTGTACTGTAAGAACCACGGTGAACATTCGTATTTTCAGAGGGATGTTGAAGGCTCCAGGTTGCCGTATTCGAGCTCGTTGGCTCAACCTGTTCATTGCGAGCAAGCTCGAGCACCACCGGATATTTACAGTCTGCAGTCTACTCACTGTTCCTACTTTAATATCCTGTCATTGCCTCCGACAAACGCGAAAGAAGGAACAGGAGATGAACGCAGGACAGGGAAATAGGTGGAAAGGGAAAAAGGGAGCTTGTTTAGACAGCCTGAAATGCTCGATCACGGACTTTCCTGAAATAGTATGCTTCGTTTTGAACGCTTGACACATGTCTTTTCTTTTAGACATATTTTAGATGTGCTGTTATTTATTGGGCCTTGTAATGAATTACGTTGTGCGTTAGGTAGATAGAGACAAGTAGATCATTAATTAAATAGAGTCATAACTGAAACATTTAAGAAAATTACGTTTTATGAATGTTATTATTAAGAAGCTATTTATTGAAACAAGATTGAATTGCTTCGAGTGTAAGTTAGGTTATGTTCATCGAATGAGTTTAGAGACAAAGTCATGACTGAAACATTTAAGGAAATTGCGTTCTATGAATGTTATTATTTAGAAGATGATTTTTATTGAAACAAGACAGTGAACTGCTTCGATTGTAAGTTAGGTTATGTTCATCGAATGAGTTTAGAGACAAAGTCATGACTGAAACATTTAAGGCAATTGCGTTCTATGAATGTTATTATTTAGAAGATGATTTTTATTGAAACAAGACAGTGAATTGCTTCGATTGTATGTTAGGTTATGTTCGTCGAATGTGTTTAGAGACAAAGTCTGATGTGACTGAAATATTTGATGAAACTTCTTAAACACTTTATCGATGTTTTCTTAATGTTAAATAGCTGAGTATGTATTAGATTACAATTACAATTACAATTAATTAATTACTTCGAGTGCAACGAATTATGTTATGTGCACCAAATACGTTCTGAAGTATATTAAGACTGATATGATTCAAGCAATTGATGCAAATAATTGCTTAAACATTATATCAATATTTTTAATATGCAAGAATTTCACTTTAAAAAGATGAAAGTTTAAATGAGTTTTTTATAAGGAAGTTTAAATTTCAAACTGATACAGCAGTAGTGTTACTTTGCAATAAACTGTTACAAAATGGCGTTTCACAGTTCGAAGTATCAATTACATAACCTATCTGTTATATAAATACCAAAATATTGACTGCATTTCTGAATTTACATACATCAGATTTGCATTAATATAACATGTAATCCTATTAAATAAATTTTCTCTCATTAAAATTATATAATATATCATTGATAAATCAACAAAGTTTAATGACAGCTCTAATGAACTTCACAATTTATTTCAACTTACTTCAAAGTTTAACTTCTTTAATGAGACCGATTCGAAATAAAAATTGTGCTTAATCTACGCAAATAATTGACTTTGATTAACAGGTGTCTTAAGGATCGATAACACAAGTAATTTATTCTTCTACAATTATCTCTAAACGCAGTTGACAGCTGAAAGAAATTACGCAATGAATGTTTGATTCTTGTTCTGATACTGCATTCGTGCAGGTGACTTTATAATTTTTATTCCTTTATCTACCTCTGGTTCTTTACAAGTTATGTGATTCTAACATGCACGTATTTTGAGCAACAGCTGCACGTAGATCGTAGATACAAGGTCTTATTCTTTGCGGAGTTGATTTATCATTTAATGTTTTAATTAATGGGTTTGGGGTAACGAACTTAGCTTCTTTATGTTTAAACGTATTTTTTCATGATGCATGTCTTTTTATTTCTTTTAGAATTTATGAAGACTTTTGTTAAATTATTATTTACGTTCTGTGATATATGTTTAAATATTAATAATATGTTGTACTGCAAGGCACACTTTATGAGATTTTTAAATACTTTTTATTTATTAATTACATTTTAAAATATTTTTTGATATTTGCTGATATTTATAATTTTAATGTATAATAACTGCAGATAGGTTAACAATTTTTATTTCACTTACATTTTATAAGTTTTCATTTTGTTCTATCACTTTGTCCGTATAATTAGAATATTCCTTGAAATTCTATAAATATTCTGAAAACTAAAATATGAGAATACTAAGATATTGTAAAAATTAAAAAATTAAACTACTAAGATATTTTAAAAATTCTCAAAACTCAAACTAGAAAATATAATTTTAACTAACCAACGAACAGAAGAACCATATTTTAAAGAATCCGCTATGATCTGCAAAATGAATGTTTTGTGAACTAAAACTGCAGAAAAAGTAAAATACGATTCTTCTGATATTTCACGGTTTATTGGATCGTATTTTAAAGTATTCATATTTCAATACGTATAAAAATAATATCATTATTTGAACGTAAAATGTATCTTTCAACGCACACACAGATCCTTTACACGATTTCGCAGGTTTGGTTTTCGTGAAACGGAAACACGAACCTTTTGTATAAACTCTGCTATATTCTCGTTATTTTGACGTACGTTTATTTTATTTCTTTAGAAATTCACGGTAAAACAAACTTCCTGTAATTTTTCAGCAGTTTTCAAAAAACGTGTTTTACAATTTCATAGAGAAGAAGAGGATTTCACAAGAAATTTCCTGCGATATTTTGATACACGTTTCGTAAACTTGAAATGCTAGCAACGAGATCAAATGTTGTGTAAAAGGATCTTGTTTTTTTAAACGGTCCAGTTAAATTTCGACGCAGCTGGTAGCTAGCTGAAATACTGTACAAATTTTTTTGTAGAGATATCAGAAAAGAATTTTTTTATTCTTAAGAAGTTGATAAGTTAACAGTTTATATTAAAAATACAATTTATATATTTCTATAAATAGTTCAATTTCTTAGAATTCTTATAGAATTCCTTAGAAAAAGGTTTTTCATGTTTTTTAGGTTTGCATGTTTTTTACAAATGAAAAATGTGGAGAATAAAATATTAAATAAATGGACTTGTCCTAGTTTAATTATAAATAGCTAAAATGTCAGTGAATAAGGAATATTTAATACAGAATTTAATGAATTTCATAAAACTAAATTTTATTAATAACAAAGTTACGAAAATTTTATTTTAGAGGACGAACAAAAAGAAAAATGAACTTTCAGTCAGATTAAAATATAAATAAATGAATAACAATTCTAAGTATATTGTAAATAATCTTAATTATAAATAAATGGTAAACAAACCTTAAAGTCTAGTTTTAAAAGAATTTTACATGCTTCCAAATTTTTTTAGAAATTTCAATAAAATAATCTCTCAAAGTAATCAAATTTTAGTTATAACCACATTTTATCATTATATCTTCTTCTCTTATAATATTTATAATTTATGTAATTTGTTAATTTTATTCATCACTATTATTATCTATTATATTGTCTCCATAATTTAATTATTATATTCATCAGTATTATTGCTTATTATATTGTTTACATAATTTAATTATTGTCTTCATCATTATTATGATTTATTATACTGTGCATATAGTTTATGAATATCATTTATCATTATTATTAGTCATTATATTATTTGTGTAATTTATTCATTCATAGCTATTAATTGATACTACATAATTATCACTACTATTATTTATTAAATTACTCATATAATTTATTAATTCCATAAAATCGTTGACCACAATAAAATCCTTGCGAACATTAACTTCTGTCAGAAGAACGCCAATAACCGTTTAAGCGGCAGTTCAATGAATAGCTAACGTAAATGTATCCACTATCACTTGAAATCAGATGTCATCAGAAATTAATTCCATACCCGAGTATCTCCAAGGAACAAAAAAATATAAAAGCTAATAATACAGGGTATTCAACAGAAACCGTATAATTTACGTGGAATAATCTGAGGATATACTCGCTTATTATTCATTAAACATTAGTACCGTGTCTGATGGCACATTCTCGGTGTATATTAAACTAGATAAAGATCTAGCAAGATCCTTGCGAATGTCCTCCACATGTTCAGAGAGCACCATATATTCTCTGGCCGTTATTCAATGCTGCTGGACTAGAACAAGTCATTCGACGTGTTCGTATCGTGTAGAAACATCAGAAGGTATACATTTGTATGAATTTCACTGTTAACATTAGCTAATGACAACATGAAACACCGGGAATTTCGTGTAATAAAACAGCCATTGGAATACCGTAGCATTCAAATGTTTAAGTTATTAGGTATCAGGGAACATCCTGTGTTTTCGCCATTCCTCTTTACAGAACTAATTGCTGAATAGCTATACTATTCTCAATTATGTGAATATATCAATTTTGTTACACCACGATTAGCTTTATTGAGGATTAAGGTTAGGAATATTTTAACGATACAGGACAAACAAGTGAAAATTTTCTTTAAAAATTTTGCCTTAGATCTTTCATGATCACGTAACATAACCTCCATATTCTTTCATTTCTCAGACAAGGTAAATTTATTTTACTCCAGAAATGAAACTCATGTGTTAATATTCACATATGTGTTAAAACTCACAGATTTGTCATATACCTCATCAATACATTAAATGAAACTAACTTATTAACAATAATTCTTTTAAAATTTTATCTCAGATCACTTTCATGACCACGTAACATAACCTCCATACTGTTTCATTCCTCAAGGATAAATTTCTTTTACTCCAGAAATGAAACTCATGTGTTAATATTCACATATGTGTAAATGCTCACAGATTTGTCATATACCTATCAATACATAAAATGAAACTAGCTTATTAACAATAACGTTAAACTATTGAAGTGAATGTCGCATATTCAAAAATCTCTTTTGGCCCCTAACCATAAAAGTGGCCATTTACCGAATGTCCGTGGCGAGACAGTGATACAACGTTCGTAAGGAAAATAGATGCAGGGTTCTCATTCGCAAGTCGCTGGACGTAATCCACTATACTCGAAGAAAAAGGAAGGGTAGTGGACATAACACAGAGTGATGAATACGCATGCATAAGTAGGTACATAACGCGTACAAGCGAAGATGCAGAAACGTGCACACGAAACTAGTTCCATGTGTGGAGATACGAGAAGAGCCATCGGATCCTAGAGGAAAGCCGAAGGTTCACAGAATAGAGATCGGGACGCGATGTCTGTGTCTGCCATCTTCTTTCTTTCATCGCGCTTTCTCTCCTACTCCGCTGCTGGACACGAGCCCATCCTTTGAAAGTATCTCCAAGTATCTCGAATATTACGGTGAAACCCAGTTGCCTTCGCAGTAGCTCTTCCCCTCGTGGTCTCTCCTTTCTTCTTCCGGGATTCTTATTTCTCCCGTGGGGTGGACACCGGGATTGAGCAAGAACTCGGACTTTGTAATGTTATTCAGAATAGTTTCGAGCTGAGAAGTATCGCGTACAGTTTCGATAGAAATGATTAGATGAAGAGCATTTTTATGGTCACTGAAGCGTTCGTTACGTCGCTATGGACGCAGTTTCGATACCCGATATCTGAAAATTATTCGTGATAGCAAATTTCTGTCCAGTTGATTACTTTTATACGAGCAGTTTGTCATGGAGATTTATTCGTTGCGAAATTTCGGTGTTATTTACGAGCCACTTCAGCCGTAAAAGTTTGCATTGTATATCGATGGACATTTATGAGTTACATGCTTGAAAATTCTGCGTTTTTATTGCTACGTAAGATACTAATAAAACATGTGTGCACAACACGTGTGTACCCGTCAGAGAATATTGTAAATAATTTCATTTCGGTACTTTCAATATTATTATTCTATTGATTTATTTTATATACTAACAGCTACTTTTTAATCATTTTTAATATGTTATTAAACCACCATTTTATTCCTCCTACAATAAGACTACATCTATCGAATCATGTACACTTGTAGAGTGACCATTTAATTTTATTTCAATTCTGAAGTTCTCGTGTACTCTTTCGTATTCTCCCGAGTTAATGATACTTAAAATACGTATACAATTACACGACTTCGAAACACTTCAAGGATTCCTGAAAAACTGCAACGTGACTTCAGCAGAGAAACGTATCGTTCCCTTTCATTTTTCGAGTTAATGCGAATTATAAATTCGTGTGTCTCGTCGTGGGTGGCTACGGTAAACGCAAACGAAGTACGAGTGTTCCTTGCATTTTTATTTAAACGTTGAAGGCCAACTTGTATTTTTTCCACAGACAAGAACGATTTCATCGAAGAAAGAAAAAATAAAAAGTATCGAACCCAGAGACAAAAAGTGAAAGAATTAAATTTTGTCTCCTCGCAGCAACAGATGCAGATTATTCGGCAAAAATGCGTTTACGAGCTTCGTCAAGCATTAATTTTCTATTTCGTCTGAGCTCTACATCATCTGGCAGCACCGAGGATACGAGTTCCACGAGGATACGTTCAAGATAATGTTGATACACAGCCTGAGACTCTCCATTAAAATGAGGGAATGGTACCCTGCCGTTATTGCACCGGTATTATATCAGATTTTTAATTCTTCGTATTTATCACTACCCAGAAACTTTATCATAATTATCGCAAATTATTCTCGCGACTGCCGTCGACTTTTATCTTGTTCCTTTCTTCCTTTTAGGGCCCATTTTTAAGATGCTTTGATAAACTTGGATAACGTAGTATTATTTTGATCAACTTTAAAAGTACATACATTAGTTATCAAGTTTTGTTATTTGTGTAAACGCTTTTACTGCAATTGTCAAGGAATATTGGGGCATACTTTCTAACCAACAATTTTAATTAGATTGGTATCAACTAAAATTGGTTTCTCAAAAATTAGTATTACTGTACATAAATAATTCTTACTCACAAACTTTAATTTTTGTAAATTTATTATTACGACAAGACATGTATACTTTATACACGTACTGTATTTTATGTGAAACGAAATTAGGTTAGAATAAAAACCAATGGTAACAAGACGAACATTATTAGAAGTAAATTACATGAAAATTATTTAAAAGTGCTTGCAGAAGAAGTAGTACTATGCCTAAAATTGCAAAAGTTCAAAAAGAAAACCGGTCTTATGTTCGCACAAGTTTACGACCTTCAGCTCTGAATGGAAAGTGTAAAATTTGATTCCGAGGAAGTAATTTTGCAATTTCATCGACGTAGAGGCAAACAATCGGCGTATTCTCGTCGAAGGAAATAATGGAACACCAAATACCGGTCTCTTATCATGGGAGAAAAGTGAAGCAGCGGTGAACTCTCGGCAACGTCTACGACGCAACAGAGGAGGACGAAAGAAGGTACAAGAAGGAAGGGGTATTTACACATGAATACAGGCTGAGCTTATCACTACGTGAATGGAGCAATGGGGATATATTGGTTCTACAAAGAATCGATGAAGGCACGGTATTGAACCTCTACGGACGAGGACGAGAAAAGAAACGTCTGCTTGCTCGCGATATTAGAATCCTGGCATATTTTTTCAGGCCCCTTATAACACACTACTTTATGGCGCAGCGTCGCCAACAAATTATCCGCTAGTAATAAAATCACTAGAGGAGCGTCGGCTAAAATATTTCCCAGCCTAAGTTATTTTTGAAGAGAACTCGTTAGATCCACCCTTCTATCTTAACCCTACGGATCGATTTTTTGTTATTATAGTATGCGTGCGAGGCAGGAAATACTTTGACGGAAAATTATTGCCGACGAAAATAAAATTCTGTTCTTTCGATTAATTTGTTTTTGGAAATAGTTCTTTGAACTGTAGTTCTTCTAATAATTCGGAAATTGTATCTTTGGTCATATTTTCGTTTAAATTGTAATTTGAAAGACTTGCAGTACAGATTGATGTATGATGTACATCTAGTAATAATATTATGAACATTATTTCTAAACGTTATTTATGTTTATGATATTGTAAATAATATTCTGTTAGTGTTATTATATTTTCAGTGAAAAAGTAAAGTAATTTATGACTGTAAAGTTACGACCCTGTTTTCATATACAATTTAAAAGAACATAGAACATTGTGCAATTAACGATTAAAAAATTATGAAAAATATCTACCCGACAATGTTAAACAAATAAATGACTAAAAAGTATATAATATATTACAACAAACAATATTGTATTTCCTGTAACTGACTTTTTTAATAGAAGTCATAAAAGAGAATACGAAAGAAAAAAAAAACAGTAAAAAAATGTCTACTGAGAGAATATTTTCCAGGAAGAGTAATCTGCATTTTTTCTTATAATTAATTCGTTTGTTGTTCCATAAATTATTCTTTGGTACGCAGAGTAAAATGTTTAACTCTCCGAAGGATCTCACGTTTTTTCGGAAACACAGAAGTTAGAGATATTCTGTTTCTCTTGTTACCATCATTTGCATTCGTAGTATGATGCGGCGCATAAAACAAAACAAATCCCCAACACTGTTTGTCGATGGAGTTCGTTAAAACTTTGATTCTCTGTCGCAATATTACGTTCCGACTGTTTGCCGCGACTGTCGTTCAAACAATCGTAAACCAAAGTATACGAGGAGGAATTGCGTAAATAAAGAATGATTCTCGAGATGGGTCCACGTAATCTGCGGTGACCTGTAGACCATAGCTGGGCACACAGTACTCGCGAAGAGACGAACGCTCATTGACCGTCCGGAAAGACGTTCAGAAGAGGCTGACCGACTCTATTGTTTGAAAAACTTTTATGCCTATTGTGTGCTTACACACTTCTAGCCAAAGGAATTATTTCGTATTCTTCCCCCTTTTCAGAGACACTCGATCCTCGATACTCTCCTTTATCTGTCGCGACAACCCCACGGAAAAGTAGTTTCATCAGAGTGTTTTATGAAAAAGAGATTCTATTCAAACTTTGGTATTTGCTGCACCTTATGAAATCTTTAGTCTCGTAACAAGTGCAGGGTATCGATCGACAACTGTGCGAGTAATGAATCTCTTCGTTTTTAGGAGAAATTTTCTCCATATACTCACAAATGTAAATTGTAACAGTTAATGTTGGAAAATTTTTAAATATAAAGCTATCTGTCCTTTTATTATGAACATTATACTATATACTATTAATATGCTATACTAATTATAGTAAATGCATAAATTCCTTGTTAAGCGTTTGAATTTCCCGCGCGTCGATCACGAGGGACTCCATATTGTTTTTTTAAAGCTACCTTCATTTTGTTTCTCGACCTTAGTGTTTGTCATATGAACTTGTTACGTTGTTTTTAGTAAAATATCCCAATTGAAGTACTATATATTTATCTTATTTAGATATAATTAAATTAGATTACTCCAGTACTCCATAAAAATAATAAAACACATATTAATACAATCTTTATTCGTAAAGTGGCTACAGCTTCTGAAATATCCTGTACTTTTATCGAACGTATCAATTAACCTCGCTTGTACATTGGAAGCAATTTCCCAGTGGACTTTAATACGTTGTTAGTAGCGTTTAAGAAGAAATTTATTGCCGCATAGACTACTCCTTCTTCTTCTCGAGTTTTCCCCCATGGAACCGTGACCGACTCGCGTCTGAAATTTACACGAACGCTCGTCAGTGGCTCCGCGTCTGCGGTCTGTTCAATTTATTTCAGATGCAGTATACATCCGCGTACTTTTATTAGTATTTACGAAGCTGCAGAAGGTACACGACACGTTGCACTACATAAAAGTTAAAATGCTTGCAACGTTTGGCAAACGTTCAACAACCTTCAAACGGACCATCAACTGTAGCTTCGATATGTTTCATCGGCATTCAAATTTTTTTCACTTGCATTTATCAATCGGTTTATGTGAAAGCTATGATAGTAATTCGTATCTAGATTTATCAAATAAAAATTATTGCATTACGTATAACAAGTTTTCATTTATATTACTGTTTAAAGTGTTAGTTACATTACATTATTACATTAACTGAATATTGTTATAGATTTAAAAGAAATGACTGATCTGGATGTATAATACAAAATTGATCTGATGTATAATAAAAAATAATCTCATGTAAAAGTAATAATAGAAGCAGCAGTAAAAACATATAATTATAAAATATCAGGTTGAAGTTTGACGTTTAATAATTAACCATGTGTACATATTGATATGTTAAATAAAAGTGAAATGTTCATTCCAACAAATCAATGATTAAGTGGTAACAGTGAGGTTTAAATGATGCATCATCAATGACTTTCACCTTCTCATATGTCAAGGTCATCTGAATGACCTTCAAGCAAATTTCACTACCCCTTGATTATTTATTAAAATTTGACTAACAAAAATATACTGAAGCATAATAAATTCATCACCCGCCATTTTGTAATATGAACGATTGAAAAGTACATACTTATTCGCTAATAAACAATTTTAATTAATTGTAAATGGAATTTTACTTGAATTTTTCTTTAAATCTATTAATTACATTATTTTTAAAAATTTTGATGAAGGATTATTACGAAACGTTAATGTTCGAATATAATGTTCGAAAAGTAAAATATAGCAGGATGTTCTGGATAAAATTGAAAGATATATCACGCACTGCAGATAAAGTTACAGTGATGAATTCAGTGGTAAACATAATGGGAAAAGTTCGTATGAAACGTTCATCCACTTTGACCCTGTTTCAAAGCTGCGCCATTGTTTTCTTGTTATCAAATGTTTACCTGTTCCGAGGGGAATGAAAGCATTTTGTGCACACTGCTGTTATCAAGGGAGCAAAATTAGGTATTCATAAAAATATCGTGAAAGCGTCAGGTCAGTTCATAAATTCGTACGTGTTTACGTGAAATGTTGAAACAAATGTATTTTTTCAACAATCATAAGTTCCGTGTTATTGTCGACGCAGAAAGGGCCATTTTTAAAAGGTCTGTTTTCGTTAGACTTGTCGTGTGTTAATAAAAAAGAAATACTGTAATTTATATCAACATATGTGAATTTGTGGACTGATAAAGTCACTAAGTTTATACTTTGAAAAATTTGTAACAAGATATTAATTATAATTTATAATATCATTAATTGCAATAAAATATTTGTTTCGTACTATTATTCACAGTAATGATCCAACAGTTTCTGTATTTGATAATAATAATAATATTGCGAACATATGCATTTACAAACATTTTAATTACTTGAACGATCATTTCACTAATGAATCTCTGGTTGCAAATTATAAATCTTCTAATTACGTCTTTATAAACATAAATTGTATATTCTGCATTAAATGAAAATTGATGAGAATATTAATGAAACTACAACATTTCTGTTTCTCACTATTTATTTACCATCGATCGTTATCACAGGATGACAGAAATAAACATTTGCACAACTTCTTTGTTTGCGAATCAAATGTTTTCTACCCTCTATGGAAAATAAATACGTATAAATATTTCTGTGATTCTTCAGAAATGTGTTTGTTTTTTTTTTATATTTATTATTATACGGTTGAATACAAATTATGAGAACTTTGAACATAATTTTTATTTTAATTTGAAGAACTGGTAGAGGCATGAAAGAGTTATAAAAAACTGTTGGGGTTAACTGGGGTTTTTCCAAATTTCTAAATACCCAAATCACCAAATCTTCATACTCTCAAATCTCCACCTTTCTAAATTCACACCCTCCAATATCTAAGTCGTCAAAACTTTTATTCTGGGCTTAAGTTTCCAAATTTCTAAATACCCAAATCACCAAATCTTCAAACTCTCGAATCTCCACCTTTCCAAAATTCCCACCCTCCAATATCTAAATCGTCAAAACTTTTATTCTGGGGTTAAATTTCCAAATTCCTAAATACCCAAATCACCAAATCTCCATGCACTTAAATTTCCACCTTTCTAAATTCCCACCCTCCAATATCTAAATCGTCAAAACTTTTATTCTGGGGTTAAATTTCCAAATTCCTAAATACCCAAATCACCCAATCTTAATACTCTCAAATTTCCACTTTCCTAAATACCCACCCCCCAATATCTAAATTGTCAAATCTCCACATTCCCAAATTTGAGAAAATTCACTTATACTCAAATTTAAAAATTCACGTATCCAAAAGTTCACACCCAAACTCAAAAATGTTCGCCCTCAGAAATCCTCCGTCAAAGACATCCCACGTTGCGCCAATCCCAAAAACAAAACAGGCGACAACATCGAAGCGTCAATGTTGTTCGGTCAAGCGAGAACAAGATGTACAATTACAATTCCATTCTTCCGTATGCACGCGTGTGCTTTGAGAATGCTTCCCCGATTCAAGGAGGAAGAAGTGGTTACTTGCATCGAAGGGCGTACTTCGCACCCTTCCTGCAAAAGAAGGGGATGAATGATGGACGCGGAACGAAGGCAACGATGCCGCCTTCGACAGCAAACGGTTGCCAGGAAAATAGTTTGAAAAGGGGGGGAAACAAACGAGGGTCGAAGGAGAAAAACCGGAAGTCGGGACCACCCGTCACGGATTTTCTTTATGGCGAACGACGGGGTTTCCCTTGCATGGAAGGTGGACAAAATCGTGCGGTAACAGTGCCAAAATCGTTGTTTTACATTTCATGAGGTGCTTGTAATACTTATGGTGTACATATTTTTTTCCGACGCCTTTTTAGAAGCCGTAGATTTGGCCTCTGATCAAAGAGCACCGGCGATATACGTTTCACTACTGAAAGAATCGTTGTACGACGTTTTGTATCGAAATTTATGGCCTTTTAGAGGACGATATAAAGTGGAAAGTGCGGAAAATGTACTATGACGAACAGTCACTTAAAATTTCTTCCTTTTAGGACGTCATCGTTTAAAGAAATTATTTTTTAAAAATTAATACATGAGTTTCATAACATGTTAGTGAAATTATTTTTTACTGAAACGTTCTGTTTAAATAATTTATTTTTTTTTTTTTTTAGTTATTTTTAGTACTTTGTTACGAACATGCTACACATGAAATATACTACGAACATGTTCCTTAAGTTATAATTTTCTAAAATGCAAAATTTCAACGTCAACGTTACATTTTTTGGTGAATCATTAGATCACGTTAGATTTGACAGAATCTGCGCTGTCGGTCGTTGAGATTTTTCGGGATGCGTGCCAAGTGTTCGCATTGTTTCGAAAGCTCTAGAAGTAGGAGTTAAAAGGAATCAAAGGGTAGTCGAAAGAGAAAAAGAGGGAGAATGAAAGGGTACGTCGGTGGTATTCGTACCTTTCTTTGTTTCCGTAGTTAAAAGCTATTACCTCGCGATCGAATGCACTTAAAGCGTCAGTCTCTAGTATTTTCTGCTCTGTTCAGGCATCTATCTTCTTTTTACGTCCACTAAATTGATTGCGATCTTTTCTGTATGTCAAAAAATGAGAACATTTTACACCTTCTGTAATCTCGTGGAAGAAGGTTAAAACATAACCTATTAGGTTAAACTACTAAAACACGTATTCGTGAGAATATTCATAAGAATTCAAAAGTTGTAACTTTTCTTAATTGTTTAAAATTACTTAACTGATCTTGAACTTAACTTATCTTTAAGATCATACGTTTTCAAAACTTAAAAATAACGTTATACTATTTTATTTATTGAAGTTCAAAGACAGACTTATTATGTTAAAAGTTGAATTATGATCTCCCCAATTTTATAGCCGTTCAATGTTTTTTGAAATTCAATAATTGTACAAGTTGTTGTAGTTGGATTGTCGAACGTGTTATTGCAATTCGATTGTTGTATATATTACTGTAAATGGATTATTATACAACGTAATTGCAATTGAATTATAGCACAAGTTATTGTAATAGCACTATTGCATTTAATAGCATTATAGCTTTATTGCATTTATTGTGTATTTACCTTCTGATGCTTGTTATAGAAATAACAGTTGTGCAGTATTGAGAAACTGTTTAGTAAAAAGGAAATAAGTGAAGAAAGTGTGAAATTGAGAGACAGAAACAACGGTACACATCGCTGTCCAGATTTTCCACACTTTGTAGCGTTCGCGCTGTTGAAAGAAGGAAGTGAATCGAAAGGAAAAGGGGCAAAGAGAAGCGGTTAAAAAGAAAGGTCTTGAAGGAAAGGGTGAACGGACGAGAAAACGGAGGAAAAGATAGGTCATAGACTTCGGTACTTTTTGCTTTTTTCCCGTGGTTAAAAGGTACTATATCGCGGTCGAAAACGCCCACCTAAAGCACTTGCTAAGAGCCTTTCCTAACCCATTGCTGTACACGCTGCTATATAGAATGGTATGTTGCACCCTAGACAGGTTTAAAAGGTTTAAAGTGTAACTGCTCGATTCATGCGTCACGTTCAACAACGATATCAATACGGACTTTTTGTTTTTGCAATCAACCGAACATGTTCTATTCCTCTTTCGGAAAGCATGCGGTATCACGATTCACTCGTTTCGATCACTAATTCATCATTTTAATTGACACCGTTGCTCTCAAATTTTAGGTTATGTCTGCGAGACAATTGAATGTAACGCCATCTTGTTTACCGTGATGCATTTATACGTGACATAACCTCTACAGATATTCTTGCTATAATATATTATAGTGAGGAATGTAATGCATATAGTATAATATGTAATGTACATATAACACCATGTATATTCTATAATACACATAATACCACACACTATTATATAACAACATACATTACTCCATAAATTCCCTACATTCTTACCAATTTATGTTTTACCGTACATTACGGAAATATTTCTCACAGCTTCGAATCACTGAGTCTCATTCACAGGGCCTCAAGGTTTTTTAGAACACTGACACTCTCGGAACGCTATACTGTCAACTAATTAGACCTATTTTAGAGTACGGAAGTATAATCTGGTCTCTGTACTATGACTCTCGTATTAATGATGCTGAATGCGTCCGGCAGAAATTTTGAAGGCTTGCTGCCAAGCATAGTGGTTCCATGCTGTTTAATTCTCACGACTATGATTTAATTCTTAATAATCTAAACATACAAACACTACGCAATAGAAGAAAAGGGCTTGACTATTCTTTTATAAAATTATGAAAGGTATGATATCTTGATCGATAATAATCCAGCTTCTCTAAGAAACTACACTTTAATTCGCGAAAAACATTGCACTAATTATGGTTATTCGGTTGCATAAATCGAATCGGAAATTATGTTAATTCTGTTCAGTATAATATTGATATACGAAACTCCATAGCAACCTTAAATTTGCATCTCATATTCTATAAGTGTTTATCAAAGTATAAAACATTTACAAAACAAAGTTTGTAAATTTAATAAAATTCTTTCATAAGCTGCTGACAATTACGATAAAGACACAAGTGAATTTTTGTAAATTCTCGCAAAGTATAAGATAACAATCATGGAGAGCATTTTTACGCATGATCTACCCTATAAGGACTTGTTCAATTTCCTCGTTGTTGAACAAACGAGTCGAAGAAAATCGTATTCTTCCACAGTTCCCCTCTTATCAGACTTCTACGGTGTTCACAAAGTGCAGTTATCGTGACTCGAATTGCGAAGCGATTTCACTCCAGCCGGTCGATCTGATATTCACCAAGTTCTGGAACAAATAGGGGAGCTGGCTAACTGCGCCATTGGTAGCAGTCAAGTTTGTCCATTCGAATTTCGACGACAACGGTCAATGATGCAGTGATCCTGTCCTCGTAAAATCGTCGATCCGTGAGACAGACAAGCGAAGACGAACAGCACTTCCGTAGAACTAATTTCCGTGAGAGAATCCGGAGGGAAAACGGCTACGTTCATCGTGCAAGAGAGCTCGAAATGTCAGCTCGTACTTCATGCCGATATTCTGACTATTGATCGTGTGTTACTGTCATTAAAATTATATTAATATTTTTAGCTATTTAATGAGGAGATTTTAATTATTTCTATTGTAAAATTTGACAATTCTCAATTCACAAATTCCGAAATTTATTAATTACCAAATTTTGAAATTCTCAAGTTCTCAGATTGCTAAGTTTCTAAATTTTTATATTTCTGAGTTCAATTTTCAAATTTTCGAGTTTCTTGATTTTTAAGTTCTCAAATTTCTAACTTTACAAATTTTCTAGTTCCCAAATTTCTAAATTCCCCAGCTTTCCAAATTTCCAAATTTTCAAATTCCCAATTCCTTAGATTCCCAAATTCCTTACATTCCCCAGATTCTCCAGATTCCCTAGATTCGCCAGATTCCCAAAATTCCCACATTCCCAATTCCTCAGACCCCCTAGATTCCCTAGATTCCCCAGGTCTTCCAAGTTCCCACATTCCCAATTCCCCAGATTTCCAAATGTCAAAATTTCCAAATATCCAAATGTCCAAATTCCCAATTCCCTAGATTTCTAAATTCTCAAATTCCCCAGATACCATAGATTCCTCAGATTCTCCCAATTTCCACATTCTCAATTCCCCAGACTCCCCAGATTTCCTAATTCCCAAATTTTTAAATTCTGCAGATTCCCCACATTCCCAAATTCCCTAGATTCTCTAGATTCTCTAGATTCCCCAAATTCCCAAATTCCCAACTTCCCAAATTTTCCAAATTTCCCAGATTCTCCAAATTCTCCGAATTCCCTATATTTTCAGATTCCCAAATTCCCAAAATTACTATAAGAAACTTCAGCCACAGTAAAGCACATTAAGTCGTCTAAGAAATGTATCAGGTATTTTACGCATAATAATTCGCGACATCGCACCCATCTTTCAATACCAATGACTCAACGAGTAATAAAACCAGTGATCCATAAAACTCACGGGGAAAATACAATGCTATGCTTAGTCACTCAGAGGATAGCATAGGTCATCCCATACATGACATATCAACACCATAAAATGTTTAGTATATAAAATGATTGAAAGACACAGCTACAAATAAATTTTATTTATCTCTATAAGAAATAAATTTTCGGAAGATTAAATAAAATATGTAACATATAATAAAAATATTTAAGTGTAATATAGATTCTAAATGAATTATATGAAAATAATTTAGAAACTTTACTATGTAGAAATGATAATAACTATAATTATCAAAATAATAATAGAAAAAAGTAAGAAAAAGAAAAATCGATGAATTTGGTCGAATAAAGTTGAATATTTTCAATATTAAATTTTATTCATAATAAATGAATAATACGTAGTAATATTTTAACGCTCACTTGAATCATTTTATTATCACCGTCTATTGAGAACGAGGATCGATTTACGATATTTCATTTGCGTCTACCAATCGTGAATAGTGTGCGATCTATTAAATCGGTCTCTTGAATTGGTCATATCTGAGGGAGATAAGAGAATTCAGTGGTCAATATCAATGGTGACTTCATCGGTTTCCTCGTAAAATTCCAAACCATCGGTCTACAATCGATTTCAGGAGCTCGTTTCACTAGGTAAAAGGGGGAAAACAGCTCTTTAATCTCTGTCTCGATGCATCGCAACGATCTTTATTGAGTAATTTTCGCTATCTTTCGTTTATTTTCTCAGCCATTTGTTGTACACGTCCAAAACATTTGTAAATAGAAACGAACGTGCTAAATGTCAAATAAATTCTAAACTGTTTGTGAATGATTTGTCGGATACAATTTGTCTTTGTATTTTATTATTAAATTTGAATAATTGTTTCATTGACCACGTAATTTTTTTATTCTTTATTTATTCATCCCTCCATAAACCTATAAATTAGCAATTTTATTTAAAAATATTTTAACCTGTCATAATCACCCCACTTTCCATTTAAAAATTAAATTATAACCTAACATTTCGAGTACAAAGCACACTCATAAATCTGTCCGCCATTTTGCTAAACTACCATTGTCAAAAGTGTACGATTTCAATGAAATAATTCAGACTAACCGAATTACAATTTATGGATTTGCTCTTCATTCCGTAATAATATTTTATGATACGAACCGTTGCGCATTGACAATTGAACGATACAGTTCCATTAATATGTGAAAGCAATTAATATTCGTGCACCGAATGCGCATTCATTTGTAAATCACGTTATTATAACAGAAATATCACCGATGTTTTACGTAGCAGCGAAATGATTGATGTAGCGTGAACGATAGATTTCTTTTAAGTTGCGACGTAATATATTCGGCTGATCCATATTTATGATTATTCACGGCACTTTGAATGCTGACAAGCCCACGACCGTAGCGTTACACGTATTTATAACACCCCCAGATAGAAATCGTCGTTGGATGAAATTGCGAAATGTTCCGTAAAAGAAGCTACATTGGCTGAGTGAATCTTTCACGGGGATACATCGATCATTTTGTAAATACCGGCTCTTTCGGCTCTTTCGACGATAATAGCGACTTCAAACCGACAACGGCTGTTACCAGGAAAAATTAATTCGGTTAAATAGCGATCGATCTTGAACAAGTATCATAACTACTCGAAACGGGTACAGTCGAAGGCGAAACTAAAATTCTTTTCGAAGAATATCGCAAGCAAGGGTGAACAGGTATATCAACCGTGCTTTTTTTGGGGATACTTCAGAACTTTTCAACT
Source organism: Megachile rotundata (assembly GCF_050947335.1). Taxonomy (NCBI): domain Eukaryota; kingdom Metazoa; phylum Arthropoda; class Insecta; order Hymenoptera; family Megachilidae; genus Megachile; species Megachile rotundata. Next base: position 7,532,678 of record NC_134989.1, read on the forward strand.
TTCGCATATGAAGATCTAGGAATTTGAAGATTTGAAAATTTTTAAACCTAAGGATTTGGGGATTTAAAAATTTGGAGATCTAGGGATTATGAGATCTTTGAATTTAGAAATTTGGTAATTTTAAAGAAAAAGGCAATTACCTGGAGAATTGTGGATCTAAAGATTTTAGGATTAAAATCTTTAGACATCTAGGGATTCGTGTGATCTAGGGATTTGGGAATCTAGGAATCTGGGAATCTAGATATTTGGTCATCTAGGAATCTGGGAATCGAGGGATTTGGGAATCTAGGAATCTAGGAATCTAGGAATCTGGGAATCTGGGAATCTAGGGATTTGGGAATCTAGGGATTTAGGAATCTAGGAATTTGGGAATCTAGGAATCTGGGACTCTAGGGATTTGGGAATCTAGGAATCTGGGAATCTAGGGATTTGAGAATCTAGGGATTTAGGATTCTAAGGATTTGTGAATTTAGGGATTTGGGAATCTAGGGAATTGGGAATCTAGGGATTTGGGACTCTAGGAATTTGGGAATCTAGAGATTTGGGAATCTCGGGATTCGGTGATCTAGGGATTCGGTGACCTAGGAATTCGGCGATCTAGGGATTTGGGAATCTAGGGATTTGGGAACCTAGGGATTTGGGAATCTAGGGATTTGGGACTCTAGGAATTTGGGAATCTAGGAATCTGGGACTCTAGGGATTTGGGAATCTAGGAATCTGGGAATCTTGGGATTTGAGAATCTAGGGATTTGGGACTCTAGGAATTTGGGAATCTAGAGATTTGGGAATCTCGGGATTCGGTGATCTGGGGATTCGGTGACCTAGGAATTCGGCGATCTAGGGATTTGGGAATGTAGGGATTTGGGAACCTAGGGATTTGAGAATCTAGGGATTTGGGAATCTAGGGATTCGGTGATCTAGGGATTCGGCGATTTAGGGATTCGGCGTTGTAGGGATTCGGCGATCTAGGGATTTGGCGATCTAGGGATTTGGTGATGTAGAGATTTTGGGATCTAGGGACTTGGTAATATAGTGATTCGGTAATATATCGATTTGGCAATGTAGGGATTTAGTAATCTAGGGATCTATTAATCTAACGATTAGGTAACCTAGGGATTTTCTGATCTAGGGATTTGGTAGTCTATGGATTTGATAATTTAAGAATTTAGCAATCTAGGGATTTTATGATCTAGAGATTTGTGCCAGAGAAATTTAAAACTTGATAACTTTGGGATTCAGAAATTTGGCGATTTAGTAGTTTAAGAATGTTGGAATTTGTGGATCTACAATTTTGGAATTTAAGTACTTATTGGATTTATAATTTTTAGAGATTCAAGAATTTAAGAATTTTATAGATCGTGAAACTTGAAAATTTAAAAATTCACAAAAATATTTTCGAACTATATAAATATTAAAAATGACGAATTCAAGTCCTCTACTTTTAATCCTATAGTTCTAACGTGAGTTATAATATTGTATATGTAATAATATTGTAATAATATTGTAATTTGCCTTGTAATTTTCTAATGATATCTGCTTGTATAAGCGTCACAAAATTTACACACGAAAAAGACATCGGTATCAGGGTCGAGCAAAGGTCAAAATGTCGAGGGAGGAAACTTTAAAAGTGGTTGATCCTTTTCACGAACCGCTAGCTGTTTTTAATGGCAGATACGTAACTCGTCACTAACCCAGATTCATTGAAAGCAGTTACATTTACAACCCGACGAATAAATTGACACGAATTTAAAGTCGATTTCACCAGGCCCGTTCGCCATTCGGCTGTTGTGCGAGAAAGAAGACGAATATGGGGAAAAAAGCGGCAAAGATTTTTTCAAAGAAACGAAGCAATAGTTATTCTATGAAAAATCGAAGAAAGAGGAAGCGGGTCACGTTTCGCAATGAGAGAGGCCTTCTTTCTTCCGGTTTGCGCTGGATGCTGAAGCTGCGCGTTTTAACGAGCACAGAAATGTTCCACTTTTCCTCTTCCTCCCCTCTTAGGTCCTCGGTTCATCCCTCCTTCTTTGTTTCTCCCTTTCGCTCGTTTCCGTTTCTTCCATCGATTTGCGAAATTCCCCGGAATATTACACCGGGGATTCGTTTTCCGAGTTTTTCTTCTCCCTAAAGAGAGGTTCTTTTCATTTCTATCGTCCTTTTCTTACAATCCCTTGTTCACCTTCATTTACCTGCCTCGCCGGTAAATCCTTCAATTGCCCGGCTGATTAATCGATTCTGAACATACTAATGGATTCAAATTCCGTTGAACAATTTTAAAGAAGAAAATCGGATGAAACGAGTGTTCTTTCGATAATATCATTTAGACAATTTCTTACGTATACTTTCGTAGACTTTATACTTACCTTTGACCTTGCTATTGATTATAATCATATTATAATACCGAAAGGATTTATTTATTATTCATTATATTTGTGAGGACAATTAGTGATGCGTTTGATCCGTACTCGAACATCATTTTTGTTCAAGCAGGTGAGGTAGTTCAGAAGTTACATTGTTTTCGTCAAACTAGATGATCTTGATAAATAAATTATTTTACAAAGTACCAAACTTCTAATTGTAATATAATATTGATGTTAAGTAAGTAAAATAATACAGCAATACAAAATTTACATGCGAGGTGTCAATAAGTGAAATGTGAATTATAGATAGTGATGGGTTTAAACTATTTTGAAAAATCTTTTCATTTTGAACATTTTAGGTAATGTAGTTCAGAAGTTATATTGTTTACGTTAAACTAGATAATTTTAATAAATAAATTGATTTATAAAGTACCAAACTTCTAATTTTAATATAATATTGATATTTAGTAAGCAAAATAACTAAGCAATATAAAACTTGTATATAATGTATAAATAAACGAAGACATGTGTTCATACGATCACATATGTTTATACATACATATACAGTAACAATACACAAAATATTATTTCTCTTATTTCTATATTGTAAATGAACGTATAATTTTGTTTATCACTGCAAACACATGCATTGATTTATTTATTTAAAGTATGTATGTTTGAACATTGTTGAGTCTTTTCTAAATTTCAGCATTTGATGTAACTTTGGTGAAGAAGTTACATTAATTTTGTCAAGCAAGACTTCATTTTATAAATTTCTGTACGAGTTTCTTTTCTATCTTTTATACTTCTTTTACATTTCTTTTACGTTTCTTTCACGTTTCTTTTAAATTCCTTTTGCATTTCCTTTACATTTCTTTTACGTTTCTCTTACATTTCTATTACATTTCTTTCACATTTCTTTTTCGAGAAAAACATTTTCTGAAGTCTCCAAAGTGACTTCATCTTTTAAACGTTCTGAATTATTGGTTTCAGCTCGTTACTTGAAAAACTGTTCTCGAGTTATAAAGTTGTTATTTCTTCCATAAAATGTGTACGAATGTAAATCAAGGAGTTTAATGAAGAATCTGACTGTTATGTCGTTCAGCAATAACACTCGAAACTGTTTATAACGAATAAAAGTGAGTTACTTTTGTCCAGATCATTTCATTCGGATCGTTTAAATTTATGCATGAAACCACTGCTTTAAGATGCTAATGTAAATTTTAGGGGGGTTGTCATAAGCGGCCGCGATAATGTCTACCTTGCGTTAGCGTGTTTACAAAATGGTGGGACGGTCGACAATGTATCGATTGCGTATGTAAGTTTCAAATTATTCTGTAATGTCACTTACTTTAATTACGTATAATAAACATATATTATTCATATTTTAATCGTTCAGGAATTATTCAGTCTTGTATACAACCTAATTGAAAATATCTAAAAATCAGTTTCAGTTTCTGAAAGACATTTATTTCAAGATTTTTAAAACTTACTTAGATTTTAAAAAACTTAATAAAAATTTTTAAAATAACAGAATTTATCGTAAATTCGATAAAGAATAATTTACAAGGAAAATAAATATAAGTAATGTAGCAAAATACGAAACAGAAATAATCGTTAAATTTTACGAATATTTTGCAATGTTATTTAACAGCACTGTTACTTGTTGCTAACGTAATGGAAGTACAATGTTCAGTTAATTAATCGTTACGGATATTGCACGTGTTCGTAAGTAGATATGTTTACTGTATTTGGCAGATACAATTCTATATATCCGACAATCTCCATCATATCGTACTTCAATAATTACTAAAGCAGGCTGGCTCTCGATGCAGGAAGGCATGCTTCTTCAGCTACTAAATCATGCAAATACTAATGATGGCACGGACGAAGCGTCGGATAATTGAAATGTAAACACTCAGCTTGCTTTTGAGGAGAAATTTAATGGGCTCACGAGGAGAGGTTGCAATTTAACCATCGCTTTTTGAATGCGACTAAGCTCGATCCGTGGAATCTGATAAGTATTGGTAAACTATAGGATTCAATATGCTAACAAGCCCTTTTCAACATTTACCTTAAAACGCCAAATTTCTACAATTACTGAAATTTCGTAAATTTGTTACTTTAATTAAAAAATTAGGTTTACAAAATACACTTGAGAGGTTAAAAATGTACGGGTTACGTCAATCACTGTCTGACTTAAATATACTTGTAATTTGAAAATCATGTACCTTATGTTATTACTTCCATAAGTATACATATGTTACATTATATATTACACTACATATAAAACTATATTACATATCTCTGAAATACATTCTTTAAATATGCATAAAAAATGTATATTTACATGTACAAAGTATACAAGTATTAACAAAATTTTTGAAGCAACCTAAAAACATATGTGTGCATATATGTACATATGTGAAGCAGCATACAAAGCACAATATACGTGATTTATGAATATATGCCGTATATTAAAAGTGTGCTGAGGTGGAGAAAATTTCTATCAAACATTAATAACATTTCGTGACGACCACATGTCTGCCGCTGCCTAAATAAGTGGATGCATATTCATTGTGACAAACGTATTATTTGAAATATACGAGCCTGCATAAAATTTCATATTTATAAGTTAGTTAACTTAAATGAATGCGCGTTTGGAATTTCGGTCGTTTAGTTCGGAAAATAAACATGAGTCTTCAAATCGAAGGAAAAAAGGAACAAATTAAAATACAAAAACGTTGTTTAGAGCGGTGAATAAGCGTTATGGTGGTCCAATTCAATTGTCGTAACGGCGAAGGAGATCTACACCTACGGATCTACAGCGCTGAATTATTCATTCTTAATGAAACGAGTGCAAGCTCATAGTTTGTCGTTTATGTATTTATGTATGAACACCCTGAACTGTCATTTTGCGTGAATTAGTTTTCGAGATGTGTATTTGTACTTTACATGTCATTCTTGATTTATAAGATAAAGATTGAGGTTAGGTTAATATTAGTTGTAACGGGTTGATAATTTTGTTTATATTGTTATTACAAGTTGGTATTTTATGTTGATATTGATTATAAGACTGATATTAAATATTCAGTAATATTGGTATTATTAACAGCCAGATTAAAATTGAATATTAAGTAACAATTGACATTAATAACAAGTCAATAATTGTATTTTATTGTGCTGATAAATAACAGAACTGAACTGTCATTTTGTGTGAATTAGTTTTCAAGATGTGTATTTGTACTTTACATGTCATTCTTGATTTATGAGATGAAGATTGAGGTTAGGTTAATATTAGTTGTAACGGGTCGATAATTTTGTTTATATTGATATTACAATTTGGTATTTTATGTTGATATTGATTATAAGACTGATATTAAATATTCAGTAATATTGGTATTATTAACAGCCAGATTAAAATTAAATATTAAGTAACAATTGACATTAATAACAAGTCAATAATTGTATTTTATTGTGCTGATAAATAACAGAACTGAACTGTCATTTTGTGTGAATTAGTTTTCAAGATGTGTATTTGTACTTTACATGTCATTCTTGATTTATAAGATGAAGATTGAGGTTAGGTTAATATTAGTTGTAACGGGTCGATAATTTTGTTTATATTGATATTACAATTTGGTATTTTATGTTGATATTGATTATAAGACTGATATTAAATATTCAGTAATATTGGTATTATTAACAGCCAGATTAAAATTAAATATTAAGTAACAATTGACATTAATAACAAGTCAATAATTGTATTTTATTGTGCTGATAAATAGCAGTATTTAATATTGAAATTAATAATAACAAGATCAAAATTAACGATCAAATTTAATATTAAGTAATATTGATACTAACAACAATAAAATTGAAGTTGAATATCAAGTAATATTAACATTAATAACAAGAATATCTCAGTAAAGAATATACATAATAAAATAAAAATTGAATATCAATTAATATTGAAATTATCTAATAATCAATTTCTAGCTAAATCATTGCAAATAATCTTATTTTCTTCATAGTGAATTCAGATAAGATCTCGCGATTTTTATATAAATAACGAGTTTCTGTTTCGACCTGACAGCTCCCCGCTTGTTAAAATGATAAATCTTTAATTACTAATTTATCACTCATGGTAACTGGACGTTTAACGTCAGAGAGAACACAGTGGAACACGTAAATGATGTAATTAACTGCGAACAGCAGGTGTTAAAATTATTACTTTGCTACCATTGCGTGCATCTAACCACAAATCAAGCTGTCAGGCACTTGTTAGTTTTGACCGAACTTGTAGCAATAAAATGGCGAGGAGCTGATTCTTGCCACTTTCGTGACGATCAAACTTCTTTTTTACCATCCATATCTTCATGCTTTTCAAAATAAACGGAAGATGATTTGCGAAGCAGAGGTACGGAAAATAAGAAAGCAGAAGTATAAAAGTTGTAAAAGAAAGTTTTAATTGTCTTATGATTCGTTGGTCAAATTTAGCAGTTTAGTTTTCATAGAATTTTTAACTTTATGGAGTGCAGTTATGAAGTTGTAAGATTAACTGTGACGACAAAAGTTAAATGATGACACCGGTTCTTTTTGTGTTAAAAGTTTAAACATTTGGAATTTTGAAGATTAACTCACATTTTCATCAAAGTCAGAAATATGGAAATTTGTAAGTCTACAAAGAAATTGACATTGCAATGAATGTAGAAATTTAGAAATTTTTATAAACAAGTGATACAAGAAATATTTGAAGAAACAGATAGGAACATCTGATCCTTAACAAAATAATTGTTAATGCACCACAATGATTTGTCAATACCTGATAATTTTCTACAACATTTTTCTAACACTACATGTAGCTTGAATTACTTTTTGGAAATGCCATATTACTGAACGTATAAAAATCAGAAATGAAAATACACTTTCTGAACGTTCCACTTGCTTATCTGAGTGCGCACATCCAAAGCGCAAAAGGGTAAACGAGGACAAATTAATGAAATATTTTCCGTGATCATAGACATCAAATGACGTGCCGGAAAATGAAATTGAATGTGCCGCTGTCTCGTTTCCCTTATGAAAGCTTCGCATAATCCCATAGCATAAATAATTTCGTGCAACGGCGGTTGCGATGTCAACCGAGAGACAAAATTCGAGGGTCGCTTCACCGTTCATGTTTGCCTCGTTCGAGTTCCTTCCGAAGAAACAAAGGCGCGTCTAATTAACACGCTTGAGACAGAAACGAGGTCTTTCTCGTTTCGCGTGGCTGTTCTGAATGCAGAACTGACTCAGCGTTGCAAAAGGGTGCGGATAGTCGAAGAGATGGAAGCCAGTTCGAGGTAAAAGAAACGGACCGATAGCCCTGGTGTAACGACTCAAACAAGCCTTGGTAATTAGCAGCTTCCCATGGAGCTCCCTAAAATACCTTGCCTCCATCTTAACCTTCCTTCTTTCAGGGATACTAGAAGCGACTAGACCATCCATTCATGCGGATGCACACCTTTGTCGGAGTAATTGCAATCGTTCTTCGGAATGGCCGATTCTGTTGTTACTACTTGCCAAGAAACATGAGCGATATACTTAAACCACGATGTCTTCGCGTTTCTCTTTTGAACAATGCTTGATGGAGAAAATTTGAACCCTTTCGCTGACTGCGGCGCCACGTAACGTTCATGAATATTAAAGGAACGTCGTGGAACTTGATTGAAATGTTTACACCCTTATCACGATGAAAAGGTCACTAATGTCTCGGTGACATGACTGGATTGGTGTGGTAATGACTTGGTGAGCGGAACAACGGATTATTTTGGTTGTCGGAAATTGGGGATGGGGGTTTAGATTGAAGATTTATGAGATTTAAGATATTTAAGAAATTAAAGGGGCAAATTAAAGAAATTGAAGACGTTCAAGAAATTCAAGCAATTGAAGAAATTGGAAAAATAGACAAAATTACATAAATGTAGGAAATTTAAAAAGTTCAAAAAGTTTGAGGAATTTAAGAAGTTTATTTAGTAAGTAGTTTAAGAAGTTTAGGAAGTTTAAGAAGTTTAAGAAGTTTACGAAGCTTAAGAAGTTTACGAAGCTTAAGAAGTTTAAGAAGCTTAAGAAGTTTAAGAAGTTTAGGAAGTTTAAGAAGTTTAGGGAGTTTAAGAAGTTTACGAAATTTAAGAAATTCGAGAAATTGCAAAAAAAATTGAATAAAGTTGAAGAAATTTAAAAAATTAAAAAATGGACAGAATTAAAAAAATGCAAGAAATTTAAAAAATTAAAAAATGGACAAAATTAAAAAAATGTAAGAAATTTAAAAAATTAAAAAATGGACAAAATTAAAAAAATGCAAGAAATTTAAAAAATTCAAGAAGTTTGAGGATTCAAAGAAGTTGAAAAACTTGAAGAAGTTAAAGAAGTTGAAGAAATTGATAAAATTGATAAAATTGATAAAATTGATAAAATTGATAAAATTGATAAAATTGATAAAATTGATAAAATTGATAAAATTTAAAGAAATTAAAGGAATTCAAGAAATTGAGGAAACTGAAGAAATTTAAGAAATCTGAGTAATTTATTTACAAAATTTTATAAACTTAAGAAAATTAAGAAATCTGAGAAATTTATAAATTTACTAAATTTTATAAACTTAAGAAATTCAGAAAATCTGAGAAATTTATAGGTATAAGAAATTTTAGAAATGTAAGAAGTTAAAAAAATTGAAGAAATTTTAAATGTAATAACTGAAATAATTTTATAAATTTAAACTTTAATAATTTATAAAGTATGAAATTTTACAAGTCTCCAAGTGTAATATGTGCAAACTGAATTTATAAATTTGCTGAATGAATCAAAGTAGCAGTGAAATATAAGTAACAGTGAATAGGTAGACGATTAACCGTATGAACTTGTTTAAGCACTTAATTCAATAAATCTATCAAATAATGAATCTATTATTCAAACTAGTAGTGTGGGTTTGAATCACGTTCCACATAGTCATAATCTACCTCCTCAAGTAGTCTTGCAATATGATTGCACGGTAATAAAGAGTTGAACGATATAATTTACTAAAAGCGAAAGTGATCGTATTAAAGTACAGTGTGAATAAAATTGTACTTCAATAAAAATTGTTGAAAAGGAAATTTACATTGACACAACAATTCTGTTCCTTATTATTTCCTACCCCGTAAATCGGTATTTACCAAGAAAAAACACTTTCACACGGAGCGCAACAAAATGGTGAACGTGCAGTGAAATGCCTTCGCTGACAGTGATACACAGTTACCGTTCTAATTAATCGAATTATATCGAGACAGCGCACGGAGCGTAATTAGAATTTTATTATCAGGATCTTCGGGACACATAAATCACTAGTGTTTCGTGATCGATGTTTCAAGAGGCCACCGTCGAATGTCGGAGTTGCGTAATTTGCGGCTAACGAAACACCAAAGCGTTAGAAACAGGCTCGCTTCGAAACGGAGATTAATTTCCTGATTAAACCGAACGATTCCGTTCTGACATCGTTCCTTCAATGTTCCCCTTTTCTTGATCTTTATCGTGCTCGATCGCAAGCTGAAAATTTCTGCAAGTTCACGAAACAGAAATAATAAGGAGCGGTTTAATTAGCGGTGCAAATTTATTGCTTGAGATATAGAAAAATAAATACTTGGGAAAGATGTACTTTTAAAAATAATTAATTTGGGTGATTGGTATTTTGGGGAAGGAGTGATTTTAAGAGTAAATACTTTGGGAAGGGAAGGTTTTTAAAAAGGAATTCTTTTGGAAAGGTGAAGTGTAACAATTATACTCTTTAGAATACATAGCTTGCTTTAATGGTAATGGAACTATGATTATATGAGGTTTTTTATGATGTATGTGTTTTTCCTTAATAATTCAAAAATGAAGCCTCAAACCTCATTTTTGTAAAGCGAAATCTTGTTCAGAATAACATCAGCTGTCTCATATTTCAGAGGCCTACACTAGTTATGAGACACCCTATATATTTGTTATCAAGGTAGTAAATATTTTCACTATGTTCTTCCATTTATTCGCAAAATTAAAAATAATATTTCTAATATTTATTTGGACAGTCATGGGTTTTAAAAATTAAAGAAATTATTACTGTCGATATATTATCAATATTCTATCATTAAATAACAATGCATTAATCATTGAAAAAACGTTAAAAATAATGAGTTACTGAGATAAAACACAGACAATCATTTTACCACTGAAATGTATTTATTTTTGCTTAAACTTCAAATCTAAGATAGCCTAACCTAACTTATTGCATACTTTCATAACAAAAATCGATTTATTCTTATTTAAACTTGAAATTTAATCTAACTCAACCTAACCTATTTCTCTAAATCTATATATCCTTGTCTGAATTTCAAATTCGAATCGTGTTTGAAACAAGAATAATTTTGCATGATAAATTAAGTGAAAAGTTTGGTTAGGTTTTAAGTTTGAAGAAAAATAAATACCAAAACTTTGTACTCATGTTTGTATATTTTACATAACTTTCCAAAAACATAACAATAACAAAATTCATGAAATTTTATTTAATACTTTTCATTCAAAATAAAAACACTACCTTTCCACTTCAATACAAATATTCTCCACTTTCAAAATGATGAATTTCAAGAAAATTGTAAAAATTATTTTAAATAACAAACAGTAATCTTCCAATATTAAGTCACAAATGTTTATAAAAATTTGTGTTGAAAAGGTATATAATGTATATCATGTAAATATTGAATATAAATAATATTCGTACGATCCATTTTTCAAACCTGATTTATGGTTACATGTATTTACATTCGAATAAATCTTCACAACACTTTTTATTGCTCGGCATTTCGTTTCGAAGCTGTCACAACTTCATACCTTCGACTAAATTATTGGAACCAGTTTTGTTGTATATACAGTACGCTGAAATAAACTGTGACATACAGGTTAGATTGAACATAAAAATTCAAAAAAAATTCTTTTCCTTTTTTTTCATAGAGAATATTGAATGATTGTGTTGTAGTGTGAACTGAAACTATTGTTTTCAAGGAAGTTCAAAGTCTGTCAAGTCTTATTTGTTTTTGTCATCTACAGGATATTTCGAAAATAGTTAAAGCATAATTATAAACTTATTTATTATTTCTTTATTATTACAAGCAATTCAAGATTGAGTTATCATTAACTATTTTTCATCATTTGGTATAATACTACCTTAAATGATTATGTGTTCATTATAAATGCAGTGATTTTAGTGTCTTCATACAAAGCTAAAATTTAACAAATATTTCTGTCTTTGTAGAATTAAAAAATGTCATAAAAATGAAAAAGATTGACTTTTCATATTATGTCCATGTATAACAGTTATTTACTCAAAATGTGGTATGATTTATATCTATGAATAAAATTGTACATTTAATTCAGTTTAACTTTATTTTCACTTAAAATATTAGAAAAATAGTAAATACTGTGATATTGTAAATAAAAAGAAAATAGAAGATATTAAGTTTAATAATTGCTAGTCTTATCGTTCTTAATAATTAAACGAAATAATTAGACGCACTATTAATCAGACGTACTACTCACTGAACTACATAAAATTTGTTTTTTGATATTTTTACAGGACACTGAAATATTTACTTTTCCAACAAAATTGTAAAATAACAAAATAATGCAATAACATAATCTTTTCTTAACATGTTCACCAATACCTAATTACACAAATTTACCTACATTTATTATTCTCTAAAAGAAAGCAGAAGAAATGAACTTTTGAGTGCTTTCAATATGGTGTCAACAGTACGTGAAAACAAATTAAAAGATCCAACTGAAAGGAACCTTTGTGTCCTTAATAATCTGTATTATATGTCTGACCACAAACGTGCGTTTCTACTGTCGCAGTAAACGTGTCAATCCTCCATTGCATGAATCCTTCAATTATAAACTGAAATACACTTTTAAACTCTCAAAGTAACATTAGAAATGCGAAATAAATATTTTCTATTTAAAAAATCTGTTTGTAGAATAATAATATAATACTGTAAATTTATAATTTAAAGGGGAACGACAGAAAGTTGCTTTTCAATTTTTAACACGAAGAAATTTATTTTATATTCATCTGTGTTTAACAAAATATAAAAATATATAAATTGCAAACAACATAGTGCAAAAGTTTGCTAAAAGACAGTAAATTTATTTAATATTAAACGTTGTTAGTTTTAAAGTGATACGAAGTCAATTTAACTACTGTTTGTTTTATTAAATTATATGATGAGCAAATGCATGTACATTTTATTTAGACACTTTCCAGTACTTTTTAACAGATCATACCAAACATTTGTATAATATTTTGTTACATTTATTTTCTATATTTTCAAGTAATTAATACTAGTATTTTTAGTTATGAGAGTAAACAAATTTTTAATAATATAAATATTAGATCTGTATAAAAATTTAAGTGTCACCCATATACATATCGCTAACATGGCGGTCAGAGTATAAAAACACAAATTCAATCATAACTATTCAACGTTTGGGTATTAAAACAGGAGCTAACTTATGATTAATCAACAACGTCTGAACATAAAAACATAGGTTAAATGATCAATAACGTGTGGACATTAAGAAACAAGTTAACTCGTGATCTGGCAGCATGTGGGCATTAAAACAAGTAGACTCCAATCGACGTTCGAGTATTAAAACACTTGTCAAATCACGATTAATTCACAACATAGACCATTAAATCACTAATTAATTCATGCCCAATAAACAAACCATTATCCCCAAAAAAATTCCACGAACGATAACTAAAAGAACTGCGAAATGCACCCTTACGAGTAAAATTGTCATGAGCAACGGTACCAAGTACGAAACGGCCATGAAAGTAAAGGAAACCGGTCTAGAAAAGAGCATCATCCGATAGCGATTGCATTCCATAACCGATTATCGGCCAGCGAAGCCGCGAAATGCTGCTAATTACGTGTTTAACAAGAAAAAGGGGAAAAGAGTGGAAGTTCGAATCCGATGGGGCTTCGTGAGTGCGCATGATCGCAGCCCCCTCCCGTTCCTTTCGTGTGTGTGTTACTCTCCTGTACGTTTTGTCGTGTGGTTGTGTGTGTTTCATGGGGTGGTTGGAGCCCACGTGGACCAACACGATACTGTCAGTCGCGTTCAGCGAGTCATTCGCGTATCACGGTTCGCGATTGGGGTGCGTTTCCATCGCACCGATCATCAAACTTTCCTTCGCGAGTTTCTAGTGCACGTTCACATTGACAGCATCTGTGAGTGGAGGACATTGTGCAGTGCTCGGGGTGGGAAACGAGGTAAGATTCATTTGAAACATTTTCATTTCGAACGTGTTTGGTGATTAAAGGGTGATCTTGCCGGTGCTGTGGTACTGTTGTGGGTATGCTGTTTTATACCATTTTGTTGCGTATTTTTATTCGGTGATCCGAGATGTTTTTCCTGGCAATCAGTGACAGTGTTCAAGAATTTTACCACTTTAAAGTTACACGTTTACATGATTTATCTTCGAGCTTCCAAGGTTTTTGGTTGCAAATACTGTCAATGATTTATGAAATTTTGGAGAACAAAAGTTTCTGTCAAGTTTCGTGTGCTTGTATACTTTGACATTATTAAACTTATATTAGTATATCCTTCTTAATAAGTAATATTTTTTGAACTATCTGTCAAATGAATCTTTGAAGTTTGAAACTTTTCACGAAGTTCTGTATGTCGTGTGCACCCTGTTGCACAATCAAACTGACAGTATTAGGGAACATCTTCAATTTTCATTAGTAAATAATAGACCATGAACATTTTATGAAGTTCTGTCTATCAGGTGCATCTTTTTGAACAATTCAATTGATAGTATTAGTAATAATGTATGTTAAATTGGTAATTAAATTGTGCAAGTTGTAAGCTACAAGCTGTTTCTATTAATTTTTTTATGTGAGTAAGAGAACTTTGTATGAAACGAGCAAAGTCCTTCAACTGACATTCTGTAAACTGAGTAACTGATATTTTATAAATTGAGAAACTAACATTTTATAAACTAAATAACTGATATTTTATAAACTGAATAACTGACATTTTGAACAACTTGTCAATTAATTGTCTTAGATATTTGACATCTGAAAGTTATATTCAGCTACAATTTATTCAGAACTGCTACTTGATTAAAATTATAATTTTTGTGATAGAACATTAAACGTAAAATTGAAACTGAAGTCAATAGTTAAACTAAAATAAAAGTAAGTGAAAGTTAAAGAATGACACGTAGAATTAAAGAGTCTACTATTAAATTTAGAATCATTAAGAGTTTTCTAATATTTTCTAAAATTTACTTTGCGTATTTTTCTGAAATTTAGATTGTCATTATTGATGATTGAATTTAATATGTTTTAGGTATATATTTACATTTATCAAAAACTCATTTTGGTTTAAATTAAATAAAAATTGAATTCACAGAAAAGTTAAAAAAATAATTTTTTCTCTGAAAGCTTTATTCTTGGAAAGTGAAATAACCCCTTTAAGTCCTGTATGCAGTTTTCAACGCAGCACGTTAAAATTTTGTGATGCAACCTATTAAAATATTTACTATTAAAATACACGTAAAATTTTAATTTTTCCTAATGTAAAAATTTTAATTTTTCCTGAAAAATATGATTTTTTCTCTTGAGCACGAATATGGTTATTTCTCTTATACCATTGTTATCAATTACGTGACATGTGTTATATCCACGTTACATATTTCAATAAACATATCTAACATTTCATAAAAATTGAAACATTTAAAGAGCAGCCAATATTAGGCACTCTAAAGGCGAAACAAACTTTGCCCATTATGTGTTTACATTTCCATCAAGACGAAAATTAAATTTATTCACACTTTCTGGTGAAACGCATTATGGTTCGGTGTAGTTAAAGAAACTTTTGAAAGGCGTGTAAGAAATGGTTGTAGCAGAGTTTATGGAGAACACGTTGTTCTGGAACGATCATTAACAACTTCGATGAAATTAAAACGGAGTGTTGTATCCGGGGCACTTGAAAGGAGTTTTGAAACAAGTTAGGGAGAAATTTATGTTGGGTGTAAATTTGCTGTTCAAATTTATCTTTATGACAAAATGCTTGTCACCTGATGTATGATTAAAATAACTATTCGTCAATTCCAAAATTATTTGGCAAACACAATTATTTGTCTATTTTAGAACGATTTTACAAATGCATGAGATATGTAGAGTAGATGGTATTGACGTGTGTTCATGTGTGTAGTATCGTATGTGTATACTGTTTGTGGCAATTACATATATTATATTACGATTCTGTTATTGAGATAATTTCTGATTCAAACGAATTCTATTATTGGACTCGTTGGTTTCTACAGCGAAGGCTGTGTGACACATATACTATGATGACACATATACTGTAATATTAATGTTAATATGGTATTTAGTATGACACATATGTCGATGTAACACTCATCGTAAATATTTACATCAAAATAAGCAACCCTTGGCAAATATTTACATTACTATTTTATTTAACTTTTTATCGAGTTATGAAGGTTATCATTCTGAGTAGTGATATGAGTTTTAATGCGTATGTATACTAAATCGATAAATCTAAATTGTATACCTGTCTCATTACTACAATATTTCACACAAAATCTACCTACCTAAAATGACTATTTTCAAGCAATCACATTTTCATATATCCACCAATGTACTTTAATTCAATTTAATTATTTTTTATTCGTTCAAACATATTTTTCCTTATAAACAAATATGTGAGATAGTCATACGGTTTTCTTGATTTCATGTTAAATATTCAACATAGCTGTGTGACCAATATTTCATTCAAAAATCTGTCTATATTGACTTAATTTTAAACGATCCCATTCTCATACTGCGAAGTATCTTAATTTCTCTTAGTCATTTTTTATTTATACATGCAGCTCTCTGTGTCAAATATTGATCTTATTGCTAGTTGTAGTTTTGCAAAGATTTTGTACAAGACTTTAAGCTCATTTAACACTAAATTTAACAGTAAATATTTTTCACTAAATTCTTAAGAAATATAGTCTTAACATATAGTTACATATCTTATAATTACACATAGTCTTATACGATGAAAGTCATAAAAGTCTGTCATTTACAGAAAGAGCAATCTCACTCCACAATTAAACCCACCTTAATATCCATCAAAAGCAAATTTCTCTCCTAAAAAAGCTTAATTGGAATTTGTATAGAACACGTGCCGACTTTCAATTAAAAAGAGTAGATAAAAATAGAGAACAGCGGTAGCGCGTGACCGACGACAACGAAGCCAATCGATTGACATCGATGAGTGCAGTTTTTCGAAAAATTCTCGCGAAGAGACAGCGGAAAGTGTTCTGTGCGAACATTCGCCGCGGTCCATAAATTATGGATTCCTCGTAAAACTCGGGGGGATCTTGCTACCTGAATTTCTCGATCGTTTAATGAGAGATAGGCCAAGAATTAATTAGTTTGAGTATGCCGATTAAAAATAAAAGTATCGGGGTTTGCTCGTTCGCTTAACCGCGACGATGTTATCCGTTCTTCGCAAACGAATCACGAGTCTCGTAAAAATACATCTGTCTAGGTAAACGACGAATCAGGGCTAATCATTTCGCGATGAAAAAAAAGGCTGCCGCATCAATGGGAAGCCCGTAAACGGGCGGCGTGAGAGGCCCAATAAAAATTCATTACTTTCGCCGGACGACCGGCCGGAATGGACGATTCATTCCGCGGTGAAAGGCATTCGTGCTCCTATTTTGTAAATAACCACGGTATTACCGCGTATGGTAAAAATTCATTGCTTTTAGTAAATTGGGTGTTGGGATCAAACGAGCGCCGATGGCTGTGTGCGAAGGTAATTGATACGAGTACAGTCGAGAGCAAATCTGGTTTCCATAAGGAAAATATAGTGATCGAGGGGAAAGATACCTCTTTGTGGGTAATTTTTAGGGGTTTTTGCAAATTTTTGATTTATAGGAGTTTGGGGGTGTGAATGTAGGAATATGAGAACGAATATAGGGGTCAAAATATGGAACAGTGAGAATATGGAAATATAAAAGCAAAGATGAAAATATAGGCATTTGACGATTTAGATATTTGAGGTTCACAGAGGATATGAAATGAGGGATTTGGAAAAGTAAAAATGTGGAAGAGTGAGAATATTGAAATACATAAAAACAAATATGGGAATGTAGACATTTGACGATTTAGATATTTAAGGTTCACGGAGGATATGAAATGAGGGATTTGGAAAAGTAAAAATGTGGAAGAGTGAGAATATTGAAATACATAAAAACAAATATGGGAATATAGGCATTTGACGATTTAGATATTTAAGGTTCACGAAGATTGTGCAATTAGGGATTTGGAAGAGTAGAAATATTGGAAGAGTGAGAATATAGAAATACATAAAAACAAATATGGGAGTATAGGCATTTGACGATTTAGATATTTGAGGTTCAAGGAGGTTGTGCAATTAGGGATTTGGAAGAGTAGAAATATTGGAAGAGTGAGAATATAGAAATACATAAAAACAAATATGGGAATATAGGCATTTGACGATTTAGATATTTGAGGTTCACGGAGGATATGAAATGAGGAATTTGGAAAAGTAAAAATGTAGAAGAGTGAGAATATAGAAATATAAAAACAAATATAGGAATATAGGCATATGACGATTTGGATATTTGAGGTTCAAGAAGGTTGTGAAATTAAGGATTTGAAAGAGTAAAATTATGGGAGTCTAGGAATTTTTGAATATAGGTAGTTGAGGATCTTGAAAGTTGCAGCCAAAAGTAGAAATATGGGAACCTGGAATTCTTAAGATGTAGGTACAGGAGGCGTTAAAATTTGGTGTTAAAGGGTGTAGGAATATCGAAATATCAGAATGAATACAAGAATATAGTCATTTCCCTATTTTGGTATTTAAAAACCTTCGAGCTTGTGAAATTAGCGATTTGAAGAGTAGAAATATGTGGACCTAGAATTTGGAAGAGTGGAATATGTGGACCTAGGATTTGGAAGAGTGAAATATGAGACCTAGAAATTTTGAAACAAAAGTATTGTAGAACCTTGGAATTGAAATACGAAGTATGGAAATAAAAATGTAGGAACGTAGAAATTTGTGGATATGAATTCCAAAAACTAGAAATCTGCAACTGAAATATTTGAAGATTCAAGAATTTGTGGACCTAGATATTTAGGAGACTAATATGGAAATCTAAAAATTTAGCAATCTAAGAATAGATCTAGAAATGTAAAAGACTAAGAATATAAAAATCTAAGAATGTGGAGATCTGGCGATTAATGAATCTTGAGATGTGGGTGCCTATGAATATTGCCTAGGGACATTAGGACATATATATTGAAGGACCTTAAAAATTAATAATCTAAAAAAATAGAAATTTAATAACATTTCTTCTAACTGAATCTAAAGATTTAGAGAATTAGTATAACTTAGAAATTTGTTAACCTATTATTATTTAATTATATAAGTTCTATAATATAACTGTACAATTGAGTGCAATAAATCCCCCTTGAATTCAATTATGCTTTAAATTAATTTTTCCAAATAAATTGTCGATGCGTACATGTTGTAGAAAATATATATTTGTATTTCAAGATTACCATTCTGTTCCAACAGCGTTAAATTCGCAATGCAATTTATAGCTTCCATTAAAATTGTCAATAATTCATTGATGATATAAGTTACGATATGTACATATATTCTTGTGTCGAAGTATCGCTGAAGTTCAGGAAATTAGGAACGATATATTCAAGCTTTTTTAAATGGCACAGTGTGAACTTCCTTTAAATCCTTTAAACGACGGATTTGGAAATCTGTATGTAAGCCGATTGCTGTTAATCTGTAAATGGATGTATATCGAAGTGACAGATCGAATCGAGCAAGTTAAACGTGTAAACGTGACAAAACCACTCAAATATCGATTGAAGTTTTTTAAAATTCTTTAAAAAATTGATAGCTGCGGTGTTATCAATAAATACTTTTATTATTACTACAGTTGTGTACTTTTTATAATTATCAATGCAAAAGTAATTATTCAATGTAAAATGTATCAAGGATATTTAAACTTACTCTTGTAAAAGGGGTTCAATTTAAAATATTTAAAATAAAGTCATAAAAAATTCTAAAAGGTTTAGTTTAAAATATACGTTATTAAAAAATAAGGGTACAAGTAGTTGCATGTACATGAAAAAATTAAACAAGATTTTATAAAAATAAGGCACAGATTTTCATTGCAATTAAAACCTCATGAATCATTAAGATTTATGAGGTACATAAATAGTAAATAAATATGTACATAAACAGGAAAGGAAATAAAATTAACTCGAAAAGTAAGCGATTAAAATACTGCTTTTTCTTTTAATAACTTTCAGACAAATGCTGAACATTTATTCATCTAAGTTTTCTCGTTGTACTTTAAGATTTTACTTTAAGTCCGCTTTTATGTTCCATTTTCATTTAGAAACCTTCCGTAATTTAAAACAGACAGAAAACACGCACATACTAAGAATTAAATAAAAATTTCATAAACATGTAACAAAACAAAATTTATTTAAACAAAATATGCAATACACATTTCTCATAAATGGTTACAATTTGTATATTAACCAAGAATTACCTATTTAATAAATAGACAAACTTATAATTTAATATTCAATTTCTTTTTACGACAAAATCGTATGAAAAAGATTTTAAATTTTGCATAAAATATGAATCAAAATATTATTCATTGATAACATTGAAATTGATAATAAAATTAGATTTGAAGCATTTGATCTACTTTTAAAGGTAATTATAGTATCATCACATTAATTTTGCACGAAATGTGTTCATTTCGAAATAATTGTTCACTGAACTTGTGCGTTATTCAAATCTGATGTTTACATATTTCATGCAAGCAAATATGTATATGCATCCATGCAAACATACAGATGTCAACCCACTAGTTGACGCGTGATCGACCCAAAGTAAAGGAAGCTCTATCACCGTGAGCAGTTGCAGTTACGTTAATGAAGGCGTTCATTTTTTTATTCTAACGAATTAGAGCTGTTTTTATTTGGGGACACAGCGATTTGGGGATGTAGGAATTTGGGAATATAGGGATTTGGATATGTAGGGATTGGGGGACGGAACAATTAGGAGACGTAGCGATTTCGGAATATACTGATTTGGAAATGTAGGAATTTGGGGACGTAGCGAATTGGGGATGTACTGATTTGGAGACGGAACAATTTGGGGACGTAGTAATTTGGGAATATACCGATTTGGAAATGTAAGAATTTGGGGACGTAGCGAATTAGGGATGTACTGATTTGGAAACGGAGCAATTTGGGGACGTAGCGATTTGGGAATATACCGATTTGGAAATGTAGAAATTTGGGGACGTAGCGATTTGGGGATGTAGGAATTTGGGGTATGGAAGAATTTAGGAATATGGAGATTTGGAAATGTAGGGATTCGGAAATGTAGAGATTTGGAAATGTAGGTATTCGGAAATGTAGAGATTTGGAAATGTAGGAATTTGGGAATGTAAAGACTCGAAAATATAGGTATTCGAGGATATCGAAATTTGGAGATATGGTACCATCATAGATGTATGACTTCTGATTAAATTATTATTCTGATTGAACAATGTATAGATGTCAACCCATTAGTTGGCGCGTGACCCAAAGTAAAAAAAGCTCTCCACCGTAAAAGAACCCCTCCACTTCCAGTTACATTTCGGCAAATAAGAATAATAAAGACAATAACAACTGCTGGACGTAAATTGCATTATTTCACTCTTGAGACGTTTGCCTGTCATTATCTTTTGACCTAATTGCGCAACAGCTCGATAATAGCAATACTAGCAAATACTAGCCAAAAATATGTGTGAATCTATCCGTTCATTTTTCTATTCTGACCAATTTGACCCGAAGCTCTTCTAAACACCCGGGTCACTCTTCACGCTCCAACTCGTGGGTTGACATCGCTATATGTACATCTATTCATGCAAACATATATGTACATCCATTCATGTCAGCATACATATGTATCCATAAATACCTATACACAGTTCCATTCGACTAATGCGTATATCGGAATGTGTATTTCTAATTCTATTACCTTTGTTTCATTTTATGAAAATTTACCATTTGACGTCATAGCTATGAACACAATTCCGCACATGCAAATAAGGTCTAATAAACAGGTTCATAAATACGATTAGTAAACTCTGAGAACTAAAGTAATTTCATTTACTGCGGACCACACACGCATACTTTAACAACTATTAATGTGAAACTGAAGTTAGCGTTGAAACGTGCTATTCCAGGGCGATTCGGAACGAAAGCAGTCACGATTGCAGATAAACTGTAAGTTGTTTAAAGTGAGAATGACAGGAGGAATTGTTTGCTTGCGAACGATTTATGGCAACGACTTTTGAGATAAAATGTGCGCGAGAGAAGTGGCACTTAAAAGTGTTTAATTAAATTCATTATTTAGAAATTTAGTTATTTGGTAGTTTGGTAATTCGGAAATTTGATACTTTGAAAATTTAGAAATTTGAGGATTCAGAGATTTGGTGCTTTGAAAATTCAGAAATTTATAGACTCAGGGATTTAGAAATTTAGAATTTTAAAAATTTTGGAATGCAGACATTTGAAGATTCAAAGATTTGTAAACTTAGAGACATAAAAATACAGAAATGTGGACGTTTAGACATTTGCTGATGTATTTAGAATTTTTTTAATTTAGAAATTCGAAGATCTAGAAATTCAGAAGTTTAAAAATATCAAATTTTCCAATTTTTAACACCTGAAATTCACTCGCAACTGAAATATGGCAACTAAAAAATTTAAAAACGTAATCTCAAATTTTAATCTCTAATTACCAGTATATTTGCAACCTTATCAAATTTTCTAAATAAAAATTAAAAATTTTGATTATCACCATGAGACAAGTCAACATATAAATTTACCTAAATTACAAAAATAAAATATAAAAATAAAAACCTGTTTAGACAAATTCCCAGAAATATTTCTATTTCCAATGAATCTGTTCCCGCAAATTCCGAGTCACGTTTCATATTCATCGAAGCTCGAGAATATTAAATTTCCCGATACATAAATTCGATCGCTCATAAAAGTTGTGTCAAGCGCATCCCTCAATATTTGATGCAGCAAGACGTTAATCTTCCCGTCATCGATTATCAATCTCCCCGAATATAATAACAGCAGAAAAAGAGATCGTATCCCCGTGATATCTCGATTTTCCTAAGAACCGTTCTCGTTTACCAGAAATTTCACGTCAATTATGCAGGTTTGAAGTTTCACTTACAGGGCAGTTCTCAAAGAAAGTTTTCGTTCCACAGAAACTTTTGGTCCGTGCCTCGTCATAAATTCTCGTTTTAAGCTCGCGACTGCCTCGTTAATTCGGAAATCTGGGTCTATCATTAGCATAGATTTCTATGTAGCTCGAGCAATTTCCAAAGACGTTAACTGAATTTCAAAAACAGGGTTACGCAGTTAGTGTCTTAATTGAGATTCTCAATTAAAACTTCGGGCGTTGGGACAAATTACATTGCTACTTGTTGAGGTTGTTAATCGTATTGCTAAATTGAGAGTCTTATGCAAATTTTATAATACTATGAAAATATTTTATCCTAACTCCATGTAACAGGTTGCGATTAACACAGTTATTCAAACTGTCACGATAAAATACGTATATAGTATAAGTATATTTTTGTTTACTGTTCAAGTTCAAAATTCATAGCAATGAGTTTGTCATTTTTAATATTTGCTAATCTAGCAATAAGACATGTAACATTACAGTCTTTATATTTATTCAATTTCTTAGTTTGAGGACCATTCGTCAAATTAAAATGAAGGCTGAACTTCGCTGAATCAGGAATAAAATTATAAATAAGGGATGATATGTAAAATATCTGTTATACGAGAATTCTTTATCTTAACAAAAATTGATGTATGCTTTAACAAAAACTGCTTAATTTTTTCAATTCAAAGAATTCTGATATGTGTCCACATGTGAGGACATATGTCCTCCACAAATGAGGGATATGTAAAATATTTGTTATACGAGAATTCTTTATCTTAACAAAAGTTGATGTATACTTTAACAAAAACTGCTTAATTTTTTCAATTTGAAGAATTCTGACATATGTCCACATGTGAGGACATGTCCTCCATATATGATATGGATACATGTATACAAATCTGTTACTGTTACCTTCTCATTAATTAATTTGTTAACCATTTCGTTTACCACTGTGAGAGCTGTGTAAAGAAATAAAACCTCTGAAAAACAATTAAACTCCTGAAAATCGTGCGGTTTGGATATTTGAACGTGAAGTTTCCGGTCGATTTCCATCGTTACGAATTTACGTGACAGAAATATCATTTACGACGCGATATCGTAAAATGTGCACACGATAAAAAAGTCACACTATTTGGTAGACGAAATCGATCTGCGGCAATATTCTTTTCAGCGAAACTCGCGCGTTTTTCATGGAGATCGCCACTCGAAGATCGCGCGCCGTAATTAATGTACTTCTCCCCGAAACGTCATTCTTGGCGAACCTTTTGCACAGCCAGTTTCAACGCTGAAAGAGCGATTGATACGAAAACCTTTCGATTTTGCTGAAAATCAAAGCTGCGTGTCTGGGACGGCCATGAAAGTTGCGGATGTTTTTTTTATTTTCGATCTTTGATGCCCGTACGGTCCGGCTATCGTGTAACGCGAATTATTTACCGAACCACTCCCGTGAAGAAGTGCTTTTCGATGCTTTTTCCATCCCATTGCAAACATAATTCATGGATTAAAAGCTAACATCGGGGAAATTAAGCGGCCCCGAGATATTTTGAGCCCGCTGCACTTTTACTTCCCAGGGTTTCACGGCGAATGCAATCGAGTCGAGTGCTTCCGATTGTTAAAAACTTAATGTGTTAGAAATAAAGTGGTTTATTGGAACTCTTGTAATTGCGTTCCGTATATATTGTGAAAGAAATATTGTTGCGGTTAACAATAGTTTTGTGCTAGACGCTTGTGTATACCTATTAAACTTTTATACCGTAATCAAGTGATGTTGAATCAAATTTTAAACATAATTTAAATTGCAAGCTTTTGTGACTTGTAATTATATTTTAAAATTTAATAATAGGTCTACATTCAGTTCTCTCTAAAATCAGTTACCAAATTATTCTTCAATTTGAAAATTAATTATGAGTTAAATTAATATTTAAATTACTTAGGAAATTAATATTGTGGACAAAATATGAGCTAAATATGAAGAATGTTATATGTAAAATAAAATATATATTGTCTTCTTGTAAGGTTACGTTGCATTGATTTTATAATAACTATAGAATCTACATTGTGGATGATTGATTAAATGTATGAATATAGCTGAGCATGAATTTATGAGGTCTATAGGTGAGTTATGAAAATGAATATTGTTAATAATAGAACTATGAGTCAAAATAACTGGTCACAGATTTTGTATCTTATTTAATAAAATTTTGTTGCTTTCGTTGAAACTTTCTGTCACACTTTTTCGAGATGAAGAATGATTACGTTATAAGTTAGGTAATTATTGTAGGTTATAGTAATTATTGTATAATTGTGAATTTATGGTTAGTTTATTAAATAGGTAAGTGTGTCTTTTGCAATGACAGTTGTAGTGTTAAATATGAGTTTAATAAATAAATGTATTTGAAGAATGAATTTGTCATATGAAATTACTATGTGAGTTCGAGTGGTTTTAGGTTAGGGTTGCACAGCAATAAAGAGTAGAATGAAATGTATATACAATTAATTAATTCTTAAAGTTGTATATTGGAAATTAAATTTGTATTGTATTGCTACAATTTGAAATTGTAATAAATTAACTTTAAAAAAGCTGTTTGTATTTATAGGAGTTAGAAACATTTTTTGACAAAAAATATTAAAAAAACGTTATTTTTACATTGAATGTACCAGAAGTAAGTTTAAGTGAGCAGCAGGTAATTTCTTAACGTTGAAGTGTTAATGAACAGGAAAAGTTTAGAACGCTGAGTAGCTTATTGTACTTACTTGTTAAGAAGTACAAAAGCTGCTTAAATTATGTAGGTCTCGGAATGGAACATTTTCGGAGTAAAATTCACCGTTTACGAATTTTGTAAGATGAGATTGTTTAAAATATATAATGGTGAAACTTTTAAACACTTTCTGCATATTTTTGGAAATAAATTGAAACATGCATCTCATTGATTATTATTTTTACTGATTTTAGTGGGTGCCATTTATATGCAAAATTGTACAAGAAACGAATTTATATTAAAGATTGTGATGTTACTATTTTGCATTAATTTTACGAATATAGGAATTTGGGAATTTAAAAATTAAATTATGTGTGAACTTCGAAGCTGGAAATTTGCAATGTGTAAATTTAGAAGTCTGAGTATTTACAAATTTGAAATATGGAAATTTGGGAATTTGGGAATTTGGGAACTTGGGAATTTGGGAATTCAGGAATTTGGGAATTTGGGAATTTGGGAATTTGGGAATTTGGAAACTTGGAAATTGGGGAATTTGGGAATTTGGGAATTTAGTAATTTGGTAATTTGGTAATTTGGTAGTTTAGTAATTTGGTAACTTGAAAATTTAAAAACTTGGACACTTGAATATCTAAAAGTATAAAAATTTGAAAATACAAAAATTTGTCCATTTCTAAATCAGCAAATTAATAATCCAAATCTAGAAATTTAAAAGTTAGATATATTTGTCAAATAAGAAACGAATATCTTAAATATATTCAATTTAATTATCATTAACAGCATTGTACATCAAGTTGAAGACAAACGACTTAAAAAAAGAAAAAAGCAATTTGAGGAAACAAGTCAAATGTCCTCAATTAACATAAACCCACAAATCCACGAGGACAGACTAAAGAGTCTTGTTTCCATCGTAATAAAAACCAAAAGTAGAAAATGCAGTCCTCACGTTTTACTTATAAAACTACACAACAACTTTTCCATATGTTTTCTTCTAACTGTTCAAAACCGGTCTTTCCGCTTTTAACTAAAATAACTGAGAGGAGAAAAAATATTTTAACCCGCGGAGGTATACAGTAGATGTGATTTATTTGAAAACATATAAATACCTTGAAAAATATGGTTGTCTCGGAAAAATATTTCACACGAAAATTGGTAAATAAAGTTGGAGAGAACATATATCATATGTGCATATATTTACTAAACCTGCGATAACGTTGAAAAAGTCATGCAAATTCTATAAAATCCAAATTTAACTGGACTGCATTTTTTTTACATAAAAAATTCTTTGCAATATTGTGCATAAAGTGGTATGAAGACGTACTATTAAAAAAAATTAATATTTAGATATTTGGTATATCGAGGATATTAAAGTAGATTGATTCGTATGTAAGATATTATGTTATACATATGTTACATACATACAGGGTGTCCGCGCCAAAGTGTTACACCTTAATATCTCATGAACTATTGATGTCACGAAAAAGTGCTTATATGGAAATTGCAGGGTAAAAGAGGCCCTATGTTTTGGCAGAAGCAAAATTTTTTTATTGTTATTAATGTAAAAGATATGATGGTGAAGTTTCGTTTTTTTAAATGGAACTATAATTTTTTCTCGATCAGGCGATAGTGCTTTTCAAGACGAATTCATCAAGGTTTTATGTACTTACCCGATTTTTATTAGTTTTCGAGATATAACGCTTAGAAATTTACTGATTTTCAGCAGTGACATCTCGGTTTGACGAGTAAGTCATAAAAACGTTCTTATTGTTACGGTAAGTGCCGCTGGTTTGACTCTGCCTGCCGAAACAGATAGGCGGGGTGTATGGTCAAAATGGCAGGTCCGAAGAGTAAGAAACGTGAAAAGTATTGTCCATTACGGTTTAAGTTTTCCGTATCGAAGATGATATTAATTGTAATTTGGAAGGTTGGGACATTTATTTAAATGTTTCAGTACAAAGTAGGTATAAAGACAATTTAACAAAAAATAATATGCAAAAAATTTATTCCACGTGCTTTCCGCTATTTGAAATACAAGTTTGTATACGTTTTACAAATTCGTTCTCGACGTTTTCCATAATTTCGCACGGGATATTTACGCATGCATTGTGTATTCTATTTTTCAAGTCAGTTATATTGTTAAATTGTCTTTATACCTACCTTGTACTGAAACATTTAAATAAATGTCCCAACCTTCCAAATTACAATTAATATCATCTTCGATACGGAAAACTTAAACCGTAATGGACAATACTTTTCACGTTTCTTACTCTTCGGACCTGCCATTTTGACCATACACCCCGCCTATCTGTTTCGGCAGGCAGAGTCAAACCAGCGGCACTTACCGTAACAATAAGAACGTTTTTATGACTTACTCGTCAAACCGAGATGTCACTGCTGAAAATCAGTAAATTTCTAAGCGTTATATCTCGAAAACTAATAAAAATCGGGTAAGTACATAAAACCTTGATGAATTCGTCTTGAAAAGCACTATCGCCTGATCGAGAAAAAATTATAGTTCCATTTAAAAAAACGAAACTTCACCATCATATCTTTTACATTAATAACAATAAAAAAATTTTGCTTCTGCCAAAACATAGGGCCTCTTTTACCCTGCAATTTCCATATAAGCACTTTTTCGTGACATCAATAGTTCATGAGATATTAAGGTGTAACACTTTGGCGCGGACACCCTGTACATATGTACATAGATGTGTTACATATATACAAACTCAAAATTGTATGTACATACACATGTTTCATACATATGATACATACATATGTGTAATACATATGACACATACATACGTCTCATACATAGGATACATCCACATGTTTAATACATATGTCACATACATACATCTTATACATATACATATAATATCATTATCATTTATGTTTCATGTATATGTTTCATACATGTGTTACATACATATGGTTCATTATTTTTTATACATATGTTTGATATATTATATTACATATTACATGCTTCATGCATGTGAATCATACACATATGCATACGTATGTTACATACGTGTATACATACGTATGTATAGTACACACATATATTCATACATGTATTTTATATATATGATACGTCCATATGCTTCATACAAATGTTCCATACATACGTTTCACATGTTTCGTACACGTGTTACATATGTTACATATATTAGGTGTATAACATACCTACGTAACATACATGTGTACACACACATATTTTTCAAAACAGCCACAACAATCAATTTTTCACTTACTGAATCAGTCACAAATAATATCATACAGTAACAAAAAAATTTCACAACTGTACCTGCCACAAGAAGATAAATTCAAGAGCTTCCTCGACTTACCTAAACTACATAGAAATATGAAAGCTTTTAACAAAACATTGTAAACATGACAGATCGTCATAGAAACAATGTTATGGTAGGCCATGCTTGAGGTGCATAGAAGGAAAAAATCTCATTCCGTGATTGTAGAACGCATCAAGATGAATGGCCGCAATGAAATGGGTTCAGGATTCGTCAGATAATAAAGCACGATTGTTCCGGGATGGTCGTCGACTTAATTGATCGATCACCCGAAAGGAAATCGCCCTTCCACAGCTCGACTCGTGGCTCTGAATAATTTAACGAAAACCTTCAGTGGTCTCTGAATTTTCCTAAAGGGAAGAGTGAGGCCGTTCAGGAATGTGATTCCGTCGGCAGGACCTTCGAAGGAGATTGGACGAGCACGCTGCATAGCGCAAATTGATGTCCTGACAGGGTTCTGCGAGCTCTTGCATATTCGGCAAAATTGACGGAGCTATTAGGTACGATTAAACCACCAACCGTTAATTGTGACTTTTCCCTTCGCAAGAATTTCATTAATAACGAATGAATTTTACTGATTAACTTCTTCGTTAATTTGTTTCTTTCATATCAATTTGTTCTTTGGATTTCAGCTTTGCTGACATAGGCACTGTTGGTATAATGAGTTCGACAGATTTAGTGTATCATGTTATAATATATTATAATATTGTATAGTATTATTATATTGTATAATATAATAGCTTATTGTATGTCAGAATAATGTTAGAATGTTATTATACATACATATAGTATAATGTATTATTTTATCACATGTGATGATATGTGACACATATGTTGATATATTAATGAGTTGATATAATGATAAAAATTAATGTCGATGAAGTATTCATTTTATAATACTGACATTTTATATACAAATTGAATAACAGCAATAACAACATAAATTTGAAAAGATTTCGTTAAATTGTTTTTCCAAAATTAATTTATTTTTTGGATTTAATTTCTGCACATATGAGCATGATTCACCTGGTACATTCAATAGATGATTATTTAGTAACACATACACACACACGTAACATATATAGTGTGTAACATATTCATTCATCATTTCTATTTGTTGTAATTTATTTAATTTAAACTAAATTTTAAAATTAACATTTAAGCTCGAACTTTTAATAATTAACATCTCAGATTGAAATTTTAATAATTAGTATTTAAGATTGAATTTTAATTAACATTCCCCTGAATATTAAAATATACTCATTACTTTGCAGAAATTAAAAAAAATCCTTAATGAGCCAATTATTATTTCCGTCCTTCATCAACCACAGTCGATATTGAAATCTCTTTGATGTCGAATGAAAAATCACTGATGTTTTAATCAAGGCAAGTGAAAATTCATATATTCTGTCAAAGAATATGAATTCAATCAAAATTTCTATCAAAACAACAAGTTTCTGTGAAAACAAATCTCGGAAGTGTCGTTCCACGAATTTGTATATATAAAAAAAAAGCATTTTCACGCAAAATCACCCGGAAGTCGTAGCAATTTGGTCCGTGTTTTCGGAATTCACGCATTTTTCTCGTTTTTTGTGCAGCGACTCTTTGTGCAGCTAGCGAGCCTTCCATTCGAGCGGGTTACACTGATTGGTTTCGTAACCATCGGTCTGTGAAACAAATAGATTGCTAGAAGGAATAAAAAAAGGAAAGGGAGTAGGCAAGGTCGCTTTTTAAAAAGGGTAAACGACAAGATATACAAATGCTATACTGATTAACTGTTGTTGTGAGGAATGTCAAGTTATGAGCTTCGTGACGAATACTTAATTACTGATATGAATCATATGTGTATATATGTGCACTTATGTATATATGTATACATATACACTTATGTATTACAATAATTTAAGTTTACACTGTTCATGTGTGGTGTACTATAGTTTTAAAATGATATATTAAACGTTTTTTGTGGTTTCATTCATTTTTTGATTTCCTTTTCTATGTTCGTCCAGCTTGATTCATGTGTGTTATACGAGAAAAGTGAACATGTGTATTATAATGAAATTCATATGTACTGTCAAATTTTTGGAATTAGATATTTCTATATTTTTGGATTACTACATTTCAATATTTTTATATCACTATATTCCTGTATTATTATATTCATTTATACCTAGGTTCCTATATGTATTATTATTTCTCTGTATCCCTACACTCCTGAATTTCTAAGTCTCTAAATGTCCTATAGCTTTGGGTTACTAAATTCCTAGATCACTATATTCCTAGACCCCCAAATTCCTAGATCTCTAAATTCTCACATCTCCAAATTCCAAGACCCCCAAATTCCTAAATTCCCAAATTTCTAGATTTCTAAATTCCTAGATACCCAAATTCTCACATCTCCAAATTCCTAGATATGTAAATTGTCACATCCCTTAATTCCTAGACACCCAAATTCCTAGATTCCCAAATTTGTAGATTTCTAAATTCCTAGATCCCCAAATTCTCATATCTCCAAATTCCTAGATATGTAAAATGTCACATCCCTAAATTCCTAGATTCCCAAATTTCTAGATTTCTAAATTCCTAGACCCCCAAAATTCTTAGAGCCCCAAATTCTCATGTTGCTAAATTCCTAGATCTGTAAATTGTCATATCCCCAAATTTATAAATCCCTAATTCTCACATCCTTAAATTCCTAAATCCCTAAATTGTCACATCCCCAAATTCATAAATTCCTATTTCTCACATTCTTAAATTCGTAGCTCCCTAAATTCACAAATCCCTAAATTGTCACATCCCCAAATTTCTTGACCCCTAAATTCCTATATCCCCAAATTTCTAAAGTCCTACATTCCTAACTCTCCAAATCTCTAGATTCCTCAATTCTTAAATCTTTCCAAATCCCTAAATTTCAATCTCCAGACTTGTCTCCCTCCAAAAACTTACTTTTGTACAAAAAGGTTATGTACCGAGCAACGATCAAAGATCGAATAAAATGAAGATTTAAGGTTATGTCACATCTAGATCATCATCGTCAATATAATTGCAGTAATTGCCAACAGCGTTCTAATTTAATTAACATCTCCCGGTATCGACGCACTAATTACCAGTTACATTAATTTAATTAGTACTATTCAACATTAACGGAATAATCGTTAATATTATAAACTTGTTGCACTGAAGCACCATTTGTCAATTACCGTTCTCCGTTTTACGCGGCTCAATAATGTTTAAAGTCACTGCAGTATGTAGTTGTTACCGATGTCATAATTGCTTTATATGGAAATTGCGTTTAAATGAAAAATATTTATTGCACATTCGTTCGCGCAAATTCCCATTGAATACGTCTACATTCATTTTTATAAAATCAATTTTATCAAACAACGAAATTGATGAAGGAATAAAAGAATGAAACGCAATATTTGAGGAATTGCCGATTCGAGTTTTAATATTGGAACGTTACGTGATATGAAAAAAAAAATACGTGAGAGGTGGTGAAAAACGATATCTACGAAAAATCAATGTACACGATATATAGTTGCAAGATAAAAAACTATGCATACGCTTGTGCTTAGTCCAGTGTTAAAAACACGGGGTTCCGATCGATATGCGAATAATAAACGTGAAAAAGCAACAAAATAGCAGAGCAAGAGAATAATTTTACTCAACGCATTTGCAAAGTTTGCAAATAAATTATCATATTTTTCCGCAGATTATATTTTCGCTGCTAATTTAATATATTGCAGCAAAGGTGCATGTTAATGAATGTAAAAATGTAGAGGTATGCACGCAACAAGGTAGACTTTGTGTGCAACCGACGTATAAAATACGTGATTATTCAGAATTAATTAATGATTATTCATGATATTAACAAGTCAATTGGTAGATATAATAGAAATGATCATAATTTTATGGCATTATATGCAGTTATTATTATGGAGTTTGTTTTTATTATAAATTGTTAAAATTTCGATTTTTAATTTTTTATTTTTTGGGTTCTTCATTTTTTAATTTCTCAATTTCTTTTTTTCTTGATTACATAATTGCCTAATTTTACATTATTGTAATTTGTTAATTTCGTAATTTCTTAGTTCCCTAATTTCCCAATTTCCCCATTTCCCCATTTCCCCATTTCCCAATTTGCTAATTTGTTAATTTCCTAATTTCCTAATTTCCAAATTTCCAGATTACCAAATTTCCCAGTACCCTAGTCCCTTAATTCCCTAGTCCCGTAATTCCCTAGTCCTCTGATTCCCTAGTCGCCCAACTTCCTAATTTCCCAATTTCTCAATTTCTCAATTCCCTAGTCCCCCAACTTCCTAATTTCCTAATTTCCAAATTTCCCAATTCCCTAGTCCCCTAACTTCCTAATTTCCTAATTTCCTAATTTCCAAATTTCCCAATTCCCTAGTCCCCTAACTTCCTAATTTCCTAATTTCCTAATTTCCAAATTTCCCAATTCCTTAGTCCCGTAATTCCGTAGTCCCCTAATTCCCTAGTCCCGTAATTCCCTAGTCCTCTAATTCCCTAGTCCCCTAATTCCCTAGTCCCCTGCTTTCCTAGTTGCCCAACTTCCTAATTTCCAAATTTCCCAATTCCCTACTCCCCTAATTCCCTAGTCCCCTAATTCCCTAATTTCCTAATTTCCTAATTCCAAACTTCCTAATTTCCTAATTTCACAGTCCCCAAATTCCCAATTTCCCAATTTCCGAATTTCCTAGTCCTTTAATTCCCAATTTCCTAATTTCGTAATCACCTAATTCCCTATTTCCATAACCCCCTAATTTCCTAATATACTAATTTCAAAAACGATATATTTAATGTCCCTATAACACATTACCAAATTTCCAAATTTTCCTCCACTCCATATTTGCAACCATCTTCAAAAAAACTACCTCTCGTCCATTTTGCAAGGGTAAATTTTGATTCCTAGCAATCTTCAATCGTAAAATTGTACGCAACATGAACATGAACACCCTATATTGTTTCCTGGAAGTATACAACGGATGATGCCTCTCGGCTCTCATCGATCTCCTTCAATTCCAGTCTTGGATATCGTATCAGTTGCATGCGGGATGGTACTTTAGGGATCTGACTCTATCTCTCCCTTTTCTGATCTGACACGAACCTCGGATATCTGTGATTGGGGCTCCTCACATGTGTCCGCCAATTTGTTATTCCTATCATAATTGGATTACATCTTCGATAGATTGGATTACTTAACTTGACATACTTTCGGAAAACAAAGAAATTAATCTTGTAAGAATAATACTTTTCGTTGGGATGCAGATTAGGGAAATAGGAAATTATGAAATCGGAGAAGCAAGGATTTAGGGATTTACAGAATTGGGAAACTAAAGAAGAGGAATTAAACAGCAAGTATTAAGGGAAATTTGTAACAAAAATATGAGGAAATTAGAATATTAAGAAACACCTTATTTTTTGATATACTATGAAAATGTAGGATATTAACAATTTAAGAAATAGCTTACAAATTTCTAAATTATTATTTATGAACATAAATTATGAACATTAATTATGAACATAATTATTAGTTCTAAATTATTATTCATAAACATAAAAAATATTGAAAACTACAAAAATAATTTCTAATTTGAAAATTTCCTAATATTGAAACTCTGAAATTAACAAACTTAAAGTTGTTGAAAACGCAGCATCTGAAAATTCTGAGCGATCACTATAAAAATCTAGTAGCTAGTTTAAAAAATGATCACTTTAATCTGTAAATAAATAGTGAGGTGTAAAAAGATCTACCACATATAAAAATCTAGTGATTAGGTTAAAAATGAAGATGTTTATGTACAAGTAAGTAACGGGGTGTGAAAAAATCTACCATACACATAAAAATCTAGTAACTAGTTTAAAAATGAGAACAGTAATGTGCGAGTAAATACTAAAGTACATAACGTAAATATAATAGAAAATATATGATTCTGAACCGTGTCACAGGGAAAGAGTTAACTCGACATTTCCGCGCAGTGATAATCGGTGAAAAAAAGAAAAATGGCAAGGATAATCCATGACAAGTTGCAAGCGATGTTTCACGTGATCTGGCAAGCCGAAACTGTCGGAACGAAAGAGAACGAACAAGAGAACGAAAGTATACAAAACGGTGACTGTTTATCGAAACGTCATACGCAGGCAGCCTATCAAAAGCAGAATCGTTCTCGGGTACCTCCTCGTTCTCTCATTTCTACGTAACGTTTCATTTCCCCTACATACTAGGAGCGTTTGTTTATAGTTAATGCCGAAAGCTGATATGGCTCCGTCTACTTCCTTTTACGAATCTCGTCGATACTGAATTTCCTATCACAACGTTTCAAATGTTGCGTGTGTGAATTTGTGTTTGTGCAGTCTTTGATGGGCAGATTCGGTATTTGGAGAAGGAGAAAATTGTACTCATTTTCTTATTGGAGGAAATTGTACTCATAGAGGATTTCGAATATTTTTAATTTGGAAGTTAGGTAATTTTTGAATTTGGATGTAAACTATTGAATTATTAAATTGAATTGTTGAACTCCATTATTAAATTTAATTATTAAATTCCATTAACCCTTTGCGCTCGAGAGATGACTCTCAGACACCATTTTATTTAATACAATAATTTGAAATAAGCATTTTTTAACTGATTTTATGATATGATACATGGTGTCATTTTTTTACTGACTATAATATAAATGTAGTGAAACAAACAATAGTGGAAATTATTAGTAGATAGATAATAATCTTAAAAGAATTCATTTAATTTTTTAACTAGTAAGTTTTAAAGTTGATATTTGTTAATAGTCAAATTACCCTTAAGTGTAAAGGGTGACATTCAATTATTAATATTAAATTATTAAATTTAGAAACTGCAGAAATTTTCAAAATTTGAAATCCACAAATAAAGAAATTTTTTGAGGTTAGAAATCCAAAAATATAGAAATTTAGAAATACAGAAACCTTCAAATTCTTAAATTCAGAAAAATAAAGAATTCCAAATTTAGAAATTCAGAACTGCAGAAATTTTCGAAATTTAAAAATCAGAAATAAAAAAATTTTTAAGGTTAGAAATCTAGAATTGTCAAAATTTTCCAATTTAGAAATCTAAAAACATAGAAATCATCACAATTAAAAATCAAGTAATGTAGAAAATTTTCAAACTGAGAAATTTTACATTTTTATTTAAAAACCCTATTTTAAAGCCTTATATCTACAATGTAGAAAATTGTCATTTAACATCCTTATTGAATCCTAAAAAAATCAATTTCCTATAAAATTTCCTATAAAATCCTTCTATTATATTTTCTGAATAAGAATTGATTAAATCCCATAAAAATGATTAGTCAATTTCCTATCAAATCATTATAATACATTTTCTGTATAGGAATTTATTGAATCCGTGCAACCATTATTACGCCGCTGGTACATAAACAGGGGTGCCTCACCCCTTTGGCCATTTTATTGCCCAACAAGTTAATTGTCATGCCAATTCAAATATTCATCATGAACCGGTTAACGTGTCGCTTCTCCATCGACTCAATTTCGCCCAAACATTTTCCAATTTGCTGAAACTGTACTGAGTTCAATTTTTCCTATCGATGCTGAAACATGTTCCGAATTTTTTTACCGAAAAACAATTGCCAATCTGAATAGTTCTTGCTTGTTTACATCTGTTCAATGCAACTGCTATATGTAGATTTTCATATAGTTATTGTTCTTTTTTGTTTAAAAGTGAAAAACAATTTCTTTGATTACATGGTAGCCATTGATTCATTTTACTTTTCTGCAAATTGGTATTTTTATTTTAGAAATAATTTTGAGGAGGAAATTTTTAGAAATGGTGCAATTGTTTTTAGTGGACTTTAATGATCTTAAAATAATTTT
Source organism: Megachile rotundata (assembly GCF_050947335.1). Lineage (NCBI taxonomy): Eukaryota > Metazoa > Arthropoda > Insecta > Hymenoptera > Megachilidae > Megachile > Megachile rotundata. The sequence continues at coordinate 7,569,323 of NC_134989.1, forward strand.
TGTTATTTATTTTATTTGTTTATTCCAATAAAATAAATTTAAATTGTTTAATAAGTAAATAACTATTAGTAAAAAAATTAATATGTATCAATATAAATATATAAAATGTGCATATTAATTATTTACAATCATTTAAAAAATTACTTAAAAATATTACAACCGTGATAACATATTTTGTTGTTTGTAAAATATTCAGTGCATCAATCTTAAAATATCAAACAAATATTCCACAAAAGCTATTCTACATGTATTTTTTCTTTCTTCATTTTTCATGTTAACTTAGAAAGCAAAATTTAATCAATAACAGATTCAATTCATATTTTTGTACACGTACATTTCGTGTCCATTTGTGAATGATACGAATTTTCAGTAACGAACTCGTTAATTAAAAAAATGTTCCATCCACTTGTCTGGAAACTGAAATTTCCAGACAAAATCACCTTTCAAATCCATTACAGCTCATAATTCGTGCAGCTTTCTGCCAACTCGTACCTTTGGTGGAAAACTTTCGAAAACGTCAAAAACGCATCGTTAGTATTTTATTCTTCTGTATGCGTCGAGTTGTAAAATCTTAAATGCTGCAAAATGTTGGTCATAGAAACCTGAAGAGGAACTTGGTTTCAACAAATTTTTATTTAGTTTCAACAAATTTTAATGCAATTTATATAATGAAATTTTGTAAATAACAATAAATTTCAAATTTATATATTATTTATAAATTTTTCAGTGTCAAACATCATCTACATTATCATTTATATTATTTATATCATCTATCTCATCTATGTCATATATGCCATCTATATCATGTATATCATCTATGTCATATATGTCATATGTATCATCTATATCAGGTATATCATCTATGTTATATATGTCATATGTGTCATCTATATCATGTATATCATCTATGTCATATATGTCATATGTGTCATCTATATCATGTATATCATCTATGTCATATATGTCATATGTGTCATCTATATCATCTATATCATCTATATCATCTATGTCATATATGTCATATGTGTCATCTGTATCAGCTATGTCACCTATGTCATCTATACTCTCCACAATAAATTCTCAGTTTACACTATATCCATAACCCATTTCCTCAAGCGATTCAATATAAATAACTTTCCCCTGTAGCAAGACCTAATGAAATTGACAGTGGTCCTGGTTTCCCTATGTAATGAGTACCTGGTTGATCTTCCTAATCCCGTACACGTCGTTGATCCTCATTCACCCTGTTTGTACAGCAACTCAGCATTGTCGCTATCAAAAGCCATTGTACGTTTCTCTGTCTATTTGTCTCAGCCTCTCTCTCTGTATTAGCATAAGGTGCCTAGGAAGCTGCTGCCGAGCAAATCGAGCGATTCTGATTCTCCCGTGGGATGCAGCTGCAACAATCCTGATCTGGTTGCTCCTTCGAACGATTACGCAAATCTCCGGCAACCCATGACTTAATGAATCAATGGTAAACCACAATTCGCATACTGATTGGCTGTTAAACTGCCATAAAGTGGACGCATTAATCGTGAGCATGTTCCTGTAAGGGAGTAAATCAAATACCGACTAAACCTGCTCCGCCTGGCCTCTCTCAGGAATTATGTTGGTCAGAACGTGCTCGTTTCTGTCGTAATTGTTTCGTGATCAAAGAGCGATCGTTTCTGGGCTTGACCTTTTAACGAATTTCATTAAACTTTGGACTTGATGATATATTTGTGCTTTAAAAATTTATGTGCGGGTTCGGAGGAAATTATTTATAATTTATTGAAGATGGGTGATTGGTTAGAAATATTTGCCTGTGCTAAATTTTCGACAATAATAGGCTTCACATATGTTACACATATGTTACACATACTGTATCCCTCAGCTACAGCTTTTTCAGAGTTACATTAGTTGTGAGACACCCTGTATACACTATATAATACGTTATATCGAATATCGAGTTTCGATTGAAATAATGAAAATTGAGTACTATTTAATGCTACATGTAGTATATACATATATGTGATAATAACACATGTGATATGTTTATTTAATTCACCTTGTACCATCAATAATTTCTTTAATTTAAAATAATAATTTATGGAAAGATTTCTCTAACATTCCACATAAATTGAAGAAGGAAATTTTTGTGGATATTCTTCAGCAGATATTTCACGTTTTTGTCGATAGATTACCTGATACTTTTGATAAATACCTATGTGGAGAAGTATGTGAAGCTCTGCTTGGAAAGCTAACTTTGTGAAGCCTGCTGCTTCATTCGATCGCGGAGTATATCTCGTTTCCTGCTCACCAGGAAAACTACTATAGATGTATGAAATTCTATCAGCAAAATGAAATTAAGTTTAGCAAGTTAGCAAAAGGGTCTCTTTATCCGCAAATGTAATATTTATCCACAATTACTTTGATAGCTAGTTACCTAAATCCACTTTCTACAGTACTTTTGTAAATAAATATTTTCGTAAATTAAATAATGTATCTTTGAAGTTAATTTAACTACTTCGAAATTAATTGAATTTACTTCAACTTTGAAGTTTATTTTGAAATTTAATTTAACTCTGAAACCCACTTTAACTTTGAATTTATATTTTAAGGTTAAACTCTTTTGTGCTTTAAAATTCAATTTAACTCTGAAATTTTTGAAATTTAATTTAATTTAACTTTGAAATTAATGAAAAGTGCACAAATTATAAAATCACGAAGAAATGTAATTTAACTTAATGTGAAAACTTCGTCGTTAAAGAATTTATAGAACGTACATACAATGTGTATACTGTGACGTAACAAATATTAAAATATTTTTACAACAATTATTTCCAACTTTCAATCTTGAAAAAACTCTCAACTTGAAAAAATATTAATTTATTTATTCAGAAAGACAGTAATTATAACATTCTTATATTTTATAAAAATATTAAAAACAAACTGTATTAATGTGACAGTACAAAATAACCTAAAAATTGATTAAAAGTTAAATAACAATGTCGTATCGATTTTATAAATAACACATACTGTTACCGTATTATTTATTTAAAATGTACTATCATCACGGTGAACAAGTAAAGAAAAATTTCATTAAAACTTTTCATGCGTGTCATTGTCCCACATCACATTAACGTTTTTTTCTTTCTCGAGCATGTGTTCGAATTGTCGCAGCAGGTCTTCAGAGACCCGGTGACAAAAACGATTTCTTGTAACTCGAAGGATACGGTCCTATGTCGAAGACAATCGAGGGTAGGCAATCTAATCTAGCTGTAGGCAACGGAAGAAGGTACCCTAACCTCCATTTTCTATTCGGATCGATCACTCACTCGATCATCCCTTCCCGTTTTATCATCTAGAATCCTTGATGGCATTTTACCTTCGTTCACATTGACCGACGTGTATCCAGGTCTATTCTCCCTTCTATCGTTCAACGACATAACCCTAGAAAGAAGGTTCATTCTTGATTAACACCCTTGCTACCTTCTTTTTATGCTGCCGAATAAAGGGATACTACCTTGCGGTGTCCGCATGGTCATCACCGAAAGTGTCTACAGATTTTTCGGTATCTATTGTATAGAATAGATGTAAGATGAAATAGTTTGCTTCTGCTTTAAAATTAATACTATAAATGTAACTATAAATTAATACTGTATGTTTGTTGGAAATATGTGTATAGATTGGTAGATAGGTGAAAGATTTGCTTTTTTGTGTAATTTGAAGGGATGAGTTTCTTGTATGAAACTTTGGTAATTTGCACATTTTGAAATTTTGAAATTTGGGATTTAGATGTTTGGAGGTTAGGAGAATGCAGAAGATTGAAATTTTGAGATTTGGTAGCTTGAGAATTTGGTGTGTTTAGAATGAGGGAATTTTACTGATTGGAAATTAAGAATTTGGTACTTTGAAAATTTACAGATTTGCAAAATTGGAAATTTGGGGAAATGGATATTTGGGACTTTACAAATCTAGGGATTTTGGGATTTGGAAATATGGATCTTTGGAACTTTACAAGTTTAGGCATTTAGGGATTTATGAATCTGGGAGTAAGAAGATTTGGATATTTAGAAATTTAGGAAATTAGGAATTTAGGAATCTAGAAATTTAGAATTTTAGAATTTTACAAAATTAGGAAATTAGGAAATTAGGAAATTAGAAAATTAGGAAATTAGGAAATTAGGAGACAGGGAAATTAAGAAATTAGGAAACTAGGGGACTGAGAAATTAGGAAAATAGGAAATTGGGAAGTTGGGAACTGGGAAATTAGGAAATTGGGGAATTGGGAAATTGGGAAATTGGGAAATTGGGATATTGGGAAATTTGAAATTTTATAAATTTATAAATTTAAAAATTTAGAAATTTAGAAATTTAGAAATTTAGATATTTAGAAATTTAGAAATTTAGAAATTTAGAAATTTAGAAATTTAGAAATTTGGAAATTTGGAAATTTGGAAATTTGGAAATTTGGAAATTTGGAAATTTGGAAATTTGGAAATTTAGATATTTAGAAATTTAGAAATTTAGAAATTTGGAAGTTTGGAAGTTTGGAAATTTGGAAATTTAGAAATTTGGAAATTTGGAAATTTAGTAATTAGGAAATTATGTAATTAGGTAATTTGAAAGTCTGGAAATTATGACATTTAAAAATTTGGAAGAGTAGAAATTCAGAAATTTAGGAATATAGAAATTTAGAAATCTAGAAATTCTTAAATTTTGTATCTAATCCATAAATAACAAAATTTGCACAATAATTATCTTTAATTTCACCCCTTCAAAATGTTCCAAATCAGCAATATCACCTTCCCTAATCAAATTTCCCCAAATTCTCTAAACTAAATTTTCCAACAAAAAACACCTGTTACCTCTTGTACAAGTATAAAAATTTAAACCTACATTTTCGCCTTAAATCAGAAGAAAATCCAGTAACGACCAGTTAAAACCAGCGAATAAAACTCGAATGTTCTTCGCGAAACTCTTTACAGAAAGGATTCTTGCTCCATGATGTTCCTTAATTTTCCTAGAAGCCACCCTAATCCAAACACGAGAGTCTAACCTCAAAATAAGAGAATGAGGTGCAACGAACGTAACACCACAATTTATTTGAGAGGTTCAAGGCACTGACCCAAAAACATCAGATCGTAAGTGCTCGGGCAACAGATGCCAGGCGATCAATTCCACTAGCACAGATTTCTCGTTACTTTTTTTCGACCTAAATTCGCTAAGACCTCTGCTAAAAATGTCTACGAATCTCATTTTCACCCCAGCCGCTTCAATTGTTTCAAAAGAGGGCCAGGAATATAGCTCTTCGCCTACTTAACACGATTCTTTAGTTCCAGCGTGGGAAACAAGCAGGTAACCTAACCTAAAACGTGCAATTTAAGAAACTGCCAGAAATAATCTACTTTTGATGTTACGTTAAAACAATACAAAATTAATAAACATTAACATGCAATGAAATACATACAATTAAATAAAGAATACATTTTTTAATATTTGACTGATATAATTTAAAATTGTGTTAAAGTACAAACATATTTTGTAAAAATAAATATGTCTAAGGGAGGACACCTACGAAATTTATTTTTTCAAAATAAATAATATATCATGTAAAAATGATACATGATAAAAATTATACAAATACTGTTATATAATAATTGTCATATATAACTAAATGCAAAATAACAGTAATATATTTAATTTTGTCAGAAAATATTTTCAATATTTTTCCCATAAGAGAAGTCTTTACGTTGAATGCATGTTGAAAAGAAATTAAACGATGAGATTTAAAATATTTACCGTTTTTATATCTCTAGAAAAAGTACGATTAAGAAGGTATAATTTTATCGAACGATGTATCATAGCACAGATGAAATCTCTTAAATCAAGATCTTTGCTTGGTTACACGATCGAACAAGTTAGCAGTTGAACTTCATATATCTTCGATAATCTCCCGGATGTTCCCGATTTAGTCGTCACGAGTGCTCCCATGGGCCATTCTGTTCCACTTATCCTCCAGAGTCTTCTCTAATAGCGTGAGACCACCTTCTGATTCATCCCTCATTATTTTTACGATCTGATATTGGCGGGTAGACATAGAAACGTGAAACGTTAGCGAACAAAAATGGAGGCAGAAGTACACGTTGCGGACGTCGTAAATTAACGAGGTGAATCTTTATCACTGAAATTGTACCTTCTTCTTTAAAGTGCAAGATTTATTTGCTATTAAATAATAGATTTATAAACACAATTATATTCTAATACATTTTTTAATTGTTCAATTATTAATTTAATAATTATAATCAATTCTCTTATTCGTTATTATCTTTAGAACACTTGTTTTAGATACAGAGACCAGTTTACATTAATAACGATTTAAGTTATAAAAAAAAAAATTGCTCTGGAATAATTAATTTTATCTCTCAAATAAGTACGATCAACGCATCAACGCAATATAAATATGTACGATAATTTCATAACAGTGCTGATCTCCAAATTAAACTTTATTCGAGTGTTGGCTTATGAACTGCGCTGCTAACTTCTATGCGATCAAACAACCCCATAGCAACCCCCTAACTCTGTGCTGAAAATTATTTTGCCTAAAAACTTTTCTGCCTACAGAAAACTTTTCTGCCTTCCTGATTTTTATGTCATCGTTTTCTAAGAAATTAATACTCGACAAATTAATAATATTGACAAATTAATAACAACCTTATATTACATTATTTTATACAAAATATTTGCAGAAAACTGCGACAGAAGATTCGCAATGATATTAAAAGTTTCTAAAACTAAAAACTAAAAGTTTCTCTACTAAAAGTTTCATATCTTAATTTCAATATTTGTGTAACACAAGGTATTATAAATCACGCAGCATAAGATTAACGAATAAAGCATTCTAGCACAAATGAATCTCTGTCAAAACATGAAGTATGTTCTTCTAAAGTCTCATTTCACAGTTACGACCTTTTTCTCATCACTCCCAGATATCGAATGTTTTACAATCACCGAGAGAAACACCATCGATGGGGTGTGCTTCCCTCATCATAAATCAAATTTCTTTCACGAAATTCTTCTTGGAAAAGGGTGTCGAATTTCTTGGATTTCTACATCACCACAAAATGACAAATAATGTGTATCCTTTTATCCTCAGAAATTCGAGCACTTTACTCTAAAAAGAATATACAGTCACTTAACTACCCTTAGCTAATACTGTCAGCTACCCTTAATTGCTTTATTGTTTACATTCCTTATAACAGGTCAATTTTTCATCTTTCACAAAGATATATCACTGTTGCAAATTATTTTATATTACATAAATTGTATCGACTCATGTTGTATAAATATGTAAAATTTTATATTACATAAATATGTATGAATTTTATATTGTACAAATAGTATGAATTTGCATACAAATGTATAAATATGTATAAATTGCACAAATTTTATACGATATAAATTGCATGTAAATTTCATACCTTATAAATTATACAAATTTTATATCGCACCAATTGTCTAAATGTTGCATAAATTAATTGTCTAAACGTTGCGTAAATTAATTGTCTAAACGTTGCATAAATGGCACTAATATTATACTATAAAAATTACATAAATTTTATTTATTACATAATTCATTATTGCTGTAAACTTTGCTACAGTAAAATATTTTTTCAGAAAAGATGAAAAAGTTGTACCCATACAGCTCGTATACACCTCTATGTTCCATCCCCCTAATTCCACGACAAAGTTTTCTTACAACCACGGTGATCAGATATTCACGGCATTTCCGTGGCAGCATGAAAATGCTTGATGAAAAGGGGTTGATAAACATTGCCACAAATAGCGTGCAATTCGCAAACAAAAACGCGTCGGCTATCAAGCGTAAACTCTCACAAAAGAATCCGTTCGAAAAGGCGTACACCGTTCGTGTTGACCGACGCGCCAAACATACGTAGGTTGAATCGAAGTAGCGGTTTTTTGGCGCGGTTCACCCTGCACCCCTATCCCCGATCCCCATAGGAGGGATGAATTTTTGTCGCAAAAGCTTCGAAGGGGGTTTGCCCACGTGAAAAAGCTCGGTTGACGTGGATCGCCTACGGGTCTGCCATGCTGAACCGCAATGTTTTCCTCCAATTTCATCCAAACAAACAGTCCGTTATAAAATTGCCGTGGCTGTTCTCTCGTCAATTTCTAATAAAGACCATTGTGTAACGAGAAATGAAAATACAGTCTGGGATTTGCGGGACGGAAGGAAATATCGCTGTGAAATGCCAAGAGACTATTACTAATTTCCCTTTCATTTCTATGTAATTTACTTCTGTCCGATATCATTACATTTTCTCCCTCGGTAATTTCCTTAAACTGAATTTATTTCAAGTGCAATTATATTTAGGTTCATTTACTGATTATTGAATTAGTAATTTGTAAATTGTTTTTTAAATGTTTACATTTCAGAATTGCATATCTCATATTTTATAAGGTACTTGAATTTTTCATTAAGGACTTTTATTATTCGAGAGTTTTTTCTGTATGATAAAATTATGATTTTGTATATTAAATAAGTTAATGTTGAGGTACCAGACAACTATTCGATTGGAAACTTGTTAAATATTTTTAAACTTAATTTTCTTAAATTTTTTTAGATATATTGATTTTTACAATTCTTTTGAACCTGTTAACTCTCTTAAATTTTCTGAAATTTATTAATTGTTTAAAATTTCCTTAAACTTGTCAGTGTTCTAAAAATTGTATTTTATCAAAAACAAGATAGTTGAAACAACGATTTTGTACACCTCTATCCAGTACTTATTTGAACCGTAAGTCCAAAAATATTTGTTATGTAGTTAATTACATTTATCCTTAAATTTCATTTATTATAAAACAATAAAGTATGCAAAAATATTAACAAAATCGGTTACAGCATACAGATTATTATTTATATTGACATGAGTAGTCTCCATTTTGCACAGATTCCTCCGCTGAAGACTCAGCCCAATTCTTAACCTAAAGTGAACTCCATATTGAATTTTCAAGGACATTCAAACCTTCACTCGGGTACCACTCCATTTTTTTATTTCCCCATCTTTTCATTTCTCTTTCACTTTCGATGAGCATTAAACCTTAATTGACTCTAAATGTTTAGTTTCCCCAGAAATGTCCTCGAAGCTGAATGTATCTTCTGTGACCATTGACGAACGAAAAGGAACAGTTGAAAAAATCTCGTACTCATCGACCAGACGGAAAACGCTTGTCTATCTTCTTCACAACTCGCTTGTCCCTTTCTCTCTGTAATTATCTCTCTTCTTCCACTCTATCTTCTACCCGGGTTTTCTTTGCGTACAATCCTTTCCTCTATCGTCCGCTAACTTCCCTCGTGCTGCCTTTTCATTCTATCTTTCCATTCCTTTTTCACCGGTCCTCCTTGCGCCGTTCTTCACATCCTCGACTCTCACCCTTTCGCTTTCTATTTCTCATAATGCCGGTGAATCCTCGCCGGTGCCAACGAGTGGCTGTTTGCAGGGTCAGCTTATTTCTTCGACTTCGTATTATGAATATTCCCGGCTTTTCTTCCTCTCTGTTCGTTCTCCATTTGTTCCTCTTCCCGCACGCCGTCGTCATCGCCGTCTCTCTTTTTGGCCGGTCTTCCTTGATTATTCTCGCCGGCTCGATGGCGGCGGTTTAAAGCATATTAGACCTGCTCTCGACTCAGGTCCATCGCAAATGGGGAGGTCTTGCTGCACCCCTTTTGGATAGAGCGCTGGCCAACCCTTGAAAAACCCCTCGGACTTTGGGCTCGGCCAAATATCTGAGCACTTGAGTCATCGTCTGGAACAATCACCGAATACCGCCTTTAAACGCTGAAAGTAACACGGGTTGACGTTAATGGATTGCTTTCATGAACTTTGATATTGTTATATCGCAGTTTGCCCACTGTCTTTCTTCCTCGATTTCATGATTCAGCTTTTGTAATGCTGTTACGTGTTGCTTTCATGTATAATTCGCCGGATAAAGAAGTTAATGAATTCGGAGAAAAATTACAGTAGTCTTTGTACGCCCTTTATAGTTCTATCATAGTAATTGCTCCATTGTTAACCTTTTAACTGTCGGATGATTTAACTTCAGATTCTTTCTACTGAATTTTAATTCAGTATTTCTAAAGGAAATATTTAGATTTTGTTTGCATGAAAACTGTTTTTTATGCAAGTCCATTTGTGAAGATTCTGAGGGACAAATTCTGAGTTTGTACAAAGAATCTTGCTTCCATTGAGCACTAAGTTAGGTTAGTTATAAACCTAAGATTCGATGAAATTTTATCTGCGAATAATTCGGGTAAAATCGATATTTCATCTCGTACGAAATATTGAAACCCTCGAATTAAAAAACAGTTGAAACTCTGGGCTATATGGATGGGAATATCAATCGTCCCCTTAACAAACTCGCTATTCAAGTGTCATAAGTTCTTGAACGTTGAAACAGCGCCGATCTATCGAATAGGTCGCAAGAAACTCTGCGAATAACTCTTGATCGGCACAATGTATGTTCTGTGCTACGTTTCTAGCCACGCGGGTACGTATTTGTACGTTATTACTGGGTACAAAGAAAGCCCTTTCGAGGCGAGAACGTGTTCCAGACGCAAACGATCTTTGCCGGTTCAATTAAAAAATTCATATGAGAACTATTCCAGCCTCGATTCTTTGCATCGGAAATAATGAAGTACCTAGGGGCCGAACGATTATTCTTTACGACATTAACGTGCTTGCTGCTGCTGCTGCGTTTAATGTTATACTCGACGCAGGCTCGCTCGTTGTTTCGTACAAGAATCAAAATCGAGAATATTCGTCGTAAAACAATTGTTTGCTTCGTGGAAGCCATATAGGTATTCAGATAATGCGTACATTAATTAACGCAGCTCGTTTCGCGCGGCACGCATGTGAATACACTTTTAGCTGATTGAATGATCATTGAAATTGACTGCAAGGTGCATAATTTTGTGTAAATAATTTAATATTAGGCAGGATTTGTGTGTATTAGCCTGTGGTGTGTGAAACCAAGAGGAGTGTAGGTTTCGTGTGGAGTTGTATGCTTAATTTCGATTCTTGATTCGTTAAGTGCTTAATTGTGGATAATGAAACTAATCAAGTTAAGTGAAATTTCATGTTTGGGAGTTTAAAAGCAAAAAATTTTATTAGCAAAATTGTAATATAGGAAAATAAGAATTTTTACTGTTTATTGGTTAATTTTGTAAATTTTGTAAATTTTAAATTTATGAAATACAAAAAATGTATTTTCACTCCTTCTTAAAATTTTCAGTTACACATATCAAAATAATTCTACTGCTCCAATAAACAAACTTGTTAAAATATCACAAAGGACTCTAATAGGTCAAAAATCGCTTTAAACTGATACTTTAAATATCCCGGTAATATTCTCAGCAACGCTTTCGTTTTCTCGCAAAGTAATCCACTTCCCTTACAAAGATTCCTCGACGAAAGGATTTCCCGCGCTTTTAGTTAATTAGGATGTCGAGCGTTTGAAAGTGAAGGACCGTCTTGCACGGATGGCACTTGACCGATCATCAGCAATAAAATCCTTCGGCTGAAGTAGCAAAGTAAACCTTTGTCTTCTTCGGTTAACTGCAAATAACGACGATCAGAATGGCCTGCAGTTGCGAAAACGTAGATCCTCCGAGAAGTCACGTTGTTTTTCCAGAAACAGAACGAGAGCAGCGACGCCCACGCCTCAAGGCCCAGACAGATTACGTCGCCGACTGACTGGAGCTGGATGATCCGTCAAAGAAACGGTTCATCCACTCCATAAAGGAGTTCTTCGTCTATAACGTCTCCTACGATCACTTTGGAATCCTACCAAACTCTTCACTATCCACCTGCATTGTTTTCTTATTTCCTGTACTCGATATAATCGATCATTCGAACTTTCTTTGATTAGACTTCAAGACTCTTTGAAATCTGAAATCTATTTTATACATTTTATTTTTGGGAGAAACTCTTTTGCTTTAACACTGTATACATATGTGACGTGTGAAGGTTTAGGTTATGTCTATAATGTTTGTGTTTTTAGGTTATGTCTAGAACAATGATGTTTGTAGATTATGTCTGCAACGTTTAAGTTTTCATGTGGAACTATTTCTTGTGTTGTTAAGAATTTCTTCATTTATCTAATATTTATATTGAATACTTGAAACTATGAATTAATGTGGTAAAATTTTTAAAGTATCATAACCAGTTTGGAACATACAGAAGAGTATATAAGTTCTTGAACCATCTTGTAAATCAGAAAACACCAGATCCATCAAAGGCTTATAACTTTGACTATAACATTTTTAACCAAAACTTAAAATTGAACTTGAGACTTTTCATGCAGATCAGAAAGTATTAAATCCATCAAAAGCCTACAACATCGATCATTTTGGAACCAAAACTTAAAATTAAAAATGAGACATCTTCATGCAGATCAGAAAGCACCAAATCCATCAAATGCCTAAAACATCGACCAGAATTAAAAATTAAAATTGAGGCTAAATTAATCAAAAACAGTGTATTTGAAAGTATCGATAGAGCACATATTAAACATATAGAAGGAGTAAAGAATGTGATGGTAGAAGGAGAGTGCAGAAGATTGCTGATCATTTTCAACTTCATTTAGTAGGAACAGAACCGTTCCCTTTATCCGGTTTTGCTTGGATTTCAATCGCACGAACAATGAACGTTTAAACGTTCTCTTTGTTTCGATCGCATTTAACGAAAAGACTTACTTTTATCCGGGAACGCAAATCTTAATCGTGGTAAAAATTATACCGTCGAAGCGATAACAATCGATCGGGTTGCTGTCACTAAAGAAGAACGATGGTTCCAACGAACGGAAGCTCTTCATCGGATAACAGTGCGGAGCAATTGACATAATGAATGCAATTTTATTTGAAGCACCATGAACGGGAGCTCGAAGTGAGTTGTTACCAGTCGCGAATGACTAACGGCTTCGTAGCATGGAGCAGCACGAGCAACAAGAGAAAGAGGAAGAGAGATGGTGATGAGGGGAAAAAGGATTCGCAGGACGAAGTCAAAGGAGAAGGACGATTGCTATTCGTATTATCAGCCTGTCGATGTTATTATTTACGACGTCGTTAACGGAGGCGGAAAAAATGTTCATCGTGCACGCATTAATCTAGGCCTCGTCGTTCATCTTTGTCCCGGCGGACCTCGGGATACGCTCATAAATATGGATTAATGAAAATCGGCTTTCTGACACGGTACCCTCGATTATCGATTTCACTTTTCAGAAACTAAGTCAAGCTTTTGAACTTACTGCGGCTCTTAACATTGGATGATGCTGTGAAGAGATCCACTTGTATGGAATACTCGTGTCGTATCACGGTTACGTAGAAATGGATACGCGAATGCAGGGACGGCGCGAATTGCGTGTGGGTTGTTACGTATATGGAACTTTGCTGTTCGGGGAATTCCAAGGATTTTATTGTACAAATTGAAAATATAGTACGTGCATTCTTTTGGATATGTTATTGTACTTTGAATTTTTTAGAATACTTATATGTTTATAAGTTTGAAGTTTTTTGGTTTGTGTATTTGTGGGTTGTGTAATTGGAGGTTTCCAAATTTTTTCATTGTAGAATTCTCAGTGAGCAATTTTGTAATTAATAGTTTTTCAATTGTTAATTTCCTTATTGCAGATTTCAGAACTTTAAAATTTTTAATTTTACTATTACTGACTTTTCTATGAGCAATTTTATAATTATCATGAAATTTCAGAATTCCAAAATTCCAAAATTCCAGAATTCCAGAATACCAGAATACCAGAATTCCAGAATTCCAGAGTTCCAGAATTTCAGAATTCCAGAATTCCAGAAATCTAGTATTCTAGAATTTCAGAATTCCAAAATTTCAGAATTCCAAAACTTCAGAATTCCAGAACTCCGCAATTTCAAAATTCCAGAATTCCAGAATTTCAGAAATCCAAAACTTTAGATTGCCAAAATTCAAAAATTTTCAAATTCCAAAATTCCAAAATTCTGAAGTTCCAAAATTCAAAAGTTTCAAAATTCTAAAGTTCCAAAATTCCGAAAATTCCAGAATTTTCAAATTCCAAAATTTCAAAACTCCAGAATTACAAATTTTGAAATTCGAGAATTCGCAAATTCCAATGTTCTAAAATTACCAAATTCCCAACTCTCCAAATCCCCAAATCCCCAAATCCCCACACCCCCAAATCCCCAAATCCTCAAGTCCCAAAAGTCCCAATTTCTCAAATTTCCGAATCCAAAATCCCCCAAATCTCCAAATCCCCATCTACAAAATTTCCCAAATCATTACATCCCCAAATACCTAATTACCCAAAATCCAAAATATTCAAATTCTTAAATCCCAAAATTCATAAATGTAAAACTTTGCAAACCCCCAAATTCTATAACCATCCCGTTAAAAAATGTCGAAATTTCACCTATGAAAGAAAATTTCTCCCCCGGCCCTGCGCTAGAGTGCAGCGGAGTGGAATTTCGTACCGTAACATCGTCACGTATCTGTAACATAAAGTGTCGTTTTTTTATGGTTCTACACACGGTGATTCTGACAACTGAACCAATAGCTTTGTTTCAAATGGGGTTAGAAAAAACTCGTAGAGAAATATTTGTCACGTTTTCAGCTCTATAAAACCGTTGTACGATTTTTTTCACGAGTACATCGGTGCATCTTCAATATATAAGGTTATTTTTTTGCGAACATTTATTTTCCGATATGTTCCGTAAAAAATGGTGTTAGATCACAATGTTCAAAAAAGAAAAATTGGTTGGACATTTCATGTTACAAACTCTGATATTTCGCTCAAAAATTTGATGTATCTTACTTTTACTATTTTATTCACTTTTTAAAACACAATATAAAACAGAACAAATACAATATTTTTTTTATTTTGAATGTTTCCAAAATTTATCGATGTTAAAAGGCATATGTCTGTTGACAAGAGTAAAATGTAGTTACACGTTTTGTTTTTAATATTTCATTCTTATTTTTTATGTATGTCATACACAGGGTGTTTCAAAAGGAATACACATATGTGTATCGTGTTTAGGATTACATTTAAATTTCTTACATTAATATGAATAAATATATCATTAAGAATTTATTATTTAGCTTAAAAAAATGTATTATGAAGTTTTTAAAGATTTAATATGACGATTATGTGTGCAAAAATATGAAACATAATGAAAATTTTCTTAATCATATGACACAAGTCAGAAAGCTTATTATGTCCTCATTTTCGTATATGAGACGTTCTATTGTTTCAATTGTGTAGCATTGTGGTCTCAAGGTATTCCTTTATTAATCTTCAATTATTGGTTCTAATTCTATCGCCATAGACATGTCGTAAACAGAACCATAACAGACATTGTGGCTATTGACGTCAATAGAAGTTCACTGACGTCCAATCGATTACACTATTTTAATATCTATTATCATTTTATTTGTATTTTTCAGTTATATTATTTTGCTATATTCTTTTGTCTATTGTTTTTTATATCACTATATCAATTATATAATGCTATTTGTACATAACTTGTATAATAATATGTTATTTATATAACATAACTTATATGATAATATATTTGTATAATAGTATATGCAGTTTAAGTGTAATAGTAAAAGATACTTTTACTATCTTATTTTCATAATTAGCGTCTATGTATGTAAATGATATGTAATATCTAACATAAAGACATAATAGTCTTCCTTCCATCGCAAAAGGTTCTCCAGATCCTTTCTCCCGATATTGGAAATCAAACAACTCGATAGCATCTGAATATTCGTCGTCTATTAGGATCCTTTTTCGATGTAGCAAAACGGACCAAAAGAAAATTCGTACTCGAGTCTCCTTTAATTGCGCGGTCCGGTGGCATGCAGCATAGGAAACAGGACGGTAAAAGGAGATGCGCTGGTAAGAGAAAAGAAGAAAAACGCGAAGAGAGGGTGAATCGGTTGAGCGCGCCGTCGGGCACATTATTAAAGGAATCCGGCTGTCTGAGTATTTCCACGACACAATTAAGAGCCTACTGTCCGGTGACCGTGAGCTGTCCGTCCTCTTCGTTTCCTCGCGTTATTTTCTTTTCAGTGTTCCCCGCCTACGACTCACCCTTGTTCGACTGCTGCCTGGAGCCCGAGTCCAGGAAACCGGGTGCATTCTCATCCCGTGCCGCCATCTTCGATCCCCTGTAACGTGGCCCGAAGCCACCCGGTGCAATCTACCCGTTAGGACCCAATAGCGTCTCGGCAACCCCCATGGCAGCCCCGTGCCACGGGGATATGGTGTCCGACGGGCTTTCTTTGCAGCTAGTTCCATCGGTTCGAGTTGCCACCGGTAGTTGGGGCACTGTCTGTGTCTTTATAATGCATCCGGACTTTCTGTTACTCTTCGGATCCTTATTCCCTTTCCTCCTTTCTTTCCCCTTTGTTTCGGGCTGTCTCTTTCGAAGCGGCTAGTAAACTTTTCGCCTGGACCTTAGTTGGAAGTTGAAGAACTCTTTCGGCTGGAAATACGGAGTTCAAAAAATGTTATTACTGTTTGCGGAATGATTCGGTGAATCTCTCTCGCGGAAGGAATTTCATTACGGGGTAATTGTGCTCCTCATGTTTCAGTAATTTGGCGCGAAAATTTGTGGGGTGCTCCACAAAATTTTTACCCTTCATTCTCAAATTGTTAACATACTCAAATTTGTATACAAATTTTATACAAATAGGTATGAAAGGAAAGTCAAATATTTTTTACTGTGATGTTCATATCAAGTGGAAATAGGGCTGCTTCTTCACAGTCCACATATGTATATCTCTTGCTGTGAACAATTGTTACCGATACTGAAATGCATTAAATGTTTATTAACTGCAAATAAGTCAAAGTGCTATTTTTCTTACTATTTTCATTAATATTTCTACCTTCATATTTTTATCCTTATTTTACTTTTCTATTGTTCCAAGACGTTATAAAGTAGATATTAAAGCTGCCCAACAATTCTATACAACAGAAATTTCATTTCAAGTTTAATTTCCCGAGATAAGAAAATATTGTAGAAAGTATTTATGTAAATATTGCATCCGTAGCAGACATGCATGCAAGAGTATCCTCTTCAATTTTTTCCTACGACGAAGCTTCGCCAGTCTAATCTGAATTGATCGGATAACTGTCCTTCTCGATAAGAAAAGCCGTCGCTGCCTGCATTTTTCATTTTTTTTTCATTTTCCCATTTTCTGTTTAACCACGAGTTCATTCTCAGTCCTCCTCTTTCTTGTAATCTTCGTTACCTCTTTCCCTGTTCTATGGTATTCGATCCTTAGCAGAGGAGGAGAGTTAGACCGGACAATCACGTTGAAATGTCTTTGTCCGAGGCAGCGGTTCGTCTGCAAATACCGCGTCTTTCTTAACGGTCATTCAACGAAGTACGTCATTGTCACGCGACCACACTGTTTAAGGGCCCTTCAGTACCAACCAGGAAAAAGCGAAGAAGAAGGACCCTGTTCGTTTGTCCGTTTGTTTGGTAATTATCATGGGGGCCACGAACACTGCTCGCTGGATCTAAAGACACTCGTTCTTGAAGTATTATTAAACCATTCGGACAATAAAACATGGTAAATATTTTGATATTTTCGTCCTTTCATTAGAATTTCCCTTAAAATATTCCTTTGTGGTGGGCATAATTGTCTTTGAACTATTATATATTTCTGGAGTGGTCTTAATTTGTTCTGATTCTAATACTGTTTTAATTTCATTACTTCTGTGATATTATTCTTGATCCGTACGAATTGTATAATATTATTCTTAATTCATAATAATTCTGATATACTATTTTTAGTTTGGACTAATTCCATAATATCGTACTTAGTTCGTATTAATTCAATCATATTTTTTATTTGTCGATCTTAGATACTAATTTCATAGTCAAAGCAGTAACCTAACAAACTCAAACTTGTGTTTTTTTCTGATACTAAAAAAATGAGACAAACATATCAAAATACATATTTTAAATTACATTTCAAATAATTACTATTACAAGTGTTACAATCATGCAATTTTGCAATATAACTTATAAACCAAAATAATAGTAAATTTTTATTTTGTACAATTATTTAATTTTTAATTACTGTGAATGGATACAGTTATTATTTTCTGTTGATAATTTATGGACATGTAAATTTTGTTACAATATTTTGTTAATTATTAAAAGCTTGACCCTTGAATGTTGTTTGACACGTGACGCACCTAGTGTTATTCGCGACGCACCTAGTTTCATCCGCGACGCACCTAGTTTCATCCGCGACGCACCTAGTTTCACCCGTGACGCACCTAATATCCATTCGCGACGCACCTAATGTCAGTCGTGACGCACCTAGTGTCATTCGTGACGCACCTAATCTCACTCGTGACGCACCTAGTCTCACTCATGACGCGCCTAGTTTCACTCGTGACGCACCTGGACGAATTCACATTCCACTTTGATAAATGTTAAAGGAATTTTCAATGTGCTTGAGTCCGATTACAATTATAGTTAAATTCGGGTTAAATCCAATGATAATTTGCATATTCAATGATCACTTAATAAAACATTTTTAAGATTTTTCATTTATTTCAATATTAAGACAGTGAATAGTTTTAACTAAACTGACAATTTCGTACATGTAATATTGTATATTAAAAATTGTTTGTATCATGCAAATAATACAAATGTTACAGAAGTATAATAATTCATTATTCATACAAATACATAATATGTATATGTAGAAATAAAAATACGAATTTTTAAGTTGGCACTTCATATGTACACTTTATATGCATCGCAATCAAAAAATTTGATATTGAAACGCAAATGTGGGTATTAATTTAGGTTTTATAAGTACCAAACGCCTTATCAAGAAGTTATAAACGCATTATCGGCGCCGATTTTCTTCGAATTCAAATCGTTATCTCAATCCGAACGGTTTTATTGAATTTAAATTTGAATAAGAATACGTAAGCCTCGAATATAGCCATAGTCGTTCCCGAGGCAAGCGAAATAACAACGTATAATCTTCCATTTCGATCGCTCTCTACGTTCTTTAGCCCCGATTTCATAAATTATTCGCTTCTGTTTTCAATTAGAACTTATGTGCATGCGCTCAGAAATTCGAACACCGGCCGGCGAACGAGAAGCTAGTTGCTTTCGAGTTTCTTGATTGTATTACATCGAGTTTATAGCGTTTGCTCACGCAAGCCCCTAACTGATGAAGCTATACAAACCGGTCTTGTTTCCTAAATACCGATCGTTTCGACGTTCAACTGATAAATACACGATGTTCGTATCTTAAAACCCGGTAAAATAAAATCCGATGTTGGAAAGCGATGCACGAAATACCGAAAGTCTAATTTACGTTAATAGAGTCGGATATTGTCTATTAACACTGGTTTATTGGAATGATCAAAAGGGATTAGTCATAGACTTATTTTATTGTGGAGGTGTTTCATTCTATTTTGTCGACAAATATCTTCAAATTTTATGTTGGTAAAATTTTTTTAAATTTTGGAGAAATTGCTCAAATTTAGAGGGTACATCTGACTTATGGAAGAAGGTACTGGTGGAGAAACTAGTAAGTGCAAAATTTCATTACATCAAGATATGTCTAAACTTCAATGTCCACATATGATAAATTCCATATGTTCCAATGTCCACAAATTTCCATGTCTTTGAATTCATAATTAGATTCATTACATTCCCAGATTTCTATATCCCTACATCTCCAGATCTCAATGTCACAAACTTTACCTTCACAGTCATAATCCATTAAATCCCTACATCTCTATATCGATACATCTCCAAATTCCAGTGTCCACAAACGATCCACAAATTCATGCATCCATAAACTCCTAAACTTTCATATTCCTACATCCCCACATTCTGATGTCCGCATATGATCCAAAGATCCCTACATCTCTAGATTCCTCGACAATTCCTAGATTTCTTCAGGTATCCAGATTTCCACGTTTGTGGACCCTCCAATCCCCGTCGTTAACCTCTTGTACTATGACTTATTTGTCAGGTGCGTCAGACAGAACTGCGCAATTAAGCTATTACATTAAAATAGACAAAAAAATTGAAATGTTATTTCAATATGTTATTATTCAATTGTTGACTATGCAAATTATAATTGGACTTGAACTCCAAATTGAAGCGTATTAAAAATTTGAGTAAAATTGATCACGGCCGAGGTACGAGTGCGTCACGAGTCAGACTCGTTAAAATAGTGCAAGGGGTTAAATGCTTAAATCATCTCCAAATTGTCATATTCGCAAAAGTTCATAACAACCACCGATTTGAAGGGTTCTCCGCCTGTCGCATTTTCCCTAGGGAAGTCAGATTTGCTGTTGACTGTACGCTAATAACTTATCTGCGACATGGGTCCAGAGGTGCGAAAGAGTCGTCGACGCGGCATCGTTGTCGTCGTTGTCGTCGAAAAGTAATTAGTACGCAACGGTCGTGCCGATAGCAACTCGCGATAACGGTAATCGAATCGGGCCTGCAAATTACTTTCCACCTCCGGCCAGGTCCGCCAGTAATTGAATAACGTCCTTACGTCGCACGTAATTCGATTGCTTTCGGGATAAGCAGACACCAGACTTGAGAATCGAGAAGAAAAGAGGAAAGGCACGGCGCAGTGGCGTACACGGAAAGACAGAGAGAGAGAAACGGAGACAAATAAGACGGTGTGAAATTACCGTTCGCGATCTATTAAAAAGCTGGATCGCGTGGAACCTGGAAAAGAACTGTGGTACGTTATCGACGCTGTGGTAAATTACCTTTGTAACCGCTTCTAATTG
This sequence comes from Megachile rotundata, assembly GCF_050947335.1. Taxonomy (NCBI): domain Eukaryota; kingdom Metazoa; phylum Arthropoda; class Insecta; order Hymenoptera; family Megachilidae; genus Megachile; species Megachile rotundata. The sequence goes on from NC_134989.1 coordinate 7,590,173, forward strand.
CTCATTTACATTCCGTGCACTTTGCTGAACTATTTGTGGGAGTGCACACTCGGGGGCTAGGTAGGCGAACCCTAACAACACCTTTGGAGAATAGGTATAGGGAAATCGAAGTAATTTAAACTTGAAAACTTTCAAACTTTAGTTTTTTGATTTTTGGATGGTTATTTTGACATGCATTTTAATTTGCGGATTTCTGGAAGGAAGTATATAAAAATGATTAAATCTTTCTGGTTCTAAATTTCCAAATTCTTAAATTCCAAAGGGAATAGCCGAATAAGGTAGTCCAAGGTGCCCTTGAGGTAGTCAAATGAAACATCCAATATGTCAGTCGATAGCATATACAAAAAAAAACGTCTTACACCAAACTTCAACCCTCTTTGGGAATTTTTAAATTGTTTTATCTATATATTATCAAATGTACAAATCCTTAAATTCTCAAATTCAAACATTTTTAAATTCACAAATGTTCAAATCTCTATATGCCCAAATTCCCAAATATCTAAATCTCTATATGCCTAAATTCCCAAATGTCCAAATCTCTAAATTGCAAACTTCATAAATGTCCAAATCCTCAAATTTCTGAGTCTCTAAATTTCCAAATACTTAAATTCATAAATTCTTATGTTCCTAAATCTTTAAACTCCTAAACACGAAAATTCTCAAATCCATAAATTTTCATATTTCCAAATGTCTAAAACTCTACTTGCCTAATTCCCAAATGTCTAAAACTCTACTTGCCTAATTCCCAAATGTCCAAGTCCCTAAATTCCCAACTTCACAAATGTCTAAATCCCCAAATTCCAAAATTCCCAAATATCCAAACCCATAAATTTAAAAATCCATCTTCAACAACTTAAATATAAATAACACCGATATTTTCCACTACTACACTTTAAACTTTTACCCAACTTCTGAAATAGCTAAGTAGTTCAAAAGGTGACTTCCTGTTACTCCCAAAATACCACAAACCGATAGTTCAAATCGTTTTCCTGCATACCACAAAATAATTCATAGGCAACTAAATTTATTCTTACCAAAGTTCCACACATAAAAATAGACATTTTAAATATCAAACCACAGTTTCCTACGTCGTTGACCTGTATTGGTAGATAAAATAAGGTATCTTATTCACCACCGTTTTAGCAGCTTGAACACACATCTTCTTTATAGACACGAACTATAAAAGTACGATCAATGACCGGCGAGGTTAATAATTCTAAAAGGGAGTTCCGGCGAAGCGTATTATTAGCTAAGCACGCTGGCTGATCATGAAAGAAGAGCACGGTGTTAATGGGTGCAAATATTTAGATACGTCTTTGAGATGCAAGCAGTGCCAATGTGTGTGAAAAAGATGCGAGTCAACATTGACGATCGATGAGTTTTGAAAAATTTAGATGAAAGGAATGAAGAACACTTCAGAAACATAAAGCCCACATTTGGAGACAAGAATAGCAATTAATCATACTGTAGTCTTTTTGATCTTATTGGACCAAGATCTTGAATCATTTGTTGAAGAATTTATTGATCATTTTACGATCTTGTACCTTCACAAGCTATTATCTTCATGAACTATTATTTGACTTATGACTATTATTTGACCAAGAATTTCCCCATTTGTTGACCATTTTACGATCTTATACCTTCATAAACTATTATCTTCATGAACTATTACTTCATTACTATTATCGACAAAATATATTGGAGTGTTTAATATTCTGTTCAAAAAGAAATATGAAGAACAAATTGAACAAAAAATAGTTTAGAATGCATATTATAGCAAGAAGATTAGACCTCAGTACATACAAGACTAAATCTATGACACTTGTCTGAATTCAGAGACAACTTAAATGCACAACAAATTTTTTGTCGAAGTCAGATTAAATTTAATGAACACATTGGGACTAATGTACATTTTAAGATTATGAGCAAATGACACTTACCAAAAGTCAGAGACAATTTAAACACACAACGAAAAATCTGTTGAAGTCAAATTAAATTCAATGAAAATATACAAATATACATTTCAAGATTATGAGCAAATGACACTAGTCTGATAATGAATTCAGAGACAACTTAAATGCACAGCGATAAATTTGTTGAAGCAGGTTAAATTCAGTAAACACATTTTTTCAATGAACACATTGGAAACTAATATACATTTTAAGATTATGAGCAAATGACACTTGTCTGAATTCAGAGACAACTTAAATGCACAGCAATAAATCTGTTGAAGTCAGCTTAAATTCAATGAATACATTTTTGTCAATGAACATATAGGGACTAATATATTGTACATTTAAGAGAGATAGATCATCAGCAAATATTAACAATAAAACTACCAAACCGATTAAATGATCATTCCACAACATATCCACATATTATATTTCACCTCATTATAAATTACACAATTTGTTAAAATGATTCTCCTGATATTTGCATTGCTCCTCATCAGAGTTAACGTGTGTACTAATTTTTGTTTTGTCGTTCGTTTATTTATTTTTTGACTTCATTTTTCATTTCAGATTAAGTATACATACATTATACGTCCGTTTAATGTTAAACAAAAATATGTTCGATAAATGCAACTAGTAAAAATCCGCGCTGTAATCGAGTATTCGCAAGCAGCTGCAAACACAATCGTTTAGTTATTCGATTATACGCTCTCTTGCTTCATCCCTTCGTCCGCCTGTTCTCCAACTCTATGCTAATCTCCCAGGAAGCTGAAGAGCCAAACGAAGACAGGGGAGGGGATTGTGTCTGGACATCAAGGGCATCGGAGAATCCTTCTAGCTTTCATTATTATTATTGCTATGTTGACGAGCACGGTACAATATTACCATCTCCATCGCCGTCTTCGACATTGTCTCCTTCTCTGTCCTCTTCTTCGTACAACTCTTCTTTGCCTTCGTGTCGATGCTAGCTACTCATCTACGTTATCTGTCCTCGGTTTTGGTTTTGTTTAGCTATTCATTGTTTGAATGCTTTGATGTTTCGATTGTTGTACAAGTTATTCGCTACAGGGCTTGTATCGTGCTTTCGCTTTAATTATCGTTTGTATACTTTATGGGAATGTTTGTGGTTTCTGTAGGGATGCTGTAGAAAAAGTTTTTTGGTTGAGGGTGGATTGTTAATTTGGAGAGTATATTTTGAAGCTTTTAAATTAATATATGTTTGAATTTTAATTAATTTAATATGAGTGAATTGAACTTTTTAAATTAATTTTTGAAAATTTGTCAGCTCACAAACTGGTAAATCTTTAAATTTTTTAACGACATTTTCACATGCTGTAATTTTGAAATTTTTTAATATCCAAATTTTGATCTTCTCAAATTTATCAATTCATAAATCCACAAATTTCTGGGTACCAAAATTCCTTATTTTTCTTCTGTCAATTTCCAAATTTCTCAAATTCCAAATTTCTCAAATTCCAAATTTCCCAAATTCCAAATTTCTCAAATTCCAAATTTCCTGAATTCTAAATTTCCCAAATTCCAAATCTCTCAAGTTCCAAATTTCTCAAATTCCAAATTACCCAAATTCCAAATTTCTCAAATTCCAAATTTCTCAAATTCCAAATTTCTCAAATACCAAATTTCCCAAATTCCAAAGCTCTCAAGTTCCAAATTTCTCAAATTCCAAATTCCCCAAATTCCAAATTTCTCAAATTCCAAATTTCTCAAATTCCAAATTTCCCAAATTCCAAATTTTCCAACTTCCAAATTTCCTGAATTCTAAATTTCCCAAATTCCAAATCTCTCAAGTTCCAAATTTCTCAAATTCCAAATTACCCAAATTCCAAATTTCTCAAATTCCAAATTTCTCAAATTCCAAATTTCTCAAATACCAAATTTCCCAAATTCCAAAGCTCTCAAGTTCCAAATTTCTCAAATTCCAAATTCCCCAAATTCCAAATTTCTCAAATTCCAAATTTCTCAAATACCAAATTTCCCAAATTCCAAATTTTCCAACTTCCAAATTTCCTGAATTCTAAATTTCCCAAATTCCAAATCTCTCAAGTTCCAAATTTCTCAAATTCCAAATTACCCAAATTCCAAATTTCTCAAATTCCAAATTTCTCAAGTTCCAAATTCCCCAAATTCCCAAATTCCCAAATTCCCAAATTTCCAAATTTCCAAATTCCCAAATTTCCAAATTCTCAAATTCCCAAATTCCCAAATCCCAAATTCCCAAATTCCCAAATTCCCAAATTCCAATTTCCATCTCTAATGGCGACGTTCAAATTTAATTATCCCAATACTACCCTAAGATAAGCAAATAATAAAAATCATACTTAGACGCAGAATTACACAGGAACTAAAAATGTAACTTTTCTACGAATGCATACATATATGCGCGTAGAATAGATCTGGTCTTCGTGAGAGTCGTAAAACTGGGAACACTCCCATATCAGAATTCCCGCAGCAAATCTCATGTTTCTCAAGAGGCTTGTTATATTTTGAAAAATATTTGAATCTTTCCTGCCGCGACATATCTGTCAACTTGTCGTAGATGAGGTTATGCATCGAAATAAATTTGAAAATCAAACGAACGGTGGCTACCTCTGTAAGCGAGTATTGGAATACGGGGTGAGATGAATACCTGAGCGAAAATTGGTATAATTTCATCTTTTATAAAAGAACAAATAATATTTTATTGTAAAGATCTTTCGAATTGTAATAACAAAATTTAATAATGATAACATAATTTATATAATGAATACAATATAAAATTTATGTACATTTATGCAACATAAAATTAACAAAATTTATAAGCATTTACAAAGTATAAAATTAATAAAATTACTTACATTGATACTATATAAAATTAATACAAGTATAATTATTATTTATTGTACGATAATAAAATTTATATGATTTATACATTGTATTAATATAATTTCTTCTGTATTAGTATAACACTACATATTATTCAAATATGGGTAACATACGTCTTACAATTTGTAAATGTCACTGTTTGAACGTAACAATGGCATCTTCTGTACGTAATTTCATATACATCAGTCATGTTACTTACGCGTCAAGAACAAAGACATTCATTACAAAGTCATTAATACATGACAGTCTCACTACTCTCGTTTGTTACTATCACAATATAATCTCAATATTATAGTGCTTTCATAGAATAAATACACAGAGTGTTTTAGTTTTATTATTACCTTCTTCAAACAAAATTAAAGATAATCTTTCTTAACATCTTCAAACAAAAATAAAAATAAAAATGTTGAAATAAGGTTTCATATACTTGATTAAAAAATTGCAACAAAAATATGAAAGAAACAAAAATTCTTCATATACATCAGTTTTTCTTTGTAAATAAGCTCATAAAGTATATTAAAGTGAAAGTATATGTTGCACAAGAGTAAATGAGTGTTGATACAAAAATATTGAAATATGTATTATTCAAAAACGCTCGAAGCATTACTCCATAAAATCAACATAACTTCGCAACAAAAATAAAAATAAAAATGTTAAAATAAGGTTTCAAACACTTAATCAAAAAATTACAACAAAAATATGAAAGAAACAAACATTCTCCATTTACATCAGTTTTCTATAAAGAAACTCACAAAGTGTATAGAGTGAAAATATGTGATGCACAAGAGTAAATGAGTGTTGATACAAAAATATTGAAATATGAATTATTCAGAAACACTCAAAGCATTACTCCATAAAATCAACATAACTTCTTTAATACAAAAATAAAAATAAAAATGTGAAAATAAGGTTTCAAACACTTAATCAAAAAATTACAACAAAAAATGAAAGAAACAAAAATTCTTCGTGTACACTAGTTTTTTTGTAAATAGGCTCATAAAGCATATTAATGTGAAAGTATATGATGCATAAGAGTAAATGAGTCTTGATATAAAAATGTTGAAATATGAATTATTTACAAACACTCGAAGCGTCATCCCATAAAATCAACATAACTCATTATTAGTGGCACGAGATTTAAAATAAAGCCACAGATCCATTTGCTAATTACTTTAACGACTTTTGAAGTATCAAATAATCCGATGAAACGATAACCTTCTTGGAAACGGAAAAAAAGAAAAGCAGGGGTGAAAGGAAGACCTTCGTCCTGATAATCTGTTCATTAAAATGTAATCGACGATCTTAATTGTGGTTAGTAAAAAGATAACTGAAATAAAGGGGCCGATCGTATCTTTCACTTGTCATTTTAATAATGTTATATTAATGGAGAGCGAATTCTACCAAACAACTACATAAATAATGCACTTTTGCTGGTAAACTTGTATATTCGCTTGAAAATATTTCAATCGATGTATTACTTCTCATTCGGAAACTTGATAATATTTTATGGGGTGGTTTCAGAATGAAAGCATACATTTTAACGCGTTCTTGAAAGCTTTATTAATGGATGTCATGATCTGGATGTGGAGAGAAATGTTAAGAAAAATTTGATGGTAAGTTTAAGTTTTAATTGTTATCTATTGTTATAGTGGGTATTGTTGAAGTATTGTAAAACAGTAATATTTTTGAATTTTCAAATTTCTAAATTTCCAAATTTCCAAATTTTCAAATTTTCAAATTTCCAAATTTCCTAATTTCCTAATTTCCTAATTTCCTAATTTCCTAATTTCCTAATTTCCAAATTTCCAAATTTCCTAATTTCCTAATTACCTGATTCCCTAATTTCCTAGTTCCCTGATCTTCTAACTCCCTAATCTTCTAATTCCCTGATCTCCTAATTCCCTGATCTCGTAATTTCCTGATCTCCTAATTCCCTGATTTCCTAACTCCCTGATCTCCTAATTCCCTGATCTCCTAATTTTCTGATTTCCTAATTCCCTGATCTCCTAATTCCCTGATCTCCTAATTCCTTGATTTCCTAATTCCCCAATTTCCTAATTCTCTGATCTCCTAATTCCCTAACTTCCTAATTTCCTAATTTCCTAATTTCCTAATTTCAAATTTCCAAGTATCCAATCTTCCAAATTTATAAATTTTCAAATTTCAAAATTATCAATATTTTAAGTTTCCAAATTCCAAACTTCCAAATTTCCAGTACTTAATTTCCAAGTAATCAATATTTTAAATTTCTAAATTTCCTAGTGACCCACCTCAAAAATTTCACCATCACATATTATTACTATTTCAATTCAACCTTAAATATATTTCAATAAATTTCACACAGTCAGCTTATACGTGTATACCACCATAGACTACAAATTCATATTTCGCAAAGATCACCCTAAAAGCCCTTGCCTTTGAATGAAAGGCGAACGTCAAAATGACCAATCCGAAGCAATATGTCACAAAGCAAATATGAAAAAGAGAAAGATTGCGACAAATGCCAAGAAGGAACGCGTGAGAGAGAAATCAAAACGGAATAGAGGGAAACCAGAGTGGCTTCATAATAACATGACGGTAATTGGACGAGAGAGACCCACATCCTAATTAACCGGGATGCCTGACATTAAGAGTACACTGTTATTATCAATTAACCGCACCGATTGATACACATGATCACGATGGACCGGACGTACGCACGACCCGCTTTTTATAACCACGAGAAACGTTACAATCCGGTATACTATCAGCATGTGGTTCTTTCGTCGCCATCTTCATCAGTGCATAATCATTGTCTTTCTGTTCTTTCGTTTGACGTAATTGTAGCTATTAGAGTGTCTTGTTACTTGTGACTGTTTATTTTACTTCGTTGAAAATTGTGAATGAAACAAGTGACAATGATATCTTATCTGATGTTGACGATTTAGTTTGATGTTAACTGAAAGTTCTTTGAAGTTGAAGTTAACTGACAGCTTATTCAAGGTGAAGTTAACTGAAAGCTTATTGAAGGTGAAGTTAAGTGAAAGCTTATTGAAGGTGAAGTTAACTGAAAGCTTATTGAAGATGAAGTTAACTGAAAGCTTATTGTAAGTGAAGTTAACTGAAAGCTTATTGAAGATGAAGTTAACTGAATGCTTATTATTGAAGAGGAAGTTAACTGATAGCTTATTATAAGTGAAGTTGACTGAAAGCTTATTGAAGATGAAGTTAACTGAAAGCTTATTGAAGATGAAGTTAACTGAATGCTTATTGAAGATGAAGTTGACTGAAAGCTTATTGAAGATGAAGTTAACTGAATGCTTATTGAAGATGAAGTTGACTGAAAGCTTATTGAAGATGAAGTTAACTGAATGCTTACTGAAGAGGAAGTTAAGTGAAAGCTTATTGAAGATGAAGTTAACTGAAAGCTTATTGTAAGTGAAGTTAACTGAAAGCTTATTGAGGATGAAATTAACTGAAAGCTTGTTGTAAGTGAAGTTGACTTGAAGTTAACTGAAGGTGGTGTTAACTGAAAGTTTATTGAAACTGAAGTTAACTGAAAGTGAACTGAATGTGAAGTTAAGTGAAAATCACCTGAAGGTGAAGTTAGCTGAAAGTTGACTGAAGGTGAAGTTAACTGAAATTGTAGTGAAGGTGAAGTTAACTGAAAATGAACTGAAGGTGAAATTAATTGAAGTCGACAATTTGACTGAAATGAAACACTTAAACATAGCGGTGAAGACTATTCTGTTGTTGAGGTGTTCGTTGACAAGTATGATTATATACATTTATTGCATTATTAGGTTTATGTTTCACTATGTACAAAAACGACGGAAAACATATATGTGACTGTTTAATATATAAAAAATGAAAACTATTTTTGAATTATTAAGAACAACAAAGTTAAACGTAAGATTGACTTTGATGCTTAATTACCGTCATGTGGCTTATACGAATTCTAACCTAAACTCATTTTCCTTAAGGCGGGAACTACAACTTGGAAAATTACATCTTCTTAACAAAACTCCTCTTACGGCAGTAAGGTACTAAATATATATGTACATTTAAAGTTATAAATTATTAGTCTTATAAGAAGAGTCGATAACATGAATCAGCAAAAAACATGAGATTAACAGTGAAATAGCCAAATAGGCAACCGTATATTTATGTAATTATTAAAAATTGATATAGTTAAAGGGACACTAAGATAAATATCATTTCTCCCAATAATTTTCTTGCAAATATTTAAGGTTAAACTTGTAAAATTTATTTAAAAATGCAGAAGTAAATTTAATATCTTCTAACAAAAAATAGTTATGTATTATAACTAAATCTTTCTAACAATAAGTCAAAATATAATCGAAATGAAGGAAATAAATGTGCGAGATAACGTGTCGCTGTAAAGCAGGATACAAGGCGGAAAGAGCAAACGAAAAAGGCAAATGTACGAGTATAGTTTCACGATAGAGATACTCCTATAAAAGAGCCTAGTTTTCCGTTAACAAACGCAGATCCGACTCCCATTGATGGCCGAAATAGCGTAGGGTTCATAGTACGGCCATTAAATAGGATCAAGCTGTTGGATCGTTTCGGAAGAATTGCGAATGGATATTCGAACTGCGTTCCAAAGCCAACGCAATTCAATCGTATCTCCTATAGTTTGATCCTCTGTACAGTAGACTAAATTATACTTAAGAGATTTCTTCTTGAAACTATGTGACACGACTTCGATTAGATGGAAAATATTACTGATACTTGATATATTAATAAGGTATTATATTTGACGAATCTGGTAGTGATGGGTTAGTTGACAAATATGTGAGTAATGTGTCATTTGACAAATTTTTGAGTAATGTGTCAGTTAACAAATTTTTCAGTAATATGTTATTTAACAAATCTGTTAACAATGTGTTGACACATGAATTTCATTCTTTCTGGATTAAAAGGAGGGTGCACATTTAAGGCTATGTTAAGTATTGGAAAATGATACATTGTAAGAAGATATACAATATATTAGGTTGTAAAAATAATATGTTACCTTGTACAAATAATATATTACATTTTAAAAATGAGATATTAAATTGTGAAAATAATATGTTGCATTGCAGAAATAATATAATACATTTTAGAAATGATATATCAAATTGTGGAACTAATATATTATATTTTTGAAATGATATATTAAATTGTAGAAATAATATGATGCATTGCAGAAATAATATAATACATTTTAGAAATGATATATCAAATTGTGGAACTAATATATTATATTTTTGAAATGATATATTAAATTGTAGAAATGATATGATGCATTGCAGAAATAATATAATACATTTTAAAAATAATATATTAAATTGTGGAACTAATATATTATATTTTTGAAATGATATATTAAATTGTAGAAATGATATGATGCATTGCAGAAATAATATATTACATTTTAGAAATGATATATTAAATTGTGAAACTCATATATTATATTTGTGAAATGATACATTAAATTGTAGAAATGATATGATGCACTGCAGAAATAATATATTACGCTTTAAAAATGATATATTAAATTGATGAACTAATATATTACATTTTAAAAATGAAATATCAAATTGTAAAAATGATATATTAAATTATATAAATAGTATATGTATATTGTAAAGTTAAAATAAAAATATCTGTTCTACTTCGTCAATCAACATCATAAAATATGAAACTTCCCGTTTGAGTATAATAATATTCACCGAACAAGTATAATATTTCGCCGAACTTCTCCATCTATCAACGAACTATCGACATTCAAACAATGAAACTTGATGGAAATACGCCGTCAGAAGTTTCTGATGATTTCGTTGACCGCGTTTCTATTACCCTTTCGTCGAATTTTATGCTCAGCGTATGGTAACGAGAACAATTTATTCTCGGACAGAAGTTAAAGGGGAAAGTTCAAGCTTTAAAGTACGGAATAGAATTTAGATGTTAAATTAACATACGGTAACCGTAATACGGACTTCTCTCGTGATATCTTTTGTTGTTCTTGTACTTTGTTGCTTTCATTGACGTAATAAAAACGTTTATGTTAGGGAAACGAGCGTATTGTGAATTTTAAATCTCTACAAACCATGTGATCTACATAGAAATTACAGAAAATATATTTTTACATAAAAACTGTAAAATAGGCTTGATCGTAAGATTAAATAACTTAAGTTGGGGAATTGAGGCAAAGTTAATTATTTCATAAATTATTACAGTAGGTTTACAAATTTCAAGATTTAGAAATTTTATAATTCTTAAATTATGGTCCCTCAAATTCTAAAATTCTCAATCTTCATTATTTCTACATTTTTTAAATTTTATGGAATATCTGAAACACCGATTTAAAAAATTTCTAAAACCAGCAATTTTAAATTTTCTAAGTTTCCAATTCTCCAAATCCCCAAATTCTCAAATTCTCAACTTTCATAATTTCCAGATCCTCTAATTATCAAATTATAAAATCTTTGAGTCTTCAAATTCTCAAACCTCCTAAGTCTCCAAACTCCCAAACTCCCAAATCCCCAAATCCCTGAATCCCTAAATCCCTAAATCCCTAAATCCCTAAATCCCTAAATCTCTAAATCCCTAAATCTCCAAATTTTCAAATTCCATAATTTCTACCTCGACCAACTCTCTAAGTCCTTAAACGTACAAATCCTCAAATCTCCAAATTCCCAAATCCTTAAATTTTTAAATTCCTAAATTTCCAAATCTCCAAATTCTCAAATTCCATAACTACTACATCTTGAAATTATCAAATTTCCAAATCCCAACATCCCCAAATTCCCAAAAATCCCAATTCTCACATCCCAATATTTCCAACCCTATTAATCGCATAAGTTTCACTCCTCAATCCCTTCACATCCACTCACACTATTTTCTGAGTAAATTTTTCTTATCTTATCCAATATATACACATCAACAAAATTTAATTATTGATTATGAAAATCATATCTCGCAACAGAAAACTATTTTCAAACATCTCATTCAAAACGTATCACCATAAATATTCCACCCACGAATCGAAATAAAAAATCCAGCAGTTTCGAAAAAACCTCACTTAAAATTTTACTTGGAGTTTATTCACGAACGAAAAATAAGTTACTATATATATTAAGGAAGAGCATGATATGAAAAGGAAATTCCGCACGGAGACGAGGAAAGTTTCGTATTTTAAGCGACCCGTGTAATTTGCTTTCATCGGCTACGATGCGTCCCTAAGAGGCACAGAACTATCTGGAAAACATCTGATCTGGTAATGTTTCCCCTTTTTCCGGCTTATCCATCCGGAATTAGATTACTTCCGATAGCCACAGAAGGATGAACTGTCAAATCACCTTGATCGATCCTGGCCGGAAATCAGATTACGAATGCTTCTGAACGATTCGGTGTCTGTGGAGATGGTCGAGTGTACATTTTCTGTTCTTTCAGATTCAAGTTACCTTTAGTCTTTTTCAGTGATATATACTTTAGGTTGTTGACAAAACTTTATTAAAATATTCTGTAAGCAAAATTAAGAATAAAAATTTGTATTAATATAGGTGCTAAAATTTTTTATTAGAAATATAAGAAATGTGGAAGAAATAAGAACTCTTGTCTGATAATTACATATGGAGTGTTTCAGTTTTTTGGCAAAAATTTATTGATATTTTCTATTAGCAAGATTATGAACAAAATGATGTTACATAGTATAATTTACTTGTCAAATACATAACTATGTAAGAAAATATTAAAATAGATAAGGAAAATTAAAATTAGAAACAGATAAGCAAAATTAAAATTAGGAACAGATAAGGAAAATTAAAATAAACCTTGACTATGCAAATTATAATTGCAGTTAAAGTTAAAATCAAGGCACATTAAAAATTCGAATATGTTTCCTAAAATTTGAACCGTGAGTGCGTCAGATGCGTCAAGGTGCGTCAAGTGTATTAGAGTGCGTCAGAGTGCATCAGATGCGTCAAAGTGCGTCAGAGTGGGTCAGATGCGTCAAAGTGCGTAAGATGCATCAGAGTGCATCAGATGCGTCAAAGTGCGTCAGAGTGCATCAGATGCGTCAAAGTGCGTCAGATGCGTCAAAGTGCGTAAGATGCATCAGAGTGCGTCAGATGCGTCAAAGTGCACAAGGTGCGTCAAAGTGCGTCAAGGGATTAAACAACCATAGCAAATAAATATATTAAAAAATATATTTATTACTTTAGATCAAAGAACCTAACCTAACAGTCTAACTGAAGCTAAAGAACGTCGAATCGAATTATCAAAAATATCTGAAAGTCAAAAGTTTAAGCAGTTTCGCATTGCGTCACCGAACGAAAAGTACATGTAACTAGGCGGTTTACGAGGGAAACGTAATCGCGATTATTCCTTGGTTCTTTTATTAGTCGGCAAAGCGGTCGGGAAAATTAATATCGTGGGTTCGTCTGACCGCAAATCGCTACGTACGTGACGCACAAAATAGAAGAGGCAATTAAATCCCAACCCTGCAAATGTTTGAGGGGAAGGGAAAGAGGTGTTGTCCAGATAACCAGCGGTCCTGCAATCCACGCCCGCATGTTACAGGGTTCAGTATTTACGGGAGTGAAATAGATAACCTTCGTGAACCTTCATGGGCTCGTACAAAATTAGTTCCCCCTGCCTCTGCATCGATCGGCCATTAAACCGAAGAAATACGTTTTTGCACAGGTGACATACGTTGCGACTGTTTGTTTTTTACTGTTCTAGGAGATACATGTATTATTGTATTTGTGGTGGTCTGTGATTAAGTTTTTTATAATTGAATACAACTCTGATGATTTAATACGGCCATATTATGGGTACCATATTATACTTACCATGTTACACATACATAAAAATAATACATACATGAAAACTTGAAAAAATATTGAAATATTGAAACATAGTCGTACATACTGAAATACTAAAACGTTAATAAAAAATATTAGAATAATTGCTATTGAAAAATATTGAAATATAAATCTACAAATTAATATCACAATCAAACCCTGTAATTATGGCTCATATACCTCGATCATAAATAACGCGACAAATATACAAAATAACTTTGATATTGTGCACGATACGAAAAACTTGTATAGTCGTAAAAAATGTTATTTGCCTTTACGTTGAAAAAAACATATATTAAGGGGTGAAAGTCACACGGGGTACATGCAATTATTACGCAACTCGTGGTTTGCTTTCGCGATGCTTTCGTGAAATTCGTAAAGGACACGTTGTTATGGAAACAATTTTCCCGCTAAATAAAAGTACCGACAAAGTAAAGGTAGAGGAGGTGAGGGTAATGACTAACCTGCAGAAGGTTTATTTCGCTTAATAGGGAGAAATCGTGAAGGCGGCTATGTTGGAAGGGGTCAAAGTCAGAGTTCCTTCCGGACGTCTCGGGACTCGTGGAAGAAGGTGAAAGCAACGAAGGCTGCGAAATTCCGCGGAGTGTACTTTGCACGCTATTAGCGAGTAAATACTCACGAGAGGTTGAAAACGTGATGCAGTTGCTTCCGAGAAAGCTTCTGAAAGTCCTCTGAAAGCACATAAGAGAGCTTCGAGAAGCGTAGTTAAAGTACGAACGTCACTGCAGAAATCGCTTCGAAACACGTATGCTGTATATTCAGCTACCCTTTCATTCTTTCCCGCTTTTTTCCTCTTTGGGCTTGCACCAAAAATTTCCAAAGCTTTTCACGCGCGCATTTTATTGACAGCTTTACTGTCACGGTTACCAAACACTTGCAGTCAAATTAGGTTTTTATCTTGTATAGCAGTTTCAACACTTGCGCTCAAATCATAAATATTGCTTTTCATATTCTTGCTTAAAAATTAATAATTCGTCACCTTTTAGTTTTCTTTTCTTATTACATTTCTAAATTTTTTTGTGAATTATTTGAAAAGAAATTTAAGTGCAATTAATTTAGTAGTACATGACTTTATTATTAAAAAATAATTATTAATTTTACTTTATTCTTCCCTGTGTGTTATCGTCTTAAACTGGTGTGAATAATTTAGAATGCTGTTTAAGCATTCCTAAAATGATATTCCTAAAAAATGATATTCCTAAATTTTTGTTTAATAATCTGAAAAGAAATAGAAGAAGAAGTCGAGCTTCTTAGACATATAAGGTTAGAAGCATTCCTAACCTAAAATTGTACATTGTTAGAGTAACTTGTTCCACAATTATGTATATACTTTTATTTATACAATGTTAATTTTTCTCCTTACCAATGATACATTTGTCCTCTATCTTAGAAAAGAACACTTTACAATAAAATGCTTGTGGTTACAAACAACTAGTGAAGGGTTTAAGTTCGTTGTTTGCAACGTATGATATGAGACCAGTTTATAAACATCACGTACACATATATAATTAGGTACATATTCACATACTATTAAAATACTAAAAATAGTAAATTATTTTTACATATATGTGCTCAACTATCACTGTAATAATGAACTTCACATAACATTGAACAAGGGTTGAATATCGTATAAACTGCAGTAAAAAAAGTCGTCCATACAGACACCACAAAAGTACAAAAGATTTCAAGCACAATTTTGTCCAGAGAAAACTGAAGAAAATTCACAAAAGTGCTCCCCCGGCGAACGGTTCGAAAAAGACTGAAGTGGTTTTAAACGGTAGAAACGCCGGAAAAATTGGGGGAATTAAGTAATTCGGTATAATGCCGATCCGGTAGGGTTGTAATAACACATTATTCTAATACGTTCCAAAATACTTGGGGAGAAAGGGCACCAAAGATACTTCACGAAGAAAGCCGCACAACGTGTTCTTGTTTGTCGAAACAAGAGGAGCGTGACGTAGTAAAATCGCGTACAAGTTACGACGATAATTAGGCAGAAGGTAACAAAGAGTAGAACTCGTCGGAGCGAGATCAGAGGAGAGCAAGAAGCCTGGGGGGATACCGAAATGGCGTGTACTTTACTTGAGAAAGCTTCTGAAAGGTGCCTGAAAATCTAGAAGGCTCCCACGAGAAGACCGTGGCTAAGAACACTATTGTGAAAGTCGCCCGTCGACATGTGTGCTCGCGCCTTTAAGTTGTCTGAGTCAACCCCCCAACCCCCGAACCCTTTCTGCTCTTTCTTAACAAAATTCTTTTTTTCCGCCCGGTGGAACGAACCGAGAAAGCGCTGAAGAATTTCCGGTAGACTCTTCAAGAGTGCTGCTCCCGTGCAAAATTGCCTCGTTAAACCACCCTGAACTTTTTAAGACCATCTGGTATGTCGGAATTTTTGGTAGGACAGTTTCGACCAGGAATCAATGAAATTTTTTTTTTTTATTGAATTTTGTGTAGTTCACCGATAGTGAAGTGTCACTGAGTGTATGGGGTTGAAGGAAAATTATTATTTTAATTTAAGGAATTTTGGAATATGATGTCCTGCAAAATATTCTAAATCTGTATATTTACAAATTTTAGAATTTACAAAATACTCAATTTCTAAAATATTCCTGTCCCATTTTTATCATTGAACAACCCTCCTAAATGTTCGCTGAAACGGATTACACCTGAAATCGGAGCAGTTTTCAAAGTTTAATCATTTCGAGCGGGAAAGGACTTCCGGCCGACGAATTTATTGACGTAACAGGATAGGGGTTGGCACGGGATATTCGACAGGTCAGCGTGGTTCGGTGAATTCTTCATCAAACCCCAAACAACTCGCGATGCTGCTTCGTCCAAACCGATGAATAAATTTCGCGTGCGAATGGCTCAAACATGTTCGTTGACGTAGAAACGGTTTCGCTGCAAGTAGAGTGGTATCTGTCGACAGGGGTGCCAGTTGGAAAAGGGCCGGCTATGGTTACCACGCCTCTTCCGCGTATTCGCAACCACGTCTGGTGGTTTCCTTAAACAAACCAAAAGTGTGCTGGATGCTCTTTGTGCGAGGTGCAGGCCCTTGTCTCATTCGAAATGCTAATTACCTCGATCGCGGCATCTAACGTGCTTTTATGCTAAAACCCGTGTTAAATGAATTCGATATCAACCCTTCACCGAGCACTCATGTGTTAAATATTACTGGAATTTTTTAGGTTTGGGTGCAATTACAATTTGAACAAAATGGACATAATTTTAATTTTATTGTTTGACGTTTATTTAATATTTTAACTCTGCTTTTATTCGTGTTACTACTTTAATGGCAGACCAGAGATAATCTGGATTACTATGGGTTTAAACATTTCCCTAACCTTAACATCATCCGCAAAAGGCTTAAAAATTGAAACACAGAAAAGCAACAAGAAACCATTAGAATTATTTTTTTAATAAATAATATTTAACACAACCATGAACTTGTCAGTATAAAATAATAAATCTATTTCTAACCTTAAAACGCTACCAAAAAGAAGTTAAAACTTGAAAGACGTAACCTAAACTTGTAGAACAACTTGCAGATCTTTGAATAAATATAATCAGTACGTCATTGAACTTGACAGTGGTGAAATAATAAGTTAAACTCGAAATACGAGATTTTAGCGGAGCGACAACTTTTAATTTGTCGTAGACGCGTCTGTTTGTTCACAGGTGTTTTAAGTAACGAAAGTACGAAGTTGAAACTTATTTCCCTTCTGAGCACTCCTCGAACTTTCCTCTGGCCGTCTCCGATACGAAAGTTCCTCGGTGGACGCTTAAGTCGCGGCATCTTTTAATAATTCGTCGGCATTCATTTTTAATTGATTTCTTTGGTCTTCACGAGCCCCGTTTGTCAGTCTTCTTCTTGAATCACCGGGAACTTTCGTAGCTTCCATCTCGAAAATTATTACTAAGATTCTCTAGCCACTTTTGTGATTGCTCGTGAGAAAGCCTTCGTTTAATTAAATCATAATGGAACAACTATTACGAAAAATAATAGAAACAATTATTTTTAATAATAAATACGGATAATGATAAGGATATGATATTTTTAATATCGTAACAGTTTAATATTTTTCTGGATACAAGAATTCTTTCATAAAAATATAACTTCATACTTTCAAACGTTTTGCATAAAACTAAAAAAATTCTGAAAATGTTACGAAAATTATGAAATTATTTACGCAGTGCAAAACGTTGTACAAAAATAACGAAGCTTTCAATTTGGAAGGACATGTGGACAAGTTACTGAACATTTTAATGGCTAGATGAAACTTTTCTGTTCCATCAATTACTCCCCCGGTTTGTACATGGCGAGGATAAATAAATTCACATAGCAGCTTTCAATCTTTTCTACGCACATGACAGATCGTCCCACTCCAATTACGCTCGTTTAAAACGATCGGTAGCTCTGCATTATAAGAGTGCTTCGCTGACAACCGACAAATCGCCTGAAAATAAAAAGAATTATTCTTTGCTAGGGGAACCGTTGGCGTACGATGAAATTCGTCAAGAACCATAACACGTGCCAACGTTTAACAACAAATTTATTTGTCCACTGTTTTGTAAAATGTAGCTGCAATTTGTTATGAACGCGTTCGTAGTGAAAAATCGATGGGTATGTAATTGTTCACCAAGGATACACTAATTATTATTTTACTTGATTTTTATTTTTAGGGATAATTAGAATTATTTGAATTTCGTCAAATAATTAATAAGATGGTGATTAAATTTTAAGTTGTAAATGTATATTGGTAATTTAAGGTGATTGCTACTCATATGTGACTACATATGTGTAGTGTATGTAGTAGCTATCCACTTTATATTTCTAGACTTTTCAAATTTTAACTTCACAAATTTTTACATTTAGATATTTCTAGTTAATACTGTAAAACTTTCAAATTTTTTAATTTACAATTTCACACGTTTTCGTCCACATTCACATATCAGCAAGTTTTCAATATTGTAATCTCACAAATTAAAAATTTTCAAATTCACATATTTGCAAACAATTAAACTCGTAAGCTTCCAATCTCTAAATATAAGAACCTCTTCCTAAATAACCCTACCACGAGAATCAGCACCCCAAAGAACGATAAACTCGCAAGCAATCATGCAAGAAAATATGGCCGACGCAACACGCAATTATATAACACTGGGATGAGCGTACGTGGAGATTAGCTTCCGATTCATGCACGGCAGCATTTGTACCACAATAGATGACGATCCAATTATTGGTCGCTAGATGTATTCGAAGGAACCGGGATGCATTCAGAAAATCGATGGCTATTTGCTATAGCTTAGAGCCGCAGGTGTACACATGGACAATCATACGTACACACGTTACCGTCAACAAAGCGGATTAGGGTGAGAAAA
Source organism: Megachile rotundata (assembly GCF_050947335.1). Lineage (NCBI taxonomy): Eukaryota > Metazoa > Arthropoda > Insecta > Hymenoptera > Megachilidae > Megachile > Megachile rotundata. The sequence goes on from NC_134989.1 coordinate 7,609,260, forward strand.
CGTGGTCGAAACCGAGTAAGTAGAACGAGTAAAAAGGATCCGATGCTTCTGAGGAGCGTTCAGGGGATGGTTAAGCAGGACAAAGTTGAGTTTGAATAAAAGGAGGGAAATGGAAAGGAGAAGGTAGGGACGGTGGACAGTGTCCACTTACTCAAATCAATGCATACGTTACACTGCGAGGAGGTAACTCATTCTCGATTGTGGATTCAATTTCAGAGCCGTCCGGCCAGTTAGCCCACCCTCTTGCATCTGGAAGATTGCTACGGCTCGCCGAATATGAAATATGCTTCGCTGATTGTCCATGGGTAGACTTTGGTGCTTTTGGAGAATGCGAGAAGTGACTCTCGTATTAGAGACTAATTATATTTGTATACAAAATATTTGTATTAGTCGGGGGATGTTTGGATATTTGAACAGGTTATGATCAATAACTGCTCAGGAGGAAGTATTGAATTATTGATGGTTGAAAATTTTATTTTTAGATTTTTGTTGTATTGATACCAATGTATAGGTTTCTGGATTTTTTATGTTGTGAATTAATAAATTTTGGAGATCTAAATTTTTTAACTTTTGAGTTTGTGGATTTGTGGGTTTGTAGGATTGTGAATTTATGGACTTGTGGATTTGTAGATTTAAAGATTTGAGGATTTGAAGAATTGGAGATTACCAGATTTCTAGATTTTATTCATCAATTTATTCATTAGTTTATTCATCAGTCTATTCATTATTTTATTCATCATTTTATACGTCAGTTTCTTCATCAGTTTCTTCATCATTTTATTCATCATTTTATTCATTATTTTAATCATCATTTTATTCATCATTTTAATCATCAGTTTATTCATTATTTTTATTCATCATTTTATTCTTCATTTTACTCAATATTTTATTAATCACTTTATTTGCCATTTTATTCATTTTATTCATTATTTTATTCATCATTTTATTAATCATTACATTAATAATTTTATTAATAACTTCGTTCACTTTATTATTCATTCCCTCATATAAACCTTGATCATCGATGCGAGCACAAACCGCCATCACATTTTCTTGACGTCTGAAATATCAACAATTTTCCAAAAGCTTCAATTGTATGCATGCATGCGTCGCAACGTGGAACACCATTTGCTCAAGCTTGTTCTGTAAATTTACCTCCGGTTTTCTCATTCTCGTTCTCCGTCGTCCGCTTTTACGATCAGCTAAGCTCGGATAAAGGAAGCTGATGTTTCTGATGACGGATATAACGTGGGTTCTAAAACTGTCCGACGATATTGCCAATCTCATAGTAACAGAATGAATTTTGCTTCTATGATTTCGTACACACATCACAACCATTTCAAACAACCTAATCTAACCTAACCTAACCATTTCAAATTTCAATTTTGTCTCAAATTTAACTTCTTCAATTATTTCATATTTTGTAATCGTGACTCAGAATAAATTATCTTTGGGCTTTGCTAAAATAAATTAGTTATCGAGTACGATCTGAATTACTTTACATAGGTTATGTTTTGTGGAGGAAGAATTCAAATAGTGCCTGCATATAATTAGAGTGAATGCAAATGAATAGATGGTGAATAAAAAACATTTATTATATAACATTGTAAAATTTGTTCTCCAATGGAATAATTATATTTTATTGTATTTTTTAGTTAATTATTTTTGATATACGGTTAATATGGTTACTTATTTTTACGGTGATGACGTGTTAATAGTAATTAATTTTTATTTAGATTTTGTATAATACAAGGTCTCATGATTAACAGTTTCGTATACTGACACGAAAATATTGCATTATTAAATATTAATATAAAAATGTAACAGTGATGTATAAATATAAAAATATAAAATAACTAATAACACGAAAATATAACATAAAGTAATTAAAAATGATGTAATTAATATAATTATAAATTAAAAGGGTCGACTGCCGAATAATATTCAAAGAGCCACATTTCTTCAGCATTTTACAGAGTTTTAAAAAATGTGGTGGCTGATTTCGCTCAGAATATTTAGTTTCATACATTATTTCAGCTCTCTCGGGATTTTCATGCCACCGTAAACGATTATCATATCGTATTTTTCACTGTTACTGAACGTTGCAGTAAAAGTAACACATGTAACACAGTATCTCTTTGGCAATAATTTCCACGATAACATATTTTCTATTTATATTTTTGTAAAAGTAAGAACATTATTTAAAACAACATTCTATATAGTGAAATTGTACTAAATTGATTATGAATAATAATCTATGTTCTAGGACAATCATGGCTACACTCAGTGATAATTGATAATACTGCTTTTTATGTATCGAAACAAGTTTTATTTAACTATAAATTTTTAGTTTTATTTTATTATTTGAAAATTTTAAGTTGAGTAAAATTTTTGACCTTCACACTTTGAATTGAATTTTGAAGATTTTGAAATCTGTGTCGGTTTTTGTCAGGATAAAAAATTAATATCTACAATAATTTACATTGTACCCTTATTGTTTTTTCTTTATTTTTATATTTCTCTTAAAATTGAAACAACTCGTGTACAACCCAGCTTTGTTGGTGTTTTTCGATAATAACTTAAAGACGAAGTCTCAAACCCCATTTTTGCAAAAGGAAGGTTGGGTTAGGTTGTTCAGAATCACCTATAACCTCTTTCCAAAAGTTACACTAGTTATGAGACACCCTGTATAGTGCATCTTTTGTTTCATAGCGTCCACCTTTTGTACCAAGATTTCTAAACCACCCTACATCGTCACAGCCATTAGTGTTTAAAATTCTCCAATCACATCACACATTTTAAAACTTCTAATAAATTTCAAAGTGAATATAAGTTCATCGTTAAAATACGAAACTTTTCGGTTAAGCCAATAGTTCGAACAGCATCGACGAAAGAAAGAAGCAGCAAGACTTTCATGTCGGCTTAATATACTTCCGAAAGAAACTTTAATATCCCTTTCGTGAGCACCTCCCTTATAAATCTCCCAAGCCGTCTCAATATTCAGGGTGCCGATATTAACAATTCCACGTGCGTGATTTACCGTCTCTCGACTTCGATGATAATGAATTCGCCAGGTCGCCCTCCGCCCCGTCGATTCTATCGGCTGTTTTGCACGGGCTGCTTTCACCCTCGACCTATTCCTTACTGCGCAGACTTGTTACTGCTTAATTAATCGCAATAATTAAAAGGAAGGTGCGGGTAACAGGCCAAGCCAGGATGGTGCAGTCAGCTTCAGGCGTGCTCCACGTTTGAATATGCAAAATCTCACTTACGGCGAGAGGCTATGCTGACAAGAATGGCCGAGGGGTGCAGGGAAAACGCGAGCAGAGGTGCGACGGGAAGGAATATAATAGACCCTGAAGATAAGTTGAAAAGGGGTAGGAAAATCGATGGTATTGAAAATGTGTTGACGTCGAGGATAATACGTGCGATCTTCGACTGAAGATGTAAAGTTTTGTGCCCGTAATTCATAGGAGATATTGAAACGTATGTTACTTGTAGACAGGATTTTATATTACCAAATTTTACTTCAGAGATTTCTTCTTAATGCTAGGTTTATGGACTTATGATTAGTTACTTTTAAATAGAAAATAAAATGCAATATATATTTTGTTAGATTTTCTCCTAAATAATTAATTTAACTACATTTACAATAACGATTGCACAATGAGCTACAATATATGACAGATCATATGTAAAATGTAAAATGAATTTCATTTGTAAAATGAGAGAAGGGTGTGTATATAAAATTATGTTAAATATTCTATATTTCAAGAATCTGCACGAAAACCTTGACTTTAATTTAAACAACGTTATACTCGGTCCATGCTGAATTTTTATTACAATTCTGAGTTTTTATTCAGAATAAAAAGAACAGATTAAAAGTAACATTTGTGAAATGTATTATTCATGCCTTTAAAGTATAACGAAACAATGGTTAATTTATAAGAAAACATAACCTAAAAATTTCCTTGATACATAAATAAAATGTAAAAAGACTTAAACTGTATAATTTGGGAGAAGTTTATATTCAGCCTCGTTAGTAAACTGGTGGCTTTAGATTGTAAACGAACCTAAATGAAATTCGAGACGAAATTACAGCCATTTCGCTTACGTTTCGTCTTTTGTCGCTGAGATTATCGGAAACGAGAAAAGTATGTCTCGGAGAGACGAAACGATTCTGCAATCGTTACGGTCGAATGTCAGATGTTCTTCGATGATGACGAAGAGCAGACAGAGGAAACGGAAAAAATTTGCTTAGTGAATGGTACATCTGTATTCTGTCAATGGCGGATCGAATGGAAACGGGAGTAAGAAACTCGTTAAAGAAAATTTATATCTTTCAATGTCTGCTGTATCGACAGTTAACACGTAAATCGATTTTTCTTGATAAATTATCTGGATAGTTAGTATAGTTTAATCTTTTAATGTATCTACTTACAATTTTACTGAAATTCGGTTGCAAATTTAACAATTTTTTGATCATTATAATTTACATGTTTACAAATTGACTGTATAATATTCTATGACTATAACTGCAAATTATTTTATTTGTCATATTTAATATAAGTACTAAATCACTTAATGTAAGTAAAAAAAAAATTGTTTTGTAATAAAAAATAGCCCATAAATTAAATTTATTTATAAATAAAATTAATTTCTAATTTTGCTACAGTAAAAAAGGTTCTTTATTATACTCCATATACTCATACCCATCACTACACACATACCCATCACTAGTATGAATGAACATCCACATGTTTCACAAGCAAATAACAATGGTAACAAGTAAAACATAAAAATTAACGAACTGTGAAACGTGTAAAACAGAGCTCTCAGAACGTAAAAACATTGAAGCAAACAATAAAACGTGACGATTGTTTTATGGCAACGTGGGCACACAAAATAGAGGCGCATCTTAATGCAACGATTTCTCAGGACCGTGAAAAGGATAATTTAATGTACTCGAAGTGGCTTAAAGGAGGCGAGAGTCCTTCTTCCTCGAGGGACGACAATAATTAGGGAACCTCCTTATAATAAGAACGCTTTATAATAAGGGAAAGCATCCTCTCCTCTTTCTGCACGTCTTTCTTCAGCGTGTTTCAGAGCCATTTGCACAACACAGTCTTACGACAGATTTCACAGAATCGCGAACGGCGCTCGTTCGTTAATGATTTCCACAAATTGTTGTAGACCGAGCTGAATTACATTTCGCAACAACACAGCCCGGCCATGGATCTTCCCATTATCTCGACCTGGGATTCTTTCTTAACTCCCCTAATTGGTCGTTAATTCTTGTTCGCCTTTGTGTACACCGGATGTTGGCGCAACCGGTGGAAGGGGAATCGTTTGCTTAATTTAACGTATTTATAACGTATCCAACTGCACTGTCTTCCTCGTATGATGCTTATGAATGAACAATCCAGGGTGAATTTGCAAGGGACACTCTCCAAGTGGCTGGAGTTCTTCGAGGGTATTCGCCTCGGACATTTTGCATCGTTCTAATAAAATCCTCGAACGAAATTTCGCGACTTCATTGTCTTCGAGAACTCTTAACCGTTCGAGGATTTTACAGACCCGGAAATGGCATCCAGATAATTGTTCCAGCGTCTTTTAGACGGAGCCAACTGTGAAACGGAATAAGAATCATCGCGGTTATGGCGTTGAATGAACTCCGCGATCGTTCCTGTTGGATATAAATTTGAATGGGACACCTTTAGCAGTTTCTCACGATTTTATTCGTTGTTAATTAATTTATTTTTCTTCGAGTGCGGAAGAATTGCGGTGTATATTTTGTATACGTGATGAAGTATTTGTGTTTGATGGTGGACGAAGTAGTTATTGTTTATTGGGTTTGAAATATTTCGAATTTGATAACAAAATGAAATGGAATAATAATACTTCTTTTGTATTACTTTTGCTAGCAGTTTTGAGATAGAAGTGATAGATTAGTACAATTGTTGTAAAAATCACATTAAAAAATATTATACCAGTATTTTTTGAGAAATATTTATTGTAATTTATTTATGATACTCTCACTCACATAATGACGCTTTACAAAATCCGAAAACAAAAGATGAACGCAACAAAACAAAATATGTGCAAATGTAGCTAAATATTATACATAGGTCATTTGAATATAACAAGTTTGAAGCTTAAAATGAATTTTAAATATTTAATGTACATTAGCAAATAATGTACTCTAGCTAGTTGCTTGATTGCGTAGATTTTGTGGATTATAGCCTCATAGATTAGTATGTAGGTACGGCGTATGTATGTGTAGGTATAATATATGTATTCGCCATCGTAGTGAAATTCTCTGGAGAATATGGCGACGTACTGGAAAGTGGCTTAACTCGCTCGATCATTTTCAGTTGGCCAAGTTCCAAATACAGAAAATTGTGAATTTAGAACTGTAGATATTTGCAGTTTGAAGATCTGAAAATTTGATAATTTGGTCATTGAAGAATTTGAAAATGAAATTTAACCATATGGAGATATAAGTACTTGAAGATTTAGAAATTTCTACATATAAAAATTTAAAAATACAAGAGTTTCATGATTTTATAGTTTGAATATATTTTCCATGTAATGTCGGTCGTATAAATTCTTAACATATGACATAAAACACACATGTATACATATGTTACATATGTTACATGCATGATACTGTAAATGCAAGTATATTATATGCATGTTAGTATAAACATAAATATGTTACATACATGTTGCTGTAAATATAAGCATGTTATTATACATATCACTCTAAATCTCATTTCGTTCACATATGTCACATATGTCACATGTATCATTCACATACTGCTGTAAACCTAAACATGTTAAATATTACTATACAACTAAAAACATATTTTTTTGTATATATACATTATAGCTCACATTCACACAGTTAAAATAAATCCGTATAAGTTAGAAACTTCAATTCGCCTATAACTCCATTTCTAACAACCAGTTTAATTCGTACCCTCTATATTCATCCGAAAATGGTAATTTTATATCAGTAGATAGTAGGTCGTTATTTCATTTGTAATCCATTGTATTGTTTTCATGCTAATCCCGTGAATATAGAATCCTCAGGTCTTTTCATTCGGACGCCCATAGAGCTGCACCCTGATTTATAGCACAAAATTTTCAGTCCTCGGTGTCTCCCCGATCCCGAAGGTTTTGTCGCTTGAAACATATCAGCACGTTATTAAATTCTTGTCTAATACGCTGGAATAATGACGTCACGGTGTCCGATAACTATCGAAAATGTTAGAAGGGTGCTTCCTGTCTGCCAACTCGGACCATCACGGTTAAATTTACGCGCTATCGAACGTGTCACTCGTTAGATATTGCCAACGAACCGAATATCGTTCGAAATTGCAATTTTCAAAAATGGGGGAGCTGCCTGATATTTATCGATCAGTCACTTGATTATTTTCTGACAGTAAAGTAAATTTTGTTTCTTAACGAAATATGATATGTATATCAACAATATGATGAACAATTAAGAGACGACATTTTTTATATGACACAATTTCTACAATTCAAAATTAAATAATTTGTGTTTTATGTTGTTTACTTTTTAGTGAATATTTTTTATGTTCTTGTTTGGTTAATAACCATTTGTTATAATATTGTTACTTATTATTCTTATTGAATATTTAGTATTATTGAATATTTACACATTGAAAATAGTGTATAAATTTAGAACTGTTCATTCAAATTCTATAATGCACTTCATCGTATTATACATAGAAAGTTATGTATGAAAAAATATTTATGTATGAAAGTTACCTATATCATACCAGTATTCACAAAAGATACCTATAAGCAGAAAAAGTATTAAAAAATGATAAAAAATGAAGTATATTATAATATAAATACAGTATTAATACAGTACAAATCCAGTGTAATTATATTACACAAATAGAGCTCTAAAGAAACTACATCAAAATGGCGTCCATTTAACGAACATAACCTTACCAGCCCATACCAAACCTCTAATTAAAATTTGAATTCGAATGAATTCGTAACAACATACGTCGATAAAGCATTATATCATCATGCGTAGTATAAAATAGTCACTCGAAACTTCAATGGGGTTTTGAACTAGTGCTCCATGAACGTTTGCTCTGTAAATATTCTATGAATCACAACGGTCTACCTTTAATATACCGTACTGTTTGTTAATATACGCTCCACCGGTGTTTCAAATTAGATTTACACATTTAGATTGGTTTCACACAAACCGCTACTGTACCATTGCACATGACACCGCAAATGCATTGCTTTAAATTGGATCTTCCACGTGGATTCGTAGGTTGTAGTCGACATTTTGAAAGTACATTTAATGCACCGTAGATAGCGGTGGAATGCTGGCACGTGTAAAACCAGCCTTGAACCGCAATCGCATCATGCCACAAGCAATAGGGTGGTTATTGACCTATTTTAAAGCACAATAAGGGTGTTGGACTCAAGCCAGTAGTACAAGAACATAACTGATGCGACTAAATGATTGTGTAGTTAAGAGATCTTGCGGAAGCGAAATTGTACCTGTTGAGGATTCACAAACTGCTGTATTCGCGAGTTTTCAAGTCTTCGAATTCTCAATTCACTTTGACTATCATTTATTTGTAAATTTGTAGATTTCTGAAGTTTTAAGATACAAAGTTTCAAATTAGAATAACTTTCAAACTATCAATTCGAAAATTTGCAGATTTTTACATTGTTTAATTCTAAGTTCTAAAATTTTTAAATCTCGAAAATTTTTGCATCTTCAAATTTCATAATTTTCAAACGATTAATTGCAAAGTATATCTTTCTAAACTTTTACATTTTCAGATTTCCAAACTTTTAACTATAAAAATTTGTAAATCGAATTCTGTTTCAACAACATTCAAATTCTGAAATCTCCACAATTTCTTAGTAAAAAAGGACTGGTTTCAAATTGATTTCAAATTCAAACTCAGACAATAACAGTAAGAAGAAGAATATACTATTTATACCCGTTTTTTTCACGTCCAAACCTCAAAGTTCGCCAGATTTCCACCAAACTCGAAAGTTCGTCGAATTTTTTCGCCTCCCCGTCAATCAAGCAGGATTTTCGTTTTTACAGTGAAAAGTTTGAAAGAGGGAGAGGTAACCGGTAGCGTTCGATGAACAAGATCGAATTTCGTTAATGGATCACGCAAAAGTTGCTGAAGGCGTGAGTCATTGTGGGCGTAACACAAATGGTTCTGCTGTCAGCAGGGACTCCAATACAAATATCCGGAAGTTAATAGCAGAAGCGGTTCCGGCGCTCCTCATACCCTATCTACGGTACCTGTCATCACGTTAAACGTTTAATACACTTAACGGTTCAATTATAACTCATAATCAATATAATGCATTTCATTTTTTCCTTACTTTCGTTAATTCAATTTTAACCTGTTCGTTCACGTCATGCCACAATCTCGTTTGATTATCTGCATGAAAATTTGAACCGAGGACTAATGTAATCAACTGAAATTAGTCGGTTATTATTGAAATATTATCTATTTAATCACTTTTAGTTCTGAGTAATTTTTGGAAGGGTGTAAATTAGGATGAAAATTAATGGGTGTATTCATGATTTTTTGCTGTGAAAGAATTCCTTTGTTAATTGTTTGAATGAAGGCAGAAGGTAATTTGTAGTATTTGTTAATAAAATGAGGATTACAGTGAATAAAAACGGATATGATCATTATTTGTGTCTGTTAAATTGTCATTTTATTTAGTCAGCAAACATAAATGTTTGTGGTGAGAGTTCCTGCGTTGAAAATCATGTCTTGAGGCTACATCATAACCTAACTCTGTCTTCAAAGTCGATGAGCCTCAGACCATTTTACTCAAAGACTAATTGGACAAATATGTTGCACATCCAGACCGTTATTATTTCAGGAAGTGGATGTCTGTTTTACTATGCGTGTTAAGAATGTCACATTTAATTTGATCCTTAATCAGAAAGTCACATTTGACCAGACCTTCCCAGTCGCTTTCAATAAATTCATTTACTTCAAAGAAACTAACAATTTTATTTTAAATAAATAACCACCCCAGAGCAAGTAAAACGTTACATAGTAAAATGTGCGAACGGTAAAGTCACGGAATGAAAAACTTTACAATTCATGGTCAGGTGTTCCCATGTAAAGTAAGCGGTTCCGAGCAAATAATATTCCCGTCTGGCAGCGGGCATTATCCAAATACGTGCTGAAAGTGAAAAGTGAGAGCGAATCGTCGGTTCACAACCAAGCTAGAAACCCTCCGGAGCCTGTCGACGCATCAATCAGCTGATGACTGCTCCGTTACGCCCTATTACGCCGATAAATAGCCTCGGTGGTTCAGCCAAAGTGCCACTCGCTCGTTTCGATCGTGTTGAACGAACGTTATGATCGATTTCTATGTAAACCGCATACTTTTCATCGTTCAATGCATTTGTATGTAACTGAAAAACGGGACCAACGCGTAAGAAATGCTTTTATTGTGCAAGGTTCTACAAAAGGTGTATAGAGACAGATATGACAGTGTACATTTCTGGCCACCCTGTTAATGTTCACCCGTACAAGTACCTTCTCTTTTTTATATCTAAAATTATTATATTTTTAAAACATCTAATTTACATATTCGAGAAATTGAAAAGTCAAAAATAAATTATATTACTCTCCCCTTTTAAAATTAAACTAAATTCTCCGAATTAACAGAAACCCGAAATATAAGATTTTCTATTTTACTTCGTTTTAATCCCTGCTGAAAGTAACTCTGAGAATTTTATCATCTTCCAAATTAATTTCTTATAATTACAGCTCCGTTTTCATTAACTTCCATGTGAAGAGATTACGTCCATTATTTAAACAAAGCGCACCGCTATTTAATACGTTACTTTACAAAAAATTCTCATCCGTTCCGCTCGGCTGGAGAATGTTGCGACCTGTCTTTCGACCTTTTGCACAGCCTCCCCCGAAAAAAAGAGAATAGAAGGAAGGGGAATTCATGGTTGGAAGATACGGTGAAAATCGCGAAAGAGGACGTAGCATTGAACGTAAAATTTTCAAAGCTTACCTATCATCCGGCATGGTCGTCGATGCAGAAATCCATCTCCATTAGAGGTCGCTGGCTTATTCCCATGGTAACCTTCCCTCGCTAGCCTAGTTGTAAGTCTATTTCCCCTTAAAATCTGTCCGACGCGTAAACACGTGTAAACGGTCAACACACATACGTATACATATACGTATAGGTGTATACATATATACTCTGTTCCTGGCCTTGTAACGTTTAATACTTGCGGGTACGCAGCCGTGCAATATCGGATATGTCCATTAATCGGCTCTGGAACCTCTGGATGCGCCGAAACTTTCGAAAAGCTGGACCCATCGGTCGTAGTATACTTTATGCGTGTGCAAAACAGACGTGGTTTGCATGCTCTGTAGGAAGGATTTTCAGAGGAAATGCCTCTATCCAATTAGGTGCAAATAGTAATTAGCGGCGAAATCGGTTATCATTCTGAAATTTTCGAATCAACAGTTATGAGTTTGCTCGTATTTTGCAAATATGGGGAATCGATTAATCTGTGGATATCATAGCGTTTGAATTTGTAATTGATTGATAGTTTTACTTGCGATTGGACGAGTGAAGTTTAGGTTTTTAAGGTTGTTTTTGGATTGTGGAATTTTTTTACTTTTTTAACTTCTTAATTTTTGTATTTTTATTGTTTTAAATTTCTGTCGTTTATGTTTCCATTTTTCTGGGGAAACTATTTTAAAAATTTTTTTTTCCAGTATTTCTGTATTTCTGTATTTTTGTATTTTTGTATTTCTATAATTCTAAATTTAGATATATAAAATTAGGGTTAAAAGGTAATGTAAATGATAGTAATTTAATAAGAGTATATTGTAAGCATATGCTAGTATACGCATATACACATATGTATGCTCTCTTCATTTTACTTTCTCAAAATAATTTATATATTACAAATTATATATTATATATTATTATATATTACAAATTACTGACATATAGTTGTACATATAGAATACATATAATATATACAATGATGCATCATCAACAGTACATAATTACATACATATATGCTTAAAAATAAGTTAAAAAAATAACTGAAAAGTACAATGCAAATAAATTTATAAAAGTTGCTAAAATTACATTAAAGAATAATTATAATTAACTTGTTTCATCAGTTATATTATATCATACATAATACATATACAATCACAAAAATTCATCAATAGAGTATAAATGATATTTCAATAGTTACTTTATATTAATATTATGCAGTCCACCAGCAAAGTTGTATCGTTTCATTAATACATTCCATCTCCGATAAGAAGAACTAAATGTTGTGCTTTTCAATATAAAGGTAGACCTCCAGTTTCATTAACTTTTAATAACTTTTTGTGCACTACCTACTAATGAATTACAAATGGCGTCGACGTCTTGGCTGCTTGGAAGGAGAAAAAGTCTCCGAGGAGAATATTGCGTTAGGCTGGGACGAGATATTTTCCCAGTAAACTCTCTTTTCTCTATTAAATTATAGCGTCATTATCCAAATAATATAATTTAATGAATCGATGTGCAAACCGGTGAAAAGTTTAATTTTTTAATTTTTTCTTAGAACATCTTTGTCATCAGCGTTACTTAACATAACCTTAAAATTTTCAAAGGAGGATATTACAGAAAAGATTCGTATGTCAACTCCTTACAGATTTGCCATATATTATAAATTATTTTTCATTTATCTTTAATCTTTGTGTATGATTTGATATATATTATCCCTTATTAATATGTCAGGTATCAATAAGTAATTATAGTCAAATAACATATATGTACATATACTTGTTAAATTCATTACAGTCAAATCTTCATACAATAAAATCATCATACAAAGAAGTACAATTAAATTTTTAAGAAGAAAAAAGTATAATAATTTGCCCAGCCTATACATCAAAAGTCCCAACATTCTCCAACAGGAATTAGAATTCCCCATTGTTGAATATCTTGAAAGATAGCAAGTGAAATCGTAGCAATCAAGCAGTCGCGACTGGTATTAAAATTATTTCTTCGTTGCCGTGACCCGGCTCCTTCATTCTGCAAAATAATTATTCGCGAGTGCACGATAATTGATTTCATTTGGAAGCCCGTGCAGTCGGAGCGGAGTGTCGACGGTGTGCACATATATGACGCGCATATGAGTGTGTATACCAGGTCCGACATCGTGCATCTCGAAACGAAATTAAATTCCGCTGTACCGTTGTCACTTGTTGTCTATTTCCGTGGTGGAGCTGGCCAACTGAAATTCGATGCGGTACAGTCGAGGATAACATCGCGGTGGAAAATTATTTTTTCTCGGGAATCGCCTCTGTTGCTTTTCTTTTCTGTGTCTCTGGAGAAATCATCATACCGTTGCAAGAAACAATTTTATGACAACAATGAAAGTAGGGTGGGGAAGCGGAATTCTTCTTCATTAAACTGGTTTCTTTAGAATTACTGACAATGTTATTGACAGTTGTTACTGACAATGAGTTATGTGCTGTAAACACTGTTTTGTGTACATTGTAGAAAATAATTGTATTTGACATTAAAAATCTGACTTTACATATGTGACAGTGTACCATATGTCGGGTGATGTACAGGGTGTCTCGCAACTAATGTAACTATCTGAAAGGAACTATAGCTGGGGTGATTACAAACTTTTTCTTTCGTAAAAATATTTTCTTTCGTTTGTGAAAAAATTCATCTCCATAGTTATTTATTTGTATCAATATTTTAATGGTATATTGTGTATATATACGTATACAATTTTAAAAATTCTCAAATTAAATAATTTATTAGGTTATAACATAAATTCATTGTGTCAAAGGATATTTCTCTTGTAATAATTTCTATCATGATTGTATCCCATAAAAGTGAAATAAAGATGAAATTTTGAGTATCTTTAAACCTAACCTCATTGTTCAACATACCCTTACTATCAAATAAAGTATTTCGTTTAAAATTATTAATATAATCAGTAACTATTACATCTATAAAACTATAGTAATTTGTATTTTGAAGAATAAATTCTCGATTTGTCAGCATTGTACTATAGCTACCTTCATCAGCCATTTGTAGACAGTGTACTGGAGTACATCTTAAGATTATTGACTGTTTAAAGGGGAACCGTGTTCAGGTTCCGGATCAGTGATTACTTACCATATTAATTGCTCAGTTAAGCAATTTTGATTTTGCAGAAGGGGTCTTCAAATTGGTTCAGATGATGTCTTGTACATATATTGACATTGTTAGGGTGCTTTGCGATTTCTGATTCTCTATACTCCTTTATATTAATTAGATGCTATCGTCGTATAATGCATAGAAATAATATTTAACCTCATAAATTATAACGTACATTATTAAAGTGTTATATTATTAAAAATTACTAATAGTCAAAATTTAAAGAAAATACAAGATACAACTTTTCATCTTGCTTTAACTATTAAAAGAAGAAAAAAATGTATGAAAAATGAATAAAAATATAAAATTGATTGAAAATGAATTTAAGTCATCTGCACCCTTAAATTAAAAAAAATAAATGCTCATTAAAAAATGAAACACACGAGATGAAAAAAATGAAAGTAAATGTATAAATAAAAAATGTACCATGAAATAATAAAAAAGATCATTAAAATTGATACACAAATTCTTGCACGCATTCTGTATCTAAACATTCAGAGATAGAAGAGGGAAAAACTGAGATGGCCGGAATCGAAGTACACGAGAAGCAGAAACGGTTTAATTTCCGTCCAATGCTTCCGATATCTGGCCAGTTCTGTCAGACGTCAGTACATTTCATAATAGTGGATTAAAACCAGTCCCCGACAGACCTACGGAGAGCTTTTCGTCATTCGTTCTCTCTGTTACAACGTTTTGCTTTTATTTCGAGCCGGATGCACTACTGCAGCACTGTTGCATTTTTTGGGGATGTTTTTTTCTTCTTTACGCTTGTTCAGACTGTTCGTGTACAATTTAATGCCCAACCAGACGAACTGCGTTTAAATAATTCGACTCTTCTTTAATTCGCTCGAAACTGATTCTTTATGAATCGTTCATAAATTTTTGTTACCTTTCACATATGGATACTTTAAAGAATAGATTCTTTGTGGTATTTAATACCAGATTAATGGTCAATTTTAAATTATACAACAATGTTACAAATTTTTGGCAATGTCATTAATATTTTAAATTTTGAATAATGTTATTAATATTTCAAATTTTTAATAATGTCATTAATATTTCAATTTTTAAATAATGTCATTAATATTTCAAATTTTAAATAACATCATTAATATTTCAAATTTTATATAATGTCATTAATATTTCAAAATTTAAATAATGTCATTAATATTTCAAATTTTAAATAATGTCATTAATATATTAAATTTTAAATAATGCCATTAATATTTCAAATTTTGAATAATGTCATTAATATTTCAAATTTTTAATAATGTCATTAATATTTCAAATTTTTAATAATGTCATTAATATATTAAATTTTAAATAACATCATTAATATTTCAAATTTTATATAATGTCATTAATATTTCAAAATTTAAATAATGTCATTAATATTTCAAATTTTAAATAATGTCATTAATATTTCAAATTTTATATAATGTCATTAATATTTCAAATTTTAAATAATGTCATTAATATTTCAAATTTTATATAACATCATTAGTATTTCAAATTTTAAATAATATCACCAACTTTTGATTAATAAATAAAAAAAAATAATTTTAATTCTCAGTACACATCTTTCTATAACTCTATTTATAAGCACTACAAATGACGGCCATATATTGAGAGTCCACATACTGAAGATTTTAAAGTATTACAATATAAATTACATAAAGGTGAAACATTTAAATAAAAAAATTGAAGAATTATATTTTAATTACAATTATTAATTATTACTGCAAAAATCAATTCTTTTTAATAACCCATATACAATCTTCTAATTCCTGAATTAATTTTAATGTATTCAATAATCTGCCACTCAAAAAGAATTTAAATATAATTTCACACAAAATAGGGAATATATTATATAACATATGGGAAATCATGCAGTACCAACATCGAAACGCTGAAAGGTTTTTAAAGAAATGTACTTTAATTGTAATACACAATTGCATGTAACGTTGAAAGTCTACGACAGATTTATACGAACGTTGCATAAAATGTCAGCAAGATTCAGAAACACGTGTATGCATCGTGCTTTTAATATAGAACCAGAGTAATCAACAACGTGAAATGAAAAGTATAAAAGTGAACGCAGACGTTTTAAAGAGGAGAATCGGTGCAAGTTCTGTTCACGTAATAAGACGAAAGTCGTTTGGTTTCACGGCGCATTTTCTGTTATCGTCGCACGATAAAACGTTTATACACCTTCCGAGGTGGAACAACGACCGATCTCGTGTAGAGAATTTTCTTTCAGTTACGATAAATTCACTCGGGAACAAACAAAATGGTTCCTCTTTCCGTTTCGGAGTCAACGAAAGTTCGTATCAAATTACATAAAGTTTCTCATGTATCGCCACGTGTCGACAATATGATAACATAAAATATTTGTAATAGACGCAATAAGTATGTCATAGAAAATTTAGTAACTTGTACAATATGACAGTAATGTAAATTGTGAAATTTTTTAACTTTAAATGGTTCTTTGGAAAATTTATAGAGGTTAGGTTTTTAAGTTTTGAAGTTATTAAGTTGATTTCGTATGTTTCTAAGTTTCGGAATTGACAATGTTTAGAGTTTTCAGGTGATCAAATTTTTGAGGTGTTAAATTTGCAGATTTTTAAATTTGCAAATTTCTACATTTACAAATTAATAGATTCTTAAATTTTTAAATTTCCACATTTCTAAGTTACACAATTTCTACATTTACAAATTTTCACATTCCCAATTTTCTAAATTCCCAAATTTCTAAATTCCAAATTTCTCAAATTGCAAATTCCCCAAATTCCAAATTTCTCAAATTGCAAATTCCCCAAATTCCAAATTCCCCAAATTCTCAAGTTTCCCAAATTCCAAATTTCCCAAATTCCAAATCTCCCAAATTCCAAATCTCCCAAATTCCAAATCTCCCAAATTCCAAATCTCCCAAATTCCAAATCTCCCAAATTCCAAATCTCCCAAATTCCAAATCTCCCAAATTCCAAATTCCCCAAATTCTCAAATCCCCAAATTCCTATTTCCCCAAATCCCCATATTCCCAAATGCCTAAATGCTCAAATTCCTAAATTCCCAAATTTCTAAATACCCAATTTCATAAATTACCAATTTTTCAAATTCCCAAATTTCAACATTTTCAAATTACTACACTCCCAAATTTCCAAATTCCCAATTTCCTAAATTCCTAAATCTCTAAGATCCCATATTTCTAAATTCTCAAATATCTAGATTCCCAAATTTCTAAATTTTCAATTTCCTAAATTCCCAATTTCATGAATTACCAAATTTCTAAATTTCCAAATTTCTCCATTCCTAAATCTTTAAAATCCCATATTTCTAAATTCTCAATTTCATAAATTCCCAAATTTCCACTTTTCCTAGATTCCAAAATTTCTACATTATCAAATTTCTAAATTTCTAAATTCTCAAATCTCTAAGCTTCCAAATCGTCTAATTCCCAATTTGCAAATTTTCCTAATTATTAAATCCACCGATACAAATGCATTGAACCCACATTACCTCTATTAACACTGAACTGTACACCAAATGGTATAATAAATATATAATTCATAATATTACACACAATATTAACAAAAAAGCTATCCAATACGGTACATAAAATTACTTACACAAACATGAAATTTATAAACTCATACTTATTCATAATTAATTAAAATCAACTGTCTTCCACCATTTCATGAAATGGCAAACTTCTCTTCGTATACTTTTATAAATTCGTCTAAATGAATATAAAATACATTAAACATTTTCTCGTTTCTTCACTTCATCATCTCAATTAATTACCTGACATATAAAAAACATTGCTACATATAAAATTTCCAAATTACAAATTTTAGTTGGAGTATCGTTTAATTGGGAAAAGTTTTAATTAAAGCCACACACCAACTTCATTTAACCCAAATATCTTATAGTTTCTCCCAAAACTATAATTCAACAGAATCATGTACACAACTTAATTAACGCAGCATCAAAAGATTTATCAGCCTCCATAAAATTGAATGCAATTAACAGTATCGATAAGCATCGATAATCGAATTTACCATTATATAAGATAATAAAGTAGAACGTGTAATGATAAGTAAATAAATGAGAGAAATTACTAGAAGATTACGGCTTCACCGATTTAATAGTCTCACTTGCATTGTTCATTAGATGTACGTATGAAAAAAACGCGGCAGAAGTTATAAAGCCACTAATAATCGTTGCTCATGCGATTCGCTCTCTGAAACCTGTTAATGGTTTCGAGAAAAAAGACACGACGAACGTAAAAGAAGCATAAGAGTTCAAATCAGTGCTCTCGTTCTCATCAGGCATATTCACCCTTCGTTTTTCATGCTCAGAGCCTCGAGTACTCTTCTTACTCCAGTCTCGCGATCACCAAGGGATGATACTTGATATGCACCCCATATGATACGTGGATCGCATTTGTAGAAACGATTTCCCGGCTGATAAATTCGTGAATTAGTGCGTTGTGGCTGTGACGAGATAAGATGTGGTCTTTTGAGGTACAATGTGAATTACTGCAATTTTTTTAGATATTTTTACTGTTTATATACAATTTATATATATTAATGATATTCTATATTTTAATACTATTTCTATTGTAATTTACAAGTATACAAAATATATAATTTTTAAATTATATATAAATAGTATTAATTATATTAAAATTTTAGATATTTATATTGTTTATTGACAATTTATATATATTAATGATATTTTATACTTTAATGTAATTAATAATAGTTATATGTAATTTACAAATATTCAAAATATATAATTTTTATATTATATATAAATAGTATTAATTATATTAAAATTTTAGATATTTATATTGTTTATTGACAATTTATATATATTAATGATATTTTATATTTTAATGTAATTAATAATATTTATATGTATTTTGCAAATATACAAAATATATAATTTTTATATTATATATAAATAGTATTAATTATATTAAAATTTTAGATATTTTATATTGTTCACTGACAATTTATACATATTAATGACATTTTATATTTTAATGTAATTAATACTATTTATATGTAATTTATAAAAATACAAAATGTACAAATTGTAAATTATATTTGAATTTTGTAAGACTCAAATTATTTCTAAATTTTCATATCTCAATCTCCAAATATACAAATTTAAAAATTGACAAATCTTTGACTTTTCAAATTCCGAAATCCCCATCTCTCAAAGTTCCCAAATCCCCCAATTCCCAAATTTCCAAATTTTCAAATTTCCAACTTATTAGATCCCCAAATCTGAATATTTCCAAATTTCCAAATCTCCAATTTTTAAAATCCCCAAAATTTCAAATTTCCAAACCTCCAAAACCTTAATTCTTAATTCCCCAAATCTGTAGAATTTTAAATTTCCAAATCTCCAACATTCAACATCTTCAAATCCCCAAATTTCCAAATTTCCAAATTTCCAAATTCCCAAATTCTCAAATCCCTAAATTCTCATAAATTCTCCAAATCTCTAATTTGTCAAATCCCCAAATTCCCAAATCCCTAAATCTTCAAATCTCTAATTTCTCAAATCTCCAAATCTCCAAATCTCCAAGTCCCCAAATTCTCAAATTCTCAAATTCCCAAATCCCCTAATCCCCAAATTCTCAAATTCCAAAATCCCTAAATCTCCAAATTTCTAATTTGTCAAATCTCCAAATCCTCAAATTCCCAAATCCCTAAATCTCCAAGTCTCTAACTTCTCAAATCTCCAAATCCCCAAATCCCCAAATCCCCAAATCCCCAAATCTCCAAATTCCCAAATTCCCAAATTCCCAAGTCCCTAAATCCTTAAATCTTCAAATTCTCAAATCCCCAAATCCCCAAATCCCCAAATCTCCAAATTCCCAAATTCCCAAGTCCCTAAATCCTTAAATCTTCAAATTCTCAAATTCTCAAATTCCCAAATCCCTACATCCCTAAATCCCCAAATCTCTAATTTCTCAAATCTCCAAATCTCCAAATCCCTAAATCCCCAAATTCCCAGATCCCCAAATTTCAAAATTCCAAAGTGTTTCCCACATATCCAAATTCCTAACCCCAAATTTTGAAACCTTTTCCTTAAAACCTCGCTAAATTCCCAAATTTCCAAATTTAAAAACAGAGATCCCAACACATTTGCACTCTCATATGATAAATACAATATTGTAATAAAATTAACAAAAATAATAAGAAAAGACACTATAACACGTTCAACAAGGGTAAATATATAAATTATGCCACATAATGGAAACCCTCCAGCGTTTCACCCTCATGTCCATTGATATGTTGAGTCATGTTGTGAGTTACTGATAATCACGATCGTCATATCCATTCCCTTTATTATCCGTGACAGATTCGATGGGTGACATTATCTGAAGTATAGCTTTGTTCAGTGGCTCAGATACCGGTGTTGTATGTCAAACCACGAGACGATATTTGTATCGTGATTTACCCTAAATGTAATTACACGCTTATTCAAGATTTAGTATTTAGTATATTTAGTTTATAATTTAGTGTATTTTTACAAAAGATATATTAATTATCTGAAGCCTCCATTTAAGATGTCTTTTGTAATATTTTCTTATATTCAATATTTTCTTAAATAAAATTGACCTTAATATTTATTTCATTTGTAACTAAAAATTATACTAATGAATAATTAGTAACTATATAACTTTTGTTTAAAATATTTATCGTCAATAATTTGAAAGTACTTGGAGATGTACTATTTAATAATATATTCGCAATATCAAAATTCCGTCAACTAAAGAATACAAAAATTCATTGAACAGGTCTTAGAAACTGTGTCTAATCTATGAAGCTAATTTCTGCGCCTATTTCAGAGATCTGAACTTTACTGCAAAATGAGAAGCAGCGAGCCTGCAGACGACAAACCAATTAATTTTCAATTCCGTCTCGTTCAAGAGGCTAGCTGAGATACGCTTCCGTATCTTTCAATTCGAACACGTGCAATCATCTTCTTTAGAATAGATTCTGAAAATTAGAAAAGTGGAAGGGTTTAAAATCTCATGTCAAGAAGGATAAAAAATGGTAATAAAGTTTTGGGGTTGTCGAAAATTTTATTTTAAAGAAATTTGCAAATCTTTGTTAGGTTAACTTGTTAGGTTATGTAGTCTTTCGTAGCTAAGTAACAATTTCCTACTGTTCATATGACTTTGTTTTACTAAATTATTAGAAATTCCTGAAAACTGGTAGAATAGCGGTTTTGTACAGACATCATCTTTCACAATAATAATTATAAATATAGCATAAATTAAAGTTGAATATCATCAAGCTCCCTTCCTCTCCAACATCTACCTTTCAATTCCAAAAAAATGAAGAATATAATATAAACTAGCATATACACATATC
The DNA here is from genome assembly GCF_050947335.1 of Megachile rotundata. Taxonomy (NCBI): domain Eukaryota; kingdom Metazoa; phylum Arthropoda; class Insecta; order Hymenoptera; family Megachilidae; genus Megachile; species Megachile rotundata. The sequence goes on from NC_134989.1 coordinate 7,630,904, forward strand.
ACAACACATCCACATAACACAATTAATAGTTTGCAACAGTAAAAGACTAAAGTGTGCCAGTATGAACAGCATCGTAGCATAAAATCACCAGCTGAAAAATCAGCGCTCAAAAGAGCAGAAGGCAGATGAAAGAAACAACAATGGCCGAGATAAATCGAATGAGTGTCAATTTATGTAGAGTCGGGTGAGCAATGACAAATGCGAGGGACATTTCCGAGGAAAGAGGGCGAGGGAAAACGGCAAATACACGAATACAAAAAAAGAGAAAGGGTAACCGTGTTGCACACGGTGGGTTGTTGGCATAGCAGGAAGACACAGGGAGATTGAAACAGGAAGAAAATGTTAGGTGATCACGCCAAGAGCCCATTCAGGGTTGTACCCGATGCGCTTAATGGTTGTACACACCGAATAGGAGTTATCCCGCGCTTTTTACCCTTTCTTCTACCCTCTGTGCCACCCCTCTATCTATCCTTCTCCCTTTCGTGGTCTCGCAACTTTATCCTTTTGATTTGTCCCCTGCTTGTCTCAACTATTGTCTCTTTTCGTCTATCGTTCCGTATCTCTCTTCATCTTATCCTACCTTCTCCTTTTTCGTCTCGCTCTTTCTTTCAGTTTCCCATTTCTCTGTAACTCGTTCTTTCCTCTCTCTCTCCCTTTCTTTGCGTCTCTTCTCATTTCTTCTCTGTCCCTCACCGTCTCTCCACATCTGTCTCGGTCCGTGTCCTGTCGGCGCGACTCACTCAGCAACTTTTTAATCACCCACGCCGAACAAAGGTGGACGAACCAACGGGTGTCCTGGAATAAATGTCGCATTTCTTCGTTCGCTGAAACCGTATATCAGGCTGTTTGCATCAGACGTGCGCTTTGATATGCCTCGTTTCACGCGGTCATTCGCTGTATGCTTGAAATGGGAACGAAATACTGGGTTAGTATCACGTTCAGCGCTGACGTTAACGTTGGATGAAACAGCCACTTGAACGTGCTTTATGTGGACAATGCATTTCAATTTCTTAGGGTTTACAGGGCTTCTTTTGCGAATTTATGAGCTCTACAACTTTGAAATTTATTGGTTTCTGGTTTTATGAAAGTGGAATTAGAAAGTTTGTTGGCCGAAGTTGGAAAGTTTTGGGTTGAGAGATTTATGGGTTTAGAAATTGCTGGATTTAGAAATTTATGAGTTTAGAAAGTGGAAAATTTTCAAATTTAGAAATTTATAAGTTGAGAAATTGTTAGATTTTCACAAGTTTAGAAATTGAGCAATTTTTAAATTGTCAGATTTTTACATTTTTAATTTTGTATCAAACAAGTTTTGCATATTGGAGATCATAAATTCTCAAGTTTAAAAATGTTCAAATTTTTCCTAAAAGTCTAATTCTCAAATTTAGAAGTTTGGGAGGATCATACATATGTTATATTGACATTTGTTAAAACATCATCCCATATTCTATTATATATAATTAAATAATAATTGTACTGTTTTTTATTACTAAACAATTTACATGCGTTATAATGTTAATTTTGATGAATTTTACCTGCACGTTTATTAATATTTAAGTAAAAGTATTATTTTAAATTGCAACCATTAAATCAATCTATCTTGTAAAATTAATTACATTGTATGATCAAATTAAATGAAAATATATTAACAATTTGCTAAAATAAATCTTAAAAACAATGTCTCATTGTTACTGTTTCAGTAATAAAAAAAAATTAGAAGAGCAATTTACAACATTCTTATGTTTTATGAAATAAAAATTTTAATTAGTTCAAATACAAATTCGTAAATGCATATAACTTTATTTTTAATCACAAAGTCTTGAATACAAGCCATAATATTAATTTTTTAATCAAAAAGTACAAAGGTAGACTTTCTTTAGACTTAGTGTCGCACCCCTGTTAGGGGATGAGATTTTTTAATCTGTCAAAACACTGATCTTTTCTCCGTTCATTTCGTAGCATCATGTAAGGGCATGACAGCAGAAAGGAGACGAAGAAAAGACTTCGCAGATCACCCCGTATAAAAAAGAGAACACTGGGAGTCCTTTATCGAAAACCACCCCTTGCTTTACAGTAATTATACCGGCAATTCCCTTTCCTACTCAAGCTAGTACGTCTATCCATCTCAGTGGGTTTTTAAGACAATGAGCTGTGTACCCAACGAGAAATAGAGAACGCTCTTTAGTTGCCAGCGCCATTTTCAATCGCGCCGCTCGCTTTGCCAACTTTCTAATTTCAAAATTAGAGGAAACTTCAAGGTTTCGGAATGCCCTTTGAATTCAAATAAGCTAAACGAACTGCAAACAATCTTCGTTGTAATTTCTAATGTGCCTGAAAGTCGTTCTTAATTAAGGAAATTTAATTGCGTTTATTCGAGCACTGCTTTAATTAAATTGTATTGTTACCTTCGAGCTGATTTTAATTACGCTATCTGTAATGAGGTTTTCTCTATTTACCTTTAATGTATAAATATATAAAATTATTTTGCATAGATGATATGCCATATACATGAAAATATTTTATTATTTATGATATGAAGGTTTAGGTAGTTTCAAGATTTATAATTTATAGGAACATATTTTAACAAAAAGTTAACATTACTTCAAGTTCATATTTCTGTTAAGTTAAATACCTATTTTATTCTTATTTTTTTTTTATTCATTTTACTTACTAATAACACGTTGGCTGCTGTATAAAAACAACTGACAATTACAGTATTTCTTAACTTTCACCAAATATTTCCACAATATTTCGTTCAATTTATTTCTACAATGTCAACTACATAATACAAATATTTCGTACTAAGTGAACAAATTTTTAATAAAATAAATTTGTCTAAAAATTTGGGCATAAATGTAACACAACCATATGTGACGCATATGTGACCATTACTGTATGTAACACCTATGTGACCATTACTATATGTAACACATATGCGACAATTACCATATGTAACACATATGTGACCTTTACTATATGTAACACATATGTGACCATTACTATGTGTAACATATATGTGACCATTACTATAAGTCACACATATGTAACTATTACCATATGTAACACATATGTGACCATTACTATAAGTCACACATATGTGACCATTACTATATGTAACACATATGTGATTACTATATGTAATACATATGTGACCATTACTATAAGTAACACATATGTGATTGCTATATATAACACAAGAGTCAAAGTGTTAAAGCACAATTGCTCTTCTTTCCAAAATAGTTAATAAGATAAATTTTGCCTTCAACTTGAAAAAAGTCTAATAATTAATGTATGAATATATTATTTCACTCGCTATATGAAAACATCTGTTTCTTTTCAGTACAGTGATCGGTCTACGCCTGTCCTCCTGATAGTGTCGCTCGCGGGTATCAAAGTATGCAGTCCAGATGGAAAAGTGAGTACAATCGATGCATGTAGACACAGTTTCGCTCGTAAGAAAATGATGAACAAAGGATGCAGGGAAAACGAAAACCAGAAAAGAGGTAGAAGCTTTCGCGTTTGCGTGTCGAAGAGAAAAGAAAAAAGAAATTAACGTTGTCTGCCTTTTTTCGTGTGTCCCCAAAGTGCGACCCACAAAGAAACTCGGCCAACGTGCCCTGAAAACGATGCTCACTGATGACGCTATATCTTCCTAGGTATTACACACATGTACCTACATTGACTCGAGTGACGCTTTTTTTGCGATAGCTTTTAGCATACTATTTCGGTACGAATGCTTTGTACCTCTGACTTCTTTGGCGATGAGAATGTCGTCGGTTGTATATGGGTATTAAAAGCAGTCTTTCGTCGGACGAGGTTCATCAAATTACTTTCGTGCATTCGAGACCAAACAATTTCTTGCAGCAAATCTTATGATGATGTTCTGAATACTTTGACTGTGAGACTATGTTCACATTTAAACGAATTTTCTGCGATATTCAAGTTGCAGAATTCCGTATTGAATGGGTCAAGTTAATCGGTCAAAGTAAATAAGGGTTAGCAGATCTTTATAAGGGTTACTTTCGTATTTGAGTAACAGGTTATTTCTGGTGAGGGTGACGAAATACAACTTCATGGAATGACAAGTTATTGCAATTTTTAATTGTGACTTCAGTAATTTTGACAAAATTCGTGTTAAATATACAAAAATTGAATATCAGAAAAGGGTATAGCCGGGTATATATCTTTTGTAATAATATTAATATAGATTCAAAGTTTTTAAAGTTTTTAAATATTTGTTAAACATTTCCATATTCACAGGATACAAAACATCTGCAATTAATAGTATTTAATACATGTAATAATATTTGTCAATTTGTGGTGTGGGGCATTTAGGGATGTGGGGCATTCAGGAGTCCTGGAAAGCACCACTGGATTTTGGACAATTAGTGTGTGGTATTTTGGGGGTATGGGGCACTCCACTAGGTCTTGGATACCTAGTGGTGTGTGGTATTTTTGGGGTATGGGGTGTGTTCAAGGGTCAGGGCACTCCAGGGTCTGGGACATTCAGTGTAGTGTGTGGGGCATTCAGGGGTTTGGGGCACCTATTGGGTCTGGGACGGAAGCTTCCATCGGAGTGTCACCATGGCGAGCACCTATCAGGGCGGGGGGCATGGCGTGGGTCATCGGTGGCCAGCAGCAAACTGCTTCTCAAAAATGGAATCATCAATTAGAGATTTCCAAAATGGGACACTTAGGAGCGCGGGTATGAAACCAACTTGCTATCCCCTGACATAAAAATGTGAGCATGCTTCCGCTTTCAATGTATAGGTAAAGACCATATACGTGAATCGGAAACATGCCGTCGTTTCTTCCTCATGGTCCTTTATTATAGTCGCGGAGGGCTATTATAATTGTGAGAAAAACAATTCGTGGCTGGCCACCTAGCGGTCGCGGTGCCCAGTTCGCGATCTGCGATCTACGCGAGACGCGCAAAAAAATGATTAGTGGGGGGAAGCCCCCTCGCGACACTATGAAGCTCGCGCACCGAGAAATGTAACATGATCCGCGGTTCCAGTATATCCGTGAGACAGTGCCAATGTAAACATAAAACTTTTTTATTTTTGACTTTTTCGTTATCAAACTTTTACCAATTAATTCTTGACATTTTTACGATTAAAATGAAACCAAACACGGTATAATTTCGACTACGTTTACTGGTTTAATTGACGGTAGGATTTGAATAACGAAAGAAGAAGGAAGACACGGTGATTGAATCGGTCAAAGATAAAGAGTCTGTTGTATTATTACAAAATTAAATTATTACAAAAAAAATTATTTAAATTATTACAAAAGACTCTTAACCACTTAATCAATTCTTCAGTTGAAGGATCATCTTATGTTCTGGAATATAACCGTCTACGACGTAAAATTAATTAATAAATGAATTTTATTTCTTTATCTAATGTATCATTTGTATTAATTATGAAAACCCCAAACCCCAAAATTCCAAAATTCCCAAACCGCCAAACTCCAAAACTTCAAAATTCACAAACTTCAAAATGTCCAAATGATCAAATACCAAAATTGTCAAGTCAAGAATAATAGTTTATTACTATTATTGCCACAAAAATTACAAAATTCCCCAGCACCCCATTTTCCTTAAAACTATTACTCTTTCATGAAATTAAAAAAATCATGCAACAATATGTACTTTCACATATGCACATATAGCGATTAAAGTCATACATTCATACATCTCAATTTCGAATAAATTCATATACGATTAACCGCTCAATGAAAAATATCAATATACCTATTTCAACTCGAAATCATTTGGAATAATGAACGAAGATATTTATGGTATGTTTATTCAACGTAGAATCATGTCTACGTTTTCGTGTTTGGACAAAGTACGCCGGTAAATGAAATTAAACTGTCTGGATGCCAATATCGTCAAAATATAACGTCCACGTTATCGTGCAATGTATGAAAAGGTCTAGCGGGGATGGGCTAATTAATTGCCGAGCATTTCTGCCGGTCGAATTCGTGAAAACGAATTCCCGTAGATTTCAATAAAATTCCCTACGCGTGGAACAATAGAACGGAACAATTCGTTTTTTTCACAATTTGGAACATCCACTATCAATAACTGCTTTTTCATCAAGCATTTTTGTAACTGGATTAATTAACCGTTATCGGTATTTCATTCTATTATGTGAAACAGAGAATGGAGAAATATCTCTTTTATTTATGGAAATATGAAAAATATTTCTTTCATGAAAATTGCAATGTTCGTTGCAGGCGTGGAAAAAAATACTATTATTAAATAATATTTGAAAACTTTTTATTTGGGTAATATTTGTGTTAAGGTTAAGGTGGAATGTAAAGACGTGATGCGAATGATGCGAACAGTAGCGTGGACTTTATTAGAATAGAATAAAAAGGTGAGCAACGCAACTTCCTCCTCGGTGGTATGCGAAGTTAGTTGCTACAAGTATGCAACTGCATATAAACAAAAGAGATAGAGGCTTGCCAATATCCAATATAGACTAACAGTTTGGTTAGGATTAATAATAATGTGTAATGTAGAATATAGTTAGAAAGCGATTTAAATAATTGTAAATTAATTTTTTGTACTTGAAAATGACGTAAATAATATATAGAATGGAGATTTTGTAAATTTGCGAATTAATATATTCCCACATTCCAATATTCCCACTTTCCACATTCCCAAAATTCCCACATTTCAACATTTCAACATTTCAACATTGCAACATTCCCAATTTCTCACGTTCCTAAATTCCCACATTTCCAAATTCCCACATTCCCAAATTCCCAAATTCCTAAATTCCCACATTCCCCAATTCCCTCATTCAAAAATTCCCACATTCCCAAATTTCCAAATTCCTAATTTCCCACTTTCCCCATTTCCCACATTCTCAAATTCTCACATTCCTAAATTCCTACATTCCCAAACTCCCACATACCCAAATTCATTAATTCCCACATTCCCCAATTCCCTCATTCAAAAATTCCCACATTCCCAAATTTCCAAATTTCCAAATTCCCACATTCCCAAATTTCCAAATTCCTAAACTCCCACTTTTCCCAATTCCCAAATTCTCACATTCCCAAATTTCTACATTCCCAAACTCCCGCATACCCAAATTCCCACATTCCCCAATTCCCACATTCTCAAATTCCCACATTCCCAAATTCCCAGATTCCCACATTCCTATATTCCCAAATTCTCACATTTCGACACTCCTACATTTCCACATTCCCTCATTGCCACATTCCCACATTCCTCGGTTCCTTCATTCCTATATTCCCAAATTCCCGTATTCCCAAATCCACAAACCCCTGAATTTCCAAAAGCCCAAATATCTCACTTCTATGTATTATGAGAGTCTTCATAAATATTCAAATGTACCTATACATATAATCTTAATCAAACAACGTTATTATAATCTTATTATTACATCGTTACAATATACATTTTTGTGTCAAGAATAATAATCAGCCTCACACAAGTGCACTTTAACAGAATTTTCGACCCTGTTATCGCACGAATCAACTCAACGAACGATTCCCTAGATTCCCTGGGGGTTCCCAACGATACCATGATTGACAGTGCGAATGAATCTACCAGGCGGGGACTAATGTGGCTTAGCTCTTTTCTATATCGCTGTCATTCTGATTGATAATCCTTGTTTGTCTCTCACCCGTCTGCCATCGTTTTATGTTTCTGCTTTTTTCTCGTCCCCGAACTTCTGATTTCTGGGGTCCGCCCTATTTTCAGTCTTCCGGGACGCGATGAGACAAGAAACTTTTAAGAAGCCTTTTTGTGTTCACCGTCGAAAGAAAAAATTTCTTTAAAAAAAGGAGTGACATGCTCGACAAATCTATTTTGATAGTTTCGGGGTGCGGAAAAGGAATAAAAATTTTGTTGACGGCGGAGAAATTGTTTTCCCTACTTTGTGTTACAAGTTTTATAATACGTTTACAAACTTCACTTTGTATTTTTTCATTTTTTTCTTTGAAATTTATTTGGTTTGTATTTTAAAATATTACTGGATATTTTAGATTTGTGAGTGGATATATTATATAATATTATGATAAAATACTACCTACATGAATTGCAAAAGAATGAAAACTTATAGATTGTAAAATATAAAACATCAATTATATATTGCATAATTGATGTTATAAATGTTATAATATTTGTAAAGAATAAAAAAGTAATTGTGAAACATTTATTATTTAGATTTTATTTGAAGTTTTTCAGTAGGTTTATCATTTAAATAGCAGTCAATTAATGGTGGTCGATTAAGGGCGGTCATTTAAGTAGCAGTCAACTGATGGCATTCCATTAAGGGCGGTCATTTAAGTAGCGGTTGTAATAAAATGAAAACATACCGTCAAACAGTTATTGCAAATTATTTATATAGTTAAACTACTGAATTATTATGTGAATAATAAGATAAACACCATAGAATTTTTTATTAAATTAAAAACAAATTTGCATTTGTACAAATATTCGGAGTGTAATCGTTTCATCTAAATTTTGATTTTAGAGTAACTGCTTAAATATAATTTTTAAGTTATTTATCGGTTGTTACAAGAACATGTATTTTTACTAAAAATTCCATTCTCTATTAGCAACTCTCTGTTAAATATGGAACGAGTAAATACCGCAAAAATTTTCGAGCGAACTGAGAAAGGGATTGCGGCAAAAACGCAGAAAATTTGCAAGCTCTTGTTTTATTTGCTGGTTAGCAACTTCGGATTTTATGAAACTACAGACAGACGGGTATAAAATGAAAGAGAACAAAACTGTGCTGTTTCCATGAAGGTGAAAACTTTCATAGGAGGTGTTTGCACCTGCCACCAGATGTTTCTTTCATTTCTAAATTTCGTGCAAGCATTCGTTCGAGAAAAATGAATTATCTGTTTTCGATACTCGGATACTCGAATAATTATGTAACTTTTCATTCGGCGAGTAAAGCAGCTATAATAAATTACGTCACTACGGTGTAATGAAATTAATTGCACAGATGCTAATTAATTACGGTAATAAATTCCGTCTAAGTACTTCAACGTATTTATACAACAGGTGCCGTTTATCTGTGATGTTTATTCATTTGTAATAAATTGTGCATTCACTGAACTGAATGTTTTGTAAAATCGAGTTTCAGTAATGGGAATTGTAATTGAGAGTGAAGTAATTCTTTCTTTCATAATTTGAATTATAAGTAACAAATCGATCATGCAAAAATTTAATTCAATTGAAAATTAAAAATTTAATTAAATTGACTCTTTCAAAAAGAACAAATTTAACCTCCAAAGAAAAGGATATTCAAATTTTTTATTTAAAATTTATCCAAATTTTTTGTATCAGATATTCAACATCTGATAAAAATAATAAACAACAAAAGTCATAACTCATTAGCTATTAAATTTTTATTTTAATTTAACACATGAGTTGTAAATTTACATGTCAAATGCTCCTACAAGTTTGGTAATATTAAATGAAAATAAAAAATTCTGTAAGCTAGAATTTTTAAACCGTACTCTGAATTCGGCTATATATCTAGATGGTCCAAAACTCCCCAAAAAATTGTTAAAAATACCGAAACGTGACTAACAGTGATTTGGTGTATGTAGAACTCCCCAACAATCAAAAACAAATTTTATTTAATATAATTTACAATAAAAGAAATATTATCCCTATTCTGTAATCGCGGTAAATGAGTTAATTAGTTCTAAACTTTCAGCAGGAAAAAGCGTAATAACAAAAGTTCAGCCAGCAATCAAAGATCGACTTAACGCGAGCGCAGTAAATAAAAGAGTCGATTAACCAGGGAAACCAATTGAGAGGGTGAACGGAAACCCTAGCTAGGATTCGGAAGATCTTTTATGAGAATGACACGCACGATTTCCTGCTAGGTTTCATGTCACGTAAGTTGCGTAACAGGTGGCACAGAGTGACAGAAGGTATAGTTCTCTCCTTCGAGAAAAAACCTCTGATTCGGTTATATTAAAAAAGTTATCGTCATGTATATTGACGGAAATTGAATCAGTCGGTGACGGATAGTCACCTGAACGCGGAAACACGATGGAAATGAAACTTTGCCGTTTGTGACTTATTTTTCTTTTGTGATTGAATATTGATTACGAACATTTTTATTAGGTATAATACTTGTGGAATGTTATAAGTGAATTTTATTTTAATTTTGTCATTTTTCTGAGGAAATGATAATGTTAGTATTAGTATTTTCTGAGAAATTATTGGTGAGACACATTTTCTAAAACATGACACTTAATATATGTTTATTATTAATGAGACACATTTTCTAACACATAACACTTAATATGTGTTTATTATTAACGAGACACATTTTCTAACACATAACACTTAATATGTGTTTAACACAAATATGTGTTCTTAACACATGATACGTGTTAGTAGTTATAATTAATTTTGTTATGAAATATAATCACTGAATTATTGACTTAAGAATGCAATGACTGTAATTATTGATTTGAGAATATAATAAATGCATTTATTATTGGATGTCATTGTGAATACACTAATAGTGTGTCAGATTTAGTTGAAATTATAATAAGTTTGCATAAGTAGAAGTTATATTAATAATTCAATTTAGCAATAATAATAATTATGTTCATTCATAACATCGATTCACTGTAGAATTAATAAAGAATGCTTATAGTCATCTTATTTGTATCAGCAACTTTTCTAAAGATTTAATAGCATACCAAAGAATTAAAAAATTCTAAACTACAAAAATTCGAAAACTCACTAAAAATGATTACACATGAAAATAATTAAAAAATGATTAATACATGTCGTCATTAAATCCTGACAGTTGAATGTAGAAACCAGGTGCCCTGTTAAGTTTCAACGATTACTTTTTCTGCCGTGAACTATAGTTTTTCCCCCGTAAGATATAAACTCTGGAACATTACGTGCCATGAAGAAGTTGGTTCGTTTGTAGTCGCAAAAAGGAAGTCCGGGTTTCCCTCGGAAGCTTTCCTCTCCCGGGACCAAAGAAAGTTCCAAGGACGACGTGGTCGTTCAGGGACGTATCAAGACTCGAGGTTGAAAGGGAACATGAAATCTCTCGTTCCACCTTCGCGCAACCAGGCTTCTCATAATAGTCGTAAGTTTTGAGCAATGTACGCTACTCATCTCCATTCACCAGCTCGGTTACCGCCTTTTCCGCGTACGTTTCCGTCCGACGACAAAAAGAATCCTTCGTAATTCATCTCGCATTTGAATCTAAAACTTTTTAAAAGATAGCTTGAGAAGATTGCCAGGAACTTGAGCAGCGGGAATCAACCGTACGGTGGAAACGTAAAGACTTCAAGACCTCTTTTAACTTTTAGAAAATGATAGATATATTTTACTATGAAATTTAGTTTTATTTTTTTGCTTTTATTGTTTTAGCATTATAGTCGATTTGAACACTCATACACAAGTATACACATGCAAGCATACTCATGAGCTAAGTTTACTATTATTTCTGTGATGTATAAAATAAATAAATACATCGCAAATATGTGAAGTATAAAGTAAATTATAAATAATGTAATCTATGGGATATACAGTTTATAAGACTAGTATAAATATAAATACTATAAACTTTGAGGTTATACGAAGACTATTGACTTCTTATGATTGATTATGAGTCTTCATGTTGTATGAATAGAATTTATTAACATAGTAAATCCATAAATGTCTGCATTTACAGTATTTATTAAAAATTCAATCCTATTCAATTTTATTTTCAAGATATATTTTTGCTCCGCAGAAAGTAATGAAATTATATTTTCCTAAATATAAAATATGCGTCTGTATTATAAGAGAAAGCTCTCATATATTATAATTGTTATAACCATAAGTAGAGAATGTAGAGAAGAATGTTCCCGTCTTGAGGTAAAGTTGTATTCTTGAATAATCAGCAGACGAAAGCACTCCTGAATGCTCCTGTTGGCATGTAAAACTTTTTAAAAGATTGTCTGTAAACAGTCTGCATTTCATACTTTCCCGAGAAAAGAAGAGCAAGGACCAAGACGGTCTACGAAGGGATGCTAGCAATCTTTCCTTTGATCCTCTATTTGCTTGTTTCGTCGGAAGTTGCGAAAGTCTGAGGCTGTTTACGATATTATAGGTAAACCTAGCACCAGCAACTGGTTAGCTGATTAACTATGAACTCTGAAAATATCGTGGAGTAATATTTATAGTAAACGTCTATAATTCGAATTTTTTGTATTAGCAAAAGTATTAATAAATTTGATGACAGAATTTTGTTATAATCGCTTAAAATGTAAAAAAAGGAGTATTTATATTATTGCATTAAGATTTTAATTTTTTATACTTGTAAAATTTAGGAATAAAATAGTTTTGGAGATATTTGTACTTCGAATTAGAATGAAAATATAGCTGTAACTTTTGAGGTTATAATTTGAACGAATTTTGAGGTTATAATTTAGGATATATGGGGACAATTGTGATTGCAATTTAAAGTAATTGGAATATTTATGATTGTAATGGAGAGTCATTGGAATATTTAAAATTATAATTTAAAGCAATTGAAATATTTGAGTTATAATTTATAATAATTGTTACATTTGAGATAATAATTTAAAGCAATTGGAACTTTTGAGGTTACAATTTAAAGTAATAGTAACATTCTCAATAATAACATAAATAATACAAATTTTTGAGGTTATAATTTAAAGTAATAGTAACATTCTCAATAATAATGCAAATAGAAATATTTGAGGTTGTAATTGAAAGTAATTATTTGAGGTCTCAATTTTAAACGTTGGTAACATTTAAGCTTGCAAACCAGGAGCCAATATAAAAAGTTTTATATAAAATCTGTGTAAATACAAAAACTTTCAAAATAGATTTTCTCTGTTCTTTTTACAGTTTTAGAAATCAATATTTGTATGACATATGCACCACAAATAAAATCTTTTTAAATCCGTCGAAAGTTTCTTTATGAGAGTTTGAAATATTGAAGTGTTTTAGTTTCTGATATTACAGTAAAGACTGGATAACTGCGACGAACGATGGACTGGATAACTGCAACGTTACTATCCCCACCACTTAGGGGGATCCCCCTTGAATTTTGACACTCGACGAGCGAGCAGCGTATGTAATGTAATCCAAACCGGCGTATCGATGTGACAACACTAATGCAACAGTAAAACTTTTTTATTTTTTGGTTTTACTAAATATTACTTTTACCAATGTAATTGTGAAATTCTCCTGATCAAAATAAGACCAAACACGGCATAATTTGAACAACATTTGTTTATGTAGTAATATTGTTTGTTTTTTCGAGTGTATGGAGGCGCGATTTTGTATGGAACCAAAAGACTATTACTCGTCAGACTTCTCTAAAAATTTAATTTTAAACAGCCTCACTCGTTCGCTCTCTGTCCTTTCCTACGTTTAGCGGTCGACGCGAGCCAAATGTAAACAAGGAATCGACACCTCGACTCGATAACTGCAACGCTTGTTCCCGATTTTGTTGCAGTTATCGAGTCGAGGTGTCGATTCTTTGTTTACATTTGGCTCGCGTCGACCGCTAAATGTAGGAAAGGACAAAGAGCGAACGTGAGGGGCTATTAAAAATTAAATTTTTAGTAAAGTCGAATGAGTAATGGTCTTTTGGTTCCATATAAAATCGCACCTCAATACACTAGAAAAAACAAACAATATTACTACATAAACAAATGTTGTTCAAATTATGCCGTGTTTGGTCTTATTTTGATCAGGAGAATCTCACAATTACATTGGTAAAAGTAATATTTAGCAAAACCAAAAACTAAAAAAGTTTTACTGTTGCATTAGTGTTGTCACACCGATACGTCTCTGCCGATTGTTTTCTTTCCTCGGACCTCTCTCTCTTCCAGTCTCTGTCCTTTTCTACGTTCGGCGCTCGGCTCGAGCTAAATGTAAACAAAAAATCGACACCTCGACTCGATAACTGCAACGCTTGGGTCCCGATTTTGTTGCAGTTATCCAGTCTTTACTGTATATAGTTTTATTTGTTCTCTCCTGTCGTAACTTTTTATTCGTCTTCCACAAACCAGTATTTCAAATACACTATTCTCGAATATTTACGAAATGTATAAGAACTTTTTGCTAGTTTCCTCTTTCATTAATTTCCCCTTTCATTATTACCCTTTGTTTTTCCCACCATAATGAATTCGATTACCTGTTTCTTTTCACCATTAAATATCAATTTATTCAACTTGTATTTCATATCAAATGACACTGATACAATAAGGAAAAGCAATAAGAGTGAAGATTATTTCATTGCAAAGAAGCTTTTGTTCGAAAATTTCTTAAATAAGTCTCGTGTTCCTCCCTGCTTTTATTGCACGTCGATGAACGAAGCATTTACGAGAAATGCTGTTACAGCGAAGCGATAATTTTTTTGTCTTTTACAAGCTGCTTTAATTAACCTTATTGCATTTACCGTTCATTGTATTCTATTGAAAGCGTATTTATTCATTTCGAATGTAAAAATGCGAGAGAACTGAAGAATTCATTGTGAGGTATTGTATAGGTGTTCAAAATGATGTTTCATGTACCTGTGTACAGGGTGATTCAGACAAATGGGACAATTTATAATTCAAGTTTTATTCAGGGAAAAATGTTGATTCCTGTAAATATGTATAATTCTTTACAACCTCGTTTTTTTATAAGTCTAATAATAATGAGTAAAATATTTATTACAAAATAAATATAATTAAATAAAAGTTGAAAGGGTAGTTTGAGCCTTACTCTTACATTATTAAATTGTGTTAAACTTAGAGCGTTGTAAATTCAATCATTATTTACTAAAACCAATAACAAGTTAATTTACACTGAAAATATTGATAAATATTCTATATAATAATTTACAGCCAACATACAAATTAAATGTACATTCAAGTTACTTTCTCTTCGTTAAAAATAACAAAATTTGATCAATTTCCATTCACTCCCTTAATTATTTAATCCAAAAGATTTATTTAAAATTCATATGTTCTATTATTATTTCCTTCTACCGTTTTAATTAATTTCCTTAAACGTTTTAATTAATTTCTCGCACGTCTGGATGAATCACAGTAAAGTTACGAAGCTTCATCTCGTTTAAGCTAAACCAAACTATTTTGCGTAGAGCGCCAAGCAACAAAGTTTACTCTTTGACGCGTTTCCTTTAGGCAAATTTCAACAGCATAAACTTACCAGAATGGACGAATATACTTTGATAATAAATTCTGTAATATTATTTCTTGTCTTATGCTAAATTATTTAAAACGGGAAAACGAAAATGTGTGTACTGAAATATTTAATACATGACTTTATGAATTTTAAAAGAGTGTATAGGTAAACTTTCTTTCCTGTATTAAATTATAAAATATTTATACTAAATGATACAATAAAATGAATGGATATGGAGTTAACAAGTGAAAAATTTTATTCTTTTAGAATTTTGTCTTTGATCATTTTTATAGACCATACGTAACATAACCTCAAATACACATCCTTCTTTTATTTCAAAAACGAAATTCATGTGTTGACACATTACTCACACATTTGTCATGTATTATACTTTATTAATATATCAAATGTAAATAAAATTAATAAACAAATTAAAGCTGTGTCATTTTAAAAGGAAATCTCTCGAGTATAATAATTTGTCCACAGTGTTTTCTGCCAAGCTTTCAAACTTTCTTGTCATTTACATTTTTATTATTATTTGACCCTTGAGTCTATTTACGGAGATTGAAACTTGATTTTCTCGAAAATAATTCACACAAAATATCACTATAAAAATTGTATTGTAAATTTCATAAAAAATTACATGGTGTCTAAATGTTATTAAGCGAGAGTCCACATAGCGTAACCGTACACAGAAATTGGAATATAGTCGCGCAAGTTTAAGCCAGAGTACGAAGATAACTCATTGTTCGTGTTGTTAGATCATAACGAGAAGAGTTTGGCTGGTAATAGCGCGAGGAGCAACTCGTCTCCTTCATCATGCGACAACGGACCGAGGCTTTACTCTACCTGCACTCCCACGTGTTTCGTAATTATTTCACGTGGTCCCTGCAGCAGCTTCAATTAATTGCGAGCCGAAACGAAAGGAACGTGGGGGCATGGTGCTTTAATAATGCGACATTCTCACTCTCCTTTCCTCTTCCTAGCCATTTGCCTTCCCTACCGTTACCATTGCTCTTCTCCTCCCGACGTGTACGTATTTCTCTGACGGACATCACAGACGAACTTTGGAGGAGCACGTCACAGGGACAAATGGAGTTAACGACCGCTAAAAAATATGAGACGCGAAACGACCGACGTACATTTTTCCTGTAACGAGACAACGAACTGCTTTTAGACGAAACTCTGCTTGTCCATTGATGATCAATTGTACCTGTTGTGTTGTGACAGGATGCACAGGATTTTGACACTCATTGTGAAGTATTATGCGTGTCTGATAAGCCGGATGCAATACTGGTTCATCTGCCAACTCATCACACATATGCAAGACACAGACATAAATTCCGGTTTGTGAATTAGTTTGGATTTTTCGTATGTTTGCTAATATAAGTAGACATTAGTTTTATGCATACTTTCGAGTTTAAAATATACTGCATTAATTCTTCTGCTTTAACAGATATATCTTCCATTTTATTGTTAGTAACGATGATGGAAAAGGCACACATGATGTTATTTTGTATGTACTTAAATTCAATGATTTTATTTAATGATTCCTATTAATTTTCCTGCTTATTTATATTTTATAATAACAGCGAAACATTTGAAAAAATGGGACAGTCAAGACAGCACTTCAAAATTTAGTAGATTTAATCAAATTTGTAGAATTATATTAAAATTTTCTTTCAAGATAATTAGAGTATAAAAATTCCGTCACGCGAAAAGCGTTCATAATCCAAGGTTAAAAACGAAGGGTTAAATTAAAGTACGCAACACGCCGAGTAAGAACTGTATAATCAAAGAAAAATACAAACTTAACTTCTTATACAGGGTTTAAAGTGTCCAACATGGCAGCCGGAGTTAGCCAATGCTTACCAGATGTCAGCAGTTTCGCCGCTCATCATGCGATATTAAACAAGCTTATGCGATTAACCTATTCAAAGTGCAGAAAGCCAGTTTCTGGTTGTATTTGTCCACGCTCCGGCTTCCTGAAACTGTTGAAATTTGCATCCGGTAAAAAAGAAGTTTGTTCAACGATATTAAATTTTCTCGGAACTTTGTGACATTTATGGTAGTCGCGTGTCCGGCTGGAAATTTCAGGACAGTTACGAATACACTCGCGGAAATTCGTCGTAGGTCAACTTGCAAGATTTTGCAGCGAAGAAAATTCGTATCTCAGAAATTAATTTTCTTGGTCTTCTTGTTCTCGTGCAGTAAAATGCACACAAGTTGTACATAATAATGTAACGTGTACAATGTTGCATTAACGTGCAAATAATTTATGAAGACTAATTAACCCTTCGCACTCGAAGATAATTTTACTATTTGCAAACAGCAACTTCAAAATATTAATTAAAATGTTAAATGAGTTCTTTTGAAGTTATTATTTCTCTACTAATAATTTCCACTATTATCTATTTCACTATGTTTGTACATCACATGAGCACTATTATAGAATTAATTAAATAATGCTTGTTTCAAATTATTGTATTAAATTGAATGGTGCCTGAGAGGCGCCTCTCGAGCGCAAAGGATTAAAATTATTACATTCATAGCTAAGAGTCGACTCAAAACATGCTGCAGTATGTCAAAGCACCTAAACTGTACAAGCTGTAAACTCTGAGTTAATAACCCATGAGCGACTTTAAATAAAGAAATAAGAAATAAAAAATATAGAAACATTATAAACATTCATCAGCTCAATGTATAAGCAAATTGGCAGAAGTGTTCGCGCCATTGGAGCAATATCTTAATCGCGAATCACAGTGTCCTTTTTGGGGACCTCGGACACCATAAAATAGCGTGATGTAGTATCAGAGACACCATTGACAAAGATACGGCACCCAGGGGCCCGGAAAAGCTATAAGTGAGTGTTCAGCCGCAGGCACTTGCCGATTCTCTCCGCTATCCTTTTCCACCTTTTCCTCACAATTTCTATCTACTACCCTTCTTCAACCCCTTCGTTTCCTTTGCTACCCTTCTCGTGAAACTTTCCGACCCTTAACTCGTCTTCGAAAGAGCTGGAAACCGATAGGGATCTTCGGACCATAACCCGCTCACTTTTCTAGTTATCCCTCGCGACTACCAGCGGGAAAATCCTTCGTGACATAGAGCACAGTTTTATGTGTTCTATCCGAGGGGCCTGTTTCAATCTTTATACCGGCGGTTATACCCGGTTTTTTGCCCTCTATTTGCCGTTACACAACCAGGCTTATCAGGGTATTATTGATTGGTCAGCGTTGTGAATGTCAGCTTTCAAGGGTCACCAAATTGGTACGGTACGAAATTAGGGGCCACTCGGGGAATCGATTGGAACGAATTGTGAACGGAAATACATAAATATAGTTGTAAAGAATTTAAGTCCAAAGGCTTTTACTCGATATTCTGAAATTAGAACGTAAGAGAATTTAAAAATTTAACAATTTGCGAGTTGAGTGTTTAGAAATGTAAAGCTGCGTTAAATCATCCCCCTACATGTTTCTTTTTGTATGAAAGAATTTACCTCGTAATAAAAATATGTTCATCACTGTCTCACTCCTATATGTTTCTGTTTATATGAAAACATTTACCTTGTAATGAAAATATACTCATGACTGTTTTACTCCTACATGTTTTTCTTTGTATGAAAGAATTTACCTTGTAATAAAAATATGTTCATAACTGTGAAGTGACATCCAAATGTCATCCTCGAAAGGGAAAAAATTTGTTCCGATTCTCGCAAAAGCTGCAGGCATTAGGGATTGAAGTAGACACGACTGGAGTATACATTAAGGGGTGATCGAGAAAGAAACGAGCTAACAGGGGTTCGTACGAGGAGGTGAAAGACGTATATGTTTCAAGAGAGGGGTTTGTCGGTAATGGAACAGGTACACGTATACATAGATGGCCGCGTGCCGGTAGTCTTTCCGTTTGGAAACGTAAGAACTTCTTAGAAGAGTGGCTGTCAAAAGGGTTCAACGAGCAAAGGATTAAAGGAGCACGGCGAAATAGAATGCGAGAGAAACGGAGTGCCGTGAGAATAGAGAGAAAGAAAAAGTCCAAGGGTCGGAAACTAAGATGAAATCACAGTGGTGCAGCGAGAAGTCAAATTTTCTGCGTTTTTGAACCTCGAGTTCGATAATTCTTACGACACTTTGTGCGATTTCCACTCTCTTAAGCCGATCTTAAAGCTCTGTTCGGTGGAGATATCTTTTTGATGTCGGAAATTACGATTAAACTTAGGTAACTCTCCCTGTTATATCAGGTTTTACCAATTCATTGTCGAAATCGGCTTTCAAATTTTATTACATATTTATCCTCTTTAAGATATTAATATTTGTAATGTCAGTTATATATCTCTTTTGGGACACTAATATTTATCTGAAGCACAAATGGAAGAATAAAGGCAGTAATTTATATTAACAGAAATACAATAATGTACAAAATATTTAAATGTACTGGTGACACTGTGGAATTACTCATGATTCCACTACAGAGAAGAAAGAGGTTGATTACAAATTGAAGTTATTTTCAAGTTTTATTCATTCAAAATGTATAAAACTTGAATAAGTCCTTTTGAGACTTATGTCAAAATTTTTGTATTCGCAAAAAATACAAAACTATTAAATATTAAAAAAATTTCAAAGTAATAGACTTTACACATTTCAACAGAATAAGATTGAACCCTCAAATAATACTAATGATTCTTAATTTCATAAGTCTTCTAAAATCGACTGCTGCGAATAAGCTAAGGGTAAAAGTAACGAAGTGAACGTTGCCACGATTCCTCCAATTAAAATTGGAGAAGCCATAATCCTTGGCGCATCCTTGTCCCTAATATTTTGAAGTTAAGTCCGACATGCACCATCCAACATCTCTCCCGTTGAAAGCTACCCTCCTCGGTTCTCTCCGGGTCTCCCGTTTACGAACTCTGGAGAACGCATCGATCCACCGAATTAGTGTTTTATTTCGAGGGCTTCTCCTAAGCTCTCGCTTTAATTTTCTACCTGAAAAAATCCTTACTTTCACGGACCCTCGCGATCTCTTCTTGATGCGAGGAGCGCTGACGGTATAACTCGGTAGAACGGTTTTTTTACGCTAGACAAAATGCGAACCTTCATTATAATGAACTTAATATTCATGCCAGCACTAATTTCATCGGTTTTCCTTTTTCCTTTATGCTGAAACGCTATTACGCCAGTCCAGATCTAATTGAACATGCGGAACGTTAAAGTAATTGTAATGAAGCGGTTAACTGCGCGAAATGAAGTTATCGATTTGCTTTATTTGGATGTATTAAAGTTAATTACGTTGCACAATAGACTTTTTTGTAAGATTTCTTGTACACTTTTGCGAGTTGAACGCAAATGTCAACGATGTTTTTCACGAATTGTCACAAAAACTCGCGGTACGGCGGCCATTTTGTTGTAATGAAAGCGGAACGCACGAAATGTTCGTGAAATTGATATGTAAATTACAGAATTAAGAAAGATACCAGATACTGGCCATTATAGTTATTATTTCTGATGAAAATTAAATGTTGTATTTATAAAAAAAAATTATATTAAATATTGATTGACATTACGTAAATTTAATTTCAAATTTAATAATGAGACTCGAACAATTGTGCAGAAAATATGTAAATCAAAAAATTAAGAAAAGTAAGTGCATATGCTATATTTATTACTCCATTTAAAAACTAAGTTATATTAAATAAGTAGCACAATAATTTTTTCAATTAAATTTGACAAAAATTTGATAAAAGAAAACGAATTTCAAAACTTGTATATTCGTACCCATAAAATTTAGCTTTTAGGTAATATAAATCAAAAGTTTCACAGAAATAAAATATCGCAAACCCGATTCAAATTACTGTAATTGTTAATGTAAACACTTTGCAACGAATAATAACATGGAAGTTTCGCGCAGAAACATGAGGATGTAAATACAGTTAGGCGGAAAATGTACCCCCAAAGGGTTGTATAGCACGGGCGTGTAGCGCGTGAAATCACCAGCGATTGATAGTAATTACCATAGATTATTGTGACCGTGATTTATACAGAAAGCTGAAATTACCCTTCAATTACAATTTGCTTCGTATGCAATTTCAAACGGCGTTGATTAATGACACGACGGATGGCTATGCAACCACCGATGACGATAACGATGAACACGAGAGTAACTGTTGCGCAAAAGCCGCGAATGGACTTCGGAGTTTCCTATAATTGATACCGAAAAACAATTTTCGCGAATGTGCGAAAAATTCTGGATCGAAAAAGTTTTACCATATTTTTGCTCTTTAATCTTTTCAGCTTTTATGATTTAAATTGCACGCTTTAATAGCAATTTATTTGAACAATTGTTGAATGAAGGGAGCATTGTTACTTTCTCATATTATTTTGTATTGTAATAAAATTTCTTCTTTGTTTTGCAAATTTTTTCAAAGTTATTGTCTCCTCTTCAATCACATCTGCAGCAAAATTCCAAAGAGTTTGTTTGATTTAGCATTTGTTGCTACTGAAGGATAGGATAATTAATTTTTAGGATAGGATAATTAATAATGAGAGTATTGCTGAAAAGATATTATTTAAGTTCATGAAATGTTTAATCTTTCATCTCGTGCAGCATCTGCTTGAATGCCTGAACAAAGCTCTATCGGAGGTGGTCGAAGAGTTTCCCTCACAGAGAAATAATCGTCGTCCTTAATATAACCAGCTGAAATATACGGGGGAAAGTTTGCAGAGCATTACCGAGTGAACGTGCTCGCGTAAGATGATTAAAGCAAATGGAAACTTGTTGCAGTAGGTCTTCGTGCTAAAGTTCGTGCCACCAGTTACACTCGAGTTAATCATGCGAGGCTAGCACGGTTCGACGAACAGGAACAACATCCGAGGTTTTACGCGGAATGCCGTTCGATCGTGGATCAATTATACTGTTCTTGTAACAATTCGACGATCAAATGTAACGAATGTTACCAAACTTATCGGTGCGATGGTTCATCAGACTTCTGAACGCAGTTTCGACGCAATGAAGCTGAAGTGGAGGCTCAATCGACTCGAAATTAGATCTTCTTGGAGATGTTTATAGATAGTCTTCTAATACTGAAAATTATCTAGTTTTTATAGTCTTTTGAAAGTTTGCTCCACTTTCGAAGACGGTCATTTTTTGAGAATCACTCGGGGTTGCATGGAAAAATTATTTTATTACTTTCATATTATAGTACCATTTTTAGTAGCTTGTTTTAGTACATTATTATAGTAGTATATTTTTAGATACTTTTTTAGTAATTTAAACATTTGTGAAATCTTATATTTTTAGATATTATAATGTATTATTAATTATTGTGTAATATTGAATATTACTGTTCTACTGTTTATTCTGTAATATTATATATTAAACAAAAGTTATTTCGAATAGTATTTCAAGAGTTAATAAATGGAAATGAATTTGCAGTATCAGTAATTTGAGATCCACATATTGAGAATCCCTGCACATTAAAAATGAACATCAATGGACATCTTTTGTGAAGTAACATGATACGTAAATTACCAACATGGCATCTAAGAGTCTGTCATGATACGCCATTTTAATGATTAAGGCTTGGGTTTCATCTTTTTTCATCGTTCCTTATAACGACCTTCTACTAAAACCATTATTAGTAAACCTGTCATTAGTAAACAAAGCGTGTAACCCAACTGTGGTGACGTCTTCTTTTAGGGTTGAAAAATGTACAAAAATTTTTGAAGGACATCGTCTCATTCGAGTACTCAGACATAAGCCTCCATTTTGAAATTCCACTTTTTACTTAAAATATATTCCTTTCTACTTTCTAATTAAATTTAATAGAATTTTAAAATAATTTAATTATTTTAATAATTTAAGTTGAGTATCTAAATTTCTATAAACCTAAAACATGACACATGAAAATATTAGCCATAAAAGTCTTTTATTTCTATTTTGCCGAATGACCAAAATTAAACTAGGCGGTCATATATTCAAATCAATGTATTGAATTAATCTAAATTAAATGTATACTGTGATTCTACACGTCGGTATAATTTTGTGCGCGTTGATTGAATTGTGTATCTCGGGTGTATTTGCACGAAATTGAACCGACTGTGGTTGAGCTCCGAGGAAGTGCTGTTTATTCAAAGATTGAACGGTGAACTTGTTGATTTCAATCTTAGTAAACAACTAGCGCGTCTTCGCTAAGTGGTTTTCAGGACAAATCGAAGTAATTTGGGAATGGACTTAGAAGATTAGCTAACTTCGAAATTTGCTTCCATTGTTTAGCGAATAGGAGAATTCTATAGCTTCCGATAACAAAAATAGACAAATTTCCTTTTCCTCTATTAATAATAAAATCTGATAAATGTAAAATCTTAAAGAATCAATTGTAGACAAAATAAAATACATATATATATATATACAATAAAATAAAATATAAATTTGAAAGGACAATTTCAAATCAATTATATTTATAAAAGTCAACTTCAATTATGATAATCTTGGGCCACCATTTTAAATAAGTTGTGAAGATTTCATTGAAGGTAAAACCTTCATCCATTTTCGCAAATTGAATGCGTAGGCTTAAGGCAAAGTCCTGATTAAATTCAAATTGAAATTTTAGGTTAGGTTCCCAAAATGGAGATTCCCTTTTCTCTTCACGTATTTAATTTATGGTACATAAACAGAGGACTAATTAAATACAAGTATCTACAAAATTATGCAAGTTCTTTTCAATAGATTTATTTGAATAAATAAAGGAATAGAGAATGAACGTTTTTTGAATAAATAACCTCGCTAGTGAAATTAATAACCTCAATTTATTTTCAATAAAAAATCAATAAATTAATTCCTATAAATTAATTCTCTCGAATTCATTTGTAAAGAGTCAAACGAAAAATGTAAATATTGACGAAAACAAACGACGGAGTGAGCATGAATATGGGTTTAGCAGTAACCCATATTCGTTTGAATAAAGATATTGCACCTTTGTAGCTTAGTGTTTGTATAATATAATATTCAGCTGACATGGAATAAGATAAAGGGAATATTTTACAGAATAAACCAGGAAGGCTCAGAAACATTGGTGCACAGAGATGAAGATAAAGCAGTAACAATCGTAACAAGCGACCAGATTTATACGTAGGCACCGGTATGAACGTTCTCTTTATACCCGTCAAACATTTTAAGGCAAATAAAGTTACAAAGGGAAATGGAAAGGGGGATCAAACGAGCTCCCTTACAGAAGGAACGAGAATTTTTCTGGTGATAATACTTAGTCAGAGTTTCCTCTGTATCAAAGGACTCGAGTTAGCTAAACGATATTTGCAATGATAAAAAGTCCGTATAATATCCGGAAGGAAAGATTAATTTGGAGGTATAAAACGACCAACTATAATAACGAGGAATTGATTTATGTCAAGTGCATTAAGATCTAATTCAATCTGCAATCGATTTTAATATCTTTTTCCATGCCTTTCATATCTGACTGATAGATAAATTTTCTGAAGATGTGTTACTGTTCATTTTATATAGGAATTCACTGTTTATAGGATCACTGTTTATATTACACAGTAGCTGTTTAAATTACGATTAAAATAATTATTAATTTTTCAAATTTATTATGTTACAGTAGTCAATATTTGCATAATATAAAATTATATAGTAACTGTTTAAATTGCTATTGAAATAATTATTAGTTGTTGAAATTTATTATAAATTACAGTAGTTAATATTTATATAACATAAAATTATATAGCAACTGTTTAAATTACTATTGAAATAATTATTAATTGTTGAAATTTATTATAAGTTACAGTAGTCAATATTTGTAGAACAAAATCATATAGCAACTGTTTAAATTGCTATTGAAATAATAATTAGTTGTTGAAATTTATTATAAGTTACAGTAGTCAATATTTGTATAACATAAAATTATATAGTAACTGTTTAAATTGCTATTGAAATAATTATTAGGTGTTGAAATTTATTATAACTTACAGTAGTTAATATTTGTATAACATAAAATCATATAGCAACTGTTTAAATTGCTATTGAAATAATTATTAGTTGTTAAAATTTATTATAAGTTACAGTAGTCAATATTTATATAACATAAAATTATATAGCAACTGTTTAAGTTACTATTAAAATAATTATTAGTTGTTGAAATTTATTATAACTTACAGTAGTTAATATTTGTATAACATGAAATCATATAGCAACTGTTTAAGTTACTATTAAAATAATTATTAGTTGTTGAAATGTATTATAAGTTACAGTAGTTAATATTTGTATAACATGAAATCATATAGCAACAGTTTAAGTTACTATTAAAATAATTATTAATTTTTGAAAATTATTATAAGTTACAGCAGTTAATATTTGCACAGTAATTAATATTCTATATTTAACATAAAATATATTCGTGTAATCTCTTTTTTAATTCAGATAATTTAGACCCAGTATTCGAATACAATGTGAATAACGTTTCAGACAATAGCTCCGTATAATCAGAGCAACTGATGTGGCAGACATGTAACATAGAAATGACAAAGGGTGTTAGGCGTGTTGTGAAAATTAATGGAGCGGACCGAGAACATTGTGCAACCCTAAATAGATGGGTATTACTTGGCAGAACCCATCGAGTATCGACCATTAACTCTGGATAACTTCCAGAACGATGTGTGTGACGTGAAACATTGACGAAAGTAAAATTAAATCATGTATTTATGCTTGAAACTTAAAACCTTGATGACGGTGTGTAGTGAAGCTGAACGCGACATTAAATGTGATGAACAGTCAGTATATTAAGTGTACTGAAACGCGTAGGATTATAGACTGTATAGTTTACAATTTTACTGTATAGTTTATAATTTTATATAATTCTAATGTAATTTTTTATACAGGTCTTTATGAATATTATGATTTCTTGCAGCTATAAAATGTTACAAAGTAATGTACATATTTTGCAACAAAATTACTAGTGTTAAAAATTAAACTTGATTTTAAAATGTAACAGTTGTATGAATACAATTATTATTTTATGAATGCAATTATTCAAATATGCCAAAAAAATGTTACTATCATTATTATAGAACATTAGTACATAAATTTAAAAAATTACATAATATAATGTACATAGTACTGTCATATACCTACAGGGTGGCTTATAATTCACAAACTGAGTTGAAATTGTTATAATTTTCTTTTAAGTTTAAGTTTTATGTAACAGTGTCATTATTTTAAAATATAATAGAATTTGTTGAAGAAACAGTAGCAGAAAATGCTGAAGCAGATTTAGTTATTTAATTGAAAATGTCAGGGCAGGAAATTGTTAACACGTCATAGAATGATTATAGATTACATCCCCGTTGTTTCCCTTTTGGTTCTGACATCCTATTATTACACTCCCTTCGAAATTCTGCCCCTACGATATTTCTCCAGTCTTCAACTCCAGCACTATTTACTCAAGGATAAGTAAACAACGTAATACGTGGTTTTTACAAAATTCTCGTGCCATTAAATTCCAAATAACAGTGCAAAAATATTTTAACCCCAAATTAATTTTGCGTTCGAAAAATGTGCAGATGTCCCCACGATGGCACGTAACAAGCAAATATAAAATAAAGCAAAAAAATAACAAAAATTACAGAAAGAATCAGTGTCGAAAAAAGAAGTAGGGAAATTGTTCAGTAATAATAGATGTAATCCATTAATAATCTCGGACTTGAAATAAGCAAAAGCCCCAGTATCAAAGCTGCATTATATTCGTCTACTGTGCTATCATACTCAAAGACCCGCTAACCCTCTTAAAATTGCGAGCTCAGTTCTTTTGCGATCGAATCCCAGATATTCGATACAAGAACTCGAAGGGCATTTCCACGATGGAAAGCTCATCGTTGAAGATCCTCTTGGTGATTCTTTGAGCACGCACGTTTACATCAAAAGCCCATCCAACAACGTCGGCATTAACGTTCATAATGGAAGCCATGATCTTTGCGGACCGCCCCCTTTATTTTTCGTTTCCGAAGGGCGCCCTATTCGAAAGTAACAAGGAAATATATCGAGAGCTACTTAAACACGCGGCGAATAATGAAAATAAACGTGGTAAGACGTTTGGAGTACCAAGATCAATATTGTCAGTAAAACATTTTTATACTCTTTTATATTTTAGTCAAATATTTTTATATTTTTAAACTGTTGGACATTGGAGAAAGTTATGGTCATAATCTTTAAATTGTCTTTTATGTAAAATCTTAATGTGTTATGTAAACATTCGTTGTGTAAATTTATCAAATGTTTAAAAACATACTGCTTGAACGTCACATCTTTTTCTTAATATAAAAAATGATTAAAAATATTCAAATTGAAAATGGTATCTAGTAATTTTAAATATTGTAGAAACGACTAAAGATATTTTGTGTGAACACAGATTAATAATCCAAAGATCATTATTAAAAAATGAGTACATCTTATAGGTCAGATTTACAATTCTGAATAATAATAAAACTTCATTAATACAAATTTTAACAGCTTTCACAGAGAAATTACTCTAATATTAATTTTAATCTAATAACAACATAATTTACATACTCTATTAAATACTTATTAACATAACCAAATGATGTCGTAGTAACTTTATCAAAACAAACATTATGCTAATGCGTGAATTATTAATGATGCAAAATTAAAACAAACTACAACGAAGCAATTGTTTATCAACAAAACACGGAAGGTTCCCCCAGATAACGGTGGTGATTTTGAACACACTCTACACCATAAACGAAACGAGTAAAATATCTTCTCTTTTATGACTTGGCATTCATTCAAGGTTACCCGAAGGAAATGTTTTGAATTCCTTTCCTTGTTTCTCTTTCATTATATTGCAACAAAAATAGCAGGTTCTATTTAAGAGATACAAAGCGACCTTTAACCCTTTCCTTATTAAAGGTGACTGTAGTCACCCAACTTCAAGCGCTTACTGCATTCTAAAGGTAAGTATAGTCACCCGCCGTAGAACACTCCTTGTAACCCAAGGCTGGGGTTACATGAGCGTGTAAGGTTTAAGGTTTAGAATGACGTTCAACTGAGATGTTGAGCGCGTTGTACGCAACGCTGAAATTTTTAAACTATAAGTTTTGTATGTTTGGAAATTTGGGATATTGTGAATTTGGAACTTTTAGAATTTTGGAAGCATTTAGAGACTTTGAAGAAAACCACAAATCTGGTAATTGAGAAATTGAGAAATTGAAAAAAAAAGAGAAATTGTAAAAAAAGAGATGTTAAGGAACTGAGAAATTAAGAAATTGAGAAATTGAAAAATTGAAACAAAAGAGAAATTAAGAAACTCAGAACTTGACAAATTGAAAAATTGACAAATGAATAATATAATAAATTAACAAATCAACAAATTGAAAAATTGAAAAATTGAAAAATTGAGAAATTGAGAAATTGAAAAATTGAAAAATTGAAAAATTGAAAAATTGAAAAATTGAAAAATTGAAAAATTGAGAAATTGAGAAATTGAGAAATTGAGAAATTGAGAAATTGAGAAATTGACAAATTGACAAATTGACAAATTGAAAAATTGAAAAATTGAGAAATTGACAAATTGACAAATTGATAAATTGACAAATTGACAAATGGACAAATTGAGAAATTGAGAAATTGACAAATTGACAAATTGAGAAATTGACAAATTGACAAATTGACAAATTGACAAATTGACAAATTGACAAATTGAAGAATCAAAAAATCCAGAAATCATGATATCCAAAAATTGATAAACCTAGAAACTGAGAAATCCAGAACCGAAAAAATTAAAATCATGAACCCACAAAGTAAAGATTGTAAATATAAAAACTAGCGAATCGAACAAGCGTAAATGTTAGTGAAAAAAATCGTAGCGGAGTGTACATCGCAAAGTCGTAGTCGGTGCCCTTGACAGTGTCCCTCGTACGTGCGGTCACTCTGAATACGCAACCGCAATTCCCCACGGATGTACATAAAAGAGGAGTACAAATGTCAAGCACCAGACCGGCAGAAAAAAGTCTTAGTCCCGATCGAGGGTAGATTATACCACCCGATGAAGCTCCAGAACAGAGCGATAATCCGTAGACAACGACGCGTCAGACTCAATGGAAACAGAGCATGCTCACGATAGGTAGATAGAGTATCAATGAGGCACACGCGAATGCACACACGAGGAAACGAAAGAGGCTGGTAGAGCCGTGCAAACAGACGAGACGACGAAAAAGGGCGCCAACCTTTGAAAACGGCAGCGGAATAAGGGATGCCTGGTCCCGGCCAGATCACCGAGGGCGATGTTTACCCTCCACCTGCGGATTTACTCTTGCATACACGGAACAGCACTCCGGGGGTAAAACGCATCTCTCGAGCATCCAGGAACGTCGAACAGTGTCCATTCGTGGATTCTATGCCAGGTACCGAGCCGACGATACTCCATTATTTTAGCATCATTAAAAGGCCTTTACCCTTTTTGTAGGTCGAAAAGGTTCTATAGCCCCTTTCTTTATTTCGCACAAAGCGACTTCATCCAATTTTGAAATAGGACACCGATATGCGGACAGTTGAGTGGACGACGGCGAGAAAATTCATTTTCCCATGCGATTATTGTGCTCTGTGACACGAACGGTGAAGAAAGGTCAACGGGATATATTTATGAGGGATTTTAGCAAAAAATTTTTGCGAGAATATGAGATTTATTCTAATCAGAATTTTTTTATTCGTATTGTTTGATTATTTTATTAACTCTATTATAAGTATATTACGTTTGTAAAGCTGTTGTAATATTATCTGGTGTATATATTTTTATTACATTGTTTTTACAGTTTCTATATTTTCATCGAAGTTAATGTGTATATCTGTATTACTAATGTATACTTTATTAGTGTCTATGTTTTTACTACATTTCTTATTATATTTTTTACTACAGTTAGTGTACACACATTTATTGTAATTTTTATTACATTTTTATTATGGTTATAGAATACATTTTTATTACATCTTGTATCATATTTTTATTACAGTTAACACATACATCTTTATTACAGTTACTATTATATTTTTATGGCAGTTACTGTATATTGTATCACATTTTTACTAAGTCAGTGTATGTCTCTTCGTTATAATTTTCATTATATTTTTATCATAGTTATTCAAGTCAAGTTTATCATAAAATGTTTAGTATACATTATATTTATATCACAGCTATGTATGTTTTACCGCATTTTTTATTATTTATTATGGTTGTTATACATACAGTTGTTAGTCAGTACATTATTTTAAATATGATAAATTTTATATCGCTTATGTAAATTATGAAATTGAGAATAAAATTGAAATAACACAGTTTCTTTAAAATTTCTCCAAATTTATCGGGACTGCAGCTGTAGTGATATTTCCGATAAAGCGCAAAGGAGAGCACGGAAGCCATGCAATAACGGAAAACAGACGACTATATAACCTTTGTGCGTATACCTCACTCGTGATCGTAGAATATATTTACCCTCCACCTGCAGATTTACTCGTGCATACACGAAACAGCACTCACGCTGGAAACGCATATCTCTTTTGCATCATGTCCCCGCCCTCTCTGTCGTCAACTACTGTCCATCTACCCTGTCTGTATACTATTTGTCAAATAATCAACAAACAAGTAAATGTATACTTCCAACTGTGTACACTGCGTATTAAAAATATTCAATTTCAAGACTATTTCCTTTATCAAATGTGAAGTAGATTTATTGTCAAAGTTGAGATAAAATTTTTGTGATGTCTGAGGCAGATGAAAATTCACAGAATACAAAAGTAGACCAACTTGAAAAATATTTGAATCTGAAGAGTAGACTCGTGACATATGAATGGAAGATTTTTTTTAACAGAATGTTTTCTCAATTTTTTGCCTGTAATTTGTGAAATTTATTTAAAATGAAATGAAATGAAATTTATTTTGAAAATTATATTATTTAAACAGTTATTATATGTATAATTATATGTGTAATAATTATGTAATAATTAGCATATGACATTATTTTTTATTTATAGTAAATATTATTTATTTATAGTAGATATTATTTGTTAGATTTTGTTATTTGTTAAAAAACTCCGTTCTTTGCGTGTTCAACTACTTGTATTGATCAAAGGATATTTTTTACCCGTGTACTAAATAGAAGTAAAATAAATCATTTTCTATTTCAATATGACTTTTGGAGCTGTGTTGTTTTTCAACTCCATTCGACCGACTCAATTAAAACAAAATAGACGTAGAAAAATCAATTTTCCAATAAATATTCATCAAAAATAATTCCAGATTTTCCAATATCATATTTTCCAACTGTAACAGGTACAAAAATATTCTGTAAAGCTACAAATTCTCCCAGATTGAAACTTCAAAGTTGAATACTTTAATGAAATATTAAATCTTCAAAATATCTGAATAAAAACTAAAACTTCAAAATTGATTATCTGAATAAAAATTAAAGCTCAAAAACTGACTACTTTAATAACATTAAAATCTGAAACTTAGATGCAAATTGTCGTAGAATTTTGTACAGCACTGTACATCACACATTTAGTATCGAAACATGAACTTTAAATTGCACGTGAATGTTCATAGAGTTGTCTACCGGAAGAGAATCCGTACAGAATTTTCCGTGCGAAGGTAAAATCATGGAACATCGGATTATCCTTGAAAACAACGCTCGCAGCTTCACACAGTCGTTCAGGTTTTGTTGCTTTCGAAACGTGAAAAGATCAAGCGGTGCGCTGTTACACGAGTTGCACCCTTTGAAAGGGATCTATGGTACCTAAAGGCACTCCACCGTTGGAAGAATGATCACGGAGTAAACACCGTCCGCATTCAACGACAATAAATAATTTCTCGCGTCACGTCGTTCTTTTCCACGGCAGATGTTATCTCTGTCACACGGACTGGAGGGAAATTAGCTCGGTAGCAGAGCAGTGCATATTAAAAATCCCGCGATAAACGGAATGAGAGCAGAATCTTGAAAAAAAAAATCTGATTTTTTGCCCGCGGTCTTTTTATTGGGTCAGCGCATATGAAATGGCGGCTTTCGAAAATGGGAGGTTACGCTTCAATGATGTCATATTCTGGAATGAATTATAAAATAGTACAAAATGCGAAATATACTTGTGACATATACAAACTTTCTCTTTATTATTCATATAGGTTGTTGCTTATGAAATATCGAGTTTCAAAGAAAAATTATGTATAATTTATTAGTATGAGGTATAATAATGTGTTATAAAATAGTACACACTATGATATAACTGAGGTACTATATAATAATAAATATTTATTAAATGTAAAAGTTTATTTTACTGGATTAATGTGTGTAAAACGTCAAGTTTCGAAAACGAGGTTATGTGTGATTTAGTGACGTAAGGGTAGTTCAAAATAATGAATACTCGTGGTATATGAAAATTCTTTTTTAAAACAGAAGGCTTTGTACGATGCAGTGTTATAAGAATAGTACAAAATAATAAATGCTTGTGGCATAAAAATTTTATTTTTATTATACAAGTTGGTGCGTAAGAAACATTGAGTTTCGAAAATAAGAGGTTATGTCTTAAGGAAATATAAAATAACATACTGTATAAAATAACATAACATTAAATACTAATATCATAGTAAATACAACATATTAAATACGTGTCGTAAAATAATAAATACTTGCAATAATAAAATACTATAAAATAATGTTTATTGTAAACTAAAAATGTTTTTTCACTAAATTATTGCATATGAAATGAATTTCAAAAATAGCACATCTCCAGTAATATTTTAGCACATCAATTATTTTAGCACAAATCTTGAACATTTACATCACAATTTACATTGTGACCACCATTTGAACATTTAATCCATTCACATAGACGCACAGTAGCACTGCAGTGATCAAAATATTATTTCTAGCGTACGCAATCGATTGCTCTAAAGTATTGAACGCGAAACAGCTGCAGAGAATGATTGCCTTCAATTTGTCTGAGAAATTCACGGTTTATCCATGCAGTTTACAACCGTACCGTTATTATGGCAATGCGCAACTCGTAACCGATGTACAATGAAAAATGTATTCAATCTAATATGCATTGAACATTATTACTATTTATGGTCCTTGTAAATGCACTTCTCGTGTATGGAACATTTATATGCAATGAATCTCGTCCATACATCTTTCAGCGAATCTCTTAACACTATGGAAGTCGGTTTGTTTCTTAAAATGTTATGTGATGTTACGACATCCATTTTTATGGATTGAATACAGTTTCTGGTACAGTTAGTGCATTTTAAGTAGGGATAGATTTAGAAGTATAATAAGGTAATTGTAGGTTTAGAAATAGAGAAATACTGAAAGTATATATTTAGAAATATAAAAATATAGAAAATTTGAATTTAGGAATATAAGAATATAGAAAATGTAAATTTGCAAATATAGAAATATAGAAAATGTAAATTTAGAAATATAGAAATACAGAAAATGTAAATTTAGAAATATAGAAATACAGAAAATGTAAATTTAGAAATATAGAAATATAAAATACATGAACTTAGAAATATAGAAACATAGACTGAAAGCATAGAAATCTAAAGATATAGGAAGCTAGAGATCTCTGAACCTAAAACGTTTGTAAGTTAAACCTTGAATGACTTTATTCAAAACATAACCACGGAAGACAAAGCTTGATTTATAAAATCACCTGTAAATTACTTGCATCGCTATAATACTCTTCTTCTCATTTCTCGGTCCTTAAAAAATTTTCCATTTGAGAACCACTCTCACACAGAAAAAAGTAGCAACTCTATTATAATAAAAAAGCAATGAAGGACGTTCCGAAGGAAAGTGAAAATTCATGCATCGATGTGGGTACAGGTTCCAAGCTTGTCTACAGCTGTTTATCTTGCTATCTTACACTCGATGAGATCCAGGATAACGTACATGTACAAACAAGATGTAATGTGATACAGGTGTTTGTAAAATACACACAAACGGGTGTTTATGGTTGTTGTACAAAGGTTGGGCCACCCTCCTGCAGCATAGTCCTGCAGCTGAACCATTCTCCTTGAGTCAAGAACAGCGTCGTTAAAATTTTCGCCCGTCTTGTTAGTAAAAGATTTTGTCAAGCGGATACACGTACATTCTTCTTGTTTACAGCATCTGTTACCGGCGAATATTTTTCGTAATTTATTAGCAAACTTTGTTGCTGAGCGCCGATCTTAACCCTTTCAGGTCTGTACATTTATAGTCCACGTGACATTTTATTTGGAATTCAGACTTTAATGAAACTTTGCAACATTGTGTGCTGCATTTATGACGTTGAAAAACTTTAGTGTTGTAATAGTTTTAAGAATTCAATTATAAAATTGACTTTTTATACATAGAGAATTATACTTTTTTTTGTTAGGACTTTTATATTGAATTATCTTATTGTCAGCAGGAAATACACTTCAAAGACTATAAAAATAATTTATAATCGTTAAAATTCAGTATTGCATGTTGTATGAATAAATGCTTGATATAGTATATTTTATAAAAATACAAAATTGTGTATTATATATTTTATAAAAATATATAATTGAATACTGTTTGACAAAAATACAAAATATTCAACCATGCTTCAAATATATGACAGCTTTAATTTTCATTCATTCTGTAGTGCACAAAATTATTAATAAGGAAAAATAAGTTGTAAACATAAGCATTAGTTAATGAAATTAAACTGATTAATTAATATGAAAAATCAAAATATTTGATTAATGTGAATTCCGTAATTTTCGCTCGATTAATGTCGCTCGTGAAAAATTTTAGAGTCTCTGAGTTTCGTTCCCGACATACCTAATGTCAAGTTAGGCTTCCCATCGAGACAATGCATTTTCCAAATACTCTAAGCGCGTTGGTTGAAGCCCGACGTCACGCTTGAGAAACCATCGGTAAACTTTCCTAGTTCGACGAACGAAACCTGTCAAATAGCGAATTATCTCGGTGGAATATTATGTACACGCAAGCTTTAAAAAGAATATCCAAACAAAACGTTTCGATACTTTTTATGATGAATTATTAAATCGATGTTTACGTTTCATTTAATCGGGAACGAGTTGTTTTTACCTGCTGCACGGTTTATTTAGTTGTGCATTCGTGCATTATATTTTTACAAGTGTTCAAATATGTATAAGTCATTATGGTTTAAAATGTATTATAAAATTATTATTGTAGAATGTATTATAAAACTGTTATTGTAGAATGCATAATAAAATTGTTATTGTTTGAATGTATAATAAAATTGTTAATGTAGAATGTATAATAAAATTATTATTGTTTATAATTAAAATTATTATCGTACAATGTGTAACAATACTATTATTGCAAAACATATAACAAAATTATTAACATTAAATTATTATTGCAGAATGTGCAGCAAAATTATTATTGTACAATGAATTATAAAATGACTATAGAATGGATTACAAAATGATTGTTATACAACAACGAAATAATCACTACAGAATAATAAAATTATTTTGAACTTCGTAATTAATAATTAACGTGAAACGTAAGCAAATCAAAATTAATTATAAATATGTGAAATAAGTAAACAAAATCTATGTACATGCGGTGACATATCGATTACACAATGTAGAAT
Organism: Megachile rotundata; assembly: GCF_050947335.1. Lineage (NCBI taxonomy): Eukaryota > Metazoa > Arthropoda > Insecta > Hymenoptera > Megachilidae > Megachile > Megachile rotundata. Next base: position 7,666,761 of record NC_134989.1, read on the forward strand.
GAAATGAAGAATTGTTCGCGGGATTTTAAAATGTCGAGTAGGTAAAACAAAATGGTTGATTTATGTATTGAACGCGGAGCTGTCAAGGCGCGTTAATAAAGAGTACGCTTTTTCTATTTAAAGCTGAAGAGACTTTATTTTGAACTTTAGAAGAATGAAATTTAATAGAGATTTTAATGAAATTTAATAAAGACCTTAATTAAAATTAATATGGCGCTTAATAAACTTTAATAAAATTGAATGAAGATTTTATTAAAAATTAATAAAGAGTTTGATAAACATTAATAAAATTCAATGAAGGTCTCAATAGAAATTAATAAAGAGTTTAATGAAAATTATTAAAATTCAATAGAGGTCTTAATAAAAATGAAGAAAGAGTTTAATAAAAATTATTAAAATTCAATGAAGGTCTTAATAAAAATGAATAAAGAGTTTAATAAAAATTATTAAAATTCAATGAAGGTCTTAATAAAAATTAATAAAGAGTTTAATAAAAATTATTAAAATTCAATGAAGATTTTAATGAAAATTAATAAAGAGTTTGATAAAAATTAATAAAATTTGATAAATATTTTAATGGAAATGAATAAAATTTGTATAGAATTATTTTGATACAAATGTTTCCTTTTATTTGAAAAGTACATGTTAAGAATTCAAAAATATTAGTCCTGAATACATAAAGGCTAGTTCTCATGCATTGATCAGATAAGAATTGTTATGCGGAAGTACAGAACAGGGCGAGGTATCTCAATTGAAAGTAGCAAAATAGTAACGATATCGGAATGCAGTAAGAGAATGATAAAACCTTGGAAATGGTCCTTTTGAGAGGGTCGCTTATGATTGGTATTGTAAGTACTTAGCTGCCGCAACATAGTTGGTCCAAACTACCGGACACTGTTAAGAGCCCTCCTCCACTCTTCAGGACTAACAACTTGCTGGAAGTTTACACGAGCTCGTAACTATGCGCAGTGTTAAGGAAATTTTAAACGAAGTAGCACGTTCTTCAGTATTCTCCAACAGGACAATTGTAGCACAGTTGCAAACGGGAATAACGCATAGAGGAAGGAATTATTATAAATTTCTCAGTTTATGTTAAACGTACTTTACACACTTTTAACATTTTATTTTAATTTCGTTTAAAATTGTTTACGTGTCTGAAATAATATGAGTTATTAAAAATATTTCTTTTGCAACCCAGTAGTATAAGAAGATATTTCTCCGTTGCCTTTTTAATTAATTTTTTATTGTAACGTGTCTGAAATAATATGAGTTATTAAAAATATTTCTTTTGCAACCCAGTAGTATAAGAAGATATTTCTTCGTCGCGTTTTTAATTATTTTTTTATTGTAACGTGTCTGAAATAATATGAGTTAAAATTTAAGAAGATTAACCCAGAAATACAAAAATATTACGTCGACTTTTTTATTTGTCGCCTTTTTTGTAACGTTGGAATGAAACGTCAACAACATATGTATATAGCGTTTCATCTCAACTAAATCAATTTGGAAAATCAAGCAAACTGTCCGATCTCAGTATGCTTAACTTCATAAGATAGAAGTTAGTTCACATATTAGTTAGTTACAGGTCAGCAATCAATTAATTACATTCAGATCAGATAGCTACACCCCGGTCGGGGAGTTACATCAGTCAATCAGATTCATTAATCAGTCAATTAAACACATTTTCAGGCATCCAATTACATTGCACAAACACGTAACGTCACCAATTACTGCGAACATAATATGCATATTATTATATCGCAAAATAGATCATGTTTCGTATTATAGATAATTTCGTATAAACGTCACTGTAAATCAGGAATATGACAGAAAAAATTTTCGTTGATTTAATATTATATTAATTATTTGATGAATACTCAAATTTTGATATGTAAATCTTTGCAGTGACATTTTTCATTTTATTTTTGCAAATATGGTATGTTAATTGCAAATTGAAAATTATTAAATTAATAATATATTTTGTAGATGAAAGCTTCTAAATACATATAGTGTGTTTGTAATCTATTTTTCAGTATAAATAATAAATATAAAATTAGAGACTCCATTAATTTTGTAAAATGTGAGACTACCAATATTACAAATCATAAATTCATAATTTTAAAGTAATTTTTAAACATGATAGCATCAGTCTACTTTTTGATAGATATAACGGAAATAAAATTACACACATAAAATTGTGCAATTGTGTAAAATATGAAAATTAAGACTTTAATGGAAAATGAAAGTAAACAGAGATAGTGTTTTATATAAAATTCAAAAGTATCGATTAAGATGATTTAATAGCAACATAAGGTTATAGAATAATTGCCTAACTGTGTTATAATTACAAATTCCGGGTAGCAAATTCCATGTTTCATGCGAGGGATACAAACAACAGTATCAACCGCCTAATCGATATTAGGTCCGTGATAATAATCGTAACGCGAACATTAAACCATTCGATTTCACGGCTTAATTAATACGGTGGTCGATTATTGTTGCAGTAATAGTCATTAAAGGTTTGCCATACCGGTTCAATCGAATTATAACAAATTCGTAGATTAATTGAACTAAGATTAGATGCTTGTGTTCCAAAATGGCGCTACACTTGACAACGACGATGCAATAATTATTAAGATATTAAATATTAAAATTCAGGGAGGAAGATATTGACATTTTGCTTAATATCTACAGTCACTATTATGTTAAAGACAATTTTGAAGGTCTTGATAAATAATAATTCTTCTTATGAATTTAAATAATTTTCCTTATTGAGAAATCATTGATTATGCATAATAAAATTTTGGTTGCATATGTTCTTAACATGAAGAAACTTCATATATGTATAATTCAATTTATTCCTAACAGGTGTTGAATATATTATATTTTTACAAATTTTATCTTTCAATTATTTTTTGACAAATAATATTCTCTTTCGATTCATACTATTTTCTGTGAGCTAACATTTCCCACATAACAAGTACAATATCAAAATAACTCTGTTATAACTCAAGTATTAACTTGAAATCAATAAATCCTAAAATTTAGATCATCGTAATGATCAAATTTAAATCGTCGTAAAAATGAATGCCAGTGTAAAAAGTATGTAGTGATCACAGTAAGTTGTTCCGTGTGAAACAACAATTGATAGCAATTCGACGGTTTTGAACGCGCTTTTGAATACTTTCCCATAGAAACGGAAGTATACAAGTACACATAGACGAAAGAGCAGCTCAAAGTACAATGTGAGCAAGAATGTCAGATGAGTAAGTCGTAGTTGTCGCGATCGGTGTTCGCCTAGGGCTACGTTTATCGATTTTGCTGTAATGGCGGCATACTGCGCACACATTATGCAAATATCGGCGTACGTAATAATTCACTGTTTATTGAAACGCGAGCTTGCAACGACGGTTCTCCGATTATACCGTGCTAGAATGCGATACTTACGTACTATACCCCCCTCATAAATTAAATTTACCAATCGCGCAAATTGGATCGCTTAACGAAAAGGTTCAACCTTTATGAACTTGCGTAACCTGGAGTAGTGTATCAAAACTACTTTAAACTCTTCTTTTTTATTCCTCATTGTATAATATTGTAGCTTATAGTGAAATACGTAATGTTAACCTTACAATTAGTATTTAAATTAATATCATTGTTATTGCAAATTTATGTATTATGTATTTGACTTTTTTCCGTTGTGTACCTTAATGGTTTATTGTGGAGTATCCTAATCTCACAATTAGTGTTTGAACTAATATAATTTCTGGAGTTTTATGCTCTTCTTTTTCGTCGCTGTGTACCATTATAGCTGCGAATCCTAATCTCACAATTAGTGTTTGAACTAATATAATTTCTAGAGTTTTATGTTCTTCTTTCTCGTCGCTGTGTACCATTATGGCTGCCAATCCTAACCTCACAATTATCTGAACTAATGTTATTTCGAAAGTAAATATACCCTTTTTCAATGTCTACTGTTATGGTTTCAAGTGAAACAGTATTCCTAATCTCACAATTAGTGTCATTTTTAAAATAAATTTCATATCCTTTTTTACCTTTCTACTTGTTCTATTATATCTTCGTTGTGACTCACAGTAAAATTAGTATTCCTAAAGTCACAATTAGTAATTTGAGCTAACACCATTCTCGAAAATAATGTCATGAAAGGCTCAATAACATAATTATGTCGATACTATCACAACTTCTTGTTTAATCCCAATATTATCGTCAATAGTCTGTTCAACATATTATAATAACACTCCATTATAAATATTATATTTTTTTTTTTAATATCAGAACATACTACAACAATAATAAATATTACATTTTGTTTTTAAATATCAGAAAATACCACAATAAATAGTAACAAATATTACTATCTCTTTCTAAATATCAAAATATACTACAACACATAGTGACAAATATTACAATCTCTTTTGAAATATCAAAATATACCACAATAAATAATAACAAATTTTAAAAGTCAAAATAATAAATATAATTATTAACAACATCAGAAGATATCATAATAAACAATGATAAATCTTATAAATTCCAATATCAGAAGATAATAACAAAATTTTAAACGTAATACAAAGGTTTCCAGAATAATAGTTTTGGATACAATAAAATTTAGCGCAATAGCTTTGGTTACAATAGAAAGAAATATGAATCGTAATTCAAAGCATATTCACGATGGTAAGGCCGATCAAGGGAGCACGCAGGACGAAGGACCTTTTTCTTAGAGCTCGTTAGAAAGTTCCATGACGGAAATGGACCGCAGCGAAGTACTACAGAATTCCAGAGGATCCAGAAATCCCGAAGGATCCCATTGCTCCCTTTACGCGAGTTTGCTGCATCGACACCTCTTTTAGAAGACGATAATGGGCAGCCCCGATTTTTTTCCTCCTTTGTTGCAAACTCTTTGATACGAAGGTATTCTTTCTTTTACATACATTTTACGAAATAACAAACATCATTAAATTTCTTAACATTTTATTTCATGGATTATTACAACACTTTTGAATTCAAAGATTTTTTCTTTAACTCGTTCATTAGAGAAGTTAATTAATGTCTTTTTAAAAAGATGATTCTACGTGAATATTGTTAAACGTATAAAGTTTTAATATTATATTAAACTGTGACAACTTAATTTATTGAACTTTGATGATTATAACAATGTTGTGAGATAATGAAGTAATATAATAGTTGCATCATTAAATAACAAAATAATAGTATAATAGAATAGAATGTATAGATATGTAAAGTAGAACATATAGATATACATGTAGAGTAGAATATATAGAATGTATAAAATATATAAAATAAAATAATGGAACAGCAAAATAATAAACTGATAAAAATAATATAGATGGCAAAAATAATAAAAAGGATAAAATAATAAAATGACAAAATAGCACAGTTCTGACTTGGCTATATTTCTATATTATTATTTTACTATTCCACTTACAGTATGCCTTCAACACTGTACCCTGAAAATAAGTTAAATCAGGACAAAATAAAAATAGTATTCTGGATACTCGTGCACTAAACCTTATCTTTCCAACAAAATTAAGCGATATTCGCTGATTTTCATCAATAAAAAAAAGTGCCCACAAAAAAGCGCTTAAAACGTCTATAAATATTTAATACCGTGTATAATTAACGTAGAATCAGTGCAGTCTGCAGAATTCAACCGTATACAGTTCTACTACACTTTGAAATCGCTCATTACGGAATACCATGATAAAAAAAGCATCGCAGAATAAATCCGAATAAATCTTTTTTCAATGTAACTAGTATTTCCCGTGCAATTATTTCAACGGAGCTATGGTAAATGCATCATCCGTTTTAACATAAACCCTTGTTTGATATTACATTCGAGGTTAATGAATTTTAATGACAGTCCATCAAAATTCCATGCGGAATGGTGAATGCACGAGGACGATAAGGACGAAGGCTCAAAAACCGTATGGTAAAAGCCAGTGTTGGAGGAGATAGGAGCACGAAGGACAACGGTTTACCTAGGTAGACGGCACTTCCTGTACAAAGGGAAAAGGCTGAGAACAGAGGAAGGAGAAGTTATTGATGGTCCCTGGTCTGTGGCATCGTTTATATCTTCCGCACGTACAGTCACCACTTGAAGTGAATACACAGATCCGTGCTCCTCTCGTAAGAGATTCTCCGCAACCAAGTCCATATTTGTTCATTCGCATCCATCATCTTCCTTCTATTTTCTTTCGTTCGCCCCGCGACAACGCGGCAACAAAAATTACCCACTTGTGGAGGAACGCGGTTGATTCTAGCGGATTATGGACTGTTGTCTCCTGCAGACGACTCTTAATCGTTTCGAATTATTCTACCTGCGTTTTGCGGCGAGTTAGGGAAGGTATTTGAAGAGAGATTTTGGTGTTTGGAGATTTGGGATTCTTTGGAGGGATTTTGGAATTTTAGGAGACTTTGTGGTTTTGGGGGTTTAGGTTTAAGGACTTTGCGATTTTGGGGATTTTAGGCTATGAACTTTGTAGCTTTAGAAATTTTAGATTTTTGTGATTAACTTTGGGATTTTTAATTGGAGGATTTTGTGATTTTGGGAATTTCACGGTTTTGGAATTGGAAATTTTGGTATTTTTAGTTGGAGGATTTTGTGATTTTGGGAATTTCACGGTTTTGGAATTGGAAATTTTGGTATTTTTAGTTGGAGGATTTTGTGATTTTGGGAATTTCACGGTTTTGGAATTGGAAATTTTGGTATTTTTAGTTGGAGGATTTTGTGATTTTGGGAATTTTACGGTTTTGGAATTGGGAATTTTGGTATTTTTAGATTTTTGAATTTTGTGAGTTTGGAACTTTCTGATTCTAGGAGTTTGTGATTTTGGGGTGTGGAAGTTATGGAGTTTGTGATTTTGTGATTTTTAAAGTTTTGGTATTGATAATTTTGGGATTTTTAATTTTTGAAATTTTACGTTTTTGGAATTGGTAATTTTGGAATTTTTAGATATTTGGATTTTGTAAGTTTGGAACTCTCAGATTGTAGGAGTTTGTGATTTTGTGGAGTGTAAGTTGTGGACCTTGTGGTTTTGGAAATTTTAGGTTTTCGGGATTAGTAATTTTGGGATTTTTAGTTGAAGGATTTTGTAATTTTGGGAATTTTACATTTTTGGAATTGCTAATTTTGAAATTTGTAGATTATTGGAATTTGCAAGTTTAGAACTCTCAAATTCTAGGGGTTTGTGATTTTGAGGAGTACAAGTAGTAGACCTTATGATTTTGGAATTTTTAGAATTTTGGGATTAGTAATTATTGGATTTTTAGTTTTAGGATTTTGTGATTTTGGGAATTGGTAATTTTGGAATTTTTAGATTTTTGGACTTTGTAAGTTTGGAACTTTTAAATTCTAAGAGTTTGTGATTTTGGAGTTTACAAGTTGTGGACATTATGGTTTTGGAATTTAAAAATTTCTGGATCTGGTAATTTTGGGATTTTTAATTATAGAATTTTGTGATTTTGGGAAGTTTGCATTTTTGGAATTGGTAATTTAGGATTTTAAAGATTTTAGACTTTGCAAGTGTGGATCTTTTAAATTTCAGGACCTTGTAAGTTTTTAATTTTTAGATTTAGAATTTTTAAGTCTTGATATTTTTAGGTTTGATGACTTTTAAACTTTGAAATTTGTTAATTTTAAAAATTATAGACCTTGATACTCTTAAATTCTGGTATTTTTAGACTGTAGAACGAAAAGACTCTTTAGGACCTAAAAATTTTTAAGTTTTGATTAGGTTAGGTTTTAGGACTTCTTTACTGACATCTAGTAATTTTAGAATATTGATGGAATATTCTGCTGAATACAGCTCATAGTAAATCTAACAACCGAAAATATCTATGGCACCCTCCTTTCTTATTGTCCTAAAATACCTACTTTGCATAGTGATTAATTACACCTTATTGCTCATCAACCCTAAAAACCATATAACATATTTTCTACACAAGTTTGCAAGTTTAATCCTAAAATTAATATTAATCAAAAAACACCAGTAAAATTATTTTCCATAATTCCATCATATTTCTAAAACCACTAAAAATAAAAATATACGTTAAAATGCAAATTTATGTGACACTCACGTTCAACAATCCATTTCAAACACATTTCTATTAAACAAAAAAACGAATAAATGGAGGTATTTATCTTTATATCACGATTTAAATGATTGACGATGATAACTAGAAATGATGAGCATTTAATTCTACATTGAACGACGTATATGAACATGTGTATTACACACACACGGAATCTGAGATATTATACATAGTAACTCGAGTATGATGAATAGGCATAGTTCGACGTAGCATGTGCAATGAAGGAGGGCATGATACGCTTAACTTGCATTTGATGGCATTCTATTGATGATAAGATCCTTATACCATACTAGATCCGGCATTTTGCAACAATGAAGCCAATTATATGCTAATCTTATTGGCAAAACTTGATCGTGAATCGTTTATATGCAGATTCAATATACCTCTTTGAAGCTTGAAGTAGCAGGAGGTAAAAACCAGTAATTGATCAAAAAACTTGATCTACTTCGTGCAGTGATGAAATCCTTTAATTGGCAATTTATGTTTTTTTCAATATAACATATGAACAAATAAATCTTCAAGGCGATGAAGTTATTTGAAGACCGCTGTAATGAATTTTTAATTTCTTCTCGAAATGTTTAATAACTTTTTCATTATGCCTCTATTCACACTTGCAAATCAGAATATAAAAATTTCTGAAATGTTCACAAACATTGAAATGACCCACTAAATCAAATTAAAGTCCAAATAAAGCCTGCACGAGTTGAAATATTTGACCTGAAATATTCGACATTTCTGTCCCCGTTATCACCGGCGCCATTGAAACAATTTTCAAGTTCACGTTCCAACACGTGTCACCCCAAAATCGTTGATATTTTTTTCGCCTAAAAATTCACTGATTGGAATGCGTCCAGCGTGAAATATAAAAATACGGAAAAATATTTTTAACCTGGGAATTTTTTCGACCGTGACGATCATCTCTTCAATTATTTTTCTCCGAGCGAGTGAGGGACAGAAAATGACAGGAGAAAGAAGGAACCAATAGAAAAACAATGAAATTGCGAATGTTGCCAAGCCGTCGAATAACGCAGCTGGAACGAGTTATTTACGGTGCAGTAGCGATAGTGGTGGATGTACAAATATTTTCGAGCGGCACTCTTCGATATAAAAATATTTTATGTCGCCACAGATCTCGCTATGATGCGGATGCGCCAGCTTATAAACATTATGCATACCGAAGTGGCCACGTGTATACGTATACATCTACATATGTTCCGGCTATATAAAGTATACGTGATCTCACCTTTCCCGTGAGCTTCAGGTGAGAATATGTCTCGACTGTGGCAGTACAGTGGCGTTATCGTAACTTTTCCGGGGAAACATTCCTCCGTGAGCGGGAACGTTTGCTAGAAAAATTTAATACGAATTTATTAACCCTGCAATATGATATTTTTCTGCTATAGCGATGTGTCAAAATAAAATATTTAAACAGTGGTCGATTTGTTAGTTATAAGTAATTACTTATTACTTATTGCTTTGTATAGGTTACTTATTACTTATTACTTATTACTTATTACTTATTACTTATTACTTATTACTTATTACTTATTACTTATTTTTGCACGCATCAAGTTCGAATCAAGTTCGAATCAAGTTTCGTTTCCCAGAAAAAAAATAAAATAAAACTTTGATACGCATTAAAATGATTATATTTCTTAATACGACGATTATTTGAGAATTCTTGAAGTGTCCAAAGTTTGCTACAAGTACAATTCTAGTTGTTTAAACACTAAACATTGCTAAAGTAAAAATATCTATCGAAAAGAAGTAACAAAACGCTTTTTTGAAGCATAATGCGCATGCGCGTCTGTACAGCGCATGCGCACTGTGCATCTCTATTCAAGATGAAGTATTTAAGTTCTTCATAAGTTTTACATGCATCTTAATTTTACAAAATTCTACATTTGCACAACTAAAATACACAAACTTAATTTAAACAGGTATAATTTGAAAAATGGTTTGTTATTTTCTAAAATAATTATAAGTAAATTCATTTTATGAGACTTCAGGTCAAATTAATTAATAGCAAGTAACAAGATCATGTTTTTAAAAATAGTCTTTATTTATCAAAATGATATTATAACAAAATGCAATCATATTTATATTAATGTATGCATTGGAAACATTTTTTTGAAACGGAAAACTAGGATGGTATTTTTATTTGCTAAAAAATTAGAACAATCCTTGGAAAGCCATACGAGTGTGTTATTTTTATTCCATAAAAATTTAGAACATTTCCTGGTGAACAAAACTAGGATGGTATTTTTATTCCATCAAAAATTAGAACAATTCGTGAAAAGCAATACGAGAGTGGTATTTTTATTCGACAAAAAATTAAAACATTTCCTAGTGAACAAAACTAGGATGGTATTTTTATTCCATAAAAAATTAGAACATTTCATGGAAAGCAAACGGAGGATGGTATTTTTATTCGACAAAAAATTAGAACATTTGTTAAAAAGCAAACCGATGACTTGTTCAATGAAAAAATATCAATTAACATCAGCTGCATCGAAACGAATTTTGACGTAAATATCCATCGAACGAAGTTAAGTGTTTAAAACGATTAAGACAGCACGAAATAATGAAATAAAATAACGAGAAAGATTATCTTGCAATGCCATTCTTTATCGTCCGAGAACGTTTTACGATAATAGATTGCGGTAACGTCGGTAATTAGAATTGTGAATCGTAGCGAAGTCGAACAATATCTCAAAATCGCTTGAAACTTTGGCAGCAGACTTCACGCAACAGGAGCGGCGAACTTTCCGGCGGATTTTTCCGCGAATAGAGCTACGGCTGTGAGCCATTAAAAGTTCCATGTTACTGAACGAATTCGATGAACGAAACTTCATCTCGAAAGGGGCCGAAGTGGCCAATAACTGCGATTTATTCGTTCCTTTTCGTCGTGACGTGCCGCCGCGTTAATCGAGGCAGCGCTACAACAATGCTTCACCTTCGCCGTTGAATTAATTGCCTAATTATCGAGCCGCCTCCGCCGACAAGAAACGCTAAAGCCATCTGTGTTGCGATGAATCGTGAGAAAATTTTAGTTCGATGGCAATTCAAAGCAAATAGGTAATTCATTATGGATCTAACGAGAAATACTCCGACACTTTTGATTTATTCGAATATGTCAGTTGCTTATTATTTATTCATTCTTATTATTATTCGGTTACTTGTGAGGGATGTAAGAAGTAAAACGGTAATGATTATGTGGTGACGAGGTTGGGCTATTAAACGAAGATTTGTTGTAATATGGTGTAATGGGTGCAATGCGTATTGATAATTTGTGAGAATGTTGAATTGATAATTTAGGAGTTTGGAAGTCTGGAAATTTAGAGGTTTAGGAAGTTAGAAATTTAGAAACTTGAAGTTTATAATTTTAGAGGTGTAATTTTTAGATTTATGTAGTTGGGAATCAAAATTTAGAAATGTGAAAATTTTAAAATTTAAAAACTTGGAAATTGAGAAGTTTAGAAGATTAGAAATTATGAAATGTACAAATTTATGAATTTGGAAATTTAGACATCCAGAAATCTAAAAATATAGAAATCTAGAATTGTAGTAATCTAGAAATTTGAAAATCTAGAAATCTAAAAATTTAGAATAATAAAAATCAAAAACTTCAGAAACCAAAAGACTTCGAAATTTTTAAATTATCGAGGTTTGAGTATTTAAATAGAGAGAAAGAACATTTATGCCTTCAAAAATTTATAAATTTAATAATCTTAAGAATTAGCAAATTTAAGAATGTTTGGTGCTTGAGAATTTAAAAATTTAAAAATTTAGCATCTTTGAAAAGTAACACAATATGATTCTAACCGAAAAACACAAATAACTTTTTCATTTGATAATTCCATCAATAAATGTTTATACAATTTATTTAGTTAATGCAATTAATATTTTAAACATGAATTTTATAGCAAATTTTATTTTATATCACATATTTCCTACATAATGGAGGACATTTTATGAGTTGTACGAAAAGAATCGCCTAAGAAATAGCGTACTCTGTCGACGATCATTGAAACTAAGCGATTTAAGGCGCATTGTATGAATTGGTACGCGTCGGTATCACAGGCAATCGTTGCAATTCCACATAATTATATTTTCTTTTCAAACTCATATAATAATCTATATAATCACTTAAAAACAAATGAATTCATACGAATTATTTATCCGGTTAGATATTTATATTTCTAGGTACATTCTTTTTATCAAAACATTTAACTTTAATTCGTAATTCTCTTTGAATATGCATTTCAAAAATATTTTATGCAAATTCAATTATCTTAAATAAAATATAATAACTAATATCAATAATTAGTTTAAATATTTTTTATTTGATATGTTATCACTTTTCAATTTATAAATTGCGAAAGGAAATAACAAGGAAGACATTATTTTTTTACAAGCATACCAAATATTTTTTTATGAGTTTTTCAATTTGATTTTTATAGTCAAAGCTCATCCCACACTCATCACCTCGAACTTACCGAAGATTTACTGTCCTTAGTAACGAGCCGTGATATCTCTGCTATTATGATACATTTAAGTGATATTTATGAGTTATTGAAGTTAATAAGGATGCTGTTTTCCTGTGTGTACGACTCATGTTAAAATTGTTATGATTGATTTAACATTGCTCAATTTCATTATGGAATTAAAAGTATGTATAACTTTGTACATATAGTCACAGAAAGATATTAATTATTTATAATTAGCACTGCAATGTTTTACAAAATTCTAACTAATGTTAACTATAAGTGATGAGTGAATAAAAAAAATATAATAACTAAAAAAATAACAATATAATAATTAAGAAGAACCTAATAATGTTTTTAAATAATTAAACCATTTTGTATTTCTATACAAACTTTTTAATCTCACAATAAATTGACACAAATTGAATTAATGAATTTACTAACAAAGACGACATAACCTTTCCCAACTCAACATTTTCTAATAAAAATAAATCCGATATGTTTAAATTAGATAAACGTGAAATTAAAATTTTGAAATTGTCTTTAACATAATTGTGAATGTGGATATCAAACAACATTCTAATATTTTGTCATCTGATTTTATAACATGTTAATGTCTATCACAGCGTTGGTGTCAAATGTAGCGCCATTTTGAAGTGGAAGCACCTAATATGAACGCATTAGTTCAATTAATCTATGAATTTGTTATAATTCGATTGAACCGCTATGGCAACCCTTTAATAACTATTACTGCAATAATCAATCACCATGTTAAATAAACCGTGGAATCGAATAATTTAATGTCAACCAATATGCAACATGTTACACACCCATGCTAAACAATATCACCTAAGTAAGTGAATTTATATGTGAAGATTCATTTTAGAATTTGTTCCAACTTAGGAAATTATATTAGTAAAATTAATACTGTTAATATAATGGTTAATAAATAGTATTAATAATGTTAATACAGCACTTAATAAATAGTACGAATATTATTAACAGTGTTGGCATAAACCTTAACAGTTAATACGATTATAATTCAGATAATGTTAAAATAATAAAATAATGTTAATATAACCCTTCAACCTCTGCACTTGAAAGTTCTGTTATTAGTAAGTAGTTTAAAATTATGAATGAATTTTTATTAAATTATTATAACTACCACTATTTACTTCACTGTATTCATCAGATGTATAACACTAACAATATATGTATATCTAATTAAGTGCCCAAAACTGTTATATTAAACCTTAAAGGAGTCTAAATCACCTTTCGAATGCAAAGTATGAATAGCGTTGATTCGCAGTGTATTTAACGATGCAGATTCGTCGTGAAATACGTAATGATTAATTTTTTTTTTGACGCAACGCTTTTCGTATTACCGGTAGCTGTGACCACCAGATCAACTCGTGTTTGAGAGATGTCGCGGTACACTTCAAAGGGACACCAAAGTTTTTGAATACACACGAAAAGGGTAGGGGTCGAAGCTACAGGGAAGCACACGGTGAAAACTAGTAAGAACGCATAAAATCGTAAAGAGAAATTCAACGAGCTCCGCAATATATAACACAAGATAACGCGCGAGAACGGTGTCGCAAGAGACGTCGCTACTTTATGCTTGAGAAATGTTCCCGGTACCTGCAGACTGAAACGTAACAAGCTGCTTTGATCTTTTGACCTTCCGTACCTTCGGAGTGGCGTATCATTATTCGGTAGACGTTTTTATTTAGTATTCCAGAGGGAAGGAAAACCTGCAATTACCATCCGTTTTGCAAATAAACACTGTCGGTACCGAGTAAATTGTCGGATTTACGATACTTGAGGTGACGTTCAGATTAGCCATGTTTAATTACTTTCGTTGTCGATTAAATACCTCTGTTTATGTCTCGACATCTTGTAACACGGTGTACAGTACTTACAAGTACTTACAAATTCAATTTACTATGCTGTGACAAGTTTAATGACTATACTGTAACAAGTTTAATTACTTTGAAAGGTTACTTTTCAAAATTAGCACCTATGTTGCAAATATTGCATGTTAAACCCTATTTCGTTGTAAATAGACACGAATATATTTTATATAAGTTGTAGCATTTTAAAAGAAGTAATACATTAATAATAAAGTGTTTTTCTTTTTCAGTGCGTGCAAATGGCGCACGCGTTGAGGCGCATCTCGTACGCAACCTGTGAACCTCAACACGCTCAATTCAGCTTCCTCGCTCGAGAGCCTAGAGCCCACTTCAGCATACAATATTGCCACTCTTTCATCACCGAATCTGCAGAACAGGTCAGTGGATTCTCCTGCTTTTCCAGCTTCTATAGCACGTCACAATCGCAATAACGCGAACAATTTTTGCATATGAAATACTTCGTATGTGGGAATATGTGTCCTGTCCTTGAGACTGAATTTTTTCGAAACCCTTTATTTTAAAGAAATATACTTTAAATCAAAATAATATGGCAATAGACTACAACAATCATTTTATCATAATTTTAATGTACGTATATTACATGTATATGTAATACATGTGTGCAATTACATACACATGTAAGATACGTATATTACATACGTACCAGGAAAATTTGCTCCTAAAGTGTTTGATCACAATTTATATCAAACTTGGTACACTTTTTGTTATCTAAGAATTGGTCAAAATTAGACTGATTCTACAAACGTACATTTTATAACAAAAATGTATTAAAAATTATTTCTAACAGAAGTGTAATACACCATTTCTAAAGTATATCATTTATAACAAAAGTCTACTGAAAATATCTAACTTGAGAAAATTTGTTTTCAATGACACAAAAAGTTATTTTTTTTTTGCAGAAGCAAATAAGCAGTTTTTCGTATAATCTTCTCAAAGCATTACAGTTTAACGATCATTAACATTTTTCCCTAGAACTCTTTTTTGTCATTGCATAACAGCTAAACTTAAATCTTTAATAACCCATAATAGAGTGTCTTACAAGAAAATGAATGCAAATACATTCGTAATTATACTTGTACGAAGAAATTACCTTCGGGTGAGGTCAAAAAGAGAACTGAAACCAAATGAAGTTTAAATAATATGATTATTCAGGCATCACGAAGCATCTCGTGCGACAGTTGTCAGGAAGAAGTAAAAAATCCTTTCATATCCGTTTTATGTCTTTGACCGACACACCCCCTGCAACGTGTACCGGATGAGGGAATAAAAAGAGGAAGGAAAAAACCGAGTCATAAGGTGTCCTTGGTGATATTGCAATAGTGTATCGCCATCATCCAGGACAAATTACATATGGAATAGACAAATGCGTGCGGAATATTACTCGCTGTTTGAACTCGTTTTGCGAATAAATCGTACATAAATGTCAGACGTTACTAATGTGTCCTGGCAAACTGGGTGAAATGCATTTTATGTACATCAAATGTCATTAGGTGTAGGATACGAGAGATTTCAGTGTCGTACTTAAACTTACGTTTTGGATAACAGTTTTTGGTGAAATCTTTGCAAGTAAAGGAAATAACATGCAATAAATAAAGGAAACGCAGATTATCCGATGATTTAGTGTTTTTTTACTGTTTGACTGATTTTATCTTGGAATAAATGTGGACAATTGGGATTATTAATAATAATTGAATTTATGAGTAGAATTTATTGTTTTAGGTATTAGTATGTGTTATAAATGTTGAGTTATAATTTTGGAAGCGTCTATATATATAATAGTTTGAAGTTCTTAAAGTAATGCGTTTTCATAACCTCACCACGAAACATAACCTCCAAACGGACAATGGCGGAGTCAGGAAAATTAGAAATTATAGCGTGTAGTATATAATTCAAAAATATACTCATTGAGATGGCAATAATTTCAAAAATGTAAAGCCTCTCAAAAATTATATAATTTTAAAATTGAAGTTTAACATTAATAAAAACATTATTTATTTATTAACAAGTCGAATTAACACTGTCTATCATCTGTGTCTATCATTTCAAAACATACAAGAATTTTAATAGAATTAAAATAAAAATGAACATACGACCGTAATAATAAGCTAGAATAACTTATCTATTTTATCTATCTTTTGAGAAAAAATGGAATTTTACTGTCTTCACAGTAAGACTATAAGATAGACCATCAATTTTCATAGCCTAACGGAATCTTTCCAATAAAAATGTAATTTCAGGATAGTTGACGTAACAATGTATTTCATAAATTTACCGTTTTGAACCACTGTGTCGTATTTCTTGCATTACTGCTAAGAGCATAGTGCATAAATCTTGAGACGATGCAGGTGGTTATTAAATTGGACAGTTTCTACGAACAACAATAATTATCGTTGTGAGAGGCATGCTTCTCCTGGCTCCAAGAATCACATGTAACACACGAAAAATGTTTTATGACACAGATATCCTTTGGAGATAAAATTATACAGTTAGGGATCGATGTAAAAACTGGGAGTATAATGAGCAGGGACATATTTTACCGTAAGAAAAACTTTTATATATTGTATGGACGTGAATTCAATACGGTTCAATAATATATAATTATGGACCTAAATTCACATATAAATATAAGTAATAAATAAAATAAAGACCGAAAACAATAAAAGATAACTTTTCATTCTGTTGAAAAGACAGAAATCATCATTTTATTAAAAAGATATATTTCGTTTTGTCACAGTTTAATGTTTCTCATCTTTCCACAACTTTTCCAAAGTAAAGTAACATATAATACAAAAAGAAATTACATCTTCCGCACAATTCTTCCCAGAAACGAGATTCTCGATAAATCGTTACCCTGCTAAAACTGGAACTCTATTCATAAAATAATTAATGAATGCATATTCATGTTATAAATACTGTGTCAAGAGATGCGTGTTGGTAAAATAGGCCACCCGTTCAATTAGTCATGATTACATGTTACAATCGTGAGAAAGCATAAAACAGAGAGTGAGGGAGACTGTACTAATTAACAAATCAAACAGTTCAAAACACGAGTGCATAATGAGGTCGGGTCACTTATTTATTATTTGGAGCAATGTTATTTTGGGGCGAGTGTGATTCATTTCAATTATACACAATTTCGATCATTTCAATTATACATCGATCTTCATTATTTCAATCGTACACATAAATTTCTTTTAATTATTTTATTGATGCATTGTATTAATCATAAATATATTTCTATTTTAATTGGACACAATATTATTCATATATTAATTAGATACAATATTATTAATACATTATAAATGAAGTTCAAAGAAGAAGTATAAAGTGAAGCTTTCAACCACAACTTGTTGATCAAGATTAAATAACTGAATCATTAAATCAATTTTAAATAATATTTACTAAATATTAGTAAAATTGTATGTTATTATTTAGAATAATATTTCACTTATTACTCATTAATCCAATTAACATCATTTATCTTGACAAACAAAATATTCTGAATATTAACCAAGTTTAGTTTTGTACACACAATGTTGTTTTATTATATACACAATGAGTTATATTCGAAAGCTGCATGTCTTTCGTACAACAAAAACAGATAAAAGAGGAAGACCAAGTAGTTCGGTCCATACCCAAGATCACAGTACATTGTATCTCAAATAAAAAAACAAGAAAAGAAGGGAGAGATATAAGTAAAGGGGTTACACCATAAAGCCCGGATTCCTGTTTGAAGCTTGTTGCATTGTTGGACCGCCATTAATGTTACCATTATGAAGTACAAGTATGTGGTAAGTACTCGACACATTGCAGAAACACCACAAATACGAAGCAACCATCCAGCAACCCTATCCAACAGCCGAGGACGCCACTTCCCCTCGTCGTTGAGCGTGCATAAGCGGCAATTATGCAAAGCAAGGGGCTCCCATAAGCGTAGCTCCTGTCGATTAAACAGGAGTACCAGTAGGAAATGGTTGCCAGCTAACTGCGATTTTGATGATTTTCGAATCAATCATTTGGGAACTTGATCTACGTAAATCTGTATACAACTGTGTTGTATATCGTTAGCGAGGAAATCAAGAGGAAATTGACGATAATGGAAACGACCATAAATAGGTTTTTAATTTTAGGTCAAACGTATACATGTGTGAGGCACATATTAGTAGTATACATGTAGTATAGAAATTATGAAGTTTAGGGAATTTGATTGGAGGTCAAAATTTTTAAAGTTTGGTAATGGAGAAGATTTGGAAATTTGGAGATGGAGGAATTTTGGAAGCTGAGAATGGAGAAATTTTAAGATTTGGAAATGGAGAAATTTTGGAAGTTGGGAATGGAGAAATTTTTGAATTTGGAAATGAAGAAATTTTGGAAATTGAGGATGAAGAAATTTCAAAGTTTGGAAATGGAGGAATTTTGGAAGCTGAGAGTGGTGAAACCAAAAAATTTGGAAATGGAGGAATTTAAAAATTTGGAAATGGAGGAATTTTGGAAGTTGAGAATGGAGAAATTTCGAAATTTCGAAATGGAGGAATTTTGGTATTTGGAAGTGGAGAAATTGGAAGAATTTGAAAATAAGGAAATTCGTATTTGAGAATGGAGAAATTTCAGAATTTGAAAATTAGGAAATTTGAAGGTTTGAAAATGGGGAAATTTCAAAATTTGAGAATTTGGAATTACAAAAATTTCAAAATTTGAGACTGAGGAAATTTAAGCATTTGAAAATGGGAAAATCACAGAATTTCAATATTTAGAAATTTGGTATTTTAAAATGGGGAAATTTCAAAATTTGGAAATGGAGAAATTGCAAGAATACTCAAAATTAGGAAATTTGGGGATTTGAAAATGGGGAAATTTCTGAATTTGAAAATTAGGAAAATTGAAGGTTTGAAAATAGGGAAATTTCAAAATTTAGGAATTTGGAATTACAAAATTTTCAAAATTTGGAAGCGAGGAAATTTAAGCATTTAGAAATTGAAAAATCTCAGAATTTCAATATTTAAAAATTTGGTATTTTAAAATGGGGAAATTTTTAAATTTAGAAATGGAGAAATTGCAAGAATACTCAAAATTAGGAAATTTGGGGATTTGAGAATGAAGAAATTTCAGAATTTGATAATTAGACAATTTTTAGGTCTAAAAATGAAGAAAATACAGAATTTTACAATTTCAAAATTTTGAAGAAATATTCCTAAATTTCAAGATTCGAAATTGCAAAAATTTCAAAATTCGGAAGTGGAATAATTACAAAAAACAGTCTATTAACAATTAACAAATCATTCACCAGTAAATAATAAATAAATTTAATAATGCGAAGTCATAAGTACACTTTAGAAAAATTTCCAATACAAGAAATTCTTTACCTAAAAAACGAAATATACAGAGAAATAACTGAATATCCGGTAACGATAAAAGATATTCTTAATTACAAACTTAATATCGAAGTGTCGATAATTAATTCTTTCACGGGTTACTCGATCCACAAAAATATAGGAATTAATATTCCGCCGCTGAAGGTTTTTCAAGGAGATGCAGATGCTTTCCCCGTGAATTTTAATTGGTTAATTAATTAGCAACGGCGAACTGTTTCCCGTCTGTATAAATAAACGAATACCCGGCTTGGAAATTCTGTTAGGTTCTTTCGATAAGCAAACGAAAAAAGGTTCACGTCGAATAACGTTCAAAGAATGTCAACGAACTGTCGTGAAAGTACATAAAAATATTGTGTGATCTTTCCAGTTGCAGAAGTAGCAGTTCATCTTGGAGGAGGATGCTCGTTAAAACTTCTCGAAAGTGTAACAAACGTTCGAGCTAATTAGATGTCTTTGCAATTTCTCTGCTCGTCAGGGAATACGATATTTTCAACGCGATTTACACGCGTTCGCAATTAGAACGAACAGAGCGTAACAAAACCTATCCACTGTGCCACTTCGTTATCTACCACCATCTTGCCAAACATTCCTGTAATTTTATTTCATTCATGTGTAACGGACAAATTATCTTTCAGTGTGCTTTCACTGGACACGCAAATCGATATATTATGTGAGATATGTTCTGGCTGCGATGTTTTAATTACTTTTATCGTGTATGGCTCTCTGGGTTTAATTAATGGTAACTAAGGTTTATTGGAAGTATTGGAGGTATTATGATTAGTGCGGGTTGTAGTGTTTGGTTATGAAGGTGCCATGATTGATGTCGATACTAGCGCCATTTAGGTTGGTTTTAGGTTATGATTTTCTAGTTTTATAGTTTTGTTAAAATGTTGGGAAATTAAGAAATGTTCAGAATTAAAAATTTAGAATTTTCAGGTTTAGAAGTTTGTTAAATTATAAATTCTCAAGTTTGAAAATGAAAAAATTCAAATTTCAGAATTATGAATCATCAAATTAACAAATTGACAAATTGTTAAATAGACAATTGGGTAAATTGACAAATTGATAAATTTAGAAAGGAGGTTTAAAAATGTAGGAATTCAGAAATTTGAAAATATTCAATATTACAATTTCTCAAATTTATAAATAAAGAAATTCAAAAATTTATCTATGTAAAAATACTTAAACTTAAAAATTGAGGAATCTATAAGTTTTCAAAGTTCAAAATTTCAAATTTACAAATTTAAAAGTTTATAAACATACAAAATTTTTTAAATTTGCATTTTACCAAAATTAAAAATTTTTTACCAAAGTTTACAATTTACTAAATTTGTGAATTCGGAAATTCTGAAGATTATAATTTCTCAAATTTACAAATTTATTAATCGTCAAACATAAAAATACAGCAACTGAAAAATTTACAAACTTAAAACTTGAGAAATTTTTACTATTATTTTGTACGTATATGTATAATTATTTTTAGCAGCTTATATTTAGAAAAATGTTAATTATCTATTTAAAATACCAGTCATGTGGTTAATGACTATAATAATTTCTTTAGATGTTGTAATTTCGCATGTAATCTGTATGCATGCAAAATACTTTAGTCATTACCTCTTATCGGGTCGTCAATCTTCGTTACATCCTCGATTATCTAATGCAACCTTGATTTTCCTTGTAGCATCGCAAACACCTTTAATAGCACCTTATAGAATCCTGATACCACGATGACAGATCAATTTACGCTGTACAAACCAGTGATGAAGATATGCAATGAAATTTACATATTTGGAATTATTATTTGTAGATTAATATTTGGAATTATTATTTGTTATTTAATATTTGAAATTATTATTTGTAACTTAATATTTGTAATTAAATGTACAAATTTATTGATTGATAAACATATCAATTTAGTAATATAGTAATTAGAAAATTTAGAAATTTGGTAGGTTGAAAATTAAAAACTATAGAACCTAACCTAATCAATTTAGTACTTTAGTAATTAGAAAATTTAGAAATTTGATAGGTTGAAAATTAAAAAATGTGGAATCTAACCTAACCTAACCTAACTTAGCCAATTCAGTAATTTAGTAATTAGAAAATTTATAAATTTGATAGGTTGAAAATTAATAAATGTGGAATATAACCTAACCTAACCTAACTTAGCCAATTTAGTAATTTAGTAATTAGAAAATTTAGAAATTTGATAGGTTGAAAATTAATAAATGTGGGATTGATTAAAAATTTAGAAATTTTGATGAGTTCAAAATTTAGAAATCTAGACATTTGTTCTATTGAAAATTTTTAAATTTGGAAATTTGATGAAACGAAACTTTAGAAATTTAAGAATTTGATCAAGTAAAAATTAAAAAATTTAAGAATCCATCTAACTAAAAATTGAGAAATTTACCAATTTGATCAACTGAAAATTGATAAATTTATAAATTTGGTCAATTGTGAATATAGAAATTCATTTACTCAATAACTTAATAATTTTGAAATTAAAAAACATAGAAATTTGTACGTTAGCAAATTTAGAAACTTAGAAATTTAAAAATTGAGAGATTTAGACATTTAGAAATTTGCAAGTTTAGAAATGTAGAAACTTAACCCACTAACAAACCGAAAAATTTCAACATATTTAAATTTCACGGTCAGTTACCCATCGCCGTATTAAACCGCAACATAACCGCACCTGAAAAATAGTAAATAACGTTTCAATCTCCAGACGTATCTCATATACAGATACGTATTTATTTCTATCAAAGAAACGGACATGGAAATAGAGAAGCGATGTTTCTGATCTAGTATAAATTGACCTTAAACACCCTGTCCGCTTCTCTAACAGCATCGATCCACCTGATTCCATCTGTCCGCTTCGTTTTGTTGTGTTCCTGTCTGCTTCCTCTCTGCATGTTCATCAGGAAAGCTTCCAATGGTATTCGTTCATCTGGAACAGAAAAGTGCTTATCCAGTAAACAACAAATTCCATACAATCTAAAATTCCATTTCAAAAACCTTCAAACGCAAAAATTCATAAATTAAAATATTTTTAAACTCGCAAACTATAATTAGAAAGTTAAACTCGTATTTCAAAATATGAGAATTTGTAAATTAGGCAAGTGCAAAGTTTCCGTGTTTCTCAGATCTTTCGGCCATGACACTTCGTCAAAGCCCCCAAAGTTTCGCTATAAACAGCACAACTTAATACACTTTGAGTCTCTAAACTCCGGAGATACAAAAGTGATATTCTCGGAACAAACAGTATGGTCGATACAGAGATATTAAGTCGACAATATAGTTCAATCTACTTTTGAAAATATAAGACATAGTTTAACTCCTTGCATTATTTATTAGATGCGTCAGAACTAATCACAGCTACCCGAGCGCCCTCTTCTTAAAAAACATATAAAGAAATATCTCATATTTAATTTAAATATATTAGTATGTTACATGCATGTGATCTTTAATTCGTTCGATATTTTTGAAGAAACTAATAAAAATTTCAGTCAGTGTTTGAGGCAGAAAAATAACTTTTATGAGGCACATACATATCTTGTAAGTCTACGTATACTTTTGAGCGGCTTAAGTCAACATAGAAACCATATGATCATTTTTGTAAGAAACTAATAAAAACTTCAGTCAGTGTTTGAGGCAGAAAAATAACTTTTATGAGGCGCATACATATCTTGTAAGCGTATGTATACTTTTGAGCGGCTTGAGTCAACATAGAAACCATATGATCATTTTTGTAAGAAACTAATAAAAATTTCAGTCAGTGTTTGAGGCAGAAAAATAACCTTTATGCGACACATGTTGTAAGTGTACGTATATACTACATATATGTGTACGTACATATGAGTAGAAGTGTCGAAAGCGTATGATAATGCAAGTATGTAAAGATTAGAACGAATCGGAGCCGTTAATTGGGTAGTAAAGAATCAATGTACGAGACACGAGTTTCTCGAGCACGCAACGAAGGAAGAAGAACAAAAGCAAAAGCTGCCAGTCGGAGACCTGTTATACGGTGAGGGATTGGACCGACTGCAATCGTCCGGTCGTTGACACGTCTCTGTAGCTTCTGCAAAAATCTTACCAGTGGTTCAGCTGTTCCCTCCGAGAACCAGGAACAACTTTATGGAGGTCTTTTCTCCGATGAGCAACGAGAACATGATCCTCCGGCGAGCAGCTTTCTGGTATCTAAATGGTCTTCCTTCGATACGTTCTTATCAGATTATCAAGCACCCCATTTCACGGCAGATGGCGCTGTCTTGGATAAATTAATCTGATCTTCCAGCGATAATGATGAAGCAGGAAATCGATGTGACACGCTCCACTAATTATCTACACTACTTTTTTACCTTCTTCAATGAGGTGGCGTTTTTGCTTCAATCTTGTTGTGCGGATTAATTAATTGGTGTTAAGTTATTATTGGTTAAACTATATAAAGTTATTGGTTTATGGAACTAGTTTTTGTAGTCTTTCTTTTGAGTTCTTGATATTTGCTCGTGAAATGGTAGTTGGGTGTTTAATAAATTATTTCTGAGTGTAACCAAGACGTTAATAACGTGGAAGTAGGAAAATTATTTATAATTACACTATTGATCTGCTCTGCATATTTAGAGATCTAAGTATTACCTTCCCGTTCAATTTTTGTTTTACGATATTTTTTTAATTCTTAATTATTTTATATTTTCCTGTTGATACATGATATGCATGTTTTATGCAATTTTTTAATTTTTAATTATTTTACATTTTTGTGTTAATATGAAATGTGTTATATGTGTATTATATTTTATACTATGTTACATTATATTTTGTTCTATATGTTTTATATGTTTCTCTTTATCACTTCTTAGATTTAACTTTAAATTGTGTTTCATTTGTTCTAATCGTAATATTTTAAGACATTTTATTTTATACTTCTACATATATTTCTTCTTATGCAAAGAAGCGTATCCCTTAAATAAAATTAATATATCGTTGGCATACAAGTACTGAACGAAGTAAAACAGGTGACCTAATTATCCTCTCTAACGGTATGAGAAAAGTTCCATATGTAATTTAACACTTTCGGGTTGGGGTGGTTAAGTAGAAAAGTTTCGACGAGTACCGGCTCTTCAGTTATATGTGTACTCAAGACGTTTGTCCATAAAGAAAATGAAGTCTGGCAGTAATAACAGTTCTAGTAACTAGTAATAGTTCCAGTAGTTACGGAGAGAAAGCCTTATAACACTTTTATTTACGCTTTGACGCAAAAGGTGCGTCATACATAAACTGCACTTTCCATGTTGACGTAAAAAATACGTCACTCGCAACAAGTCTTAGTTACAGCTTCTTAATTTCGTGTAAAAATGATCTATGCACTTTGCAAAAAAAATGCAATTCGTAAATAAATAATTATTTTTTTCTCGATGTGACAGTATCAAATAATACAAATTTGAATCCATTTCATGGGAAATTGATAGTCATACAAAATTATTGAAAATTTTCAAACTAAAAGTATTATAAATACGAAAGTATTCATAAAAACCTAACTTCAAAGAGTAGAAATAAATGAATTTTTTAAAAATTAATTTTCATATTTTGAGGTTATCCATATTTTGTTAAATATTTCTTTTTTAAACAGATAGTGTAAAATTCCGATACGTAATCTAGAAATAGCGTTGGAACGTTCTTAATCTTAATGAAAAAAGTTTCTTTCATAAAAGAAAGTTTCTTCTTAAATTTGATTAGAAATTCCATTACAGCGAATTGCTGTTCTTGAGTCATAGTACTATGTGTATGGTTATTTAACTAGCGAAAGATATCATCGAACGTTTTCCTTAATTATTTCATAGAAAATTGTGAACCAGGTAAAAGTTTTATGCAAAATTATGCATTAGACGTTGAAGTATTGATCAGCACTGGTATATTTAAAGATTTAATACTGGAACAATGGGACAATCTTACCCATTTACCTAGGCACAATAGCTGATATCGATTTCATATTTCTTTTAAATTAAATGGTGCATAAGGACCGATAATTTTGTATGCATTACTTTAACTGCTGAGAAATGGTTCTGGACCATTACAATTTTCTTCGATAAAAAGACATAAACTTTTGTATTATTTAAATTGTTAAGTTATACTTAAAATTGTTATACTATTAAAGGAAAAAACTATAGTTTGCTTCAAGTAATTTTCTTTTCAATTACTTGTCAAGCAATTCAAAGTCAAAGTCATTGTCAAGAATGACTCAGAAAAGTTAAATATGAAAATGGTGAATTTTGTTGAAATTTTTCTGGTGAAAACATATAACATACATATATCTGGTGATAACATATTTAATCCTTTAAGGTAATGTCATATATGGAACACGATATTATAAAGCAATGGTTTAACTACTTAAAATACAACATAGTGTTAAATACATGAAATAGAACCTAATGGATTGATTTCAAGGAACAGGTGAACATCTGTTATCAACTACGGAAGTGTATCGAATACTGCCGGAGGAGTTCGTATCCAGTGCGCGTATCTCGAGTATTTTGTGTAATTGAGCGACTAATAGATCGACGAAAGTGCTGGTTCACTAGGGATCTGGTTCGAGATATTGTACGTGACCGGTCCTTTCTGCTTCTGGCAAACAACTGCCGCAGGTTTCAAGTGGAAACTAGAACTTCTGTTGTCACTTAAAGCTGATGTCCCGTTTATCTCTTCCTCTCTGTTTTCCTAAAATGTTACGACAGTTAAAATTCGTTTACCACTTTGATGTGTTAAATTTATTAACGTCACTGAAATTTTGATATATTAGTTAGAACTTGTTTATCAAGTTCGTAACTGGTTTACATTTTATAATTCGAATATTTGGTGAGATTCATTAGAGAAAAATAAGGTAACATACAAAATCTCTGAGTCTTCAAATCTCCAAATCTCCAAATCTCTAAATCTCTAAATCTCCATATTTACAACTTCCAACTCTCCAATTTTCCATATCTTCAAATTTTCCAAATCTCCAAATTCCCAAATCTCCAACTCCCCAAATCTCCAAATTTCCAAATCTACAAATTCCCAAATCTCCAAATTCCCAAATCTCCAAATTCCCAAATCTCCAAATCCACAAATCTCCAAATCCACAAATCTCCAAATCCACAAATCTCCAATCCACAAATCTCCAAATCCCCAAATCCCTAAATCTCCAAATCCACAAATCTCCAAATCTCCAAATCCACAAATCTCCAAATCCCCAAATCTCCAAATCCCCAAATCTCCAAATCCCCAAATCTCCAAATCCCCAAATCTCCAAATCCCCAAATCTCCAAATCCGCAAATCTCCAAATCCCCAAATCTCCAAATCCCCAAATCTCCAAATCCCCAGATCTCCAAATCCTCAAACTCTCAAATCTCCAAATTCTCAACTGTCCAACTCTCCATTACTCCAACTCTCAAACTCTCCAAGTCTCCAGATTTCCCCAAATTCCCAAAATTGCTGTAAGCCAAGATTCACGAGCATTTAACTCTATAATAAAGAATGATTAATCTGAATTTAAAATTATACGGGAAAAAAACTTTGCAGAAATTACCATAAAATTACCATGGAGATCGATTTTCGAAGATCGACTTTGGTCACGTATAAACAACCCTATGTACTCACGCATTCGTGCAACGTTTATTCGGCATTATTTGCAAAAGCGGAAACAGTGAATCATTATTCACAGTATCGCTGTTTAATTACAGTTGGTCATCGGTTGATTTTCTGTTTCCTCGATGGAACAAAATTTCGCGTGTGTACACACACGAACGATATGATCAACGGAAATTGCACGATATGTTTAATGTGATCAATGACTGATACGAAATTTGCGTTTAATGTATGCCTAGCAGGTAGAGGAAACGCGAAATGAATTATGTATACTAACTTGAATAATGTAATTTAAATAACAGGATATCGATACATCGAAATTACTTGTTACGGGCATTTGTAAATTGGTTTTAACCCATGATTATTAACACCAGTTAATAACGTGCATCGAAAAAATGAAGTTGCCGCCCGAAATTTTAATGCGGGATCATTACGTTAGAGCTTTGATGATACACCTTTGGTTAGGTTTTTATTTTGGTTAGGTATTTTTACGGATTTTAATTTTCTTTCGGATTTGCAATCGAGAAATGTTTTTTATAGATTTTTAGATTTGTGAGGCGACGAATTATGGGCGGCCATCTTTAAGATGTGAGGTTGCAGACATAACCTAACTTATCGATATGTTTGTGAACAACGTTGGTAATTTATAGACTTATAGAAACGTCATTGTTTTTGATCATGGTTTTTTGCCTGTATTTATTCGGATTTATTCTTTGTTTCTATTAGTATAACAAAATTTTAAATGTAGTTTTGTTCTGAAGTATTTTTACTGTAATATTGTACACGTTACACGTATGTGAAATTTTACATACTATACACTGGCAAATCTTTTTGCTATACTATTAAGTGACAATTTCTGGTTTTATGTAAAATAATCAGAAGGTTATATTGAAATTACAACTTGTGATATTTGTAATATTTATGACATTATGATGTTATGATGACGTTAATGTTGAGATACGATATTATGACATTATGACATTATGACATTATAACATTATGACATTATGACATTATAACATTATGACATTATGACATTATGACATTATGACCTTATAACATTATAACATTATAACATTATAATATTATAACATTATGACATTATGATATTATGGAATTATGGTGTGATAATATAATGCTATATTATTATGATATTACACCATTATGACATTGTGACGTTATCTTACTATTAAAACAATAAGATATTGCTGTATTTTAATATCATATGTTACTGTAACATTATAACATTATACTACAGTGATATAATGACATTCTGATATTACAATATTATGTTAAATGATCTGTTATGTTAAATTATACAATATTAAGTCAAATTTAATTTTAAATGGTTCAATGTCAAATTCATTTACTCTACATTATTTAACTATACTACTAACACTATTTAACATTAAATTTCAATGTTAAATACATTTACCTAAAAACATTTTTATATTTTAACAAAACATTTACATTTTTACCTCATCACTCTAAAATAAGAATTTCCTCATTTTTTAATAGATATACATATTATAAAATGCTAATACTAATATTTTTTTTCCTATCATTCATAACTATCTGTCTTCTTAGTTATTTTCAAAATTAAAATCAAATGCATGGAAATAATTAAGAAGACAGATAATTATGAATGATAGGAAAAGAAATATTAGTATGCATTTTATAATATGTACATCTATTCAAAAATGAGGAAATTCTTATTTTAGAATGATGAGGTAAAAATGTTGAAGTTTTGTTAAAATATAAAATTTGTGTTTACAGGTAAATGTATTTAAATGTATTCAAACATTTTTTTTCAAAATTAAAACCAAATGCACAAAAATTGAATATACAGGATTTTTTTCTAATGTTTGACAAGCAATAAATCATTCGTTGCATTTTTAAAGAACGTGATATCGGCACACCGTGCAATTAGGTTATACCGCAAGGATTCATCAGTAGAATTAATGACGGTTGGATATTGAAATTCCATGGGACCACAGAATCAGCTATGCTCTGACAACCTCAGGATCGTGTGTCCTCTAACTTCAATCCATTGGAATTTAGGTATCGCGACAGCTAAGCTTTGAGGTATTACGGGTGACATTACGCGAATTCAGAAAATATTTTTCATTGTTATACTTCGGTAGTGAACAATAATAACGTTATGGAACTAGCAAGACTATTTGTAGTATATTCAAGACTTTTTAATTGAATTGATTGAAAAAAGATCTGGAAGATATTGATTAAATTTTAGGGTCAAAGATGCAATATCCTTTGCAGTAAATGGATTTTCAAAAATTATTTTAAGTTTATGCAGAATCACTGCAATTTGATTGTGAAGAACAATACTTTTCAGACGAAATCAGAGATTCAAAAATATTTTAATTTCATAGTATTCAAATTTTAAAGTAGCTGGAAATTTGGATTTGCGCATTTCTAAATTCCCAATTCTCAAACCCCTAAATTGGCAAATTCGAAATTCTCAAGTACCCAAATTCTTAAAACACCAAATTCTCAAAGCCCTAAATGTCAAACTTTCAAATCTTCAAATCTTCAAATCGCCAAATCTCAAAATTCTCAAACACTCAAATTGTCAAACTCCAAATTCTTAAGTTCTTAAATTCTCCAATACGTAAATTCTCAAACCTCCAAATTATAAAGCACTAAGTTCCCAAATCCTCAAATCTACAAATCCCCAAATTCTCAAATACCTAAATTCTCAAACACCCAAATTGTCAAACTCCAAATTCTCCAACCCCCAAATTATCGAACTCTAAGTTCCCAAATCTCCAGATTCCTCAAATCCCCAAATTTCCAAATTCCCAAGTTTCTTAAATTCCTCAAATCCCCAAATTCCCAAATTCTCAAATTCCCAAATTCCCAAATTCCCAAATTCCCAAATATCCAAATTCCCAAATATCCAAATTCCCAAATATCCAAATTCCCAAATATCCAAATTCCCAAATATCCAAATTCCCAAATATCCAAATTCCCAAATATCCAAATTCCCAAATATCCAAATTCCCAAATCTCCAAATTCCCAAATATCCAAATTCCCAAATTTTCAAATTCCCAAATTCCCAAATTCCCAAATTCCTCAAATCCCCGAATCCCCAATTTCCTAAATATCCAAATTCTCAAATATCTAATTTCTCAAACCCCCAAATTGCCCACTTCTGAATTTCTAAAATTCCTACATTTCCCAACCAGCGCTCCACAAACCACAAAATCCGTCATTTTCCCCAAAAAAACCTAACTTGTCACCAGATCCATCATAAACCCAATGAATCACCCTTATCATAAACCCGATAAAGTGTACTCCTAATTTTCTAACATTGTTTATTTGAAACCGATGAAAAAGTGACTCACATCAGATACACATGTACAGTATGTATACGTCCATTGACTTTCTATGAGTATCAATTATTCAGTTCAGTATTCCCTTGAATAATTCATCGACATTTTAAAGTTATAAGTTCAGTTTGAACGGCGTTCGTAACCCGTTTACCTTCGCTCGAATACACGTGCGTCATGCACGTATGTTCTTTACTTTGTTTCTCTCACAGTGAAAAGAAACTCTTCCTGTTCACCTGCTCGTCCTTCTTGTTTCTTTTAATATATGCATCCTGCACGCTAAGTGTCGTCTAATGGAAAATAGAGTAACCAAGAATGCACAAATTGAAACGTTCGAGTGAAACGAGAAATTTTAATAAAGCAATTGTGTCTTCGCAAATTTTAATATTTGCAAGTTTGAGATATTTGCGGATCTACTAAATTATTGTGAAATATAACATTACTGACTGTGAATTAGTATTACAGTAAATATTACTGACTATGGATATACTATTATAAATAAATAAAAGAACAAAGAGATGTATGGAATTATTTTTCTATTACGTCGTTTGTGGATGAAAGACAAAATGACCGCTTCAACGTCCTCTGTGATATTTGCGAATCTACTAAATTATTGTGTAATATAACATTACTGACTGTGAATTAGTATTAC
Source organism: Megachile rotundata (assembly GCF_050947335.1). NCBI lineage: Eukaryota > Metazoa > Arthropoda > Insecta > Hymenoptera > Megachilidae > Megachile > Megachile rotundata. Next base: position 7,698,320 of record NC_134989.1, read on the forward strand.
AGTAAATATTACTGACTATGGATATACTACTATAAATAAATAAAAGAACAAAGAGATGTATGCAATTATTTTTCTATTACGTCGTTTGTGGATGAAAGACAAAATGACCGCTTCAACGTCCTCTGTGATATTTGCGAATCTACTAAATTATTGTGTAATATAACATTACTGACTGTGAATTAGTATTACAGTAAATATTACTGACTATGGATATACTATTATAAATAAACAAAAGAACAAAAAGATATATGGAATTATTTTTCTATTACGTCGTTTGTGGATGGAAGACAAAATGGCCGCTTCAGCGTCCTCTGTGAAGTTAAATTGAAGTTGCGTTGTTCTTTATTTTAGTACTACAAAATGTCTAACAAACATCTACTTGCTTTAAATAATAAATAGTGATTATAATATTAGTAGCAAATTTTATTAATTTTTGTCTTCACGAATTCTTAATGAAAACACACGTTTGTTATATTTTCATATATTGTGAAAGATATTAAAATGGCTACTGTTGCAGATGACACTGAAAGAGTTTCGGTATTGTAATAAATATTAATTTTTATGTATGATAATACTGAAAGTATTTCAATATGTAATAACCACAATTTTTAATTTTTAATATAAACTTTTGTAATCCAAATATTGTAAGTCATAAGTAAATATCCATCACTAAGTGAATATCGATGTATTCCACGAAGAGAAAATCAATATTGAGTTTGTCAGAGAAAATCATTATTGATGTTGTCAAAGAAAATCAGTATTAATTTTGTCAGAGAAAATCTTTATTAATTTTGATTTTGTCAAAGAAAATCATTATTCATTTTGTCAGAAAAAATCAGTATTGATTTTGTCACAGAAAATCATTATTAATTTTATCAGAGAAAATCTTTATTAATTTTGTCACAGAAAATCAGTATTAATTTTGCTGGGAAAATCATTATTGATTTTGTCAAAGAAAATCATTATTGATTTTGTCAAAGAAAATCATTATTGATTTTGTCAGAGAAAATCAGTATTTATTTTGTCAGAGAAAATCATTATTGATTTTATCACAGAAAATCATTATTAATTTTGTCAGAGAAAATCTTTATTGATTTTGTCAGAGAAAATCAATATTTGCACTATTGATTTTGCGTACAAACCAGTATCAATACAATAGAAAGTTATAAGACAATATCGACAGTTTCACTCACAAAAGATTCGCTTAACAAATCGTTCGAATTGAGAAATTGTAACCTTATTCGAAACGAAGATAATAATACACCATCCTCGGTGTACAGTTATCTCTGACGGGAACTTATATTCTTCTTTTCATAACAGTCCCGCAAATCACGCTGTAGGGAGTATGTTAAGAACGGGGCTGGTGTGTATCGCGATTTTAATCGTAATGATTTTTAGTCACAAGGAGTAAAATATGTAACCAATCTTGGCCACGTGCAATGACGTTTGCGTTTGCTGGTCGTTACAAAATGGTCGCGTGTTACGTACTTTCTGAGAAACAATTAGTTAACTATTATCAAAAGAAATAAAATACAAAAGAAATACAACACAGAAAGAATAAAATTATGTGTTGTATATTTTATAACACGTTATGTATATTAGTGCACAAGTGTTATAAAGTGTTTATCTACATGCAATATTAAAAACAGGGGAAGACTATAAATTATGTGAGGAATTATTACAGTTGAGATATTCTAAGATAATTGGAAACTTGTTTAAGACACTTCTATAGATTTATATATTTATTATACAATGAACTTGTATATATTTATTATACAATAAATTTGTATATTTTTATTACATTAATTATCATTTATAACAGTTGTTTGGGCCAATGATCATAGCAGTCGACGCCCTTATAAAATCAATCAATCAATCAATAATAGTTGTCATTGATTGATTACGAGAGAATTAGGTAGTGCTTGTAACTAATACATTATACCAAATATTTTACAAATGTTAGATTAGTTATTTTAATATTACTAGATTAGTGTTCAAGTGCTTATAAGTCAAAGTCTGCAAAATATAATAAATCCTTTAATTTCAGAATTAGCTTGTTTATGTTTACTTTTCAGACCTTGATATGCTTTAAATTGCTTTAACATTCACAGACTAATTATTACATTAAAAGAATACATAAAGTCTCAATAAAATAATCAAACTACACAACCCTTACTATGTCGAGTCAATCAAATTTCTTACACCATATAATTCAGATAAAAAATTAATTAATAATTAAAGTCCAAAATTCAAATAAATAAATTTGTTGAATTCATATATTTATTTGTTACCTTCAAGTATAAATAAAAAATGTCTACTCCACTCTTTACAATCACAATTTTATTAAAACCCTCTCTAAGACCACTCTTAAAAAGTCGGTAAACAAAAGATTAAGAAACGCAAAGAGTAAATTATAAAGAAAAGAAATCTCTTTAGTATAACAATTAGACCGTAGTTCCACGTATTACTTTAATTATGGAAAAATGCCGGAGAGGGTTAAAGCGTAGCGATTCCAGTAATGATTTAATTGCCATTGAAATAGAAGTCTGGCCAGCGTTCCAATTACACGAACAATCGTATTCGAGGAACCTTACTATTAACCGGTAATGTGCCTGCAAGTACATGCTAATGGAAGCGAAAATGGCATTTGGTATCGTTAACAATAACAGTATCCAGCTTATAATCTATGCGGCGGAACATTATCGTTTGGCAGGAATCGGGGAATAGCAAGTAGAGCGAACATGCAAATTGTCGAGTCGGTGCTAAGCGTCGAGACGCCCTTGAATCCGGTGTTAAAACCTTCCGAGTTGTGGCCAAACTGTTGTAATCAAGGGAGTACTTTTTAAAAATATGCAGAAGGCTTTACTTAGTTTGACGATGTTATGCTGGATACTTTTATGAGGTTTATTTTGACAAAGTTGAATTTTATGTGAATAGTATATGTTGAGAGACGGATCCCATTTTTGGAATAGAAAAAGTTTTATAAATTTAAATTTTTTAATTTCTCAATTTTTTAAATAGAGAGTAGTGTATTTGACATGGTCGAAATGATTGAATATGAATTTTACAATTTTTAGATTTGTAGATTTTCAAATTTTTGAGTTTTTAAATTTGCAAGAATTCAAGCCTATAAGTGGTGAAATCTTCAAACTACTAAATGTTTGATTCAAAGGATCTAAATCTGTAAGTCTCTAAATTGCACAGATTCCAAATTTACAGATTCTGAAATCTTCAAAGTAAATCTTTCATTCAATGCCTCGAAATCTCTAAATCTTCTCCAAGTCTCTAAGTCCCCAAATCTTCAAATCTCCACACCTACAAGTTTCAACTCCCCAACTTTCCATATCTTCAAATTTTCAAAATCCCCAAGTTTTCAAATCTCCAAATCCTCAAATCTTCAAATTCTCAACTCTCCAATTCTCCATCTCTCCAACTCACCAACTCTCCAACTCTCCATCTTCCAAAATCTCCAAATTTCTCCAAATTCCCAATCCCAAATCTCCAACTCTTCAACTCTCCAACTTTCAAAATCTCCAAATTTCCCCAAATCCCAAATCTCCAAATCTCCAAATCTCCATATCCCCAAATCCTCCAATCCCCAAATTTCCAAATTCCCAAGCTGCCAATGTCCCAAATCCGCAAATCCCCAAATCCCCCAATCCCCAAATTCCCAAATCCCCAAATTGCCAAAGTCCCAAATCCCCTAATCCCTAAATTTCCAAATCTCCAAATCCCCATATCCCCAAATTTCCAAATCCCCAAATTCCCAAATCTCCAAATTCCCAAATCTCCAAATTCCCAAATCTCCAAATTCCCAAATCCCCAAATTCCCAAATCCCCAAATTGCCAAAGTCCCAAATTGCCAAAGTCCCAAATCCCCAAATCCCCTAATCCCCAAATTCCCAAATCTCCAAACCTCCAAATCCCCATATCCCCACATTCCCAAATCCCCAAATTCCCAAATTCCCAAATCTCCAAATTCCCAAATCCCCAAATTGCCAAAGTCCCAAATCCCCAAATCCCCAAATCCCCAAATCCCCAAATCCCCAAATCCCCAAATCCGCAATTCCTCACCCTCCCAAATCCCCAACTTCCCAAACTCCCAAATTTCTCTCTTCCACATATCCTCAAACCCCACTAAACCCCCGATCTCCAAATTACCAAATTCGCAGCCATCAAAACGTTCAACACATGAAACTCCACTTTCCAAATTCTCGAGTTACCAACTTTCGTCAGGCAAATTGGCGAGCTGGTGTTAAGCGTCAAGACGCCCTTGAATCCGGCGCTAAGACCTTCCGATTAATTCGTTCCCGACGTTTGTCCTTTCTCAGCATCCCCAGAGGCAGAGTCGCTGCTCTTACACGCTGCCGCTCGCCACTCGCGAGTTTCACGAACGACGGCGTCCTTAATTCACCGGAAGGTGTTTAAAGTTTAATCCGAAGAGTGCCATTAGGATTGACTAAACGCCCGTCGCAGACCAAGCGTAAAGTTCCGAGTGCAAAGTCTACTATAACCCCGCCTCTTGAGGCTCTCGTCCAAACGGAGTTGTTTCTACCGTTCTTACTAACTCCCGAAGAAAAAGAATCTTCTCTTCTCCTATCAACGGGCATCGAAGCCGTAGGCAGACAGCGAAATCTTTCAGATAACAGGAAGACGCTTTTAGGACATGCCCTGCAGCGGAGACGGAAGCTCCACATGTTCAGATCGAACTTGCAACTGGCATTGTACAGTCGACAACAACTCTACTTGCTCTGTGTGGAATTTTGCAAGTAGTACATCGTGGATATTTATAATAGATATGGACAATTTATTTAAGCAAAATATTTGAACTTCGTTCATACTTCTAACTTAGCACCAATGTTAACCCAACACTTCCAATTACATTTCAGTAAATAACATTTTTCTGTTCTGACCAAGTTCCTCTATGTGGAATTTTGCAAGTAGTACATCGTGGATATTTATAATAGATATGGACAATTTATTTAAGCAAAATATTTGAACTTCGTTCATACTTCTAACTTAGCACCAATGTTAACCCAACACTTCCAATTACATTTCAGTAAATAACATTTTTTTGTTCTGACCAAGTTCCTCTATGTGGAATTTTGCAAGTAGTACATCGTGGATATTTATAATAGGTATGGACAATTTATTTAAACAAAATATTTGAACTTCGTTTATACTTCTAACTTAGCACCAATGTTAACCCAACATTTCCAATTACATTTCAGTAAATAACATTTTTCTGTTCTGACCAATTTCCTCTATGTGGAATTTTGCAAGTAGTACATCGTGGATATTTATAATAGATATGGACAATTTATTTAAACAAAATATTTGAACTTCGTTCATACTTCTAACTTAGCACCAATGTTAACCCAACACTTCCAATTACATTTCAGTAAATAACATTTTTCTGTTCTGACCAAGTTCCTCTATGTGAAATTTTGCAAGTAGTACATCGTGGATATTTATAATAGATATGGACAATTTATTTAAGCAAAATATTTGAACTTCGTTTATACTTCTAACTTAGCACCAATGTTAACCCAACACTTCCAATTACATTTCAGTAAATAACATTTTTTTGTTCTGACCAAGTTCCTATATGTGGAATTTTGCAAGTAGTACATCGTGGATATTTATAATAGATATGGACAATTTATTTAAGCAAAATATTTGAACTTCGTTCATACTTTTAACTTAGCACCAATGTTAACCCAACATTTCCAATTACATTTCAGTAAATAACATTTTTTTGTTCTGACCAAGTTCCTCTATGTGGAATTTTGCAAGTAGTACATCGTGGATATTTATAATAGATATGGACAATTTATTTAAGCAAAATATTTGAACTTCGTTCATACTTCTAACTTAGCACCAATGTTAACCCAACACTTCCAATTACATTTCAGGAAATAACATTTTTCTGTTCTGACCAATTTTGCTATTCCAAACACGTCAGCCTCTTCAGCGCCATCCTGTGGGTTGGCTGCCGTATATTAATAATACGAATATTTGTGACGTTGTTATCATTTCCAAATGAATTTTTTCTTGTAATTTTTCGAGTTCTAATGAATTTCGGTCAGCAAATCGACTGTGCAGCACTTTGCACGTTCATTTCGTTCTCGGCACAATACGTTCTATCCAATCTGAAGATGTTATTCAACCTCCGGCAACGACAGCAACGAACTGTCTTCCACGTTTGTTGTTGCTTCAGCTTCAGACTCTCCGAAAGAGGAAAAAGCGAAACAAGGCCGTGAGTAAAAGGAGACGATCGAAGTAGCAGAGAAGGAAGAAACGTCGGGATGGAATTCAAGGTATTTTCTTGTCATCCCGAAACGACCATGCGGCCCATTGAACCTTTTATTTACTCGGCAGTCTTCGAGAGAGGAAATCTCTCGAGCGAGTCGTCAAGTAGACCGTCTTCGGTACAACTGATCGCTCGAAAACCACTCTGACAACTCTTATCGTGTGACACATTGACAGTCAAACTCCAGTGGAGTCTTTCGATTCAGAACTTCTTTTTTTTTAATGTTATCTCCTTTCAAACGGAAAATAATGCTGTTTTGATTAATCCTTTACGAGGGGTAATAAATTATTACGTTTATTCTTTCCGACTTTAGATGAATGCTGATGATATGCCTTGTGTATGAAAGTAATTAGGGAAAGTTTAGTGGAACCTTAGGAATGCGAAGGGGAATATTTGTGAGTGGTGTAGGAATGTAGCAAATGTGGGTACAAATGTTTGGAAGAGTATTCGAAGAACTTTTGAAGGGATAGGTCTGTTGGAATTCAAGTAAAATGATATCAAACTCTTTGGGAAGTTAGAACTAGTTTTGTGGGTGGTGAGATTTTGTTGAGTTAGAACCTTGGGATTTAGAGAATTTGGGCAATTGGGAGAATTGGGGTATTTGAGGAATTTGCGGAATTTGGGGAATTTGGGAAATTTGAGATTTTGGAAGTTGGGGAATTGGGAAACTAGGAAATTCTGAAATTGGGAAATTGGAGAATTGGGAATTGGGGAATTAGGAAATTAGAGAATTGGGAAATTAGGGAATTGGGAAATTGGGGAATTGGGAAATTAGGGATTTGGGAAATTAGGGAATTGGGAAATTAGGGAATTGGAAATTAGGGAATTAGGAAATTAGAGAATTGGGAAATTAGGGAATTGGGAAATTGGGGAATTGGGAAATTAGGGATTTGGGAAATTAGGGAATTGGGAAATTAGGGAATTGGAAATTAGGGAATTGGGAAATTAAGGAATTGGGAAATTAGGGAACTGAGAAATTAGGGAATTGGGAAATTAGAGAATTGGGAAATTAGAGAATTGGGAAATTAGGGAATTGGGAAATTGGGGAATTGGGAAATTAGGGATTTGGGAAATTAGGGAATTGGGAAATTAGGGAATTGGAAATTAGGGAATTGGGAAATTAGGGAATTGGGAAATTAGGGAACTGAGAAATTAGGGAATTGGGAAATTAGAGAATTGGGAAACTAGGGAATTCTGGAATTGGGAAATTGGAGAATTGGGAATTGGGGAATTAGGAAATTAGAGAATTGGGAAATTAGGGAATTGGGAAATTGGGGAATTGGGAAATTAGGGAATTGGGAAATTAGGGAATTGGGAAATTAGGGAATTGGAAATTAGGGAATTGGGAAATTAGGGAATTGGGAAATTAGGGAACTGGGAAATTAGGGAATTGGGAAATTAGAGAATTGGGAAACTAGGGAATTCTGGAATTGGAGAAGTGAGGAATTGAGGAATTGGGGGACTGGGTGATTGGGGAATTGGGAAATTGGGAAATTAAGGAATTCTGGAAATGGGGAATTGAGGATTTGATGAATTGTGGAATTGGGGGCTTAGGGAATTGGGGAATAGGAGAATTGAGAAATTGGGGAATTTGTGAATTTGGGAATATTTTGTTAAATTCTCAAAATTCTCAAAATTCTCTAAATTCTCTAAATTCTTAAAATTCTGCAAATTCTCTAAATTCTCCAAATCCCCTAAATCCTCCAAACTTCCAACAATAAAGCAATCAATCCAAACAATAAATAAAAGCGCAACCATCGCTTCCATTCGTTTAAAAGTTTAATATTCCTTCACAGGAACGAAGTACCGGTTTAAAACTCTCACGCGAGTGCCGTGAATCAGTTTCGCCCTTCATGGTGCTCTCTTCTTTTTATTCTCGTATTAGGACTAAAATAGTTGAGGTTTGTTTCTCTCTCACGCACGGTAGCTAATACGATTTCTCATGCATTCACTGACGACTAACAGTCGTCACGGTGGATTGTTCTCCCATTTTTCAGAGCGGAAAAAGAAATCCTTGACGTGCAAAGCAGCTGCCATAGCAAACGGATATTTAAGCCCGTGACGAATCACTAGTTCAAAAACTTTCTTATTTTTCATGGCAAAATAAAATAGTGATTTTAAGAGTTCAATAAGGAAGTATATAAGTTTCTGAAGTATTAAAATAATAATGTTAAAGTAATAATTATAGTAACAGAGTTTTAAAATTTATAGTCATGTAAGGAACAGAAGGCAATAAATTGTATATTAGAGTTTAATAGTATTATTAAAATTCAAGATCAAACTCACACTGCATTTAAGAATCCCTACAAATTATAATCCCCTGATCCTCAAGCTTAAAATCCTTACATCTAACCTATTGACCCAAAAATACTCAGGTTACAACATCTATGGGTCTCTGGTTTTTAAGAAGCAGGGGTTGAAATTTTTAGATGAATAGTCGACAAATTATTGAAAGAAAAATTAAGAATACATATTAGAGAGGTTAGTTTGCAATGTTTCAAGGCAAATAATAACTAGAAATAATTTAAACTTGATTTCGAGGTATAGTTTATTTTAAATTATTTCATTATGTTACTTATGTAATTCGAAATTCAAAGATGAGTTGTGGTTAAATCATGAATTATTAATTCTTGAAGAAAAAATTTAGAAGTTACTTTACAATACTAGAGGTTAATTTGCAATGTTTCGAGGTAAATAATAACTAGGAGTAATTTAACTTGATTTCAAGGTACAGTTTATTTAAGATTAATTCATAACGCAGGTATGTACTTCGAAATTGATGAGGTGTGGTTAAAGGATGAATTATTGATTGTTGAAGGAAAAATTTAGAGGTTAGTTTCCAATATGAGAGGTTATTTTGTAATGTTTCAGGACAAATGATGACTAGAAATAATCTAAACTTGATTTCAAAGTACAATTTACCTAAAATTATTTCATAATACAAATTTTGAGTGTCAAAATTTAAAGATACGTTGTCGATGGAGGGTGACTCATTTCTGATCGAAGGAAAAATTTAGAATATTAGAGCTTAGTTTGTAGTGTTTCAAGTCTAATGATGACTAGAAATAATCTAAACTTGATTTCAGAGTACAGTCTATCTAAAATTATTTCATAATGCAAATTTTTTGTGTCAAAATTCAAAGATGAGTTGTCGATGAAGAGTGAGTCATTTCTGACCGAAGGAAAAATTTAGAATATTAGAGGTTAGTTTTTAGTGTTTCAAGTCTAATGATGACTAGAAATAATCTAAACTTCAATTCAAAGTACAGTTTACCTAAAATTATTTCATAATACAAATTTTGTACGTCAAAATTCAAAGATGAGTTGTCGATGAAGGGTGACTCATTTCTGATCGAAGGAAAAATTTAGAATATTAAAACTTAGTTTGTAGTGTTTCAAGTCTAATGATGACTAGAAATAATCTAAACTTGATTTCAAAGTACAGTCTATTTAAAATTACTCCATAATACAAATTTTATATATAGAAATTTAAACATGGATAATGAATAAAGTGTAAGTCATTGATTACCGAAAAAAAAGTTTGAATTAACAGTTAGTTTGCTAATGTTTCCAAATAAATAACAACTCGAAATAATCTAAAATTAATTTGAAAGTACATTATACCTCCTATTATTCCATAACGCTTATTACATGCCACACCTCGAACCATCTTTATTAAATTTTCGTTTAAGTCAGATAAGTACACGTATATCGCGCTGAAACGTAACAGAAAGTTCTTCCGCGTATTAAATGCCTTCCGTATTCCACGATAGGAGATAGAGCTGCGGTTTTTGTGGTTTTGCTCAATGTCAAAGGTACGCGATAACGGTGTAATCTTCTCTAAGCTTTCATAGCGGTCGTTTGCCAATGACTGCGACATCAAATACCAACAAAACGTGAACCTATACAGTGGCAGTTGCATTTTATCAAAACTTTTATCCGCCGTGGCAAATCGCGTGCGAAACTTGAATAGCAAACCACCTGTTTCGTTCCTCTGTTTGTTCGCGATTCAATCCTTTCCAGGATATAATACTAATCGCCGTGGATGAAGCAATGTTCGCGCAGAATAAATCGCGATGATAAATCGAACTCGATTACGTTTGAAATTTCGAATCGTGTTGTTCGAGTGACTACAATAGGGAAGAAAATTATATTCGATGAACGGAGTAATGGTGTATGTACTCGTCGCGTTTATTGTAATGCTCGAATACAATATGTATTCATTATTCCTATTTAGACGTGATAAATTGCGTAACGTACGGGGAAATATCAATCCGCCGGTATTCAATCGCACGAGTGTTTCTGTGTACCTCGTATTTCAGATCAGTGACGGGCAACTGTGCCCACGAGGGCGCGGTGCAGGGACGTGATGGCGGGGGACATCTCGTGGGCACTGGGGGAGATTTTTCGAGCTGTGAATTTGGGAATTTGGGGTATCTTGAGTTTTCGTATCGCTGCACTTTCCAATTTGTTAATTTTTATAAATGTCAAATTTCGAAAACTTCGTGTCCTGCATTTTTAGGTTTCTAGATTTCTATAATATATTTTTTAATTTAGAATTTTCCAATGTACTGACTTACCAAATTTCCAAATTTCCAAAAATCCAAAATTCGAAAATTTCAAATTTCCAAATTCCCAAAATTCCAAAATTGCAGAATTCCACAATTCCTGAATTCCAAAATTGCCGAATTCCACAATTCCCGAATTCCAAAATTGCCGAATTCCAGAATTCCCGAATTCCACAATTACCGAATTCCACAATTACCGAATTCCACAATTACCGAATTCCAAAATTCCCGAATTCCGCAATTACCGAATTCCAAAATTCCAGAATTCCAGAATTCCCGAATTCCAAAATTCCCGAATTCCAAAATTGCCGAGTTCCAAAATTCTCGAATTCCAGAATTCCCGAATTCCACAATTACCGAATTCCAGAATTCCCGGATTCCAAGATTGCCGAATTCCAAATTTCCCGAATTCCAAAATTACCGAATTCCAAATTTCCCGAATTCCAAAATTGCCGAATTCCAAATTTCCCGAATTCCAAATTTCCCGAATTCCAAAATTGCCGAATTCCAAAATTCCCGAATTCCACAATTACCGAATTTCAAAATTCCCGAATTCCACAATTACCGAATTTCAAAATTGCCTAATTCCCGAGTTCCACAATTACCGAATTCCAGAATTCCCAAATTCCAAAATTGCCGAATTCCAAAATTGCCGAATTCCCAAATTCCCAAATTCCCAAATATTCAAATTTCCAAAATCCTAAAGTCCCAAATTCCCCAATCCCCATATTTCCAAATACCAAAATTCCCTAAATTTGAAAATTTGCAACCTTAATTTTGGAATTTTTAACTTTCTCAATATCCCAAAAAAATATAGAATTATTAAGTTAAAGAAATTGAGAAGAAATTAACACTAATTTACCCCATTTTGTCTATCTTTCATCGAAGATACTATTTCGATATGATTAAATAATCAGCATAAAACTATATTGTTTTTAATATTCCATAATGGAAATACCGTGAGTACATTTCCGAATGAGTACGCAATTGATACGAAACTCAGTGTGCTCATAACTTGAGAGTAAATAATGTTGAAACCTTCCATAATCAAGAATATAAGAAATAGAAAGATAACCCATTGTTTTTATGTAGAACTATATCTCACAGCAAGCTACTCACATTAAGTAAAACGAAAAATTGTCCATTTAAAAATATTGACTAATTAATTTCCATATATTAAATAGAACCATTTTCTTCAATATTTCATTATCTTCTCTTCAATAACCATTATCTTCTCTTTGATATATAATTAGTAAATAAAATATAAATGGTGAATGAAATAAACAAATAAAATATAAAGTGTTTATCAAAATTAGTGAAGTGTAATATGTTTAATAACTATAACAAAAAATGAATCATTATCATGAACAAAATATATATAATACAAGATATTTAGTGGCTGTTATTGTTATTTTCCTTCAATGAATTCATTAATTCTTGACTGAAAAGTATTAGTTAATTTTATCCTTCTTGTAAAACGTATGCCACTTTGATATAAGATAAGAGCCACCATTTTGTTACCCCATCATTTGAGAAGTGCTGTTCTGAAGTCTTAATATAGAGCACTCTATTTAAATCATCCTACGTAAATAATTATAACTTGCAGCTCATGGGACTTTAATAATACAGGATGGTATATTAGTCACGACTGCGTTAAAGGAATTAATGTTTTTAATAAAATTATGTAGATTCAGTAATTTTAGATTTTTAATTTTTTAGATTTAGAAATTTTCTGGTCTCGAGTTTTCTAGATTCCAACATTACTAGGGCATCAATTTTATAGATTTAAGAATTTCTGGTTCTCTAGTTACTTAGATCACTATATTCCAAAGTCTCAAATTCCCTAGCACAAAAGAGCCTAGATCTAAAAATTCATGGATCAATCAATTTTCAAATTAATCAATTGATGGATTTTCCATTATGAAAATAAGTCCCTAGATCTTCTATTATCTAATTATCTAAATTCCTAATTACATAGATAACAAACTCTTTAGATTCTAAATTACATAGGTTCAAAAATTCCTAAATCTCCAGTTACTTAGATCTTTAAATTTAATTCGTTACTCATTACATTTTCAACAATTTTAACTATCTCCCATTTTATTTGAATACATATACCATCAAATCTTAAGATCCTCAATCTAACCTCAAAACTTTAAGTTTGAATACCCATGGATCATTCCCCAGATGACATAATCCCTATATTTCAAACTATTTATACACTTACAGCTTCAAAAATCAGTAGACCTCTAATTTCCTAGATACAAACTTAAGACATCAATTACCTAAATCTCTAAATCTCAACATCACCAAATTCCAAGGTCCTCAAATCTCCTAACCTAAAATCTCTAAATTTGAAAACTCATAAGACAATTCCCCAAGTGAAATAATCCCTATATTCCCAACTACCCATATTCAAAAATCAGTAGATATCCTAATGTCCTAAATACAAAACTCACTGAATCCTTATCTAAATCACTAAATCTTAACATCGCTAAATTCCAAGGTCCTCAAATCTCCTAACCTAAAATCTCAAAATTTGAAAACTCATAGGTCAATCCCCCAAGTGAAATAATCCCCATATTCCCAACTACCCATATTCAAAAATCAGTAGTTATCCTAATGTCCTAAATACAAAACTCACTGAATCCTTATCTAAATCACTAAATCTTAACATCGCTAAATTCCAAGGTCCTCAAATCTCCTAACCTAAAATCTCTAAATCTGAAGACTCATAGATCAATTCCCCAAGTGAAATAATCCCTATATTCCCAACTACCCATATTCAAAAATCAGTAGATATCCTAATGTCCTAAATACAAAACTCACTAAATCCTTACGTAAGTCCCTAAATCTCACCATTACCAAATCCTAACGCAAATTTAAAAATTTGATATCTCCCCAAACAAAATCTCTCTAAATCTCAGAACCTTAGAAATCTCCACACTAGAGAATGGAATGCAGAAAATTTTCTAAAATTCAACCACGTCAAAAGCCACCTTCAGCCCCAAGTATACGTGGAAATTGATGAAAGAAACGTTGTTTAAAAACTCATTCGAAAGATTACAGGAAATCGATAGAGCAGGTAAGTAGTTTTACCGTGAAACGATATCAGCCGGCGGGTAAGTACTCCAATAGTGGCCACCGTAGCCTCGGAATGAGGTTGACCTTGGCATTCTCGTACAGATAATAGTGGTACCTAGTTGGTGGCTGCGTACTCCCCTCTTTTCGATGTCGTACCCTCATTTCGCTTCTTGCTACCTCACCCCGTGGCTACATCGTCTACCAACAAATCAAACAAATCGAATAGCCACGAGTTCGCCTTGGGTGCCTTCTCGTCACGATCCTGACGAGTTTTCCTGCCGGGACGAAACTGCACGCGACACAGCCTATACTCAACGCACGTTCCTCGAAACGGACACGATCAACGATTCTCGTAAGAAGTCCCTCTGTCACGAAGAATAGTCGGAGAAATGAGTAACAGTCGGCTTTAATTTTCTTATTCCGAATGGAATCCCGGCTTCGCGCCGACAGATTGAGACGCAAAGTCGTTGAACGCTCTCCGTTGCTCGCCAACTATGAATTTCATGCACACGCTGAAGAACCGAGATTGAACTTTTTTAAATACGTAATCTCGTGTACAACGCTTCTTTCTCCTGGCAATAAACCGATGAATAACAGTAGTTACGCTGCACTTTTGTGTGGAAACTGGTACTGCTTTGTGACTTTTAGAAGTAGCCTTTTTGGGTTTCTCTTGGGCGTCTAATGAGTTTATGCACAGGATGTCACGTAATGCTACGACCGGATGGAGAGTGATTCTACTGAACACCTCGGGAATATGGGATAACATTTTTTGTTTATAAATTAGCTTGATACAAGAGATCCTTAGGAAAATATAGCGAACTGAAGGGATAAGACTCGTTTATTTTTCAGGATTTTAGGTTAAGTTCGTTGAACAGTTAACCTAATTTGGATACTTCAGATTTGATGATATATGGAATTGCAAATTTCCAAGTTTGGTACAACAGCCTGATCCTTAGAATAATATTACAAACTGGGGGAATAAGACTCATTTATTTTTCGGGATTTTAGATTAGGTTTCTTGAGCAGTTAACCTAAATTGGATACTTCAGATTTGATGATATATGAAATTGCAAATTTCCAACTCTGTAAATTTTCAGCTCTCAACTTTTCAACTTCTCAAGTCCTTAAATTTTTTAAACAATAATAATGTAAATTTACGTATCATGCACTATTTCTTTATTTTTCTAGTTAACTCTCAGTTGAAATAATATAAGAAATTTGCTCTTGAAATTTACTCTTAGTTGAAAGTAACTCAGTCCGTAAATCTAGGGTTAATGTAGGTCAAAGTGAGTTGGAAGTTAGGTGAATCTGGTAGGGCACTGAACGCGTTGAAAGTGCAGGTTGATAAGGCGTCCCTGATCATTGAGACCGTTAGGAAGAACAGAGTAGAGCGCCGCGACGCGACGGCTTGCAGGATACAAGTCACGTGGAGGCGTGCGACTATGTAAGGTATGCAGCCTCGGTCTTTTTGTAGCTTTTTATTACCCCGCTTGGTCCTCCGCTCCGACGGCCGCTACGAAAAAGACGAAGAAACCGACGGTGCACAGCGACAAAAAGTAACATCCTCATCCACCATGCGAATTCGATCTTTAAAACTGGAGAAGAGATTTACCGAAATTGCACGGTACAGTCAGCAGCAAATCTGGTTGCGAATTTTAAATCTGCCCTGTGGCTTGCAGATATGGAAGTTCGTGGTTTCGGGGATTTAGAGAGCGTGATATTTGCGATTTTTAGGATTTTTATTTTTAGGACATTTTTGGGGATTTGGGGATGGAAGGATTTGGGAAGCTGGGAATTTGGGAATTTGAGGAATTAGAGATATTCAGATTCTCTAACTAAGGAATTTGGAAATTTGACGATTTGGGGGTTTCAGGATTTTGGGGATTTAGGGATTTGGGAATCTAGGAATTTTTGGAATCAAGGATTTGGGAATTTAGGAATTTGGGAATTTGAGAATTTGGTTATTTGGGAATTTGGAAATTTGAGGAATTAAAGATTTTGAGATTCTCTAACTAAGGAATTTGGAAATTTGACGATTTGGGAGTTTCAGGATTTTGGGGATTTAGGGATTTGGGAATCTAGGAATTTTTGGAATCAAGGATTTGGGAATTTAGGAATTTGGGAATTTGGGAACTTGGGAATTTGAGAATTTGATTATTTGGGAATTTAGGAATTTGGAAATTTGAGGAATTAGAGATTTTGAGATTCTCTAATTAAGAAATTTGTAAATTTGACGATTTGAGGGGTTTAAGGATTTGGAGGTTTATGGTATTTTGGGAGTTTAGGGATTTGGGAATCTAGGGATTTTTGGAATCAAGGATTTTGTAATCTAGGAATTTGGGAATTTGAGAACCTATGAATTTGAGGATTTGGAGATTTTTATCTAAAGAGTTTGGTGATTCGACGAATTGGGAATTTAAGAATTTTGGGGGTGTAAGGTATTAGGAATTTGAGAATTTAAGGATTTAGGTAACTAGGGATTTCAGGGATCTGACATTTGAGTATCTAGGAATTTGCTGATTTAGAAATTTGAGACGTTATATGAATTTGTAGATCTATGAATTTGAAACCTTAAAGATTTGGAAGTTAAGGTATTTAGAAATATAGGAATTCGAGAATTTAAAAACTTGAAAATCTACTGATATATCGACCTATTTATCGACCCCTAAATCCCTAACTATTTAAGTATCTCCAAAACTAAATCTCACGTGACACAATTTCCAGCAATTGCAAATGCCACCCCTACATAGCAACCTTTCACCTAAACATTCATACAGCGTAAATGAAATTACACTACACACTACACAACCAAAAACAATTGCTTAAAAATTACCTTCACGTACATCTTATACTCGTTAATATAATATTCGTAACGCGACTGTGTCGAACATTCTACGTTAGTTCTGCATGAACTTCATCGTTCACACCTTATGAATTTCAAACAAGCCCGAAAGTCACGCGTATCTACTTTCTTTGCATGCTAAAATATCTTTTCGTGGTATCTTATAAAAAAAAATGCAATAAACTTGATCTCTTTACTCTATCATAACGTGCTGCACTCATGACACACTCGAAATTCGAATGAGACAAATTTTTGTTATATTTTTTACAAGCTTTAGTTCTTTTATTTTGATCTAAGTGTAATTCGAATGGTTAAGGTTAAGGTGATAACGTTGCATTCGTTTCTCTGCCGCCATCTTGTTTGTGTATATCTGCATCTGTCTCAAGGTTTGAAAATTCGACAAGCATGACATCTTAACTTTGTTTATTTGTTTTAATAAAGTAGCAATACGGATTTGGAAATTTAGGGATTTTAGAAGTGAAGAATTTTGGAATTTAAGGATGTGGATGTTTAGAATTTGAGAATCTAAGAAATTTTGAGAATTTGAAGATTTAAGACATTTGGAAGATACAGAGAACCACTTGTACTCTCCAATTTCTTCTATCTACCAATTTTTTAATTTACAAAATAAATCAAGAAAGCGATTCTCAATAAAATATATTGTAACAGTGCAAAGTGTGTGATAAATATATTTGTCATTTATTATAAGTGGTAAATAATTGAGGATGTATATATTCAACCAATGTATTTATTTAAACTATTTATGAGATCCAACAGAAATATGATGAACCACACTCGTCATAGGAGTGCAAAGGGTTGAGGATTTAGGTATCTATGAATTTGTGGATTGAGAAATTTTAAGAATTTGAAGATTTGAGAAATTTTGAAGATATGAAGAATCCTTTGCACTTCTTAATTTCTTCTAGCTACCACCTTTTCAATTTTCAACAAAAAAACAAGAAAGGGTTTCTCTACAAAATATATTGCAACAGTGCAGAGTGTGTGATAAGTATATTTGTCATTTATTATAAGTATTAAATAAATATATTATAAGTATTAATATATAATACATATATAATAATATATAAATTTATTATAAGTATTATAAGTATTAAGTAAATATAAATATATGAAAGTATTAAATAAATGAAAATGTATATACTCAACCAATCTATTTGTTCTAACAGAAATCCAACAGAAATATGATGTCGAGCCACACTCGACGTATAAGTGTAAAGAAAGAATTTAAGAATTTAGCTATCTATTTAAGAATTTAGAAATTTGAGAATTTAAGAATTTAGAAGATATGTAAATTAAAGAACATGTATTATACATCCTTCCTTATTAAGAATGCCCACAAGATAGCAAATTTCGTTCGTCGCAATAAAATGAAGGAAATGCAAGGAACAGAAAATCGTCTGCAATTTCTCCGCAGGAACTTCGTTGAATCTTAACTCCTGATCTGCATAAACGATCACACGGAATATTATCTTCGAATCTCTTTTCCTTTCACGTGGACCGAAAAGGGCTATTGGATCATTCGGTCGAGTGTTACGAGGACGGCTTAAGATCTGAAATTCACGCTGAGATGGCGACCGAGTGGAATCTCTTGTATATTAAATTATCCAAGGTCGATGATTAACTTAAAATCATTTACGAGCCACGACTACCGGTATTCCACCTCTGCTGCCACGCGGCTTGCTCTGAAACTGCAGTAATTGAATTTGAGAGTACTTCCCATCTTGCTAATTTAACTCCCGTATACGGCCATAAAAAAAGTTGGTAGTAGACAAATTTTAGACCGCGGTTATGTTCTCTTGGAAACTTGTCGCAAATTTTGATTATGAGATATTTTTTTGGGTGCGCATTGTGCGATGTGAATTGTGAATTATCTTCGGTCGGTAAATGTTTAGGGTAGGACAAAAGTTTACGTGTTGAGATTTGTGGTATATGTGCACAAGAGGAAATCTGGTTTCTTTAGGGAAAATGTAATAAGAGAGAGAAGATTACTTAATTATTGTTTTTAGTTGGTGAATTTTCAATAATTTTAAAATTATGACAGGTGGATATTTAAAATTGATGAATTTTGGTATTTGTAAATTTATGAATTTCACGATTTTACAGGGAGAAGTTAGAAACTTAGCAATTTGAGAATATGATAATTTAGAAATATAGAAAATTTCAAGATTTGGAATTTGAGAATTTAAAAATTTGACAATTTTGAAATTTGGGAATTTGCTAATTTCAGCATTTGAAAATTTGATCAATTAAAAATTAAGAAATATCATAAATTAAAAATTAAAAAATTTGATAAATTAAAATTTGAAATTTAAAAACGTGATGTTACATAAAAAATTCTAACTAAAAGTCATGATATTCTTGCTCATCAGTTTTATCTAGTAGAAAATTTCTTCATTCTTGAAACAAGTCCCATACACACTAAAAAAAAGAATATTAGCTTACAAAAAGATTACACATTTCGTAGTAACGGTTTGAGACGTATAAATCTAGGGTTACATGACATTTACCAATCAGTTTCGATAACCAAAATGTATTCTGTAATTTATGGACTTCCTGTTCCTAACACAAGCCTATTTTTTTATCTCCAGCAAGAATGTTGTGAATAACGGCATTATTACAGGCATCGATAAAAACATTGAAGAAAAAGCTTATCAGTGGATAGTATGACACAAAAAGTTACAAAATTATGAAGCAATTTGAAAACTCCATTTTTAATCGTTTGTATCTGAAGAATAGAACTTTGAATGTAAATTTCACTTTATTTGTTTTAATACGTAGACTTCTTCCAGGTGGTACAAACTTTTTGAAGTACCATATACATTATTATACTTTGCATCATTAATCTATAAAAGATATAAGAAGATATGAATCACCTTGCATGAGAAAACACGGGAAATGTATATTTGAATAATAAAGACTCTTGTTAGTGTGATAAGATAGATGTGAAAAATCATGCTTTATTGAGTAGATAAAAAGGGGACACAGCTGGCAACACACGTTGCTTTCAAGATTTTCCCACCATGTTTCGTGAATAGAAATAAAAAATGTCAACATGTTCTTATAGATATAAAAAGTGTGAAATATATGTGTGTCAGGTGAAAACACAAACTTTTTAATTAAACTTGAAACTTATAATTTTATCTTCATATTTTATCTTCATTACAAAAATCATTTTGTAATGAAATGTAGGATATGTCAGTATTAAACACTTTTTACCTACGAAATATAATAATAAATTATATATAGTAAATCGTAGATATTTATCTTACTTGATAAGTAGACGTGTATGAAACTTTCTTTAGAACAAAACTATGTTATACTAATTAACAAAAGTATTAATTAATATCGTTGTCATACGACAATTAATACCGTTCAATGTAAATTTGATTGGTAAGAATCGATTTAGTAAGAAAGAAGCTCTTAATTTATGCGATCAGATGATCAGATCTGATTAAACAGGTACTAACGACTTTTTCTGTAAGGACCGTTATTCAGTATGAAACATCTTGTTGGAAATCATTCTTCAAATACAATTTAATAATACTCAATTAGTAACAAATACATTCGCAGATAACCACTTAAAGTTTGACGACAGTACTTTTGTATTTTTGTATAAATTATTCTCGTTTAAATATCCCGCCAATTTAACACGCCGAAGACCGCCATTTTACTGATTTTCCACAATTTTAATTTTTGCCGATTAGAATCGAGCTGAACATAACAATTGCAAAGGGGATCAATATATGTTTATTTACAGTATATTCTTCTTCTAATTTAGGGTTCTGTATTTTTCTGTGATTTAAGGATATTAATTATCCTGTATTCTAAAAACCCTGTACTATATTTCCAAAACCTTAACTTTTGAATGGAGACTAGGTGATTGAATACGAAAATGTGCCAAAATGAACATTGAACGCAGTCTTAAAAATTATTTCATATAACAGGTTTAAATACCTTGATTTCACTAATCATTCATTAGATTCTATACAGGGTGATTCACTGAAAGACAGCCATCAAAATATCCTTTTCAATCGTGATGATACAAAGAATACTTTGTACGCAATTGATATGGCACCAATAGATGAATACTCTGTAAAGAATATTTTGGATGAAAGTTACTTCTTTCAGACTTTCAAGGACATAGATACTTTTTACATATGAATGTACTTTTTCTCTTACACAATTCAACTAATATTGAAGTACATCCATATAAGACTAGAGTGCGGATGTGTACTTATATTTCAAATTTGCAATCATATTTGCAAATTAAACACATGTGATCTATGAGATCTATAAATTAAATGATTTACGTTTGCTTCTGAATCTGCAAAGTCTAATAACAGCCCCAAAGACTTGGACATTGTCCATATCAGCTGAATTCAGGTTATTCCTCACATCCAACCACGAAACCTTCACCGAACCATAAATATCTCGAGACGCAACCACGTACCACAAAAGAAGGCAATTTTTAACTCACACATTCGGTCTCCCACAACCCCATTTATAACGTCAATACTAACGATTCGAGATACAGGATCAGCCATTCGCGATCTAACGGTGCTTACACTTCCTCCATCGAATGCGACAATTCCCGGCCGGTTGGAAATAAAATCAAAGACATACTTTTAGTTCAGCTACGAAAGCACGCATCCGATCGCGGGAAACGGCACGCCGAACAGCGGTGCAAAAGCAAAAGGCAGCAAACAGAAAAATGTGGTCGTTCGAGCGGGGCCTTATTCGCGAGCCGCGGTACGATCGATCCTCTTCGATGACATCGCGTACATCGTGCACGAAATGGAAGGCATCAAGAGTAACGTTCGTGGTCCAACACGAGTTCGCGATCGTGCCGGCAGGAGGTCAAAGAACGCGAATCGCAAACTCATGCGATCGGCGCGTTGCTTGCTCTCTCTCTGGAGTGAGAGGCCCGTGTGGTGCTCTCTCGTCGCTGGAACAGGATAAGGAGAAGGCAATGAAATGCAAGGAGAGACGAGGAACAAGATAGCTGGTATTCGCCAGCTGCCGTTGAACGTGTTCAATGCCGTAGTTGGAGCAAGAAAGCGGTCGGAGAGAAGAGGTCGGTCGGTCGGTTTCGAGGTCTGGTGGGGATAGAGCCGTGTGGGCCGCCGGTACTACTCCTGCTTCGTGTTTCTCTTTCGACTTCAGTCTCTCTCTATACGTACTGGGAGGTATTGCCATTGTTGGGTCGGTTAGCATGCTCTAGGCGGCTTGCCTCGCTCGAGAGGAGCACCACCTGGATTGGCCTCCGTCAGGTAGGACCGAAACTGAGACGTCCAGAAGGGGGAACGAAAATCCGCCGACTTCTCTTCTGGCAGACCTTTCGGTTGACAGTAAAGAGGAAGCACGATGGGTCCTGCCGACCTCGTTCGACCGATTCTGCAGAGATAACGTGTCCTCGTGTGCGTACCGATTGTTCCTGGCCGAGGCATACCGTCGTCGGTGAAGTTCGACGAAATCCGTGTGTCGAGTGTCCCGATCGTAACCGGCACGTCGTTAAAACGATCGTAACACCAAAATATAACGGAGCTGTATCCGGTAGTTCAGAGCAGAGAACGCAATATGCCAGTAGGGAACTGGAAGCAACGTCGTCTCCGAGATCAACGATCTGAAACGAAACGATCTAAGATAATCGTGAAGATATTATTTTAACGCAACATTTATCATTATCAGTGCCACCTGAACGTCGCGATCGAGACCATTCTAAAAGCTGAATCGGAATAATTCTGCTGGTCGATGCCGGTTCTGTCAGCCGGCCGTAAAGATAAAACGGACCAGGCGGAGGGACAGAGAGAGGACGAAGAGGAGAAAAAGACACGAAGTTAATGCGCTAGTGGTAGATGCAAGCATGGTTGACAGTCGACGAGGACGAAGCGAAAGGCAGCTTCGAACTCGTTAACCGGTTTCCGCGGATCGGCATGCAGAACGACACTCGGTGAAGACTACGTACGCCACGAAGTGGAGCCCAGGATCTTCCGTGCATGTCCCACGCGTAAAGCGATCGGACCGGTCTGCTGGATCAGAGACGAATGATCACCTGCCAACGATAATATACCTTACAGCGGTATAAGGTGGTACTGGATAATTCTCGAAGATCGTACCTGAAAACATGGATACTGTAAAACGCTTTTATTGTAACAGCCAACCGGCCAAGAGTCTATAGGCAACACCGTCAGGAAGCATTCGATACTAGAAACATTCACGAGGCGATGTTAAAATGGTAACTGAACGCTCGTAGGCGGATGATTATTATTCTAGGAATTCCGAACCGAAGTCCGGATCACCGAGGGGACCATCGACTCGAAGAAACACGCGTGTCAATTATCGGAACGTGCTTTGCTTGTGATTCAGTGAGTATTTTTGATCGTGCGTGATTTGAGTTTCTAGAAAAGTTCAGACAGGGCGAAGGGATAAGAAGCTACGCCGGTTAAAGTGTCGGAAGGAATGCCGTGATCCGAGAGGCGCCAGTTTATCGTAGGCCTCCGCCAAGTGTATTCCTTGGAAAGTGTGTCTGTTCGCTGATAAGTGAATGAACGTTTTACCTGGTGATGTTGAGTGTGTGGCTACAGAGCCGGTGTGCCGGTACTGTACAAATTAGAAAGTGTGCTAAGTGGTGCCGCGGACAAGTGGATGCCAATTAAATCAACGTGAAGCATCAGAAGAAAAGAACTTGCACATCAAAGTGATCGTTTTCTAATTGATCGTCCAAAGTGTCTCGGCATTCATCGGTCGATGAAGGATGGAGGATCGCGTTCAACCGGTACTCTCCAGCAAAGAAACAGTGTACGTCGGTACAGAAGTACACGATTTACGCGTCGTCGTATCGTACTGCACATCCAGCTCGATGACGAATAAAACACGGATTTAATTATTGGTTGATCGGATCGGTAGCGGGAAAAATTGCCAGGATTTGGCGAAAGCCACGAACCGTGCGCTTCGAATCGTATTGGAAGACGAAGAGGTGCAACGGTCGCCGTGGCATGAGGAGGTTCACACGCAGGCGCAAAACCCTGGCCGCATTCTCTGCGATTATGGGACGCCTTGGTAAAGGCTCGCAGAGCACGACAAGGCCCATTTTCAGGGTACAGTATCGCAAGCTCGTAGACGAATACTCGCAACAACAGGATCAGCTGAAGTTTATGCCAGCATTGCCTGACTACATGTCGTACTGCTGTTGCCGATGTGGGCACACTCAAAAACTCAAAGTAAGTTCTTCATTTGCATTTCTCATACGTTTCTGATTAGTCACGTGATGCAGCTACGCAAGATGGACTGCGTGAAATTACAACTTTCACGAAGTCGGATCGATGTACAGCGTGTTTCACGATAATATGACTTTATCACTTACTAAATGTAGCGTTTAATTACTGAAAAGGTTTAGCTATCACTTATATGATTAACAATGAATACATTAACAGTGAATACATTTAGCTATTGAATTAACTATCTCCTACTGAGTGAGTATAACATTTGATTATCACCTAGGTGTAACATCTAATAGTAATATAATACTATATAATACAAAATCATAATAATATTAATAGCCTGTTAGTAGTAGGATAAAAATGTAACAGAACATTTATATTTTTTTTTCATGTGAAATACCACTCTAATTTTTGGAGGTCATTCTCAGCTATCTTGCCTATAAGTATAGGTTGACTATAAGTCTTATGAGTCACATTAATTCGTTATCACTTATCGTGAGATACCTTATATTGTCAATAAATATTTAGGACCTTGTAGAACTGACATATTCAGTCCAATAGAAGAGAATTTTAGAATTTGACTTAGCTTTTGTTTTAATAAAACAAAGAAGTGACCTTTTTAAGAAGAGTAGTTTCTGAGCGATAAGCCCTTAAAATTGTTTCCGTTGAGTTTGAATTTATACCACAATTCAACAGCAACAAAGGAAACTTCTTACGCTCCTGTTTTATTTCTGTTTGAACTGTACGAGGAAATAAAAGGAAAGAAACCGTCTGCATGTTATTTAATCCCATAAGGACATTCGATAGTATCGTTTCCAACTATTCTTTGAAACGAGCAGAAAGAACAAGAGGGACCTGCACGAAAGTCAACTTTCACGCGAGCTAACGATGATTGCGTCATTAAAATGATCCTACTGTACTAAGGCATTAGGTTTATCTTTTATCTCCCGCTTCTTTTCGGTGCTACGTATATACCCGTTCGTTTACCGGCCTGCAAATCACCGGGAACATCTTACCGTATTAACCAGTCGCGATTAGGTTGCGGTACCGCAATATGACCCCGAACACGCTGGTGCATCTGACAGGTTGGAATTCAAGTAAACGGGTCCCCATTGTTTCGTCCGAAAAAAGAGAACAAGTTGACTAACGACTAGTAAAAGTATTATACTACTTTTGTGACTGTTTCCTACCCGGTAAGGACGTGTATAACGCGTAAACTTTCTGTTTTTACGAACTGAAAACGGAGTGAAGCCGAGAGGAACGAATGCGAACAACGGCGTGTAATTTTAGCCTCTGAAAAGCGCTGTAAAGAGACAATGGCAATTTAAAATTTCAAGTACCCGGAGAAAAGAGAAGGGATTTGTCACCGTGGAAAATATGAATTATCTCAGCAAGATTCTTTAAAGTTACAAAAATGAAGTGCTTGTTTACTGATAATTTAACTGATATGACTTTTATTATTTATAAAAGAGAATTCAATAAAATAAACTTAAATTGAAGCAACAGTCTGTAAGTTCTTATAAAAATTTTTCCTGTAGGAAGCTGTTTAAAGATATTTTTTTATATGAGAAGTTAGAAGGAAATTATTAAAATAAAATGACAAAAAATTACAAAAATTACAATCACTACAAAAATTATAAAAATTAAAACCACTACAAAAATTACAAACATTACAACCAGGACAAAAAATACAAAACTTGCAACCAGGACAAAAATTACAACCATTACAAAAAATGACAAAAATTACAATCATTGCAAAAATTACAAGAATTATAACTATTACAAAAATTACAAGAATTACAAACATTTCAAAAATTACAAGAATTACAAACATTTCAAAAATGACAAAAATTACAACCATTACAAAAATGACAAATATTACAATCATTACAAAAATTACAGGAATAACAAACATTTCAAAAATGACAAAAATTACAACCATTACAAAAATGACAAAAATTATTGGAATTTCAAAAATTGTTTACAATTATTAAATATGTATAAACTTTGAAATTTTTACTTGAAGAAAAATGTCATTTCTCAGGAAGTATTCTGCAATATGTCAGTAATTGTCAATTTATAAATGACAAAATAAAAATTCAAGAATTCCAATATCATCAAATAAAAAGTATATTATACATAGAAGAGTATGTATTGTAAATATAAAAAAAAATGAAATTTACTGTAATATTTTTTCTTGATGAAAAATATTTTCTATATATACTAATTGCACTTTATAACAATTTTAACATAAATTTAACTCTTTGAATTTTTATTTATTATTCAAATGTAGCATCGACGAAAATCTTGCTTATGTCATACAAAATGGCTTCCTTTTAGCTATTGAATTTCTCTCTATAATGTGATTATGTTCGACATTAATGATTGTTGTACAACCCTCTTGTTTTTCACCTATCAGTGGTGCTGACATAAAAATTTGAGAACCTGATCACAAAAAATGAAAGTAAAGAATTATTCACACATCGAAAAACTTTCAGTAACAAGAACCTATCACCTCGCATTCTGTTTTGTAATTGTAGAACCGGATGATGTGTTAAATAGGTTTACTATCGCAATAAATCTAAGAACTAGTCAGGCCGAACACGACTGCAGGAAAAGATCAGGAGAAAATCTAAAGAGCCATGATTCGCTTTGAAGACGGACGATTCAAAGGGCCAAGAAAGTCCCATAAAGAAAGCTGGAATTTCAGGACTTCAAGGAAGTTGAACGAATAAACATCTAAACCGAAGTTGAAATTCGTTAGCGGGAAAAATATTTCTACGACATTCCAAGAAATTAGAAGAAGAAATACATTCGCGGATGCATTGAATTCAGTATAAGAAACCGTTTTTATTAATTTATGATAGTCGTTCGAACATTCTAAACGTACCGTTAAAATTACCAAGTAATTTGAATCAACAGCTGTTTTAGGTAATGAACAGTATTTGAGAAATTCGAGAATTTCTCAATTCTTCAAGGATAATTTAATGAGAATTCGTTTCTTGATCTGCAACATGGAGGATTAAGTGTAATAATATTTTTTACTGTCATAGGAAGTGAAATAATTTGTAGCAATAGCTGTTTTAGGTAGTGAAGTATTTGAGAAATTCTTGAGCAGGATAATTAGTGAGAATTCGTTTCTTGATCTGCAACATGGAGGATTAAGTGTAATAATATTTTTTACTGTCATAGGAAGTGAAATAATTTGTAGCAATAGCTGTTTTAGGTAGTGAAGTATTTGAGAAATTCTTGAACAGGATAATTTAGTGAGAATTCGTTTCTTGATCTGCAACATGGAGGATTAATACTTTGTACTGTCATATCGAGTAACAGTGATTGGTTTACCCATTCAATCCACGCTTGGAATTTAAGTATGACGAAATTTGGTAATTTGAGAATTTGGAAAATTAGGAATTTAGAATTTTTGAATTGGGGAATTTGAGAATTTGGGAAACTGGGAATTTAAGTATGCAGAAATTTGGTAATTTGAGAACTTGGAAAATTGAGAATTTAGAATTTTTGAATTTGGGGATTTGGGTATTTAAGTAGGCAGAAATTTAGTAATTTGAGAATTTTGAATTTTTGAATTTGGAGATTTTAATGAGAATTCGTTTCTTGATCTGCAACATGGAGGATTAATACTTTGTACAGTAATACTTTGTACTGTCATATCAAGTAACAGTGATTGGTTTATCGATTTAATCGACGTTTGGAAAAATTAAGATTGACAGTGAGTCGAATGCAAATGGATATGTCAGTATAAGAAAGTCATCGGTCGAATATGTACATTCAGGTGCAATGAGGCTCTTGTGGGTTAAGAGGAATCTAGGGAGAATTTTACTATTTGCTAGGAAAAATTACTATTTGCCTTCTATTATATATTAGAAAATTTTGTATTTGAACGTGAGAACTTTGTATTTTAACTTGGAGACATTAGGATTTATAGATTTTTATATTGTAAAGTTTCATAATTCACAAATTTTACAATTTCTAACCTCAAATTTTCAATGGTTCAAATTTCTGAAATTATGGATTTCAAAGTTTTCGTATTTGTAAACTCAACATTTCTAAATTCTTACATTCCTGCATTTTTTAGTCTTAATGAACAATATTCCTATTTTTTCAAATTTTAAAATTCCTAAAATATTAAATTTACAGATTCAAGGATCCACAATTCTCAATTTTAAACTCTCGAATTTCTAAATATATGAATACTTAAATTTTTAATTTCCTAAATTCCCAAATTCAAAAATCCAAAATTTCCAATTTGTCAAACTCTCAAACTGCCAAATTCTCAAATTGCCAAATTTCTGCATACTTACATTCTCAGTTTCCCAAATTCAAAAATTCTAAATTCTCAATTTTCCAAATTCTCAAATTACCAAATCTCTACATACTTAAATTCCTAGTTTCCCAAATTCTCAAATCCCCAAATTCAAAATTTCCAACTTCCTGCATCCCCAAATTCCTGAATCCCTAAAATTCAAAATTTCCAATTTCCTGCATCCAAATTTTTTATTTAAAAAATTCTATATTCCCAAATACCTAAGTTTCCAATTCCCCAAATTTCCAACTCTCCAAATTCCAAGATGCTAAATGTCCAAATTTCTGCTCTTCTTTCAACCCTTCCCTGAATTCAAAAATTGTTAACATCTCTAAATTAAAAGAAGCTTGAAAATTTTCAAAGTTTCAAAAATCTGTATTTGTAGGTATTTATTGGTACAGTATTATTTGAGTGACTCATTAGTCCTTTGCACTCCTCACCGACTCCTTAATTTACAAAAAATATATCAAGATAGGGGTTCTCAGTAAAATGTATTGCAACAGTGCGAAGTATGTGACAAATACATTTTTCATTTATTATAAATAGTAAATAAATAAAAATATATATATTTAACCAATCTATTTATCTGAATTATTTATAAGATCCCAGAGAAATGTGATGTCGAGCCACTCTCGAGATAGGAGTGCAAAGGGTTAGTGATTGTCAATATTCCTTGTTAAGTGAGAACTTAGGGAATGAATAGGGGTTGCAAGTGTTATCATGTTTCATCGAAAAACGCATCATTGCTATGAACATTCATTCTATTTACAGTCAGTCTTACATTACCCTTTCATTGCAAAGAACATATTTAATTTTCCTTGTAATTAAATATTCAATAATTCCGTTAATAAGCGTTTACTTAATTTAAAAGTTTCCACATTTAAGTTTCCATATTTAAGAACGTACCAACGAAAAGTGAAAGAGTACCTCGTCCAGCTTCCCCTGTATCGCCTTTTTCCTTAAGGAAGCCTACCGTGCTCGGCGGTGTACATGCAGGAGGCTTTCAAAGAGACTAACCTTAGCGATATTAGTGTCAAGAAGAGACAGGAGAGAGAAAGAGAAAGTGAGAGAGAAAAGAGAAAGAGAAGAGAGGGGATAAGCCGTGGGATCGGACGGGCACATTCCTGAGGTCCGTGCTTATAGCCGCTCGTGGCATCCGATACCTCATGTTCGTTGCCTCTTGCTTCTTTACCGACACAGTGCCTGCATAATACTGATATTACAGCAATTTTTTCTTCATGCTTCTTATACTCATTCCCACGTGAATTGCACGAAAGTGCAGAAATTTGATTGAATTTAAACATCCGTCAAGAATTATACAGCTAGTGGGTACGAATGTTCGGTTAATCGCATAGAAGACATACCGATAATTGCTTTCACTTTTCTTCTTGCTACTTGCACTTTTCTGTGATTTATGTGAAAGTGCTTAGTTCTGGAATTAAATTTTAAGTTCTTGTAAAGACTGAATGGGAGGTACAGAATATTTATAGATACATATAATGGTTTATTGGGTTTATTATTTTAATTTTGGTTTGTAATTTTATTTTTTTTTTTGTAATTTTTAGTTGTAGCTTCGTGTAGTTTATTTGGGATAAATTATTTTTAAATGAGGTACATAATGGTGAAACAATTTTGTTGAATTTAATTTGTTAATATATAATATTTGCAAGAGTTGTGTCAGGGTACTTAATTGCTATTGAAATTTTAAGATTAATAAAGACAGTTAAAATTATTGTGTGTTATAAACAAATTTACTTGTAGGTATATTACAGATATTTCAAAATTAGTTTTTTTGGAAAACCATAAGTGTATAAAATAGGAAAAGGTTACATTTTTTTGTTTTTTCTAACCTAACCTATAAAAGCTGACCTCCATACTAGTTGTACCATCAGTACTAGGTCCTGAATACTTTCATTCATTTTTAGGATAATTATAAACAAAATGTAGTATAAAAATATACTATACTATAATATATAGTGTAATAACATACAGTAATACTGTAATATATAAGACGTAAAATATATAAATATATAATGACATTATAATATAATAATACTATAGTATATGAACATATAGCAATACTATGAAATATAAATATACAACAATACTATAATATTTGAAGATATAATACTTTCACATAAATATAGAATGAACAAAAATGAATAATAACAATGCAATTTGACTATTTATAATAAATAACCCAATATACATTATACACTGTATACATACATAACATACTACATTTTGCAAAAATTGATATTAATATTAATAATATTAAAGTATTATTTAAAATTAATATTAATATCATTCATATTATCAAATAACCTAAATCATTTAACGAAAGAAAAATACTGATTTCAAAAATTTTAATGTAGAACATTTAATGTGGAAATACGTGAAAACGAAAATTAAGAAAATAAATAAGCAAAAATAAAGTAGTTAAGTCACTTATCACCATTTTCTACGTAAATCATCTTCAATCCTTTTTTAGCCCCGCCTTTTTATGTCGTGTTTAGCCCCAGACGCATTTATCGTGATGCATTCGGTCTACTTCCTTTCCGTGACACGTTGTGTGCACCGTTCCCACACTACCAACCAGCACAATTTAGATAAACCGCTGCAGTGGAAAGATTAAAAGGTTAGTGGAGAAAATAGAGTACGTTAATTGCCGTCACTTGAACCACGACCTTACCAGAACCCACCGACAGATCTCGACCTATCGAAAAAGGAATCATCTTTTTAAATATTACTTTATGATATCTTTAAAAAAAGTATATATACTAATCTAATTAGATTTGTTCTTGTACTGATAATGAAATGTACCAAATTTATTAGAAAAGCATTTGTATTTTAAATTATAAATTTGTAGTGAAAGTTGGATTGAGAAAATGGACACTTTTGAGGATGATTTTTTGGGAATTTTTGTGGGCTCACTTAAAGTCCCACACTTTTGAAATATCAAAGTGGTAAAATTCCAAATTTCTAAATTTGCAAAATTCCAAATTCTCAAGTTTCCACATTCTCAAGTTTCCACATTCTCAAATTTCCAAATTCTCAAGTTTCCAAGTTCTCAAATTTCCAAATTCTCAAGTTTCCAAATTCTCAAGTTTCCACATTCTCAAATTTCCAAATTCTCAAGTTTCCAAGTTCTCAAATTTCCAAATTCTCAAGTTTCCACATTCTCAAATTTCCAAATTCTCAAGTTTCTAAGTTCTCAAATTTCCAAATTCTCAAGTTTCCAAATTCTCAAATTTCCAAGTTCTCAAATTTCCAAATTCTTAAATCCCCAATCTCTCAAATTTCCAAGTTCTCAAACTTCCAAATTCTTAAATCCCCAATCTCTCAAATTTCCAAGTTCTCAAACTTCCAAATTCTCAAATCCCCAATCTCTCAACGCCCCAATTTCTCAAATTTCCAAATTCTCAAATCCCCAATCTCTCAATGCCCCAATTTCTCAAATTTCCAAATTCTCAAATCCCCAATCTCTCAACGCCCCAATTTCTCAAATTTCCAAATTCTCAAATCCCCAATCTCTCAATGCCCCAATTTCTCAAATTTCCAAATTCTCAAATCCCCAATCTCTCAATGCCCCAATTTCTCAATTTTCTAAATTCTCAAATCCCCAATCTCTCAACGCCCCAATTTCTCAAATTTCCAAATTCGCAAAATTCCAAACTCCCAAAGCTCTAAAGTACCGCCCTCCAAAGTTCCGCAACTCCAAACTCTCAGTTCCACAATTTCAATTGTCCCAAAATCCCACAATCTCAAAATTCAAAAATTCCCAAATTCCCCTATTTCAAAACCCTAAATTCTCCAAGCTCCACAACTCTAAAACCTCAAAGTGCCAACCCCCCAAAAACTCCACAATCCAAAACTCTCAAATACACTTCACATATTTTCCTACACGTGCATCCTTCAAATATTTTCAATATCTCCAAAACGATCAAAGGTTTCCCATGCAGTCACACACGAAAGTCACATGACATTATCAATCACAAATATGACTGCAATCCCCACAAAGTAATTTCATACAATTACACATGGAATTCTTTCGATTCCGTCTCACCCTGTTTCTTCGATTTCGTAAGAAGGATGATCCGATGAAATGTTAGTAGGTTGCAAGTTGAATCGTTGTTTCGCCCTGAGATTAGCGAGAGTGATTGTATAGTAAAATGAAACTTCGATATATGTACATACTCTTATTCCTATTCACGTGAGAACGTATAATCGATGCCGCATTATAAAGAACGAACGGTGCCCTCGATATTCTTGTTGCTCAACGTTGTCGAGTGGGACGAGCATGATTGCAGAATATTCTAATAAAACAAGCAAACATCGAGCAGCTTTGACGACGTTCGAACGTTTCGCCCTCGCACGTTTCGTAAGAAGTTTCTGTCGAGCTTTCGTCGAGATCGGATGTCTGATGGTTAATGATCAGGATCGAATTAAGACTTCTGGGGCCCTGGGATTAGTATAGATCAAAATAAATGATGTTGGCTCAAAAATAAAAGGGAAAGTTTTCATTTTTATAATATAATTCATTTTTCAAAAATTATTTCAAGTAATTCATTTTTGTGATACAACTTAAAATAAAATATATACATTTTTAAATTTAATTTTTATTATCAATAAAATTGTATGACATGTACTAAGTATAATAGTTATTTAGAAATGGTATGTATTAGAAGATGAAAGGAAAATTTTTATTTTTTATGATAAATATAATTCATTTTTCAAAAATTATTTCAAGAACTAATTCATTTTTATGATACAACTTAAAATAAAATATATGCATTTCTGAAATTTAATTTTTATTATCAATAAAATTATATGACATGTACTAAGTATAATAGTTATTTAGAAATGATATTAAAAGATGAAAGGAAAATTTTACTTTTAATTATTAAGAAATCTTGTAGCTATGAGATACAATTATTAGTATTATACCATGTGTTGTTAACCTTCTGCTTTACAATATCACACTTGTAACCCAAACTATAATTCATACTTAATAAATCATACTCGTATTTTCATCAAAATTGAATTTCTTCATTTCTAATTCACTTTTAATTATAATTTTCATAGTCAAGAATCATTAAATACAAAATGTGTCTAATTTTTTAACTTCCTTCATTTATCACTTTGTAGCAATAATTAGTTATTTATACATGACGCAGTTGTCTAAAAAATTGTAGGTTATGTAATCAATTCGCTGTCAGTTCGTTTTCATTTGTTATTAGTAGAACAGAAATTCAATTTTAATAGTACATTGTATTTTAATAATATTACATTATAGTTTAAGTTTGATATTTGTAGTTAATATGAATGAAGATTAATTTGAAAACTTAATTTTGTAAATGAGTTATGAACGGAAGACTTGAAACGAAGTCCCATAGAAAGTGGGGCCCCTTTAGTCTCCCCGTTGTTGCAGCCCTGATAGTGATCCCTTATCTTAAATGACCTCGTTAGCCCCCGCGAGAAATACGGTAGGAAAAATTAGAAACCTTCTCTCTTGGAAGGAAGCCAAAATGAGTTGTAACGGCGGGAAGCCAGAAAATATTAATTAATAAACACGCCGTAAATCAAACTTGGAAATTATAGTGGGAGGAAACTATATGAGTTAGGAAAGAAATGCATACGAAATTGTGCATTGAAGTAAAATGGAGGCAAGAAATTGAGTTTGGTAAAAGGAAAATTGAAGGAATTAAAAATAGTAACATTTTAATATTAAATTACAGATTTAATTGGTATTTAAAAGGAAGAATAAATTGGGTTTGATAAATGAGAAATTTTTACGTTAATAAAAACTGTGTTAGTAAAATTAAACAGAGGTTGATTAAGGTAGTAACAGAATTTTCTTCTGCAGACAATAGCATAATTTCTACAAAAAATACTGTGCTCTGAAATTCTAAAATTAATTAAAATTATATAAATTTATAAAATTCTTGAAAATTATAAAATATCGTAAAATTCTTCAAAATTATACAAAATCATAAAATTCTTCAAATCTATTGAAATTCTTAGAATTATAAAAAAATATAAAATCCTTAAAAATGATGAAAACTATAAAATTATTAAGAGTGTTGAAAGCTATAAAATTGTTAAGAATGATGAAAGTTATAAAATTCTAAAAAATTGTGACAGGATATTTAATATAAAACATACTCTTGCTCAAGAACATATTAAATCGATACGTAGCCACAACATGAATAAAATGTACAAAAAAGTCCCCACGTTTCCAATAAGAATGTCAAACAGGAGACACACGACGGTTAATAGAAGAGACCCTTAACTTTCGCCAATACAGCACTCAAGGAAACAGCGACGACATCTTTCGATGTTTCGCCACAAAAGATATTTTGAATGACATCGTCAAGAGTTATTTTCGTGAGAAGGTACGCTTGTCGAACAGCCCTCGGTTACCTATTGAAACAACCTGGACACCCTCGCCGTCTTCGACAATGGCAAACGCGAGATTGATCTCACCCCAGCGTGTCCACAGACAAAACCCCGAAGTCTTTTAACGAGCCCTTAGAACCTACAGACCAAATTCGATCGAGGTTCGAATGCTATTCCGAATAAAACCAGGTGGACCCAGGTAATTCGCCACGTGTGTCACGACAATAGTCCATATACGATTCCCGTTTTCGTGAACCGCAGTCAGAACGTGGATATTTTAAGGTTAAGGAAAAGGACAGATTTCTGGTCGAAGGAAAAAGCTAAAAGAGAGAGAGACCTTCCAGGTCGCAGACGTTACGGAATTCCTCTCGACATCAATAGAGCATCGTGCACAAAGGGTGGGCCATTATTGTCGGGGCACTTCATAGGAGCTCCAGGTACAATATGAACTCTCAAGCCTTGGTGGAGGCATAAGTTACACCTGGTAGCTCCTCAATAACACATTACTTCCCCGGCAAAGAACGTAGTAATGGTTTCGTCGTGGATTCGTCGTACCACTCGAACTCGCCCGCTCATTCTCTCATCGTTTTGTTGGAGAACTGAAAGCACCATTTTAGGACTATTTTTCTCGGGTCCCTTACTACCACTCATGAGAATATAATTGGCACTAGGCCTATACCTGTCAGGCTTTGGCTACCGAACTTAACCTCTCCAACTCACGAAGTCAATCAAAATGGAGGCAACAATTTGACCCATTCTGTTTAATACGATTTAAGTTTAATACTACTTCAGTTTAATATTTAGCCTCAGTTTAATACTACGTTTTGAGTTGACTCTTTCGACTGTATGCAACAATTTGAAATAGGTATTTTTCAGCAAAGGTTAGATTTTAGGCACAATCCAATACTTGCGTATTTAGCATTAAATGGGAGGAAAAATTAATATTACTTAAACAGTAAATAAGATGTTATTTTGTAGAATTTCATCCTAGAGAACCACCTTAGAAAATTAAGAACTCTATCTTATTGTGAAATTAAGAAATCCATCTTACAACGAAGTCAGGAAAGCCTATTACGAAATTAAGAAATTTAATTTTTTGAGAAATTAAGAAGACGCACCATTATTTTAAGAGAAAGTATTTCTGATTTTTACAAATTGCGAGTTTGTAGAAACTTGATAGTTACAGCATGTCTGAGGTTTTCGGGATCCCCAGAACGGAGAGGTGATATCCGTGGCATTTGTCCACTCGGGATTACCACACTGTGTGAGTTGAATGTCTAAATGCACCATACACGACCCTCTGTGTGCACATAGCACTGGTACGTTTATCCACTTTACTTCTTCCGAGTGGAGAACACTCTCTGGTATTGTCTTACAGCTTATTCCATCTAAAGAAACTAGCGTCCCTTGTTGATGCTCGTGCCACGCAATTCTTGCGTATCAAGTGTACTTAACACTTGGACCACCGCATGTGAAACCTACGTTTTCATCTTGTTCTTTTTATTATCTTACAACCTTGTTAATGTTATTATTTTATAACCTTATTCTTGTTACAGTTGCATAACTTGCTTGTTACAATCTTATAACCTTGTTAATGTTACTTCAGATGTTTCTTTTCATATCTACAATATAACAGAATTTGAAACAGAATCTTGTTCCTTTTATTATCTTATAACCTTGTTAATTTTATTATTTTAGTGAATTATTCTTGTTATAGTTGTATCACCTTGATGATGTTATAATTTTATAACCTTCTTGTCGTAATTTCATAACCTTGTTCGTGTCATTATTTTATAATCTTATTCTTATTATAATTGTATCACCTTGATGATGTTATAATTTTATAACCTTCTTGTCGTAATTTCATAACCTTGTTCGTGTCATTATTTTATAATCTTATTCTTATTATAATTATATCACCTTAATGATGTTAGAATTTTAAAACCTTGTTAATGTTATTATTTTATAACCTTATCCTTGGTATAATTGTATGTATAACCTTGATGATGTTATAATTTTATAATCTTGTTAATGTTATTTCAGAAATAACCGAATTCCTACGCTCCCAAATTCTCATATTCCCAAATCCCTTTACCTCCAATCCGTAAACCTCCAAATACCAATACCCGAATTTCTACATCCCCAAATTCCTATATTTCCAAATTTCTGCATCCCCAAATCCCTATACTTCCAAATACCTAAATTGATCAACTTCTAAATTTCCAAATTCCCAAATTCTTAAATTCTCTAATTACTAAATACCCAATTCTCCAATTTTCTAAATTTCCACATTCCTAACTTCCCAACTTCATAAATTAAGTACTTAAAATGCTTGCATTTTGCATTTTATTATTAACAACCATCCTGACGGTGATTCAACAATCGTAAGCAAGTTCCTCTCGGAGGAGTTATACGCATATCACGGTTTTTTACCTCGATTTTATAGAATTGTATTGTTTTCGAGCAACGCGGAAAACCTAAGGGCACAGTGGAGCACGTATTCGTAGGACAATGGGCCTACCTTGGCTCTTTTTAGTAGCCTTAGGCGGTACCGGTAACTCAGAAACAATGGGCCGACGTCGAAACACAAACTACAGTTTCATTAGCGCTTATAACTGACGAAATTAAGTCCCCCGCCGACCCTTCTCTCGTTTGCCCCCTCGCTTCAAAGCCGCCCCTGCAGTCCGTGTGTCGCAGGTTAATTAAATCTGACTGAAAACATTTCACGAAATTCCCGTTTTCTCCATTTTCACTTCAGTTTTGATCTAGAAAATTAAATACCCCTCGAATGTCGTATATTCTTAAATATAGTTCATTAGTTAAAATTATTTATGTATTAACTGTGAATTATACACACTTAATTCAAAATTTAAATGCAGACTAAGTAAGAGATAAATTACACAGACTGATCCTTTACATTTTAACATTAAAATTCTGGAGTGAAAGTAAAATGGTTCCGAAGTAGCAGATTAAAATTAAATACCCTTCGAATGTCGTATAATCTTAAAAATAGTTCATTAGTTAAAATTATTTATGTATTAACTGTGAATTATACACACTTAATTCAAAATTTAAATGCAGACTAAGTAAGAGATAAATTACACAGACTGATCCTTTACATTTTAACATTAAAATTCTGGAGTGAAAGTAAAATGGTTCCGAAGTAGCGGATTAAAATTAAATACCCCTCGAATGTCGTATATTCTTAAAAATAGCTGATTGGTTAAAATTATTAATGTATTGCGATTTTGTCTTGTACATTAGTAAGTTAATTCAAAATTAAAATGTAGACTAAATAAGAGATAAATTATATAGACTGATTCTTTATATTTTAAAATTCAAGAGTGAAAGTAAAATTAGTTGAAAGTAGCAGGTTAATTAAATCTGACTGAAAATGTGAAATTCTCTGTACTAACATAATTTCTGCGGAAGTAATAAAAATCGACATTCCGCACAATTAATCAAATGATACGTTGTAACGCAGTATGTGTGGTATTTAAGAACGTCCTTCAAAAACTTTATAGAACCGATGGAAGACAAAATGTCTGCCTCCTAAAGAACGATATAATAGTAGGACAAGAGATAACCGGTTACTAAAATGCCGATCGTTTAATTCAACCTCCTCGAGATATATGTATCCTCTGTTGATTATTTTCGAAGAAACGATAAGGAAAAGGGTTGTACCGGCTGTCCATCAAAAGGATATATGTAGCCGTGGCAGATCGTTCTGGTAATTCTCTTAGTGATCCACAGAAGCTGGCATTTGTCTCTCAAGATTATGGCTGTTTGCTATTACTGGATCCGGTATTAATAGTGAACACAAGCTGGAGATAGGGGGATTATTGATAACTAATGGCCGCATTAATTTATTGATAGGAAAATCGTATACTAGTTAATGCTCTGCCATGTCATTCATGTATGAAATAACAGTTAACTCTGCTTTTGCATATATTGCTGCTTCTTACATAATTTTAGAGATGAAAACAAATCTTGAAACTACAGTGGTCAAGAAATAATAGCAATTTTATTCTTACAAAGCGTATTTTAATTTATTTCTGCTTGTTTTTAAATTTTTGGTGAATGCAGTCTGGTTAAGAGTACTCGCAGTGTAATTATAAATAATATTATTTGGAAAAGGAAAGTTGTTTTATTTTCGCAAAATTTTATTGCTTAGGTGGCTCTTGTTTTA
Source organism: Megachile rotundata (assembly GCF_050947335.1). Lineage (NCBI taxonomy): Eukaryota > Metazoa > Arthropoda > Insecta > Hymenoptera > Megachilidae > Megachile > Megachile rotundata. Next base: position 7,737,280 of record NC_134989.1, read on the forward strand.
AGAATTTTAGTTTCAGTTCAGTTTAGTTAAAAAGTATATTTGATTTATAAATAATAACTGGGAAATAATCGCAATTTTATTCTTACAAAGCATATTTTCATTTATTTTGGTTCAAATAGCAATGACTTTTTAAATTTCTGGTAAATACAGTTTAGCGAAAAATTTACATTAATTGGGAAATTAAGACAATTTTATTTTTCAAAAGAATATTTTAACTTATTACAATTTACGTGAGCCTCAAAATTTTTCTTTTAACTAAATTCAATTTAAAAATAATATTTGTACTATACTTATAAATAGTAATTGCCAGGGAATAAAAACAAGTTCATTTTGACTATTTGATATCTCCTTACGCAAAGATTGTTCCACATAACCTCACTTCTCACAGAGAGGTGACCCGTGAAAAGGAGAAATTGTGCGTGAATGTCAGAATGAATAATTGTTATTACCCGAAGTGTCAACTAATCACAAGATGAAACCGGAAACGCGGTCGAGCAAAATGGATAAGCTTAGTAATGCATTGTGCACGTAGAGGTATATACATATAGCACGCATTTGCGTCGTTAAAACGTATTAAGTGCAAGAGAAATGAAAGAAGCGCGATTAAATAACTGAAGGGTCAAGAAGAAAGCTTATCTACGTCACCTAACGTGTCATTCTTACAATATACATTTTCCATATTAAAAGCATCAAAAGTATCAAAATATTTACAAATTTTAATTCTTGAATACTTCAAACAAATCCTCCAATTAAGTAACAGTATATGAATATACTATAATAACATCAATGACTCTGTGATAAATTATGCGAACTTCAAAGGTGCATGAACTGTTCTACCCCTTATCTCGGAAGCTCTCATAAATTCATTCATTGCTGTGCGATTAAAGTTTCTTTCAGAAACGATTTAACTTTACGAGAACATTATCTGATAATGATTCGAAACTAGTCTACTGTGAGAATTAAGAATGAAACTCACTGGTTGTAATAGCGAATAAATTATTTTTATTCCGTTCATAAATATGTATTTGTAATAATTTGTCTGGGAAATTTCTGTCATCAAATAGTGATTGAGAATGCGTTCAGTAATTAATGTACGCTTGAGGGTGATTAATTAATAGCATCGTGCAATTAGGATGCTTGTAATTTAAATATGTATACTTAGCTTGAAGGAAGCATTAAAAAATGCTGGAGAATTTTTATTATGTACACTACCATTGAAATTTTATGGCTTATTTTATTGTTTATGAAGCATGGACTTAAGTCCATAAAAACATGGTGTACTATATTTTGTTTATTCTTTTATCAAAATTGAGTACTTGATAAATTATAAACGAAAGACTGCTTTAGTTTTCAATTTTTTAATAATAGTTTATTACTTGCAAGATATATAATTTCATTAATTCAACAGCAAGCGATATGTAATTAAATTTGTAATGAAATTTCAGTTTACAGAAATCAGAGAATTAGAGATTTGGGAATTTGGGAATTTGGAAATTTGGAAATTTGGGAATTTGGGAATTTGGGAATTTGAGAATTTGGAAATTTGGAAATTTGGAAATTTGGAAATGTAGAATGTTGGAATTTGAAAATTTGAAAATTTGGAAATATAGAAATTTAGAAATTAAGGTATTTAGGAATTTGGGAGTGTAGGGATTTGGGAATATAGGAATTTGGGGATATTGGTAGTTGGGGGTATAGGGTTTTAAAGATGTAGAAATTTAGGAATATAGGGACTTGGGAATTTAGGAATTTGGGGGCGCACGAATTCAGTAATATAGAAATTTGGAAATTTAGGAATTCGTGGATATTGGTAATAGGAAGTATAGGGATTTTGAAGATATAGAAATTTGGAAATATAGGGACTTGGGGTCGTAGGCATCCAGGGACGCAGTATTCAGTAATATAGAAATTTGGAAATTCAGGAATTCCACGATGTAGATACTTCAGAATATAGGTATTTGAAAATTCCGGGATTTGGGGATATAATAATTAAATTTATAATAAAACTTCAGTTTACAAAAATCACACCACCGAATTATACATAACTGCTTTATATAATTCAAAGCATCTTCTGTATGATAAATTAAATTTAAATTACACTTTCTTAGTTATTTAACATTTATCATTTTTCATGTAAAGTGTTCATTTAACATAATTTCATCGGGTAAAGTGTGATAGATTAGTATGAGTGACCTTGATGACCCATGTACTCGCTATACCTCTTCCTAACCTACATCTATGCCCGTTTAACAATTTTCGAACTCTTTCAAGCGAAGTATGCCGGTGCTATGTCATGTTAAGACATTAATCTTCGTCTAATAGATAGAGGTATCTCTTCCACTTCGCCATAAGCTTTCAACGCTAGTATGTCTTCGTATTTGTAATTGGTATACGAAGCTATCACGATGGCTTGGATGATAGAAATAACAGAAGAGTTAACGACACAGAAATTATGGCGATCAAACGATTATCATGGTATATTAATATAATAGTACGAAGATGAAATGGATTTGTAGTAAATTCATTAACAAAATTGTTATAAACTTGTGGGTTCATGGAATGATGCAAGATATGAATAAAAATGTTCTTTATTGGTAATCAATGAATCATTATAGATGCAAAAATAACCTCAAAATTGACTAACAGGAATTATGACAATAATCAAAGGATTAATACTGTATACCAATATAATAGTACAAAAATAAAATGAACTCATAGCAAACTCATATAAAAAATCGTTACAATTAATTAAATTATAACAATACATTTTCTGATTTAACAGAAAATTGAAAAACAAATTTTTCTGTATTTATGGAAAATACAAAAACAAAATGTACAGAATAAAAGCCTTACGAAATCATCTAATAGTGTAAAATGTACAAGTATTTTGTTTGTAGACGTTCAAAACTAACCTCAAAACTGAATAATTATTTAAAGTAGTATAAAATATATTATAAAACATGGAGAATATCTCTTATGGTATTTTTGTTGAACTAGTCTCTTGCACTCAACAGTACAATTACTCAGGTTGTACGTAGATTTGTTTGCATAATTATACTGGTAATTGTATAATTTTACAAGGTTAAGTTAGGTTAGGTTTGTTGTAGCAGTCTGTTACAGCAAACAGTATAATTATCCAAGGTTGTATAATGACAGTATTTGGTACAACAGATTGGTACAAACAAATCTAGCATAACCTAACCTTGTAAAATTATATAATTATCAAGGTTGTATAATCATACCCCTACTGTTTGGTACAACAGATTGTTACAAGCAACCTAACCTAACTTAACTTTGTAAAATTATACAATTACCAAGGTTGTATAATTATACTTGTCCTGTTTGACACTACAAACCTAACTTAACATAACCTTGTAAAATTATATAATTATGAAGATTGTATAATCATATTCGTACTGTTTGGTACAACAGACTGTTACAAGCAACCTAACCTAACTTAACTTTGTAAAATTATACAATTACCAAGGTCGTATAATTATACTTGTCCTGTTTGGTACAACAAACCTAACCTAACATAACCTTGTAAAATTATATAATTGTCAAGTTTGTGTAATTATATTCGTATTGTTTGGTGCAACAGACTGGTACAACAAACCTAACCTAATCTTGTAAAATTATGCAAACAAACTGCAACAAAGATAATAAATATACAGTACATTACAACAAATGTAATGTTTACCATGTAACCATAATTATTTCCTTATGACATGACATCTATTTATCATAATCTATAACAAATTACAAATAAACAAAAAAATTAAACTTTGGATAAATTTATTTGTTCAAACTAAATGCATAATGCACGTCGTCAAATGACTTTTCCTTTAAAATGTAAAGTCTATTGAATTTTTCCGTTCAGCATTTCAAGATTTCAGTAAAAGCACACACATGAACAACACAGTTAAACTAAAGCAAATATTTAAACAGCAACAGTAGCTTTCTCAGTGTTGTCTGTTTTAACTCAACATCCGCTACGAGTAAACTAACGGTCGCTGGTCTAAATGTTCCTTGATAAATACGAAAGGATTTCAAAAGTGGATAAATAACCGTAGGCGAGCGTTACTGCTAAAAACCAGAGTATATAAACATCTCCTCAAAGAACAGTGACGCCATTAAGGTGTTCGTGTTAACGCGGCAATGTGTATAGAAAAATTTACAAGTCAAAATTTCATGGTAACAGGAATACGTACAGTCGAGAACAAATCTGACTTCCCTAGGGAAATTATAACAGTCAGAGGAGAGAACCTTATTGAAAGGAGTTACTTCGGAATTTTTGTTTATTAGATTTCGAGGTTAGTAAATTATTTTGAAATTTGAACGTTTTGAGATGTGAGGATTTAAAATTGAGGAATTCGGAGGTTTTGTGATCTGTTATTTGGGGATTTCGTAATTGAAGAATTTGGAAGTTTAGAGAGCTGGGGTTTGGGGATTTCGTAATTGGAGAATTTGAGAATTTAGAGATCTGGGATTTGGGGATTTCGTAATTGGAGAGTTTGAAAATTTAGGGATTTGGAGCTTGGGGATTTGGATATTTGACAATCTAGGGGTTTGGAAAATTTGGGAATTTGAGAATTTGATAATTTAATAAATTAAAAAATTATGGAATTGAAACTCATTGAGAAATCGAGAAATTGAAAACTTGAAAACTTGAAAACTTGAAAACTTGAAAACTTGAAAACTTGAAAACTTGAAAACTTGAAAACTTGAGAACTTGGAAACTTGAAAACTTGGAAACTTGAAAACTTGGAAACTTGAAAACATGAAAACTTGAAAACTTCAAAATTTGAAAAATTGAAAAACTGAAAATATGAAAATTTGCTAACTCAAACATTTAGTATCGCAAATATTTAAATGGTCCCATCTTGAAACTACAATACAAAATTGCCAAATTTTCAAGGTCTCCCACATACGAAAAAAACCAACCCTGCACCCAAACACATATTCTTTAAAATATTTTCCACGATCTAAACGGTTCTTCTGATCTAATCTTTCAGCTGTCTATAATGCCGGTATTATCTCGCAGCCAGCTTCGGAGCGAAACGAACAAGCAAGGGAAAAGAATTCGAAAAAGGCACGTTCCGTATGCTACTATAGATATACCTTGTCGTGTGTTACGTAAGGATACGCCATCCTGTACATTGAATCTCGATTGAATGCGCCAGCAGTTCGGTCCAGACAGGATTTTCTCAAAAGAATCTGCAATCGAAGAGACGATATCGTGTGTCGTGTATCGGCCGCATTGAATGTTTGGCTTTGCAACAGGATTTATCTAAAATAATCGATCATGAGAGCTCTGACCCTACAATGCCTCCTAACCTCACGTACTGAGTTCTTAATCATTTCTTGTTACGTTGAAAATTTAAGCTATGTGATCAAGTTTATTTAAACTTTAGTTATAGACATGTTGAATTAGAAATATTAAGATTTATTATATATTTGTGAAATATTTATTTATATTATTCTTTTGTGGTGTCAAGAAAACTTCAGAATTTTTGATGTTTCAAAATCATAAAAATCTAAGCATTTCAAGCTTCAATGGTATACCAAAATCTAACACATGGTTAAAAGGTTGTTTAACCACTGATTTTTGTGGAATATATTTGTAAAGAGATTATACATATATTAATTTACGTTCATTTTTATTTGTACTTCAAGTGGTCATAGTTTACATACTTTTAGATATTTTTATGTTAGCAATTCGTATGTCAGACTTTCTATCTTGAAATTCGATGTCTTCTGTAATTTGCATTCAAGTATTTTTAATTAAAACTATCTTAGCTTTTGTCTATACCTTTAGCTTCAAATCGATGTGACCCAGGTGGTATGTTAGTTCTGCTTCATCAAATGTCTCTGAGCTTCTACTTCAAAATCAGACATCGTCTCCTATAATTGGCAATCAGTTACTTTATATAAAATATGTTAGCCTGTGACATTACACTTTAACCTTCGAACTGACATGATAAAATTGCTATGTTACTTCCACATCATCAGATCTCTATGACGGTCTACCTTCACTATCGAACATGGTCTTACAAAATTGTCAATCAGTTATGTTATATTAAAAACATTTCATTCTTGTCTGCTATACTTCAAATTTGCAACTGATGACCCAGGTGTTACGTTATTTCTGCATCAAATCTCATTCTACATAGGACCCCATGTCATTTGCAATAACCCGATAACGCGATAATCGTGTACGGCATATTTTACACGAGCCATAAAAGAAGATGGCGAGAGCCAAGCTTTCACATCACGGACTCGTAAATGAAATTGAAGAAATAAGCCTGACCCCGTCGCGGACCAAACTGAGAGCAAGCAATTTTCCAAATAGCTTTGCTTCCGGCCTGCACGCGAGCTTGGCCAATACATTCGGAAACTTGATCAATCAGAAGCGTGACCGGACTATGCTGGCAACCTATGTGCAAGTAACATCGTGTAAACCCGTCGGGGTGCATCCGAGGATGATGAAACAGGTGAACCGGTCGGTTTGCGAAAAGGCCAGCCAGAGGAAAATCGCTCTACTGTCTCGAGAGGCTTCATCCAATGATCATACGGAAGATCGAGTTCAAAGCTGCTCGTGGTGTTAATTGCTGATCAAAGAGCCAGCTTTTGCTAGAACTGCTCCCTATTCACGTTTCTCTCTTGGCTGAATCTCTCTGTCGATATCTCTTACAGTTTTGCGCTGGATTTATCTTAAATCGAACAAAGTACAACCATGTTATAATACGTTACTTTGCAATTTGAGGTTTGGAGTTTAAATTGTCTCTTTGTTGGCTAATTAAGAATTGGATGTGAGGGCAGGGGGAACGTGCTTTATGGAGAGTATGTTTGATATATTATATATGATGGATAATATGTGATAAATATAAGATGTGAACTGTGAAATTCAATATGAAAAACACAAAATATAAATTGTGTAATGTAATATATAATATAGAATGAAGACAGTAAAATGCAACATGAGAAATGCACAATGACATATGTGATCACATGTGATACATAACATACGTAGAAAGTAAACTGTGAAATGCTTTATAAAAAATATCAAATGTAAAATACATGTTGTATAATATATAATATATGATATTGAATGAAGACTGTAAAATGCAACATAAAAGGTGTACAATGACATATGTGATAACATGTGATACATAACATACGTAGAATGTAAACTATGAAATGCTTTATAAAAAATATCAAATGTAAAATATATATTGTATAACATATAATATATGATATAGAATGAAGACTGTAAAATGCAACATAAGAAGTGCACAATGACATATGTGATCACATGTGATACATAACATATGTAGAATGTAAACTGTGAAATTCTATGTGAAAAATATCAAATGTAAAATGGAAATTTTATAATATATAACATATAATTTGGAATGAAGATTACAAAGTACAACATGAAAAGTGCATAATGTAAAATGTGAAAAGTAAAATACGAAATATGAAAAGTAAAATATAAAATATGAAAAATAAAATATAAAATGATAAAAGTAAAATATGAAATGCAAAATGTGAACAAATTTTCGTGAAAATAAGCTTTAAAGCAGTGTAAAAACATTCATTAATATTGAAATTCATATTCAGCGAGAAGCGAATTACATGGCAGTCAAAGTGTTAATGAGTATCGCTATCATAATTAAAATACATGGTCCCATGAGACGTAGCACGTTTATTTCCTGTAAAATACGACAGAAACTAGATTCCACTGATGTGAAACAATATGAAGCTGAATTATCTATTGCCTTTTGTAAGTGGAAATTCTCTGTAAGCTATGTAGCACAGCTCCAATTCCCACGCATCACTTCACTGAACCAAATCTCATAGTGGCAATAAATAGTATAGGTTGAGATCAATAACCACTATTCTGCGGAATGGGAACAGTTGCAAACAGTAAATTGGATTAGCTAAACTATCCTGTGAGGTGTAGCTAAATTAGTTTGGGTAATCGAAATTGTATTCCACAATTTACACGTGCCTGATGATTATATATCGATATAATGTCATTGAATATTTTTTAAAATTAAGTATGTATTAATGAGCATTGCAAAATTCTATTTTATTTGTTGTATTTGTTACACTTTGTTTATTGTATCTGTTAGAGATTGTATTTATTTTTGAAGAAGTATTAAGAATTTCAAACGTTGAAATTCCTCAATTTCCAAATGTTCAAATCCTCAAGTTCATGAATTTCCAATTACTCAATCAACATATATTCAAACTCTAAAATTTCCGGATTTCCAAATTCCTAAATCTCAAAACTTTCAAGTTTATAAATTCTTCAATTTTCTAAATTTCTTTCTCTAAGATTCTTAAATTTCCAAATCCCCAAATTCTTCAACTTCCTAATTCCTAAAGTACCTCAAGTTCCAGACCCAAACACCTAAATTTCAAAATCTCCAAATCAACAAATATGAAATTCCTAAATTTCCAAATTCTCTAGTCCATAAACCAAATTTTAAGATTTCTAATTTTCCAAGTCCTTAAATTCCTCAAGATCCAAATTTCCAAATTCCCGAGTTCTCTAACTTCCCAGCCCCAGAGTTTCTCAACATCCGAACTTCTAAACTTTTAAATTCTCAAATCCCTAAATTTCTAAATCCCCAAATCCCCAAATCCCCAAATCTCCAAACCCCCAAATCCTCAAATATCTAAATTCCCAAATCCCCAAATCCCAAATTCCTAAATTTCTAAATCCCAAAATTCTTAAATTTCCAAATTCCTCAAGATCCAAATTTCCAATTTCCCAACCCCAAAGCTCCTCAACATCAAAACCCCAAACTCCTTAAACTTTCAAATTCCCAAATCCCCAAATCCCCAAATCCCCAAATCCCTAAATTCCCATATCTTCAAACCCCCAAATCCCCAAATCCCCAAATCCCCAAATCCCCAAATCCCCAAATCCCCAAATCCCCAAATCCCTAAATTCCCATATCTTCAAACCCCCAAATCCCCAAATCCCCAAACCACCAAATTCCTAAATCCCCAAATCCCAAATTCTCCAATCCACAAATTTCCAAATCCCAAAATTCTTAAATTTCCCAGCCCTCAAATTCCCAAACTTCTCAACATTCAAATGTCCAAATTCTCGAATTACTAAATTTCCAAACCTCAGTAAAAAAGCCCCAATAAAAAAATTCTCAAGCACCGCCCTTAAAAAAAATTTGTTCCACCACGGCTATACTGTTCGATTCTCATGCCGAAAGGAAGTGATGGCACAGACGGAAAGGAGCAGTGTTAGTAGCAGTGACGGTACCAGCAGTAGGGCTGCTGGTGGGACGGGAAATCTAGAGGAATGGGAGATATGACCGTGACCGCATGGAATGCGTGGAATGTGGCCCATCACGTCGGGGCAAAGCCACAACAACCTACCATCCTTTCGGTCCACTTCGATCCTCGTTTCCCCATCTTCACGCCCATGATGTCCACCGAAAATTGCGTATCAATTTGCCTGTGTTTCCCTACTATACATTTACTTTTCAATTGTTATGTGCAAATTTTATTCAACGGTGTTTAATCTTTACTATTTTTTACTTATTATATTGAAAAGTCATGAAATATATGGCCAAAACATATATTTCTTTTTCAGATTTCTAGATCTCAGAATTTTAGGCTTTTAAATTTGCAAGGTTCCAAATTTTGAAATATTTAAATATTTTGAATAAGGGATTTCGATATTTTAAAATTATTAAACCTTGAAATCGCAGGGTTCAAAATTCAAAAATGTTAAAATCCGCAAATTATCAAAATACCAGATTATCAAATTCTGAGATGCCTACATTCTACAATTCCCAAATTTTGAAATCACCGAATTCTCAAAGGACCAAATTCTTAAATTCCCAATTTTTAAAATCCCCAAATTCTCAAATTAGCAAATTCTCAAATCCCCAAATTCCTAAATTCCCAATTTCTCAAATCCCCAAATTCTTAAATTCCCAATTTCTTTAATTCCCAATTTCTGGAATTATCAAATTCTTCAATTCCCAATTTCTCAAATCCCCAAATTCTTAAATTCCCAATTTTTTAAATCCCCAAATTCTCAAATTACCAAATTCTCAAATCCCCAAATTCTTAAATTCCTAATTTCTCAAATCCCCAAATTCTTAAATTCCCAATTTCTCAAATCCCCAAATTCTCAAATTATCAAATTCTTCAATTCCCAATTTCTCAAATCCCCAAATTCTCAAATTCCCAATTTCTCAAATCCCCAATTTCTCAAATCCCCAAATTCTTAAATTCCCAATTTCTCAAATCCCCACATTCTTAAATCCCCAAATTCTCAAATTGCTAAATTCTTTAATTCCCAATTTCTCAAATCCCCAAATTCTTAAATTTCCAATTTCTCAAATCCCCACATTCTTAAATCCCCAAATTCTCAAATTGCTAAATTCTTTAATTCCCAATTTCTCAAATCCCCAAATTCTTAAATTTCCAATTTTTCAAATCCCCAAATTCTTAAATTCCCAAATTCTTAAATCCCCAATTTCTCAAATTCCCATATCCCCAAATCCCCATAAGAACAGATTAAGTTTAACTTTTCGCAAAATTACTGAATAGCTCTAACTGTTAAATCCGACAGTAAAAATTCGATAACACAAAAGAAGGAAGATTAATTGTTTCCAACATACAAAGAATGTATTGGTATGTCTAGAAGTATTGAACATACAATTTGCTACTAAGTATCCAATAGCGGAGAAGATTCTTTAGTAGCCCTGGGCGTTTTTGAGGCAACCCAGAAAGACAGGTGTAGGATACCTTGATTGATTTTCCTGGCAATCTTAACTTTGCAATTTACTCGATTGTCCGAAGATGTTTCACCAGATGACAGGTGCCGTTACCATAAAAATTACACCTGCCTGATCACAGTTCACGTGACTGGTTTTCGTCCGAAAGCCATTATAATCCAGCTGGCTTCTGAGTAGCTGAGGCATTAAATCAAATTCGAGTCGGGCTAATGAAGTCTTCTTGGCTTGCTTTCTGGAATTCTGTACAAGATTAGAACATTCTGTCTATTGTTATTTCGTTTCATTGCTAGATATTTCTATTTGCTTGTACTTTGTTCGAGGTTTTGCTGATGTGTTTTTCAGTTTCTTTTGGTTGAAGTAGTCTTCTGATGTTTTAGAACATTATTTTTATGTGGCTTATTTTGTATAGTTGTCTACATGTATCATATGTGTATGTGTTTTATAAAATTTTGTGTACATATCACATTTTTTATAATTATATATGTATGTTATATTTTTACAATTATGTATATATGTCACTTTTTATAAAATTATGTGTACATATCACATTTTGTATAATTACTTACATATGTTATATTTTGTTCAATTATGTATGTATGTCACTTTTGATAAGATTGTATGTACATATCACATTTTGTATAATTACACACATATATTATATTTTGTTCAATTATGTATATATGTCACTTTTTATAAAATTATGTGTACATATCACATTTTGTATAATTGCATACATATATTATATTTTGTTCAATTATGTATATATGTCACTTTTGATAAGATTGTATGTACATATCACATTTTGTATAATTACATACATATGTTATATTTTGTTCAATTATGTATGTATGTCACTTTTGATAAGATTGTGTGTACATATCACATTTTGTATAATTACACACATATATTATATTTTGTTCAATTATGTATGCATGTCACTTTTTATAAGATTGTGTGTACATATCACATTTTGTATAATTGCATACATATATTATATTTTGTTCAATTATGTATGTATGTCACTTTTGATAAGATTGTATGTACATATCACATTTTGTATAATTACACACATATATTATATTTTGTTCAATTATGTATATATGTCACTTTTTATAAAATCATATGTACATATCACATTTTGTATAATTATATACACAAGTTGTATTTTATACAATCAAACGTTTTATTATTTAATATTTAAGCTCTTAAAACTTGTACATATAATTTCCAATTTGAAATTAATTTTCTCTCCGAAAGAGCGTTATTTGCTTCATCAAACCCAGAAGAAATTCACCGCCGAAAAAGTCGCTGCTCTAAACTCTCATAAATCTGAAGCAGGATTTTCAAAAGCCCGCATTACTTCCAGTAGACCACGTCGAAAGTTACCGACGGAAAAAGGAGAACATAAATGGCCCGCAGATTCACACGATCCGACAAAAAAATTCATCAGAGGCAACGTTAGCCAGCGATTAGTCAAAGAAACCCGGATCTAAGAACGTTGAAGAGGGTCAGTGCCTGTTCGAAGTCAACGTCCAGAAGAAGGAGGAAGAAAATAAAGAACGATGATTTCATCGTGCTTAAATTCGGAGCAAAGAGAAGAACGGACCCTTCTTCTATGGGGCGGGAATCTCAGGGCCGTATTTTCGTTTGTCGGATGCGGAATAGCCTCTCCTGTACCGCCTACAACGAGGATAAATTTTTCTCGATGACATGACCGTATGACCCGCCATGATGCATCGATCGTTCGCTGCCGAAAGCCCCTTTCTTCCTCCTTCTCATCCCGGAGTAATTTCATCGTGACTGGCTGACCTTTTAAAAACGTTTGAACCGGCTAACTATCGGATGACCGAAAGAAATTCAATAAAATAAATTATACCGGAATTATTTATTTTAGGTAGGAATTTGGGGAGTTGGATGTTTTGGAATTTGGGAAAATGGAAATTTTAGAATTGGAGGATTTTAGGGATGTGGAGAATGGGCAGTTGCATGTTTTGGAATTTGGGAAATTGGTAATTTTAGAATTGGAATACTTAGGGATCTGGAGAGTGAAGAGTTGGATATTTAGGAATTGGAATACTTAGGGATCTGGAGAGTGGAGAGTTGGATATTTTGGAATTGGAATAGTTAGGGATCTGGGGAGTGGAGAATTGGATATTTTCGAATTGGAACACTTGGGGATCTGAAGAGTGGAGAGTTGGACACTTTGGAATTGGAATGCTTAGGGATCTGGAGAGTGGGGAGTTGGACATTTTGGAATTGAAATGCTTAGGGATCTGGAGAGTGGAGAGTTGGATATTTAGGAATTGGAATACTTAGGGATCTAGGGAATGGAGAGTTGGACATCTTGGAATTGGAATACTTAGGGGTCTGGAGAGTGGAGAGTTGGATATTTAGGAATTGGAATACTTAGGGATCTAGGGAATGGAGAGTTGAACATTTTGGAATTGGAATACTTCGGAATCTGGAGAGTGGAGAGTTGAACATTTTGGAATTGGAATACTTAGAAATCTGGAGAGTGGAGAGTTGGACATTTTGGAATTGGAATGCTTAGGGATCTGGAGAGTGGAGAGTTGGAAATTTTAGATTTGGAACACTAAGGGATGTAAAGAGTGGAGATTTGGACATTTTGAAATTGGAATACTTAGGAATCTCGAGAGTGGAGAGTTGAATATTTAGGAATTTGAGAATTTATGGATTTGGGGGTTGGATTTGGGAATTTTTGAGGATCTGCTGACATAGCAATATAGAGATTTGAGGGTTTAGGAATTTGGAGATCTAGAAATTTAGAAATCTACGGATTTGAAAACTTAAGAATCCCCACAATTCCTAGAGTTTAGGAATTTGTAGACTTAGGGATTTCAAGATTGGCAGTTTGGAAACTTAGGAATTTACGAATTTAAGAATTTAGGGATTCGACGATATAAGAATTTGACCACTTACGGATATAAAAATCTGGGGATCCGATGATCTACAAATTTGGAAACGTAACAGTTTGAAGATCTACATATGAATACATAAATCTAGAAATTTGGACATCGAAAGATGTGGAGTTCCACATCTCTTCCACAACCCTCACATTCATCATTCAGTTTAATACGACAATTTGAAATAAATATTTTTTAACTAAATCTATGACACTATACATGTGCAAAGACAGCAGAATAAACTATAGCAGCAATTAATAGTAAACAACGATTAGGTTAACAAAATTCAGCAAACTTTTTAAGTAAAATATTTCAAGCTTAATATCTGGCTGCAGCAAAAATGCCTTCGAGTGCAAAGGATTAAAATCTATCTAGAAATGTAGTGCTCTCCAGGTACAAGAATCTAAGAATTTGACAATCTAGGAATTAATTCATAAATGTGATAATTTAGGAATTCGATTGTCTAAGAATTTAGAAACCTAGTAATTTGATTCATTCATATTATACCTACAAATGTATTGACTATCTGCAGATGTAATGTATAATTTGGATCGTTTATTTTAAAAGTGGTGTAAGTCCATTTTCATTTATTTTGAGAAAATTAAAGATTAGCATATATGTCAATGCAAAAATATAGAGGTTAATTATATCAAGACTGGCAATTCAGCAATTTTTTACTGATTGACCAATATGTAATTTGATTATACAAATTTGTTTTAGGTGACTTAACTAAAATAGTGTATATTCATACAAATAGACTTACACCACTTTTCAAAATAAACGATCCATTTGTTAATATAAAAATCAGACATAAACTTGAAGACCTAGAAATTGAAAAATTTAAAAGCTTGAACACGTAGAATTCGGAAGGTTATCGCAAAGTTCACACATGTGTCGTTATCCAAAGGAAGCGTGCGTTACAGCCGAGTACATACACGTAGAATAAACACAATGGGCTCGTCACGCAACTAGCCAACGGCACGATGCTCGTCACAGTGAAAGTTTAATCGTGGTTGCCCGTTCCACCGTTAAAAATAAATATTACCACACGGGTAGCTAGTGGCTCGTAAAGAACATCCCGTGTATTTTGAATTCCATCCAGGAGATGCTACTCGTACCGATCGTGATTCTTTCTCGTCACAAGTGGTTAACTACATTGTCACCGTGTAGATAGACGGACGTTTTAACTTTTTTGCGATAATGCCGGCATCTTGTTCTCCCGTGGGGGACGAACTCGCCGCGGGATACGCTATGCTTTACCGGTTTTCTATGCACGATGTGTCCTCGTAACGTCCGCCGTTTGCTACCAGAGGAATCCGGATACTCCGCGTGATAAATTGAAGTATCAAGCGATGAAAGTTCGCATGATTTTTGTACACGATTCAAACGTCATCGTGCGTAGTTCTTTGTGCTTTTTATTTCTAGTCGCTGTTAACCTTGCGACTACCGGTTCGGTTCGAGGAAATTTTCCAGCTGAGTGCCAACAGAGTTCATGTACTGGTGGCAAACCGGGAGTTGGCGCGTGATGTAAGAATTTGGGAATGTAGGGATTTGTGGGTGTGGGGATTTGGGGATGAAGCGATTTGGGGATGTAGGAATTTGGAATAGAACGATTTGGGTGTGTAAGAATTTGAGACTATAGGAATTTGGGAATGTAGAGATTTGGGGACGTAGGGATTTGTGGACGTGGCAATTTGGGAACGTGGCGATTTGGGGACGTAGCGATTTGGGGACGTAGCGATTTTGGGATGTGGCGATTCGGGACGTGGTGACTTGGAGGCGTGGAGATTTGGGGATGTAGCGATTTGGGGACATGGCGAGTTTTGGATGTGACGATTTGGGGACGTGGCAATTTGGAGACGTAGCGATTTGGAGATGTGGCGATTTGAGGACGTAGCGATTTGGGGACGTGGCGATTTTGGGATGTGGCGATTCGGGAACGTGGTGACTTGGAGGCGTGGAGATTTGGAGGCGTAGAGATTTGGAGACGTGGTGATTTTGGGATGTGGCGATTCGGGGACGTGGTGACATGGAGGCGTAGCGATTTGGGGATGTAGCGATTTGGGGATGTGACGATTTGGTAATATATCGATTTGGGAATGAAGGGATTTGGAAGTAAAGGAATTTGGAAGTGAAGGAATTTGGGAATGTAGGGATTTGAAAGTGAAGAAATTTGAGAATATAGAAATTTATAAATGTAGATGTTTGAAAATGTAAGAATTTGAAAATCTAAGGACTCGAAAAGCTATTCTATAATTTGATGGTTAAGGTATAATATAAATGATTAGGTTATAAATATATGATCAAAGTTCTTTGTACAAAATTCACACGTGTCTACAAACTCGCATAACACGAATGTAAGACAGCATGATTGGAGCGGTTACTTTCATGTCAGCTATTAATTCCAGTTTTATCAAATATGTTAATTGTTTCCTGTACTTCGTTACATAACATAGAATTGCGTTATATGAAAACGGCAGTAATTTTCTATCAACTCTAACATGTTACAGGAATTCAACATATTATAGTGTAGAGTACAGTAAATATTCAAAAATTCTGAAATATCCAAAATTTCTTAATTAACTCATTTATTGTCAAATTTTAAGCATCGAGAGATAATTTTGATGCCTAACTTGACAAATATTCTTATAAGTTATATAACATTAAAAACTTTGATATAAGAACACATTACACAAACTTTATTTAATATAATTCTATTGTCAGTGACAAGGAAATATATACAAATCCCCATTTAAATATATTTAAATCCCTATTTGATGATTGCGGTAGCCAATGGGTTAAACGATGATACAAAGTTCTTCCACTATTTCAGAATACCAAATGTCGAAATTGAAATTTTATTGAGAAAAATTAGGATCGTCTCGATATAACGGGTTACCGTATTTTGCAAGCCTATTTCTCCAAAAGAGAAAGTAACCGTGTGTCTACGAGCAGTATGTTCACGTTGATGGACTACTCAAACGCTGAAGAGATTTCCTTGGAAGATTACGATGTGTGTTCCGCGTACGCGCGAATGTGACGTGATCATCAATGTGAATGCTTTCATTTGTTTCAGTGGCTTTAACCTTTAACCTAACTGTGTACTCGGTAGCAAATGTGGCCTACTCTGAATAAACTTTAGGGATACAGATATTTGAGGACTTGGGGACTTCGGGATTATGTAATATAGAAATTTGGGAAGGTAGATATTTATGAGTGTGAGAATTTGGGAATGTGAACATTTGAATGGATAGATAGATTGAGATTTGGGAATTTAGGTATTTAGGCATTTAGACATTTGCAAATGTGGGAATTTAGAAATGTGGAAATTTAACAATGTAGGTATTCAGGTGTGTAGAAATTTAGGAAAGTAGAAATTTCAGAATGTTGAGACTTGGGAATTTGGGTAGTTACAAATTTGAAAACTGAGGAATGTTTGAATTTGAAGATATAAGAATTTAGAAATGTCAGAATTTAGCAATATATGTAGGTATTTGGGAATGTGGAAATTAAAAAATATAGGTATTTAGAATAATATTTCCTAGCAATCAAAGAAAGTCTACATTGCACCCTAGTATTCATGTAAATTTCAGAAACAGAAGTTCATCCATATGAAGTATATAGAAACCCCAATATTGTCCGACATTCGCTAAAGATAATACATAAAATGTCTCCCTATATAATTATCCAAAATTGAAATACAGTCAAATTGTTATCTGATACAATGTTCTATAAAGTTCATAAAATGTCTTGAAATTTTATTATAACACCCCATGTACTTAATCAAATTATTAGAACAAATGATATATTAATTACAATATAAATATAGTTATATATCAGTCATAAAGTGCTTTCATTTCCTTTTATATGTATAAACTTTCAGTACTTCCCTGTTAACGAACTGCAAATCTTACTAATACATAAACGAAAAATTGCATTCGTTTTTAGTATTAAATTAATCATTTTCTAAACATGTCATGTGTCTTTTCCTTTTCCCTTTCAGATAAATGATAGATTTTAGAGATACAGACATTACCTAACGTTGCATAATCTCGAAAATGTCATCCGCGTCGAAAGCAAACATTTACATGAGTTATTCAAGCATTGGCGTAACTAGAATTTTTGTTTGAGAAAGATTAACGTTAGATCGCTATGTGTGGTGTTATCACGTGCTTTAAATCGTTACGCTAGATTAATACACGCTAAATTATCACACGCAAGGTTATTACGTGTTAAACTATTAAGCGCTGGTTTATCATGCGTTAGATTATCACGCGCTAGATTACCACGCGTTAGATTATTACGCTTCAGATTACTACGCGTTAGGTTATCACACGCTAGATTACCACACGTTGGATCTCAACGCGTAATGATTTCTACCCGTAGCATTACCACGTATTAAATTATCATGCTTTGGATTACCATACGTTAGATTATCACACGCTAGATTACCACTCGTTATATTACTACGCATCAGATTACTCCGCGCTAGATTATCACGCGCTAGATCACCAAGCCTTAGATTACTACGCATCAGATTACTCCACGTTAGGTTATCACAAGCTAGATCACCATGCGTCAGATTACTACGCATAAGATTACTCCGCGTTAGATTATCACACGTCAGATCACCACGCCTTAAATTACTACGCGTCAGATTACTTCGCGTTAGATTATCACACACCAGATCTCCACGCGTTATGATTTCCACCCGTTAGATCACCACACATTAGATTACCATGCTTCGAATCACCACATGTCAAATTGCCTCGAGTTAGATCTCCACGCAATATGATTTCTACCCGTTAGATCACCACGTGTTAGATTGTCGCGCGTTAAAGCAACACGTGTTAGATTACTACTGCTTTCCTATATTGTATGGCTTCGTGTTAAGCTGTCATGTGACATATAACGTCACACAGTAACGTACATAGTAGTACATAGTATACTTCCACACATCATATGACTGCACACTGTACAGCTGCACATCAAGATTTTATATGACCCCGTGAGCTGACTGCCATAAAAGGTCGCGCAAAAAGAAGCCAGACCCTGACGATATAAAACCTCCATCAAAGAATTGTCAAAAGTGTTGAAATGTGCCTTACAGGAGGTCTGAGGATAAAGGCGAGGCAGATCACTATACGTGGTATGACTATGCATTATAGTTATAATAGCATCAGTTCTTCACATGTATCGCGTCATAAATTAATTCGATCGATACAGTCGCCATATGTTAAACTTTCATGCATTGTGTCGATGCATTAGATCACTATGTTTAGGGAGGACCCATCCTAGCCCCTATCTAATTACGCCAATGCGTTCAAACGGAAAACGATGCAATCGTTTCATTATATCTCCGTGGTCTATCGCGTTTTCTTTCACATCTGCCCACACAATGAATGCGTGTGGTCAACAATGTAACTTACAACACGTGGATTGCTATTTTGAGGTACACTGAGAGGCGAGGGTTGTGAGGGTTATGAGATGGCGTGGCCCGACAGCAATTATAGCGCTGCTTGTTTCGTAATTGAAATATCTTGAAGCTGGCACAAGCATTCAGCTCAACTCTAAGACCGCAAATTATAAAATTATTCGGACGGACGATTCGCAATTGAATTAGACCAGACAGTCCTCGTCAAATAATTCGTAATCGTTTCAGATTGTTCTTCTTAGGATCAGTCGTTCGTCGAATTTATGATTCGCGGATTATAAGTTATTGGAATTCTATATTTAGTAGCTGTGTGTTTACTATGCTAATTTTTCGGCAAAATTTGTTTCTATAAATTTATTGTATTGAGTTGTTGAGTTATTCACGAGTTACTTGAAATAGTTAGGTTACTTTGATTCATCTTGTGTATAAATATTCCTTCAGGTATCTGTAAATCGAATACGAGTACTGTAATGTTTTAAAGCATCTAAATGTTCAAATTTCCCAGTTATTTACATTTTTTCAGACATTCATATTTTTTTAGAGATTCGAGTCTCAAAACCGTGTTCCAAGTTATTCAAACAAATCGAACATTCGACTTTCTTCATTTTTACAAAAAATTGCATAAATACACCAACCCTATATTTTTAATTATCTCGACTTTTGGTAAGAAAATATTCTTTAAACATTAATGTGTAATGTGTAAAAAAATATACGGTTGGTTTAATGGAAGTACAATTTGACCGCGCTAAAAACAGTCGTAAATAAAATCAGGTTTTAAAAGTTGAAAGATGCCCGGTGACGTTAATCGGCGAAACGTCAGCGTCGAAAGGCGACGCAAAAAGGTGGGCAAAGAGGGACGAGCAGCGGAAGGGAATGAAAATATCGAGGAAAGAAGAATGTCGGCGAACGCAGGGCTAGATCTTTTTGTCAGATCGTCGGCAATGGCCGCGGTACGTCGTATATAACGAAACGCTCTTATTCGGACGAGGAGGAACAGCCAGGAAGAAGAGCGGCCACAGGGTGGCAGAGAAAAGGAGGGATGAGCCATAGGAGGGAAATGGCGTATAGCTTTCCAGCAGGCCACAGTGCAAATGCAGGCCTTGAATGTGTAATAAGCACTCACGTCGCAACCCTTGGCTAGACCAGTGGCTCGTGTCTGCGTTTAGAAAGGTCCTGGACACACACACGCGCGTCACACGCGTGCCACATGCATCGTGTGGGTCCGTTGCAGACCACACGTGAATACTGGCCCTGTTGTGTGCGTCGTTCAGAATGATACGGCACCGTGGACGCAAGTTTGATTGCGAACGGACGACGGCGCCGTTGGCTGCCAGGCCGTGAGGCAAACAGGCACCGTCGGGAGAGGCACCGTTGGGGTGAAGTCAGGGTGAAAACAGGATGAAATGGCAGGTGGAAGGGTAGAAGGCTATCGCTCTCTTTTCCAAAGCTCATAAAAGCCACGGCAGTGCGTATTAATGCGCGACGTTCACCATGTGCTCTACGAGGGGCACCTAAAAGACGATGCATTGTACGCCCAGGAATGAGTGTGCACCACCTTTCTACTTTTTACATACGCCTTACACGCTTACCACACATCGGATATATAAGGTGGCTCGATAATACCACCGGATTTTATTAAAAAAATACGTGTACCATATATTAAAAATTAGTACTTTGATTGTCATATACCATGACTTTTAAGAAATTCAATTTTCTTTGCGAAATAAATCAAAATTCACAAATAAGTTTACGTATCGAAAATTTAGTGTCTCACTAATGTCACAAGTTCTAAGAAATTCAATTTTCTTAAGAAAATACAGTGAACTTAGAAAATAATGCTATTCAGATTGTTTCTAAAATGGCGAAATAAGGATAAGAAGTTGGATTGAAAATATAAGGATTTGAGGTTAAGTTAGGTCAAAATTGAGGTTATGGTAATAGAACGCCTAGCTAAACCACGTTAATATGATTTTAATACATTATTGAACGTATACATAATATTTATTTTAAAACGTTTTCAAACATTTTTTATGACCATTCAAATATGTAAAAGTAAAGTTGCAAAGTTTAAATTTAACACAAAATTAGATCTTGAAAAATGTCTCTTAAGAAAAGAATACTTAAAAAGAAAGATGTCCTTTCTTCAACCTACTTCATTTTAATAAATCATTGAAATCGACAATTTGAAATATGAATTTTTAAAGAACAATAATCGAGAACAGTTTTTTCCTTGAATCATCCCCTTTTTGTATTGTACTTACAACTGAAGAGTATTACTAGTGCAAAGCTTTCTGTAATATTTAACTACAGTCTGGAACTTCTTTTCTTGTCTTCTTCTTGGCTTCCACCCTCTCTGCTTTTTGACAAAATCTTTTGTTAGGTTTATCGTCCGTTTGCGAAGATCGGTTTCGAACAAGAGAAGAGTTTTAGCGTCATAAGCGGCGTACTTGTGGCTCTTTTGATCTCAAACAGAATGCAGGTTTTTGCTTTGAAGAAATTGCTACAAGGCAGTGGTATATTGTGGAGAAAAATTGCTAGCGTTCATTCTTCATGTCTTTCATAAAATTACGTTTTGATGTGAAAATGTTTGAAGGAATAAAATGCTTTCAAGTTTTTAATACAAGACTTCACTTATGTTTAACATATGTCAACAAATCAGTAAATGTATGAAGTCTGTTAATATCTTTATTAAATTTGAATTGAATCTATCCTTCTAAACTTTAAAGTTTAAAGTTCAAACAAAATTTATTGGAAGTTAAATAATTACAGAAATATTTTATCAAATAAGACCAGGTTTGTTATAATTCAGAAATAAGACTATGAATTGTTATAAAATGGCGCTGAAACGATAGACATTTTTGAATGAATTTAAAAACACATCGTGTACGTTCTGATATAAAGCAACACTCGAAGTCCCCTAGCAATTTCTAACTAGTTCGCAAGAAACCTCATTAGCGAATTTATTCGCTATGACTTTATCAAGTTCGAAGGATCCTCCTTTCAGTTTTAGCAAGCCACTGCACGATCTGCCCGACTGTAAGCATCTTAACCGAAGTAGCAATTATTATGCAAGAATGGTTGATTCCGTAAAATTATGCAAGTTGATAAAAAATCGTTTACCCTGTCCACGGGACAAGAAATCCGTAGATGGCTGAATACTAAAATACTTAAATGCGAAACACCATTAGCTTTGAAATTAAATTTAAATTTTAAAGCTTGATCGATCGAATGTTACTTTTGAACTTTACGTTTCATCTCTGCCGCAAGTTCCTCTTTAATCTGTAACGATCGAAAAACTTTGTGATGGATAAGTTTTCCAATTATACCTATACAGTCTTCTTCAATATTTGTCATAAAACATAATTTAAAACCTTTGATAGTCTCTTTTTACTATTAAAATTATTTGTTATTACACTTTAAAAATGAATATAGTTTTAAAGATATTTTTATGCAATAAGGTTAAGTGAAAAATAATTTATTTGAAAGAATGTGAGGTTATGTTAGGTTATGTAGATGTCGTATATGAGTTTTGTGCTCATATTGATTGAACAAAAAATGAAAATTGAAAATTAAACTGATACGTATTTTTGCGTCATAGTAGCAGATTACAGACGGTCCAAAGACGGTTTAAATTGATACTGATTTCTCCTGCGAATTCTGTGCACCAGCATCAGATATCGCATCGAGAAACGGGATCAAATTCGTAATACTGTCCAGTGACAACCATTCGCTATGGACATGGAACCAGTTATCAAATCCTGTGTACCTGCACGATCTATGTTATCGTGAAAATTCTAGTTGATTTAGGGAACGAAAAGTGAAAAAGAAAATGGAACTGATACGAATTCATCACTCTAGGTGTACATTTCGGTTTAAATTGAAACGACAGTTTAACTGTACTGAGTTGACATATATAGTTTTTAAACTTGAATGCTAAAATACAGGTTCAATCAAACTATTTTACAATGATGTTACTATTTTGCAATGATATTAACTTCGTTGTGCTTTTGTGAAAATGAACTTAGACATTTTGAATGTTAAATTTTTTGTGATTCAAAATAATTATTTAAATTGTATTAAACTAGAAAGGGGATGAAGTGTAACTGAGAAGATAAAGATGACAAATGAAAAGAAAAATATTTCACTTCAATAAAAATTTTTTAACTAATTTTATATTTTAGAATTATAAAAATGAATTATGTTAGAAAATATAAAGAAATCATTTTAAAAATATATTTTACGTAGAAGTAAAATATAAGAAGAGAATTAGAAAATATTGCAAGTAAAGTTTGCGCAAATATTTCATTTCCATATTTCTATTTTTTGTGCAATGAACGTACGGTGTATATAAGTTACTTATAATTGCATGTATAGTATTAATATCGCGTTTCTGTACGGTATTCGTAATTATTTTCGAAGGCTTCACTTTGGACATTACGAGAGGATTTCAATCATTCGGAGAGCGTCATTTCTCATCCTTTCAGAGTAGTCCTAAAAGGATCAAGTGATAAATGTATCCCATAAATATACGTAACTTACTGCTGATTTGCAGTTATAGGACTGAGCGAACGCCTTGCTGTTGCATTTAAAATATTCTTTAAACTTCTTAACGGTTACATATGGTATTAAGACTGTTAGATTTTAATGTATAATTGATTTTCAAGGATTATTTGTTATCCTATTTATACAAATATTTGTCTGTGGTTCAAATATTGAATTTGCTCAATTTTTAATCTTGTCTAAATTTCTTAATCTCCACATTTCTAGATTTCCCAAATTTTCCAAATTCTCAAATTTCCAAATTTCCCAAAATTTCCAGATTTTCCAAATTTCCCAAATTCTTCAAATTCTCAAATTTTCCAAATTCTCGAATTTCCAGATTTCCCAATTTTCCACATTTCCCAAATTTTCCAAATTCTCAAATTGCAGATTTTCCCAAATTTCCCAAAAACTCCAGATTTCCCAAATTTTCCAAATTCTCAAATTTCCAAATTTCCAAGTTACTAATAAATTCTCAAAGCATCAAATTTTCAAATATTTAAATCTCTAAATATTAAACTTGCAAAATTTCTAATTTTCCTTAAATTCCTAAATCCTTAAATTTCCAAATTCCTAAATCTCTGAATCCCCAAATTTCCTAATTTTCTATATTTCAAAATTTCCAAAACTCCAAATTCCCAAATTCGCAATTAACTAATAAATTCCCAAATCTTCAACTTTCTAAACATCCAACTTCTAAAATCTCTAACTAATCTCTAAATCCCTAACTCAAATATTAACTTCACCAAATCTTCGAACTCTAAATGCCTAAATCCACAAATTTCCTAATTTCCAAATGCAAATAATACGATATTAATACAATATCCCCATAATCATATCTCTACCTAAAATGCAAATATCAAATATATCGCGTTTTAGCCGCAGACAATACGTTTGTCATAATAGCATTCGTATTCGGTTCCCAGCTTGAATATCGGTTAAACAAATGTCAACCGCAACCGCCGATGATATCCGATATAATTTTCTCTCCCATCTTTCTAATCGTTCTTTCTTTCTCTTTTTATCGTCTACCCCCTTTATTTTCACGATCTATCCTCGTTTCTTTTTCATTCTACCGCTCTCCCCGTTTTTTTTCTTCCTATCGTTCTCCTTCTCTTTTTAGTGCACGCTCTTCACATATCCGTTCGGCACATGTAAAGTTTCTCCGCATCGTTTATTTTCCGTATCGACCCCACTTCCGGTACTGTTCTTCTCAACCGTGACGTATGGATTACTCCAGGCTCTCCTTTCTTTTTCTTCTACTATCGTTTTCTCTCTGCCACACGGAATCGTGGCAACTCGGACATGAAACACCGTGTCCATTTCATGATAGTCATCGGAGAGTTCGAACAGTGACATGCTTGTTAGAAAACTTATACTCTAATTAACCTCTTACAATTTTTATTTGAGAAAATTTTATAAACATGAAAATGATTATTTATTCAATTCACCATTTAGTAATGGTTATATTACTAAAACTCTTATTTGTTATTTATATTTAACCTTTAATGATCACAGTGGAGTATTTACCTCAGTCACTGCAGCTTCAATTTTTTAGCAATTTTTTCCTGAAAATCTGAATAAGTATCCTCTTTTGAAATTTTTACTATTTTTCTCTTCTAACTGTTGTCAGTTCAGCTGAAATTTTAGCTCTATATTAAAGTCGAAAAAGGGATTTTTCTGTGAACATCGTCATTTTTCCAATTTTTCACGTTTGTGAATTTTTTCGTGTTTAACGTTGAAGTCAGCGAAATTTGTTAAAATAACTTTCAAGGATTATTTATAATTTTTTTTCGAAGTAAAATTATGAGTAGTTTTGTAAGAAACATTTTTAATGGCTAGGATCTGAAATGTCCCAGTGTGGTTAGTTTGATGAAATTAGTTTACATTATTTTGATGAACTTAAAAGTTAAAAAATATTTTTAGTGGCTAGGATATGAAATGTCCCAGCGTGGTTATTTTGATAAAATTAATTTAAGTTATTTTGATGAAGTTAAAGGTTAAATATATGTTTTGTGTTTATCGAATGAAAAATTTTGTTTGTGCTTAAAAGCAAATATTTTTACTTTCTTATAGGCGGAGGAGCTAAACACCATCGTCGGCAATGCTTTTCGTATGGCATACGTGGCGCAACTTCAGCGTCAACCGATTCTTCAAGATGTGATCTCACCTCAATCGTCGCCATCCTACCGCAAGGACAAACAAGAAAATCGATCTTCCTGGGTACGTGACTTCTTGAAACCTTTATTCTATTATAAAATTGTGTAACTTATTCGACACATCAATTATTGTTGGAAGACATGATTTCAAAGAATAAAAATATAAGTCAAACAGAATTAATCTGTGAATAAACTGAAAACTGACCAGTTCTATTAAACTGTAACCTCAATTTCTCGATGAATTAAAATGTATCCCGCCATTTTTGAAAAGCTGGGAAGGAGTTAAGACAATGTTTAACTCACCTAACCCCAAAAAATGAACAACCCATTCAACAATAATGTACTGTCACGGGTAAATCTGACTTTCCTAAGGAACTTTTGCAAATTTTCAATTTTAAGAATTTTTAAAGACAAAAGTATTTGTATTTTTGTTTATCAGTACAAGTTTAACGATGTCTGCATGTATGTATATAAGTAGTGATTCGTAGCTAAACTTAATTGGGGTGCTGCTCTATATTTTTAGCCTTCTCTTCAAACTTGTGTGAAAGAAAAACAAGTATGTATGAAAAGAAAATTGAAAAACTTGAGAAAATTGAGAAACTTGAGAAAATTGAGAAAATTGAGAAAATTGAGAAAATTGAGAAAATTGAGAAAATTGAGAAAATTGTGAAAATTATAAAAATTGTAAAAATTGTAAAAATTGAGAAACTAGACAAAATCCTTAAAGTACTAAAGAAAAAAGAACTTCTAAATAATATCAAGTGAAAATAGGGGTTGGTACAATTCCACAGAGCCTATACCCGAGTCGCTATTACACGGACGTTGTATTATAAGTATGAGAAATAAAAAAGGGAAAATTTACCATCAGGTTATAGTAGCATGAGTTTCCAGAAGAGGTGTCCCATTTACAGGCCGCGTTAATTATAAATTCGACCCGAGTCTCTCGGCTCCGTCGCGTTTCCAAGTAAACGGTCAGTTCAACGCGGCATGGCCGCTGGTTCTACCTACGCAATCGTCCTGGGAATCGTAAGATCCTATTGATAAACTATTCATTGGTTTCCAAGTTTCGTCACCTACCTTCCAATCTGTGCTCTTGTGTTAAAATCACCAAGCAAACAGCGAAATCACCGCTGTAGACGCCTGACATTTCCTGTCTGACAAGTTACACTCGCAATTTCATTTTCTCTTCGAGCAACTTTAAACTGCTTATAGGTAAATTTATTCTTGTTTCTAAATTTCTTCGTTATTTTTAACTATCGACGTGTTAATGTACCGTGAAGAATTACTTGTATTAGCTTGGCTAGTATTTTGAATTTCGAGTATTTCATTAAATTAAATAATTTATTATAATAACATACGTGTATCATGTTTAACGCGGCGGAACAATGTTTTGAAATGTAAATTTTAATTGAGATGTTACACGTTCGAGCTCTAATTATCTTCTCATGAAATTCATACTTTTGACCATTGTGTTCGAATAATTAAACGTTTAACAAGAAACTTGATTTACACGGTGTAATTAATAACATTAGTTCTTTCACACGTTGTACCTTCTCGATTTGTTAACTAGTAATTTATATTACACTAACCATTAGCTTAACTTTAACTTGTTCAACTTAACCTATGCACATAAGAAAAGGAGTCGACAATATTAATCATTTACTATATTTTCGTACGAGATTTCATTATCAAAACTTTGCTAAACTTGTTTGGTGTCCACATTCATTGCATTTAAACCTTAATGAACCTTAGTTAACCTATCTATGACCTATTCCCTTTACTGTAAGCAGTTACATAAAATTAAAGAACAGTAAATAAACAATCAATAAGAGCCAAATCAAAGACGTTCAAAGTACCATCTTCTAAAATTGAAATAAAGAAGCTTTTGTATAATTGTTTCTTCCCCATTGTGTTCTGTTGTTACCAATAGAAGCACAATTCATTTCGAGCTTAACGATTGATTTCTTTCTGTCCACAGAACAAATCGCTGGCTGGCGACAGTTCGATTGCCGGCGCGGAAAGCATTTGCAGGAATTCATCTTCGAATTCGTGGTTAAAAAGTCGGACGTCGCCCACGTCCAGAAGTGGAAGCGGCTCGTCTGCGGCGGACATGAACGTGCAACTCGGCAGTGCCGGCTCGCCCACGCTGCGACTCGCCAGCGTGAAGGTAAATTCATTCATTTTGTTCCCTACTGTGTGATGAATACAGTAGTGTTGCGATATCTTCCTGCGCCAGGGGCTCTAGGTAGAGCTAGAGGCTCTAGAGGCGTAGCAGGAAGTCAATATCACACTTAAGTTCCACACAACTTATTTATTTCTTGAAGATGTTGATAGTCTTTGGGTAGCCTGATATCTAGGGTCTAAACTCTAAGTCCTTTATATCAGAAATTTATGTCCACATAAAAATATAACGTAATTAAGTATTAAATTTGATGAACAGTTGCACTAATATTACTATACATTTTAAGCTTAAATGTTAACCAAATATTAATCACTTAATCCACAAGCTTTTGGGCATTCATTCACAACTATCTAATTATTGCTACAACGTTAAGGCAGCTAAAGTTAAAATGTTAAGCACATTTTACCTTAATTATACAGATTATCTTGATTATCCTTACCTGATTATTCAGACTGAAATTAAAAAAGACACACTGCAAATTCAATTGCAGTGAAAGTAGGAGTCTGGTTTATCACATTCCAAGTGTAGTATGTCTCACATACTATGTGACAGTAGTAGGGTGAGGGATTAAGAACTTTGTTGAAAAGAAAACCTATAAAGAATTGTTAAAACATAAAATAAGAAGTAGAGGTCTTAAAACAACCACATTCTGAAAGCAACAGATTACATTCTCTATGAGTTAATTGAATTTAATGAATGCTTTTTTTTATGTGAACGCAGGCACCAAATTCGATCCCGGGTCTACGGCCGACGCACAATTTCACGAACGTCCTCGGTCCCATAACGAACGAGGACGAACCAAAGAGTATTTCTCAGCAAAGCACACCGAGCAGCGATGAGAGCAACTCACCAACGGAACTAAATTCGTACAAGAGACTAACGGATAAACCGCCTCTGATAAAGCGGCTGGCGATGGGTTTGACAGGTGGACGTGATGTTCTTGGACTGAACGGTGAGGATGACAGCTGCCCCCTCGTCAGTGGTAGCAGCACACCAACGAGCCCATCGAACAGGCCGCATTCTGGGGGCTATATAAATGAGGCGATCATTGACTCGGAGGGCACGAGGTCAGCCTACAATAAGATACCCCCGTCTGAAAGCCTGGATAATACTATCAACGCCTCTATCACCGCGAAAAACTTAAATATCGAAAATAACAGGTAATTATACTCTACTGAGTTTTGTTCATATTTTGGTATGTTCGTATCATGGACATTTAGAGAAACTTATTTTTAAGTGATACAAACATAACATATGATAAAAATGGCATAATGATGAAAATAACATAACACATAAAATAAGCGAGTAAACAATTTTTTTCTATTTTTCTATGTAATTTGGAAGGTAGAACAGTACTCAAATTAGTATTTTGTATTACTTAAACATATTAGTAATATTACTTATTGTTAGTATGTGTAATGACCTAAGTATTGTGATGACTGAAGTATATTATATGAAGTATATCTAGTTAAGAATGTATGATGACCTAGTTAAGAATGTATGACCCACTTAAATATGAATATCTTCCTAATTAAATACATAAAATAACATAATCCAATATACGATTTTTAACATAAGAAATTAAGAACAAACTAGTAAATATTTGCTTGTGATTATAAATAATTGGGAATTGAAAATTTGTATCGATTTATTTATTTTGTGTGTAGTATTTATTTTGTGCTGGTTACGAGTTGTGATAGCAGTGTCGTGATAATGGTTGTCGAATTTACAGGATAGGGCACAACTCCCCGAGTTCGGGGACAGAAACAGAATTTAAATCGAAGAGAAGATCTCAGATTAGTACTTCGAGTAGTTCGGTACCCGCTGACGGAAGTACTCATGGATCGACACCAACTCCACCGCCCCTTCCGGAGAGAACGGATAGCCTAAATAACCGCAGCGAAGAAGCGGAATTACGGAAAGCTCCTTGGTTTCAAGCTGGAATACCAAGGTTCGAATCGTTTCTTACATTTTATACGTTACTTTTGCGACACTATTTTTTACATATTTTTAACGATGCAATAACACCTTTTTATAAAGTACAAGTTTCAGTAGAAGTTTCAGTACAAGTTTATTTATTCAATAAATAATTACTGATTTTATGAGAGAACATTGTAAGATGCTTTTATCTTTTATTATCTTTGTGGAGGATGTAAAATATTGTCTTGATTTGTTTAATGGATATAGAATATTCTTTTTGTTATTATTCTAAATTATTCAACCCCTATTTATCTACGAGCTGCACTAGAAAATTTTCTCTTTAATTGTTCAGGTATCATAATTTCGTTGGAACAAAATAAATGATCTACAAAGAATAAAGTAATTTTTAAAAAATTTTAGACAAAAATAATGCAATTATAACAATGTTAAAACATTGTAATGAATATGCAGTTAGCTATACATAAATGAATACGAAATTTATTAAAAGTGAATATGGACTTATTAGAAATTAATAGCATGTTATTAGAAATTAATATAAACTTGTTGAAAATAAAAATGAACTTATTAGAAATGAATATGAACTTGTTAAAAATAAAAATGAACTTATTAAAAATAAATATGAGCTTATTAGAAATGAATACGAACTCGTTGAAAATAAAAATGAACTAATTAAAAATGAATACGAACTTGTTAAAAATAAAAGCGAACTTATTAAAAATGAATGTGAACTTATTAGCAATGAATACGAGCTTGGTAAAAACGAATATAAATTTGTTAAAAATGAATGAACGTACTCTCTTTTTTGTCCTACTTATTCACACAAATCTCAGGATATTACGTAATTGGTTATATGAGTATATTCTTTTTATGATTCTAGGGAAATAACGTTGGAAGTGTTGAGTCAAGAACCGGAAGGAGCATTCATGGTGCGGGAAAGTACCAGTAAACCTGGATGTTATGCCCTTTCGCTTCGAGTGCCACGCGAATTCCAACCAAGCGGAATAGCCCATTATCTCATAATGCGTACTAACAAAGGCTACAAAATTAAGGTAAATCTCACCTTCTTTCGAAAGTCCTTAATCATCTACTAAATGTCTCCATTTAACGATAGTAATTAACGCTTTGGTTGTCGTGCTCTGAATTTACTTTCTACGATAACAATTTGTTTTACTGGTCTGCAAACATTTAGTAGCTGAACAGTATACAAATTGAAAATCATGCATGACAAACAATATACTATGTACGAATTAAAAATAATTATATTACATACAATATATAAGTATTGTGTATTGTGTATTGCTATAATACATATTATAGTACACAAAAATATTAGGGTGCTTCTAGAGTAGGCAGTATTAATTGAAACAAGAGATTGATAAATATTTTAAGAATTCATTTGATAAATACAAGAATTTATGAATAGTGTATGTGTTCAGTAATTCAATATTATTTATTTACTTGTCTTTTTAGATGAATAATAAGCAGCTTTGAAAGAATTACAATAATTTATTTTTCCACGTTTCAACTCCTTATTTGAATCTCCACAAAAAAATGTATATTGTTACAAATTCATGATCTAAAATTTAATTCTAAAATTAATGATTTTTATAACTATCAAAACCTTTTATAAATTTAATGTGTACAATGCTACCGAATTTTTGTTAACACCCTGAAAAGTATTTTGGCTCTAATAGTATTTAAAATTATTAACTCACATAATGTATTTCTTGACTTTACAATTTCTCCAAATAAAACTAATAAGGAAATATATTAATACATATATTTAATCATATAAATTACATATACAGAAAACAAGAATAAACACAGTTGACAATTTTACTAATTACTTTAAAAATAAACCTCTTTTATTTTTAATTTTGAAACATGAAAATTTTAACTCCTGTTTGACTCTGCTCAGTTATACAAATTACATTACACGTTATAAATATTTTTAAATATCGCATAATGTCCTCTACTTAATATTTTGCGAATAAAATAAACACTGTTGAGAGGTTGCAAATGTAGCTCAGTACCTTGAATGTAAATCATCATCAAAGAGTAATATGTTCGGACAACAACTTTTTGTTTCGAAACATCATAATGAGGATACAAAGCAGATACAAAGCTTCTGTGGTTGTGCATTTCGCCATCTGAGTATGCGTATTTAAATGGTTGAACTTGTAGGATAAATTAAATGGGTTTGTGGACTTTGATAATCCCCGAAACCAGTATAAATGAGTTTTGTTGGATATACCGCAGGGAAATCAAAACTCTCCCCCACTCTTTTCGTTTGAAATTGCATTGCTGTAGCGACTCGCTATGAAACATACGGATATGTACGGAATGTGATAATTTAAACACATGAAGCTTGACATTTCTTCGAGTAATAAAATAAATACTAATTTTTTTATTATGAGGATTGCTCTAAATATTACATACATTGCGTAGTATAAATTTTTGTAGTATTACAATTATTGTGATGACTGAATTGTGATACTTTTATATGTAGATGACACTTTTTTGGAAGAAATTAAGATGCTAAGTTTAATTAAACTGGAACCTCAGAAATTTGGGAATTTGAAAATTTAATGATATGGAAATTTGCGGATTTGACAATTTGACATTTTAGAAATTTACAATGTAGGAATTTGATGATTTACAAATTTGTACATTCGATAAATTAGCAAATTAGAAATTTGAGAATTTGGCAATTTGACAATTTAGAAAATTTAGCGTGTAATAATTTGATAATTTAGAATTCAAAGCTTTTGGAATTTTTTACAATAAGAAATGTAGAACTCAAACACCTGGAAATTAAAAAATTTTTAATCGAAAATTGAAAAATGTAAAAATCTTCAAATTGATAAAGTTGAGTCTAATAAAATACCAAATATAATCCCCCAAAAAATGAATACGAAAAATAAATAAATAATAATAGCATTCTCTTCTTATTTGTTCCAGGGCTTCACAAAGGAATTCACAACCCTAACTGCTTTAATTACTCACCACTCGGTGATGCCAGAATTACTGCCGTGCCCATTATCATTAAGTCGATACAACCCCAGCTTTGTGAAAAGCGATTCTAACAAAGACTTCGCAGACATCGATTCGGATCCCGATTACAATACCTTAGCCGACTTCCGTAAAATGATGGCTGACCTGAATGTCTAGAATAAAGCTCGCAGTTAGATCGGGGGAAAAAATCGATACTTTCACCGATGCTCTTTCAAATCGAGCAACTATAGTGAATTCGTTCCGAGGGACGACGAGAAATTGAAATACGTTCTCCAACATAGTACACCAATTGACGTAATACGATTTTAGAAAAGGAAAAACCCTACAGAATCATCAAAGTATATTTTCACCTTGAATTCCACGTCATTTTATGTATACCGTGTACGTCGATTAACTAAGGAATTTCTTGATAATGCATCGCGTATTCGAGAGTGAAAAAAATGCCGTACATTCGGGCGGTGATACGTATTCATAAGTCATCGATAGAAATAAGACACTTAGGTATAAGTAACTTAATGATCGCAACTATTAACGGAAACAAGAGCGAATCAAAAGTCAGAGGACGCGCAGCAGGGAAACCTATTCCATATTCGTAGATCAATTCGCAGAGTTTGCGTTGAACATGCGAAAACCTAGTGTGGATTTAGCTGAATTGAATTGCTAATAACACTGCCCAACTTGTATTTTGTTTTGCAACAACCGGTAAGTGGTTCTTGCAGATTTTCATGCATTTATTGCGAACTTCTCTTTATCAGTTGAGAAATTTTAATAAAATCTAGTACGAACAGTTTTTAATTAACTGTAAAAATCACCATTGCTTTTTGTAAAACACTCTCAAATTATACATATCATATATTTTTATAACATCAACGTTCAAATATGTTTAAACAATCTTTAAAACGAGGGATATCTGCTAATTTTTTGCATATTTTTTATTTTAGAAATATCTATAAAATCTACGAGCCACCAAAACCTATAAAACAGATTTAGGTTTCAATTTAGAAAATAAAGTCGATATGAGACGTAACCTGATCTGACCTAATCTAACGTTCAATCTGCCTCTCTTGCTCTTACTTAAACTTTAGACAATTATATTGTGAATAAAAATTTCAGATTCGTAATTAATGCATGAAAATGTTTAAAAATCGCTCATTTACTGTTGCAAAGCATTAAAAAAGTTAAAATTTGTTGCACAGTGCAATTTAGTAGCGCGACCCGGTCTAGTATTGATATATCTTAACGCCAACTCTGTGATCACTTTTGAAGAACAACTGTTTGCAGCATTTTTCATGAACTAGTAGCGTTTAAATTGAATGAAAGTTATCTCAAGAACGAAATATATTTTTCAATGTTGCTACAAATGATTCTTGACTAGTTTCTGTTCGAAACGATTTGAATTTCATTTAGGGGTCAAAGTTTGCGAATGTTAAATAGCAATGATTAATTAGAAATTATATTATATTAACATGAAATTTACCGGTGAAATGTTGCCAGAAAAATTTAGCGTACTAGTGTATGATTTTTCAGCAATTTAGGTATCAACTATTTTTAGTTAATTTGATCGACTGTAATAAATGAAAAAGATTTCTCGAGATTTTACCGTTATCACGCCGCTGAATAGTGTTTTACAAAATTAATGTAAATGTGTTTATATGTATATAAATTATAATTATTGTTATACAATACTACTTATATTTAATTACACGAGATCGACGGCAGCATCGGGGAGAACTGCACCCACGAAACTCTAACCAGACAGGAAGCGAAGAATTCCATGGAAGTTATAATGATAAGACGAAAAAATATAACCTTGCAGTGGTAATTTAATTACACGACTAAACTAGTCTTGTACAGAGTTTATGTGCGCATAGTGAATATTAAAGAAAAAGAAAAGATTCGAATAAAAAACAAAATGTATGATCATGTGTGTGTATTAACAGATGTTGAAGAACAAAACCGAAAACTGTGTGCCGTTTTTATATGCCCAAGAATATAAAAGTTTAAACAAACACCTACTTCTCAAAACTTGTACTTCTTGAACGATATGGACACATTGAATCAGATTTAACGAGCGGCTAAAGTACCGTCGATTTATCCTACAAAGCAACACAGATGAGACAGCTGGTGATCGATAAATAATGAAATAGTAATATTTTAATAAGAAGTTTACCCACGTTCGAATATCTGGTATTAAATTAAACAAGCAACACTCTCTATCGTATTAAGATTTATATATTAAAAGAAAAACGTGTTTCGCATTCATTTATTTAAATCAACCGGAAGTGTAATATGTACCGTATAGACTTTGAAGGTGTAGATGAAGCGAAGTTACAAAAACATAAATCGCTTATTACTATTTTCGAGAAAGACAGGGATTCGCTATAATTTCAATAATTTACGAACATTCGTTATACCTTCGACATCAAAAGCGAGGTACAGGATAATCTTTATATCATCAAATTGATTAACGTCTGATAAGGTAAATATGCAAAGAAAATAAGTGGAAATTAATAAATCATTGTAAGCTACGCTAAGCGAGACATTAATCACTGCTTCAAATTTGTAACGTTTTACGAATCATTATAGCAATGCGTTGTATAATTTCAATAAAATTATTTATTACAATAAACAGTGAATGAAACAGCGTAATTTAATCTGATGCACACACTGACATATAAACTGGTAAGTATGATAGATTTAATTAATGAAAACTTTTCATTTCTCAGAGGATAGATTTATCTATCCTGTTTAAAGAAAACTCCATACTGATTTAATACGGTAAAATTTGTTATATCTTTTATTAAATCCGTATAGAATTGTGATATAGTTAATAATCCTATATTAAAAATCTCGTCGATGAACGTGTTTTGCTCTTTCAGGTACGAAAGGTACTGAACCAGGTTTAGAATGAGCGCGTCTATTGGCCTCCCTAAAATAAAACAAAATATACTTAGCACATTTCTAAAAATAATACTACAACAGCGTTAATTATTTTTTCTTTCAGTAACTGTACGTACTTCCGTTTACTTTTCTCGTTAATTGTACGCAATTCGGCTTTTGCGTTATAAATGTGTTTCGGAACCTGTCTATGCCGAGCAATTCGTTTAACTTGAGGATGTGCAGCAAACTTCGCTTTCAGAGCTTCATTATAGTTTAAAGCTGCTTTTTCTCTAGGTTTCAGCTAGAATAACGTATTTCATTAGTCAATGCAGCGGAGAGAAAAATACATAAAGTAAATTTTAAATAACGTACAACACCAAGTTTTTCTGCAGCCTTTGCTTTCCAAACGCGAATATTCATTTCATCGCTACCGCTCAATACATATTTATTGTCGAGAGACCACGCAACACAGGTTAATCTTTGCATACGTTTCGTGTGATATACTTCTCGAGAATGACCCTTGTGAACTTCGAAAATGCGAATAGATTTATCATAACTACCAGACACAAATTCTCTACCAGTTGGCGCATAATCAACATCTACTACAGCTTCCACATGATCCTTATGTACATTTACAGGTGTCTTCAATTTACGAATATCATAGGTGTACAAGCTGAAAAGTGAAAAATACTAATAAATTATCTAAGTAATATAACATTTTTTCAGTACATACTTGTAATCTTCATTGGCACATGTAAAGGTGACTGCTTCCATGGGATTCCAAGACAATTTGTTTGATCTTAATCTCATGTATACTTTACGCAAGGGACCAGTGTCTCTGGCATCATATAAGATTATACTTCGATCACTTGCACAGGCAGCTGCAATATATTTGTTGAAATAGATGACTTTGTTACATAATAATTTGCCTTATACTGTATAATATTTCTTACCAAATAAATTTGATTGAATAGGATTATATTTAATATCATATAAGCTATCAACACCCCATTTGAATGTACGGGTTGGTTCATTCCTAGTTTCGTCCCACAAGTGACACACTTCACCACATGTTGCGAATATTGGTTGCATCCGATGATGAGAAATTCCTGTTATTATAGTCTATAAAATGTTTATTTGCATTTAACACAGCATATAAAAACAACAGTTTTAATTTTCATAGATGATTAATATCTTACTTTACTGATGATAGTATTTACAGGCTCTTCTTCCTCACCAAATTGTGGGTTTTGTGATTTCCATATTTTAATTGTTTTATCGTCACCAACAGTAATAAATTGCTTCTCATCTACTCCATATGTTATCCCTCGTATTATACCATCATGTGCCAAAATGTTACGTACACATTGTTTTTGAGTAAGATTCCATACTCTAACTTCTCCATCAAAAGATCCACTAATAACTATTGATAATTGTGAAGGATGTTTACACAAACAAGAAACACCATCTTTATGTCCCTCCAAGCTTCCAACAAAGGGTTTTGCAAATACTCTTTCTAACTTTACTGCGTTTAAGGCCCTAGTGTATTCTCTTGCTGCATCGAACGGATGTAATGCAGGATCAAAATTCCTGGGAACTGTAAATAATTCACATTATTAACAACTACATCTTGAATTCTGAACTATTTCTACAGTATATACAAATTGAAATGTTTACAGGTTATACAGGTTAAAATGAAACTAACGTTTATGAATATCACGCTTTGTTTCTCTCAAGTACTCATCTGGATTTCTTGTTAAAACTTTTACCTTCATATTTTGAGCATTTAATGAAGTTTAAACCACTGTAAATACAATTAATAATCACACTATTGTGATTAGGTTAGAATAGGTTACCAATGAAACGTTATACACAACTCTTCCACAAGGAAAGGGTTGTCAAACTAATCTATGGTGATCTATGGTTGAACCATTGCATTTTAAATCGGTCCAACCACTCTACTATGAAAACTAAATTCGAAAACCGATTTGTCTTGTTAGAAAAAAATTACTTTGAACAAAATTATATTGTCTACCTTATATATGACTATGAAAAGTAATTGGTAGAACAATATCAATCACAAGTTTTTCTGAACACGGTCAATCCACGTGTAAAGACAAAATTGATCTGTAGAACGATCAATACATAACTTATAAATTCAAATTTAAATAATAAACTGCAAGAGCAAAGAAATTCATAAAAGTAAACTTTTTATTACGTAACAATATACATTTTTTAAATACTATACTTTATTATACAGAATATACTTATTTAAAATAATAATATTTTATTACATCTAAATTTTAAAAATAGTTTAAACCGTATACCTGTAAAACAGTAATATCAACAACAATCACCTTTACTGAATTGTTAGTAAATTCACTTTTTTTCAGACTTCATGTTGAATTCAAATATTTTTCTTTCGTTCGAAAAAAAATACTTTCACTCAAAATCGTTTCTTATATTTCTCGCTCCAATAATATACGAATTAATTATATTTTATGAATTGAAGTATCTGGATAATTTAGAATAAAAATCCTTTAAATTTTGAAAAGTTGAGCTAGGGATATTAGAAAGCTGAACTGTAATTAATGTTAGCGATTTCGTATATAAACATTCACACATACTGGGTTGCGTCAGTCGTGAGCAAGAGGTAGAAGGCAATAGATTCGTCGTCAGAAATTGATAATTAACAATCTAAAGTAAGTGAATGAGAGATACATGATATCTGTCACGTTGCACAACATTAAAGTTAGATGTTTAATATAATCGAAATATTGAATGCATTAAATGACAAAAATACAATCAATGAAACCGTTACAGAATTCGGTTAAGTGCAATTCACATCCCGTTTATAAAATATAGTTATAATTTATTTATAGGCATATAACGTACAAATTGCGGAACCAACGCTCAAATATTTTGTACATTAATATATCATCTAATATACTGTATTGTTGAACGTTGATGATGTTGTACATAATTATTTATGAAAGACTACTTGTATAAAGTACAAATTTTGTATTATAACTTTTATATTTGTTGATTGTATTAGCACTTTGATATTTTTTAATATTTAAATATTATGTTATAATATTCTGTTCATATTTGTCTTTTAAATTAAGTGTGTAGTAATTTAATTTCTCATAAGAATATTGTAATGATAGTACATGAATGGAAAATAATAAATTTAATAATTGTAACTACTTGTTTTTATTGTATTATATTTAGTTTGTTATAATACAAATTTTAACTATTAATAATTCTACAATAATATAATTAATGTTAAGCAATATTTGCAGCATGTTTTGTTCAAGATTGATGAAGGAGTTTAAATTTTTAAGAATTAGACAAATACATTCTACTATCATTAAGTATGAAGAGAAAGCAGCTCCTGATAAGGCTAATAAGCCATCAGGAAGTCTAAGGATGGAAGAAGATATATTAGGTAAAATTTATTTATATAAAATTTTCATTTACAATAATTAAAACTGAAGGGTGAGAATGAAAGACAGTATTTATTAGCTAAAAGTATGAAAGTAAGGCATGGATCGGTAGAGATATAAAACAGATATTGGGGAGAGAATAAAGGAAGACAATATGGTCTTTGCAGCAATAAATTTGAGAATTTAAAACACATTGTAAGAGAATGTGGCAAATTAGAAAAGGGTATTAGCATAAAAGTTGTTAATGGAAAGGAAGAAAAGAGGGCTGTAGAATATTTAAAAGAACTTAAAAGGAAAGGTATAAAGGAACAGAAAAATAAATGGTTAAATAAGAAGAGTATATAAATAAAAACAGGGTGATCAATACATGATAGATGTAATGAAAGGGGTATGAATATTTGTGAAAGATAAACAATAGTAATAATTATAGAGTACGTCTTTTAATTGTTGAAAGATTGAAAAGTAAACTACCTTCTTATTGTTATCATTATTATTCAATAAAAATCAATTTTATTTTATATATTTTAGGGTCACCTCTTCATACTTGTACTAATCTTGATAAAAAAATATTAGTGTGGGTTAAACGTTTTCCTAGTTTAGCTGAGGTTCCAGATCAAGTAACGTAAGTAAATAAATATTAGATATTTATGGTGTCTAAAATCTTGATATAAAATATATTATTTTATAATACTAACAATAAATTATATTTTATAACAATTATAATATGAAGATTACTTACTTACCTTAAGATTACATACCTATTTTTATTAATTAGTATAGATTGTATGCAAAAAGCACACACTAAAGCAAGAGTACGTGTATGTTTCATACTGATGGGAATTTCTATAGCTGCTTTTATTGGATCTGTTATAATGGGAAAGAGAGATGTAGCATCTGGGAAAAATATATTGACAGAAAGATTGAAGTACTATGAAAAAGTAAGAGAACAAGCGAATGCAGAGAAGCAAAACAAAGGAAAAGAATAATGTATTTCAGTATTATTATAAATATTCGAAATGCAATAATAAAATAGGTTATCTAGCGTGACATTTTAATATGATTTTCTATTGCTTGTATTGCTAGTGAATATTGCTCACATTTTAAGCAATGCTACTTGAACAATCAGTCTTTTTCTTTATAGTGTAAAAATATATTTATGTATATGAACTATTTTGAAAGTATAAAATATGTAACATAAAAATGATGTACCACATTAATATTGTAAAATATATTTCATAGCAAATATAAAATATTTCAATTAATTTCTAATTATTACTAAATGATTACGAAATGTGACAGTAAAAAATATGTCTAATATTACATGTAGATATATACTTTATATTGTCCCTATTAATTCTATTTTATGAAATAATAAGACTATGAAAAAATGAACAACAGAATACAATCATTATTTTCACATTTACCAGTTGTTTATATTTATTATATTATTAATGTAATTACTAAACATCTTTATTTGTTTCTATAATTGTAGACACTATATAGTTACAAATTATTGTGTCTTCAAGGGTTATGGTAAATGAAACTGCAACAATAATGGTATAAAAAAGGATGTTTCTAACTATTCATATAATTATTTACATTATTATGATTTTATATTTATAGGTTTATAAAAACTACGACATTTTTCTTGATATACATCAACTGTACGTTTTTTTACAATTTCTTCTACTCCTAATTCTGACTGTAACAAACGTAAAGTATTCTGTTCTTTCCTTAATGTTTTAAGAAGTTGTAAGCTATCATCACCATTATCTCTTTGCGCTTTCAATTGCTGTACTTTTTCTTTTGATGCATTTAAACATCTTGTAATGGCCATTTCTCTTTCTTTATGACCTGACTGAATTTGTTCAAATAATTCCTTGCATTGAGCCTTGGGGTCAACTTGGCTTTTGAATGACTCTGTTGGAATTATAGCATTCAGCATATAAATAATTTTATCATCAATTTGCCGCATTTTTTGTAATGCATCCTGTAACAAAAATAATTGTCATAAAATAAATTTTAATAGAATAATACCTGCAAGAAATATATGCAAAAATAACATTGAAAATTAATAAAGTTTACAAGTTTAATATATATTCTAATAATTATATATTTATAATACATAAATTATTATTACATTTCATACGTCAATACATTTTTGTTGTACATGATATATGTGCTATATTAGATTTATGCTTTAGTGACTTAACTATAGAAGTACCCTAACCTAAACTAAGATTTAAAAATTAGATGCTAATATATTATTTTGTAATATTCAGTTTAACAATTTTATCACTTCGTCACGTGATAGCAGTGTCAATTTTAATATCTTAAAGCTTAGATACTTTATAAAATACATGAACTATCATGTAACCTGAATTATATGTATGCGCGTGCTCTGTATAGATTAACTGAGATACATATTGTTTGTACAAAATGTTTAGGTTATAAATTAAAAAGGCAGAGTTTACAGTTAAAAGAAGCAAATATTTCATATAATTCTATAATATACATGAAAAATACCTGAAACTCTAGAAAATCTCCGCATTCTGCACCTAAGGCTGCCATTTTCTTGTAGGAGGATCAAAAGCATAATCAGAAGATATTGTAAACATCCATCTATCGCAAGTAATTCTTAGTTAATAGCCTATTAATAATAGAATTATTAATGCAGTGGTAATACTTTCTTCCATGTAATAAATTTAAGGGTAATTGTGTATGTCATGTATGAAACGCGCTTAGTTGTTCTTTATCAACTATAAAAAACAGTATGTGTAAAATATAGTCAATCTTACATACTGAGAAGATTTAATATGTAAATAAAATGTGAAAGACTATAGTTTATTATAAAGCAATTTACAAGGTTCATTTTAGAGTAATTTATAAAGTATTTTGGAAGATTAAGTTTTATGTATATTATACAATTCATATTTTCGAGCGCTGTTTCGAATTGATACATCTAGCGTTATCTGACGATCAAATAAGAAATTGAAATGATCGAAACAAGAAGTTGTTTTTCAACATTTGGAGATAAAAATACATTTTGGCGAAACTTCGGAAAACTATCATACTCTCTTATTGATCAAATTTTATAAATAAGCTCTTTTTTGTAAAAGAAGGTATCTGTGAGAATTTTTGTTGGCAACTTGAAAGAAAATTGTTTCCATTTTTATGTCACTTTCTGTGTCATCGACGGGAAGCAGTATGCAAATTGTTTTGAACCGATAATTCACAACTTTTGACCCGCGGAATATATTGTAAACAGCACTATTATATTTAATTATACATTAACAATACTCAGTATTGTGTACTCTGTGAATACAGCATTTCCTAATATTTAAGGTGATGCAGTTTAATAAATAAAACACGCTGTATAAATGTATAGTTTATAAATAAAAATTTATTAAACAATATACAATTGTAAATTCATATTATTTATATAACTAGGAATTTTTTCGAAGAAAGTATTAAACACAGTTTCCTTTTATTTTATTTTATTGAACGAGCGAGCAGAAGGCGAGCGAAGCTCTTATACTTGGTTTTGCAACTTCTTTGTCCGTGTTTATCTTTTGCACTTAACCAATTCTCATCAAATTTTGCACGCACATGCGTATGTACATCGAGATGGACATAGAAAAAAAAATTTGAAATCGGACTTGCCACGCAGGAATAATCACCGAAAAAACTGATCCTCAGAGACTTCAATGTAAAAGTTAAATTTGCTCGCATTTAGAATTTTCGTTATTGGGAATATTGCAAAACACCTACCGTTTGATATTCAATACATGTATTTTAAAAACACTATTTCCGGATAAATATACAGTTTTATACATATATTTTTGTTCAAAAAATATTCTTGGACATATCGAGATCAACTTGAGCCGTTCAGGTTTAAGGGGTGAAAAAATTTCACTCTGCGCTGAAATACTTTCCTGGAAATTAACGATCAATTTTGAACTTTGACCCCATGCGCAGTAGCAAACCGTTACAAATAGTGTAGTTTATGGACTAAAAAATTGGCGTCCATTTAGCGGCGAAACGGGTGAACTGAACCTAAAATATGAGGGTCCGAACACGCACATGAGGAAAATAAAAAAATGAATATTTCGGCACTTTGGCGACGTAGTATGGTTCCTGAGGCATTTAGAAACGAATTTCTATTAGGGTTCGATGCGTTTTGGTGCCTAATAAAGCCAGAAAATCAATTTTTGTAGAATTCGGTCCAAAACGGTACAGATGGCGCCATCTAGCGGCGAGCGGCGGAGCCACGAAAAACTAAAATTTCTATTTTCTCGAAAACTAGAGAATTTTAAGTACTTCCGAGGGTCAGAAATTGTTCTATGACCTCTCTGGAATCTATATATTGCCGCAAGAACTCTCTAA
Source organism: Megachile rotundata (assembly GCF_050947335.1). Taxonomy (NCBI): domain Eukaryota; kingdom Metazoa; phylum Arthropoda; class Insecta; order Hymenoptera; family Megachilidae; genus Megachile; species Megachile rotundata. The sequence goes on from NC_134989.1 coordinate 7,780,967, forward strand.
ACGCGCTAGAAAAGAAAATAGAAAAACAGTCCAAAACATGGAATAAAAAATTGGCGTCCATCTAGCGGTGAAAGTTGGAACTACAAAAACATAAAAATGCGATTTTCTCGAAAATTAGCGAACTTTGAGTACTTCCGAGGCTGAAAAAGTGTTATGTGATCGAATTAGAAACAATATAAAGCAATAAAAGTTTCCTGAAAGCTTTAATAAAGAAAATTAAAAAAATGTCATTTTATGGAGAAAATTTGTGGCGCCATCTAGCGGCGAAACTGCGAACTAAACTGAAAAAACGTATGTCGGAACACGCGTTAAAGAAAAATATAAAAAGTAATATTTCGCAACTTTAACGATGCAGTATGCTTCTTTAGACATTTTAAAGCAATATTTGTTAAATAAGTTATTCATTTTTTTACCTATTAAGCCCAAAAAATCACTTTTTGTTTGACTCCCTTAAGGCGTGTTCGGACATACGTTTTTTCAGTTTAGTTCGCAGTTTCGCCGCTAGATGGCAGCACAAATTTTCTCCATAAAATGACATTTTTTTTATTTTCGTTATTAAAGCCTTTAGGAAGCTTTCATTGCATTATTTTGCTCCTAATACGATCACATAACACTTTCTGAGCCTCGGAAGTACTCAAAGTTCGCTAATTTTCGAGAAAATAGCATTTTTATGTTTTTGTAGTTCCAACTTTCACCGCTAGATGGACGCCAATTTTTTAGTCCATGTTTTGGACTATTTTTCTATTTTCTTTCCTAGCGCTTTTAGGGGGTTCTTGCAGCAATATATAGGTTCCAGAGAGGTCATAGAACAATTGCTGACCTTCAGAAGTACTTAAAATTTTCTAGTTTTCGAGAAAATCGAAATTTTAGTTTTTCATAGTTCCGCCGCTCGCCGCTAGATGGCGCCACCTGTACCGTTTTGACCCGAATTCTACAAAAATTGATTTCCTGGCTTTTTTAAGCATCAAAACGCATCGAACCCTAATAGAAATTTGTTTCTAAATGCCTCAGGGACCATACTACGTCATCAAAGTGCCGAAATATTGCACTTTGCATGCGCAGTAGAATTGACATAGGCGGCTCATGTATGTACATATCTCAATGCTGACACAAAATAATTAATTACTCATTACCCGAAGATTATTTATGAACTTTTATGATCGGACCATATAAATAATGCATTGCTGACCATTCTTTAATCATAAAAGTTCATAGACTGTGCTCTGAAAGTGAGTAATTAACGATGTTGCATACTCATTGTCGTGTATATTCCTCCTGCGCGGCGCCTGCGCGTGCCGCGGAGGAATAATTACCGAAAAACTATATCCTCGTAGACTTTAATGCAAAATGGAATTTGCTCGCGCTTATGTACTTAATTTTTCAACTTTTTTGTCCACGCTCTTCTTTTGCACCACTCAACCAATTCAATCGGATGACACGGTTGACTATTTTTGTTTTAGCGTGAAATTTACTCATGTATTTGAAATTCTAAATTTTCAAAATCTTTCTTCATTGTTTGTGAGGCTTGCGGAGGTAAAACTCTCAATGGTGCACGTACAGGACCAGGATTAACATTGGTCAATAAGGGCATTGCTACTTTTGAACTCTCTGCCCAAGCACCTGTAATTTAATTTTGCAAATATAATTCACATATTCATTTGTTCCATTTGCAGACATGTTTTTATAGCATAAATTAGATATAAGTGCAGTAAATGTATTAGATATTTAGTAAAAAGGTAGTGCATGATGTATCAACATTATTTTCAAAGTTGAAATGACATTAAAAGGAGTTAACTATTTTTACCATGTTTTGATGTAGCAATCACAGCCTTTGTCAATAGTTCTTGTTTTTCTCTCATTTTAAACATATTTCCAGCTTTCCCTTCGGCCATAATTTCGAGTACTAGTTCCGGTAACATGTTGGCGGTTGTTGATATGAATGAATCGATTCCTAATGTGTAGGCAGCACTTATTGTCTGAAACAAATATAATGAAAATATAGTGTAAAATAACATTGAAAATGATATAACAAATATTTCCTGTTATAATAAATGTTATACTGACATCTCATAATAAATGTTTAGACCTGCTATAATAAACAGAATTAATTAGAATAATATCATAAAAGTCATTAAATATGTTAAAAATAAAATTACAAGCGTTATAAAAAATATAAAAAATAATATTATTAAAGTTTTCAGTGAAATTAAAAGTAAAACCCACCTGATTATTTCCAAGGAACACTGCATACTTTTTGTTACCAACATTTAATGCTTGAGTACCTTCTTCCAAATTAGCGCTTGTGAATTTTATTCCCGCAAATGTTGGAATTTTTTCCCCCACTGATTCAAGGAATTGTCTCATATGCACTGTAAATAATTTTTATAAACGCATTGTCCATTTATGTCGTAATTTGTAATTCATTTTCACACGGGAAAAGCGGAATATTAAATATTTACGATAATTCATTCTACAGAATTTATTTAATACTGCATTATGAATAAATAACTTATGAGAATTTAATACTGCATTATGAATAAATAATTGTCATCTAATTAAACGAATTTAATACTGCATTATGAATAAATTTTGCAAATGTTACATTTACACATGACATAAAAAGTATTTCACGAGGTTTGAAGTTATTTCAAAATTATTAAAACATTGTACTTTATATTGTTTCATAAAATTTGAGATTTCAGCCACAATTCTGATTAACACTAAACCTACCGGCACATAATGTATACTTAATTTGAAATTAAAAATGAAGTTAAATAATAAATAAACAAACGACAAAACATAAATTAGTACACACATTTAGTCTTTATCTTGATAAAAATCAATGCTGATTTCAAGGAACGTACTTTAACAAAATGTGTGTCTTATAATAAGAAACTTGTGGAACGATCATTTGACCGGTTTGATAGTTTTAGTGTTAATAGACTATAAAATAAAGTGTCATTTTCTTGCTTTATATTATAAATAATACATCATTGCTTTGGTTATATTACAAGCTCTAATATGTTTTAATGAATATTGTAAAGTATATTGTTTGTTATCTTACCATTAACGTTAGTGAGTACTGGAATATGATAATATAGAAGAGGTGTACTCGGTGCTGCAGAGCCGACTAATTTTAAGTACTCGATAATTTGTTCTGGGGATGATGGTTTGAAATATAATTCCGGTAGACAGAGTATAGAATCTGCTTTGATATTCTCAGCATGCTTTGCCTTAAAGACAAATTTTATAAATAAGAACAACGAAGAGGACATTTCCACAATAGCTGAACAACTGTTTGTACATCACAAGTTTGTACGTGCCTTATTGATTTATATTACATTGCATAAATTTAGATACTGATATGTAGGATGTGCGCTTTGCAAACTGCAAATATTTTATTTCTACAGAAAGAAAAAAATCGTTCACCAGTTTTATAATTTCAGTAATTTTTTATATATGGAAGCAATTCGTAATTAAATATTTTAGTTGATTTGATTGATTGATTGATTTTATATGCTCGACTGTTATAATCATTGGCCCAAATATTTTAGTTCTTGATGATATTTATTATTATCTTTAATTTCTTCAAATGCAAATTTTTCATTATAATAGAAATGAAAGAAATTGTTTACTGTTTCGGAATCTGAGATTCAATTTTGAAAATATAAAACAGTTGGATATTTTAATTCTTGAATATACCTTGTTATTTTTTACTTTTCTTATTGTATAGTTAATTAAATACGACAGATTTCATCTTATATGAGTTTTGATATTTCACGTATATTTTTTACTTCCTTCAAAATAAAATTATTAAAAATAGTATCAGTCTTATGGAGTCGACTTACATCCTACAGAAAAGTATTCTTCATGTTCTGTTAAGATTGCAATTATTTTTCTCAGGATCATTATTTCTTTCAGGGAGGTATTAATAATAAGAATTAATACCCACAATTGAAATTCAAAATGAAAATTCAAAATGAAATTCAAATGAAAACGATAGAAACTGAAGATCATTAGCTACAAAAATGAAAAAACTATTATTCCAATTATTATCATATAGGATACGGTTTATATCTAACCGACTCTAACTACTTCAAATTGTATAATCCGCATTCATAATGGCCGATAAACATTGAAAATTTGCACACAAAATCTTGCGATAGTGAAGAGATTTGCATATAAAATCTTACGATAGTGAAGAGATTTGCATACAAAATCTTATGAAGGTAAAAAGATTTTCATTTACATATAAATTTTATGGTAGTGAATATTATTTACGTACGAGTTCAAGAACATCGGGAAGCGGTGCACCTCCTACTTGAATCATCAAATGTTGTTTTGTCGTTTTTACAACGTCGGCCCATGCTTCAGCATGTAACTTCCTCTCGCCTACAGACATGGACGGACCTTCTCCAGTTGTTCCATTGACTATTAGTCATGAAACATTTCAACACATTATTATTTTACAGTTCACATAAAAATATTATAAGACTCCATCCACACTCACTCACATGAAGATTTGGTTTTGTTTTGTATGTGACATGTGAGAATCGAATGAGTGATATGAAGATTAGACATATGAAGGAAGGTCAAGTTAAGTGAATTAATCTATAATTGATAAAATATCTTCATTTATCAATAACATGTAAATCTGCATGAAGGTACAGACAAAACTATGGTAGATATGGTTTTTTGTCAGAGAAAGAAACTTTTTTAAAATGGGCAAAAATCTTAAAAAAAAAATTGTCAAAGGTGTAGGAAGGTGGTTGAAAGGGGTCTGAGAAGTGGAGAACCCCGCAGCGAGCAACAGCGAGTTACAGTATATATGTATATACTGTATTTTACAGTATATGTTATTGTACAGTTATACATACTGTATTTCATCCGTCTACATATTTACATGCATGCATATATGATTTCTGTGTGCAGCTACTGCACAAAATTTATAGAAAGAATTTTTGATTGATTGATTGATTAATTTTATATGGGCCTCGACTGCTATGATCATTGGTCCAAGAATTTTTGAGTAAACATATTGAAACATATTGAAAGTAAAATATGTATGATGTTTACTCACCAAGAACTCCATTAACTTTCTTTGAAGCTAAATATTTGGCGTACTGCGGTACAACTGACAAGTTTAGACTCCTTACACTAAAATTAAACAGCAAAATAGCAAAACTAAATAACTTTAGTTGAACAGAAGGTCTTTTTAAATCGTACTGCATTTGATCGTGTTATGTCAAATTCGTGAGCGTAAAGACTTGACACAAAATTAGTATGAAGTAATAATTATGCGAAATAAAGTTGAAGTTTAAACGTTTGTATAAAGATTAAATTTTTATAAACAGGCTATACAAGTATCTAGAAAGCGAATAATGTTTAAATATTGACTCGTTTATTATTTTATTTTGTTTTATATATTTCGCTGTATAAAAACATGAAAAATGTTACCTGTCATTATTAAACGGTGAAAAGACGGGGACGATAAGACCTTTATATGTGAACGGTATTCTCTATAATTAGAAATTAATTAAGTTTGTCGTAATAATGTATAATAAAGAATTTACATTCGCAAATTTAAATTTAAGTTTTCAATTAAACTCCTATGCTATTTTCGATTTAATCACGAATTAATATTTAGAATTCAATAATTTTTTAATTGAATGTCATGTTAACGTGAAAATGGACTTTTATTAAAGGTGCTTAAACAATTATAATTACAAAGTCAAATATCATTAGGTTTTATTTTTTATATGACATATAAGAATCGAATGAGTGTTATGAAGATTTGATATATGAAGGAAGGTCAAGTTAAGCGAATTGCAATCTATAATTGATAAATTATCTTCATTTATCAATAATATGTAAATCTGCATCCTTAAGGTTTCCACAATGACTTTTTACTACATATTCGTATTTTCAACTTATAGTTTCAATTTAACATTTAAAGAAACATTTAATGACAATTGTTTATACTAAATTATACATAAAATTAAAATTAATATATCAAAATATGAATCTTCAGAAAAAGGTTACATTTTAAAAATGAGGTTCAAGTGTTTATACACAAGTATGTATACTTGTACAATTGGTGTCTTACAAATTACGAAATCTACTTATCACAAACATCAATCAAAACAAAATAGTAGATATCGATATAAAACAGTTTATCTTAACTGTCTAATAATTGTGATGTACATCTTGTTTAGACTATCTCGCGCAACGAGAACTTTTAAAATCAATAACTAGATGACTTGTTAAAAATAAATTTAATATTAATATCACAAAATAAATTACAGTATTAATATTTAATTTTAAGAAGAATTATCGTGATTGTTCATAATACGTTATTAATTAATTTTGAAAATTAGATATTTATTGTTGATAAACATTTATGTGAATAAAAATAACTTATATTAATTTGTAGAAGCAACATAACCAAAAAGATTATCCATAAAATATTAAGCAAAGTATTATAAAGTATTGGAAAAAAGTAATTTTTAATTTTGTCAATATAAATTAATAATATTGATGATGTACAAGGTTATACGTACCGGCATCGTGGAATACGAGGTGTATACCAAAGAACTGATTTGTAAACTGTACAAAAGTTATTGAAGAGGAATTCTTTTCAGCACGACTCAGATAAACCGGTTTCAACTACATATCAAGCCACACTTCTGATGTTTTTAAACTCTTCACTTGTGACACTGTAATAATCTTATACAAACAGCTTTCCTAATTATCTTTCTACATAATGATATCGACTGTATTTTTTAATCACTCGAAACTTGCATGTACAGAACGAATAAAAAAATTAATTATTTATAATGGATAAAAAATAATTGATTGATTATTTTGAAGTAGATTTGGTATAAATATATATGTTTATCGTTTTTTTGATGACTCTAATATTAAACTTTTTTTGGATAAAAATTAAGATCGTGGACTTAAAAAAAGTGAAACTAAAAATTAAATGTCTCTTATATATTTTTGTTAATATTCTTTAAAATACGAAATGTTAAACAGAGTGTCTAAAGTATATTTTTTATTAGAAGTTTAAGTGCTATGATTTATTATGAAAACTTCAAATGCAATTTATTTATTTATATATGTCATTAGTTATTTATATTTAAATATTAGTTGAAATATATTTGATTCATGCAATCATGTATTTTATTCATGTAAAACAGTATGATTTGTAATAAAAGTAACTATGGGTTATTAACTTAATAAATCTTAGGAAGGGTTGATTAAAAACTCTGCTATATTTCTTTATAAAAATATTTTTTATATTCATTCACATATGTCTGCTGCTTTTATTAGATTACAATTTTACTTGAAATCCTAGAATTTGTAAATCTTTTGCCATCACCGTTCTAACTTGCGGGGGTAAAACTTTCAAAGGTGCGCGTGTAGGTCCAACGTTGATATTAGTTAATAAGGGCATTGCTACCTTCATAGTTTCTACCCAGTTACCTGAAATTTAATAGTATAATTAATTCATAATTAACAGATTCATCACACATTCGACTAAACGCTGTTCTTATGAAGTTTGAAAATTTTAAACAAGAGTAACATCTATTGTTATAAACAAGAATAAATTAATAATATAACTATTATGATTATTTTTAGTAATATGCGTTAAAAGATAGTAAATCATTTTTACCATGTTGTGATATAACCATCACAGCCTTTGTGAGTTGTTGTTGTTTTTCTTTTGCTTTCAACAAGTTTCCGGCTTTCATTTCATTGAAAATTTCGAATACAAGTTCTGGAAGCATATTTATGCCTGTTGCTATGACTGAATCCATTCCTAATGCACAGGCAGCGTTTATTAACTAAAATAAATAAAATTAATAAAATTAAATGAAAATAAGTAAAAAAAGTTAACTAGAATAAGTCAAGACAAATAAACTATACTACACATGATAAATAAAGTAAAATTCATAAAATAAATAGAACTACTATATGAAACTAAATATAAGTCCATAATTTTTGTCATAAAATTGAATAAATTAGAAATTTGTATTTTTACTTTATTACTTTGTAGTACACAATATGTGTAGATTAATTTGTCACTTATTAATAGTGAGTGTCAATAAAGTCACTTTTCATAAGAAAAGTCATATCATACGTTTATTATGCTCAAATTAGTATGAATAAAATTACTTAAAAAATTATTCAAGAAGACAAAACGAATTGTGAATATATAATTTACCTGATCATTTCCTAGGAATATTACGTATTTCTTATTGTGGGCATTCAATGCCTGAGCACCTTCTTCCAAGTTGGCACTCGTGAATTTTATTCCCACGAATGTCGGAATTGTTTCACCAAGAGATTCAAGGAATTGTCCCATATGCACTAGAAAAAATTATTTTTTAAATATATGCTGTTCTCTGTTTACTTATCTTATAGCACTTTACGTGCACAAGAATGAACTAAGAATAGTAAATCACTGATTGTAAGAAAAAGGAAAACTTGTACAAATTTTACAATAATTACAATAATCAAAATTCTACAGAATTTAACAGTGCAAATTATAGTCCAACCTGCTATGTCTCATTTCTTTTAAATAATATACTTATTTGAAAATAGTGAAAATATAACATTTTTAATTTACATATAAAATTTCTAATTTTTGCATTGTATATTTTTCTCTATGGAATTATTGTAATTTTAATTTATTTTTTATTGCAATTTTGTCAAAATAAAATACCACATTGCAAAATTGCAATACCACAGGGTTATAGTTTCTATTTTCCAGAACTGTAAGTACATGCTTTTGTATAAACTTCAAAATAATAAATTTCAAATCTACTAGATATAGATTTCAAATTCCGTATAGACCCGTATAAATCCCTATAGACTTTAAATAATTCTATCAATTAACTTACCATTCACATTAGTAAACATTGGAATATGATAATATAGAAGAGGTGTATTCGGAGCTGCAGAGCCAACTAATTTCAAATATTCCGCCAATTGCGTCGATGTCGATGGTTTGAAATATAGTTCCGGTAAACAGAGAATGGAGTCTGCTTTGATGCTTTCAGCATGCTTTGCCTTGAAGACAAATTTTATAATTTATAATATTAATCACGAACAAGTTCATATGTTATTAAGAAAAGACTTCATAGGGAGTCTTCATAAAGACTTCATTCATAGAATTGTGAATTTAACGAAATTAGCTTACACATGTACCTTACATTATGTTAAAGAGATAGAGAACAACCATTTTGTAATTTAGAAATAGTCTGTATGAATATGAACGATTCAATTTTATCTATTTTGTATTGATATACTAATCCAATTTATACATGAACAGTCTTCATTGCTAGTTAACTAACAATAAGTTCACATTAACTTTTTACCTCGATGAAAATCAACACAGTTGTCAAAAAAATGGCCTCATCAAATTTGACAATTTAAAATAAAAAATTTGCAATATGGTCAGTTGTTCACTTTGGTAATTTTAGTGTAAACGTTTCAATTCAATTGTGTGTTTATTATTCATTTCGTTTAATTGTTTAGTATAGAAAGCTTTTATTTCTATTTGTTATATAGAGTTTATAGTCGTGAATATTATTTACGTACGAGTTCAAGGACATCGGGAAGGGGTGCGCCTCCAACTTGAATCATTAAATGTTGTTTCGTCGTTTTTACAGCGTTTGCCCATGCTTCGGCAACCATCTTCCTTTCAGTCAGAGATAGAGATGGTCCTTCTCCAGTTGTTCCATTTACTATTAAAAATAACGTTAAAAATAAAAGGTCACAAGATATTTCACAAATCGTGTCCTTATATTTTAGGAAAGTTTAATTTTTGCTTACCAAGAATGCCGGTAACCTTCTTTGATGCTAAATAGTTGGCATATTGTGGTATGATTGACAAGTTTAGACTTCTTGTGCTAAAATAAAGTAATAAAGTAATAATATAATTTTAGTCGATTGGTGGATATTCTTGGTTGATAAACTAATTTATCAATTTTTAAATATATAAAATTTAAAATTATTTGGTAACAAAAATAACCTAAAACAGTATTTTATATTTTAATGAATGATACAACTTGTTCAAATTCAACAAAGTATCAAATTGATCACTCATACATAATTCGTTTCTAATGGCTTCAAAATAATTTACTATAAAATGAACGTACGTATGTAATTTCATTTTATTATTAACAATAAATAATATTTAGCAGATATGTTCTTATAATGGAAAATATTGACAGAATATTTATTTCAACGTTTAACGTTAAAAACAAATTAAATGTGTGTAGACTAGAATTAATATATTGAATATCAATATAATTAAAAAATTAAGAGCAACATAAAATTACATTTTTAACTTAACATTTACTTTTTCTCACGAATCGCATCACATTATGTATTAACTTTATTATTTTAAATTTGTATGTATTCGTTTTGTTATTTATATTAATAGAATTACCTGTCATTATTAAACGGCGAAAACACGGGAACGATAAGTCCTCTAAAAGTGAATGGTACTTTCTACAATCAAAAATTAATAAAATATTACATTTTACATTTTGCATTAATAAATTTAAACTTGAATTGCTAGCTTATTTTCATTTTTGTCGTTGTTCTACATATTTAAGTATTTATAGTGAATAATACTTGCACTATTTTACTTAATTTTCATTATTTTATTTAATGTAAATTAAATGGGAGACTTCATAGAATTATTGTAAACAATAACTGCTGATGTAAAGTGTAAATTATAGAATGAAACCAAGATTTGTTCGTATCTCTACAACACATACAGATAAATTATGTAAGTTTAGAACTGAAATCTGCTTATCACAAACATCAATGTAAATAAGATAATTTGTATAACATGTATGTGTATGACAGTTTGCCAATATTTCTCATCATCCGCAACGTATTGATCCGATATTGAAAGTATATTTTATTCATATAACTAAAATAACTAACACAATCAATACATAATTAATATAACTAGTTTAAATAACATTATATAATGAAAATTTTATATTATTTATAATATATTAAATATTTATATTCATCAATTTAATGACAGTTACAATAATGCCATCAAAATTAATTTTATTATACTCTTATTAATTTATTAATATTATTATACTCATTGATAATAAAAATTTATTTTAATAAAATAATTTTCGTAAAAGCCACTGAAAAATATTCTCAAAATATTTGAAAAGAGTACAAATCTCATTTTTGGTAATTTAAATCGATTATGTATGCGGTTATACGTACCGGCATCGTGGAATACGAGATGAACTTGTGAAGCAATAACGTGCCTACTGTATAAAATCGTACGGCGAGAAATATTTTTACCACGACTCTGATAAGATTGCCAGACTTATACATATCAGACATTACATACACATTGCATGAATTCTGATACATTAAATTTTCCGTTTGTCAGATAAATAATCTTTTATGCAAACAATTTTTTAATTATCTTTGTGTGTTTTTTAATTACCTCTGTATATTTTTAACATTCTTTTGTTCTTATAATTGCATTTAAATTTTGTGTTGCGAAAGAAGTTATTTGATAGGTAATAAATATTGAATAATATTAATATAGACAGTAAAAACAATTTTATCTATTTTTAGTCCTATTTCAAAATGGGACTTTAGGATTTCGAAATTTTACAGTTTTGAAATTTTAGAATTTTCGTATTTTCAAAACTTGATATTTTTAGTTTTTGAAGGTTCAGAATTTTGGCACTTTGAAAATTTGGCATTTTTAGTATTTGAAGCTTTAGGATTTTGGTACTTTGAAAACTTGACATTTTCAGTTTTTGAAGCTTTAGAATTTTGGCACTTTGAAAACTTGCCTTTTTTAATTTTTGAAGCTTTAGAATTATGACACTTTGAAAACTTGACATTTTTAGTTTTTGAAACTTAGCAACTGTGCAGTTTTTGAAATTTCACATTTTTCAGCTTTGAAACTTTGAAATATTGAAACTTTGCAAATTTGGAATTTTTTCATTTTGAAACTTAAAATTTAGAATTTTAGAAACTTGAAATTTTAAAAATTTTGAGGCTTTGAAACTCTGCGATTTTTGGGAACTTGGTGCTCTGAGATTCTGCAATTTTGGGAACTGGATATTTCTTAATTTTAGTACTCTAAGATTCTATAATTTTGGGAACTTCAAACTTTTTAATTTCGAGACCTTACAAATTTTAGAATTTTGGAAACTCAAAGCTCTTAACTTTCAAAGCTTTAAAACTCTGGATATTAAGAAACTTGAAATTAAAAAATGTCTATTGAGAAGGGAGATTCAAATTGCGCGCGCATATGCTACTGTCAGGGCCTCTTTCGGCCAACGCGTTCGCTGACACCATCTTCTTTCGTTATCCTCCATGTGTGAGGTATGTTACGAATTACACGTGCAATTCACCTAAATATTAACATTATATAGAATAATGTATAATATAATATTTAATATTTTTGTTATATTATATAATATAATATGAATATTTTTGTTATATCTATATATAGTACTTTCAAGACTTCTGTATCATTTATTTCTCGCCCACATACCTAACAACAATTTCGATACTTTGAAACTCTAGAATTTCAGAAAAATAAATTTAGAAATTTTCAAATTTAGAAACCTTAAAAAAGCTTTTAAAAATATAGCATCGTACATAATTTATTTAACAGCTATTTCGATATCTGCGATTTATATTAATAAATTTGCATTGAATTAATAAACTTGAATTTTTAGCTCATTTGTAATGTTTTTTATTTTTGTTGCTATTTAAATAGATTCAAATAATTTATAGTCAATAATGCTTGCATCATTCTACTTAATTTACATTATTTTCACTTAAAATAATTTATATTACTGCGAACAATAACAAAAATAGTAATAATATTTGCAGGAGAGGTGAACATAAAACAACCATCATTTATAAAAATGTTTTTCATATTTATTTACATGTAGACTTTTTCCTTCAACAATGCCAATGATACATTAACATAGTATCGTAGTGATAAGTTTTAAGAGGACCATAGCCTTTCTTTATAGTGTATTACGCTTTCCTGTTTTATTCGTATTACGAGTACCTTAAAACAAGAATGAATACTATCCGAGAGTTTACATAATAACGCCAAAGAGAACTCTATGTATTTAATTATCCGCTACTCATACAATGTCTTTCATCTGTTTTTCTCTTCTTAATTTAATTAAGTACAACGAAACTCACACTACACATTGGCTCGTATTAGTAAAAGAATTCTTTATTTTTAAATATTTCATTCTTCTCTACCTTCGTACTTTTCGATATTCGCGCAATATACCGGACAAAATGCCGCGGTAAACGTTATAATAACTACTTATAATAGTGTTCGGCTCATTTTGGCGACTTTTCTTTTGAGTAATGTACGGTTACGAAGAAGTATCTCTATCGTTTTAGCGTTTATATTATTATTACAGTTATTTCATTTTCAGTTGCTTTTATCTGTATGTACGTCGAGCTCCGTTTTAAATTATCTGCAGATTTTGGAAAAATATTCATGAAATTAATGACTAGAGACGTAACCAAAATTGTAAGGACGATCAAAAATATTTGTTTGCTAAAAATAATAGGGAACTTTAAATATTTTAATAAGAATTCAATTTTTGTTAAAAATATTAGTTTCTTAAAATAACCTTAAATAATTTTTAAGATTAAATAAATAATCTATAATTTGAGGGGTGAAATAATCTTATTAACTTGTGTACCCCATCTGGTTACGTTACTGACAGAAATAAAAAATCACAACAAATTTAAAAAAGATAAATAATCGCAGAAAAATTGAAACAACGATTTAACAAAAATTTGAAAACAAAAATAAGTAAAGTTTCTGAAAAATCAGATATTAAAGGGATTTTTAAAAGAAAGCCACTAAAAGTTCAGTATAAATTTTAACTTAACATGCACATGAACAAAATTGACTTGAAAATACATTAAAATTATGGCACGAGAATGGTTAACTTTACTTACAATTTATTTATGTATTTTCATTAAAGGTCGACGTGTTCTCGTTAGACTGTTTTATATCTTTTTTCCAATGCATTTATTTCCTAATGCAGTGTCAACGCTTATGTACTGTTACAATAAATATTAAGTGGTGACGTAACCAGAAGTTATAGTTTTTTTTATAAAAAAAAAAGCGTTTCTTCTTCAACAAATTGTAATGGAAAATTTTAATTATGAAACAGTATTTAATTTTCAGAAATTGAAGTCGTGTTATGTTGGAGAATAATTGCAATTTTAAAACATTAAACATAGTAAAGTGTGTAAAATAAATTTTATGTGTTCATTTATTTCAACGTTTTTATTTTGGCACGTTTACAGTGTGTATTAAAAAATATACAAAAAAGCGTATTTAAGTAAAAATTGTATTTAACATTTTAATATATAATTTTCTGATGAGAAAAATAAAATAAGATAAAGCAATATATATTTTTATTTTCACTTAAAGTTATTATAAAGATTTATTAATGAATACGTTATAAACTTTATTAGGAAACTAATAAATCATTGGTAATAAGTCATTATTTTACACAGTAGAAAGGATTCTATTATACAAAAATTAGTATGTGTAATAAAGTAAATATATATAGAGAAGAGTATGGAATCAATGAGATAAAAAGGATCAGATACATTTTTGTTTAAAATATTATACTATAGAATGTGTTTTGTAGACGTATGATAAACATAGAGTCGGTACTGTGTTGTTATATAGCCGTCTGCAATATAGCAATATTTAACTATTCCTGTTATTAAATTTGGAGATCTGAAAATTTCTAAACTTTGCAATTTTTGGTCTTGGAAATTTGAGGATTTGGGAATTTGAGGATTTGGAAATTTGAGAATATGGAAATTGGACGATTTGGGAATTTGAGGATTTGAGAATTTGAGGATTTGGGAATTTGAGGATTTGGGATTTTGAGGATATGGGAATTGGAGGATTTGAGAATTGAAGAATTTGGGAATTTGGGAATTTGAGGATTTGGGAATTTGAAAATATGGAAATTTGGGAACTTGAGAATTTGGGAATTTGAGGATTTGGGAATTTGAGGATTTGGGAATTTGAGGATTTGGGAATTTGAGGATTTGGGAATTTGAGGATTTGGGAATTTGAGGATTTGGGAATTTGAGAATTTGGGGATTTGGGAATTTGAGGATTTGGGAATTTAAGCATTTGGGGATTTGAGGATTTGGGAATTGGAAGATTTAAGAATTGGAGGATTTGGGAATTTGAGGATTTGGGAATTTGAGGATTTAGGAATTTGAGGATTTGGGAATTTGAGGATTTGGGAATTTGAGGATTTGGGAATTTGAGAATTTGGGAATTTGAGAATATGGAAATTTGAGGATTTGGGAATTTGGGAATTTGGAAATTTGGGAATTTAGGAATTTGGGAATTTGAGAATTTGGGAAATTGGAAATTTGGAAATTTGAATAAATCATAAGCTATAACTACATCCTCCCGTTATAAACATGTAAACATTTCATAAATTCCAATTTTATACCACCAATTTCACAATATTAATTATTACTATACTTTTATTGAAGGGTATTATCTTCAACCATCCCCTATCAGATCCGACTCTCAATAGAACTACATTCTTCTTGCATAAATAAAAAATTTAACAAATAAACCTAAACAGAAAAGAATAATTTTTAAAAGTCACTTGTCCCAGCTGGTTACGTCACCATTATTCGGCGAAGACTTAATAAATCGATCAACTATTAAATGACTCGTACTCTCGATCGATATCAGCAATCGCAACTTTAATTTTGTTAATTACTTACACTGCATCAAAAAGCTGCCTCATGAGAATGCAATGGAATCACATTAACTTTCGCATACATACATGTGTACGTATGTATGTATATATTTGCATGCGAGCGTGTACGTATGTACAAGGTTAATTAATACATATACGTTGATATATGTATATATAGCATAAAATTCACACTTATGAAAAAGACATCTCGTATATGTATCATAATTTAGTTAGATAGATCAACCGCCGAGACCGGGCCAGCCTGGTCAAACGGCAGAAACGTTTTCTTAAACTGCTTTCTTCTATCAACTTCATTTATTACTGTATTCTTTTTATTTATTTATTTTCTTTGAGTCTGAAACGCGCCCCGTACAAAAGTGCAGTACATCATTCATAGCTGTTGAAGGTTATGTTCGACTTGATTCGATAACAATTTTTCTAAGTTTCTATTTTTCTATTCGTCATTGAAATAAGCGATGAAAATGGATCACTATGATTTGGCTTATCGTTGCCATACTTTATCAGTTCGGCAAGGTTCATCTTAATAAACCATGAATTATCTTACATGTCGCGTTTTGGAAGTGACTGAATTAGTGAAACTTCTACCCACAATAAAATTGGATACGTCTTATAACTGTTTAACTTTCATGTACTACGTATCTACATACGTACACTTTCTTTGTATGTATCTTCATACACTTTCTTTTTCTATGTACGTTGTTTTTCATGTATCACATATGTATATACATACGTTCTTCATGTATCATATATGTGTACATAGATACACGTTGATTTTCATGCGTCACGAATGTATGATACACATATGTGTATGCATATGTTGTTCTTAATGTATCACGTATGTATATACATACGTTCTTCGTGTATCATATATGTGTACATAGATATACGTTGATTTTCATGTGTCACGTATATATGATATACATATGTGTATGCATATGTTGTTCTTAATGTATCACGTATGTATATACGTACGTTCTTCATGTATCACATATGTGTATATAGGTATACGTTGTTCTTCATGTATCACATATGTGTACATAGACATACGTTGATTTTCATGTGTCACATATGTGTACATAGGTATATGTAGTTTTTCATGTGTCACATATGTATATACATATGTACGTTCATCATCATGTATCACATGTGTATATACATACGTTGTTCCTCATGCATCACATATGTATGATACACGTATAGTATGTATACATTGTTCTTCATGTATCACATATGAGTACATATGTGTATATACGTATTTTTCACATATACGTACATCTTGCAGCAAATCGAAAGAACCTCACGCGTTAATTAACCTTGAAAAATAAACAAAACACGATGTACATGTATCGTTTGTTATCGAATCATTCGACACATCTAGACGCATGCATGCATCAGTATGCTGTATATATGTACATATCCATACACAGATACATTCTCACATACAGACATACGTATACGCATCGATGCGTATAGTTTATCCATTTGTGTATCGTTTACATGTTAATGCGTACAGATTTAATGTAACAGCTACCGAAGAATCACGGATATGTACAATAGGGATATGCCCGATCGATACAAGGTATACGCTTCTTTCGTACCCAAACAATACACTTTATTTTCTTTTGCGTATTCGATTAGATTGAAAAGGATTATCGAGTTCGATCCATTTTTTAATGATACGAGTCGTTGTAGAAATTAGGGTAGTTTTAAATGGATGAACTTCTTGTTCTTTTCTTTGTCTTGGAACAATTTTTGATATGTTATTTTGAGATTTCATGGATTTTGTGAACTTTGTGGATTTTGTAGGCAGTTCGTTATTAATATTAATATTTTTATGAAACTCTCGTATTTTTAAATTTATAAATTTTTAAGCTCTCATATATCAAGGTTTATAAATTTTCAAACTTTCATATTTCAAGGTTTATAAATTTCCAAACTCTCATATTCCAGAAGTTATAAATTTCCAAACTCTCATATTCCAGAAGTTATAAATTTCCAAACTTTCATATTCCTCGACTTCTAAACTTTCGAACTCTCATTTTCCCCAACTTTCAAACTTTCAAATTCTTATATTTCCAAATTTCTAAATTTTCCAACTCTCATATTCTCAAATCTCTAAATTACCAAATTCTTAAGTCTCAAATATTAAATTCCTCAAATTTCCAAATCCAAAAATATATTATCCATGTAATTGTCAATATGTTATCAATGCAATATATTTCAACTTTTGACTAATTTATTTCTATCCATCAAATATTGCAACTTTCGATTTCATAAACATCGTGATGCTCCCTATGGCAAATTATTTATACTATTTAAACTTGTCCAAGTATCTAAAATTATCTAAACTAAAATTTTAACTAAGTTACAGTATACCATCAAGTAAATAAAAGAAAATATTTTAAAATAAATAAAAGAACATGATCATTTAAAAATAGTCATTTTTCTTGAACACATAAATACTTTCTTACATAGATAAAAAATTTTCAATTTTTACATGTGAAATTATTAATGAAAATTATATTTGATCTGTCCTTTGACAACTACAGTCTTTGCAATTACATATAAATAAAAATTTCTATTTTCTTGTTACTTCATTAATTGCAAGTTTTTTATTAATAACAGACTCTTTTACCATTTTTGACAAAACAAAAAATTTAATAAAATTAAATAAACAGTTTAGTAAAGAGTACAAAGAGTATTGTATCTAAAGATTTCTGTAAGTATGTAAATTTCAGAACTCGATCAAGTCCTTCCGAATCTGATCGAATACATATCGAGCTGCTCGATCTCGTTTCTCTTCGTCCCTTTCCAACTTCCATCCCACCTTTATCGACGAAAAGAAACTTAATACTGCATCGTTTGCGTTCAAATGGCCCTTGAGAGCTCGCTCGAAAATATGCTTAATGAGTATGGTCCCAAAAGTTTTAAGAAGTAGTTCTTTCATTCTAGCGAAATACAACGTAGCTTTCGTCTTATAAATATCTTCAACAAATGTTCCGGAATCAGCCGAAGGGATTTCCAAGCATTGACGTCGGTGAAGCAAACATTCGAAAAATCATCGGTGATCAGCGAAAAGAAAATTGAAAAATATAATTCTCGAATTTAAAGGTCGATGTAACGATTCCAATATTCTGTCATTCTCGCGACGCGAATGCTTTTGGAAAAAATTTCAACGTTGTTGTTCTGATTCGAGAATTGTTTATATCCTTTCCTACGATTCGAAAGACGTCTGTTATAGTCGATGATATTCTCGATGCGGGGGTTTTCTCCAAGACTCAAGGAGCATCGAAATTAACTATAACAATTAATTATCATTATTAGTAGCCCTTGTTTTCCTCGTATGTACATAACGTTCCATGCTGTACACTACTGTAAATACTGTTTTGGTATATAAATGCGGTTTCCTCGATACATTCAAGTCTTAGTTTTTTGTGAAATGATTTATTCTTAAATGTAACGCAAAATTCAGGTATGAAAGTTGATGCTAAATTGACATATTGTATTATATAAATACTGTACACGTTCACAAGTATGTGCAAATACGTTTATATTTATTATAAGCAAATACATGCTTAATACTTATTAACGTGTACAGGTTTACATAACTGAATTTCTTCCTGTAGTTTCATTACGTATATTCGATACTATTTATACAAGATCTGGTGATTTCATTTTGAAGATTGTGCGAAAATAAATGTCAGTCAAAGAATATTTGGTTTATTTTTCAGAGGGAAAATTAGATTCTTGTTAGAACGAATAAAAATATAATACATTTATTATCATCTAATACAAGTATAAATGATATACTTTGAATATAAAAAGTAACACTATAAAAATTAAAGTAGGAAAGACAATATAGTGAAGCTGTATGATCGGAAGCTTTTATAAGTATTAAAGTCTAGTGCGTATGATATAAAATTTGCGATAGTTGATTTATGTACACACAATTAAATAGTTGTATCTTTTATTTTCTTTAGAGGTAAGGGAAATGAAATCTTTCTTTTAACCACATTGGTTGCAAACGTAATTAGATTGATTTGATGTGAATTATTTCGTAAACTGAGATGGTTTTCTTTTAATAATAATAAATAAATTTGGTTGAAAATCATAAATCTATTTATAAATATACTTCTTACACATAATGATACATTTGATATTTTACACTAATAGCAAAGTATATTTAAAAAGTTTATTATGAAGTCGGTTAAGTCGTCAACATAACCTAAAATTTTTTCGTACAATTCTAGTACGTGTTATGATTAACTCAACCAACAGTATTTTCAAGTTATTTAAGAATTTGTTACAAATTTGTAAAAAATATAGTACTTAGACCTTACAATAATTATTAAAATAAATTAATAGTATTAAAATAAATCTTGTTATATGTAAAAAATTGATGCAATATTATGTGACATTATATATTTATGAAACTTATTTATGTTATAACTGTTGTAACAAACAAAATTGTTATGATATTAAATACAACAAACCCAAAGAATTCAATCGTTTTGAGGTTTTCAATCATCATTACATTTTGCAACAAATTACGTGGACAAGTCGTTTTTTAAAAATGTTATTAACTGTTTTAAGTCACGTCTTCATATAAAATTAAGAAAGATATTTGTGGTTGATTTGTTTTCAGTCACCAATTCTTGATTTTAACTTTTGAGCAAATCTTGTTTGTACCCACTTGGTCAACTTCATTTTCATTTCCAGTTGAATTTGTTTATACCATAGCTTGTCCTAGGATATGTATGTATTTGAAGAAATGGGGAAAACGATGATGGAGAAAGTGGTATTCAAAAATATACTATGGAGCTCAAGAACGTCACGAATTCGTTTTTTAGAATCTATTTTTATAGATTTATTGAAATTGTGGTTAAAAATTGATGTTTTTAAAATAGTTGGGTTTAATAATACAATTGGGGATGATACTGCGATCTTAGATATGTAATTGTTGCAATTGTATTTTATTTTGAAATATAGTGTTAGATACGTTGGATAAATTTTTGGTAAAAACTTTACAAATTTTTGATATATTTGATCCAAATACAATTGTATTTGATTTAAAACAAGAGCAAGTAAAACAGTGAGCTGTAAAAGTATTTATATCCTTTTAATTAATAGCTGGGATTATTTATGATGACATAAATGACCAAAGTAGTTTTTGGATATTTTATACAAGATTACTGTTTGTTATCAAATAGTGTTAAATTGTCTTGATGAGCATGAATAGTTAATTTCATAATCTGGAAATTTGTAACTTTTAGAAGTTACATTTGAATTTTTTAACTTTTTCATTTGAAAATTTCCATATTCTTATATTTCTAAATTAGAAAAGATGTATGTAGAGTTAACGAATGAAAGGATACAAATATTTGCATGGCTTACAGCACATTGAAGAGCAAAGTAGAATTTCCTGAAAAATATGGTGATACAGGGGAAAAAATTTGTATAATACATTCACTATGTACTAAAGATCGTGAATATTTATCGAGTAAAATTAAATAAATTTTTAAATTTATAAACCTTCAAATTTTTTCATTTAGAAACTTTGTAATATTTTTGTAAGAATCTAAACTAAACAGAAAATTTCCCAGTTCCAAAATCTTAAAATTCCCAGATTTCTAAATTTCTAAATTTCTACATTTCTAAATATTTGAATTTCTAAAGTTCTAAATTTCTAAATATCTGATTTCTAAATATTTGAATTTCTAAAATTCTAAATTTCTAAATATATGATTTTCTAAATTTCTACATTTCTAGATTTCTGAATTACTACATTTCCAAATTACTATATTTTTAAATTTCTACATTTCTAAGTTTCAAAATTTCTAAATTCCTAAACTTCCAAATTCCTAAATTTATGAATTCCTAAATTTTCAAATTCCTAAATTTCCAGATTTCTAAATGTGCACATTCCTAAATTCCCAAACTTCTAATTTTCTAAATTCCTAAATTGCTATGTTCTTAAATTCCTAAATTCTCAAATTCCTACATTCTCGAATTCTCAAATTCCTAAATTCCTAAATTTTCAAATTCCCAAATTTGCAAATTCTTAAACTGTTGAATTCTTATATTCTCAAATTCTCGAATTTTCAAATTTCCATATTTTCATATTCTCAAATTTTTAAATCCTTATATTCTCAAATTCTCAATGTTTCACTTTCTCAATTCTCTAAATCCTACACTTCCTCAACTCCCAAGTGTCCTTTAAATCCTGAACTCTCCAAACTCCCAAATCTTCAGATCCCCAAATTCCTATATTTCTAAATTCCCAACCTTAAAAGTCTTCAAACCCATCCAAAACAACCTTAAAAATCTTCTGATTCCAAAAACCTAATAACTCAAAACCTAAATCTCCAACTATTTGCATCCAGAAATGTACTGCTAAATTCCCATAAATATTCACGATCTATACTTTTCTCATTCCCCCAATACTCCCCAGAAGATCCATATTCACTATTCAATGCACAAATCCAAAACTCAACATCTTTTTTACAACCGAAATGCATTCTAAATTTCTAAATGTTTAATTCAGAAATCCAGGTGGAAGACAAAGGGTAACTCATTCGTGACGTCGTTGACCTACGCCAGATTTCCTCAAATCTCTCTCTGATCATTCGTACCATTTGTACACAGAATTACTTTGTGAAAATTAGGCTTAAGGCTCCGATAAAAGAATCGAAACCGATTAAATAGTGCACTGTCCTCAACCGATCGGAACGTGTTTAAAAAGCGAAGAAACGATCGACACTCCTTGGTCTCGTATTTATAATCTACAAGTATACTCGTTCAACAGTCCAAAGGGATAAATTGGATAGCGACTGTAAAAGTAACATTGACCTACTATTTTCCTTTTCCCATTATCAACAATATATAATAAATATGATAGCAAGACTTCACGCGTTAAATATCTCTTGTCGGAGAAGGTCTGATACAACAACGGAGAAGATAATATGTACAAACATTGCCCGCGCTCGTAACAAACGAATAATAAATAAATCTCTGTATAGTATACAGTGGACTAGAATTCACGTTCAGTTTACGCGGTTATTACGGAAATAGTGTTGTCTTTTTTATCATTCTTATTAAAGATCCTCGGCAACAAGTAACAGACTAACTTTAACTCAGAACTTTGTCCTATAACCTCGTTAAAATACTGCTTCGATTATGGACGAGTTCGATACACTCTGGTAAGTTGGCAATCGGAGAGCCGCTTACTGTATATCTTTAAGCATTTTATCGATGATAGAGCTTGACTAGACGTGTTCGTTCGATCTTTCACGATTTGGGAAGCTTTATATTCGGGTTTCTAACGGGATTTGTGCTGAAATCATTGATCGAAGAAATGGAAGCCGTCAGAGAAATTTTTCTTTTCGATTTCTTGCATTTCTTTTACCATTTTACCATTAATTTTACCAATAATTTTACCATTTTTTTAAGTACATCTTTTTCTTTCAAGAACAGATAACCCACGAGTTGGCGCGTGAGGTCCAAAGTAAAAGAAGCTCCACACACGGCGGCCATCTTTGTGACCAATGGCTCCTCCAAACATAACCTCAAACGCCAACTCGTAACGTCGCCTTTCTCCAGTAAATGCATATAATTCTCCATTTTGCGATTACTACTTTCTGCGAGGAAAAATCATGCAGTATAAATAATATTAAATAATATGGCATACGAAAATAAAAGACATACGAAATGTTAGCACGTCACCGTTATTGTCAACTTTAGGTACAATTAAAAATGAATTTTGTAAGTTTCGATTTGAAATTTTTTTATTGAATAAATTGGTGTAATATTTATGACTGCATGATTGGCAGAAATTTCAGTAGAATAAACGGGAAATTTTCACAGACGAGTCAGGTACTTAAAGTCCAAGCATTAATCACTCGAAGGACAAGTAAGTGTTTATAAAAAGGAATCAGGTCCCGCTGTAAGTTACATTTATACGAGAAATTGATATTTGGCTTCGTCTTCGAACTAAAATGAATCGACTATTCTGAACATATTGAAGCCCTTGTATGATTTTGTATACGGTTTAATAAAATGCGTTAAATATATATAAATATGTATACATATATTAAAATATATCGTTTAGATTGAAAAGTATGTATATGTGTATAAAAAAATATAGAAAATAAGCTTGTGTCAATGTATAACGAAAAGAATTTAATCGAACTGAAGTTTGCGATTAAAAGACTAGTTTTTGCGTTCTTTGAAAAGTGTGACCCTCGAATTTTGGTGAAATTGTTTAGAAAGTGATATAAGGGTATTTATGCGTATTCTTAAGTTTGTTAAAGGGTTAATATTTTGAGAGATTAAATTTAAATATTTGTAGAATTTTTATTTGAGAATTTAATTTGGTGTTTGGAAATTTTGGGCTATGGGGATTTTGAAATTTGAAAATTGGGAAGTTTAGAAATTTGAGGATTTGGAATTGGGGAGTTTGAGATCTCAAGATTTGGGAATTTGGGGATTTTTAATTTTTGGGGAATTAAAATTTGAAAATTTTGGAATTTGGGGATTTATAATTTTGGGGAGTCGAAATTTCGAAATTTTGGAATTGGAAGATTCATAATTTTGGGGAGTCGAAATTTTGGGATTTGGAGATTTGAGAATTTGGAAGAGTAGGAATTTTTATAATTTGACAGATTGAACTATCAAGAATTTGGGAATTCGAGAATTCAAAAATTTGGAAATTTGAAAATTTAGAAATTCAATCAAGAGATTTAGAAATATAGAAATTTTAGAATTTTGGAATTTGGGCATTCAGGAATTCAGAAATTTGCCAATATGACTATTTAAGAGTCTGCTAAGCCTCCACGAAAAAGCTATGACTGATGGCATTAATATCTTCAATTAAATGAGACACCTTGTAAATTCGAGGGTCACCTTGCAACCAGATTAAAAAACTCCAAGTTTCTAAAGGAACTGATTTTCTCCGATCGCATATAAAATCTTCATTTGTACATTAAATGACTGGAAAACGACCCAGAGATCACACTACAGTAAAGATGCCTTTTAAAATGAAATTATCTGAAGATGCAAACAATTGTACACATAACAGCGTATATGATTTGATCCAAATTTGATCGCACGAAATAACGATGTAATTTGAAATGGTATTAACAGGATTGTTTGAACGTAACTTTCTCGAAGCTGAAACGCGTGTTCCACGATTTTACGTCCAATCAAACTCCGTCTCAACCGATCTATTCGCTAACATCGGTTTGCTTTCGAACGACAAGTTAAAAGATGATGCGTATTTAAGCAGTGTCGAGTTAGGCGTTTTTTTGTATACTTATGCCAAAACATTTCAGGGTCGACCATCGGTGTAACATCTCAGCGACATCTTCGTTTCCCCGAGCTTTCGCAACGTGATTTTGCCTGTATCTCGATTGCATGTCATTTATGACTGATTTCTCCGAGTGGCGAAGATCGATGATATCGACGTCGCCCGGGACTGCCACTATGACTTCCACATCCTCAACTTCCGCAGAGACACCTTCTTCAAGTGGATGGCTGCGTTCAGAATGTCGGACTCGCGCGTGTCCTCTCCATCGGAGTGGACTTCTCTTCTGCGACCAGACATCAGCAGACGATGTCTGAGTCCTCTGGACGTGGGATCAGAAAGCGCTTCCGAAACAGGTACCTTCTCCTTGCTGGACCCCGGCAAGGAAACCGATCTCCCCACGGAGAATCCTTTGCTGAGCCTATCCAAAGTAGCCGGCAACAAATGTCGTCTCGGTATCGCCTGCTCTCTTTCCCTCAGAATGAATCTTCCGAGTGTTTTCCAGAAAGCTTGGGTGCTGTAAACGTTCTCGTCGTCGCGTAACACTCTCAGCTGACGATTGCCGCTACCAACCGCTCCTGTGCCTCCCCATTCGAGTTCCTCGACCAAAGCGAACTTCATGGGATCCTCCATTCGCCTAGCCTTCACCAGAGCCTGGGCCAGGACGTCCTGAGCGGAACTGCTGACGGGTACACGTAGTATCGCGTACGGTATGTCCGGTGAAACGTTGTAGATGCAAACCAGGAAGGTGTCAGCCTCGTCCCAAATGTGTGTGGACGTGTCTCTCTCGGAATCGAGTTTGGAGTGACCGGCTGTGCTCCTGATGGAAGCTAACCAGGCTCTGCTACTGGGATCGTCGCCCACTCTCTTCAGCAAGAAACGTCCTTGACCTTTCCACAACGCTTGCGCCTGCAGAGGATGTTCTGTCGGATCCAAAACACGCTGGGTCGGTAACTCTTCTCTGTCTCGTTTTTCCCAGCCGCGCGAGACTTCTTCGACGAGGATGTACTCGTCTACGCGGTCTGGAGAGATTCCTGCCTTCTGAAGAGCTTGTAACATCACCTCCTGCGTTGTGCTCTCCTGGGTCACCTTTAAGATGGTGTACGGCTCGTCGGGTATCACGTGATAAACCATCAGGAAGAACATTCTTCTTTTCAAGGTTACACCGCCTAGGCCGGAGTCCACGGTGGTCAGTTTCTCCGGCTCCTTTCCAGATGATGGACGTTTGGATGACTCCTTGTGGTCGCGGCAGCAGGTGTTGTAATCGAGGCTCTCCTCTTCTAGGCGAGAGTAGATGAAGAGCGCCGAGAGTGCTAGCGGTTTATTCTTGCACGAACGCAAACGCACGTGTCTGTAGCCGGGTCTTAGACACTTTAACGGTATCACTCTTTGAGCGATCAGGTGGTGGGAGCTCGCTTCAACGATCCCGAAGCGGAGGAAGGCGAGATCCTTGAACATCACTTGGAAACAGAACTTCTCGTTCCAGATCGGATTCAACGCGTTGTTTGGCATCACTTTCGTCTTGTGCTTGGCACAATCGATCGGAATGCCGACTAGTTCGATCTCGACGTAGGTGCTGGCGACGAAATTTGTCGGGGAAACGTACTGGCCGGAAATAATTGAGAGTGCCAAGTGCGCCGAGTGCAGTCCATCAAACTCCTTGTCCCAAGGGTTGAAACGTCTGGAAATATCAGTTCAAAATACATGTTTACAAACAGAAGTAGAATACTAAATAAAGTACAGTGTGATTCAAATAGTTTATAGCTACATTAAAGCAGGAGTTTATTCAGAAATTTCGTACCTGTACATCATATGTCCTTTGTCCCACATGACCGAAGGTTTCCTAACATATCCACATTGTCCATTCTGCTCGAACATAGCAGCGTTCAAGTTCAACCCAGCATCGTCGGTTTGGTAATTCAGCGCAACCATTTGAATCCCAAAGGCCCAAAATATTACAGGATTGAAGTTCGTCGAGTCTATGCGCATTCCAGCTGGATATGTTCGAATCAGCTGAGTCTCAGCGTGAGCGACAACTCCCAGAGGTTGTTTCCTACAGATTTTCTTGGCTGTACTTTCATTCAACGAAGAGCACTGGAAGCAAGCTGGAACTCCACGAGTGGATCTGAAAGATGTTCATTTATAAGATAATGTTGCGTTTGTTAAATGACTTCGTTTTACTGCAAATTGTACCTGAAGAGGTTCTCAATATTGCTGCCGCCACTCGCAAGCGACGCTGACGTTGACAGAGATTGCGGTGATCCTGAAGGTGCACCGATGCTGGTAGCTCCAATTCCGGCGATGCTGTGCCTCTGAACAGGTCCGCTATGCGGTTGATGTCTTGCTTTTCCGGTTGTCACCGTTCCTGGCGTCGTGTTTAATCCACGGAACTTAATGGCTTGCAAGTAGATCACCAAGTCTGAGAGTTCCTTCGCAATTTGGCTACTTTGCTTCTGTGATTTATCGTCGACTGCTGAATCCGACTTTAATCGGCCATGCGGCACCTGCGTTCCACCCAAGTACCTTTCGTAACTGGAAATCGAGTTATCTGAAAGGTAAAAGCTTCGTATCAGATTCGTCGTTAATTTAGTAATTAGTGTCTCGGTTCAATGACCAAACTTCGCTGCGATACAGAAGGATTATCCTAACTTTGGCATTTGTACATTGCAATGTTAATCAATTTGGTTGTGGTTCTTTGTCAAGGTATAAGGAATTCTTCTAGGTGGTTTTTTAAAAATTTATGTAATGAGTTTTAGACAAACAGGACACTTAAATATTTAAGTGACACTTAACTATTTTTACATTAGTACTTTTACGTTAACTGACATCTAACTTTGTATTAGTATTTTAATCGTTAAAAATCCTTCAGAAGCCCTTCCTATTTCATTCAAAATAAGCTTGAGAATTAATGAAGCCAAATATTTCAGAGGGTTTTAAACTTTTATCAGAAGTCTCAATATTTTCGAAATAGAAGGAATACGAGAGGTAATGAGACCGAGTCTTCAAATATTTAGCCACTAACAGGTATTACCGAAAGAATCAATAGAGGCAATTGAAGTTTTTATCAGATGTTAAGTATTTACAGCGAATACACACACAAATTTGTGAAAAGTCGGTCGCATCGGATAGTGTATGTGTATACGGATTAATTAAAGTGCAGCAAAATTGCTTTCTACTGTTTGCAAAGGACATAATTGAAGTTTGCGATCAATAAATGAAGAGATAAGAAGCAATTAGAACGGATGAAATAACAGGATCGCGTATTTGGGTTAAGCTGTAGCTTAAAAAAGATTAAGAACAACAGTTTTAACTTTCTTAGGACAACTGTAAACTTGGATAGTGCATTTTTCTGGACGTGTTGTTTCTTTATTAAGTGAGAAATCAGCGCATTATAAGTAGAAGGATTAACTTTTATAAAAGCTACAGTTAAAGCGTGAAAAAGCGTTTTAATTTTTTAAACTTCTAACATAATTGATGTCCCAAATATAATTTTGAAATGTTTGGTATTAAAGATTTTTATAAAAGATTCAATCATCTTTTTAATGCAATTCTCTTGAAATTTTCAAAATAGCTGAAATATTTTTGTATGTCAATTTCTGTCAGACATTTTAAAAACGGTTTCTTTGATACGATCGTAAGATATGTTCAAAGAGATTTTTGTGATAAAAAATAGTTACCGTCGATGTTGTCGTCTTCGTCGTCATCTTCTTCATCGTCTTCGTCCTCGCTGAAATATTCAACAACGGATGCGCTGTTTACGTCAGTGCGCATTTGTTTCATAGATGATGCACGATCCGACATCAGCATTTTTCCACGATGACTCAGGGGAGCATGTGCCAAAGGACCAGCAGGATCCACTACCAGTTTCTTATTTTTTATCAATATTCTATAGCGCAACTGCGATGGAGATGGAAGTTGAGGATCGTCGCTGAAGTCGCTCTCGAAAAGAAATTTCGTTACGAGCTTTTCTCCGAAAACGGACTGAAACAATAGCAGTAACATTTTTTTCTTTCGTACTTATTTCTTCATTTTTTTAAACCCTTGCACTATGATTTATTTGTCAGGTCAGTCAACGCAGTTATAATACTAAAACAGATAGAGAAAGTTGAAATATTATGTCAATATCGTATTAATAGTTGTCTATGTAAATAATTGAATTTGAACTCTAAATTGAAGTGTATTAAAAATTCGTAAGTAAAATTTATTACAATTGAAGTATGAGTGCGTCACGTTGAAGTACGAGTGCGTCACGTTAAAGTACGTCAAAATAGTGCAAGGGGTTAATAAACTTATGTCAGCTTAATGCTAATATAATTAAAGTTTTTCAATCTTAATTTTTCTGTAAATACTTATTTCAATATTTACTTGAAATTTTAAATAAATTTAATTGTATAGAAATTTATATGATTTAATTTTCCTTATTTTTATTTTACTGAAAGGGATTGCAAAACACATCTACATAAATGAGTTTTAAATTTGAAAAGACGCAAAAGATTATTTGCAGTAAAATTCATTTTAAAATTTGAAACACATCCTTCTATTTATTATTACAATGATATCAGCAAATAATACATTCACGTACTTAAACAAAATAAATATTTATAAGTTTGCATGAATAGCTGGTTAGGAAATTGTTAAACCATGTTTTGCACATTTGGATCGTTACATATTTGCATAGTTGGAATAGTCGAACTTAGTTACCGAGGTAATCAAAATTATAAACATATATGTATAGTTAATTAATGAAACATCACGCAGATCTGTAAACATCGCTTGTTCTGGTTCGTGACTACAATTAATGAGCATCTATTTTATAATCACATAAATTGCGAGTGTAAACGTATACATGTGAGTAATTAACCGACATTTTTGGTGGATCTGTGCAATTAATTCGTGGTTTCGGGTGTGTACGTGTAAAACGAAGTTGGGAACGAGTAATGAATTCAAGATTTACTGTAAAGTAGGAAGATGTATACCAGTTTATGTTAAATTATTTTTAATACTTTGCGTTTCATGTTAAACACATCTGTCCACACGAACTTTTACATTACAGATTCATTTTAAAGGATACAATTTTATCTTATAAATTATAAATAATTTTTTCAAATAGAAAGAAGAAATGTTCATTGAGAGTTTTCAACAATTTCTCCTTTCTCAAACAACCTTGCAAATGTGCAATTTTATACAATTTTATTGAAATCAATTTATTAGTAAGATTTGACTATTATATTATATTTGTTTATGATCATATATTTTAATTATTATTTATACGTTTGTCATATTATTTTTATTTATCCGTTATTTTATATTGTAATTATTTGCTCATTTATTATATTATTTTCATTAGTCCATTATTTTATATTGTAATCATTTATTCATTTTTTTTATATTATTTTTATTTGTTCATTGTTTCATATTGTAATTATTTATTCATTTTTTTATATTATTTTTATTTGTTCATTGTTTCATATTGTAATTATTTATTCATTTATTACATTATTTTTATTTGTTCCTTATTTTATATTGTAATTATTTATTCATTTTTATATTATTTTCATATGACCATTATTTTATATTGTAATTATTTATTCATTTTTTATATTATTTTTATTTGTACATTATATAATATTATAATTATTTGTTCATTTATTATATTATTTTTATTTGTCCATCATCTTATATTATAATTATTTGTTCATTTATTATGTTATTTCCATTTGTCCATTATGTTATATTGCAATTATTTACTTGTTTATTACTATACTTCTGAGAGTTCAAGAATGTGTACCTTCTCGAAATCAAAGAAGTCATGCAATAAGGAATTAACAGGATATTTGAAACGTTCAACAGAATATGACGTACTTGAAATATTTGGGCCATTCGAGCCTGTTGACTCTGAGAGCAATGATTCTCAATTGACAGAATCACAGGATATGGAGAGCTCACGAAAGCGCTTCTATCAATCGCTTCGACGACCGAGCGAAATGGAATCTTCGTAGTAAAGGTGTGACCATGGTAAATAACAGGAGACCCATCATCGCCATCCCAGCAATCGAGTTCCACACATCTACACCCCGTTTGTAGCACCTAGAAATCGTACATACTTGAGATTATTTGAAGTACTCGCATTATGTCGCCAATTTCTACAGACACTTCAAAATTTTGCGAAAGAAATATCTTCTATAGGAATTATAACAATTTTAATATAATTTGAGACATTACAATTTCAATTACAGTGTCTTTAATTAAAATGTTGATAAAATTCGATGATTTTCAAAACGACACAAGTTCAATTTCACTAACTCTTAAGAAACTTATATATTTAACTAAGTCAAGTATTTGACAATTAAAAAATATAAATCCACATCGATAGCAAAAGTCAACAATATTCACAGGAAAAATCAAGGAGATTAAGAGATTGCAACTAAATGTAAACTAAAAACCTCCTAAAAGTGCTAGTTGGTCTCCTGCTGTTTTACGCGTGCCATGTAATTTTAATAATCACACTAAAGCTTATGACAATAATTTTCTAAGCAAACATAAAAGTGAAAATTGAAATAATAGTGAAAGTAATTTTTAAAATAATAAAAGGATCAATTTTGAATTTGCAGTAGACAAAATGAGATCGCTACAAAACTTCTTGAAAGAGTTATGCAGCCATAGCACGTGGAAAGAATGGTTATGGTCACCTGAGAGTACAGCTGCACCGAAGATTCTCCTTTGAGCTGATGACCAGTTAAATAAGTGTTATGGGAGCTGGCGATGTAATACTGGGACAATGGCTGCTGCATTTCAGTCTCGGACGGTGTCGCATACTCGTTTGGGAAAGCATAATTGTCCTTGTCCATCATGTACCGTGCAAAGCCCTCGAAAGACAAACACCATTGTGTACGTAGTGCTGGGTCCGGTTCGTGTCGCTGAAATCAGAGCAAATCGTCCCGCTTGATTGTGTTACTCCCTATAGCTTTGTATGCACATTGTAATGCAAAACCATAACCTATGGATAACTGCGTGCTCCCCTAATTATTACACGTTCAAGATTCAACTGATTGATGAATATGTTCAATCGGAAAATTGAGAAAGCATCATTTTTACATTTTTAGTGTACTTCGGGAAAAATGTGAAACTTAGGTTCGAATGCAAAACTTCTTAGTTAACACAAAGGTGAAGTTTAAGACTTTTTGATCAATTCAAAGTTCTGATACAAAACTGTTTAGTTAGTTCGAAATTCTAGGTTAAGATTTTTAGGTTAATTCAAGGTTTAAGTCCAGAATTTTTTAGTTAACTCAAAATTCAAATCCAACACTATTTGGTGACTTCAAGGTTCTAATAAAAAATTTGTAGGTTAATTTAAGGTTTAAATAAAAACTTTTATAGTTAATTCAAAGTTCAAATCCAACACTATTTTGTCATTCAAGGTTCTAATAAAAAATTTGTAGGTTCATTCAAGGTTTAAATCTAAAATTATTTAGTTAACTCAAAATTCAAATTCAACACTATTTGGTGACTTCAAGGTTTTAATAAAAAATTTATAGGTTAATTTAAGGTTTAAATAAAAACTTTTGTAGTTAATTCCAAGTTCAAATCCAACACTATTTGGTCACTCAAGGTTCTAATAAAAAATGTATAGGTTACATCAAGGCTTAAATAAAAAATTTTTTAATTAACTAATAGTGTAAATCCAAAACTATTGGTCAGTCCAAAGTTCCAATAAAAATGTTTATCTTAATTCAAGGTTCAAATCTAAACCTTTCTAATGAACTTAAAATTCTAATCCAAAAGTTGCTGATCAAAGTGCTAATCCACAACTTTTTGCTCAATTCAAAATTTATATCAATGTAAATCTTTATTTCGTTACACTTAACTTTGACAAACTGTTAACTCATTATTAAATGAACATATAATTTTTTCTTTCTGTGAAATTTATAATAGGAGTATTTGTCTTACATTCAACACGTATATTCATCATTATCCCATTTCACTTAAGCACGGATTTTCATGAAGGATATTTAAACCTGAACTTTTAATAAACGATGAAACTTATTTGTTTAATTAATGGGTAATTGCCAGCAACTTCTTTAAAAGCGTTAAAAGGCAACCGCATACTTTAGCAAAACGAAGATATGGAAGAAGAAAACTTAATGAATCTGTAAACTTTCAAGGCTTCATTTTTCATGAAAAAGTAGAAGTTCGAGAAATTCTTTTACCTTAACAAGTGCTTTGATTTCCTCGTCAGTCAATTTTTCCTGTTGCCGTGATTCCAAAAATTTAGTGAACGTTGCCAAGGTGATAACTTGCGACTTCGAGGTGTCGACGCCGGAACAATTGTTAACGATACTGGCAGCGGCTACTGCGTCGAAAACCTGCTTCTTTTGAAGATTACTGCTAGTTTTGTATTCGTGACAGTCAATGGAGTTGTTCCTCGTTAAAAGACCTGTTGAAGAGACACTTCAACTGTTAAACAATTTACTGTTTTTCTTGAAACATTTGTAATGTTATAATTTCTACTAAAAACTTTCATAAAATCTCACATTGCATTCTTTCGAAATTATTAATTGCATTGTCCATTATAAGAATATAATATAATACATTATAATACTTTACACAGTATGTCGGAAAAGTAACGGAACTTTTTAAATTTAAGAAAAACTAACGCCATCTATTAAAACATGTTATCTGAAAACAGTATACCTCCCCTACAAAACACAACAATCATTATTGGAATCGAGCAACGAATTGTAAATTTATAGCGATTAATGTGACAGAACCTTTCGTCATCGTGTCACAAAATCACAGTCAAGCGCAACAAATTGCTCGCGTTGAATATTGCGAGGATCTTATCAAAACAGTCAGACGAAACTGTACATTCCTGGAATCAATTGTAACTAGTGATGAGACTTGGTACTTCAAGTATGAACCTCAAACAAAGCGCCAAAGTGCTACGTGGAAATCTCCAGGCTCTCCAAAATCAAAAAAATTGCGATTTCAGAAGTTCCGAGAGAAGACAATGTTAATTAGCTTTTACGATTCTAAAGGAATTATACTTCGGGAATTCGTTCCACAGGGACAAAATGTTAATGGCAAATATTATCTGGGTGTTATGGAACATTTGTGGAAGAGAATCGTTCGTGTGAGGCCCGAATATCGAGCGCCGGGAAGTTGGTTTCTGTTGCATAGTAACGCACCATGTGAACTATCGCTGTTCGTGAATTTTTGGCGAAAAAACAAGTCTGTTCCAACATCCTCCAAATTCTGACTTATCACCATGTGATTACTTTCTTTTTCCAAAACTGAAATTAGCTACAAAAGGAACGTTTTATGACACACAATTCCAAGCAGCTGTGACAAGGGTGTTTGAAGCGATTCAAACGACATAAAAAATCTATGTTAACCTTGTGTGAGCCCAGCGGTGTATGATGCGGATGTATTTTGAATAAAAAAAATTAATTTTGGCAAAGTAACTAATACTTTCTTTTTATTTAAAAAGTTCCGTTATTTTTCCGACTTACTATATAACACTCATTGACTAAAGAATGTTAACTAGAGTTAACTAAAGAACACCAATTTCAAAATGTCGTATCGAATCGGGACATCTTCCGAATGCAAAGAGTTGGAAACTCAATCGATAATGAGTATGTAATGAAACTATGGAAATCCGACAGTTGAAATTGGGTCACGGTTCTTTTTTATCAAATTACAATATTTATTCATGCAAACTGACCTATTCGTTGAGGGGTTGCATCGCTGGTTTGCCTTAACACAGGCGGCCGTACATTGAAGTCTCTCAAGGAACCGTCACTCTGGCTGCGACACGTAATCGCCAGTTGACCAAATAAGTCTCTCAGATCTTTTCTGGCCCTCAGACTAAAAGATCGAAACAATGCGACGAACTCGACGAAGTTTAACTGAGTTTCGTACATTATGGTCGTGGTGCGAGCCTTCACTTGCCAAGCTGCTTCCATACCACCTATCATTCCAGATCCATTCTTATCCTTGTCTCTGGTGACACACAATAGGCTGCGAGGATATTATTGGAAACACAAGGCATTATTTAACTGTCACGTAACAAACTGTTGTAATTATCAATTGAAGGGGCATATTCGTATCATAGGTTCTTTAGATTGTAGGTCTGAGCTGGACATGAATTAAAATAATTTTATTATCCAGTCCTTGAAGATATTTATGAATCGGGATTAAATTTGGTATCGGTATCGATTTTTAACTGGAATAGAAATTTATTGTTATCAAAACTTATTGAATGAAAACAATGAACGCTGTAAATAGTAATGAACAAAGATATAATGAATCAATATTGAATATTAGTTGAGATTACATCTTGTTCCAAATAAAAGTGTCCTTGAAGTAACAATTACTCGAAATTTTTATTATAAGACGT
This sequence comes from Megachile rotundata, assembly GCF_050947335.1. NCBI lineage: Eukaryota > Metazoa > Arthropoda > Insecta > Hymenoptera > Megachilidae > Megachile > Megachile rotundata. Next base: position 7,816,491 of record NC_134989.1, read on the forward strand.
ATGAATAAGTTGTCAGTCAAAAAATATGGCTACAGTTAAAATTGTAGAGATGTGACTAATTTAAAGTTACATGTTTTCTATTACAGTAAATTAACGTAATTAGTTTTTGAATTATTGTCAACCAGTGTAAACTAGTTTCAACTAATTTCAGTGTGAACTAACTGCTGGGAACCAGTTATAACCGGTGTACATCGGTACGAATTAATGTACACTGGCATAAAGCACTGTGAACTAATGTAAACCAGTTTGAATCAGTATATACTAATGTTAAGCAGTGTAAATTGGTGAGGACTGATGTGAACCAGTGTAAATCAGTGTGAACGTAAAAAGTCATAAATCAATAAACCAACGTCATATAATAATAAGAAAAATTGATCTTAAGATTCTGTGATTTGAAGAACAAGTGATTGCATTTAATATTATAATACAAGTATCCAATATTATAATGCTATAATACCATAATACTAGTAATATAGAAAACGTTTTATGCAACTTATCATGCATAAATAAATGGTATAAAAATAACATTGAATCATAATCAGAAAACTAAAAAAAAGTTAAAAGACATGAAAGTTATTTAGAGTAAAGGATTGTAAAGTTCCATTCCAGTTATTTAGTGTAGTATTCTTTCGTATTTCTGTTTATATTTGTCTCTGGATTGAGAATTATTGAAATGCCTACCTCTGGAAGCTGGAGTAAGGCAAGTTGGAACTAATAATACGTTCGGCACAACCGGGAGGACTCCGTGGAGGAACTCGATCTCTACTACACCGTGGGGATGTTGGTATGATTCTCGTCAAAGATTCTCTGCTACCCGTAATATGCCGAAGAGGGGCCGTTGATAAACCTCCATCCGTGAACGAGGAGTCATATTTTAGGCTCAAATCCTGTGTTAAACAACCAAATTCTACGTTCTAATTCAACAGTTAATTACTTGATTAAAACATACTCGTTAACGCTACTCAAATTTTCTCGGCGCACGATGAATTTGCATGAGCAATTCATTTAAGTACCTCATTCATTTATCGTGCACGATTTGTAACTCGAAGCTATAAAATCATATGCTAATCTTGTTATATTTTGTACACTTGCTAAATTTTATTAAATTGTACTTCTATAGAAAGATTTATCGAACGATTTAATTTTATTCGGAAAATTATGTAACTCTAAATTATTTTAAATTATTTTGGTGAAATGTGAAAGTAGCAGTGATGTTTGATATTTTATTGAACGAAGCAATAAGGATGATTAATTTAATTAATGTATGTAAAATATAGTAATTTAATATTCTTAGTATTGTAGAGTTTAATTATGTTTAATATTTTAGTGAAGAATATGAACATTTAATTTTAATTCACATTTAATTAAATGGTAAATTAAATTTAATTAAATTCACGTTTAATTTGATTAATGTGTCTACAAGGTATACAGTAATTCAATGTTATTAATCTTATAGGGTAAAGTCAATAATTGTGTTTAATATTTTATTGAAACCAAGTAGCGAATAAAACGTATATTTAATTAATTGTTATATATGTTACCGGCCAAACCCGATTTTAGGACAAACTAGTTTTGCCTAGACTAAGCATATAGGATGAACTGGTTTGGCCTAGGAAAAACTAGTTTATCCTAAACTAGTTAATCCTATCGCATGAACTGGTTTGGCCTAGGAAAAACTAGTTTATCCTAAAATCGAGTTTTGTAACATATATATAAAAGAAATTAGAAATTAATTTTTTGAATATTTACAAAATTTGATCAATCGATAATAAAAGTAACATAAGATGTACATGCAAAAATTGAACATTAATTGTACCAAGTTTACAAAATGCAGCTGTTCGCTGTTTTTACGTATTAAAGAATTCTCGTAGAAAATTGGAGTACACTTTAGACAAGTCAATAGCAATCGATGCATTGTGACTTCGGGAACAACGTGATAACAACTGCATTACTTGATGAGATTCCTTTAATGTACACGTGTAATAATTAACTCCTGAACTTCTCTTCATTCGACAAAATCAATTAACTGTGACTTTGTGATTGCTCAAAATAGAGAGCAATTAGATAATTATACAAGAAATGAATATAATGTTACATGAAATAATTATATAAGAAATTTTGCTTTTAATTTCTGCTTTGATTGAAATTTTAAATTTTGCTTTTAATTTTTGCTTTGATTTCAAATTTTGCTTTTAATTTTAACTTTGATTAAAATTTTAAATATTGTACAGTTTCACAAAGTGTAATATAATATAACAAGAATAGATAATGCATATTAATACACATAAACAACAAAAAGAAGTAAAATAATAATAAAAAGAATTTATAAACATTTGTTTTATCTCAATCTGTTTCTAAATTGTAGTAGTTTCTGCATTCTACTAACGTTTCAGACAAATTAAACTTTCCATTTAAGTATGTATGAGCACTTGATATCTCATGTACACTGGCGAGCACGATGAGCATCCCTAGGGAAAATAGCGATGTAGGGCAAAGAAGCCTCGCACGTTCAAATTCATACGTTCTTACATTTTTCAGACATATTCAAACTCTTCAATTTATAAACTTCTGATATTAGAAATTTTCAATCTCAGTCATTTAGAGATTTTTGAACTTAGTGATTTATGGACTTTTAAGTTTGGTAATTTGGACATTTTTTAAGTTAATAATTTGTAGGGTTTCAAAGTTAGAAATTTAGAAATTCAGAAATTTAGAAATTTAGAAATTTAGAAATTTAGAAATTTAGAAATTTAGAAATTTAGAAATTTAGAAATTTAGAAATTTAGAAATTTAGAAATTTAGAAATTTAGAAATTTAGAAATTTAGAAATTTAGAAATTTAGAAATTTAGAAATTTAGAAATTTAGAAATTTAGAAATTTAGAAATTTAGAAATTTAGAAATTTAGAAATTTAGAAATTTAGAAATTTAGAAATTTAGAAATTTATAGGGTTTCAAATTTAATACTTCAGAAATTCAGAGGTTCAGAGATTCAGAGATTCAGAGATTCAGAGATTCAGAGATTCAGAGATTCAGAGATTCAGAGATTCAGAGATTCAGAGATTCAGAAATTCAGAAATTCAGAAATTCAGAAATTCAGAAATTCAGAAATTCAGAAATTCAGAAATTCAGAAATTCAGAAATTTAGAAATTTAGAAATTCAGAAATTTACTAATTCAGAAATTTACTAATTCAGTAATATAGAAATTTGGAAATTTAGAAATTCTCATATTTTGTAATTCAGAAATTTAGACATTTTTACACTTAATAATTTAGAAGTTTACAAACTCAGTAACTTGAAAATTTCTGAACTTACAATTAGTAATTTAGGAATTTTCACTCACTAGTTTCTATTAAGTTTCTGTTCAATTTTTCTGTTTTTTTTTTATCTTAATATGATTTTCCTTAAAGTTCTTTTTATGTATTATATAACATATCGAACATATACAAGATCAAACAGAAATTACCATTATACAGTATAATTATTGTATGTATATTCTAAATTATACAGAATCATAGCTGTACTAAAGCTTGATATGTTTCTTTTGCATAATGTGTGCAAAACCATTGTACAAGGCGTTCCACAAGATATGGGAGCAAGTGAACCAAGCTAAAAGAAGTTCAAATTAGATATATTGATTCTGAGCTTGGAATTTAGAACTTTTTCACTGTTTTTGTATCCCATACTCAATTCAAAATCAAAGTAAAATGAACTAAACTGAAAAAGTCATATATATATTATGACACAGCCTGTATCATAAATAAAGAAAAAGAAACTTGAAAATCGTCAGATAAAAATTTAAGAAAAACTATATCCCATAAGCAATTCTAAATCAAATTAAAATGATCCAAACTGAAAAAGTCATATACACATTATGAAACAACCTGTATCATAAATAAAAAAGAAACTTGAAGAACGTCAGATAAAAATTTAAGAAAAACTATACATCCTATACTCAATTCTAAACCAAATTAAAATGATCTAAACTGAAAAAGTCATATACATATTATGAAATAGCCTGTATCATAAATAAAAAAGAAACTTGAAGAACGTCAGATAAAAATTTGAGAAAAACTATACATCCTATACTCAGTTCTAAACCAAATTAAAATGATCTAAACTGAAAAAGTCATATACATATTATGAAATAGCCTGTATCATAAATAAAAAAAAACTTGAAAAACGTCAGATAAAAATTTGAGAAAAAAAGTAATTGAACTTGATAGCAATTGAAGAAAATTATTTACTCAAATCCTCATCAATAAATGTCCATAAACGTACAAACTTGTCCAATTCATTTTAACTAAAAAAGTTTATTCGCAGATCGTTGCGTACAAAAAATGTCTCCTATACAAAAGAATATCTTCATATTACATACATACGAAATACTTTTGAAAAATGAGGGTCACACAGTGAATTATTGAAATAGAAAAGTACGTGGAACTCAACGGCGAAGTTAAAGATGACGTACACGTACACATAAGCGATGGGAACTTTTTTCATTATCTTCGTGTCGTGTGTCTAAGGAAAGTTGGCACAAAGCTTCATTTGTTATGAAGCACGCTGTATACTGATTGTATTGACCTTTTCTCTACCTCTATTCTTTCATGGATGAAATTTTTGCATTATGTAAGAATTATGAATAATTTGTCGATTCTTTTTTTTAAATCAGTATTATGTTTATTTATGCATTTACATTCTGACGAATATAAAATCTTTTTATTAAGTATTTTTTTCAGGGAAATTCAAATATCAGGTTTAGATTATTTTCATTTATTTATGAATTTACATTCTGATGACTGCAAAGTTCTTTTACTGTATTTTTTTCGAGGAAATTCAAATATCGAATTTAGATATCACATTTAGATTTTTAAATATCAATTCAGATCACAGGTATTATTTTCATTTATTAATGCATTCATATTTTGATGACTACAAAATCTTTTTACTGTTTTTTTTTTCCACGGAAATTCAAATATAAAATATCAATTTAGAGCACAAGTTTTATCTTCATTTATTTTTTTAACCTCTCCTGAACTTTGACGAGTCTCACTCTTGACTTACAGCTCAAGTGTGACAAACCTTACTCAAATTTTGAATACTCTTCAACTTGAAATTTAGGTCCAACCATAAGTTGCATTATCAAGAATCCCTGAATATATAACACTCAGAACATTTCAATTTTCTTTTTTCGTTTTCATGTTATAGTCCTGAATAGTTACTTGACTGACGCATCTGATAAATAAATGGCAAGGGAAGGAGTTAATAAAATTTCAATTTTATAATTCAGTATGAAGTATCACTTATTTCTGTCATACTACTTAAATTCTATTATTTTTGATTTTTAGCTATTCAATTTTTTTCTTAAGACTCCTAATAATTAATTTTTATAAAAATGTTATAATAAAGTAATATATTAGGGGTACCGAAAAGTAATCAAAATTTCTTCGATGATTTCAAAGTTTTTCTATGAAAAATCGAAGGACTTTCTTCAAGAAGGGAACAATTGCCTTTAAGCTGGCAAAAAGCGTTAGAAAGTGATAGAAATTATTTTGTTGATTTAAGATTTCTTTAGTAAATAAATATTTTTCGCCAGCGAACAAAATTTTGATTACTTTTCGGTATCCCTAATAATAGTGTATACTAACCTTTGTTAATGCATGAATATTGCCAATGGATTTCGTTTTCTTCCCTTTAACATTTCGTTTACGAGTGCTGCTACACGTGGGCGAAAGGGTGCCTATACTTTCAGTCATGTACCAGTCGCGACCACCGAAAGCTCTTATCGCATCGGCTGTCATTGGCTCGAAACAGCTTTCTTCGAAATACAGCTGAAGATATTTTTCTTTTAACCATCGCGATCTACGATCTGTTAATTGTTGCTGACGCTTCAGACCTCTTAGTATCCAACAGAGACCCATGTACCAAATTCTGGAACAATGAATATTTGAAAAATATTATGATTATTGTTATTGGTGGATAAAATCAGGACTGTGGGTAGAAGAAATTAGGGGTGGTTGCAAATTGAATTTTAAAATTGTTGGAACTAGAATCTGAAGTTTTATCAAATTTGGAAGACTTTGAAACTTAATGAAATTAATAAAATTTGAAAATTTTTAGTAATATTTAGATTCATCAATTTTTTAATATGTAGAATGTGAGAAGTTGGAAATTTTTGTATTTATTAATTGAGAAGTTCGAAAGTTGATGAACTTGAAAATTCGTAAACTTTCAATGTCCTGGATTGACAAATACTTGAATTTTGATTTCCAAATTTCCTAATTTCTGGATTTTCAAATTTCTGAGATTGCAATTCCTAAATTTTCAAATTCCAAAATTTTCGGGTTTCTAAATTTCTGAATTTCTAAGCTTTCGAATTGCAAAATTTCTGAGTTCCCAAATTTCCGAATTTCTAAGCTTTCGAATTCCAAAATTTCTGAGTTCCCAAATTTCTAAATTTCTAAGCTTTCGAATTTCAACAATTTTGAGTTCCTAAATTTCCGAATTTCTAAAGTTTCAAATTCCAAAATTTTCGAGTTTCTAAATTTCCGAATTTCTAAATTTTTAAATTCCAAAATTTCTGAGTTCCCAAATTCCCGAATTTCTAAATTTTCGAATTCCAAAATTTCTGAGTTCCAAAATTTCCGAATTTCTAAGCTTTCGAATTCCAAAATTTCTGAGTTCCTATATTTCCGAATTTTTAAATTTTCGAGTCCTTATATTTTTTAATTTCTAAACTTTCAAATTTCTAATATCCCAAATCCATTAATTCTAAATTTCCCAAATTGTCAAATTCCTAAATCTTCAAATTCTCAAACTGTTCATTTATTACAGTACTAACTAAATATTACAAACTATTGTAAACCGTTTGCACTAATTTATATTAATAACATACGCATTTTGTAATATTAACATATGTGTCTACATATTTTCTAATTTATTCCATTATTCCTCCAATTATTATCAAAGATACAATAACTGTTTATAAAAAAAAATTTTATTTTGTTAAAGTTTATATAAAAAACTTGTGTTGATAACGTATTTTCTTTCCGTTACAACAATACTCCACACAAAATACTTCCGTGGTTCAGAAGGCAACAATGTGTCACAAGATGTGGCACAGAACAGCCAAGATAGAAATGATAACATAAATAAAGGATCACGTCTAGCTTACCCATTTCACCTTTTCCCTCTTTTTCTTTCAACATTCTGTTGAATGGCATTACTACGAACGATAAGACTACTGTCACGAGGGTAAATTCTTGGACAGTCTTACATAATGCATTGCTTTACGAAGCATGAAAGTTGAATTCATTTTTTTAAAAGAAATTTAATATAGAAATGACTTCGTGAAATTCGTATTTTATTTATTGAGAGAAAATATGGTTAAAATAATACTTGGTGAAATTTACATGGTTTTCAGAGATTTTTGATGTAATGGATTTATTTTGCTCTTCTATTCAGATGCGAAAATCATATTTTATTTGTTAAATGCAACTGTATAGTTTTTATTCAGTCAATTTTTATTATGTTATTATTATTTTTTGTCATGGTAAATTCTTGCTTATTTTCTGTGCCTGTTAAATGATTTTTTATAAAACATTACAAAAAGTTTGAGAAAAAATAGTTGAAGTTTAGAAATAAATATTTACAATAATTGAAATATGTATTTTTAAGAACTTTGTATATCTGATTGCGAGACTCATTATTTTTGCACAGGAAATGTATATTGTATTATGATCTAAAAGATCAAGGTACACAAGAAAATATTTTCATCAAAAAAGTTATGAACAAAAATTAACAAAAATGCAAGTAGTACAGTGCTCTTTCCTAAAAATAACATTTTTATGCATAGTTTGATTTTCTAAATATTCTACTTTTGAATAAAAAAAAACTATTAATGTGAAGTATATACGAAATTCACTCCTTCAAAAATTATTTCAGAAAAGCATTTATATTTCTAAAAATTATTCAAAGATTTTCTGCCAAATTATTCATAAAATATTTAAAAGTATTTAAAGTATTTAAATAGTCAGATATTTCACAAGGTTATTCATAAGATATTTCAAAAATTTATTCATCCGATACTTCAAATTATTCATCAAACATTTTCATATGGAAATGTCTCCCCGACTGTTTCAGTTTCTACAGGAACGTTGATTTTTTAACGGGTTTTTCACGGAATATTTTCAAGAATTGATTAACGTGGAACAAAATACGGTTCCACTCGAAAAATCAAAGGTCTATATCTCGATAGAAAAACAAAGTAAAAGAAATTTGATTACGGTACTGTATTTTTCTTTGAAAACCGCACGACCTCTATAGAAATATTTTTCCATAGAACAAACATGTGACCGAACGAGTTACATTAAATCCTTGTGTTATGAGAGGATATTTTTTGATATTTCAACGTTGTGTTTCAAAATAAATTCAGAAAGTCAAAAAGTGAATTCCATAACGTGTAAATAGTTTTCAAATGTATATCAAGTGTACCAGTTAATAATTCTTAGCATTTTTTTAAGAAAATTTAAGTTTGAGGAGAAGGATAAATACTTTATCCAAAGTACCATCGCTAGCTATAATTTCATTATAAGAATATAATATAACATATTATAATACTTTACACAGTATGTCGGAAAAGTAACGGAACTTTTTAAATTTAAGGAAAACTAACGCCATCTATTAAAACATGTTATCTGAAAACAGTATACCTCCCCTACAAAACACAACAATCATTATTGGAATCGAGTAACGAATTGTAAACTTATAGCGTTTAATGCGACAGAACTTTTCGTCACCGTGTCACAAAATCACGGGCAAGCGCAACAAATTGCTCGCGTTGAATATTGCGAGGATCTTACCAAAACAGCCAGACGAAACTGTATATTCCCGGAATCAATTGGAACTAGTGATGGGACTTGGTGCTTCAAGTATGAACCTCAAACAAAGCGCCAAAGTGCTACGTGGAAATCTCCAGGCTCTCCAAAATCAAAAAAATTGCGATTCCAGAAGTCCCGAGAGAAGACAATGTTAATTAGCTATTACGATTCTAAAGGAATTATACTTCGGGAATTCGTTCCACAGGGACAAAATGTTAATGGCGAATATTATCTGGGTGTTATGGAACATTTGTGGAAGAGGATCGTTCGTGTGAGGCCCGAATATCGAGCACCGGGAAGTTGGTTTCTGTTACATGATAACGCACCATGTTACAGAACTGGAGAAATTAAGAATCACCGGTAGACTTGATATACAAGTTGATTATTAAAATAACCTGTATAATTCCTGTTTGACTTACATATAAAAGTCCATTTACTATACCGTCAGTTTTATACAAATTTTACAGTTTTCAGTTTTATGGATTTCATCCATTTTGTATACATATAAAATCTCTTCCTTGCACTATCTCTTCCCATCCACTTCTTTCATTTTACATTGTGCTCTTGATGTGTTATTAATCGTTCGTAAATGTCAGGGAATAATCACGAAATAAGGAAAATTGTCGAAGAAGTAAATTAAAATAATTATGAGCGAATAAAAATGAAGATTGATCGTTTTAAGAAGATATCCCACTTACCCACACAATTAACACATTCGCTGCCACCTCCGCCGATCAGCAGAACCGCGTGTTCATTTGTCATGCCGTCTCCGCCGATCGACGTGATTTCTCGTTTTAAAGTTTTTCTAGTAAAAGCAAAGAAAAGTCATTGAAATACCAAGAGATAGTAATAGAAGATTTTTTAATGATGCTACTAAAGTGAAGAAAAATTAAACTGGATTATTTATGAACGTTTCGTGTGGCAGCGAAAGATTACGAGTTTACCATCGGACACACGTCATCGCGTGATCGGGTATTTGGCTCTTAAACTGATATTGAGTATGTAATGAAATGGTTAATAACACATCAAGATCATAATATATAAACTGAATAGGAGGATAAAGATGTAGGTGTAGATTGCGAAGATTCAGCTTTGTATTTGTTATAATGATTAGAAAATTAGTCTTATATGAGACAATATATGCGTTGTTTTCTTCTTTGTTTAATAATTTGCAGATTAGGTAAGTTAACTTAAATTTAAGAAATTACATTTGAAAATGTAGAAATTATAGCGTTTTAAAATTCAAAAATACGAAAATCAGTAAAATTGAAAATTTTATAATTTCCCAATTTTAAACGTATATGTATTTGATTATACCACTTCTCCCACATCGCCTAACCTAAGTTTCACGCACCAAATTCGAACTAAAACACCAAAATAACGGCTTCACCCGGTATTAAATTTACCGTCGAGTCCATTTCAGTAACAGCTTACTATAGCTACCTCGTAGAAATAATTTTTCCAATAAGTAGAACTTTATTTTTAATGCTACCATAGTTAACGATATACGTCAACTCGACAAACCAGTTATTCTCTGTACGACCCAGGGGTTGAAATAGCGCTGTTGGATAAAGGTTTGTCGTAACAGTTTATTCTCTAGAAAATAACGAGCGTAGGTACCGTTTTAGTGATCTGTTGTTACTGCATCTTAGCCAACAAGAGATATTAATCTTAAGTTCTTGTGAAATATTGCGGAAATTCTTTTAAATTACTTAAATGTGAATTCTTGTGATATATTGCGAACTTTTTTCAATTCTTCAAATGTGCATTCTGTATTCAATTTAAAAAGCAAAGGTTGCTTCAAAAATTAATAACTACTCCTTTGGAGAGAAATAGACATTCTCCTAAAATTGATCTGGGCCAATGATCAAGCAGTCGAAACCCATATAAAATCAATCAATCAATCAATCTTAAAATTGACAATAGACCTGATTAATTTTAAAAGTATATTACAGATTTGATTTTATTTTATGATCATAATTAATAGAAACTAAAAGGTCATGTCTTATTTTAGAGCAGATAAAGCAGGTCGACATGCTGCTGGGTTTGGATAAGCAACATAGTCAAAATGATTGTATCAATTGTACATATATAATTGATTATATTAGTTAAAAAAATATTAAGGGCAAGTTACAAGAACCGCCCTTACAAAATGAGGTGAAGTTTGATCGACAGTGAAATCATAAATCTTGACAAACTATGTTAAACAGAAAAGTTTGAAAATTGTCCATAATGAACAGCTGCAAAGTATGTCCAAGAATATTCCATAAAATAAAGCTAAACTTGATACTAACACAACATAATTACACACAACAGCATAAAATTATCATCTCACAGTGCTGAGATTCTCAGTACCACGATTTTTACATGCACCCAGTAACCTAGTAACGCATTGAATAGACAAATGATCGATACTACTCACTTGCAAAGAGCAGGAGGGCAAAGGAGAAAGATCAGTCGATTATCCGGCAGACTGGAGCCGTACATGAGGCCGATGCACGAATCAGAACCCGGGAGCCCGTACCTCTTGCAAATGCTTCTGAGGTCGGCGTCTCTGTCCCGATCACAACAACCGATCATAACTTCTTTCACAGAACTTAGGTCTAGAAATCCTTCTTCCAGCGTCACGGACGCGCATTCCACTTGTTGACACGCGTATTTCCCTATTAAACCGGCTGGTACCGTGTCCTCTGGATTGGCAGTTAACGAAAAGTCTGTGAGGGCAGCGCCACCGAGCTGGGCAGTCTTCAGAGGACTCCAGGGCGGTTTCTCCCAGACGAACGTACCGCATGCACGATCCACTCGCGCGAATACCAAGGCCGTCCTACCCCCTTCGCAGTCCCAGTGCACCAATGTTGTTCCGTGATGCAGCACCTGGTACATTTTATTATTGTTAATTAACACGGTGATTAGTTATGTTTTACGTTATATTATACGGAGTTATGTAATGAACAGTTGGGAGTAAATCGGAGAAGTATGATAAGGGGAAGTATGATAAGTAGGGTAGGAGGAAGCTGTGAGGAAGAGGACCTTGCTCTTTTTTTCAAGGATTTTGGGTGCTCCAAATTTAGAGCTTCTAGAGATAGATTTAGCAATATAGGGGCGGAAGAATTTGGGGGTGGTGGACTTTTGCGATTTTCAGGGTTGGGGAGGTAGGAATTTGGGAAAATAGGGATGTGGGAATATAGAGATTTCGGGATGTAGGAATTTGGGACAATAGTAATTTGGTTAAATTAAGATTTGGGGTAATTGGGATTTGGGAAAATAAGGATGTGGGAATATAGAGATTTCGGGATATAGGAAATTGGGACAATAGTAATTTGGTTAAATTAGGATTTCGGGTAATTGGGATTTGGGAAAATAGGGATGTGGGAATATAGAGATTTCGGGATGTAGAAATTTGGGATAATAGTAATTTGGTTAAATTAGGATTTCAAGTTATTGGAATTTGGGAAAGTTGAAATTTGGTGAAATAGGGATTCAGTATATAAGGGTTACAGAATGTAGGAATTCGGGACATAGGAATTTCGGGATATTGGAATTTGGATATATAGAGATTTCGGGATGTAGGGATATGGGAAGATAGCAATTTGGCGAAATAGGTATTTCGGGTTATTGGAATTTGGGAAAGTAGAGATTTGATGAAATGAGGATTTCGGGGTATAAGAATTGTGGAATATCGGGATTCGGAATATAAGAACTGCAGAATATAGGTAATTGGGATATGAGAATTTCGGGATATAGGGATTACGGCATATGACAATTTTGGAATAGATTTTGGTATGTATACTGTATGTACATAGAGATGTATATAGGTAGGTATGTATGTAGGCATGTATGTAGGTAGGCATGTATGTAGGCATGTATGTAGGCATGTATGTAGGTAGGTATGTATGTGGGCATGTATGTAGGTAGGTATGTATCTAGGCATTGAATGATATACGAATGTAAGAATTTAAAAATTTAAGAATTTAATAATTTTGAGGATTTAAGGGTTTACTTAAGGATTTAAGGATTCACGGATTTCGATATATAGGTACATTACAATTTAACAATTCCTCAATAAACAATTTCCAGAAACGTACTTAAGTAACATTTTTGAAATCATCTCTAAATAAGTAAAAGTATCAAATTTCAAAGTATCAATCCGTTGTGATTGCCTAAAACTGTGTATAATAAACATCTGCACCCAAAATCATATTTAACACTCTACAAATTTGAATGTTTGATATAGTGAGATGTCATCATCGATACATCGTCTAATAGACAAAAATTTTTATTTCTCCATTTAACACACGTATGGCAACTTTCAAATACTCTTTTTTCCTCCCCAATGTGGTTATATGTCCCTTGATTGATTGAAACGTTCCATAAAAATTGTCGTTTCAAATTTATCGCATGCAATAGGATTCGAATGTCGGTTTCGGTTATTGATCTAACACAAACAACGTTGCTTCGATAGCAACGTCGAGTGCTGCAGCTGGTTGCATACAAATTGTATTTGCTTTCGAAGGATATAGTTCTGTTTTTGATTACATGCTTGTATTTAATTACACCTTTTTGTTATGTTTTTAATAATAACTTTATTTTGTTGATTGCACTTCTTTATTGGGTGTTTAATGATAGCTTTATTCGTTTAATCATACTTTTTTGGCGAATGTTCGATTGTCGATTTATAAGCTTAATTACAGTTTTTTATTGTATGTTTAATATTGGCTTTATTTCGGTAATTGTACCTTTTTATTAAATGTATGATTATAGGCCTATACTTTTAATTACAAATTTTATACTTCTAATTATAGTTTTGTATATTTTTTTTTTATTCAGGTTTTACATCGCATCAACTTTAATTACAATTTTATATCCTTAATTATACATATTTAATTACAGTTGTATTATCACAGTTTAGTAGCTTTATCTATAATATAATTTGAAAGAGTGAAGACATATGTGTTACTTCTAAAGCTTCGAGGGTTAATAATTAATATTAATAAAATATGCAGAAGGGGTTGTTTTTACTTTCATTTTTGAGAGCTATAAAAGGAAGCATCAAATCATAGAAGAGTAATTATTTCTATGATAATACAGTAAAATCTGGTTGTAAAATATGCAAACGGGGTTGATTTTACTCTATCATTTTTCTTCAGTCACAAAACGAAGAAAGTGGGTGTGAAAGAAAAATAATGCAGAAAATTCCAATTATCAAGTATGAAGAAGGGGTTGTTTACCCTATTATTTTTGTTCAGTTATAACAAAGAGAAATTAAATCATAGAGGGTTAATGATTTTGTACGACAAAGTACATTTTTTGCAGCAAATGTCAATTATGAAGTATGTAAAAGAGGTTGTTTACTTTGTTATCCTTGTTCACTTACAACAAAGAGAAATCATAGAGGGTTAATGATTCTGTACAATCACGCACTAAATGTCAATTACCAACAACGCAGAAAGGGTTGCCGCAGTTCACTTCCAATACACAACAAATCTACAAGTTGAACCGTCATGACCTACTTCCATCGAACTAAAAATCCCAAAATCCACTGTAAAACTAGTTCCACTCAATCCTCCCTAAATTTTATAAATAACAACCACAACGATATTACATCCAAAGCAAAATTATCCATTTTCTCTGCTCGATTGCGGCAATAAAAGTGACAAATGAGCTCGGTTATTTCTCGAAACAGCCTCGTACGTTGCAGAGGAGAAACGCAACAAAAGCACGAAGAATCGTGAAAATCTTGCCACACTATTTCGCAGGCTACAATCTCCGGCCATTAAAATCGTTCTGTCCGTGCAATTGCGGTGCGCCAAATCGTGCAACGGCGCAATGCACGTCGAAAGTAGCCCACATCGTGGCCTGTGTTTATAATGTTGATGGAACTTCTAATGCACTCGGAATCACGTTTACGCGAGCGATCGTAAGTGCAGCCTCTGGGAACGTTTATAAAACTGACGATACCGGCATTTGCGTGAAATTATTTATCTTTGTCGAAAGGTTGATACGTTAATTGATGCATCGAAACGCGACTGATGCGCTCACCTGTTTGATGTACAGTCGGGAACAAATTTGGTTCCTCTAGGGAAAATAAGGGTAAAGGTGGAGAGACTTGATTCTCGTTGATTTTTAGGGGGTTAGGTTAGGTTAGGTTATTGGGGGAAAATTGAAGATTTGGGGATGGGGAAATTGGGAATTTGGGAGTGGAAGGAATTGGGTTATTTGAAGATGTAGAGAGATGTGAAAAACTAGGAATTTAGGAATTTGTGTGATAGCTGCGTAGGAGGTTGGAAATTTGTATGATTGAACAACTAGGAAGTTGACAATTTTTATTTTGGGGATTTTTGGGAAATTTGGGATTTTTGAGAAATTGGGGATTTTGGGATTTTTGGGAAATTTGGGGATTTGGAGAATTTGGGAAATTTGGGAATTTTGGAAATTCGAGAATTTGGAAATTTGGGAATTTGGGAATTTGGGAATTTGAGGATTTGAGAATTTGGGAGTTTTTAAATTTGGACATTTGGGAAATTTGGGATTTTGGAAAATTTGGGAGATTTGGGGATTTGGAGAATTTGGGAAATTTGGGAATTTTGGAAATTTGAGAATTTGGGAATTTGGGAATTTGAGAATTTGAGAATTTGAGAATTTGGGAATTTGGAAATTCGAGAATTTGAGAATTTGGGGATTTGGGAATTTGGGAATTTAGGAATATGGGAAATTTGGGAAATTGGGAAATTTGGGAAATTTGGGAAATTTGGAAAATTTGGGAATTTTGGAAATTTGTGAAATTTGGGATTTTGGTGAAATTTGGGGTTTTGTGTATGCAGAAGTTTAGACTTAATGTGTTCAGAAACCTAGCAACTTAAAAATTTAGAAGTATGGAATTTATATCCTTAAAAACATAGGAAGTTTTGAATTTCTATACTAAGGAATCTAGGAAAATTTGAATTCGTGTACTGAGAAATCTAGAGAGATTTGAATTTCTTAGAACACTAAGTACCTAAAGTTTCATACATGTGTTTAGGAATTTTTATATTTGAGAATTTTCAGAATTTGCAAATTTGACAAACATAAAAATACAAAAGCTTGTGAATAATTTAACCTCATAAAATTTATAATTGCCACTATTAATATTACCAATAAGAAATTTAAACATTGACTGAAAATTGTGAAGTTTACACGTGTGCATATATTCAACGGAAGCCCGCGTTGCACCCGAGTGTACGTGCAATCACTCGTCTGCTTTATGCATGCTTTACTGCATTTCCGTACACGCCACTTTGACTACCGTTATGAAAGAGTAAAGATAGCTTTACATTACATTATTAAAGAGCCACTAACGCAGTCTGATACACGTGTTTCGGTGCATGTACATACGTCTTTAATTGCTTCAGCGATATATTGGTACTGCGTGTGGGGTAGATGCACCGTTTGTGGTCACTGCTAGGTTTTCTCTGCTGATACATGCGCGTAAATGTATATTGAAGTGAATAATGTACCAGTATATTTCAAAACATAGAGAATTAAATGAGTTAATAGTTTAGTTATTCAGAAAATTCTTAAAAATTGAAGTGTAAGCAGAATTATTTGAAATGTTTTTACGAGTATGAAATATTTTCATGAAGTTTGTGGCCACAGGAGTATTTATGGTGGATGGTTTTTCATTTATGTATACTTGTGGAAGTGGTGATGTAAACACCTGTAGAGTTAAGAATGTTACTGAAGAAATACATCATATAGTAATACTACTTTTAGTACTACTCACAGAAATAGTGTAACAGTAATATTAATTATTAATACAATTCTAATTATTTTTTGATAACATCACATTTTTTGTATATTTAGTATTTTGAAGAATGTTTGATCTCACAGTGTTTTTCATTTTTAATGAAAACTTTTCATAGTAATTTCATTTTATTTTTCTTTCTTAAAAGCGTCACGAAAAATTTCATAAAACTTGATTTATACCGTAGTGAAATAGCCGCCCATTTATCAGACTACGCTAAAGACTCCATAATGACACGAAAGTTATTAAAGGTTAGCACATTAACGCAAAATTATTAACACTGTGCGCACAATGTTTAAAGGCAACGTTGATTCCTTAAAGGTATCTAACGCTAATTTCTCCTTTGATGCAAACAGTGCCTGTCATGTTACATTGAAGGTCTTAACACCTTCCGTCGTTCGCGAATATCGATAAAGCGTAATTCACAAGAAGCTACATAGTTCAAATGATTTATATTATTAATTAGAAGGATTATTGCTGCCTCTTCGTTCACACGTTTTCATAGTATATTCTCTGGTTAAAGCTTGTTTCAAAGTAAAATTATACGACTGTCACGTACATTGGGTGTATTTTTGTTTAATAAACAACTGTAATTGAATTTTTCTCTGAAAAATGGTCCATGTTTTTCTGTGAAAATAATGAACGTTTCTTTGTGGAAATAATAAATCTTTTATGCGAAAATGCAAATACTTTTTTCATTGTAAAAGACTAAAAAAATATATCTTCTTTTAATTTTATATTAAAATATTTATTATATTTGATATTATAGTTAATTATACATATTTATATTTATGAGAACAAAGTAAATAAAAATTGCACGAGAGGAAGACAGTTGATACTCGGTGATTCCACCGAAGACAAGTACAGATTTGTAACGGAATTTGTACCGATAAAATTTCAAGAACCTCCGAACAGAAGATCTATCATTCACGATATAGATCTGGGCAAGTGGATGCTAAAAGTATAAGAACGTATCGACTTCCCGTCATTTCGGATAGAACGATGGCGGATATGGAATTTTAAAAAGGCATCTCGCATTTCATCGTAAGGTAACGAAATCCCGGACGCCATCTTCCATAACGACTTACGATGCTAAGAACAAACATGGCAGCATTCATCGGATCGGTAGAACGTTTAGTTCCACTTTATTTTGATGAAAATTACTCATATATGGACTTCTGACAATTACTCATTTATAGTCTTTTCAAAGTTACTAAAATTAATAAAAATAATTTCATAATGAATTAAATAATTCTGTGTATTTTTATTATTTAAATTGAATTTTTGTGATCGCTTGCATCAAACAAATCAAATATTTGAACAAACATTTTCCTCTAACATAAAATGTATTAAAAACAACCAATGAACATTATAATTTTAATTTTTATAAATCATTGAGTATTCGAATGTTTAACTCTCCTCCTCAAAGTTACAAGTAACCAATTAATAAAACAACACTTTATTCTAAAGGGTGACCTGCTTTTCCTAACCTCTTTCTTCGACGTCTTCCAGCTTTAATCCTTTTCATTTCCCTCCAGCTTCCAAAGCTTGCTACCCGATCTCTGCCTCTCTCCCTTTTTCTCGCGAATTTTCACGAAATATACCTAAAGTAGCATGCTAAGGTTGGCTCTTTGAAATCCTTTTGAAGTGCAGGAAAACTACACTGACGATGTCTTTTATCTTAGCACCGTGGCACGGACAGCAACTATGAAGGTAGCTGGACGCTATGCTAGGATATTAATATTTCGAAATCATCCGAGGGTAAGGTCGTGTCTTTATGTACGCTCCTTTTCAAGGTTTGAATCATAGCTGTATCCGTACAAACTTCGCTGTACGTGATAGAAATTCCGACGATGCGTGCAATCGTTTTCGTTCCGAGAAATTGCACGATAATGCTCGCTTTAATTGGGAACGCAACGTTATCGATGCAATAACGTAATTGTAGGGGTTTCTCGTTACTTCAACCTTATTTCGTTTTATTAAAAATTACAAATTATCTATTGATTCAAGTGTTAGAACACTTGTGTGGAAATTTAAGAAATTTTTAAAGTTACAACTCTGGTAATTTGAAAATTGGGAAATTTGAAGACTGGAGAACTTGAAAATTTGACAACGTAGGAGTTTTAAATCTTAATAATTTGAAAATTTAGAAGATTGCAACTTAAAAATTTGTAAAATTGAGGAATCCAGAACTTGTGAGTGTTAAACTTTCCAAAATACGAGGTACACATCCCTTACGGTACATAGGGTAAAATCGATTGGTAAACTGGTTTGCGGTGCAGGTTTACTTCGGTCCCGATCGTGAATTCAATTATTAATTGAAAGTGCACGAGTGCTTATACTACCCGTAAATTATATAACTATTTACCTGCAGCAGATGCAGATCCATTCCAGAATGCGGAGCAGCAACAGGAAACAATGCAACTCCATGGTCGAACGAAATGGGTTGCACCGGTTTGTAGGAATCGAGATCGAGATGATAGTCGTTTTCGTCACATTCTTCGGCCATATAAGTTTGCTCGATTGCGGTCGTATGAATACTCAGTGTACGATGAAGCGAACCAGTTGTCGCGTCTCTGCCTCGAGCATGTCGGTGCTAGACAGAAATACGATAATTTCATGAATATTTAAAAATATTTTGGTACTCTATGAATTTTGCATGATACTTTGAACATTCTTGGCCTCTATAATTCATCGAATAAACCTGCTTCGCGGAGAATTTATTTGTGAACAGTGCAGCATAAATTAATGTGTCTCTGAAGACATGTCAATTAAAATATTTTGTAACGAAGAAAGAAAATCATGTGCAACTTTTGGCAAATTCAACCATTATTTTATTTCATTCTTAGTTAAAATTTCAGTTAAATTATATGCGTAATTCTACTTGTTTGACAATTTATAAATTCTTTCTTTTTCGTAAAGGATTTGGCGCCATCTTGTGTTACCGATGTGACGCTACGCATAGTGCTTTGAATAGGTTAGAATATAAATTATGTACTATTTATAATTGAGTACATAATCTACAATTTAAAGAATTTGCTAAAAATTTGGAAGTATTAATATTTTATGAATGTAAGAATATTAATTCACATTAATATACAATAAACATAAAAATTTAATTACAGAAAATTACTACCCCTTTTGCATTTTTAAGCGCAATTTAAAAATTTTTACGTTGCCTTCTCGCCAACTAAGGTTATTTACAAATAAATTTCTCATAAATCATTTCTGTATAACAGTAATAAAAAGACCCCGTAATAAAGAAGCTAAGGTCGATCATAAACGTCTACACAGGTATTCCTTGATTTTATCTCCCAAAGTTTTTATTTTGATTATTTTCGTACATAACAAAGTCCATTTTCTGACCTAATTACATCCGACCGGGTAAAAGGGATATAACTTGCAAACTTAATTTTAACATTCTGCGCTTTTTATCTTAGCTCAAGCTAAAATATAAACGGAGAGTGGAAGATAGATGAAATTTAAATCAGCGTTAAGTTTGCTGTAATTTTATTTGAAACTTGTGTACGTTTTTTTTCGGGTCGAAATAATTTGGAACTGTAACACGATTTCAATTTAATTTCAACAAATATTCAAGTTCGGAAGATGAACTTTTATAAAATTAGGACTCATTTTTCTGTTGGCTCAGCTTCTCGATTTAACTATATCAACATACTGAGTATGTTTTTTGATATACTGAGAATTTATGTCTAATAAATTATGTATATTTTAATACACAGAGCTAGTAGTAACTGTGTATTACATCCTCAAAAAATACTAGACCCATAAATAAACAGCTTCGTAAAATTTGATCAAAAACAACGTTGATTTAATAAAACCACAGCACACATATGTGCATACATGTACACAAACCATACACATATGGTTATTTAATTCTTCCAAAAAATGCACAGAAATTAAAAAGACAAAGAAACAACCCCTAAAAAACAATCAAACAACCCGTTAAGTGTTAAGTATTATTGGATGTATAATCAGATTTATCCACATTTATGGTTTGATCTCCCAAACCGCCAGATTTCTTTATAGTAAGAAAACTCGATCTGTTTGCCAGATTTACCTTATGAAATTCAGCGACCTTTTCAAGGACAAAATTTGTATCACGGTTGGGAGCGCTTTCCTGTTTCTTCAAGGAACTATTTCTCGAGTTCCATTCAGTGGGTGATTCTGTGCTGCTGTCGATAGCAATCTTCTCGGTTTGCCCCGAGGACAACACAGTTTCGGTCGCGGTGTCTTTGCTGCTGCTGCGAGGCGACTCATGGTTGTCTCTGCACTCCTGTTGACACTGGAACAAAAATTGATTTCTTATTTACAACTTTATTGCGCGAAAAATTCGAGATATTAGTATCTGCAGTGATGTGGCTGCTCAAAATAAGCTTCTCTCGATTGTAACCCTATAATCATTCTCGTCACTTCAATAACAATTTTTAAAATATTAAATATATCTTAATATCTCACTTTAACGTTTTAAAGTTTCTAACCTAGTATATTTAATAAAATAAAAAATTTCTCTTTAAGGAAGGTTTCTAATAAGTACCTTTACCACGTAGCACACTTTTTACAATCTGAAACGTTTATGAACATGTTAAGCTGTCCGTTCAAGTAACATTTGTTTCGAAGTTTGACAGTTCAACTACAGTTTCAAACGATTTAAGGTGTCACAATCTGAACAGGATTTTCTTTCGCTTTCTGGTCATTCTTTTCCTCCTCTTTTTCACGAGAGTCGTTCCCTCACGAAAGAGGTCTACGTCCTTGTAACGACGAGCGTACCGTGACCGAGCTTTATTTCACTCAACACAAGAAAAAGAATGTTACAAAAGGGGCAACTGTCTGTTAGGCTGAAAGCTTTGTTTCGATACGACATAAACTTTTATCGTTAGACGAATTTATCTGCATTTTGCTTAACCGTTTTACGGTTTTGCTGCGTGGGAGTCACGCCGCCATTTTCATACAAAGTTACGCATTTTCCTGGCTGCTCAGGCGTTTATGGACTGTTCATGGATTATGTAAATTATTCTGGGAGGTATTTATACGCTTTATGAAAACGGGGTGTACTTTTGGATTTTATTTTATTAAGTTGTAAATTTCAGGTCGTTAGGTTGTCAAAAATATAGGTTAGGTTGACAAAATGGTATAGTTAGGATACATAGACTGCCATGATAGAAATGTGTAATGTCATATTTAATGTTATGTTACATTATGTCATATGTTAAATTAATATTATAATAATTTTGTTAACAATTTTAATAAGGTTTGTTTTTGGTAATTTCAAAAAATCAGGTGTTCTATATTAAATACACATTTTATATATTTTATACATTATAACATCGCAAGATGATGAAAATGGGAATTCGATCAAATCCCCAAAGGTATACAATCAATTCAGATGTTAAAGTACTCTTTGATCCTCGCGTGAGTCAACAAAGATTTTCTTTTTCATGCCATTCTGATAGTTTCATTAAACTGTTCTGCAGATATAAATTCGGTCAATTTGATTTATATCTGAACCATTCAGACGAGTCATTCTGTGCGACGAAAAAGTTCATTCAAGGAAATTGTGGGTTTGCTGTGTTTTTCGGCGATGTTTAGCGACAAGGGCAAGTAGTTTCCGCCGGCCTACAACCATCTTTACTGCTGGAGGCCGATAGAAACCCCTAACCTTATCGCTAGATATTCTTCATTGCTGTTCTTCTTCTCCGTTGAAAGAATCTTCGTGACGACAAGTCATAAGTGGTTTAGTGTTACATTTTGTAAAGTGGGAGTATATAAGTAACTAATTCTAAATAATTAAATTAAGATTAAATGCTTGTGGAGCATTGTATACGAAATGCATGGAAAGTGATGTGATCAAGTCGAACTAAAGGTACATTTCAAAATTTAAATAAAATTTATAGAAATATTGTTAACATCTTTTACTCAGAAAAGTAGTATATATTTGAATGGGTAAATATTTGAGAAAATAGAAGATGTAAAATGAAGAAATTGGTAGCTACAGAATTTTGAAACTAGAGAAAGGGTATATTGAAGATTTGAAAATATAAAGATTTCAGAAATGTAGAAATTTTGAGATACAAGCATTTCATAATATATTTAAATATGTGCAAATTCGTAGAAAATGTGGGAATTTGTATAAAAGGAACCCTGATAGTTCTGAGATCTAGTAAATATAAAAACGAGATATAAAAAATTGAAATAGCAATGTGTATTCGAACATAATAAAAATGGAAGAACATCAAGATTTGAAAAATAAGAAAATTGAAAATAAAATTCAGAAGATCAACAATATAGAAGTTTCGAAAATTCCAAAATGCATTGTTATCGCGAAAAGTGTGTAGAATAAAATAATTTAAAAACATTATATAAAATAATTCGTTCAAAAAGAATACTTCGGAAAAGAGAACAGAAAGATATTTTGCAAAAATTAATATTGCTACTCTCACAAAGTCAGTCAAAAATAATTTCCACATCTAATAAATTTTTACAAGAGTTAGTACTTTGAATACCGTGATAACAAAGTGTTACATTTATTTATAATTAATCTTAAGTAAATCTCACAGATGTAATACCTTGTATTCAAAGACAAATCCGTTTATATTCAAAAACTTTATTCGTCAAGTAATAAATAATTAAACCGTAAGACCATTAGATCCCACAAATCGCAAGATAACTCGAGAGCATCGCAAGGGGAGCGTAAATCTCCGACATTGTTCGTCTTCTCTAGTTTCAACTATTCAACGTTGCTAACCCGTATCGCTGTTTTGCCGCTGTAAAGTGGTCAAACGGTAGGAAAGGGTTGGTAATTTGAGTACTGTTCTCGTATCTCCTCTGTAACCTTTGACCCCATTCGCTGCTCATATTCCATGGTTCGACGCTTTCGACAGAGACGTGAAGGATATACGGATTTTATCAAGGAACTTCCTTGGAAGGTTTCCAAATCGCACGTGTAAGTTTACTACTACGAAATTTTTCGATCTCGTTGTTCGAGATAGTATCAACAGTCGAATTAGGTTAGTTTAGATTAGTTTAATACTTTTTCTAATTACGAAGATGGCGTTTCAATCAATATACTCTCATTTTGTTTTACTTTTAGAGATATATTTTTAGTAGCAGTCGAATTAGGTTAGTTTAGATTAGTTTAGATTAATAATACTCTTTCTTATTACAAAGATGGCGTTTCAATCAATGTATTCTCATTTTGTTTTACTTTTAGAGATATATTTCTAGTAGCAGTCGAATTAGGTTAGTTTAGATTAATAATACTTTTTCTTATTACAAAGATGGCGTTTCAATCAATATACTCCCATTTTATTTTACTTTTCGAGATATATTTCTAGTAGCAGTCGAATTAGGTTAGTTTAGATTAGTTTAGATTAATAATACTTTTTCTTATTACAAAGATGGCGTTTCAATCAATATACTCCCATTTTATTTTACTTTTCGAGATATATTTCTAGTAGCAGTCGAATTAGGTTAGTTTAGATTAATAATACTTTTTCTTATTACAAAGATGGCGTTTCAATCAATATACTCTCATTTTGTTTTACTTTTCGAGATATATGTTTAGCAACAGTCGAATTAGGTTAGTTTAGATTAGTTTAATAATTTCCCTTATTACAAAGATGGCATTTGAATCAACGTTTTGTCAAGAGCTATATTATCTATATGTTAGTATATTTTTGTTCAGTTGATTGGTTTTTCCAATCGTAATACGTCGTCGTATCAACATTTTCACGATCAATTTTCATTACTATTTCTAGCTCTCGAATGTGTATGACAGCTGGGGTTGGATAAAAATGGAAACACTTCCTACATTGTACTCTAGTATATTTAAGCAAGATAGCTTAAAGAAATGCTGCATTTACATTTCTCAATTATTTCTGTGTTGTAAGAAGTGGAAAATGGAATTTATTTCTTTTTAAACAAATGAAAATTGCGACTGTGTCTAAACATACTACAGCTAGCTTTATATTGTAACAATAATTGTAACAAAGATATATTTAAACAAAAGTGAAGTAGATGAACTATTTAAAAGAAACAATTAAATGTCTAGTTTTCATGAAAATATCTCTAAAGTTACTGTAACTAGTTTTACATTGCAATAGGAAATATTAGAACAAGTTTAGTGAAGACATCTTAATAAGCTATTCATTCTGAAGAAATTATACAAAATTTGCATAACTTACTTTGTCTACTTCCTATGTGAATATGTTTGAAAATACTGTAGCTAGCTTTATAACGTAACAATTACTATAACAAGATTTAAACAAAATTTAACAAAGAAGACGATAAGCAATGATTCTCTTAAAAAAATGAAAATATAGAAATCATGAACTATTTTATATATCAACCATCTGTAACACATAATTTATCTAATAATACAATAAATATAAAAATTTTAGAACTAACAAAATATGTGTCTATCCATTAAGCTAACATATAATAATATTACGTACCTAATAATATTGTGTATACTAATTTGAAAATACATTAATTGTAATATCGATCGAAATGTAACGAATACGTGTTAACGTCAGTGACCCTAGTCCGCAACGAAGGTACTACAGTTCCGTACAGAAACATCTATATCGCCTTTAAGTTTTCTGAGCGTAACTCTCATGAAAGTTAATCGATGACAGTAAAAGTTTTATAGCAGACACTTAGTGGTACGTGTACCATGTATTCAGCTTTGATAAAGTACACTATGATTTTCGAAGCCGTTTATCAATCGAGGCACTCATCAACTCCATGTCGGGCTGCGGTCAAAACTATGATGGATGCCATGGTTTTTGCTACGAAATACTGAACCTGTCAAGTTTAAAATATGGATTTAATTTTCTTTCTGTTAGCATTTAATCTTGCCATGGTGACCACTCTGTTTAACTTATTTTATACTTTCTAAATTGCTGGGTAAAAAGGTACATTTTTAATGGGTTATTCACAGTATTGTTTTGTAGGTATTAAGTAATATTTATTTCTTTGTTTTATTTTTACTTTTATAACTTCATGAAGAGACACTTATGTAATAAATTATAGATGGGTAGATTATCCTTTAATAACTACTCGAGTTTTATCTAATTATCAAGCAATATTACATGAAAATTTCAATATTTTTAAAATAAAAATATCTTCCATTTCATTGTTAAATAAAAATGCATCTGTCAAATAAAATGCATCCAATCATTAAAATAAAAATTTCAATGTTTTCAAAATAAAAATATCTTCCATTCCATTATTAAATAAAAATGCACCTGTCAAATATTTTATATTAATACATCTAATTATCAATTAAAAATTTCAATGTATCTAACATAAAAATATTTTCCATTCCATTGTTAAATAAAAATGCCTCTGTCAAATAAAATACATCAATCAACTAAAAATTTCAATGTTTTTAAAATAGAAATGTCTTCCAGTTGTATTCCCAGTGACACAAAAAGTGTTTAACCCGTTAACCTGATTTTTCAGCAGCTGCGTCAGAGCTAGCTAATTATTACTGCAATATTAAGATAAATAAAGAAAGTTAAAGTGTTACGTGCATTTTGGGTGATCGTACAAATTATAATTAGTACTGAACTCAAAACTCGGCCATGGTGTAAATACGGTTTAGGTTAGATTTGAACTGTAACGTGTAACTCGATGTCAAGAGGTTAACCTTCTCAGACTATAAAAGGTTCGAACATTCGAAAAACTGAATTTTTATTATTATGACAAAGAGAATGTGAGATATGAGATACAAAAAAAAGTGATTTTATTGCATTTTTTTATTACACTGAACAATTTTAAAGATTCAAATGAAGGTACAACAAATTTTCCACGTAAGTTAGATTGAATTTAATGATACATTTTGTACACGAAGATTCTGAGATACAAAGTTCAGAGGGGATTTAATCTCAGACAAGCATTAGTTGTGGGAGCAGAGTAGGGAGAACTGAGTTTCTGAAATAGAATTCAGCTAGAAACGATATTGAATTGCTGTTGAATTGATACCGATCTAATACTAATCTAGTTGGCGAAATGTACGGGATAAGAAGTTTGAGAAGTCAGTGATAAGATGAAATATCCGGAAAATTTCCAGCTAGAAATTTTGGTTTTGAAAGTTATTTACAGCAAAATATTTTTATAACTGTCACTATCATTATGTTTATATAACAGCTATTAACAGTTATTTTTAGAAGCGTACAACCTCTGTTTCAATTTGCGTGAAAGGGGGATCCTTCGGAAATAGTCACTTAATTTATAATCCTTGTGTTCTGACATGTTTTACGCAATTGCTATTATATAAACATTTTTACTTCCCTGTTAATATGTAATTGCAAATATCTTTTGCAATGGATTTCTATAATTTATAAATATTAATTCTCCCAAATCCTTACATTCCCGAGTACCTACATTCCCAAATCTGTATATTGTCAAATTCTTACTTACCCAAATAGCTATATCCCCAAATTCCTATATCTTCAAAATGCCACATCCCAAATTCCTATATTCCCGAATCTCTATGTTCCCAACTTCTCACATACCCAAATCGCTATATGCCCAAATTTCTACATTCCCAAATCGCCACGTTCCCAAATCCTTATATTCTCGAATCCCTACATTCCCGAATTCCTACATTTTTAAATCCCTACATTCCCAAATTCTTACATACCCAAATAGCTATGTCCCCAAATTCCTACATCCCCAAATCGCCACGTCCCCCAATCACTACGTCCCCAAATCCCTACATTCCGAATCCCTACATTCTCAAATCCCTGTATTCCCAAATTCTTACACACCCAAATCGCTACGTCTGCAAATCCATGTGTCCCCAAATTGCTACGTCCCCAAATCGCTGCGTCTCCAAATCCATGTGTCCCCAAATTACTACGTCCCCAAATCGCTGCGTCTCCAAATCCATGTGCCCCCAAATTGCTACGTCCTCAAATCGCTACGTCTCCAAATCCATGTGCCCCCAAATTGCTACGTCCCCAAATCGCTGCGTCTCCAAATCCATGTGCCCTCAAATTGCTACGTCCCCAAATCGCTACGTCTTCAAATCGCTATATCCCCAAATTCTTGCATCCCCAAATTGATATATCTCCAAATTGCTCCGTTTCCAAATCGCTACCCCAAATCACTACGTCTCCAAATAACAACATCTCCAGTTGGTCAAAATAGAAAAATGAACTAGCCACTTGCGTTCGGCAGTTATTGTCATTATTATTCTTATTAACCGAAATGTTACGAAGCGGTCATCGCGAAGACAGAGTTTCTTTTTGGTCGATCACGCGCCAACTCGTGGGTTGACATTTGTACATAGTACTTCCTGATGCACGCAAACGATGAATTATTCAGATTAATTACAAATCAATTTTGAAGAGTGCATTATATCATGATCAGTACTTGAAAAATTAGGTAGGATATTTTAGACTGAGTTTTGAAAGTTTCAAATATAAATCGTTTTACAGTGTAATGAAAGTTTTAAATAGAAATTGTTTCAACTTGTATTTAAAGTTTTAAATAATAATTGTCCTAAATTACAGTGAAAGTTTCAAGCAGAAATTACTTTAAACTGTGGTGAAAATGTGAAACTGAAATTATTTGAAATTACAATAAAAGTTATAAATGAAAGTTTTAAAGGGAAAATATTTTAAACTATTGTGGAAATGTTAAACAGAAATCACTGTACTACAGTTCACATAGAAATTATTTTATTGCAGAATTTTTAGATAGAAATTATTATAAATTATAGTGAATGTTTCAAGCAGAAATTACTTTAAACTACAACGAGTATTTTATATACTAATTATTGTGAACTATTACAAAAGTTTGAAAGAGAAATATTTTTAAACTATTACAAAAATTTAGAAATTGAATATGTGGAGACTATTTATTATTGTATAAAAGCTACTGAAATCAATATTTCACGAATAAAATTTCAGTGACTAAATACAACAAAACAAAATAAAAGCAAGGAAAGCTAGCACCAATAAAAATAATAAAGAAACTGAATTGCGTCATTAGCATACATATATCATAATCCAACTTGCATAAAATTCCTCCATTTCGTCGACAGATTGATCTCGTAACAATGTTGGCAAAATTCCCACAATCGTCCTAACTGCATAATTCACAAAATCATCGGTTTATTTCAATTACTGCATCGATTAAATTCATAATTTGTTACAGTACAAGTAATACGCTAAAAGATAGCATGAAAGACAATATCTGGATACATGGAGTGATAATATTTCCGATTGAAGGTATTACATCAAACGGAATTATTTCCAGCGACTGACAAGCGAATATAAATCAATAATGAAACATTGATAATTATACGCCTGCATAATTTGCAATTGTATTGAAGGATATTTATCAGTTGCATTATTCATTCTCGGGACTTTGATAAATAAAACAATATTTACTGGTCGATATCTATTACACCTAATCTTTAAATAATAAAAATGTTAAAGGAAAGGAAGGTTTATTTTGTTTAAACAAATATTTCATTTTTTTTTTTTAGTATTACATCTACTTTTTTTTATTTTAATAGTGCAAGGAATTATGAAAAATTGATGTATTATTTATTCAAATTTTACTGTGATTTTTTTATAAACTTGTGAGCTTTCTTTACATTGGAAGATTTATTATTAGGGATTCGGGAATGTAGGGATTTGGATATGTAGGGGTTTGGGGATATAGCGATTTGGATATGTGAGAAGTTGGAATATAGAGATTTGGGAATGTAGGAATTTGGGAATGTAGGGATTTGGGAATGTAGGAATTTGGGAATGTAGGGATTGGGGACATAGCGATTTGGATATGTAGGAATTTGGGGATATAGTGATTTGGGTATGTAAAAAGTTGGGAATATAGAAATTTGGGAATGTAGGGATTGTGAAGTGTAGGGATTTGGAAATGTAAGGATTCGGGAATGCAGGGATTTAGGAATATAGCGATTTGGATATGTAGGAGTTTGGGATATAGCGATTTGGGTATGTGAAAAGTTGGGAATATAGAAATTTGGGAATGTAGGAATTTGTGAATGTAGGGATTTGGGAATGTAGGAATTTGGGAATGTAGGGATTGGGGAGTGTAGGGATTTGGGACTGTAAGGAATCAGGAAATGTAGAGTTTCAAGAATGTAGCGATTTGGGGGCGTAGCGATTTGGGGGCGTAGCGATTTGGGAACGTAGCGATTCGGGGATGTAGGGACTCGGAAATGTACGGATTTAGGGCTGTAGAGATTTGGAAATGTATGTATTCAGGATTGTAGGAATTTTAGAATGTAAAAATTTGAGAATGGAGAAATTTAGAAATGTAGGTATTCAAGAATGTATAGTGGGCCAATGATCATAGCAGTCAAGCCCCATGTAAAATCAATCAATCAAGAATGTATAGAGTAACAGTTCTGTATGTAACCTACAGAATGTGGGGATTTGGAAATATACATAGATATTTGGAGACATAGGAATTTGGGAATGTGAGACGTCCATTTTGCTATTCTGACCAATTGGAGTCATAACTCTTGTAAACACGTATCACTCTCTTAACGCGACAATTTGTAAATTGACATCGGCACATGAATGTTAGTAGTATCACTCGTTTCAAGCCAGACTTGAGAATTACAAACGAGAATTAAAAACGTATTATATTGATTAACTGCGATTAAAAATTTGGAAACTTCAGAATAGATTCGTTTCTACTACTTTTAATTAAATTTCACGAAAACCATTTTCCAATAAATCATGGAAGTTGAAAAAAGTAATAAAAACGTAAATCAAACTTTGAATTGGCATTTCATGAAATAGTTTTTACCTACATTTTTTATATAGATTGCAATCACATTCGTAGAAAGTGGCAGAAATATTTGTGTCAGAAAATTAAAAGTGTTCGAAATGAAATTTGTTTATATATTACATGTGAGAAGTTATTACTTTGTAAATATTTTGTAATTTCTGTTGTAACTTTTGTAAGTTACAGTTATATTAATTTTTGCAAGTTTATGTAATTATTTTTGTAAGTTAAAATTGTAATCATTTTTGTAAATAATAAAATTGTAATTATTTTTGTAAATAATAATATTGTAATCATTTTTGTAAATAATAAAAGTGTAATCAATTTTGTAAATAATAAAATTGTAATCATTTTTGTAAATAATAATATTATAATCATTTTTGTAAATTAAAATTGTAATCATTTTTGTAAATTAAAATTGTAATAATTTTTGTAAATTAAAATTGTAATAATTTTTGTGAGTTCAAGTCACATTAATTTTTAATGAATGAAAATAAAAAATTTTTAAATTTAATTTCTCACGATATTACTAATAATTACTAATAATTCATAATATAACAGTTATGATATTGTTCAAGACACATTTTTATTTCTTCATATAAATGATTCAATACTACACTTTGAAACATGCGGTTGCTCATTTATCATTTATCTTTCTCTTCGCAAGATTAGATTGCTGCGAAGAGAAGTTTTGCACAACTATGATTTATGAAAGAAATATGGAAAACCTTAGAAAAAGATACTAAACACTATCTTATAATTTTGCATTTAAAATAATAAATTCCAATAAGTCCACCTGTATTTAATACATTCAAAAAAATTCGTTAAAAAATTAATTGAACCGATAATTCATTCCCTGTACCTGGAGATAAGTTCGACGAAATATGCGCGATTGATAATAAAAACCGTGGGATTGGAATTCGTGTATCTCTCATTTTTACATGTAGGTCAAATATTAAAAATATATTCAGGCAAGAAGTATGTTTATTCTGCGAATCTGCTTTGACATTCGTGCTTTGCGAGAGATGAATTTCTGGATATTAAAGTGACAGATGAGAAAGATTTGAATCACAGCATCACATGTGGTTATATGAGTTTTTTCTTCTTTATAAATTACTAGAATGAAAGTGGCTTTATATCTTCGCGTTTCAGCCCTTTATTACATACTTTGAATTTTTAGCTAATTTATTACGTACTCTGAATTCTTTTGAACAAGGACATTTTTTGAACAAATAATTATAAATTAATACAATACACAGATGACTGTTTTTAACAATTTTAGTTCTTTTAAAGAATAATTTAAATGAGAGTATATTTTTATGAACATCGAATTTTTCTGTTAATCTTTTTAAAATCATAATTAAATTCCTCTGAATTAAAAATTAATGTTCAATTTATTTTTCTTTGTAATCGAATATAGTTTAGACACGTTTAAATATTGAACTAAATAATTAATTTAAATAACTGTAATTTTCAAGTACTCCATTAATAAAAATTTAACAGTCAGTTACTCCTTGAGGGTAAATATTAACACGTCGTCCAAAAAGTGCTGTTAGTCTTAATACACCAAAGAACTAAACACGAAATTAATGTAAAAAAACACTAAATTAACGAAGCTGAACAGTTATTTCAAATTATCTATTCCTTTTTTTAATACCAAGTGGAATATTAATGCAAATTCAACGCAAAAAGGACCTGCTATGTATACGTATGGGATAATTATGCAAATGCTATTCCACAGAATAAATTGAGACTTCCAACAACTTCAGGAATGGTAAAAAAAGAAATACCCGAGTATTTTAGTAAGCTAGTCAATAGTTATGCGCATCATGATCATTATCATCATATGTTTATAAACTAGAGTCTATCGACTATAAAGATTACAACAAAGAACTACTCAAAAGTTTATTCTCTATTCTCATATCACGATCTAAGTATCTCATACGAAATCTTAAATTACTTCTTTCTCTGTAAAATATTTTTAAGAGAAAACTTTTCTTAATCTTCGAAATTGTAGATAATTTTAAGAATAATTTTCTTGATAAGTTAATTAGCTATTTTTAGAGATTTTAATAAATTTTTGCTGGGGTGCATCGACGCGTTACAGATCAAAATGGCGCAGAAGCTATACAAAATGGCGCAGGAGCTATACAAGATGGCGGATGTTCTTAGGACTAACTGGACACTTCCGATGACATTCTTTTAAAAAATTAAATATAGATACAAAGATAAATACAGAGATATAGACATAGAAAATTGAATATAGGTATAAAACAATGCTAATATTTTCTGTTACAGAGTTTAATTAATAACTGCAATAATTATAGTTCGTTTTGTGAAAATTAGATATTTATTTATCTGCTGCATTGAAGTTCTATTTGTCCATTGTACGTCAATATATACTTAAACAGTAAAATAAAAACACAGTATCATTCAATAAATTTTACTAAAAATAATCAATGTTTAATACCATAACAAAATCACTTTCTGTTTAAAATATGAAAGCCAATGCAAATTTGCGGCTGTCATAGAAACAAGCGGAGCTTTATTTTCTAATTTAAAAATCAGTCGAGGTACAACGGCATATAATGAAAGTTGGACAAGGCTTTATCTTGGCTTTGAAACTTTACCGTTGTTAGAATTCCCAGCAGCGTATGCAAACGTTCCAAGGTTTTTGCAGGATAGTAATCGCTCGACGAGGTCTGGTAGTTGTAGAGGTATAGAATTTAATGGCTTACCTTGGACTCGGAAGCAATGACTTCCCGCAATTCCCGCAGGAAGGCTCCGAAGAACGGCACCACCGGACATTCCGGCATTGCCAAAGCTCGAGCAAGTGTGAACTCATACTCGGCGGAGAGAAGGGCTGAGGAAAGATTCTCCAACACCGGTACTGGATCGTTTATGCTATGCCAAAAGGGCTTTAGCTTATTGGACCTGCAACAAAACCCATGCATTCGATTTAAGGATTTGTTCCATATATCATATGAGTATCACAACTTTTCGTGTCGTGAAAAGCATTCGGATATTTATTGCAAATTGCGTTCCTTTTACATCGGATCTTAAATCGAGAAATTTTTTGAAAATTTAGAAATAGGAAAAATTTATTCTTATTTGGGTTAATCTTAAAAATCATGTGATATTAAAATTTATTCTATGGGACTATTGAAGTACTTCAAAATTAATTTCTCAAGTTAGCTTTATATCGAGGAAACATTTGGACTACCACTTATTTTAAATTTAATCTGTGTGTTTCTTACTCTATCAAATATCAACCTAAATATTACTATTACCAAATCAGAAAATCTACAATAATTTGCAGTGTCTAAAAATGTTTTAACATCCTAATTTCGCCTGTCAGTGATATCAGCAAATAATAGTAATTTTTTCTATGAATATTTCTTATATTCGCAGAACCTCTGAATATTGATAAAAGAAGAATTTTTGAGATAAAAATTTTTAAAAATTCGAAAGAATTGATGGACACATCGATTTTTGTTTTAATCTTTTCTGTCCAACATGTACAATGTGTACCTGCATATATGACGCGTATAATCTCAAACCTTTGATGAAACTGAAAATATTTGCACAGAGACGCATTTTACAACGTAAAAAACGTGAAAAATTGAAAGGTTGTTTTGACGTGTTTTTTGATAAATTAAAATATACAAAACGCGTTTCTGCGAATATGTCATTGTGAACATTTTATACGTTGTTTTTTCGGGTAAAGGTATAAACGGGTTTTAAAAATCTAGCGAGTTTCGCAGTGTCATGTCACGTCGCGTCGTCGAGTGGAAGTGCAGCTGCAGCTTTTCGAATTTTTCAATTCTTTTAAAGTAGTTAAAGTTCAAATTAATGTTAAAGTTTCGTAAGACGGAGAAAGTTTCGTTTTCAATAATACTTTACAGACGGGTCAGCGGCGCATTACGAAAATCGGAAAAACTTTGTCAATTTGATATGACATGAGGGAGATTTTGATTGCTTGGTGAAATGAAACTTTAATAAAACTTCTCATGTCAAAACGTAACGAAGACAATCGCGAGTTAACGCTTTGAGTATCATATTTCATATTTCTGCGAGCGTAAATTTTTATTTGGATTTGTGTTTATTATAGTGGGAGCCAGTTTATAATTTTATAATTTTTCAATTTTACAATTTTACAATTTTACAATTTTACTATTTTACTATTTTACTATTTTACTATTTTACTATTTTACTATTTTACTATTTTACTGTTTTACTATTTTACTATTTTACTATTTTACTATTTTACTATTTTACTATTTTACTATTTTACAATTTTACAATTTTACTATTTTACTATTTTACTATTTTATTATTTTACTATTTTACTATTTTACAATTTTACAATTTTACAATTTTACAATTTTACAATTTTACAATTTTACATTTTTACAATTTTGTTAAATATGTGAAAACTTATGTAATTATGATGATTAAATTTGACAGAAATTATTTGATTTTATTGAAAATTACTCAAAGCTATATTTGATATAATAATTGTTTAATATGTTTTTTAATTAGTGTTATAAATAAAATGCTAAAGATTAAAATTTTTGTTATCTTTTTGTTTCATAATTGTTCAGTTGAATTCAGTTATATGTTATAATGCACAAGTTTATGTTTACACATATGTATAGTGTTAACACATGTGTGAACACACATAATGTATATGTGTTCTTTTATCATAAAATTATTGTTTAATACTTTAAACAATTTATTTAATATTTCATTTAAAATTTACCTAATACTTGATGTTTCGATTCTTTTTCTGTTACTAGGTTCTCTATGAATTTTTAATAATAACTAAAATTATACCTTCATAATGTGTCAGCGTTTACCAAACCTATTTTCGAAGAAATCATCCAAGTTTCATTTAATTCATTTTCCATTCTGTAAGTTCTTTACGGTGCACCATAATCCTAACTACGCTTTACGGCACTCTTGTAATTAACGAGGCCGAAGAAAGTCCCGTTCACATCCATTTCACAGCAACAGTTCACAGTCTCAAATAAACTGATTATTACATGGCAATAAAAAAAGCACATTACTTTGTTTATACCTTCTAAAAGTTAAAAGTCCCTACTGCGAAATTCATAAAATTTTTTCAAATTACAAAAATTTGTACAACATCATGAAGTACTGTCATAAAATTTTGTGTAAAGTTTCTGCAAGTAAAGTTGCAAGGTTTCTGTTGCAACTGGGATAAGGTCACATAGTTTTGAAGAGTGTCACGGTGAGAGTACGGTAAAATTTAAACCATATGTTCGATTAATCGAGTTTCCTAAAACTCGAACAGAAGGATACAGAGAGGTAAATTGTAAGCACAGAGGCAGCCATTGGCCTCAATGGCTGCGTCTGGAACGATGCTCGAGCAGGAACTTTTATCTTCTCGTTCGCGGTTACAACCTGTTTTACGATACTGATAATAAAACTACTTTATTTTTCCATTCGTTTTCAAAACGATCTCGAGGGTGCCACTTAAAGAAGTACCTGTCCTGGTTTAAACGTATAAAAAGCCCTCAGTTTTTAATGACATAAAGCTGCCATGTCGAGGACTTGATGCAAAGATTTATTGCGGACAATTGTTTATGTTTATTTTTATGTTGATAAAATATGGGAAATTTTCAATTACGATCGGTTTTGGTCTGAAGACGTTTTTCATTAAACTTTGGAAACTTGGAAAGAAGTTTTGGATGTAGATTTCTTTGCGATAGAAGAATTGAATCTTTTCAAATGGATACAAAATAAAAAATAATTGATTATTAATATGTTTGCAAATTTTATTTTTACTTTTTAAAATTAAAATTTTTTTTATTGAATATGATAAAGGATATTTTTTGGTATCTTCATTACAATTTTAAAGATTTTTGTAAACGTAATTTTTAAAGTATTTTAACTTGAGTAGAGTATGGAAGTTAAAAGCAATATGAATTTGTGTAATGATCTAAAAGCCGTCTGAATGAACTTAAACTTGTTCAAATAAATGGAATTCTATAATATAATGTGTCATATCATGATCATTTCCACTTTCTCAAATTAGCTAAGTTTGTACAAGATTGTGAGGATTAAATCTGATAGCAGCATTAATTAAGATTTCAAATTCGTTAAATTTTCTCTCTCTAATTTTCACTCTCTAACAATTTTAACTTTCTTCTACCTAAAACATTTTATAAATTATTTTTATAGATACCCTTTATTACTAATCATACCTTCATCACAATAATAGTGTCTCCAAAATGTTCACTGCAAAAATTTAGCAACGAATTTTTAATATAGAATTGAAATTAATATTTTGAAAACAATTTTGAAAACTTTTGATGAATTTCGGAGTGATCTCTAAATACATGATATATTTAAATAATTTTTATTTGACTTTTTACTTTTTTCACAAAAAAGAAACTAGTTTCACATATAAATTGCATAAATTGAATATGAAAATGTATAAATTAATAGTAGTTCAAAATTTAATATTAATACATTAATATTAATAGTAAGTTAAAACAATATTTACAAATTAAAATAATGAAATTATAAAGTTTGATATTATAAGGAAATTTTGTCTATATGACATCTTTCTTAATAAACATAAAACAAGAAAGTTGCAAATACTTTGATCCCCAAATCAAAGCAGCTTTCTGATGAAACTGATGGCTGAAGTGGGCTAACGTTTTGCTTGAGTTACTAAGCCTACGGATTAATTGGAATCTAGAGGATGCTATTATTTCAATAGACTGAGATTAATCGATCCGTTAAAGTTACGACGGTATCCAATTTTCAAAAGTTTTATAGAGTTACCAAAACTGATTTAATTCCAGCATTAAACTTACTTTGCTAAGTTTTAACAAAATTTTATACTATTTCTCGTCATTCGGTACTTTATTCATTAGTCCCGCGAGCTATGACACGATTATAAGTGAAAGATATTACGAGTAATTACTGATGATTACATCGAATAAAAAGTTACAGCTAATTGAATTTCTTTACTTTTTTAACTCTTTGAGATGATTTTAAAGTTACAGAAAGTTGTTGTTAATACACATAAATGGTAAAAATGTACATTTATATTATTTAACGTGAAAATTTTTCGAGGTGAGTTAAAACCCCATGAAAAGCTAAACAAAGGACACCTAACCTCAAAGAGTTAACCCAACCTCAGAGAGTTAACCTAATCTCAAAAAGTTCTACCAACGCAGAGAAGCTTTGGAAACAAACCAATTGAAATACAAATTTTTATTTTGTCGATACCGATTTGTAAATAAAATATTTTTGGCTGTAAAATTTTTAGCAAGCTGCCAGATTGAAGCACATAAATATTTTATGGCTTCTATGTTGTGACTGTAAATAAATTCTAAATCTGTTATCCTATAATTGTAAAAGAGAACTGACATTTTTTAATTACAGTTTCGTTACAGGAAATAATAAATATTCTTGTAAATAAATATTGATAAATAAATAATCATTATATAACACGTTCAGGTGAGATTAATTTCTTAAAAGTAAACCAATTTTTTGTTAAAATAGTTTGAATTAAATTATCCTATTTGAACTTTCAATATTATTAAAAATAATATTTGTAATTACAAAATAAAATGTCAATTAATTATTTATTATATTTTTTATTTCCACTTATGAGTATCTACCGGAATAAACTTATTTGGTTTATTGTAATGTGTTACTCTTGTAATGTTACGTGAAAATTAGCTGACGCTAATTAAATTTAGAAACAAATATCGTGTTTCAAGTAACGTACGATTACTTTTTCCAATTTGCATTTACTCGCACGAACTTTGCGAAAATTATCAGGCAAAACAGATTTCGCTCAAGAACTTGCAGAAACTTCAAATTTCTATTCACACGTAACGATCTACTTGTACAAATTCCATTGCACAAGTTAGTTTGTGCAAATTGAAGGAACGAGTAAACGCAGCTTTGAGAACTGCTTCGCGCGTTGCATAATATCGATACTCTGTCATAAATATTCTGAATTGTACTTGAAATAGTGAACAGAATAATCATGCACTATGTATTCAGTATAATACTAAATGAAATAATAAATTATGCAGTGAAATACGAAATATGTGACGATTGAAATTGTAGTTTTGGGTAATGGTAAATTAAGAAAAAAGGATTATGAGTAATAATTTATTTTATTTATTTTATAAATAATGTAGGATTTTTAGAAATGAATGTTGTAAGTATTTTATAGTTTTATAGAATTTGTAAGTGATTTGTATTGTGAGTAAATTTATAGTAAAAATGTTATAAGTAACTTATAGTAAATTTGATATAAGTAATTTATAGTAAATTTGATGCTATAAGCAATTTATAATAAACTTGATATTATTAGCAATTTATAGTAAATTTAACACTGTAAGTAATTTATAGTAAATTTGACATTGTATGTAATTTGTATAAATTTGATATTATTAGCAATTAATAGTAAATTTACTGTTGTAATTAATTTATAGTAAATTTGATATTATTAGAAATTTATAGTAAATTTGACACTGTATGTAATTTACAGTAAATTTGACATTGTACGTAATTCATAGTAAATTTGACATTGTATGTAATTCATAGTAAATTTGACATTGTATGTAATTTATAATAAATTTGATATTATAAGCAATTTATAGGAAATTTGATATTACAAGTAATTTACAGTAAACCTATAAATAATATAGTATTATATTATATTTCAGTATTTAATTATTAATACTATAAGCAATATATAAAAATTAATACTACAATAGTTTATATTATTAGAAATAACTAAATTTATATTATGAGTAACAATTTCTATAACAATACAATTAACATATTAATATCACGACTTATAGTTCCATAATGCAACTATCACAATAACAAATCAGTATAACAAAAGTAAAAATTAATATTATCTACCCCTAACCCAAAATAAATCATTGTACCAAAAATAAGTTGTGGAAGTTCAAATTAATTGTCAACGAAGAACATATCCACGTCAGTATCGCAAGCTTCAAGTCCTTGAGGATACACGAAACCGGGGTTTGACGGTTTCTGCTTATTTAAGTTTCATCCCTGCTCGTGTCACGGATCATTGAACATTAACCACAGTTTTCAATTGCACAGATATTCGTCTTCCCCAAGGATCTATAGTCAACGTTCGCGCTCATCACGTGCTTTGCAGACACATTACTCAAGCGGGAAAGCGTTAATTAGAGAAATTTATAAGAATAGAACAAAATGTACAATTTGTTCAATGTATTATACACTAACAATTTTATCGTTTAATATACACTATCATATAGCAGAATTTTATTTGAATTATATTGTGCTTAAACATATTTTGTTAATGTGATAAGAAATGAGGCATTTATTCAAAATGAAAATTTTTTGTTATTAATGATATTTTTTAATGTAATAATAAATGAGGCAGTTATTCAAAATGAAAATTTAGTGATAACAATTTCTTGTTATCAAAGATTATTGTTAATGTAATAATTAATGAAGTATTTGTTCCAAATGGAAATTTTGTGACAACAATTTTTTGTTATCAATGATATTTTTTAATGTAATAATAAATGAGGCAGTTATTCAAAATGAAAATTTTGTGACAAAAATTTTTTGTTATCAATGATTATCATTACTGTAATAATGAATGAGAGATTTCTTCAAAATGAAAATAGTTTATTAATAAAAACTTTTTGTTGTCAGTAATTATTGAGTTGTATTAATGTGTAAACTGTGGAAATGATAGGAAAATAAACTTACTTGAGACCGGCAACAATTTCCATGGCTGAGTTAAAGTTTCCGGTATTCCAACAGGTTTGAGCCACGCGTAGGAGGCAAGATAAAATCGCCTGCCTTTCTTCGATCGTCGCGCCGCTTGTAATTGCGTGGGTGACCCATGAGCTTACCTATGTAATCGAAAATAATATTCGAAATAACCGTAACAAGATTTTCATATCTTAACCTAATAAAACAAAATTCACTATAAATAATAACTTAGAGGATAACTCAATTCGGTAACAACTTAGTTATCATAACTTAGTCTGCTAAATATCAGTTATTCTAAATAATTATTAATAACGTGAAAATAATGTTTCACTTTCATTTCCCATGAATTGCAAAGTCAAAAATTTAAATAGAAATTGAAGTACTTAGTGAAAGTTTCAAAACCATTTCCCCGTTTTGCATTACTGATTGTTTAAAAAAAAAAACAATTATTTTCCACGAGTCACTGTTGGACACAAAAAATATTGATTCACGATATGTTTACGGTTCGACTAATCTGAAATTCAATTGCGTCGATATGGTAATTGCGTACAGTTCTGCGAATCAGAGATTTAAATTCATATGTGGACAGAACAAATTTCTATTTGCTTTTCCCTGTTGTCGTAAGATCTTTACATTGCAGAAAGTTCGCATTTATGCTGTATTAATTTTGTACGAACGATGTTATTATGAATGGAAATCAACATTGTATTTTGCGAATTTGGAAATTTGCAATTTTACGATTTTATGATTTGCAAATTTACGAATTTGTGAATTTGACATTTTTCAATTTTCTTTCTTTTATTTTTCAGTCTCTCAGATTTTTTAATTTTTAAATCTTCAAACTCTCAAATTTTTTTTATTGTCATCACTATTTTTGTTTGCTGAAATGTAAGTTAGGCTTTAGGCAAGTTAGGTTATTACGAATGAAAATGAACATTGAATTTAGCGAATTTGGGAATTTGCAATTTTACGTCTTTATAAATTTACAAATTTGTGAATCTACCATTTTTCAATTTCCTTTCTTTCATTTTTTAGTCTTTCAGATTTTTTAATTTTCAAATCTTCAAACTTTCAAATTTTTTTTATTGCCATTATTAGTTTCATTTGCTGAAATGAAAGTTAGGCTTTAGGTAAGTTAGGCTAGATGGGGATATGCTTATCACACCATCTCGTACATCATCCTTGATTCGCAGATACCAAGTTCATCGTTAAAATGATTGCGAATTTGCAATTTTATAAAGTTACGAATTTGTGAATTTACCATTTTTCAATTTCCTTTCTTTCATTTTTCAGTCTTTCAGATATTTTAATTTTCAAGTCTTCAAACTCTAAAATTTTTGTCATTGTCATAACTATTTTTGTTTGCTGAAATGTAAGTTACGCTTACGCTAACTATTAATTAGGAGATATGCTTTTGATTACGCCAACTCGTGGATCATCCTTGATCCACAGATACCAAGTTGAAATGCTTATGAAATTACCTCATTAAAACGATTGATGAGTGTCTGAACGGAAGAGAAGATGTTGGGAACAGGCCAGTTAGATTCTTCTTCGGTCTGGGTCGAGCTGTTTGCGGTACGGGGTGTGGTATAGCTGCGACTCGGCGACGGGGGTGGCTTGGCAGGTGGTTTCTGCGTGTTCTGATCTTGCGCCACGTGTCTTAGGTACTCCTGTGGTGGTACCTGATAGAACAGCTGGTACTCGGTCTCCGTCAACCTGAGCGCCACCTCCTCGGGGAAGTGCAGCAGCTTTTGCAGATCCTCCAGCTCCTCAGAGCTCCGAGGCGGCTGCGGCTGCGGCCGCTTCTCCAGCTCTAATTAAACATTATACTTCCCCTTCAATGTCTTTGTTTATTTTATGTATCCGCTGAGTATCATATTACGAAAAGCTTCTTGGAAAAGTTCGTTAGACTATTTACATATAAAGAGAGGAATAATGCTTTCTTTCGCCTGCGATATTGCTTGGTTACTTAATTTGATACCGAAGGATAACGTCGCTTTTCTGTGGATGCTTTGAAAGATTTTGTCACTTTTTTTTAAGATTTATTTGTTTTGAATGCGGTAAGAATTTGTATGGATTTTATCTTATTGTGGGTGTAATGATATAGTTATTTATTATAGATGATTATTATGGATTTAATAATGTAGCTGTTAGATAAATTGTAGCTATTATAGAAACAGTCAATTTACTAAATATTATAGGTGCAACAGATTTACAATTTGTCTCAAACAAATACGTGAAGTAAATTAAACATGAAGGTACATAAACGTTAACAAAAATTAAATGAAGTAAAAATTTATAAATACTGTTTCATATTTTATCTCATCTCAAAATCTACCCCGTCAAATTACCTAACAATTCAGTTCATAAAACATGATTCCTATAGTTGTCGTCTAATATTGTAACACACAGAAAAAAAGCACTTTGCAATTTTAATAAAATGACTGTTAAAAATGATTCTTAATTGTTCTTAATTGTACTTAATTATTTAAGTAAGAAATCGTAAAGTGTTTTGATATTCATTGAACGTTAATTACCGAACAAAGGTACCCAAAATATTGAAAAGAGAAATGAATTGTTGTGTGAAGTAGTGTGACTGAAAGAAAGTGCATGTATTGAAGTATTATTCAAAGCACGTCAACAATTTAAAATCTGACCTAATTCCGTCAAAAATAATTAAGATTGGCGCCCAGGCGTGTACGAGCATAATACGTGTACACGAGGAGCCAGAAAATGTGCGAGTGGCATCCATTTCTCGCGACAAGAAGGAGCATCCGAGTAATTTGACATATCTGAAGTACCGTGAAATGCGCTGTTATTAAAGCGATTTATAATGTCGAATTGTCAAGGTGCAGCACAAACACCATTTACTATGGAATTTCCTTACTATTTTACTGGTTGTACATGATAATAATATTTAACACTAGTTTACGTGTGTTTTAATAATGTGTTGCAATAACAAAATGGAATTAAGTGCTTTTAGTACTTGTATTTAAGACTGCTATTGTCTGTTTGTAGTTTTTATAGTATACACAATGTATGTTAGTTATTTGTGTATTTGTTTATGTATGTTCGTTTGTA
This sequence comes from Megachile rotundata, assembly GCF_050947335.1. Taxonomy (NCBI): domain Eukaryota; kingdom Metazoa; phylum Arthropoda; class Insecta; order Hymenoptera; family Megachilidae; genus Megachile; species Megachile rotundata. The sequence continues at coordinate 7,859,804 of NC_134989.1, forward strand.
AGTAAATTATAAATAAATCTTGCATGTGTGAAATAGGTATGTATGTGTATGAGGTCTGTATACATGTGTATAAAATAGATGTATATGTATTAACAATCTGTATGTATGTATATGTCTATACAATCTGTATGCATATACATATATGAAATAGGAGTGCATGTGTATGAAATAGGTATGTACGTATATGTAATCTATATGCGTGTATGTGAAGTAACATGTATGTCTATGCAATCTGCATGTGTGTGTATGCTATCCCTACATATATGTATCAAATGTTTAAAAAATAATTATTGTTCAAAAATATTTTCATACTAAATTTTTACTCACAGCTAAATTACAAATTTTCGTTAATAGATAAATGTCCAACTTGACCATAATTAAAATTAATAACGAAAAATAAATAATTGAAATTCTAAACCATTATTGTCAGAAAAAGTTCAAATCAATGATTAGAAAATGAAATTAATAGTTTCTTAATTTATAACAAAATTTTCTTCATAAATGAATGATTATGAATGAATAATAGAAAGGAGTCAGTGTATTGTTAATTGTGCTCACTTCTGCATTTCTGCAACAGTTCAAAATTGCACCTGTAATTCCAAGGTCTGTGGAATTAACTAACTACGTGGAATTTCTGCTCTGCAAGTGTATGTTTATTTGCAGAAATCTATTCTTGGTATGGCGCAAACTCAAGTTTAATTCAGATATCCATGCTCGTGTCACTGAGAAATTATACTGATGTCTTATAGAAAATTAATAATCCTAATTTAAATGATGAAATTACTCCAAATCTTTGTTTATTTTCTAAATCTTTCCTAAGATTATAAGATGTATAATACATAATGTATAGTAAATAATCTAACAAAATAAATAAGTAACACCCTCGAATAAATAAACTCTTGTTACGAAATGAGCAATAATTATTACTAATCACATTACAATTTGTGTATCAATTCATTCGCGTTAAAGGGTGCAGGATTACTAAAACTGTTTAAACACTGGGTGTTCGTAATTGGAGAGGCTATCTCTTGCTATTAGAGAGGTTAGAGAGGTTAGAAACATGGCGGTCGAGTTAATGATGGTAATCTGAACCTGATGAAATCAAACTCAAATGAAACCAATCGGAATTGGAACTCAGTCAATTAACTATTAGCTACCTTATTAACCCAATATTGCAATCTCAATTGCAATTATTTCTTCATTTTTCATTATAATAAATTCAAATCTAATAACAACTTAACCTAAATTGGCATTACTTCGATACAAACTTTGTGTATAATCTTAAAAATCTTTTTAAATAAAACTCATACAATACGATGCAAAGACGCTATTTTATATTTTGCAAATCTATAGATATTTTAGTAACAAATTTTCTTTCTACAACTGTGACATAAATATAGTCAATTATAATATATTGCTAATGCAGTGTTGGATGCGAAAGAAATGAGAAGACAACAATGTATAATTTTTATAATATTATAAATGTACTTAAAGTTCATTTTATACCATATATACAAAATTAGAAAAAATTCTCATACAAATCGTTTATTTATTAAAGTCATCAAATCCACAAAAAGAGTGCTCCCCATTTTCAGGTTCTTAATGGTTCTTACAAATAATCAACCTAACCTAAAACTACAAAAAAATCGAAAGTTAGACTTGAGGTTCTGAAGAACTCATATATTTATAGATATAAAAAGATACATAACCTCAATGATTTATTGCATAATTAAAAGTACCTCACATGGCGACAATAAACAAATATTTTATTAAAACCTGTACTCTGAATATTTTTAGAAAGTACAAAAATAGACTAAGAATATGTATCAACGAAATTTTATTAGGTACCGATACTCAAAGTTCAAAAAACAGGAATTTTATCAAGAATGTTTCTGAACACGTTTCTTACCAAGTGCTGCTTAAGCAGCAGTTCGACGAGGTGGCGAGATTCAAAACGCTCGTAAAATCGCTCGCACGTGAAAGATCACAAAATACGATCTCGAAAGGGGAGATAAGGAGTTGAAACGCTATGTCAGGGTTGCACGAGGAATGTTTCGTAGAGTGCCAATGTGCTCTATAAAATATATCAAAACTGATCCCTAAAACGGAATGCTGAATGCGGTCCTGAACGCTGGCGTCGTCAAAAGACCGTCGTTTCTTTATGATTTAATCTACGACCCGCCCTTATCTTCTACCTGCACTGTTTCTTCGGTAAAGAACGCGTGACAGGAATTCAAATTAGACAAAAATTTATTTCTCTTATTTGATGTGTTCTTGTCTTATATTTACATGGAAGAAACTCTTAATTACTTTTTTGCTTGAGATGATTCAAATTTTTAATATTTTTGTTTAATGAAAGTCTTAGGAAATATGCATCACTATATTAGTTTTTTAAAATTAAATTTCTTTAACAAACGTTTCATAGAAAAAATAACAGCATTACTGTACTGTTTTCTGAAATTAAATTTCTTTAACAAAAGTCTCACAAAAAATACATCACTGCGCTGTTTTTTCAAAATTAAATTACTTTAACAAACGTTTCATAGCAAAAATGACTACATCACTGTGCTGTTTTTTAAAATTAAATTTCTTTAACAAAAGTTTCAGAAAAACATCACTGTACTGTTTTTTTAAAATTAAATTACTTTACCAAAAGTTCCAACATTTCTTTAATAAAAATCTTGTATAAAAAATGGATACAATATACCTTTTAAATTAAACCTTTTTAATAAAAAATATCAATATTCAGTTTTTCAAAAATAAACTTGTCGAAAAAAAATGTCATAGAAAAAATAGATACAGTAACAAGATTTTAGAAATAAAAATTGTCCAATAAAAATCTAAAAAAAAAACCTATAACCATACTCCAGTATTTAAAATTGAATTTTTTCAATAAAACTCTGACGGAATCTAATATTTTTCACACATGTCTACAATAAAATTGTCTTTTTCGTTAGATGATACACATCGTTCACACGCTACTAAAAACTACGTCAAAAAAAGAAAGAGATATAAAGAAATGTTATGAATAATTTATAATCGCGGTGTATCGCCTGAATAGCACTCCTTTGGGTATTGATGTAGTTATTGTATACAAGAAACAGCTAAAAGGAAGAAAGTTTTTGAAACCACACGTTTACACATGGAATGAAATATTGTTTGTTTCAGTGTCCCACAGGGCAACAATATATTGAACGAACGAAATTACATGAAACGATGGAGGGTTGATTTCCGTTAAATTATTGCGCTCAAAGGAAGCATCTCTTGGCTTAGAAAAATTTATAACGTGACATCTATGAAACGATGTATGTATGTGCACGTAATATTTTCTAGATAATACGTGGTGATGGCAATAAAAAGAGGTCGAAAAGAACGCGAGGTAAAGAAGAGGTTAGTAGGATGCGGGAAACTAGTGGTAAGGATAGGTTGGTTCGTATAAATTGCATTTTATAAACGGAGTGAGGAGAGACGTGGTCGAGGGTGATGGGTAGATAATTTGGAAAGTAGTGGAGGGTTGAAAGTATTGGAGTTTTGAAATTTGGGGATTTAAGGGAGGAAGAATGTCGAATATTTGGAGCTGTGGGGATTTAGGTATTTGGAGAGATGGGGATTTGGGGAGGTGGGAATTTGAGAAGATGGGAAGTTGGGGAGATGAGAATTTGGGGAGATGGGAACTTGGAGGGATGGGAATTTGGGGATATGGAGTTTTGGAAAATTTAGAAATTTGAAAGGATGGAATTTGGGGAGGTGCGAATTTGAGGAGCTGGGAATTTGAAGGGATGGGAATTTGGGGAGCTGGAGTTTTGGAAAATTTAGAAATTTGGAAGGATGGAATTTGGGGAGATGGGAATTTGAGAAGGTGGGAATTTGAGAAGATGGGAATTTGGGGAGATGGGAACTTGGAGGAATGGGAATTTGGGGAGTTGGGAATTTGGGGATATGGAGTTTTGGAAAATTTAGAAATTTGGGGAGATGGGAATTTAGGGAGCTGGGAATTTGGAGGGATGGGAATTTGGGGATATGGAGTTTTGGAAAATTTTGAAATTTGGGGAGATGGAGATTGGAGGATTTTGAAATTTGGGGAAATAGGAATTTGGGGAGATGGGAATTTGGAGTGATAGGAATTTCAAATTTTTAGAATTTTGGGGTTAGTTTGGAAGTTTGATAATTCTAATATTTAGAAATCAGAGAATTCACAGATTTGGGAATTTGGTTTTTTTGGGGATTTATAGAACTAGTAATCAGAATCATAAGAATTTTGAAATTTTTATATTTATTAGACAATTGTGTGATATGTTATTTTAGAGATTTGGACACTTGAAGATTTGCTAAGCTTAATACTTAACACTCTTCGTCAACTATTATTATTTACTAAAATCCCTTATTACCATACTACTGTACATCATACTACTGTAATTTTACTAATATCAACGCTATTTTATTCTTATTTATTAAAACGTCTTTCAGACGTGATTCTGCAATGCCGGAAGTAAATACATACACGATTCCAATAAAATCTACCTGCACATATTTGCAAAAACTTCCTTCCCTCCCGTTAAGTATATTCTCAAACAAACGAGTACTCTGCAGTCCTCAATCGTCGAACAAACATAGTAGACGTAAGCATAGTAACTAGTTAATTAGTACTGGAATGTACACAAACTTGATTGACAGATCGATATAATCAGATAACGATAAGACAACACAAACGGAGTGGTAGTAAAACTACGACGGTAAATATTGACTGTTGGAGTACCTGTCTTTCTAAACGTAACATCCCCTTTACGTAATTGACATATGAATTGATACTCATTAAGATAATGACTGAAAGCAATGATTTCATCAATTAGGGGAATATTCTCTCTCGGTTATGGACAGAGTTACAAAATGTATAATTCTGTTGGGAGATTTGGTGCGCACAGCTTTGAAGGAATTATTTGAAACATTTTCTCGACTGATGTTCTACTATTTAATTGTTTTGGTGCTTTGATAATTTGTTACTTTGTTTACTATCTTGTTACTTTGTCGAGTTGCTATTTTGTTATTTTATTGTTTTGCTACTTCACTACTTTTCTGTGGCGCTACATTGTTACTTTTTTATTTTGCTACTTTGTTGCTTTACTGTTTTACTATTTTGTACTTTTGCAATTTTGTTACTTTGTTACTTTGCCACTTTTCTCCTCTGCTACTTTGTTAATTTGTCGTGGTACCATTTCGTTATTTTATAATTTTGTCGTTTTCCTACTTTTCTATTTTGCTACGTTGCTACTTTGTTACTCTGTTACTTTGCTATCTTGTTACTTTACTGCCTTGCTACTTTGTTACTTTGCAGTGATACCACCTTGCTATTTTGTTATTTTATTGTTTTCCAATTTTCTGACTTTTCTACATTGCTACCCTGCTACTTTGCTATCTTACTACTTTGCTACCTTGCCATTTTGCTACCTTGCTACTTTGCTACCTTGCTGTGGTTATCACTTTGCTATTTTGTAACTTTATTGATTTCCTACTCTCTTACTTTTCTATTTTATTCCTTTGATACTTTGCTACCCTGCTACTTTGTTAGATTGCTGTCGTTCCAATTTGCTACTTTGTTATTTTATTGTTTTTCTATTTTGTTATTTTCCTACTTTTCTATCTTGCTCCTTTACTTTGGTACCTTATCCCCTTGCCGCCTTGTTACCTTGATATGTTCGTTGTTGCGTTATTTCAGTATTCTTCTATCAATTCACTTAACAAATTAGCCATTATGCTGTTCTGCGATGCAGTTATTTTATCGTGTTGTTGTTTCATAAGTTAATTATTATGTTACTCTGCTTCTTTGTTACTTGGTTACTTTGGTACTTTGCCACTATGTTACTTTGTTACTATGTTACTATGTTACTATGTTACTATTTTACTTTGTTATTATGTTACTATCTTAGTTTGTTATTCTGTTATTTGATTATTCTGTTACAATTTACTATGTTACTATATTTCTATTTTACTTTGTTACTTTGTTACTATGTTACTATATTACTATATTACTATGTTACTTTGTTACTTTGTTACTTTGTTATTATGTTACTTTACTACTATGTTACATCGCCACTATATTACTGTATTACTCTGTAATATCATTATTTCTTTATCTCCGATTATACCAGTCCAGAAATACACTTGCAACAAATTCGAAAATACCGTGTCACGAAGTGTTAATATCCCCCGATTTTAAATAACACCTTCAGCCTTTATGACATTTCATTTAAGAAACCCGAGGGAATCGGTAGAAAATTACGATAAAAGAAATGATATCAGCACTGGTTGAAGTATATCTGAGAGAATTATCTCGGAATGTCATGAAATTTTTGAACGTACCTTATCAGGTAATGGTTCGGCCACGTGGGGTGGAGGAAGCGGAAGTGGCTGTACTATTTGCCGCTGACGGTGATGAAAACGGTGGTTCTACCCACGGGTGAAATCGCCACTGTTCACCGTTCAAATCAGCCCGACGACCACGACGGGTAATCCCCACGTAGTTTTGCAGCCTGCATCAGGATGGCTCCATTGACCTCTATCCAATAGTATCTCTAGGGTAGTGTTCGCCCCTTTTTCCTCCTTTTTTCTCCGTTTTTTCCTTCGTTCCTTAAGAATTCGCACGTCTGTTTGTCAACCTGCAAATCACAAAAGAAGAAACTCTTTTCATAACTAGAACTTTATGGATACTATTTAGATACTTTTAAATGTTCGAGATTAGTATTATTAAATATGAGTATTATTAATATATGGGAGGAAGCATTCTTCAGTTGGGATGAAGCAATGTGGAATATTCGGAGAATGTACAGGCTGTCTCATAAGTAGTGGAGGTCCCTGAAATGGGAGACACACAAGTAGATGGTAGATGCCTGGATATACATCTGTATATGTGGATATGTAGAGAGAGATATAGTATTATTAATTATGAGTATTATTAATATATGGGAGGAAGTATTCATCAGTTGGGATGAAGCAATATGGAATATTCGGAGGATATACAGGGTGTCTCATAAATAGTGTAGGATCCTGAAAAGGGAGGCAAACATGGTAGATGCATAGATATGTGTACATATATCTTTGGGGAGATGGGAATTTGAGAAGATGAGAATTTGGGGTATTGGAAATTATATATGTGTGGATATGTAATATACATATTTATTGTGGATATGTAGATATACATATGTATATGTGGATATGTAGATATACATATGTATACATGGATATGTAGATATACATATGCACACACACATGTGGAAATGTGAAATTTGGGAAGTTAAGGAATTGGAAATTTTGAAATTTGAGATCTGAGAAATTTGGAAATCTGGGAATTTGAGAATTTGGAAATGTAGAAATCTGGGAATTTGAAAACTTGAAAATTTAGAAATATGGGAATTTGAGAACTTGGAAATTTAGAGATTTGGAAATTTAGAAATCTGAGAATTTGAGAACATGGAAATTTAGAAATCTGGGAATTGGAGAATTTGGAAATTTAGAAATATGGGAATTTGAGAACTTGGAAATTTAGAAATCTGGGAATTTGAGAATTTGGAAATTTAGAAATATGGGAATTTGAGAACTTGGAAATTTAGAAATTTGGAAATTTAGAAATCTGGGAATTTGAGAACTTGGAAAATTAGAAATCTGGGAATTTGAGAACTTGGAAAATTAGAAATATGGGAATTTGAGAACTTGGAAATTTAGGAATCTGGGAATTTGAGAACTTGGAGAATTAGAAATATGGGAATTTGAGAACTTGGTAATTTAAATGTGTTAATTTGAATAACCTCTATCTCAATTATAAAACGCTCAAATTCAGTTTTCCCAAAAATGTCTCAAAAAGTTAATTTCTCAAAAAGTCGCAACACAAAATTTTATCCCATACTTTTTCTCAATTTCACATTCAGCCCCTTCTTCACCTACTACCACTGTATTCAAAATATCCTATATCTCTCCCCAGTATATCAACTATATGGAAAATTTGTCGGTACTTCTGAGTGATGTCGGAAGAAACTTTCAGGAAGTGTAGCCACTCATTAATCCTTAAAGCGTCGAAGACTTCACTAAGATAGCTGTAAACTGTCGCTGACAGAATGCGGCGGTTTTAACGACTCACTGAGGAACGATGTTAATTTCTGTTTCGTCGCTCTTTCGGGATTAAACATCGTCACAAGTGTCTTCTTAAAACTCTCTCTACTTAGCATGAAACTTTAGGAAATTTTATTAACGATACTTATCCACCGAAAGTTTATCTGCTCAGGTGTAATTTAACATAGTTTAACAATTTCTATCTTGGAGCGAATAGTAAATAATTACCATTATTATAATTTTGTGATTGTATTTTATTCTACTTGTCAAGTGTAACGAATAATTCTCTCTATCATGCTTTTTAATTACATTTTATTATCTTTTGATGGTCATATTGGGGTGTGAAACGAACGTAGGCAATTTAGGTACAATTTTAGGTATTTTTATATCTTGAAAATTATGAGTACCTTTTTTGAAATATTAGGACTTTTTACTGTTTTTTTTCTGCAAACTATTATACTTTGTTCAGGTAAAATTTTAGGTTCTTTTCAGGTTGATTTTTTAGGTTCATTAAAATCGAAAGAAGCTTTGAATTTTTTTGTGAAAATCATTTTACAATTTTTTCACGTTTTTAAATTTTATTACATATTCATCATTTAAGTTTACTGAAATCACTTATGCAATGTGTTAAAATAACTTTCGAAGATTATTTAGAATTTTTTTTATGTAAAAATAATGGGTGGCTTCTTTGTGAGAAGTATTTTTAGTGACTGGGGTTTTAGAGGTCCCAGTGCGCCAGGTATTATTCTGATGAAGTGAGACCGTTAAGGGTTAATTACAATGTTCGTACAATTGAATTAAATATTAATTATAATATTCCCAGGATGATACTAAATTGCAATTGAAAATAATTTTCATAAATGTAAATGTGTCAACTGTTTCTTTAATAGTTGAACAAATTTTTCAATTTTTGTGACACCCTGTGAGGTCATGATATTATAATTATCATAGTATTATATATTATCATAAAATAATTTAACGCTCATTACAGTATACAATATGTATTTATAAACTTTTGTTATAAATTCGTATACAATTTGTTTCATTTGAAAATCTGAAGTATACAATTTCCGATTTAACACGTTCGCTGCAATAAGGGTTGAATAATCGATATCTCCAATATAACGCGACTAAATACAATAATTAATAAAACAAAATAATAGAGTAATATTGAACAATTTTATTGTATGTTGTGTAGGTAATATAACAATTTCCAATATTATAGAAGTTCAGTTATTAATTTATAACAGTTTAAAAGTTTCAATGGTAATAGCAAAGTTTAAAAATCCTCTTCTAACGAAAACAGTGGTAAAAACATTTTAATAAAATATTTGACTATCAAAAGTTTGACAACTTCTTCTTCTTCTTCTTCTTCATAAATGTTTAACGTCGCGTCGACTGCGTGGTCATTGGCGACGGCTGTATACTTGGGTACTATATTTTGTTGTACATGTTGGTTTCTTTCAGGAAGTTTATAGTGTTTCTTATGTGGTCTTTTTAGTTTTCTTTTATACTTAAATTAATACTAATTATTTTATGTTTATTAAAATTAAGTAAAAATTTTACATTTACTAAAGTTAAGTAAATAACAATATTAAATATTGTTATAATATCTATTATTATAGATATCAAAATTTTGCTTAATAATATTCACTTCAATATCAGAAAGTTATTACAAATTCAGATACTAGTGTATTGTATAGTAAATTTCCTACGAGAATTGTACTATTGAGAAACAACAGCAATTATACGTACAAGATAGTGCCACTGCACAAGAATGAACTACGGGTTGGTTACGTAAGATTTCGTACATGTGCAAACAGTAGCTACGTTGTTCGACTTGTTTCTGATATAATCTTGAAACTGTACACTTAATTGCACACTGCAGGTACGTTTCGAGAGTAATTAAATGCTATAATTCGTGAGAATGATGGAGACAATTATATTTGTAGTTTCAATTATAGTTAGATACTTCGATAAAGTAAAAATTTCATATTATCGTAAGTTTATAAATTTTTAGTTTGTAGATTTTTGAAATTTTAGGTTTCTAAATTTAGAAGTTTCAAAATTTCCCCATTTTCCAATGGTCAAATCTTCTTTTTTCCTATTTTCCTATTTTCCCATTTTCCCATTTTCCAATTTTTTAATTTTCAAATCTTCAATTTTACAATTTTCCCATTTCCCCATTTCCCCATTTCCCCATTTCCCCATTTCCCCATTTACCAATTTTCCAATTTTCAAATCTCCAATTTTCCCATTTCCACATTTTCCAATTTTTAAATATCCACTTTTCCCATTTTCCAATGTTCAAATTTTCAATTTTCCTATTTTCCCATTTCCCCATTTTCCAATTTTCAAATCTTCAATTTTCCCATTTCCCCATTTTTCAATTTTTAAATATCTACTTTCCCCATTTTCCAATGTTCAAATCTTCAATTTTCCTATTTTCTCATTTCCCCATTTTCCAATTTTCTCATTTCCCCATTTTCTAGTGTTCAAATCTTCAATTTTCCTATTTTCCCATTTCCCCATTTTCCAGTGTTCAAATCTTCAATTTTCCTATTTTCCCATTTCCCCATTTTCCAGTGTTCAAATCTTCAATTTTCCTATTTTCCCATTTCCCCATTTTCCAGTGTTCAAATCTTCAATTTTCCTATTTTCCCATTTCCCCATTTTCCAGTGTTCAAATCTTCAATTTTCATATTTTCCCATTTCCCCATTTTCCAGTGTTCAAATCTTCAATTTTCCTATTTTCCCATTTCCCCGTTTTCCAATTTCTAAATCTCCCATTTTCTCATTTTCTAATTCTGCAAATCTCCAATGTTCCCATCTCAGTATACTTAAACTTATAAGTATCTAATTTCCAATCTACAAATTACCAAATAACTTTATTTTAATATTTGTTAATTCCCAAATTTCTATAATGTTTAAATTACTCAACCATCAACTAACTATTGATCTTCTCCAAACACCTACTTCTCTCAGTCATTACTTTCAAAATATATTCTGAATATATACCTAACATATTGCTGTCTAAATTAACTTGATAAACTTAACTAGCTTCATGAACCAAAAAAGATTTCCCTAATACTTTTCCCACTAACCATACCAATTTTCTTCGAACATCAATACCCAATTCGACCGTTCATTAATTAAAACTCATGGTGGCGGATCTATAGATCGCAACATGAACACAGTTTACTTAAATAGAGAAACGTTCCATATGCACGTCAGTATCAATGCATCCTGAAACTTTTGATGAAGCTAACTGAAACGTTGAGGACACATCGAAACATAACTCGGAAACCTCTCCTATAATTACGCTTATGTCATTCCACGCTAAATCGATCACTTTTTGACGTTAATGTCAGAGATTTGGTCGAAAATGAAATATGATGTAGCTGTCGTGAAATTGGGTTAGATATCGGTCATCACATGATTAGTTTCATTTTTCAAACTTCCGTGTAAGGTACTTTTAATTTTCTTTAGGAAATATGCGCTCTTCGAATTTTTCAATTTTTCTTCATTCTCGGCAGACTATATTCATGAATTTTTTATCTTGGAAACTATTAGTCCAGTGAACTTCGGGCTTTTTTGCTTTAAATTACTGAAAGTGCCAGCTCGTTTACATAAAATGGAGTGTGCGGGCTTAGCAACTTATAAGGTTAATTTTAAAGGCATTTAGGATGGGATTTTGTTGATGAAATTTTAAATTATATCGTTTTTTGTGGGTTGATTTGTGAAGATTTCTGGAGAGATTTTTAGGAAACAAATATTAGCTAATTTTTCAATTTTTCAAGTTCTCAAGTTTTTAAGTTTTTAAGTTTTCAAGTTTTCAAGTTTTCAGGTCTTCAAGTTTTCAAGTTTTCAAGTTTTCAAGTTTTCAAGTTTTCAAGTTTTCAAGTTTTCAAGTTTTCAAGTTTTCAAGTTTTCAAGTTTTCAATTTTTCAATCTTTCATTTTTTCAATCTTTCAATTTTTCAATCTTTCAATTTTTCAATCGTTCAATTTCTCAATCTTTCAATTTTTCAATTTTTCAATGTTTCAATTTTTCAATTTTTCAATCTTTCAATCATTCAATTTTTCAATTCTTCAATCTTTCAATTTTTCAATCTTTCAATTTCTCAATTCTTCAATCTTTCAATTTTTCAATCTTTCAATTTCTCAATCTTTCAATTTTTCAATCTTTCAATTTTTCAATCTTTCAATTCTTCAATCTTTCAATTTTTCAATTCTTGTATCATTCAATTTTTCAATTCTTCAATTTTTTAAATCTCAAAATTCCTGAACTGCTTAATTCCTAAATCCCAAAATTTCTAAACTCTTAATTTATAATAAATCATTGAACTCCAAGTTCAAATTGAAACTTAAGAAACTTGAAAAATTTGAAAAATTTCAGAAACTTAAGAAATTTGTGAAATTTGAGAACTCCCAACTCAGAAAGACAAATCATGTACACAATCAAATTATTATTCCTCCAGTCAAAATGTTACATATCCCAATCTATACTTTTCCACATACAAGGGCACTCTTCCATCTACAAGCTACGTCCCTGGCCTCAGGTCCTCCATTCCAAGACGAGTCTCGAACCAATACCAAAGAACCAAAATCTGTACTATTTATCGCGTAATCGTCGAAGTCCCAGAATCTGTGCAGTTGGAAAAGAATGAAACATATTTCTCCAATTAGTTAGTAGTGTTAGAAGTTTGTTTCAATAAGAACACGAGTACCACCCTCGAGACTAATAAACTTGAAAAGTTACTGAACATTTTCTACCCCCGCGGAGTTTTCCTTGCCAACGTACGCTCACTGGTTTCATAAAATCTGTGGCAGAAAAACAAAATGCGGTACAATATCGTACAGCATGCGAAGTGCAAACAGGATAAACTTCTTTAGCGTAAAAGAGCTTTAACGGAATTTCGTTCCTTTTTTCTGTGACGTTCGATATGTTCGCGAGAGCTTCCGATTTAATCTGTTGTTGATTTTAATATTTATTTTGTTATTAAGTTTCGTTGATGCAATAAAATAAACTTGTGTATGAAGATATTTATATAAATTAGAAATTTAGAGATTTATCTTGTTAATTACAAATTTAGAATGTGGGAATTTAGGTAAGGTGCAATTGCACATAAATAATAATATCAGAGATGGGAACTTGGGGGGATAGAAATTTCAGGAGTTGGGAAGGTGGAGATATAGAGTTTTGAAAACGTTAGATATTTGAGAAGGTGGGAATTTGGAGAGATGGGAATTTGAGGAGGTGGAAATTTGAGAAAATGGGAATCCGGGATGGTGCAAATTGAGGGATTCGGAAATTTGGGGAGGTGGGACTTTGGCGAGATGGGAATTTGGGGAACTGGGAATTTGGGGAGATGGGAACTTGGAGGGATGGGAATTTGGGGAGTTGGGAATTTGGGGAGTTGGGAATTTGGGTAATTGGGAATTTGGGGATATGGAGTTTTGGAAAATTTAGAAATTTGGAAGGATGGAATTTGGGGAGGTGGGAATTTGGGGAGCTGGGAATTTGAAGGGATGGGAATTTGGGGAGCTGGAGTTTTGGAAAATTTAGAAATTTGGAAGGATGGAATTTGGGGATATGGAGGTTTGGAAAATTTAGAAATTTGGGGAGATGGGAATTTGGAGAGATGGGAATTTGGAGAGATGGGAATTTGGAGAGATGGGAATTTGGGGAGCTGGGAATTTGGGCAACTGGGAATTTGGGGAGTTGGGAATTTGGGAATATGGAGTTTTGGAAAATTTAGAAATTTGGGGAGATGGGAATTTGGGGAGGTGGCAATTTGAGAAGATGGGAATCCAGGGTGGTGCAAATTGAAGGATTCGGAAATTTGGGGAGATGGGACTTTGAGAAGATGGGAATTTGGGAAAATGGGATCTTGGGGGGATGGAAATTTGAGAAGTTGGGAATTTGGGGATATGAAGTTTTGGAAAATTTAGAAATTTGGGAAGATGGAAATTGGAGGATTTTGAAATTTGGGGAGAATTTAGGTTAGGTGATATTGCACATAAATAATATCACACATTATCAACAAAAATAATTATCAAAAGCTCCGAATAAAAAATGATGTCTCTCCATTCATCACTCGAATCAATATTTTCATCTAAAATACTAATTTACGTATCTTTCGTATTACAATTATTATCCTTTGACCTCCCCCATTGCTTTCAATCATTTCACCATGTATTAAATTAGTTCTTCTCAGTCGATGCTCTGTAGTCGAAATTTAATTAATACATATTAAATTAATTTTCGTTCCAATATGTTCATAAAATTTGATCCAAAGGAATTCGTCATCTACATATAATAAAAGATAATGAAACTGGTAATGTAATTTGATATAAACGAAATACGTTCGACTAACTCGCATTGCATTAAATTGCTTTATCTTATTTGGCCAAGGCGAGACCAATGGTTTCACATATTTATCTTTCGCCTTATTCATAGTAATATGGCGGAAATTAAATATTCTTCTTTTTAAGGTTATATTTGATTACGCACAATGGTATTGCAGTTTCCGATGATATTTCTGAATTTTAATTAAAAATTTTTACCGAAGAATGGCTTAAATTCGCTGGAATAATATTCATTATATAGCGTTCAAAGACTGAATTACAAATTTCGAACAAAAGGTGGATTCATGAAGAAAATAATTGTATTTGTTGTGAATTGAAATTATAGAAAATGATTTTTTAAAAATTTATCAAATTTTTAAATTGTTAAGTTTTTAGATTTTTATACATTACTATTTTATATATTTTTATTTTTTTATATTGTTCTACACTATATACAAAGGAATTGCAAGAAATACAAGTATTCTTAACGTACAATCAAAGTATTCTATCTTTATTAATTGTATTTGCTATATATTCCAGAACAAATTGTGATTCACCCAGGAACTCCAGTTATAAATAGAAAATGCAATCGCAATCGATTAATTCTGACAAATTCGTCCGGATTAATTGAGGTTCTGTTATTTTAATCCGATTCTGTGATCCACTTCCCATATATTTAAAATCGACCGGCACACATTCATTCGGCCGCAGGCAAATTCTATTAAAACGTAGCCACCTAGCAAACAAACGAGTCAATTTCGTTCATCAGGCTTTATATCGGCGAAGTAAACGGAAGTGAACCAGTACAATTCCATTTTCGTAGCAGCGAATGAAATATTCGTTCAATGTCGTTTACGTGAATGGTTTTATGCGATAATTAACTATAGCGGCTTTTTCTTTTGTTCGGCGAAATAACATCGACAGGTGTTGAGGACGCGATATGTTTCAATATATTGTTCCTTTATATGCACGATATCAATGTTACAAGTGATACAAATCAGTAATAAAGTATTTGCCTTACACTCAATTTGTTTCGTTAAACGTTCTTGTTACTGGAAGTTGAAATCAGATGGAAATGTTTGGTGAATTGTTTGCTTTGATCCCTTAGCTTATAACAAGCATTCAGACTCGTTACAGTGTTACAGTGCAGAGCATTTCACGGTTAGTGTAGGTCCCTGAAATGGGAGGTAGCTGACGTGATTCTAAATAAGATTTCCCTTTGCAAAAATGGGATTTGAAGCTTCGTTCTCGAATTACTAAGAACAAACACGGACCAATCAGAGCGTGCGTAGTCCTTGCGCTGGAATTGGCGAATTACCACGAGTGGAATTACTACGTATGGAATTACCACGCGTCGAGTTACCACGCATTGAATTACCACGCCTGGAATTACTATGTGTCGAATTACCACGCGTCGAATTACCACGTATCGAATTACCACGCGCCGAATTACCATGTATCGAATTACAAGGCGTCGAATTACCACGCGTCGAATTACCACGTATCGAATTACAACGCGTCGAATTTCCACGCGTCGAATTACCACGCATCGAATTACAAGGCGTCGAATTACCACGCGTCGAATTACCACGCGTGGAATTACTACGTGTCGAATTACCACGCATCGAATTACCACGTATTGAATTACTACGCGTCGAATTTCCACGCGTCGAATTACCAAGCATCGAATTACCACGCGCCGAATTACCATGCGTGGAGTTACCACGCATTGGATTACCACGCGTGGAATTACTACGCATAGAATTACTACGCACCGAATTACTACGCTTAGAATTACCACGCGTGGAATTACTACGCATAGAATTACAAGGCGTCGAATTACCACGCGTCGAATTACCACGCGTGGAATTATTACGTGTCGAATTACCACGCATCGAATTACCACGTATCGAATTACTACGCGTCGAATTTCCACACGTCGAATTACCAAGCATCGAATTACCACGCGCCGAATTACCACGCGCCGAATTACCATGCGTGGAGTTACCACGCATTGGATTACCACGCGTGGAATTACTACGCATAGAATTACTACGCACCGAATTACTACGCTTAGAATTACTACGCGTGGAATTACTACGCATAGAATTACTACGCGTAGAATTACCACGTCTGGAGTTACCATGCACTGAATTACCACGCGCCGAATTTCCACGCGTCGAATTACCACGCGTAGAATTACCATGCGTGGAGTTACCACGCACTGAATTACCACGCGTGGAATTACTACGCATAGAATTACCACGCACCGAATTACTACGCGTAGAATTACCACGCGTCGACTTATTGGTCCGAGTTTTTCTTAATAATTCAAAAACGAAACTTCCAACCCTATTTTTGCAAAGGGAAATCTTATTCAGAATCACGTCAGCTACCTCTCATTTCAGGGACCTACACTAATTGTGAGATATCCTGTACAATAATATCAAATGTGACAAAATTGTATTTGCATAAAGATCGATATTTGAGTGTAATATTACAATTTAAGTTCGACAAATTCAAAATTTGCCTAACATTTCAACATTCTTTATTTAACCTTGCAATAATAATTAGTCTACTCTGACCTGCCGAAAAACTCGTAGGTTAAGGAATTGAATATCATTAAAAATTGAGAGCATTTAAAGTAATTATATGTTTAGTACATAATATTTAGTTTATCTATATTATCTTGATTTCAGTTCATTCATTTTATGCACTATCATTTTTAAACCCAAACGAAAGACAAGAGCAACCACATCGCTACAAAAAAATTCAAGATTAACAAGTGAACGAAAAATTGAAAGCTTGTCGATGCTGCATAAAGTCGTTTAGATCCTTTGACAACCGGGTAGTGATGCAATTTTTGAAACCTTCTAAAAATTAAGAGATGTTTATGAGAAGCTCGACAAAAGGGCCATCAATCTGTAAAGCTCTCACTGGATTTTGTTTCGTCGGCTTTTTCGATTTCCCGCGTTTGTCACTTTTTCATCGTGCCCTGACTCCAGTTTTTGCGTTGCAGATATTATAGTACAATATCGAGCGCGTTTAAAGCTGACATAACGGACCGGAAAATTCAAAAATCCCCAGGTTTCTTTACAATTGCCAAGTACATTTCTACGCATCTTCCATTTCTCCGTTTTTAACGCTGGAACTCTCAAAGTGATCGGATAAGCATTTTGCTTACAATACATTTATATTCATTAATTTTGTTTGAAAAAGTTGTTGAGATTTCTTTGAAATCTATTTACAAAAATTGTTCAGGTTTCTCTCAAATTTATTTATAAAAATTCTTGAGGTTTCTTTGAAATCTGTTTATCTTGACAAAGACAAATTATTGTAAACATTAGTTTATGTTCTATTATAAATTTTTCAACTTCACTGTTAAATTCAAAATAAGTGTGTACCCTGATAAGTTTAGTGCCTGTTAAAAAATTAAATATTCGTCCAAATTTAAATTTCACTAATCATCATTTACATATCCAAATTATTATTTTATTAATATTTCACTAAAGTGCAGTTAAATATTAACGTATGCTAATGCATTTTATTAGATATTAATGTGCAGTCCGATATCAATGCACATTATAAACCCAGTCTACAATATGAAACAGAATATCACAGTCACAAAATGTATTTTCATTTTTGAACTTCATCATCATTTTTTATTGCAGTTATAACCGTTAAAAATGTGTTCTTGCACAGAAACAGTATTTACAAGGAACAAATACTTTGTTTTATAATTTTTATCTCCATTTTTTCCACACGTTTTCGAGACGGATATTACAGTTTTATATTATTTTATATAAAAGTGATTATTCAAAATTGCTGTCTTTTTCCATTGAAGTTGTATCGTTTGAGTAAAACGCTTTTTAATTTAACTGGTATTGATTCTATTCGATTGGTTGCGTTTTGTAAATCCTCGGATCTGCAGTATTGAAATAATACCGTCGGGAATATCGTTATAAAGCTGTGTTCGTGTTTTATGTACTTCGTGTCCATCACTTGTTACAGAACTTGCAATACGTGAATATTTCATGTTACAAAACATTTCATAGTTATTATACGGATGTTTAGAGAAGTTCATAGTAAAATGGTTAGGTTAGGAATTAGGTTAGGTTGGAATATTTTGCGACAAAATGAAGGACAATGGAATTGGAGTTGTCATCCACCTGAGGGCGCCACTGATGATCACATCACTTAATAATTAATAATTTACTAATTTAATAATTTAATGTTGGAAGTAACGGACAAAACAAATGAACTGCGCTATGCGCGTCCGAACACGCATCACGATGCTTTGTCCTACGGTTACAGTTTTACCTTCGTCTACGAAGCACCGCGCATTTTGTAAAGACATTTTTATATTATTAAAGTATTTTCCGTTCACCTCAGCACTGCAGTTTATTTTCCTGGAGCTAATCCTAATATTTAACTTTGGGGATTAGGTAAGAATTTGTGGATTTAGAAATTCAGGAACATGGATAATACAGAATTTAGGGATTTAGGACCTAGAAAGTTGAAAACAGAGAACTTGGGGCTTTGAGGATTTGGGGACATGGGAGCTAGTGAATTTAGGAATTTGGAGACAATGGGAAATATTTAGATTTTGGGACATAAGAACTAGGGAATTTAGGGATTTGGGGACAGTGGGTACTAGTAAAAATTAGAGATCTAGGAAAATTGGAGATTTGGGAATTTAGAAATTTGGAGATGTGGATATTATAGGATCTAGGGATTTGGGGGCGAAGGAGTTACTGGATCTAGGGATATGGGGACATAGGAATCCCTGTATCGATGGCTTTGGTGGCATAAAAATTTAAGGACGTAGAAATTACTGAATTTAGAGATTTGGTAGCCTAGAAATTAGGAATGTAGGTGATGTAGAATATAGGAATTTAAGGTCATGAGAGTTAATGGATCTAGTGATTTGGGGACATAGGAATTCTTAGATCTAGGGATTTTGGGTGTTAGATATTTGAGGTCATAGGAATTACTGCAACTAAGGATTTGAAGACTTAGAAATTTGTGGACATAGAATTATTGAACCTAGGGATTTGGACGCATAGCAGTTTAAAGATATAAAAATATAAAAATTTAGGGACTTGGAAATATCGAAACTTGGGGACCTAAAAAATTGTTTATCTGAAGATTTGATGTCGAAAAAATTCACGAATTCGAAATTTGGAAATCTAGAAACTTGAAAATTTCGAAATTTGAAAAATTGAAAATTTAAAAATTTAAGAAATTTGAAGAACTGAAAATTTAAAAATTTTTAAAACTTGAAAAATGGAAAATTTCGAAATTTTGCAAGTTACAAATTCAGAAACCAATCTAAAATTACAAAAGTTAATTAACCTAGAAATTCAAGAATCTAAAGAATTGTGTCAAAATTTTGGAAATCGCGTTCTTAAATATTGCACAACTATCCAGAAAAGTTGACCCGTTATTGATTTTTCTATACAGTCCCATAAAACCTCGCTACACAGAATGTTCCGAAGGATTTATTATTGCAAAAAGCAATATGCACTTCCGTTAAAAGCAATAAACGCGTGCGTAGTTTTTCAGAAAAATGGAGTTGCATTCTTCATGTTTGCACGCATCAGTTCTTTAAAATATTCCGCGCATAAAAGTATCGAAATACAATATAAAATCAATCGGCAATCGACAGTAAAATATTTCGAATATTTGTATAAAGTATCTCAGTTTTCAATTTATAACGTGTCACAAATTATTGATTTCGTTTGTGTTACAGCTTAACACTTCTTTACGCAGAGACATGAATACTGTATTTCCATTTTCTCTTGAAACGAAATTTTTTAACTGAAGTGCCACCTCGTGAACAGTGCTGTACTAATTATTTCCGGCACCGTGTCCCATATGTATAATACTTTTTTACAAGCTTCATACACGTTATTTTTATTTCACTACATCTGTTATCACTGTCTCTGGAATTAGAACCACGTATAAAAATTTCACTTTTATGGCCATAATGTTATGTTACATGCAGAATTGTCTTAGGTCACGCAAAATTATTGTTGATACGACACGTAGCAATTGATAACGGTAGCAATTTGTTACTATCGTGGTAATAAATTGTGTGATGAGCGATTAAGGGCCGTGCGTTTAGGTTAGGTTCGATGGCGCATCAGGTGAAAGAATGTCATAGAAAATGGCTGCCTACTCGAAAGACTAGTTTACAACTCTCCAACTATATTATTTGAGTTGAGAAGAATTATAGATATTTAGGAAAATATAAAGCAAAGACAAAGATATAAAGCAAAGACAATGCAAGATATTAACATGTGTTAATAATGTTATGTACAGTAGTAGTATATCATGCTAGCTAATAAAGTATATCATTACAATTTGAACAAACAAATTTTATGGAAATCGTGAAAAATTCTGAAAAACAGTGGCCCTAATTTAATGGCCATGAACTGTGTATTACAATGTGTTTCAAATATAAATTCTCTAAATGTATTGTATTTTCTCTTAAGAGAGGGCGCTTGAGAGGGGTTCCTTTCATTTTGCCCGAATTCTCTAAATATAAAATGGCGCTTGAGAGGGTTTCCTCTCATTTTGCCCGAATTCTCTAAATATAGAATTTTTCTTATACGTGTGCACCAGTCTTCATAAAATATACACTTACAAAGAACAATAACCCAAAAAAAATTAAAAAAGAATCAATGTGACATTTTTCTACTCGTGCTTTACATCACGAATTTATTTCTCAATTCTCGGTTTATCACGGACCGAAAGTATAGCATTAAACTTGTCTCTCCCTCCGCTCTTTCTTCACCGTACTCTCTTACTTTCAGCCCCGGTAACAAAAGCTTTTATAAAATCATAGCTAAATCTCATCATACCGCGGCATTTTCTTTCTCTCGCGAAACAATGTTTCCGGCGTCAACACGGCAAGGCATCAAAGTGCTCGTCAGATGTATTGGAGAAAAAATTGTGGTGTTCGTTCATTACGCGCATCGCGAAGGACATTAACATCGTTTTTCTAGGTTAACTGGTATTTTCTTCGTGTATGCCTAGAGTTCAGCTAACAACGTCGGTCGCAAACACACGGCGCCGTGAAAATCATGGCACGTGCAGCTAAATGATGATTTTACGTTATAAAGTAAATATGAAAAGAAGGATAACATTTTTTTCATATTTAGTCTCTTTTTTAAGAAATTTGAATTTGCAGAATTTGGGTACTATTCAATTTATTTGTAAGAAAAATTATTTATGATAAAAAGTGTTTTTAATAACTTTTTTATTGATTTAATAATTAATGGATGTTAAATTCATAAATGTATATATTCAAACTGTAATATATGGTTGAAATATATGGTTAATTGTTTAGAAATTTGAAGATCTAGGAATTTTAGGTTGAAAAAGTTTGGAAATCCAGGGATTTGTATATTTGATGATCTAGGGATATGGGAGTCTAGAAATTTTACAATTTGGGAATTCGAGGATCTGATTTATGAGGGAATAGTGTGATTTGAGAATTTAGGAATTTGGGGAATAAGGAATTTGGGGACCTGGAGATTTAGAATTTCAGAATCTAGGGATTTGGGAATTTAGGGATTTTTGAAACTAGGGATTTTGGGATCTAGGAATTCCTGAATCTAGGAATTTGGTAATTTTAGGATTTTGGAATCTAGGAATTTGGGAATCTAGAGACTTGGGAATATAGGGATTTGGCAATCTAGGGATTTGGGAATTTTTGAACCTAGGGATTTTTGGATCTAGGAATTCCTGAATCTAGGGATTTTGCGATCTAAGAATTTCTGAATCTAGGGATTTTGAAAACTACAGATTTTGGAATCAAGGGATTTGGGAAACTAGGGATTGAATCTAAGGATTGAGGTATTTGATGATTTGTGAAACTAGAGATTTTAGGAACTCGGAATAATAGGAAGTCTAGAAAGAAAGAAAGTTAGAAATTTAAATATCGATAAATCTAGAAATTTACAAAAGTGAAATCTGAGAGTTTTCCAAATTCGAAGACTAAAAAATGTGAAAATTAACAAAATTTTGAGTCCGGAAATTTGAAATATCTGAAAGTCTTGAAATCCGAAAATTTGCAACCTCGACAATTTGAAAATTTGAAACTTTCAGATCTTAGAAACTCGAAAACTTGATATCTTACAAACTTGAAAACTTAAAAATCCAAAAATTTGAAAATTTGAAAATTCGATAGCTTGCTATCCTAAAAATTCGAAAATTCGAAGACTCAAACATTAAAAAAATGTTTCAATAAAATTTTCAAATATGGACATTGTCAAGTTTGCATATGTGTCCTCGTTGAAAATACGTCTACGTTGCACCCAAGTGTACTTCCACATCTCTGAATGGAGGGAAGCCAATTGACCGTAGTTCAGTGCAGAGGGTATGAGAAAACGAGGCGAAGATGTGTAATATGTGGGGCGGTCGATGGGACCGTTTATATTGCGTTACGTATGCTTTTAAGTTTCACTACTACCCTTTTTTTGCACAACTCGATGCTGAAAACAACTTATCCCTTTATAACCTGAATTTCCTGTGCACGTCTCTCGGAACCAAAGCAGTAATCGTTTATCTCTCAAAATATAGTCAAGAATTTTTTTGGAATTTCTTCATAGACGAATCTTTTATGATCAGTGATGATTGAGAAACCACTTTTGAAATCAATGATTGAAATCACTTTTAGGAAATTTTATAGATTATATGAAGTACAATGATGGTGTCAAAGTTAAATTTATTCTGTTTGAATAAAAGATGAATTCTACCTGAATATTCTACTTGAATGGAATTTTGTTTGAAGCTGCTTAATTGAAAAACTATTTATTATACTTTATATATTCTTTAGACATTTCTATTTATTATATGTATAAAGACTACTTTACCAAATGTGTGAAAATAAAAATGATAAAACAGTAGTACGTGTATATTAAAATTAATTTGTACTGAATAATTAAAAAAGGAGTTTTTAAAGGAAAATATGCAAACTTGATTCAAACTTAATATTTTAGTTTTAAGTTCGATCACTGCAAAGACCTAACCTAACCATGAAGACTAAACCTAAGTGTAGTAGGTGTAAATCTTGGATATTTAGTCTTGAAATTCAAAATAATACGAATAAACGATGAAATATAAATTAATAAAGAATTACACATTAATTCTTTGTTTTAATAAAAACAACAAATTTTGAGAAAAGCATCTCAAAAAATTTTACAAGTAAAAAAAGAAAACTTTAAAATAAGTTGAATGAGTAGTTCATTTGTTTCGGTAATAAATTGCCGATAATATGTATGCATGTATACGATTCGAATCAATAGAAACAAATGGAAATAAAGAGAAAGAAGGGTAAAGAAGGGTCAGTCGTAAAAGAAAGCAATTATATGTACATACGGTACATAGGTACTGTAGATGTTTAAAGTGAAGAGGTTCTGTCTTGGCAGTCGACAAAACTTGTTGCCACGTAAGCACATTGTTACGTCTCCGCCAAATCCTTAATCCTTTTGATACGAACAACGTGTACTACTGTACTAGTTGCTTGAGTAAGCTTACTAGGTTCTTGTATTAAGTTGCAGATGATCTAAGTAATAGACATTTCTTATTTCGAACTTGTTTTGCACTTTGTATAAAGTTAAGCAATGGAGGAGTTAGGGTTAACAAGGTTAATTTGTGGATTTAGAAATATTTTGTAGGTTAGGAATAAGAAAAGTGAGGTTATAGGAAAATGAGCACTGGAATTTTTAATTTTTGGATTTTTAGTTAATAGGAGTTTGAGTTTAGAAATTAAGTAATTTAGAAATATATGTAATGAAATATTGCAATTTTCAAATTTTCAGATCTCTGAATATCTAAATTTCTAAATTTCTAAATTTCCAAATTTCCAAATTCCCAAATTTCCAAATTCCCAAATTTCCAAATTCCCAAATTCCCAAATTCCCAAATTCCCAAATTTCCAAACCCTCAAATTTCCAACTCTCAAATTTCCAAACTCTCAAATTGCCAAACTCTCAAATTTCCAAATTCTCAAATTTCCAAATTCTCAAATTTCCAAATTCTCAAATTTCCAAACTCTCAAATTCCCAACTCTCAAATTTCCAAACTCTCAAATTGCCAAACTCTCAAATTGCCAAACTCTCAAATTCCCAACTCTCAAATTTCCGAACTCTCAAATTTCCAAATTCTCAAATTTCCAAACTCTCAAATTTCCAACTCTCAAATTGCCAAACTCTCAAATTTCCAAATTCTCAAATTTCCAAACTCTCAAATTCCCAACTCTCAAATTGCCAAACTCTCAAATTGCCAAACTCTCAAATTTCCAACTCTCAAATTTCCGAACTCTCAAATTTCCAAATTCTCAAATTTCCAACTCTCAAATTTCCAAACTCTCAAATTGCCAAACTCTCAACTTTCCAAATTCTCAAATTTCCAAATTCTCAAATTTCCAAACTCTTAAATTCCCAACTCTCAAATTTCCAAACTCTCAAATTTCCAACCTCTCAAATTTCCAAATTATAAACTTTTAAATCTAGGAATTTCACATCTGAAAATTTCTAGCTTCTAAATTTCACATTTGCCCTAATCACTGTAACTAACAAATAATAATACACATAATTTATACCAAATAAATAATGATACACAAAATTTCCACTAAATAACTAATAACATAAATAAATTATCCCAAATGAATAATGACACATATATATTCTAACAAAACAATACCCTATATTATTATTTATAACCACTAAAAATAAAAATATCCAATAAAAATAATAAAGAAACATTACTAAAATTGAATTGAAAATAAAAAACATATAAAGTAAAGTACGAGCAAATTGGATAGAAAATGATCGAAAAGCACCGGAAATAGAAAGAATCGTGAAGTATATGTAGTGGACAACGGCATGCCTTGTTATTTCCTCCGAAATTCTCTGTCGATCGATAAACAAGTTGACAGATGGGTTAATAGACAGAAACAGGTATTTGTGAAATGTCCATAGCGAGCGTACATGCAATCGTATGTACATATTCACTTTCAACAGAGTATACATAGTATAGATATCAATCGAAGCTACGTTGAAAAGACGTATGTATATGTATATATAAGTGAAACGATACATAAATGGCGAAGGAAATAGATATATATGTATCCACATGGTTGTCTACACGCAAGAAAACAACTGTATTTCGAGGCTTTTATCAATATTGCTAGTTGCGGCTTCTCTATGTACGTTGATACTACAGAAGTCCATTAACTCGTTCACTCGCTTGTTATTTGATGTGTAATCGAAGGACCGAAAGGTTTGCCATTGTAAATTAAGTTGTGCTTACAAGAAATCTCGAGTACTCTTATTTAACATCTTCTTTATTTTCTTGCTTATTTTTTTTGTAAATCTGTATTATCTATATATTATCTGTATTATCTATATTATCTATATTATCTATATTATCTGTATTATCTATAGTATCTATATTAACTATATTATCTATATTATCTATATTATCTACATTATCTATATTATCTATATTATCTACATTATCTACATGATCTATATTATGTATATTATCTACATTATCTACATTGTCTACATTATCTACATTATCTATATTATCTACATTATCTATATTATCTGTTTCTATATTATCTTAAATTTTAAGTCTTCTACATTATCTTACTAATTTTCTTTTAAACCTTCTCATACATTATCTCACATATCATCTTATTATCTTGTATATTATCTCCTTTATCTTTTATACTATCTATATTATCTTGCACATCATCTCGTATATTATCTTGTTAATTTTTTTTGCAAATTACTCCTACTATATTATCTTGTATATCATTTTCTTAATTTTTTTGTATATTATTTTATATACTATCTTGTCTATTATCTTACATATTATCTTACTTGTTATCTTGCATACTATCTTATAGATTATCTGATATATTATCTTGTACACTATCTCATTTCTTTCATACCACCTTATGAATTTCAATATTTTGTAAGACTATATTATTTGAGTTTAAAAATGCATACAAAAGTGCATATAAGACTAATTACACGTATGCAGATACATAGGTATTTTCATATGCAAAAGTACACATAAAAATAACAGTAAATATTTTCTATTTGAAAATGTACTTAGAAAAAAATTATGTTTAAAATTTACTTAATAACTTTTATTAAAAAGTATTAGATACTGAGCTAGTTTCAAATCTTGTACGACTTAACTCTTGATGAAACATGGAGATAACACGAAATAGTTCATGGTGCTACCCATGTCAAAAATTTTGGTAATTTCGCGAACGATGCGCTATAGATACCAAGCAAATTGGTGTACACGTGATCAGGCGCATCCCTAACGTGCACGCGTTCGTGATATAAAGTGATATGTGTGCAACATGTAGTAGCTTCTCGACGATGGACACGTTATCACCGCTACTGCTGGAGGTTCCATGATCGATCCTATCAAACTCCATTAACTCGTTCGTTCACCTGCTATCTACTCTATGCTTGCATTCATGTATGTATGTCGTCAAGTTTACTGCCAACCTAATGCATAGGCTAATTTTGGTTGAGACAATCGTGACTTGTCGAAGGAACGGAAGCACAAACTTATTTTCTGTGGTACATAACCTCTACTGGTGAAACGAGTTCGACATTTTGTTATGGTACTTCAGGATACCTGAAAAATTTCTAAGTTTCTTTGATTCAGTTGGAAGTATGCTGTTTTACTAAATATTGTAGCTAATTGATGTTAATATTAGTAGTCAATTGTATATTTCCTTCTTCAAATTTAATTTAAAATGGACTTTTGCAAATTTAATTCCAAATAGACTTCTGCAAATTTAATTTCAAATAGACTTCTGTAAATTTAATTTAAAATATACTTTCTCAAATTTAATTTAGAATATACTTTCTCAAATTTAATTTAAAATAGACTTCTGTAAATTTAATTTAAAATAGGTGTTTATAAATTTAATTTAAAATGGACTTCTGTAAATTTAATTGTAAACCGTTATGAACTGATTTTATTTGTTTTTTAAGGTCGCTGTGTTTGTTGAAATACATTTTGCTGACATTATCCATTATTTGTAATGACTAATGCGAATCTGTAGTTACTGTAACTATTGTATTTGATGTGTTTGTAATTGATGATTGTAATTGGCATTCCGATATGTGCCAACGTTGCCAGCACTGCCCATGTTCCTCCATTTTGCGCTACATTTGACCATTCGAATGGTTCATTGCATGCATCATGGACATTAATAACATTTCTCAGTGTTAATTTATTTTCGTGGCGTGCGTTAACTAGAAATTTTCTATGGTCTGCAGTGGTTCTCAAATTGTGGAGAAAAATGGATAAACACGAAATATTTCTGAAATACTCAATGAACCAATTATGATGTCATATTTCGGTATTATTTTTCTCTCTTTTTTTATGTATTTTCAAGTGATATACGATGCTGAATTTGATGTTTGATATATGTTTCTTATTTGTAGAAGCAGTTTCATTACCATTTATACAAATTTATTTAATTTTTTGCAAAATGTGATTTTATAAGGAATATGTCCTAAACTATGAAAAGAATATAACTACATTTGTTTCACACATATTTGAATACCCTGAATATTATTTAAAATATTAAATTTATTAAATACTTGAATATTTGAATTATTATATTTCAAGTAGATGTTTGATACATCCAAACACATTTATGATAAAAAATAAAAGTCTTGCAATATTAGAATATTAAAATAAATATTTTCAGCAACAGTAAATTTTTGTTTTTGACTGAAATATACACAATACATTTATTAATTCGATGATAATAATTTACTATTAATTTACATAAGTTGATGACAATTTTTCTGATGAATTTTACAACACCCAGTACATAAATCTATTTCGAGATAGATCGAAAAGTCTTCCACCAAAAATCGTCTTTAAACGACGGCACTGCATTCCTTCGGGGACGTTGTTATTTGCCGTTCTATGGGTTCATTGAAAACTTTCAATGACTTCTGGACTCAGTTTAGAGAGTAAGTCAAAAGGACTTTCGGAACTGTTAATGAGTATTTTAAGAAGTAGTTAATTGGAACGAAATCTAACTTTCCACTTAGCTTGCACCCTAAAACTATTAGAGAAAATATTTGAAGCTGTATTATACACGGTGATACAATAATTAAAATACATATTTAGAACCTTCAATTAAATATTTCATTTTTAAATCGGTGAAATAAATCAAGTAGTCTTATAATCGAAAATTTTCTAATCAGAGCAACGAATCTCTTTAATAAAAATTCAATCAAAATTCTTTAATCAGAATGGATAACAGTTTTGTATATAACAAAAACTGAATTTAATTTAAAATAAAATTGTTCATCATTGCGTTTCTATTTGTTAGATTATTTTCTTTGGATTATTTGATTAAATGTATGCAAGTAATTCATTATAAGAAATAGCGAGACAGTTTTATCGCAAATTGTACAAAACATAAATAGAACATGACACGAAATATGTTTAATTTAAGATAAAATTGTTTAACATTGCATTTCTGCATAATAAATAATTTTGATCGAATTATTGAATCAAATGTTTGCAATTCGATGTAAGAAATATGAAGACAATTTTCTCGTAAATTGTACAAATATAATGAACACTATTTTATATTAAATGATAGTAAATATACGAAAAATAGAATTATTAATAAAATCAGAAATAGAATTATAAATAGAATTAGAAGATATAGCTTGCTATGAATAATATTTGAATAAAAAATTTGTATAGAATAGCTGTAAAATTTTAAGATTTTAGACCGTCACTAAGATGAACGAGGGAGCATGTATGGTTGTCAGGAAAGACTAAGAAAAATTCATGTTATATCACATAATACGTCTTTGTTAAGAGGATAGAGGAGGTTTAAGTGAAATTGTGAGAAATCGACGACTGCTTCATGGAACTGTATAGTTGTAGCCTTCAATAAGCTTATGTCACCTGTCGAGGCTTTTTCAGTATTGTCTAAAGTGAACCTTGAAGTTTAAAATTAGAACTCTCGATTTATCTAATTTTTCAATTTCTACTGAAAGTGCTAATTACTATCTAATTATATCGTATTTGTATTTGTATAACTTTGTGGTCGTACTTTAAATAATTTTATATTTCAAATTTCTGCTCTAAAATTTTTTATAATAGTGTTAGAAACTGATACTAACATAATTTGACTAATAAACTATTTATAATTAATAAATAAAAAATAAGTTATTGTATACTTTCAAAAGTTTGTCAACTCAAAATGTCTCAAAACAATTACCTCCGTTTATTGATAAAGAAATAAAAATATATTTGACAAATTATTAAATGAAATATATTTATTGAGTATTAAACTCTATATCAATTTACAAAGAACGACAAAAGTGAGTTAATAATATTGAATTAATATTCTATTATATTTGAACCCCTTTGTTAAAGTATGCACAAGCTTCATATTCGACTATCGATATATGTAGATGTTTCAAACCAGAATGCTTTGGTACATTATGTGCATGTCTAGCTTCGACAGTTGACCCATTCATGAAGGTATTAATTATACTTGACTTACAAAGCTATTTCTCATAAGCTGTGATACGCTTAGTACGATACATTTAATGGGACAATACAAATTAATTTTAACATATTGCACCATTTATTAAAAATTCTCATTTATTTAATCTCTAACATCTTTAACAGATGTTCATACAATAAATGTTAGTATAAATTCATTTTCAAAAATACAGGCATTTTGATGTTTATATTTTATTGACTAATTTTCATTTTTATTTATTTTGAGACAAGATTTATTTTTATCCATTTTGATTTATTTCGTTTTATTGTTTTATTTTTAATAATACTTCTTTTCATTCTTTTATTTCTAATCATACTTCTTTTCATTATTTTATTTTCTATAATATTTTCTTTTATTGTTTAATTTACTTTATTATGTATATTATCGTTAAATTTGTGTTATGTGTATTATTTTTATATTTTTATTATGTACATTATTATTAAATGTTTATTATGTATATTATTATTAAATGTTTATTATGTATATTATTATTAAATGTTTATTATGTATATTATTATTAAATGTTTATTATGTATGTTATTATTAAATGTTTATTATGTATATCATTATTAAATGTTTATTATGTATATTATTATTAAATGTTTATTATGTATGTTATTATTAAATGTTTATTATGTATATCATTATTAAATGTTTATTATGTATATCATTATTAAATGTTTATTATGTATATCATTATTAAATGTTTATTATGTATATTATTATTAAATGTTTATTATGTATATCATTATTAAATGTTTATTATGTATATTACATTTTTATTAAGTACATTCTTAAATATACACAATAATTATCATCTTTGTCATTTACTTTCAAAAGTGACTTTCGACTTTCATTCAATTTTTCCCTCCAATAACTGAGCAATGTTCATAAATTAAATTTTTGATGAATATTGCAAATGTGACATCAACAAGCGTATCAGTTAATATTGATATCACGAAATTTGATATTAACCGACGTGTAAATCGACGCGTGCAACAATTTTCATGAATAATTCAAGTTTCAAAATG
This sequence comes from Megachile rotundata, assembly GCF_050947335.1. NCBI lineage: Eukaryota > Metazoa > Arthropoda > Insecta > Hymenoptera > Megachilidae > Megachile > Megachile rotundata. The sequence goes on from NC_134989.1 coordinate 7,890,883, forward strand.
TTTTCATAAATCTTTAAGTACGCATGAGAATATACTATTTATAACATATCGATTATTGGGGTAATACGTACTTGTAAAGCAATAGTTGTAAAAGACCTATCGAAGAATTGTGCTCAAAACTCCTGAGATTTGCATTTAATTTGATTATCAAAGTGGTTTGGATTTATGAACTATGCATATAGCGAACTCGCTTCGATAAGAGAAATGCTGATGCAGCTTTAAAGTCCCAGCGCATACTAAATTGTGAATCGTTACTTTGATACTCTAATAAATATTTCTAGGTACTTTTAATTTACTTTCAAAATATTTAAACACTGTAAGATTTCGTTATATTAATTTATAAAGCAGAATTGATGTTAAAATATTTGAACACATTTCGATTGGTAGTAACATAACCTAAAAATCTTTTGTGAAGTTTCGAATTGGTTAAAATTAAATATATTTTATGATTCATTCTTTTTATAATAATATAACATGTTTAAACACTTCAATTTTGATTTTGTAATTGATTTATTTTATTTAAATATGTAAAACTTCTCAAAAATTATTATAATTCAAAAGAATTTGAATTTGTATTAAAAAAAATTTGTGTATATTTTTTTACAGTAAACACAGTTGAATTCGATTATTTTCGCATAAGATTTAGAAAGTTATAAAATCATATTCTATTTTTTTATTTTATACATTATATATATTTTTATGAATTTATAAATTTAACTAAATTCTCTCTTATGATTCTATTATTTATTACCATCCTCGCAAATTAATATCTCGCAAGAAAAAAATTTGATAATGCGCCTTAAATGGTGGCATTACGCGAATTTCATTTTACGCTTAAATCTGTCATAATCTTATATTGGCGTGGTATAACGTTCCATGAGTAACTTTTGTGGACCACCGACGAGAGAGCTTGAATTAAATTCAATTTCTTTCGAACGAAATATAAAATGAATCACACTGAGATACAATTTCATGTAATTATGTCAAGAGATGAAATTATTAAATCTTCATTAAATTCTCATCTTTCGTATTGGTGTTTTATTAAATCAAAAGTAAACATTTATACAGTAAAATGTGTTCTTGAAAATGAATTGTAGTTAGAATCTTGGAAAATCAATTTAATATTTGCAAGTACATTTGTTATATCAATTTTTTTTTATTTAATATATTATTTAAACAAGATAAGAATTTTGTTTAAATTTTATACACATATTTTAAGAGTTTTATAGACGTTAAAAATTGATATACATATGTATATGCTTTATGAACACATATTGAATATATTAATCAAAGGTATATTTACAATGGTAAAATTAATTTTTGCAAGCAATTATTTTTACTATATTTCTTAACCATGATTCTCATCCTAAAATACGAATAAATATTTTAATTAACAAGAATAGTATAACACCAAATTCATCACATAAAATCAATTAAAATTTAATAACAATTTAGTTACACTTTTCAATCATAATTTTCATTTTGAAATACGAACAAATATTTTAGTTATCAGGATTACTTATCAAGGATCAATTTAATGCTTGAAATCAAATAACAATATTTTAATTATACTTTTGAACCACAACTAAACCACAACCTTGAAATTTGAGAATTTGAGATTTAAGGGATTTGAATATTTAGGGCTTTGAGAATTTTGGAATTTGATAAGTTTGGAATTTGAGAATTTTGAAATTTGAGAATTTTGGAATTTGAGAATTTTGGAATTTGAAAAGTTTGAAATTTAAGAATTTTGGCATTTGAGAATATCGGAATTTGAGAATTTTGGAATTTGAGGATTTTGGAATTTGATAAGTTTGGAATTTGAGAATTTTGGCATTTGAGAATTTTGGAATTTGAGAATTTTGGAATTTGAAAAGTTTGGAATTTGAGAATTTTGAAATTTGAGAATTTTGGAATTTGAGAATTTTGGAATTTGATAAGTTTGGAATTTGAGAATTTTGGCATTTGAGAATTTTGGAATTTGAGAATTTTGGAATTTGAAAAGTTTGAAATTTAAGAATTTTGGAATTTGAGAATTTTGGCATTTGAGAATATCGGAATTTGAAAATTTTGGAATTTGATAAGTTTGGAATTTGAGAATTTTGGCGTTTGAGAATTTTGGAATTTGAGAACATCGGAATTTGAGAATTTTGGAATTTGATAAGTTTGGAATTTGAGAATTTTGGCATTTGAGAATTTTGGAATTTGAGAATTTTGGAATTTAAAAAGTTTGAAATTTAAGAATTTTGGAATTTGAGAATTTTGGCATTTGAGAATATCGGAATTTGAAAATTTTGGAATTTGATAAGTTTGGAATTTGAGAATTTTGGCATTTGAGAATTTTGGCATTTGGGAACTTTGGAATTTGAGAATTTTGGCATTTGAGAACTTTGGAATTTGAGAATTTTGGAATTTGAAAAGTTTGGAATTTGAGAATTTTGAAATTTGAGAATTTTGGAATTTTAAATGTTTGGAATTTGAGAATTTTGAAATTTAAAAATTTGGGAATTAAGGGACTTGAAGATTTGAGATTTAAGGGCTTTGAGAATTTGAAACTTTGAATATTAGACAATTTAAGAATTTTGTACTTTGGGAATTTGAGATTTTAGGAATTTGAGGAAATGTTTACAAACATTTTAGTCATCAAGTTAAACCATTATTTTACTTAATAAATAGTAGCAAACGCGAGAAAAGAAACCCTATACAAATTCCACGAATCTCCAAAAGAACTTTAAAATTAAGTATCAAACATCGAAAGATTCTTTTTGAATTCAAAATCGAAAGACGGTGAGTTCGGAGCGAAAAATGTGGTAAATGTTAACCTTTTTGTTCAGGATTCCTGAGCCACGCCCAAGTAGAAAGTTCTCAGATCGATATCACGTATGTGTATCACTTCCAGTGTATCCATAATCTTTTTAACAATCACGACCGACAAACTTTTCTCTACTAAACATTCAATACTTCAATACATTAATATTTATTTAAAATTCTCAGAAAGATTCACTTTAAAACACCCGATATAATCTGAGGTGTCACTTTATTTAAAATATTTCCGCAGGACACGCTGACAAGTGTTTAAAAAGCCCACTGATTTATTGCGCGATACATAACCAGCTTTTCCGGTAATTAAGAATAAAGTCGTCGTTACACAAGAATAATGGTCAGCGACTAACGGTTGTTTACTTTCCGAGAAGACGCATGGCATAATACGTGTCATGCTAGTAATTCGAACTGCGACATTTTGTCCATTTAATAGATAGCTTTTGTACGTGTCAATTGAACCGCAGCAACACATTCGTGTACCAGCATTAGAGAACTCGATCTGTGTTCCAATTCATGGCGGTCTCAGTGTTCTGCCTGAATGACGGGCAAATCGAGTGCTCTCAAAGATCAAGCGGGCTAGGGCGCAAGGTGCACGGATAGGGTGGAGATATATGGAGATTTATTATTTTTTTACATTTGAAGATATTGAGGAAGAGATGAGTAGGGTGATTTATTATTTAGAAGAGTGGGAGAAGTTTCGAGACTTAAGTTTGAGAAATATTTAAGGTTAAGTTTGGAGATTTAGAAATTTTGAGATTTAAATAGAGGAAATTTGGAAATTTTTAGATTTAAGTGGAGGGAATTTGGAAATTTTTAATTAAAATGGACGGAATTTGGAAATTTGTGAGACCTTTAGATTTCGAATTTTTAAATTACATTTTCTGATTTTTGATTTCTCTAGTTCCCAAATTCTCAAAGCCTCAAATTCTCAAAGTTTGAAATTCTCAAATTCCCAAATTCTCAAAGCCTCAAATTCTCAAAGTTTGAAATTCTCAAATTCTCAATTTCTCAAAGCTTCAAATTCTCAAAGCCCGAAATTCTCAAAGTTTCAAATTCTCAAATCCTCAAATTTTCAAAGCTTCAAATTCTCAAAGCCTTAAATTCTCAAATTCTCAAATTCTCAAATCCTCAAATTCTCAAGTTCTCAAACTCTCAAAGTCTCAAATTCTCAAAGCCTCAAATTCTCAAATCCTCAAATTCTCAAGTTCTCAAACTCTCAAAGTCTCAAATTCTCAAAGATACAAATTCTCAAAGTCTCAAAATCTCAAAGTTTGAAATTCTCAAATTTTCAAAGTCTCAAATTCTCAAAGCTTCAAATTCTCAAATTCCCAAATTCTTAAATTCGTAAATTCTTAGAATCTCAAATTCTTAAATTGACCAATTCCCCACGTCTCAAATTCTCAGAGTTTCAAATTCTCAAATTTCAAAATTCTCAAATTGTCAAATACTCAAAAACTTAAATTCTCAAGGCCTTAAATTCTTAAATCTCTTAAATCTCAAATTCCAATATTCTCACATCCTCAAATCCCTCAATTCTTAAATTCTCAGAGTCAAAAATTTTCAAATCTCCTTAATCTCAACTTCTTAAATTTTGAAATTTCCAAATTCTCAAATCCTCAAATCCCTCAATTCTTAAATTCTCAAAGTCCAAGATTTTCAAATCTCCTTAATCTCAATTTCTTAAATTTTGAAATTTCCAAATTCTCAAATCCTCAAATCCCTCAATTCTCAAATTCTCAAAATCTCAAATTGTCAAAGCCCTGAATTCTCAAATCCCTCAAATCTTAAATCCTCAAGTCCCTTAAATCTTAAATTCTCAATTTCTCAATTTCTCAATTTCTCAAATTCTCAAATTCTCAAATTCTCAAATCTCTTAAATCTCAAATTCTCAATTGCTCAAATCTTCAGATATCCTCAAATCTCATACACAAAATTTCTTACTACAAAATTACCCTTATTAAGATTTCTGACCAACTAAATCCCAACTTCATAATTCCCTTTTTATTAAAAACTCTCTCATCCTATAAACTTTACGCGAACCTCGAAAAATACCACTGCATTTTCTTTCATCTTAAAATAAAACCAAATGATTTGGAAAATCCAGAAATATTCTTCAGGTATAAGACCGCTCGAAAGCGAAAGTTCCAACTTGAACCGAGTTACTTCTCTAACAAGTTACATTTTTACGGATCTCTGTCTGGTAAAAGAGAAGTTTAACAACCTTAATTAGTCTTCTATACAATGTTAGGGACTTATAGTGGTAAAGTGGAAGCTGAGTATCCTCTTTGAACAAGAAACGAACAAGAGCCGGGTAAATGTTTTACCACGGACGTGGTAGAGGATAGACCACTCTCATAATGCTTTTTTTCGTTATACGTCCCATGGGGCTACAGAGTCTTGTTACCATTTTTGTGTCACGTTCTACTGTATCAATTGGGGCTGCTTTTTTTCGCCACAGTTCCGTGCTCGAAATTGAAGTTAAAAATACTGATAAACGTTTGTTATCCGAAGCGATGAAAAGTACAAAGCTCCGACCCTTTTAATTGCGTTTCGCGAATCGAGCGAGTGTAACAAAACCGAATTGCGGAATTGGGCTTTATTTTGTTTCGTATAATTGTACAAAGACTGTTTCTAGAAAGGAATTCTAAAATTTGAGAATTATAAAACGTTGCTTTTAAATTGTACCATTTACAAATTTTATATTACGAAACCAGTTTTGCAATTTCTAAAGTTTAAATTATAATAGAGGATGTTAAAATTGAACAGGATTAAACGAGTGAGGTTATAGTTACAATTAAATAAGATTAAGTGAATGAGGTTAAGGTTAGAATTGATCAAAACTAGTAGAATAAGGTTATGGTTAAAATTGAAGAGGATGAAGTGAATAAGACTGAGGTTAGAATTGGACAAAATTAGTCAAATAAGGTTATGTCTAAAATTAAACAAGATTAAGTGAATGATGTTAAGGTTAGAATTGATAAAAACTAGTACAATAAGGTTATAGTGAAAATTGAACAGGATGAAGTGAATAAGACTGAGGTTAGAATTGAACAAAATCAGTCGAATAAGGTTATGGTTAAAATTAGACAAGATTAAGTGAATGATGTTAAGGTTAGAATTGATCAAAACTAGTAGAATAAGGTTATGGTTAAAATTGAACAGGATGAAGTGAATAAGACTGAGGTTAAAATTGGGCAAAATTAGACAAATAAGGTTATGGTTAAAATTAAACAAGATTAAGTGAATGATGTTAAGGTTAGAATTGACCAAAACTAGTAGAATAAGGTTATGGTTAAAATTGAACAAGATGAAGTGAATAAGGTATGAGAATTGAAGAAAATAAGCATGTCGTAAAACAATATCTAAGTTTAATCATGCAGAATAAAATGTGTAAGTAAAGTAATATTTAATATATGGAATTCCAGTGAAGGAATCCTGAACGAACAAAAACAAAGATAAAGGAAGAACGTGAAGAATAATTTCAAACCAAACTGTATCAACAAGACACTTTGCGTGTAGAAAAGTGAGTAAAACGAAAGGAAAAAGCCCGAAAGAAAAAAAAACCTAGCCAACAAAGGAACAGGAAAAGTGAAAAGAGAACGGCAGAGACAAACTATTTTTAAAAGCAGAAACAACGACGAAGCTCGAGAAGAGAAACGGATAAATGTACGGAGTACAGGACGAAACGAGACAGATAGGCACGAAGTTCTTCGCTTAAACAAAAGAAATCTCTTAAACAAAAGATATGGCGGAGAATAAAGGATTTATGAAATGTTGAGAGCCCAAACTGACGATCAATATTTACGACGGTGTGCCCTTGGAAAATAATTTTATTTTAATTTAAGGGAAAACATATATATACATGATTTTAAGGGATGAGAGTAATAAATCATTCGGTATTAGAATTTTTCGAGTGTAGAACGGTGAAATATATTTTTTCCATTTTTTACTCACCCTCCTGAGTTTAATACGGACGACATTAACGATATCGTTTTCACGTGGATCTCGTTAAACCTGTAACAGAAAGATAAAATTTATTTTATTATATAAAATACCTTTCAAAGAGTATTTCACTGAACCTTTATAATGGTATCATTTTATTATAGCAATTAATATTATTTTATTATGTCAAGTAGACAATTTTGGTTTCTATTATTAATTTTAACATTCATTTTTATAATAGAATAGTTGTATGATTTTTATTAATATATTTCATTGTAATAATTTTAATTTGTATTCTTCTTTTCAATTTTTAAATTATTTTACATAAAAGAATGGCTACATATTTGTTGTTATATTTTACAATAATTGTATCATATTAACTTAATAATTACATACATTATTTTAGTGTAATATAGATTTAACATAAATTTAATATATTTAAAAATTAAATTTTTGAGTCAGAAATTTATATCAATACTAATATTTTATTACATCTTCATTTTTTGGAAAAGGAGAATTTATACAAGATTTATGTACCTATGAGAGCTTTCTATAAAAATTAATTTCCTTCCAACGACATTTTAAGAACAAATTTTTACAATACCTATTTTTTGCTCCTTCGTCTTATTTAACGAATTTAAGAACAATTTTCTGAATTTTGAAATTGAAGGTTAGCTTTTATACTAAACTGTAAATAAAATCTGAATACACAGAAATCTGGTGTTATATTTCTATTACGATATACCTTCTTATAAGATATACTAAATCGGTTTAGGTCCCTCCGAGAACATTTTATGCACATACTCGTTGAAGTAACCGAGAGGGGTGTGAATAATTTTCGGTGAAAAGGTCTCGACTAACAGTGAAATTATTCCATATATTTTTACCCGCTGGGTGTAAACGGTACATAAATTTTATTTCTACAGGGTTGAACTTGAACTTTTGTAGATAAGAGTGTCTCAAATCGATACTGAACGGTATTTTAAAACATGTTTTATAGTAATTGAGATGTAATATATCAAACCGTTACATTATTCGTTTATAAATCATATAAAATTTTATATTTTGTGATCAGAGATGTAATATCATTTTTGTGTAGAGTAAAATTGCAATTAATTTTATTAGCTATCTGAAGGGGTGAACAATTTTAAAAGAGCTTCTTTCAAGCATTTCAAATTATTTTTCACTTCTAAGTAAATAATGACAAATAAAAATATATGAATAAATAAAATAGTGTTAGGAAATACTGTAAAGTATAAATGAAAATTATTTATAAACAAAACGAAATGTATGATTTGTTTTTAAAATATCTTCACGAATATAACTAAAAAAATCACAAGTGTCGAATAATTTTTGTGCAAATTTTTACCAATGTATGTCAGTGTCAGATATATAAAAAAAATTGGAATTTTTCTTTAATAAATGTATTAGAGAGATACAAAATAATAGTCTCAAACAACTGTCTTCCGCGAAGGACTCCGGTGCTTAAAGCTTGCAGCCGTCCCTTTACGACGTCGACAGCTGCAGAACTTTTTTCCCGTTTCATAAAAATTTATATTTTCGTTTCCGTACCAAAATATGAGACGCAAACTTGAAATATTTTTTACGTTTAATAAAGTAAAATTTTTATTGTACTTACTATTTAATCGTGAAAGTCCATATTATTCGACATTAAAGTTTCTCATATTTTTAGATAAATCAAAAGGGAGTTAAAATAAATTTAACATGTATTCAAGTTTTCTACGTGCAACAGTAGTTTACTTTATTTTTACTAAGTTTATTATTTATGATTTATATTAAAGTCGTTCATACGTGAACATATGTGTACACATATGAGTTCTACATATGTTCCTACATATGTTACATATTTTTCGTTTTTGTTGTATTTTAAATATTGACAAAGGAAAAATAAAATTTTATAATCACTAATAATTGTGATTTTATTATTGTTAATATTGTACTTATTACAAGATAAATTCGTAATAAATAAATATGTATAAAAGAATTTGATTCTTTAGTTAGATTCATGAATCTAATAATAACATATATTTATTCATAATTAATAATGATTATTGATGTTGTATAATTTTATAGAAGAAGGTAAAATTTAATAATTACTAGTAACCGTAATTTTATTATCATTCAAATAGAATCGATCGTTGTTAGTAAATAATTCAACGTAACAATTTCAACCAAAATGCCCAGCAACTGATTCATCTTTCTTCCATGAATGAAGATAAGAGAAATTGATAACAAGAAGAGTCCAGTGGCTTAACAAGATGAAAATTGAATGACTCTATTTAAAGGTAAAGTAGAATCGCTGTTTCGGTACGTGGCAATATTTCTAATTTAATAAGAAGGGTTCGTATAGATCATCAAGATACTGAACGTTTCCCTCTTTCAGTTCTTTCTACTTTCTGAGAGAAATAGCTATTTTACTTTCAACAGAATTTTGTGGATTATTAATACAATTTGTATTCTCTGCATTTTATTTATTTTGTTATTCACTGCATTATCGTTTTCCTATATTCCGGTTTAATCGATATCGGTACTGATTAAAATTAGATAAAACTTTTGATTGAAGTAATCGTTTGTAATTAAAATTATTTTTAGAATGAAATAGTGTACCTTATTATTTTCAATATTATTTAAATTTTAATGGGTAATTATATTATTATTAACTTTGCAATTTTAATGATAATTTTGATATTTTAGTGAGAATTTATATTATTATTCATTTTTAATTTCAATGGGAATTTATGTTATTATTCATTTTTAATTTCAATGAGAATTTGTACTATTATTAATTTTCTATTTCAATGGAAATTTGTATTACTATTAATTTTCCACTTCAATGGGAATTTGTATTATTATTAATTGTCTATTTCAATGGAAATTTGTATTATTATTAATTTTCCATTTCAATGGAATTTGTATTATTATTAATTTTCAATATTAATGAGAACGAATATCATTATTAATTTTACCATTTTGATCAATTCTTTTGTTACTACTATTTAAAATAAAATTACAGATAAATGCATTGTCATCTCATGAAATCAAAATACATATCAAAAGTTCAACAAATGAGTCATAAATTAAAGATATAATTAACTATTACCATTACAGTAATATCATGAAATAATGATTATAGAATACAGTGTAATCCGAGTTCAGATTTTGTTCTCTTACTTCTCTTGGCAACCCAAGAAAAATCCGATCGTTTCAGCCCTGATTAAAGTTAATGACCTATTACGCAAGATCATTGAGAGATAAAATTACTCATGAAGCAATATGTACGCCGTTCAATTCGGTTGTAATTGTAAATTAGCGCTATTATATGGACGAGGTTAATGAATTTAAATTTTATACTTTCTTATCAGTTACTTCTTGGCCATCTTTCAGCACGGTATTACCAGCTCGGGGAGCAAGTTTTTGCTACTAGGTTATTTATACTGGTCGGATATTTCCCGACGAGGGCAAAAAATTAACAGGAAGCATGTTTAGCGGTGGAAAAAATAAATTAGACTATTTTGTTTAATATTTTGTAATATGCTTAAGGTAGTAGTATGATTGTTACGCTTTTAAAACGAGGATAGGATATTGTATTTAAAATAGTAATATAGTGGTAACATATTTGAAATAATAATATGATAATAACATACTTAAAATAGTAACATGATGATATGATATGATATAAAATAACATATTTAAAATGATAATACAGTGATGATATATGTAACATGTAACGTAATATGATATACATAATATGATGATGATATATGTATGATATATGTAACATATGTGACATATGTAACATAATATGATATATATAATATGATGATGATGTATGATATATGTAACATAATATGATGATGATATATGATATATGTAACATAACGATAACTTATTTAAAATAATAAGATAATAACATAATGATAATATTATAGTTAAAATAATAACATAATAAGAACATATTTAAAATCATAACACTCTAATACAATATTTAGAATCATAACATGATGATGATATATTTAAAATAACAACGTCATGTTAACATATTTAGAATACTTATTTGATTATTACACAATGATAACATACTTAAAATAATAACATGTTGATATTTTAAATAACACCATAATAAAATATTTAAAAATATAACATAATACTGTTTCATTTATTTGTTCACATTTAAATATCTCAAAAATAATATATTTTCGAAAAAGAATATAAAATACGAAATTTCCATGATTTATTATTGATCACTTCATTTTACTGTTAACTTATGATTTATTTCGTTGTTCCGACTCTCAACTCCTCCGCATTCGTACTTTCAGCTTTATCTGTCTTTCTATTAGCTCTCGCATTATATCCTTCTGTCCACAATCATTTTTCCTTTTTCTTCTCTCAAACCTATTCTTAAAACCCACTCGGTCACGTACGCTGTACAATCACATGGTTTCTCAGTCACACGGACGTTATTCACCGGACGTTAATTCCAAAATACTTTTTATTCATACGTTAACCTTTCGAATTTGTACTGAGAAAAAAGCGCAATTCTGAAAATAGTTCCTTGTAAATCTTCATGGTGACGTGTAATTCAAATGTGTACTTGGAGAAACAAAAATAAATTGAAACTCTTACTGAATATAGAAATCCAAGGGTAGGACATGATTAAAAAAAATTGAAAAAACTAGACAATAACATGTGTAGTGAACTTAGGAAAACTTCAGAAAAAATACAAGTTTAGTAATGTATTTAAGAAACCATAAACTATAAAATACAGTATTGTATAATTACATAATTATAAACTATAACACATCAAAACTATAAACAATTGCATATAATCACATATAATTAAAAATAGTAAATTATGGCACATAACATGGAATTAATAAACCTATAAATTATAACATGTGTTATTGCATGTTATGTGTTAATGACGTACGATTAAAAAGTGAAAGATTTATAAAAATAAAAAGGAGCTACATTAAAAATCCTGAAGCTAACAATATTAATAATTAAATTTACAATTTAACCTCAATGAAATTATCATCGAACTAAGTTCAGCTTTCAAATAGTTAAAATGAATAAAGAACGTGTTGTTATAATTGTCATAAAAAGATTGGATAAATCATCGATCACAACGATATTCGAATCGATATTACACATTATAAGTGCAGAACGATTTCTTCAGGCAACAAAAATTTTCCGATAAACTTATTTGAGATTACCTCGAAGCCGTGCCGAGGTCGAAGCACTATGATCTTTCTATCGAAGAAAGTCGCAACGAAAAAGAATAATCTGTGGAAACTAAAAAGTACACAACCGTGGTCAGGTTCGAAGTTCCTGCAAGAAAAGTAGTTCAAAGGTAAGATACTTTACTGAAGGTAAAGTACTCTATTCTGTTACGGTGTACGGAATAATTATATTCAATAATTGAGTTAATAATACAATGTTTTTAAAAAAGAAAATATTTATAGAAATTGATGCGAGTAAAATAGAAAAATAATAGTGCAGAAATTGAGGTTTTTATTAAAAGTTGAAAGGAGTGTTTGATTTTGTAAAACCTTTTAAGAATTTTCTGTTAAACAAACTTGAAGGAAAATTATATGATAATAAAAAAAAGAAAGACTCGGAAATTTTCTTGACTAAAAATTAGGAGATGTGTTTAATTTTTGAAGACTTTTGAGAAATACTATTTTATTAATCAAATTTTAAGAGAATTATTTTGAAAGAAATTATAGTTGAAGATGAAAAATATTTTTAACAATAAAATAAATAATCATGAACAACATATTACATAGACATCAAGAATAAAGCAAAGTTATTCATATTAAGCGACCAAGATGTGTCCGCCATCTTGTATAACCTCCATCAAGAGGTTATACCTAACCTAACCAAACAATAAACGACTGAAAACTGCTCACATTAATTTTCTTTTACAAATCTCAAATTATTCTTACAGCTGCACTAATTTCGATCACCATGTGACAATATTTTTACTCAGATTTAACCTCACAGCAGACCCATGTTACACAAACACATTTCTCCACTTCAAAAAATTTGGTTCAACCCGTTAAATGAAGCACACATCCATACGATTGGATCTAACTACTTATTTAGTTTACCTGACACTGTTCGCGACAAAGGATACCCATTCAATTGACTTCTGTTATTTTGAATGGATGGAGCGAAAGCAGAAAGGGGTATTGTGCAAACCACAATGTCATACTGAAACCGCTGGAGATAAGAACTATCCAACTCAACGTAGTAAAGAAACACAAACGAAATGCACTTCTATGGGCTTTTAAGAAATTCTTCTCTTCGTTCCTTCTTTCTTCCTGACGGAAAGCTTTATCGTATGCATGCATGTAAATTTTTACTTATGTTTGCTATCATAAAAATTTACGTTCTATATTTTGTATACCAGTGAAGAATACGAATATAAATATTCATACATATACATATATACATGTACGTATACATATACATACATATACATACATATGTATACATATACATATACATGTGCATATGCATATGCATGTACATGTTGTATATATAGAAAATATTTGATATATTAATATAATAAAGATGTGGGTAACATATTAATACAATAAAAGTGTTCATAACATGTTAGTATAATAAAACTTGTATGTCACATATTCATGTAATAAAAATGTATGTAACCTATTCATATGATAAAAATGCATGTAAAATATTAATACAATAGAAATGTATATAACATGTTCATATAATAAAAATGTATGTAACCTATTAATACAGTAAAAATGCACATAACATATTTATATAATAAAATCATTCCACAAAGTTTGATAAAAAATTAGTGAATTTATTCTTGCAATCTCATACTTCACTATAAGTAACCATTGATAAGAAATTCCATTATCATCAAAGAATACAAATGTTCGAAAATATTGAAACTTCATAAAACGAAATAGAACTTTATTTTTCAATATAAGTTCTAGAGGAGTGCTCTGATAAAAACCTAGTCTGGATTACGAGATGACCTACTGTTATTTGCATGCACTTTTCCCGACCATGTGACACCTTCAAATGTCATGACACATATTGATACAAAGTGAAATATTTCCCGACTGGTCGTTTCTAATAGGAAAACCGAGCGAAAGAGAAGGTAAGGAAGACAGAGAGAAACAGACACGAGAAGTTGGCAGACAGGAAGATGAAAGGGGAAAATGAAAAAGCGTAATAGGAATTCGTGTAGTAAAGCTGGATGCGCGGAAGCAGTTGGTGTATAACACGGTATTATTTTACTATGCAAACAGGAACGTACGTGACCAAGGTGTTAACTATCCCATTTTCTTCTCAATAGTATCGGTAGTACGCTGCCACGAGCTATTAACCAATTTCATGGTGGTAATACGATTCCGCTATCAACCGAGAAAGAACGTGGATACACATTTGATCACAGCCTTGGCTGGTCGCCAGAGACAACTTCCTATGTAGATTTAGATTTCTTGCTTTCACCGGTACTGTCGTTACCAGAGGGACTAAATCTTGAATAATAACTGAAAAAACATCGATTTTAATTCTTCGTAATGAATTACATTCTTCGTGCAGTTGCGAACAGCGGGGATATAAATCTTTTAAGTTGGCTGAAGTGATTCATGTTACTTTTCAACTCTTGGATGCCGAGTGGAAATACGTAAGATTATGTTTTTAGGAAATTCTTTTGTTCAAGTTGATATGAAGAAGACGAATGTAAATATCAAGTTTTATTGCAATTAGTCATAATTTTTAAGAGAAATGTTTTGTTTGTAAATAACGTTTTATTGTGTCTGACAAGTCTTGAAGCTTTGTTTATTTGCACTGAGTCGTGGATCAAAATGTATCGTAGATTCAAGTACAATTTTCAAAGAAATTTGTATTTTCATTCTTTGTAGCAATTTTTGTTTTTACATCAAAGAGTTATTATTTAAGGTACAATACTAAATTAATAATCTAACAATAAATACTGCTGTGAAATAAACGAATAGGAGTCTAAAAAGAAGACTGTGGACACTTGCATCACTAGCTCAGTTTGATTGGCGTTCGGCCAAATGGTTACGAGCTTCAGCCCTGTGTTATTACTTGCTTCAGTTTGAAGCCCTGCTTTTTCTAATGGTTCGAACTTACCGAAATTGCACAATAAAATTTAATAACACTTAATGATATCTTTACTTCATTACAACGTTAAAGTATTGTTAAAATCAAAATATTGTTACAAAATATTCAGAAAGGAATTATATTATATTTTTGTGTGGACGTTTGAAAATTACTAAACAGAACAAAATAATAAAATAATAGAATTAAAGTAATAACATTATAGAATTTTACATATGTAAATATAAATATAGTACCTCGTAATTTCAAAAATATTTTGTGTAGAAAATTGAGTAGGAAAAATGTGTGAGAAAAGGTTGTTTTCCATTCTTGAAGAATGAAACGTACATTTTGTTACACGTGTACAAGTTCCTTTAGTTTGCTATTTCTGTCGAAAACTATTAAAACACGAGTCGGTTGTAACTTCTGAAGATGTTACAACGTACAGCATTAATCAAGTTGAGTTAACATTGCAACGCCAGTTTGTGTAACTTTGGTGTGCATCGTACAACGATGTTCACACTGGATGGTTTAATACGAATTTGTACTGCTACCTAACGTTAACTAATTAAGTTTAATGCGACTTCATAAATAAGTTGCTCCTGTATTGTTCACACTTTACACTGTATTATACCTTCTGAATACAGCTCGCGTTATTTACTTTAACTTTCTACGGTCATTTCAAATCGGTTACTTTTGAATCTAGATTGTAAGTACTTATTAATGTAGCTTGAGAAGCTTATAGGATGAGCATAATCATTTTTTAATAATTATTTTGAAAAATTATGCTGGTACAGTTGGTTGATGGTTTTTGACCAAAATACAAAATTTAAGTTTGTTAAAAATTACAAATTTTTGCGTTCATAATTATATTTCAATTCTATTATTTTTATTATAGCTCGTATTTTCATCATTTTTGTAATTCTTACAAGGATTCATAATAATTCTGTTTAGATCTTCTGGAGCAAAAGAAAAGACAAGTTTGAAAAGTAATTCTTGACACAATGATTTATAATCTTTATAGTTTTCATGATTTTATGATTTTTATAACTGAATCATAATTTTCATACTGAATTAAATTTCATACGACGTATTTATTTTGTAACCCACACAAATTCATTCAACAATTCCCCGAATAACAGCTACACCCTAAAAATAAATCAGTAGTAATAAAAAAAATCCTGAAAACAAACCGTTTTCAATTATATTAAAAAACGCCCCTCATAAAATATCTCAATTTACTTATCGAAAACGCAATTGTTCGACAAATGTCAGACTTTGTGCAGAAATTTCTATAAACCTAACCTAACATTTTATCGATGCATTCGGTAAACAAACGTATCGCAAACAGAGCAGAAGTTATTAAAAATTTTCAATCAACAGACAGCGTTTCATCAAGCTTCAAATTGTGTGTACAAATTTTGATTTGTTTATTACATGAGCAATCAGTGTATTTCCTCGGCGAGAAAATACGCACTCGGTAATGTTCCTTTCATTCCACGGGAATATTAACACAATCGTGAATAATTTTCCTAAAAGCCTTTAGTCGCTGCTTTATACACGGTAACTTCGTAATAATGAAAGGTAAATTCAGGTCACTGTGTTGTAATTAATAAGCTGTCTCGTGCACCAAATTGATGCGTCAGTAAACAACGGGAATAGTTTACGATGCAAGAAAATTTCCGTACGTAAAATGGCCGCGTATTTATCGAGTTCAATATTTTTCGTGTCTATTTTTCGAAAGAACGTAACTTCGACGAACACTATATTATCCGTGCACAAAGACCGATTTTATTTCGTTTTAGTTTCCGATACCTTTATCACCGTAGCAATCCAATTAAAGTCATTCAATACTTTAGACACAATGG
The DNA here is from genome assembly GCF_050947335.1 of Megachile rotundata. NCBI lineage: Eukaryota > Metazoa > Arthropoda > Insecta > Hymenoptera > Megachilidae > Megachile > Megachile rotundata. The sequence continues at coordinate 7,907,643 of NC_134989.1, forward strand.
AACGATTTTTATCTGCAACATACTGGATTGACATTTTCAAATAAAATATCAATTGGGTTGCAAACAAATAATGCTTACGAATTGTTTCAAATCATTTCTTATGATTATTTAACATTATTTAAAATCATTTAGAGTTGTTTGAAATTATTTAAAATCATTTAGAGTTGTTTGAAATGATTTAAAATCATTTAAAGTTGTTTGAAATTATTTAAAATCATTTAGAGTTGTTTGAAATTATTTAAAATCATTTAAAATTGTTTGAAATTATTTGAAATCATTTAAAGTTGTTTGAAATTACTTAAAATTATTTTTCAAAGAAATTGATAATCAGTATTTACAATACTAATAATTCAAATTAATGTAATATGTAATTGGAGGATATTGTAAGAGCTATTGTTTTTAAAAAATTTTAATTTGTCTCGTTTTTATTTTATGAGTCTAACAATGTAGATATACTGAGACGTACAGATGTGAAATGATGTTTTCGAATTTTTTGCAAACTTCATTTTATTTATACGTTTCCTTTCTTTTCTCGTATTGATTGGGAAATAATCTGCGGTGCTCGACTATCGATTTAATTGGAATATTGATGAATGAAAGGATAACCCAAATCCTCGAGTTATTTTTACTAGAAACACGAACTCGTGGCAGTAGAATTAAAAAAACACTAGAAATATTAATTATAAAGTTCCCTAATTATATTCACATGTATTCAGAAAAATGTAATTCGATAAAAGGATATCAAGGTTTTTGAATATTTAAAATATAAAATTAAAATGGTGTAAAAAATGAGAGAAGCTGTTATTTAAAATAATTAAAGAGATTCAGGCTATTATTACGAAATAGTTTTCTACGAGTTAATTAGACAGGAACTAAAAATATCAGAGTCCACGATTGAAGTCTCTAATTTACATTATTGTCCCAGTTAAACTTTTTGACTGTACAATTAAACCGGTCGAAGTTACAACGGAGGGAAGTTTGAATTTGCGTTCATACGCTCCTAATAACAATCAGCTCCTTTCAGGGGAACTATAACACTTGAGAAAATTTTGCATATTGCAGCAACTAGTTAATAATATATGCTACATGAGAATTGTTTTATCTGTCTCAGGTTGAAGGAGTAATCTGCAAATAAAATGATTCATTTGAGACATTGTGTACTTGTTATTGGGTTATTTTAACCCTTAACACACTTCATCAGAATAGTATACTTGAGACAGTAGAACGTTTAATACCTTAGCCACTAAAAGTGCAAACTAAATATTGTAAACTAACTAAAAATTGTAAACTAAAAATATTTCTAACAAATATTATTTGTAGAGAAACTACTCATTATTTTCACTTGAAAATATACTTCATTATTTTACCTGGAAAGTATCTTTGGAAAGTATGTTAACATATTTCGCTTATTTTAGTTTGAAACATTGAAAAAGAAAAGAAATTAAAAAGAGTGAAACAACAGAAAAAATGACGTTTTTCACAGAAAAATTCAGAACATTCTTGGATTTTAATATAAACAGAATTTTAGCGGAACACGATAAGTTTGAGGAAAAAAGTAGTAGAAATACTGATATTTCGAAAAAGGTATTTATTCAGATTTTCAGGATATGGAGTGGCTAAAATTGAAGCTAGATTGCCTGGGGTCGTTTTATACCCCAATGTGAGAGTTAAGGATTAAATATCTTGGGTATTTCGCTGTGTTGCTCCAAAACTCGTTATAAACAAATTTGTTCTTCCTTGTAACGCTTTAACCTGATTCTCAACCGTTTTCTAATTTCGTATCATAAAAAGCAAATTTAAAGAATTCCACGATATTATTAGACATTTGAGTAAATTAAATTTGTTAGGTTAGGGTGAATTTATTGTGTGGAATGTAATAACTGACTTCTAATAAAATTTATAACATAAAATATGAAAAAATATGTATATATGTTACTTTGAAAATATATACTGTATATATTTTTGTTTTTATTCAATAACAAAATTCTTTTATGTTTGCTACAAAATTTAATAAATGTTCCAAGAAATTAAGAAACTAGATAATAAATGATGTTACGGTTTTTCGACTTAACCTAACATTTCCTATTAATCTATCAACGACTTATGAATGACTATGAATCACTTGGTGAAGAATATGATTGATGCACGTTCACTCAGTGCACGTCTTCACTTTCAAAGGCAGTTAATTTTTCTTCCAAGTTTCACTTACCGAAACCTCTAAATGTTCTAATAGCAGAAAAAAGATGCTCTTAAATGTAATACTGAGTGTTCATCAAATATTTGATTAAATTGTGCTACAGCTTTATTGAAAGTTAAGAAAGTAATAAGATTTGTGTCAGATATGGAGCTTGCTAATAAATTGAATTTATTAGTCGCAATCATATTTCGATATTTATAAAAAAACGGGAGCTTACAAAATGGACACTACATGATTCCGGTGAACAGTACTGCATCGATCGAGTGACCATCGCCATTTTCTTGTTCTTGAAGTAGAAATTTGAACCATTCGGCGAAGTTGTTACAACAACTGGGTCATGTACATTGCATTGTAATTGCAAGATATGTGAGAAATAGTGAATAAATAATATTTGTCGAAATGGTAGCAAAAGTATTTAACTGTGTTAAGAAATGGTGTAATGACTTAAGGAGAATTTTACTGTTTTGTTTAAGGGAATGATGTTCTAGGTATTAAATACTTTATGTATACTATATAGCATGTGTGTAACATGTGTGTATGTATATTACATAACATTTATGTGACACATAAGTATATGTATATACTACATATTATATATGCAACATATATGTATGTATGTATACTACATATCATGTATGCAACACATATGTATGTATACTACATATCATGTACGCAGCACATATGTACGTATACTACACATCATGTATGCAACATATATGTATGTATAATACATATCATATGTTATATGCAACATATATGTATGTATACTACATAGCATGTATGCAACATACATGTACATATACTACATATCATGTATGAAACATATATGCATGTGTACTACATATTATGTATGCCTACATATGTTCATATATAGAAATACTTTAAATATATCATTAAATATAATACATTTAAACATATTATTTATATTGTATTATGTTATCTGAATACGTTTTTTAAAAGCACCCAATATTTTTGAACTAACATCTGATTATTTTACTGTACTGCTATTTTCATCATTTCATTTCGCTATTTTATTGCTTCAATATTCTGTAACTGTACTAATTTACTATTTTAATATTTTGTTATTTTAACAGCACAATATTTTACTATTTTACTGTTTCGCTCTATTTAATTCAACATTTTCTTTCTCCTTTTTCTCTCACAACACTATTTAAATTACCTTTTACTACCCTCATATGTCACACTACATAATTAAACAGATATCAAACGTACAGAGTGCGGTCCTTGATCTGATTTATAAAATTCTTTTTGGGAGAGTCAAAAGTTAATTGGTAGCCAATCAAAGTAATCTCTTTCATTAAGGACAATCTGCAGGTAGCCAATTAGTTTTATCTGAAATACGATTAGCTCGGTATGACATTCGTTAATGAGTTGACGCTGATAAATTTTGGATGTAATGGAATTCTATAATTTTCCTTTTTTCGCCTGTCCAAGTGAAATTAGTTATTTATTTGCTTCTTTATATTGCTGCCGTTAATTGTTGTTGTAGAATATATCATTTTTATATAACTTTGTGATATTTTAAATGTGAACGTCAGTAATGGTCCAGTTATGAAATATGTCATATTTTAATATTACTGAAATATATATTTTTTGTGTATTTTTAAAATGTTATTTTATAATCAAGATTGCTTAAATAATAATAAGAAGAATATTGTTTATTTGTTTTGTTTTATATGAAGATATTTTATTATACCTAATATATATATGTATATTTTATTACACCTTATACATATGCAACATATTATTCCTTAATAATTCAAAAACGAAGGTTCAAACCTCATTTTTGCAAAGGAAAATCATGTTCAGAATGACATCCTCTACCACCTCTTTCAGGGAGTAACACTAGTTATGAGACAGCCTATATATTATTTTATTATTTCTGACTATATTTGTTATATTTGACATTAGATATTTGGATATGTATTCTATCATAAGTCTTGTTCCTTTTAAGCTTGCAAATGGTTCATGAAGTGAAATATATTGTTAACAGATTTTACAACAAATAATGTCTGCCATAACCTATAAATTAACAACTTCTATACGAGATTACTATGATTTCTACAAAAGGATACCAGCTAAATTTACAAATAAATAAAATTATAATAGAATAATTTCTTCAATTCCATAATATGTATTATATTAAATTGTATGACCACTAATAATCATTAACAAAATTTATTTAAATAATTACTTAGACATGTAACATTCGTCCCCCTTAAATCTATCCCTTTTGTAGGGATTAGATGTTACGTATCCCTTTTTGCATACCACTGCATTAATTTAAAAGAAGTCTTGAACTGTATTAAAAAATTACACACGATCCTAATGGAAAATCTTGTGAAAGTAAAGGTTAGCGAAAAGGATCACTTAGACAGTGAAATTGTGCGAAGAGTTGAAAGAAGCCCGGAAGCAGCATACAATGGTTTTCAAGATTTCAAGAATTACGAAGAAAACAAACGAGAACGAAAGAAAAGTAAAACTCCATTCTACCCGTCGAGAACATCATTCCGTTCTCGAGAAACATTCGAATTCGGTACACGATTTCTGAAAAATTGCGAAACTTGCACGTTCTTTGGAATTATTTCTACGATCTTTAAATATTTATTGCTTGTAAAAGTTTAGTTGGAGACAATATTAATTTTAGGAAATAATTATTATAGTTTCTCTTTTGCATGAATTAAGTGACGAAAGGGAAAAATATTTGTACAAATCAGAAATGTAAATTGTTGTAATTAGTAGTTGTTTAATATAAGATTTATTACAAGGTTATATTTAGAGTATAATTAAAATTTAGGTAAGTTGAATAAAATTTAGATAAAATAGAGATGAAATTGAGATAAAATTGAGATAAAATTGAGATAAAAATTGAAATAAAACGATAAAATTTAGATATAATTGAGATATTGTATCTAATATTTTATGTCGTAAAATTAACGTTCTTATAGTTCTTTCCAAACTCTCAAATTTCCAAATTCCCAAATTTTCAAACTTTAAAATTTCCAAACTCTCAAATTCCCAACTCTCAAATTTCCAACCTCTCAAATTTCCAAATTCTCAAATTTCCAACCTCTCAAATTCCCAAATTCTCAAATTTCCAACCTCTCAAATTCCCAACTCTCAAATTTCCAACCTCTCAAATTTCCAAATTCTCAAATTTCCAACCTCTCAAATTTCCCAACTCTCAAATTTCCCAACTCTCAAATTTCCAAATTCTCAAATTCCCAACTCTCAAATTTCCAACCTCTCAAATTTCCAACCTCTCAAATTTCCAAACTCTCAAATTTCCAACCTCTCAAATTTCCAAACTCTCAAATTTCCAAATTCTCAAATTCCCAACTCTCAAATTTCCAACCTCTCAAATTCTCAACTCTCAAATTTCCAAACTCTCAAATTTCCCAATTCTCAAATTTCCAAACTCTCAAATTTCCAAATTCTCAAATTCCCAACTCTCAAATTTCCAAATTCTCAAATCCCCAAATTCTGAAACTTTAAAGTCTCCAAATCTCAAAATTCTCAAGTTCCCAAATTCTCAAATCTCCATATTCTAATTTTGCCAAATTTTATGTTTCCAATTTGAACATAATTTTCAAACAAAGACTAAAATAAAAACTATTACAGTTTAATTCTTCTATTTAATAATTTAACAATTAATGAACGACAAGAACTGAACGCTAACTTTAATAACAGCTACCTTTCACTTTCACAAAACTAAACTTCACAATGAAAATTCTAAAAAAAAATTTACAAAATAACCTGTACACAGTTTCCGGATCAACTAAAAAACATCGAGAAATAAATTCGATACTACTACGATTTATATGAATTATTGGGAAGCAAAGCACTCATGCAAAAAAGGCATGTTTCAAATAACGGACGAATATTCGACACAGGCAAAAACATCTGCCTTGACCACTCATGCATTAATATGTGGGTCAACAAAATCGATAAGGATATCGCTTACAAGTGATCCGTTTTCACCTTTCCCCAAAAATATTGCTTACGTATATTACTTTCCCTTGCGTTTCGCAGGGAATCGCAAGAAAATGGCCGCCGAGACGGAAGAAATTTAATGGCTGTTCTTTCTGAATTCCAGATATACGTTATCATCTCGACCGTCAAACTGTTTATGAATAATTTAGAAACTGTCGAGAAAGATAATGGTTCCCTCGAGTTTAGTTGTTACTGCTGAACGGTGGAGTGGAAACGTAATCGAATTGCTTCAAGAATAATTGTTCGCTCTCGTTCGCGGTAATCGTTGTAAACAGAATTTTTAATCCGTTTAGGGAAATAAACTTGTGAGATGGGTCGATTTTATAGTTTCATGTTTCGCTATTACATTTTTGTATTCTCAAATTTTCAAAGAGGGGTTTCTAAATTTTTATTCATTGAAGTAACGTGTTTTCAAATATTTCAATGTATGGTATTTGAGTTTTTAGATATTTTCGGTTTTCAATTTTTTAATTTTTGAACTTTTTAAGTGGAATTTCTAGATTTCTGTATTTGCAGTTCTTTGAATTTCGAACTCATTAAATTCCATATTCAAAAAATAATGAATTTTCCGTGTACTTAAATCAAATTTCCAAATTTTCAAGATCCTAAGCTCCTAAATTCCCAAACTTCCAAATTTCTAAATTTCTAAATTTCCAAATTTCCAAATTCCCAAATTTCCAAATCTCCACACCTTAAATTCTAATATCTGCAAATTCTTAAATTGGCAAATTCCCAAATGCACAAATCTCCAGATTTCCAAATTCTCAAATTTCCAAACTCTCAAATTTCCAAACTCCAAAATTTCCAAACTCCCAAATTTACAAATTCTCAAATTTCCAAATTCCCAAATTTCCAAATTTCCAAATTCCCAAATTTCCAAATCTCCACACCTTAAATTCTAATATCTGCAAATTCCTAAATTGGCAAATTCCCAAATGCACAAATCTCCAGATTTCCAAATTCTCAAATTTCCAAACTCTCAAATTTCCAAACTCCCAAATTTCCAAACTCCCAAATTTCCAAACTCCCAAATTTCCAAACTCTCACATTTCCAAAGCCTCAAATTTCCAAATCTCCACACCTTAAAATCTAATATCTGCAAATTCCTAAATTGGCAAATTATCAAATGCACAAATCTCCAGATTTCCAAATTCTCAAATTTCCAAACTCTCAAATTTCCAAACTCCCAAATTTCCAAACTTCCAAATTTCCAAACTCCCAAATTTCCAACCTCCCAAATTCCCAACTCTCAGATTTCCAAATCCCAAAATCTAAAAATAAAAAATTTTGTCAAAAATCCCAAAAACGTTCATTTGAATTATTATTAATATTTTAATTAAACATGTTTAATCGCCCATATTAACATATAAACATATAATTATAATTGTATCACGATTCATATTGCACGTACAAAATATCGTTTATCAATTTATTTATTCATAGCATCCTACATTAAGCAATATTTTATTCCTTGCAACCAGATATTGGAATTGCATAGCCACAAGTATTCCTGTAAGTCATACTTTGTTTTTCAATTTGTATCGCTATCGACAATGCTTTGCTATTCGTTTCGTATCCACACAACATCGTTTCGTGTCGGTGGCAGCGATTATACACGAACAAATTCACGTTGCAGCTCAAGTAATGCATCCCAGATGTGCAAGTTCCTGCATAACGGTCTCGTTTATTAATTAAAACCGACATCAAAGTGGTTTCCTCGATCAACGCGCAGAATAACGCCAGATAAATTAGTTACTTTCCTTTATTTCCTTTCCGTTTCGTGCTCGTTACGTAAGCAATTTTATTTCCATTTCGGTTGAAAATGTTTTGCTTCCATGCTGAACGATTACACGATATGTCAGTTTAGGATTTATTCTGACGAATTTTAGGAAGTCTCAAATTTGAGAATTTATTTAGGGATTTAGAAGCTTTGAGATTTTAGGGAGGATTGAAATTTTTATACTTGGAAGGAGGATTTAGGTTTTGGGAGAGGATTGAAAAATTGAAAATTTGGATGTTTGGAGATTTTTAAAAGTGGAGGATTTAGGGATTTAAGGATTTGAGGATTTGGGGATTTGGAGATTGGGGAATTTAGAAATTTAGTAATTTAGGGATTTGAGGATTTGGGGGTTCGGGAATTTGGCAAAATTAGAATATGAGGATTTGAGAGTTTAGGATCTTGAGAATTTTGGGATTTGAAGACTTTGAAATTTTGGAATTTGGGGATTTGAGAATTTGAAGGCTAGGGAATTTGAAAATTTGGAAATTTGAGAAATTGGAAATTTAAGAGTTTGGAAATTTGAGAATTTGAAAATTTGCGAGTTTGGAAATTTGAGAGTTGGGAATTTGAGAATTTGGAAATTTGAGAATTTGAAAATTTGAGAGTTTGGAAATTTGAGAGTTGGGAATTTGAGAATTTGGGAATTTGGGAGTTTGGAAATATAAGAGTTTGGGAATTTAAGAATTTGGAAATTTGAAAATTTGGAAATTCAAGAGTTTGGAAATTTGGGAGTTGGGAATTTGTGAATTTGGGAATTTGGGAGTTTGGAAATTTGAGAGTTTGGGAATTTAAGAATTTGGAAATTTGAAAATTTGGAAATTCGAGAGTTTGGAAATTTGGGAGTTGGGAATTTGTGAATTTGGGAATTTGGGAGTTTGGAAATTTGAGAGTTTGGGAATTTAAGAATTTGGAAATTTGAAAATTTGGAAATTCGAGAGTTTGGAAATTTGAGAGTTTGAAAATTGTTATTATATTAATTAATAATATAGGTTTTGAGAGTTTACAATTTTACATCGCGTTAATATGACATAATTATGTTAACAATTATTTTTACATTAATATAATATGATTAACAGTAGTATTAATAACAATTATTATTAGCTTGGAAAGGTACCACAAATATAAAAATAAATGTAGTATTAAATAATTTTATACGACTTTAATTTAATTTAATATTGTCTGCTTATATTAAATTAAATGGTATTTTGTTTCTCTAGTAGCAGTTACTGTAATTTATTAAACAAGGTGTTGTAATTTATTGAACAAGTTTACATATTTTCGCACTCCATTTTTATTTTTATTTATATTATGTATGTATACATATATACCTAAATGTATTTTTATCATTGTTTTCATTTATATTAATAAATCTATTTTTATTTATATTATGTATGTATATGTATATACCTAAATGTATTTTTATCTTTGCTTTCATGTATGTTTATAAATTTATTTTTATTCATATTCATTTTTATGTATATTATACAGTATCCAAATGTATTTTTATATGTGTTTTAAACTACATTTTATTATTTGGAAATCGCCATGAAAATTAGTCTTTATAAAAACATTTCGACTGTCTCATTAGAGAAAGAACGTGGATAGCAATTTTTCTTCCCCAGAAATTGATAGAATGTAAGTACATTCCATTAATCTTAACGGCACGAACTCGCAAGCGCCGACATTTTGTAAATTGAACACATAATCGTTAAATTATGCGCGTTTCGGCGAAACCGTCTGTAGTTAAGCTGCTAAAGAGCTGTAGTTGACAGTGCTTTAAAAACGGTCAGAGGTTAATGTTAGGGAGATCGATAACAAGAATGCATGCAACACGAGGCTACAATGTATATCAGCGCATACAGGCAAG